>NC_047070.1:3894553-5282426 GCF_902459465.1 Asterias rubens
TAGACATTAAGTGTTTGTGAACAAACACAAAGCTGTTCCTTGTTGTTTTGCTTGGATTATGTGCTTCATTGCCCAAGGAATATATAACTGAAAAAAAGGTTTCAAAAAAGTTGTGTAGCTCTTGTTATAAGGTTTTACTTCCCGGTTGACCCGCAAGTCAAAGTCAACATGGGCCCACAGCTACCAAAGATTAATCTGCAATGCCAAAGAGTCTATAAAATCGGTTGTGTAGATCTTGATATATAGTCCCACTTCCGGTTGACCCAGAAGTAGAGGTCAACTTGGGGTCACAGTTTTCCAAAGCTAATATTTATTGCCTAAGAGTCTACAACTGAAGTTTGAACATTAGCTTTGTACTTTTTTAGATATGGGTTCACTTCCGGTTGACCCGGAAGTAAAGGTCAACATGGGGTCAAAGTTGTTTCAAACTATTCCTGAATGCCCAAGGAGTCTATAACTGAACCAAAATTGATAATCTGTTGTATAGTTCTTGAGATATGGTCCCACTTCCGGTTGACCAGGAAGTAGGGGTCAACTTGAGGTCACGGTTTTTTAAAGTTAATATTTTGTGCCTAAGGAGTTTATAACTGAAAATATTTTGAAAATCTGCTGTATAGTTCTTGAGATATGGTGACACTTCCGGTTGACGCGGAAGTAGAGGTCAACTTGAGGTCACAGTTTTTTCAAATTAATCTCCAACCCCCAAGGAGTCTTTAAAAACAAACAGTTGAAAAGTCGGCCGTGAAGTTCTTGAGATATGATGCTGCAAAGATTTCCTAATTAATATGCATATGAGGGTCACTGGTGGTTAATTAATAAATAATTTTAATATGTTTTATGATAGGAATTAAGCTAAACATCCTAAAGCTTCCATTTGATATTATTTTACGTGTTTAAAAACACATAATTGATTTGTAGGATACTCCTTTATTTTCCTACTCCTGCCGATAGGAGGCGCTCTTATGAGACATTTCAATTGCACAATTTCTGCACCGTAATGTCTGTAACTGACTATGTATTTGTATGTGTGTACGTCGCAGAGACCAAAACTGTCAAAAATGTCAAGCTATAATTTCCCCTATAGAACACGGCCCAGTTTTATGGCTCTGTCTGCTTCAACCAAACTCTGCCCATTTATTATACAACCACCATTCTCCGCTTACTGTGCAGGCGCTGAAATATCTGTGCAATTAGTTCAAAGCAAAGATTACATATGATAAGTTTCCCCGCGCACAAGCAAAAATATCCCTGCTAAGCTGTGAAATATGCTTTATGTAAGCGATAATATCCGCGCTTCTGATGTGTCAATTCTTTGCTTACGCAGTGAAGCAGAGTCAAATTGGACCAGTTTCACAAGATTTCCCCTCATGTACTAACAATCTTTTTTGACTTTACATGTTTGAAGTGTAGGCCTTACCAAACCTACTTACAGGGCAAAATTACATGGTTCTCATGACCACCAAAGTCTGCGCTTACGATCACCATTTTCCGCTTACTGTGATGTGCAAGCTTGGAAAATAATGTGCGAGCTTGGAAGCACACAAACAAAAGAAATCCCTGCTATAAGCAGTCTATTTCGCTTAACGGAAGTGCAGAATTCAATGCTTCTGCAGAGCACTGAATCTTTTTCATTAAGCAAGTTCCCATCATGACTCGACTAGTCGCACCTCAAACCTAACTACGATACTTATCGAGATAAAATACAGATTCTCAAGATTTGTGCCGCTATGTGCCGCAAAGGCAATATTAATTATGTTGCGAATGGGTGACTAGTGAATTTTACTACTCGACTAGTCGCACCTAAAACCTAACCACGACACTTGTCCAGATAAAGTACGGATTCTCAAGATTTGTGCCGCTATGCCGCAAGGGCAATATAAATTATGTTGCGAATAGTAGTAAGCAACACAACTGGTTCACCAAACAGGTAGTCGGGACAAATTTTTAATTATGTTGCGAATGGGTGTGACTAGTGAAATTTACTACTCGACTAGTCGCACTTCAAACCTAACTATGACACTTGTCGAGATAAAGTACAGATTCTCAAGATTTGTGCCGCTATGCCGCAAGGGCAATATTAATTATGTTGCGAATAGTAGTAAGCAACACAACTGGTTCACCAAACAGGTAGTCGGGACAAATTTTGTAGTCGATGTGTGGACACGATTATAACGGAGTAGAGAAAAACAGTAGTCGCGACTCAAATAATAATTTGTAGTCGCGACATTAACACTAAAGCACACTAGTCGCCCCTGCCTACTTTTGTCACAAGTAAAGCACGGTTTTTCCTGCGAATGCAAATCAAATTTTTAAGTCACTGTTTTTGCAGTGAAAGTTTCGCAGGAGTTGAGCACAATTAGTCAACTGTAGCAAATTTTTTTATGCGAATTGTGACGTGACGAACACATTCCCGGCTAAGCTGTAAAATACGCTTAGCGTAAGCACAGTTCCCTGATTACGTAAGCGCTGCGATTCTTTCCTTTAAAAGCCATTTGCCCAGGACCAAACTACATAATAGCTTTTTAAACACAAAAAGCAGCTTAACCATGCCTCATGTTCAAGTTGTGAATCCAGGTGTTCTGCTCAATTTCTGCAATTTTGTAAAGCAAAATGTTTTGCCTGTTTATTATAAGCAGCTCTATAAAACTGAGCCACTCAACCACCAGAGAAACGTCAGCATAATAAAATCTCTGCTTTTGTATTCCTGTCAAAGAGTTTTTGTTTGTCATGGTCTAATTTCCGAACGTAACGCGAAATACTGGAATTAGTTTAGGCAAATGGTCCCCGGCGCGAACAAGGTGACTTTACCCGTAAATAATTCCAAATCCCGGGCGGTCTATTTTCGTCGTCCACGCTCGTTGCCTGAAATGAACCCGGTCCACGACGCACCATGCTCAGGCTTGTCAAATTTTGGTAACAAGTTTAGACTTGGCTAGTCGGTGACCGTAAGAAATCTATGTATATTGAACAAAAAAATGCAATAACACCGGTCGAAAATGGGATAAGGACTTGGTCAGGTGTACAATTTTACAATTTTGACTATTCAAATCAAGTTTTACGCCGTACCCATGATCTTTGAAAAAACTTCCCCGGAAATACAGGTTTTTTAAAATAATTACACTGTTTCTATAAGTTCTGATGCTTTTAAAATGACCATCAATAAAATATATCTTAATTAATCTAAAGCAGTTTTGGGAAGTGTACAACATGTAATTTAATTGTAATCGAATAAATTATGTTTTGGAAAGCTGGGTTTGTTTACACTTCAAGAGCCATTGTGTTTGTGCACAGACACAAAACGTGCAATACATGACATCATGGTGACGTCGTCCAGAATTTTATGTCGGAAATCACATTAACAGGACCTGACTAGTGTAAAGCTGAAAAAAGTTTCAGGATCGGCGGTCTAATTTTTGAGATATGGTGTTAACTTGGTTTGCTAATTAAATATTCACAAGCTTAATTAAGGCTTATTAATTAACAATTTTTACATTTTTTACGATAAGAATTAAGCTTATGTTCTAAGCTTCAATTTGGTATAATAAACTCACTCTTTCGTATTATGGTTTAGGAGATTAGGCTGCCGCAAAAACGTGTACAAACACTATGGGATTTAGGGAGAAACAAAGAATAATAATAATAAAAACAATAAAAATCTAGACGAAAACAATACCTGTTCCGACGGACGGTCGCAACAGCTAATAACCGAATTTATAAAGCGCCTTTTTCAAAGGATGCAAAGCGCTAAAATGCGTAAAGCGGGACCGGCGGAAGAGTTGCATGCCTGGAGCGCTATGTTTGAAATATGAGACCCAAGGACGCCTCTCATTGAACAGACTTATTAGAAACCTCAAATATTTCCACACAGTTTTAAATTGAAATGGATGTCCACAGGCCAATAATGAAATTGTAAGATACAACAGACTTTTATTATGGTGTGGCCATCTTGATTTTCTTCCATGGAAATCAATGTAACCAAACCAAGGCTGGAAGATGTATGGTCTGGTTCCTTTTTGTACAATGAGTATTAGCATTCAATACTGTTATTGGATACATTGAACATGACCGATATGATGGCAGTATGATGCAATTCTCTACTTACTGTTTTCTTTCCTCTCCTCAAGTAGCAGTTGTTTCTCTTGGAATGAGGCCATGAAGACCGACCCCCCTTCCTCCTTGCGCATCTGGAAGGCGCTCTTTTGCCGTTCACTGTACTTTGGAATCCTTTACGAAAAAGAGCAAGACAAAACAAAAGATGGAGAGTGAACTAAGTACATGAAGGGGCATTGCTTGGCAACCAGACCATTGCTGTGAACTAGCGGGTCATGTGCAGGCGGCAGCGAATAAACCCGAAGAAACCACACGTCCAGACACGTCACTATTTTTGGCAATATGTTTGCTGCCACTATCGGTGAAAGGTGCTCGTGTTTGGGGAAGCCCTTATGTTGCGAAATTTGTGACTGGTTTCCTGCTCATTTCTGCTTAGCCCCTTAGCAGAAAAATTGTTCAGCAATATTTTCTGCTTAAGCAGCTCTCTCTATGAAATTGGGCCCTGGTCTGGTAAGGGTCACTTCTATGGGGAAAATGTACTTTTGTATTGGAACCTTGAAGAGTGAGGGCACCACAACAAAAGCACAGGGCACCATAGCCCTAATTAGGACTCTTCCTCTGTACACAGATACAGAGTCCTAATTATAAAGGCCCGTTTCTGGGGCGGAAAATTTTCAAAGCTTCATAACTAAAAATCTTACCTGCAACAAGCCATTTATTTCAACAGATTCACATTCCATTGCGGCATATTTCATATCGAATGAAAAAGTGGTGGCACCATACGGAAACTTTTGTGTATAGTGCCAGTGCAACTGCCACAACTTGTGCCAGCACTTATTAAATTTTACCCTCATGATAATTTTCCGCATGTCGCCACCAATTTATCTAGCGTTAACTAACTCCAAAACCACTGAATTGTTTTCTTACCTGAGAAGAAGGGTTACCACATATGATATGGAAACGTTTCCGTATAAACCTTGTTTTCATCAATTACAACGAGTTAAAGTTCCGTCTCCACCGCTAGCGATAAATCCTTTACTTCAGTGCTTGGTCAGCCTTTTTGAATTGGCGCGAAATTGCTATTTGTAAATGAACGTTGAGGGAGACAAACAAGTAAGTCGGTCGTCGAAGAATTAAGTCTTGTCGGTCAGTACAGTCTACCCGCAGGAGTACACTAATCTCCTTTGTTATTTATCTGCAGGGATATGCATCGTTTTTTTCATGCGTGACCTCTATCATGTGTATACTAATTAGTCAAAAGGGCTTGTGGAATTCGGTCATTTTCAGCCTTATCTGAAAAGTCTCAACCAAAATATTTAAATGTACCAGTAAATTGAAACGAAGAGCATATCTGTCGTCATGTATAAAAACAAGCGGTTCAACTCAAACGCAACAAGATATTTGTTCATACAACACGACAGATATGCTTTCCATTTCAGTGTACTTCTACATTATTTATGTCAATACTTTTCAGATAAGGCCGAAAAAGACTGAATTTCAGAAGCCCTTTGGACTAATTAGTATTCAAACCGAGGTCACGCATGAAAAATCACGCCAACTCGCGCAGAAAAATCACAAAGGAGACTTATTAATGTACTGCGGGTAGACTGCGGTGCCTCTTTGCTTCTGTTGGTTTGACCCCGGCCCAATTTCTTGAAGCAGCTGATAAGCACAAAAAGTAGCCAAGCACAAACAAATAAGCTTACTAGACAAGGTTACCAGCTAAAATTGTATGCCAAAGACGTGTACAATTGTGACAAGTACTGACCCTGTTCAGTTTTGCTAAGCAGTAAATTTTGAAGCAATATTATTTTCTGCTGACTCAGCTCTATGAATAAGCACATCATAAATAAAATCTTTGACATTGTATTTATTCATCATTATTGATTAAAACTTCATCAAATCCATGGCCACAATTAATTCAAAAGCAAATAGAAAATGGTGTATTATGGTTTGTCATGGATTTGATACTGTGTAGACTGCAGGTATACCTTCAGGAATGCTGGTCATCATCTCGCCACCCAGCAAGCTCGCCACCGCCCCCTGCAAAGTCTCCCCCTAACCGGCTCATCGCACGGGTCGTTACAAAGTTGCCCCCTGACAATGTCGCCCCAAACAATGTCGCCCCCTGGCAAAGTCTCCCCAGAAAATAAGTAAGGATTCTTGCGGTAGTACAATGTGTATTCAATTAATATTGTATTGGAAAGAATATAAAGTAGAGCCTACTGACAATGTCGCCCCCGGCCAATGTCGCCCCCTTACGAAGTCGCCCCCAGAAAATAATTAACTGTTTCTATGGTGGATACTTTGTGGAAATTAAATATTCTTTCGGTAATGGCTTAATTATTGTATTGGAAAGAATATAAGTTAAAGTCTGCTTGAGGAAAAAAGTCATCAATAATAATAAACTCCATGCACTAAGTTCAAATTTTTGGTAAATGATTTTATTAACGTCGCTCAATTTAAATTTTAACACCAAACAAATACTTAATCTGTTTTGGTTTTTTTAACAAATAATATTAATAGGCTAAATAGCAATTACTGAATTACAGATGTAACATTTTACAACAAATCGTAGACTAACTGTTTCTATAGTGGATACTTGGTGGAAAGCTTAATAATGAGTTTCTAAGTGCAAAACTAAAATAACAATGAGAATGATTTTTTGACATTATCTCAGAAGTTAATAATAATCACCGTTTAAAAAAGACATCTTTCTAAAGCATAATTCAGGTGAACTGAAACAAAATGTTAGAAAATGAACTTTCCTTTGCAGTTTGTGTAAGAAAATTTCTACTATTTATTATAGGGGAATTTTACTTGTCAGGACCCGTCACAGCTTGCAACAACTGTATAATGTACCCAATTCAATTAGAAGGTCAGGCTCAGTACACAAATCAAAATTTGTCTTTGTAAAAATTCATCACATCTCAATTTTCAACAATAATATTATTTATTAAAACCTTTAAGAAACACATTGCTTTTATATTTGGCTCTTTGGACTGTGAAGTGTTTGTGGACATAAATCTAATTGGGAAACATGTTTTAAAATTATCATTCACACTATTTGCCTCAAAACTGCAAAGTTTTCCATTTACTTTGTGAACTAAAATGTCTGCTAATTTGAGGAGTCCAGAATAATCTTCAACAAAATGGCAGACTGTACTGTTAGCTCAAGAAAGGTATAACAAGAAAACCAAACAATTTTAAGGTATATTTATGTGTGGGTCATTTTTTTTCAAAAATCGAAAAATCTTTCCAACCATGTAGGCCTATTCTTTCCATAGCAAGAACTTCCTATAGCTCAAAACACCAAACCCAAATGCAACATGTCCCTTTAAGCATGTGAGGTAATTCAACATTAAAAAGTCAGGCTCAGTACTTATTATCAAACCTTGTTGAAAATTCATCACATCTCAAATTTCGATCACATTGTCATCAAAACCTTCTCCAAGAGAAACATTGCTGTTAGATTTAACGCTTTGGACTATGACATTATTTGTTACATGTACATGGGCAATTATATCCACACTAATGGGCAAAAACGTGCGACATGGAAAGGGAATGTTGGATAGTCACAAAATTATGTTTGTTGTCATGTATTTTGGTCTGTGTACATTCAGAAGCAGATGAGGATTGTGGTTAACAAAAAAAGATGCCTGTCTTACAAAGTTATCCCTTTGGTCCATTAGTGTGGAATTGCCCACATGTATGATATGAATATGGGCCCAGTTAAATAAAGCATAAAAGCAAAACAACTTGCTCAGCACAGAAAAGTATTGCTTAACAGAAACAGGTTTCCACCCAAAATAACATAGCAAATAAATTTGTCAAGAGGTGTTTTCTGCATGCCTAACAGCTTTATGAAATAGGGCCTTGGTTGGAAACATGTTTTGGAAGTAGTGTATAATTATCAACACTAAAAGGTGCGTCAAATCTGTGTGGTTTTCCTTATACTTTGTGTTTTGTGGAGTCAAAAATTCTTTTTACTTTGTGAACTAAAATAGTCCGCCATTTTTAGGAGTCCATAATTTGCTTCAACAGAATGACAGACTATGTTACTTAAAGAGAGTATAAAAAGAAAACCAAACAATTTCCAGGTACATGTTTATCTGTGTGGATCATTTATTTATTTATTTTAAAACATATTTTCAACCATATCCATTTCACAGCAAGCACTTTCTAAAGCCCAAAACAGTAACACCCAACTCGAAAGCGACGTGTCCCCTTTAGGCATGGGGGATAATTCAACAATAAAAAGTCGTACTCGGTACTTTTTATCAAACCTTGTTGAAAATTCATCACATCTCAAATTTCAACAATTTCAATCACATAGTCATCAAAACCTTCTTCAAGAGACACATTGCTTTTAGATTTGTGTGTAATTATCAACACCAAGGTGCCTCAAAACTGTGTGGTTTTCCTTTTACTTTGTGTTTTGTGGAGTCAAAAATTCCATAATACTTATACTGTGCACTAAAATAGTCTGCCATTTTGAGGAGTCATGAATTTGCTTCAACAAAAATGGCAGGTTGTGTTATAGTTCAAGAGGGTTACAAGAAAATACAAACGATTTCCAGGTATATTTTTGTGGAAAATTATTTTCTAATTTCAATCATATTGTCAGCAATTTCACGAAGGGCCAAAAAAGCAGCAAAATATGTCTTTTTCGAGAAAACCACGTTTTAAGTTTAGCTAGTTTTGAAACTACTAGTTGGTAGACTATTCAAAATTTAATCTCGGAATTTTTTACATGTCAGGGAAGAAGTGATCCTAAAAACTGTGAGGTTTTCCAAATACTTTGTGAACTATGATGGTCTGCCATTTTGGGGAGTCAAACTACTGCTTCAACAAAATGGCAGATCATGTTAGTTCAAGACGGCCAAGGAAAACTAAACAATTTCCAGGTGTATTTGTGTGGATCATTATTTTCTAAATTTAAAACATCTTTGGATGACAGTAATTTAAGAGCGGCATATAGGGTAGAGACATGGGCCTTCGGTGATACATGTAGATGTTCATCCATGACTGCACAGAGATTTCTGGCTTTCGTTGAGTGGTTTCACATCACCAACCGTGATGGAAATGACTGGAAGTGGCTGTTGTGAAAATCTTGATGTAAAATGAAGAACCAATGCTTTGCAGCATTAAGCATCATCTTGTTTGCAGTGGCTCTTTGGTGAATGTCCTTGATGCATGCATTGAGTTTCATTAGTACAGTGTTGCAGTCTGGCATAAACATGTGTCCGTGGTCGCCTCATGCTCACATTGTAATGGGGCCGCATTCCTGGAGTCACCCTCCTCATCACCTGTTCTCTTTCAATCTCTCCCAATGTGGAGAAGATGTTATCAAAGTACTGCAAGATAATAAAAAAATCAAAGAAAAACAAATAACTAGTAGAAATAATTATTGGTTACCTCACCTCTGTAGGTAATCGAGACTTTCCACCCCCTCAGCTTTATTATGGAAACATAATGAACTTACTTCTGTTTTGTGTTTTAAAAAAAAGGTATGAGTTCACTCTTAATCGCAAAACCTTGGCCAAGGCTAAGGGTGATAATCTAATACTAATAATTTACCATTCGGACAACCTCTCATTGAGCCAAATACAGTGATGGCAACCTGCTCCATCATTTGTAAATTAAGGACAAAAGGTCTGGAATCCGGAATTACACAATATCCCCCAGAAAGGGAGATTAAAGTACCCTCCATATTTTTTCATGAGGGATTCAAAGCATCGCACGGTATAGGTGCCTGCCTAGCCTGTGCATGCAGCACAATAGATTTCCCGGTTCAAATAATATGGCCAACTGACCATAAAAAAAATGGATACTCTGAGTTGTTCCGAGCGTTTGTAAGTTGGCCAACATAAGCTAGTTTGAATAAGATTTTACTTTTTTTTGTATACACCATCAGACATGGTTAAAATAACGAGAATGTATGGACCAAATTGCACAGTTTTCGCATGGGGCACTTTCGTAATATTTGCAGGATCTACATGCAGATTTGACATGGTTGTTCTGATGCAATTAACTTTGATCAAAGGTTTTATATAAACACCATCAAAATACCTTCCCTATAGCATCTGCACTCAGGCCTGGAATAACATGCTTGCTACGGAGACCATCGGTCTCCATTGCCCCATGTATTGGCCTTGGTGCCTTCAAAAGTTTCCCACTGAAGTGCCCTTTGCAAAATGCAAATGACCTTGCCCTTCCAACATGAAATTCCAGGCCTGCTCATGAGTCGGTCTACACTGCTGCCCCTTTCAATGTTCGATTTATCTTTTACATAAGGATTTGTTGTGATAATAATTCTGAGCAGTATTACCTGAGCATCCCTTGTCGCTAGGCAACATCTGAGCAGAACACAAACAACTAAAGAGGTTTTCCATCATCTCATTTTCTTATGTGCTTGTCTTGTCATTTCTCTTTTAGACCTGTAAAGAAAACAATTTTGGGTTGAAAAACAAAATTGACTAGAGTGGGACTCGAACTAACCACCTCCAGATTAACGTGTAGACATTTCTACCAACTGTGTCATATATGATCCCTGGCTACACGACAGTTTAAAACGATGTATGTACAAAATAGGGACACCGACATAGGTCTAGATAGCTCAGTTGGTATAGAGTGCTGACACATTAAAGGAACACGTTGCCTTGGATCGGACGAGTGGGTCTATAAAAAGCGTTTGTAACCATTTGTTATAAAATGCATATTGTTGGAAAGATGTTTTAAAAGTAGAATACAATGATCCACACATATTTGCGTCGAAGTTGCATGGTTTTCCTTTTACTTTGTGAACTTACACGGTCGGCCATTTATGGGAGTCCAAAATTTGACTCCCATAAATGGCCGATGGTGTTTGTCGACAAGGTATGAAGAAAACTACGAAATTTCGAGGCAACTTTGTGTGGATCATTATATTCTACTTTTAAAACATCTTTCTGATCAATGCATTTTATAACAAACGGTTACAACACTTTTCAAAAACCAGCTCGACCGATCCAAGGCAACGTGCTCCTTTAATCCATTTATTAAAAACATTTATGTTTAAAGTACATGGGTGTCAAATTGCCTGTGTTTCGATGCAAAACATTTCAAATGAATCATGCTTTTATATGATGACCTAAAACTGTATGCAATTAGCATTCCGCAAGATCGAAAAACATTGAGAGGGGACCAGTAGCTCTATCTTGATGCATCTTTTTACAGTACGCTCTGTATAGTCTTCACCATAAGATGGATCAATCACAGGATTAACTTAAAAAAGCAATATAGGATATTTCAAAGTTACACTTCAAGAGGTGTGTTTTGGCGACAGTAACCAATACAAATTTTGATTATTGGCCTGTGATTAACCGTTGGCTAATTCAACCAAAAAAATTATTGGTTACAACCGCCAAAACGCACCGCTGGGGTTATGATCGCACGAGGCATTCTGATAAAGAAAAACAGTGAAATCATTCAATTGGTGACAATGAAACACCCTGAATATATTCATGCATACCTACAGACATTATTGGTTGGCACACACCATAAAGTTGGCGCTAGGCAGTCGCAGAAACGTGGCCATAACATGCCACAACAAAATCATTAAAATGAAAACTGTTTTAATTCTGGACGCAAATCTCAAATACAGGAGTTCAGTAAAACTTTTTTGTTAGCGGTACTGGGCCCAATTTCATGGCTCTACTTACTGCAGAATTCTGTGCTAACGATCACGAATCTCTGCTTACGAGCAAGCGCCGAGTTTCTGCCCTAGCCTTGTAAGTGTAGAATGCCTAGTAACAGGGAGTACGCACGCGCAGAAGCCAAAATTCACCGCTAACCCGTGAAATACGCGTGTCGTAACCTCCGTAACCTTGATTCTGTCCTTACGGTAAGCAGAGCCATAAAATTGGGCCCTGTCGTAAGCTAATTTATTTAAAGATAGAATAACAACAAACTTGACTGCAACTTACCATGTGTGTATTGCAGGATGATGGCATATTTCACTAATTTCAGTAAAGCTTCTATGGCACTTTATGTACTCGTGTCTCTTCAGCAGCCATTTCAGGGGAGGCCTTGCAGGTGGGCTGCCTCCCCACACATCTTCCTGCACATCTCAGAGTGTCATCTTCTCAAGGATTCCTACCAGTAAAACAAAAAAAATATTGGGATTGAGCAAAGAAAAAAATGCCCAGTCTGTTTACCTTGAGGTTTATTATTTGATAAGTAAAATAAATAAAGAATACAACACATGATAAAACAACTTATTGACCCAAACGACATGATGTCATAATAATATTTGTAGTAATAACTAGTTCTTATATAGAGCACATTTCACAATAACCCTCTCAAGGCGCTTTACATTATTGCATTGGTCAATTGGCCATAACATTCTTTTAATCTGTCTCAGCTCCCTTGGGGGTATACAACCTGGGCAACCCTATGCTCTAAGGGCTTTTCATACACAGTATCAACCTCTACCCTAGCTGGTACCCACTTATAGTGTCCCGACCGGAATTTGAATACACACTTCGATGACCTAACCACCAGAACTTAAATTTGATGATCAGGAAAATCTTTGTTGCGCCATTTTGAGAGTGTTGTACAATGAATTCCTCCATGATTGTGCAGTTAGTGAACATATTAGGTGACACTCAATCCATTAAAAACAGATTTTTAAATGCCTACCATAAAATTCATATGCAATTTTACTCCCATAATGGCAAATGCTGCAATCAGCAGCCTTAAATGACAATGATGCAGTGGGTCAAATACTCATTTTCATTACTAAAATTAGTTGAAATTTTTGGCAATCTCAAATATTAGTAAAATGTTTTTCAAGTAACAGAGCCTTATCCCAAGCCCAAGCGGGTTGCTGGCAAAAAATTAATGTCCACATAAAAACATTCTGACTTTCTAAAACAGATACTTTCTTCCTATTCAAGGTATTAAACCTGCCTTGCTAACACAAAAAATAAACTTGGAAGGGGGTGGGGGGACATCAAACCTTTTTCAATTCTTCTTCCTCAAGCCGCAACCTCTCATCTGCCTCTCGCTTTTTTCTCTCCGACTCTTTTTTACTCATCTCTAAGACTTTTTTGGTCTCGTCATCGTCTGAGTCTGTGTTACTTTCCAGGAGAATGGTTTGCCTTGGTTGTTTACTGCCACAAAAAGTGAGGAGAAAAAAAATCAATTAACAAATTGTCACATGTTTTGTTCTCAATTTATATTTGGTTTACCGTAACACCATGTGTATAATCTACTTACTGGTTACATGATTACATTAAGTTGAGAACTTGTCTTGCTATATATTCTACTATCGCAATTGTTTGCATATTGTCAGGTAAGGGTTGAAAACAAATATATTAACCTCCATTATATACATATTTAACCTATTTATCATTTACAAAGCGGCAATAAATTCACCAACAGTGACACCACAGGCCAAAAACAAAAATCGGATATAGTATAAAGGTATTAAAAGTGAAGAAAACTTAATAAGCAGTGGTATCAATGTAATGTGACGTCTAACCTTACACTCTAACTAGGCCTAATTGGGGGATAATGATGTAAAAGCTCCTATTCTAATCTAATTGATGAGCTAATACACCCAAACTATAGTATCAATAATAATACGAGACATTTATATGGCAACATTTGCGCAACTCAAAACATAAAACAATAAACAAATATACACAAAGCGATTGTTACAATAGAAAGCAAACTACGTATACGAGTCTCAAAACAACATTGATAAAGAAGCACAAGACATACCAACCGTCGATTTCACAAAACTCTTCCTAACTTAAGACTAATCCTAGGACTTAGGACGAGTCCCAAACCTGCACTGTAGCATGCAGACCTTTACATTTATCCTAAGTTAGGACGAGTTTCGTACTAACTCGAGATAAGACGAGTCCTAACTCTTTGTGAAATCAACCCCAGGCATGTTAGTATTAACTATCCATGACAAAAATGAGGAAAAGAGAAAACCAGGCAAGAAAAAAGAGGAAAAGATAATATTCCTGTACTTTTGTACACAGAAAGTGAAATATAAAGGAGGAAAATCAAAACCCAAAAAGAGGAAGTCATCTGAAAGGACAAAACTTAAACATATAAGAAGTCTGCAATGGGTTTTGAATTATAAAAATCATCTGGAAGATAACAATGAATGAAAAATGCATACATGTTTCAATATGAGGATGACAGATAAAAACAAACAAAACTTAGTATGCAATGGGTTTTGAATTACAAAAAATCATCTGGAAGATAACAATGAATGAAAAAAGGCATACATGTTTCAATATGAGGGTGACAGATAAAAACACACAAAACTTAGAAGTCTGCAATGGGTTTTGAATTTTAACAAAATAACCTGGAAGAAAACAATGAATGAAAAAAGCATATTTCAATATGAGGGTGACAGATAAAAGCATCCATTTAAATAGTATTGAGGGAAAAATATGTTTATAAATTTACAAACCAAAATAAGAAACATTTCATAAACAAGAAATCAAATGACATGTGACAGGCATTTTACATAAATTAATGCCTTATCAACGTTCAACAATATTCAAACAAAAGTATACAATATGAACAACGATCAATTAAAACCACAATTTTAAGTCTTGTAATGTACATGTATAATATCAAATAATAAACCACAAGGGAAACCGATCAGGTAAATTTTTTAATGATTCCGGGAGCAGGATTTGAACCAACGAACTCCAAATTAACGTGCCAGCACTCAAGGCCTTATACTTCACGAAAGGTAACGAGGGCGATTGCCCCTCTGGTCATTGCCTTTGAAATGCTCCAGTAATTTACAATTTCCACATAAGGTGCACCATTACCAAGGGAAAAATGCCTTGGTGCCGGTGCCCTTTCACAAACAAAGCATACAGGCCTGCTAACCCTGTGTTGGCGGGCTCTCCATTTTGTCAATATCTTAGTTCAGGGTGCCATGTATTATTGTTTCTACTATATTACCTTCCAGTATGCACTAATAATCCAATCAAACCAGAGTGTGATATCAGGCGATAACCCAATCACAGTTTTCATATTGCACTCTGAGTATTGTGAGTGTCAATGTATCACGCTTCGCATACGGTCAGTGCAAAAGTTACATTCTGAACTTTGCATGGCAACACCAAAAACAAAAACCCAACCTAACCTCATTGACTTGATTAGGCTGGTAGATAAATAGTTATTGAGTGACATGAAATCACATCGATGATGAGAAAATATTTAAGTACCTGTTGTCGTCATAGTTCAGCCTCTTCCTTGAGGGCGCAAAACTGAAGCGCGAGGGCTTAAACGACTCGCTCCTTGCAGACCAATTAGATTCCCTCGTCGACGGGGCTGTGAGGGACAACCTTTGAGTTCTCTCGGCATTGAGTTGTTGTGGCCTTGGAGATGACGTCCCGTTGACTAATGACTTTGGGAGAGAGGTTGGACTCTGGGTTTCCTTGGTGCAGTGGTAGTGGACGGACAAGTACCTGGGTATGAGGATGCGGCGACGGAGCTTGGAGTACTGGAAGGCGTCAGAAATCAAATTTGTAGCGCTTAAGATGAATGATAATTACCCTGAAAGAACAAGATAAATTGCCCCACTATCAAGTCCAGAAAACTCATTTGGTTTGACAGGTCGGACAGAGGTGATGAATGATCAAATAATCAAACAAGGACAGGAGAATACATGTTGGGAAAATGTTTTCTGTAAGCTGATTGGTTTGCTCTGCGATTTATTGGAAAACAATCAGTCACCACTTATAATTTATAACGGTTGCAGAAATTAAGAATGACTCGAGACATAGTTCTTGCGATCTTCAGTGTCCGCTTGTAAGGTTGCGGTTTTTGGAAAGGCGAGAATGAAAGACATAACATGTCTGATTGAAAACCATTGGACCAATTTGCATTCGAAAGCTTTGTAAGTGACAATGATGAATTTAAACAGGTTTACGAAGACAAATTTATCAATTCTTTAGAAAAAAAAAGTGAAAATGAAAGACAGCACTACCTTTGATTGAGCACCATTGGACCAATTTGCCATCAAAAGCTTTGCAATTGATGATAAATTGAAAAAGGTTTTCTGAAGACAACTCTTATACCAATTTATCATTACTATTGACAACATGAAATTCTCAGCAAGGAGGAAAATGAAGGTAAAAAAAACAGGGTTTGCTGTTCTGTTACTTCGATTACCTAGGATTATACTAGGATAATTGCACAGTGGTAACAGTTGGTGAAAAAAAAACAGTACACAGATGGACATCAGGGCATGAAAAAACATGCACAAACACCAATGAACAAAGGTATTTAAAAAGGCAAGACATATATATACATAAATCCTCAATCTAGGTACAAAATAGGGCTACTATAACCCAATATAAAAACAATATTTTGTAAATGACAAAAATAAATAATTCTTCAATATTATCAATCTTTAAAGACACTGGCACTCATATTGGGTTTTGTCCATTAAATGCTGATTTATAGGCAAAATTATAAAGAAATATACATTATAAGTCACATGTAAAAGTTCAGCTGAATGCACTGCCTAGTTGCTAAGAAAACAGCAACAAACAGCTTCCAATCAGCATCACAAAAAACACATCCCAACAAAAACTTCTATTACCTTGGTAGCTTAGTGAACTTATGCGTGACTATAGCCTGCTTGCAGTCACATTCTCCGCAGGCATACTCTATACCCTCCTCTCTGAAGAACTGCTCCAGCGCCGTCTGGATCGACCCGATCGGGTTAGAATGACTGAAACATGGACAAATTATAACAATCGTTAATAGGAGTCCCTAACCACCGGTTCTTTTCGGAACCAACACTAGTCACATAGAGATATTCACATGTTGTCACCGCAAACCTCTCTAAGTTAGGCCGTGTTCGAATTGGCGACTTCGGCTACAGCTACGGCCATTCTTCAACACTGACAGACGCGCTGATCTAGCCGTAGCTGTAGCCAAAGTCGCCAATTTGGACACGGCATTATACCTCAACCTGGATCGACCCGATAGGGTTAGAAATACTGAAATATGGAAAAGTTTAAAACAATTGATACAAATATTGAATTGTGACAATTAACATTTTAAAATTGAAAAAGTATGGCAATGAATTTACTTTTATAGAGAAGGAAACTTCTCCAAAAATCACATTATTTTTGTTTCTTTTTGGTTTTATTAAAAAATACCAAACAACAAGTCCGGTAACAATTATTAAGTTTACAAAAAGTGACATCAAGAGTTTATGATGTATATTAGAATAATTTAAAGATAAAACATTAGTCATTAACAATTAAAAATTATAGAAAAAGTGATAGATAAGATATATAAATGCATTCGCTAACACAGAATTATTGAGGTGCAGTCGAGTCTGAGTGAAGTCCAGTCTACCTTGTATGTGGGGAAAAAAATTCTGACATTTGAGAACTTTGAGGAAGAGCCGAAAGTAATCCAAAAAGGAGAACATTCTCAATACATGTACAGATTACAATAGATATTGCCTTGGATCTCGTGCTTAAAAAGATATTCAAAATACCCAATATATCGTTCAAAATTAGGGAATACATTATGACATTAACAAGATCTCCTGTACTGTTTTTAACACTCCAGTAACATAGCACACAATTATAAAAATACAATGCACAATACAGGACACAATAAAACAGTCACTTAAAGACTAAAGGAAACAAATGTCAGCACAACACCCGCACTAGAAGCAGCCCAACAAATCACATCGTCTCAGGAATAAAATAAAGGTTTATATACAAGATACGAGAGTATCTTATATACAAGAGTTCTAGAATAATATCATAGCATAAAATCAGAACCCTCCCAACTGAATGTTATGTGGCCACAAAACGGGGAGGAATACAAAACGGAAACAATATTTTAGAACTTTGTTGAGCCAGAGCCGAAAGTAAAAAAAAAAAAAGAGTATTCTCAAGAGAGAAAAAATAATTGCCAAACCTCCTTCTGGGCATGTCCAGCGAGAGATCGTAGAGTGCATGACTTCAAATTCAAAGTTCTTGACAATCGGGCAGTCGTGCGGATAGCGAAACCTCAGTTTAATTTTATCATCATCCGTCCCTGGGGTCTCGTCCAAGGGGGAGTTTAGCGCCCTCTTGTTGGCCCTTTCGGTGTCGTCTTTGAGTTGATCCAGGCACTGACAGAGAAACTCTTGCGCATCCTAGAAATGCAGAGGTTTAAAGACAATGGACACTATTGGTAATTGTCAAAGACCAGTCTTCTCACTTGGTGTATCTCAACATATGGATAAAATAACAAACCTGCGAAAATTTGAGCTTGATTGGTCGTCGGAGTTGCGAGATAACTATGAAAGAACAAAACACCCCTGCCATACGTAGTTGTGTGCTTTCAGATGCTTGATTTCAAGACCTCAAATTCTAAACTTGAGGTCTCGAAATCAAATTCGTGGAAAATTACTTCTTTCCTCGAAAACTACGTCACTTCAAAGGGAGCCGTTCCTCACAATGTTTTATACTATCAACCGCTCCCCATTACTCTTTAGCAAGTGAGGTTATATGCTGATAATTATTTGGAGTAATTACCAATAGTGTCCACTGCCTTTAAGAGTTAGTTGGATTACTTTGTTGTAGTGCATTTCCTTTTGACAATATTTCTATTGTCACGCAGAAGTTTTGAGGCAGTTAAGTATGGCACCACTGCTCATTTAACAACAATATGGCAAGATGCATTTCGCAAATACCACTGCGCAAGCGCAGACTGTTGAATGAGGTGCATTGTGGGATAGATATGGATAAAATTTGATCACCAGCTAGACCACTATGCACCTAATTCCAAGCTTTACGCACGCACCCCAGTATTTGCGAAAAGGTGTTTTACTCTGATATTCGTATCGACACTCCGGCAACCAAATGAACTCTGAGATATTAACAACACTCTAGCAAGAAACAATGTAATACTCAGCAATATTAATGGCTCTTTAATATTAGCCTTTCATAAGCAACCTTTACAAAAAAACAATACAAGTGGGAGTGGAATTCATTTACCTTATTAATAAAAAATGGACAAGGTTGGACTATATCTGCTCTTCAATAACCTTGCCGGCTAATCTGGATTATACAAAGTAGGTGGAACCTGATAGAGCTTGATTGATTGATTGACTGATTGATTGATTGAATGATTGGCTGATTGATTGATTGATTGATTGATTGTACAATAACCCAGGTCAGCTTGATTTTCTCTGAAGCAGCACCATTAACATAATGCAGATTTGATAACTTACGTGTTGCATAAATCCAGAGAATCGAGCTGCCGTTGTGGAGATAGCTTGCTTCACTTTGCGTAGATACACCCCAATGCTCTCCGCTGAGTGATTGCTCTGCTTGGCGCATAGCAATTGAGCTAAGGCCCTGTAACAGTAATCGATATATCAATACTTATGAGCAAGATCACAACACCTAAAACAAAAAACAGGGAGATTCATAACAGTCACAAAACTTTTCACCAAACTGTCCGTGTTAACTGCTTTGCAGAGCAAACAGGGGTTGCCCTCAACTTTTTTTTCAACTGGCCAGCAGGACCAGTTGGCTTGATTTTTCACTGGTCCGCCAATTTTTTTATGTTATTTTTTTGTTAACTAATAGTATACTGTTGTATACCAACTGCTCGATTTCCGATCGTCGCTATTTCAAAATTCAACATGAATTGCAACGTAAACTTAACTGCACTGGAAGCCATACTTTATTTATGTGTACCAAGTTATTGTGTTCGTAAGAGGGCTCATTAATGTATTTTATCCTTAAAAATGTCATAACAATGTTATTCAAATTAATTTAAAAACAGGTCAAATTATTTGTCAGAGCAAAATTTAAAATGTCTTTATTTAAGTAGTTTTTTTTAGTCCACAGTTTATTGTAAGCACTCGACATAAAAGTATTCCTAAGTAAGAAGACATTTTTTATGAAGAAAAAAAAATAGTGTTTTTACTATAAAACAATTTAAAACCGACTGTTAAAATATCATTAACTTTTTATGTACTGCCTTCAAATCTACTGTGGGGGAGGGTTACGTGCGATCGCTCGAGTTATTTTATCATGTATAAACATTGCCTATTATTGTAGTTTTAATAAGTATTCATAAACATAATACATCGTACCGAAGTTCCCAAAATCTTCCCACTTTCGTCCAGAAAAACCCCCAACAAAAAGTAAACATCAAAAAAGTTGCAACATCCATGATGAAGCATACTAGTTAGACAGTATTTTTTTTCAATTATGTGTATGGAATGGTCGGTGCCGGCGTCTGTTTTGTGAACAAAATGTTCATTTAAAAAACATTTTTAAAAGCAGCAAAAACAGCTGCGCCTTTGTTTAACACATGATTGCATTCTAGAACCCAGGTCTTTCTTGAAATCAACCCGCAAAAAAACCCAAACAACCGCGCATTATATGTGACCAAAAAAAAACCAATGGATTGGAACAATAAACAAGATCGCCCAACAAAATTACCCAAAATCAGGACGGAAGAACTTTACTAAACACAATTAAATACTCCTTTTTGCTCATCCAGAGTATCCTAACTTGGTAATTTTTGTTGAATGAAGCCTCACCGTCTCGCTCGTTTTTCGTAAACACGCTGCGCTAGACTCTTTTATTCCCCCACACGCAAATCTGACGACCATGCTGCTGACAGAATGTGTTTTGCTTTGTGGTCTTCTGTCAAGGCGATTGAAGCTAGTTTTGTAAGCTATCGCGTACTTTCACCAATAGAGGGCGTCTATTCCCACGCTATCGAATATTCTGAAACGCCCTCTAGCGTTCAGTATTTCTTACACTTTCTGCCACACGGAAACGCCCTCTAGCGTTCAGTATTCTTACACTTTCTGCCACACGTGAACTAATGCAAAGACTACAAGCCTTTGCGTTGCATGATGGGATTTTGCGCTGTGTATATGCGTGATCGTCGGAAGTCTGCCAGCGTTCAGCGGCACTTCAAGTAATTTTTATTACGTTTTACCCAAACCTTGACTCCTTGAGTGAATGTTTTTACGTTTTATTCGAGCCTGAAAATAGTAAAAAAAATAAACATAGTTCTGTAGTACCGCTGCCGACATTTTTGACTGGTCAGCCGGACCAGTTGGCAAGGTGTTTCAGCTGGTCCGCCGCGATTTCTACTGGCATTTGGCCAACGGACCTGCGTTGAACCATGGAGCAATTGCTCCATGGTTGAACGCTGGCAAATGCAGCATTATTATTTGATTTGTTGTCTTGTATGTCCCATATTTAGCAGAACAATACCATCTAGTGGGAGGGGGAGGGGGACACGGCGGAAATGTGCTAACTAATAAACATCAGGGTGTCCAAATGGAACCAATAAGACCTGGGCAACATTTCATAAAGCCTGTTAGCACAAAAATATGCTTAGCACAGACCAATCTTGCTCAGCAGAAATTGGGTACCAGCCAAAATTCAATCAAGTTAGGATTGTTGCAACTGACGCCCCACTCAATTTTTGCTCATCAAAGAAACTTGCTAAGCAGTATTTTCTGCTTAACAGCTTTATGAAATTGCGACCACTTTTAACATTGATTTAGAAATATCATGGCTGAGCAGTATAGTGCACCGAACTCGAGCTCTGGTGTTCATTGTCAGAGAGTGGGTTAGAGCCTCGGATGTGACAGTTCACTCTGCAATTAACATTTATCTTTTCATCGCCAATTTACGTGTCATCAGTCAAAAATGGCCTCAAGAGCATGAAGACACACATACACACACACAGCCTTTAGTCAATTCAGAAGATGGTCAATGAGCTCTCCTGCAGCAAAAGAAGTAGGATGTGGTTGGTCGAGTCCACAAAACAACAGTACAGATCACATCTTTGGAGTGAACACAGAACTGGGAGAATAACTGCTTCCAATATGAGTCCTGTCACGAAGCATGTCGATGCACAAGTAATTATCTGAAAGATAAAGCAGACAAAAACTAAGGGAATAAATGAGTGGTTACAAGTTCTTAAAAAGGCGTTTAAAACAGGCAGGGTCGTGGTCGTTCAGCCCTTGTTTCCTCTTTTACGTATCTTATTTGATGACCTGACATGTGTTGCATTTTAATGACTGAGACAGTTTTCGGATGCATTGTGTGGTGTGTGCGTAGTTAGTCTTGGTGCAAGACGTTTCTCGTTTTGCTTTCACACCCAGCGCGGCCAACTCACAAACATCACCCGTATCGGTGAAACATCTAGCACCAAGACCAGCACATATTATGCATCTAAACATATCCAAAACAACCGGTTATAAACAGCTCCAGCTGGTCTTTATCACTCGTTAACTTTAAACACCCTGACCCCACGTGAAGCGCTCTCCACCACAACAGGAATGCAGATAGCGAAACTGATTGAGGCATTTATGAATGATCTTTTGCCTTGTAAATCATAACCAAACACTCTGCCCTGAAAGTCAGTCATGACTAATATGACTATGAGCTAATTAATGAGCAGTATCATTATCAGAATATTGATATTATATTCTGAATATAATATCAATATCTGTCATCTCTAAAAAATGTTGAGGAATATATAATTGAATAGGCCTATGTATGTTTCTTTTTTAGTTTCTACCACAAATCACACATAAATCTAGCCTATACAATACTCAAATTGTAGCCTACAGCTTGTTGGGTTTGACATGCTTGATGATTTAATCATGACCCGGTCATGATTAAATCATAAACAAGCTTTATTGATATTTTGTGTTCAATCAAAGTCAAAAGAACATGCATGGACCTACCTACGTATGTACATACATGTACAGTCCCTCGTTCTTCCGTTGAGTCGCAAAGCACACACTGGTCCGATGGCATTATTGTCGTAGTTTTTTATATTAATATTACACATCTGACTTGGCTAATTAAAGCATGGAGGTACACCCATTCGTGGGTGAAACTGTCTTCCGCCACAGAAGCATGACCGTCCACCACAAACAATGTCAATGTTTACAAACTTATTGTTTACAAAAAAACTTTGTAGAACACGTTACGTGACGACCGTATAACTGGAGGTGCAAAATATTTCCCACAATCCTTTGCGGGACGTCGGATTTTTGCTATATCTGCAATAAGGTCTATGGTACTTTTCGGATGGAACGAAAAAGCACGGTGAGTGACTCAGCGTGTATTGGTACTTTTATTTGCTATCACGTGACGGACAATCCTCCAATCAAATGGCAAGGATCTGCTTGGGTGTTATATAATATTCGATATAATATACACATAATGAATGTTTATGAGTGCAATGGTGCGAATATGTTCATGAGTTGAAAGATGGAATGTTCCATTCAACGAGGCGAAGCCGAGTTGAATGGAACATTCCAGCTTTCAACGAATGAACATATTCGCACCATTGCACGAATGAAAAACATTCATTATCCGTTTATATAACATCCAAGTAGATCTTTGTCATTTTCATTGAAAGATACAACTTTCAAAACAAACAAAGCGTAGGCCTACATTTTTTAATTGTAGAAGCCGAATGCTAGTAATTTTTACTAATGCCTTGCAGTAACAGCTGCGTTACCAAAGACACGCGCACCAAGTGATGTTTTTACTCAGCTTTTTCGTTCCATCCGAAAAGTACCATTGCACGCTGCCAGCGTGCAATGGTACTTTTCGGATGGAACGAAAAAGCACGGTGAGTGACTCAGCGTGCAATGGTACTTTTATTTGCAAACACGTGACGGACAATCTTCCAATCAAATGGCAAGGATCTGCTTGGGTGTTATATAATATACACATAATGAATGTTTATGAGTGCAATGGTGGGAATATGTTGATGAGTTGAAAGATGGAATGTTCCATTCAACGAGGCGGAACATTCATTATGTGTATATTATTCGATACACGTTTTCTATACTTGGCCATAAAATGGCATAGTGGTAGGTTTCAGGAAGACAATAAAGCAGGCAAGTCAATGTGAGAAATTTTTTGAAAGTTAGAAAACCTTTGAATGGATCGTCACTTAAGCGTTAAAGGCAGTGGACACTATTGGTAATTACTCAAAATAATTATTAGCATAAAAGCTTACTTGGTAACGAGTAATGGAGAGCTGTTGATAGTATAAAACAATGTGAGAAACGGCTCCCTCTGAAGTAACGTAGTTTTCGAGATAGAAGTTTTTTCCACAAATTTGATTTTGAGACCTCAGATTTAGAATTTAAGGTCTCGAAATCAAGCATCTGGAAGCACACAACTTCGTGTGACAAGGTTGTTTTTTTCTTCCATTATTATCTCGCAACTTCGACGACCGATTGAGCTCAAATTTTCACAGGTTTGTTATTTTATGCATATGTTGAGATGTAACACAAAGTGAGAAGACTGGTCTTTGACAATTACCAATAGTGTCCAGTGTCTTTAAGACATTTCTATCGCAACGTCACAGCACGAGTTTTTGCCAAACGAGGTTGAAAAACTATGGAAAGCCATCAATACAAAACAAAAGCACATTGCCACAGCTTCTCAGCCATCCCGCCCAAGGGGTCGAAACTCAAATAATAAAATACAATTTTTAGACGTTTTTCTTATTGAACGTTGCCACACTAACAGTTGTTTCATTTAAACACAACAGTGTTTTGTTTTTGTGTTTTGTTTTATTTTATTTGGTATTGTTTACATCCATTTATTTTATTTTTTTTTTTTCCCTTGTCTTTTTTATCGTTTATTCTGTTTATAATTTATTTTAAATATATTTTCACAGTCGTTCATGGTGGTCTGTTTCTGTTCCCTATTTTATTTTACTTAATCTTCAATGTATGCTTTAATTTTCTTTCCTAAGATGATTCTATTTTAATTGTTAACTTTGTACATATCAGATTGTTTTTATATAGGCTATATGAATATTTCTTATTGTTTTTTTTTTTTGTATCCTTTCCTGTAATTGGCGGCTCGTCCGCTGTTGGTTTGGTCAATAAATATAATATAACTCAAATTAGAAAATACACTTGATGAACAGTAAACCAAAACACACTGTCGACTCGGTGGCGCACCCGAAGGAAACAGACCACGAGTCAATGTTGAATGATGGATCTTATACTGAACTCAATACGTAACTTAAACATAACTTAGTGCACTGTAAACACCAGTGGCCAGTGAGCCGTCTAACCATAGAGTTACACTAAACATGCATGTGGGCTGGGCGAACGTCATCATAAAACCTTCCTCTGTTTTGTTATTCTGCTCTATTGGGCGGTCTTTCCGTTCCAATCGACATTGGAACTCAACATTACACACAGAACGAAATGCCAAGTTCACAGCTAGGCGTGAGATTTTTCAGACCCCAACCCTCCCCCCTAAAAACGTTCTTTATTTTGATAGACCATTTTTTGTTTTACTTCGAGTACGGAATCTTGACATGACCGTATCCGGCTATAGGCTACGACTGTGTTGCTAAGGGTGTTTCTGACGTTACGTTTCTACGCGGATGCCATTCTTTTACAATTTTCTGAAAAATATTAACTGAAAGATTATTAATAATATAAATGTTAGGAATTAACATATTTCGGGGAGTTCCTATGAAGCTGGAAAAAGGAAAACTAGATTTTGTTATAGGCTGGAGCTCCACCATTCAAATGGTCTGCATACATCTTGTGAATAGTCAATATCAAAACATTAATGTTTGAATCTTGATTGATTGAAGTTTCTTATTCGGCCAAAATCAACCCTATGTCTTACTTTGAAAAAGGAAAAGGGTCCATAAGAACAAATTGCCGATCCGGGAAAAAATCACAAACATGGATTTCCGGACAGGTGATGACCTTATGTGGCATTTTGAGTAAATATTTTTGAAATAAACATCCTTTAATAAGCATAGTAAAACTGCTAAAGCTAAAGATGTTAACTAAACATCAATAATATAGCAACAGTCATACTATAATAAATCTGCATAAACAGCCACTAGCCACAAATCACCCAGTATAAATTTTTTCTCTCTCTCAATATTTTCAATTTGATAAGACAGTCTCTTCTCATATCACTGTATCATTGTCATCTGAAAGTCTACAGCCTACCTTTTAGTAAAGTTGAAGTTTTTCTGATCTTTGAATGCCCGGAAAGCCAGTATTGCCCCAAGATGCCCTTTTGTGGGTTAAAGGAACACACCAGCTTCGTTTGGCTAGATAGGTCTTCCGGGAATGAAGAATAACGGTTCCATAGGAATCAAATTTTGCCGTTTTCGAGCATTGTTTTCAAAAAAACGGAGGTCCGACGTGATTTTTTTTATATCCCTTTAACCTTTGGCCAGGAGCACTTGACCAATCTTAGATGTGGTTAACCCGAGGAGATAGTTATCTCAAAAGAGCACAAGCCGATCCAAATTTAACTATATCTGAAGAGACAACAAAAGATGAAAACAAAGCTCACCTTCCAAGAAAAAGTTTAGTTCTCTTTTTTTGTGCCATCGAAACAAAATCATTTTGCACACACACGGAACTGATTATTCCATGCGCATGAAATGACACGGTGTACGACATTATTTCGAGCGTAATAATTAAATAAAGAACTCAAATTATTTCTGAAGAATTCGACTAATTTCTTGACACATACATTATTAATTTTTGCCCATATACACCGATGTGTGTAGCACTGTATACTCAGTACTTTCCCCGAGTCCTGTGAAAAAAAATCACAGGCATTTTACTTGGGTGGGATTCGAACCCACGACCCTTGCAATTCTAGAGCAAAGTCATACCAACTAGACCACCGAGATTGCCCGGTAGCTAGAGGCAGTTCGAATCCCGATGCAAATTTAACATCTATTTAAAACATAAATTATTGTTTTCATAATAATATTACTAATAAAATTATGTCCCTAAAGGAACTCTGCTTGGGTAATAGATTTAAAGATTTTTAATAGAACAAAAAGTGAGTTTGCAATACATCGAGCGCGAATAATATTGCAGTTCTGGTCTAGCCACGGACAACTGCGTACACCAAGCAGCCAGGCTGATCCTCTGCCGTCAAGTCTCCAGCCTTTACATCGTAGAGCCTGCACTGACCGGAAGTCATGACGTAGTCGAAATACCAACACCCGTTATTCATCTTACAACGCATGAAACATTGCATGGGTGACTCGATGTGAACGAGCGACAGAGGGCGTGGAGTGGTTATATGTTTTCCCACGAACATCAATGTGGACATGGAGGTGATGGAGAACGAAGGGTCCACGATCATTGCAGCTGTAGACATACCAATGGCTGAGGAGTAAAAAAAAAACAGAAAAACCATAGTATAGTAGCGAGAATGTTTTGGTCGTTTGCGAAAAAAGAGCTCTTCTTCGAGATCACAGTAATTGTTGTAGTAATCCCCTTAAAAAATAAGAACACAAAATGTGTTGATTGATCCCTCATTGAGTGCCTATCAATATTGTATAGATGCAATGACCTTGATTAGCAATATTATGAATAATAGTTAGTTTACCAAGCAAGGATGTGATGAATTAAACATTCTGTGTTCGTCTTTTGCAGCATTCAACATGGTTCTCTTAAATACTTTTCTTTGTCACAAATTCCGTTCATTTATTTCTTACTGGTCATTTGAAGGCAGGCTTCCATGGGGTACTCTTCAACTATCACCTCGCACAGTGTTAAGACATTGTGATGGTTGTCTTGTTGATACACATGTTCATCGTCGTCCACACTGACGTACCTGGCAATCACGGGCGGGTCGCACACAATCTGTATGTGTCCCCCTAGGATCGACGCTTGGTCTGATGTCACTGGTACCCCACACGCTGCATTGCGGAAAATGTCACTCTCTATGCCTGCCCTTACGACGGCACCAATCAATCGATCGCCTGTCAATGAAAATTTAACAGTGTATATAAGTATAAGTACAGTACGTCAATTTCTAAAACACTTATTTACAACCATTACAATGGATGGTTGCCAGTACAATATTTTACAAACACCTCAAATGCCCTTTAGTGCTGTTTAAAGTTTAAGCACATTTTTTTTACATGCAGCAGAACTTGTTGTAAGTGTTTATCAAAGGTTTTAGTGAGAATATTAGGCGGCAAAATGTACGCCATAGATTTGCCTTGTGACGTCATTCATTTTTGTGCAGTTAAGCACCGGAAGGTTAGCACGCCTTTTCGAGTGCTTACGGTTAGCATGATCGATATGAAATGGAAACCGCGCAGTAACCATAAATCTGCCGCTCATCAGCGCTTAGGCCCAGGGCACAATTTCATAAAGCCTGTAAGCACAAAAGTTTGCTTAGCATGAAATTTCTTAATTAATAAAAACAGGATTACCAACCAAATTTCCACGTGATTTTCAGGATAAGCAAAGAACAGCTGAATGTCAGTAACAAGCAATGCAACAAATTAAAATTTGGTTGGTAATGTTGTTTTATCAAGGAAGAAATTTCATGCTAAGCAAATTCTTATGCTTACAGGTTTAATGAAATTGGGCACAGGTTAATAACTCTCCAAAGACCCTTTATGTTCTAAAGTATCAACGTTTTGAACTTACTATTACAACAATCTCCTCTGTTGACGAGAGTGATACGACCGAGGCAATGGTTGGTTCTCAGGTCAACCTTCCACCAGGGATGGGAATCAATGGCTAAAAACGAGAGGTTTGGATTATATTATGAATCATGTGGACAAAATAGCAAGGTTACAATACAATACAATAATCTTCATTAGGTCCCAAAAAGGGTATTTCAAATGCTCGCATACATGCAGTTAAAATATGACACATTAAAAGCATAAAAAAACAGACAATGGCTAACTACAATGGGAGACTTTGAGGCGCTAGGTGGCAGCAGACTTACCAGGTAAATTTTCCATTGTTTACGTAGTTCTGAGCATGCGCACATTACCGAAAACAATGGATTTTACCTGGTAAGTCTGCGTCCGGTAAAACTGTGAGATTTTAACGGCACAATTTTCTGACGTTCAAGTTCAATTTCACTGAACGTGCAGCTAAACCTCCCTAATAATGTAATGAACCAGAAGGGAAAGTGACTGGATAGCTGTTGTAATTTTTGTGTGGGTTCAACCCCAATTAATTTTTGTTATGCGACCAATGATATACTTGTAGATTATAATATCAAACTCATTTAAAAGTAAAAATACAAGCCTGTTCTTTTCCCCGACTTGCCCCCTCTTTTTAACACCAATGTATTTATCTTGAAAACATGTTTAGATATTAATAGCAGTATACTCGCTTCTAAAACATGGATTCGAACTGCCTCAAGCAACCGGGCAATCTCGGTGGTCTAGTTGGTAAGACACTGCTCTAGAGTTGCAAAGGTCGTGTGTTTGAATCCCTCCCGAGTAATATGCCTGTGATTTTTTTTCACAGAACTTGGGTAAGTACTGAGTAAACAGTGCTAACACACATCGGTGTACAATCGGGTAAAATCCAAATGATTTATGTTTAGATATCAAACTTACCGGTGTGGGCGCACTGCCCTGAGGCCAAGCGTGTATCTGAGTAGCGTCCGTCAATAGCTCGTCGAGCTGAGTTACCATCGTAGTCTGAGACCTGGCTGGCTTGCATTAACCAATGATCCAATCCTGAAAATAAATAAGCATGACAACATTTCAACAACAAAAAGATATTCGTTATAAAAGCAACCATTATTTTGTGCATTAGTTTACCGAATTATTTGTTTTAAGTAATGTTGGGTCTGCGTATACTCTCTAAATGCAAAAGAGTGAAAAAGCACTATTTGAAGAGCCATAATTGTTATGAGGGACACCTCTTTATTGAAGTTTGCATCTTTTTTGAGTGATTTTTCACTCTGTCCTGGAGTGAAACTCCTCTAAAAGAGTGAAATAACCACCAGTCAAGAGCCATTGAGGGAAAACTCGAAATGTAAAGAGTGGTGTTTTTCAAAAAAGTAATAAGTTTCCCGTTATTTACTTACGTGTGAGATCGAGGCACTGGCAGGATAGCGGGCAAAACCACACGAGAATTCCAAAGAGAAATATCAACATTTTTTTCTCCAGCAAAATTCCCTCGCAGTAAGCCATCGCGGCACCTCACTTTACTGGTATCACTTTACTGGTATCTCTTCGCTTTAAATAGACTGTGAGGAGAACGCGTCGGGTTTCATGCAAGCTGCGAGGAGGCTTCGACTCCGTCAACCAATAGGCGCCGGACTAGTGGGTCACGTGCTTACTGGGGTAGCTCGCCCATAGGGTCATAAGCCCTTTTCGATTTGGATTTTTTGCTCGGCTAAACACTCACACGTGACTTTCGTTGTATCGTATTCTTAATAATGGACAAAAACCAATCTATAAGACCATTTGAGGGTCGAAAACATTCGATAAAATCAAGTAAAAACGCAACATAGTACCGTCACTGATACGGTTTGTCCCTAGCCGGCCCTACACATAGGACTCTTTTTCTGTACACAGATACAGTCACTGTAGTACAATACGAAAGTGTAAGGCCGCTAAGGCTAGGTTTGTCTCCTCCGAATCAAAATATCTGTACGGTCTGGGTTGAGTTTTGTTAAAATGTTTGTCTTGCTTTCGACTGGAAACAAGCGATTATGGTTGTGTTGTTAGCCTACTCTTATTAAATCTATTGAGGTGCTGAATTTATCACTCGAAATAGAGACTTAGTTATTTTAGAGTGTTACAAGAAATTAATATTATAGTTGATCGCACCATTTTCCCACTCAAACTTTTGTTTTTCTTCAAAATTATCAGAGGATTCAATAATTTTGAAAACAAAATTTGAATGGGAAGGTTGCGATGGGGGAGTGTAATAACTGTCTAAACACATTTAAAATCATTAAATTTAAGGCACCCGCAGGAAATTAAGGCGCCCGCGGGAAGTAGGAAGGCCTCCAAGCCATAAGGAAATTAAAGGCAATGGACAATTTGGTAATTGTCAAAGACCAGTCTTCTACCTTGAGGTGTACCTCAGCATGCATAAAATAACAAACCTGTGCAATTTAGAGCTCAGTTTGGTCGTCGAAGTTGCGAGAGAGTAATTTAGTGGAAGAAAAAAAAAACACCCTTGTCGCACAAGTTGCGTGCTTTCAGATGCTTGAATTCGAGACCTCAGCTGAAGCCTCGATTATTCAATTCAAATATTATTTACTTCTTTCTATTTAGAAATTACTTCTTTCTCAAAAACTTCGTTACTTCAGAGAGGGCCGTTTCCCAATGTTTACCAACAGCTCACCATTGCTCGTTACCAAGTAAGTTTTTAGGCTAACAACTATTTCGAGTAATTACCAATAGTGCCTTGTGCCTTTAAGGATAAAGTCGATAAGTGCTGAACTCGTAACACGATACTTGAACACAACCTTCGACAACAATACCACGGGTTTGGGATTATAAATAATGATAATATAAATTTGTACCACGCTTAAAGGCAGTGGACACTACTGGTAAGTGTCAAAGACTAGCCTTCACAGTTGGAGTATCTCAACATATGCATAAAATAACAAACCTGTGAAAATTTGAGCTCAATCGGCCATCGAACTTGCGAGATAATAATGAAAGAAAAAACACCCTTGTCACTCGAAGTTGTGTGCGTTTAGATGGTTGATTTCGAGACCTCAAGTTCTAATTCTGAGGTCTCGAAATCAAATTCGAGGAAAATTACTTCTTTCTCGAAAACTATGGCACTTCTGAGGGAGCCGTTTCTCACAATGTTTTTTACCATCAACCTCTCCCCATTACTCGTCACCAAGAAAGGTTTAATGCTAATGATTATTTTGAGTATTTACCAATAGTGTCCACTGCCACTGGTGCTGGTGCCCTAGTTAAGTAATGACTATATAGTAAACCAGGGCAACAGCACCAAATATAAAGAGAAATATATCAACAAATTAAGCAAAACAAAAGCAGAAAATTAATAGTCATGAGAAATTTAAACGATTATAACCAGAATTTTGTTTATGATACAATACGGGGGTGTCTACATTGTTCATAAATATAACTAACTAGGCTTTCCTAACATGTGTAAGATACACATTGGGAAAGGTTGTTAATAATTATAATTATTCGGTCTAAAAAAAAAGTTAAATGATGCATGATGTGAAAAGGACAGGTAGTTTGATGTTATTTTTTCAACTTAAAGGAACGTTACCGAATTGGTAAGAAACAAAAATCGTGAAGATCTCAGATTCACATAAAACTTACACGGTCTCACGATGATGATAGTTGAAAACGTCCCTTAAAATATTTGTATCTGAAATGTCATATTGGATGAGAAATAAATAATCTTACTTCGCGTTTTGAGTTTATCGCTCAGTGAGCGTTTTATTCATTTTTTATTTTGGCATCGATGCAATGCAAAATTTGTAATCGGTTTTTCACTATTCTCTCGTGACCCAGATGGCTGATCGATCTCAAACTTCTACAGGTTGGTCAGTATGTATGGTGGATTACATAAAGTGCTTACACTGCCAGCAACTGATTTGTTAGCAAAAACCAATTCTGTAATGTTCCTTTAAAATATAAAGTGAGGCTCACAGGATAATCTGATATTGATCAGCACTGGTGGTAATCACTTTGACCTTTTGTTTGGTTTAACCATAACTGTGTACAGAAACATGGTTTAGTATTCAAAAACGGTAGTGGTCCTTGTTTATTGAAATAACCTTACGTTTCTGATTTCAATTTCTGAAGTTGAGTGACATTATAATGATTGTGATGATCACAATTTGTTTGTTTTATTCCTTGTGATTTTTGCATCTTTGTGTCTTGAAATTCGGGGGGGAGGGGGGGGTTTCTCCCTTTAAAAAGTATAAATATCGTTTATGTAATATTATAATTCGATGCATGTTTTCTCCAGCATTCCTATGCCCAAATATGTTGTTGGGCATAAACGTTATGTTTTCTCGGTCAATTGAGCAAATGAGCAGCCAATTTAACCACAACGCTATTCTTTTTCTCGCGAAATCGAATGCATATACGGAAAGGTTCATTCGATTTCGTTTCAGGACTAGTCAAAAAAAGTACTGTTTTTGCATCATTTGTTTTGAACACAATATTCATTACAGTTTATCTGTTTGTTGGTATTTCTTTAGTCGTACCTATTTTAATTTTACCTATTTTAATCATTTAGCGAATTGATTGCCTCTTTGCGAAAAGTGAAAATAATTAAATCAGCAAAAACTCCAGCCAAGCCAGCTTTGCTAATGATAGTGTGTCATGAAAAAAATGACCATAGGCTTAAAGACAGTGGACACTATTGGTAATTGTAAAGACTAGCCTTCACAGTTGGTGTATCTCAACATATGCATAAAATAACTAACCTGTGAACATTGAGCCCAATCGGTCATCGAAGTTGCGAGATAATAATGAAAGAAAAATTACCCTTGTCACATGGTTGATTTCGAGACCTCAAGTTCTAAATTTGAGGTCTCGAAATCAAATTCGTGGAAAATTACTTCTTTCTCAAAAACTATGGCACTTCAGAGGGAGCCGTTTCTCACAATGTTTTATACCATCAACCTCTCCACACTACTCGTCACCAAGAAAGGTTTTGTGCTGATAATTATTTTGAGTAATTACCAATGGTGTCCACTGCCTTTAACTGAAATTGAATGGCCGAATTCTGAATTTGAAACGCAGTCGGGGCCTAACCACCGGAGAAGGCAAAATTATATAGCTTTAATTCGAACGCATGAAAATTAAATTGGCTGCTATTAATTTGCAGAAATTGACCGAGAAAACCTATTTATTAAGTGGTTTAATTGTTACCCTTGGCAACTTGGCTACACAATGAAGTGTTTCCTACCGATCATGGCAACAATCATACGTACAGATTTCGATAAAACACTGTTGATATAAAGGCCTAGATTGAGCGATGCGGGGAAAGGCCCTTGATAAAAACACGGTTAACAATTCTCGGTCAATTTCAGCAACCATTGAGCAGCCAATTTGAGCAATATTATTGGCTAGTTAAATTGGCTGCTCATTTAATATTTCCGTATTATGTGGTTCTGTGCTCATGGGGACGTTCTACAACTTAACCTATAAAATTATATTACATTCACTTGTTGCGTACGTGACAGACACTATGGGAGCAAGAGAGGGTGTATGACGTAATTTTCGGCTGCATGCGTAATAACAAGATGGCGGGGACAATTTTAATTTAACGAGAGTTTGTACAAACTATCAATTCAACACAGATGTATCGTTTATAACACAGTAAGGCAGCAAGTGGAAAGAAAGAAAAAAATAATAATGAGTGGCTCTGTGCAAAGTGCAAAATTATTAAATTAATTGTGTCGTCGCCATTGATCTTTAAAAAATATCGCTGCAAAGGATGCGTTTTGGCGGTCAATTTTCTGACGTAAAGTTCACCGACCGAAACAATGGACCGTTCCGGTGTGGCGGTTTCAGTTATCCGCCGTGTTCAGTTTTCCGGGTGACGTAGTCGGAGATATCAACACGTTGTTCGAACGGTTTTAGCTTTCCGGCGTGTGCAGTTTTCCGGGTGACCTGTCAGATACCGCCGCGAGTACCCTGGCAAGTACTGTAGTTCTCTCAGCAGTGACCCCCAAATTGTTTATATTACGATTCTTTTCTGTGTAGTCACATAATCTCTTGCCCCATCTTTACATGTATTCATGGGTACAACTTTAGGCAGGTCACACTCTGCTTGCATAAAAAACAACTCATACGATCCACGCGTTTGCCGCTAGTTGTACTCGACTCGTGGACGCCGCCATGACAGCTACCGGAGGGTAATGGATGACTCAATACGGCACTAAAAATGGACTACTTTCGCTTGCTGTGCGCAGGCATCGCATGCCGTAATGCTACCGTATTTGGTCATTCGGAAAACTGAACACAGCGGAAAGTTGAAACCGCCACACTGGCTTTCCACTACGCTCCGTGTACGAACACTCCCAATGACATTCTGCCATAGATATAAAATAGAATAACTAGATCGGCCGCGCGTACATACGCGGGTTCTGGATGGGGGCTGCCATTGCCTATCTCCCGTGTACATTTTCTGTGCGTTGCCGTCAGCACGTGACTTGTTGCCGTCAGCACGTGACATTTAGCGCGTCAAGGCCTATCTCCCGTGTTCATTTTCGCGCGTCGCCTTTCGAACGTGAATTTTTTACCGCGTCCATGGCGAACAACATTTTTGTTCTACACAGGCAATGGCGCGTATGTACGCGCGGCCGATCTAGTTATTTAATTCTATATCTATGCATTCTGCACGATTCTGCCGCGCGTGCCAAATATACGCGCACGTCGTAAGACCGAGTTTGTCCGACCACAATCATTGCTGTGATTGGTCAAATGAGTCGGTTACTGTTTAGACTTGATTTCAAGTCGGAAATCGCGGTTATTCCTCCTGCACATGATTGTCTATCACGCGATATGAGAATGTGACTTGAATCAAGTCTACGGTTCAACCGGACGCTCGCAAACGCTCGTTGGCCAAAGCTCAAGATCGATCACCTCTCCGAGAACGAGGTTGCACTTTCGCACAGAGATGAAAAGATTTGTAACTTGTAGTTCGCGATAAAACTGTGATTTCCCACAATTCCTCCCGAAAAGTTTTCTTTCCATTTTGAGGAAGTCGAAGTTTTAGAGAGTGATTCCGCAAATATTATAGAACAATTTTGGTGGAAAAACAGTTACAGACTAGCGAAAGGTAGTCTGCTAGGGCAAAATGCAAGTAAGTTTTGTTTGATACATATGTGGGTTTTCACACACACAAAAACAGTTTTTTTTTAACTGCTGAGGCTGAGCAGTGACTGATTGATTGCGAGTGACTTGAGTTGAGTTGTGAATAAAGAACTTTGATATTGAACATTCATTCAGTTTTAACTTTAAATTGTCACTTGCTCATGTAAGATTATCTTAGTCTTATTTTTAAATGTACATGTAACTTTACTTCTCTGTTATTGTGTTTCAAAATATTTTGTTATGCTGTTTCCTAAAAATGTAAAGAAATCCCCTAGCTAGCAAAAATGTATTTGCGTCTGAGCTGGCTGAGTCTGAAATTGTTGGTTGCTTGTTGTTGTTTTCACTAATTTGGGTTGGTGTTTTATCAGGAAATTTCCATGTGCCATAATATTAATAATAATTGTTTCATAGACAATCTGCCAAGATGAAATTATTTAAAGATTTTACTTGCACTTGTTTACATAAATTATTTCCGCACTTGACGGCATGTCCTACTTATTTTTCTTGGACGCATGCGCAAACACGCAGTGCATTTATCCTCACATATGCGAGGCTGCACTTCACAGGAAGGAAGGAAGAAGGGGAAAGCATTTACTTTTAAGCTTCCAAGTTACGGGTATTGCAGTTCAGATAACTTTATTTATTGAACATTTTTACTATTTGTTTTTAAAATGTGTCAACATGGGCCATTTTCCTTTGTTGTGGTTGTACTAATCTATGTCAGTATGTTTAGTTAAATAGCCTACTTGATAAGTAACTGATTCAAAGGGTAAGCCTTCTCTGTTTGATTTGTGTTAAAAGAAAGAACTCCAAAGGTCAGCAGGGGACTTTGGGATGCAGGAGCAACAGTATCAGAAGGAAAGAGAAGATTTGGAAGCTCTAAACAAGCAACTCAAAAACACCAAGGAACAATTGAGCATCATGAGCTGTAAGTCATTCAAATTCAACATTACTCACTCACTTACTCACTCACTCACTCGGTCGCCCACAGGCGGGCTCAAGTATGGCTTTTCCCAAGTATATTGGTCTTGCATGAGGGTGGCCCATTCGTCTGTTGATTCTACACCGGTGTCCTTTTGCAGCACCCCGGTTGTAAAACATTTATGATCTTCCCCGTCCGAGAGTTCAACATGACACAAAGGTTTTTTTTAAAGCTCAAATGTACAATGTAACCACTCAAGATTTTGGCAATATCTGACGAAAAAAAAAACTACCACCTTTTGAAATGAAATTACCACAGTTTCACTAAACTGTTTCAAAACCCAAGGTGCACTTTGTCTTTAAGAAATGAGTAAAACAATCATGTTTGAAAATAAGTGAAAACATACAAACTTGTGTCATCAAAAAACAAAATTGTCTTATTAATTTCCATCCCAGGCATATCTTTCTAATGTCTAACTATTTCGTTTTATTTCGTAGTGAAAGCACACCTCCTCCAGGTTGACTTAGCAACCCAGTTCAACCCGTTTACTGTGGCGACCATCAAATCTACCCAGGATATTTGCGAGCAGTGCCAGGCAACACTGGATGGCAAGAACCACTAGTACCAGCTACAAATCAACAGCATTGTTATGTGATGGCTGGCATAATTTCTGCAAAGATAAAGACAAGGATGTGAAAAAACAGGGCTCAAAGTTGGGGGCAAAAATATAAAAACAATACTGCAGGGCTTGTAGTTCAAAACATGACTGTATGCTTCGTTTTTGAAAGGGCAAGGGCACCAAGGCATTTTGTCCTTAGCAAAGGGCACTAAATTGTACATTTCTACTGGAGCATTTCAAGGGCACCAAAGCAATGACCAAGGGGCATGGAGGAAATCGCCTTCGTTGCCTCTGTGAAGTATCAGGCCTGCAGAAGATTTACTGGACAAGAAATGTTTGTAAAAGACAAAAATCAAAAAGAAAAAAGCTTCACGAGTCCCGACACAGTTTAACATACATTTAATTTTTGTTATTTCAAAAGTTTAAGAGTTGTCAGGAGTCTAATGATAGACTGCGAAAATCTCAGGCATATTCACACATTAATTGAGACCTGTTAAAAAGCACGACTTGTTATTATTATTATTTTCTTGTAATGAAACCAAGGATGCCTCATAAGTGAACTTAAACACTCTAGCTCACAGGCCCGAGGAAACCTGTAAACAAGGGTGCTTGCTATGTGAACCAGAAACACCAGGGTTAACCCCTCTTCCACTAGAAGTTGGGTTTTATTTTTTTTTTATGTGCAATACCAATTCCTAGTACACAGGACCTACGGCTTAGTGTGTGATCCAAAGGACAAAGCAATTATGGTAGAGTATCATGCTGAAGGATACGACTCTGGTGATCAGAAACACCAAAGCTTACAAGTGTCCGCTACTCTTAAAGGAATACGTTGCCTTCGATCGGACGAGTTGGTCTATGAAAAGTGTTTGAAACCGTTTGTAATGAAATGCATGGTTAGAAAGATATTTTTATAAGTAAAATATACTGATCCACACAAGTATCACTCGAAATTGCACGGTTTTCCTTTTAGTCGCGAAGTAACACCGTCGGAGTCAAAATTTTGACACCACAAAATGGCCGACCGTGTTTCTTCGCGACGTAAAAGGAAAACCGTGCAATTTCGAGGCATGTTTGTGTGGAACATTATATTCTACTTTTTAAAATATTATCTATCTAACCATTTGCATTTCATAACAACCAGTTTCAAATGCTTTTCAAAGACCAACTCAACCGATCCAAGGCAACGTGTTCCTTTAACCGCTCGACCACACGTTAAAGCCGTCTACTTGGGACCAAAGTGGTAACAAATAAACTCAGGACTTGCAAGGTCATTAACAAAATAAAACAAGTACAAGTTAAGTTTATGTTCCCAAATAAACCAAGTTTTTAATCCATATGGAACCATCTTACTTTCAAAAATATCTCAATAACAAAATAAACTTAAAAACATGGAAGTTGCAAAGTATAATTTAAAATATATCTATATACACTGTACTTAATAATTACTCACACATAGTGTGACTTTTATACAAGGCAACAAATATGCATTGTACATCACTGGTGATAAACCAAACCTTTATGAATAACTGCAAACTTTAATAGTGTTTTTCACCGTGTAAGTGGGTGTGTGAACCAAATTCACATGATTCGATCAGTAAAACAAACTCTTTATTATTAATAATTATTATTAATTTGGCCATTCATACAAGAAAACAATATACAGGCATTATGTTAAATTTGCAACAAAATAAAGAATTTCACTCATGAACACCGATGTGTGTTAGCACTGTCACATACTAAATAAGTACTGAGTATACTGTGCTAACACACATTGGTGTGTATGGGTAAAACAAAATGAGTATACAGAAAGTCAAAAAACCTAAAACTGTATTGTGATGCAAGAAAAATCTCTGCTAAAAATGTTAGTTTTTTTTTCAGTTTTAATTTAAGATACCCTGCCTAAAATAACAAGGGAAATTGGTAAGCTTCCCACACAGGGATATGTACTTAATCGACCCTTGTCTCCCTCTTGTCCTTGTTTGATTTGATCTGAAGAACAGATATTTTTATTTTTGTTGAGTAAATTTAACCTTGTCAATACAAACGTCGCTATTCTGCCGCAAGGAAAAGACACCCACTATTTAAATAGCACACTCTACAAACGGGCTTCCATGAAAAAAACTAAAACACTGAATCAACATTGGCAAAGAAGATACATTGAAACATATCAATGTAAATTGTTCAAGTGTCAATTCACTCTAAAAAAAACCTAAAAAAACTGCACAGCAACATATTTCAAAATTCAATAACAAAAGAGATGATGAGCATGTTGTTGACAGAAAGAAAACAATAATTATAAAGCAAAAAAGTGAGATATTTATTTTTGAGTGATGCAAGAGTTTGTCAAACTTCAGCTGCAATCAACTTGACAGTCACAAATTCACAAAAACAAACATCATCTCAAAAAAGTTACCAGAGCAGACAATAATCCTGTTTAAAATTTCAGAAACAGTAAAACTGTATTATAAGTTTTAGTAGAAAGAAGGAGTTTAGTTTGTTAAAAAATTTCCAATTTCAAACACCTGTTTTAAGACGTAACTATAATTTAGAAACCTTGTGGGTACAATCATGTTTAAATCAACTTTGAGAGGAGTGTTGGCTCTGAAAAGAGCCGCTGTGGTCTCAATGTTTAAAACAGTTCCCCCCGCTTTTCTTCAGAAGGAAGACGATACCAAATCAGCTCTTTTCAGAGCCAACACCCCTTCCAAAAGAGATTTCCAAAAGGTTGTACCTGCAAGATTACTAGATTATTCATATTTGTCAACACCATGAAAAGCAAACAAATAATATTACTAACATCTGTTTTTAATGAACGAATTACATTTTTGATGATGAGAAAACCTCAAATATTTTTAGAGTCTTAATTTTTCAATATAAATCTGTTGATTAATTGTATAAAGTTAGAAAAAAAGATATTTAAATTTAAGTATTATGAAATAATTTTGTTTGTGTTAGATGTTGCATATTAGAAACCTGATTTTGCCTGTATCAAATAAATGACAGCAGTTCATAAATATTTGTCCGACTTCTACTTTAGTGTTTGAAGAAGAGATCTTAAAAGACAATCAAGAAGTCAAGTGAATTATTTTAAGATACGTTATAGCTTTGGCAATGTTTTGGTCCTGGGGACTGTATCACAAAGAGCTAAAATTTTTCTTAAAGGTAGGGTCATATATTGGTAGATATTGTGACCATAAAAACTTACTTTGCAAGAAGCAATGCAAAACTATTTTGAGAGAGAATTCCCTGTCAGATAATTTTTCATCATAAACATCAGATCTAAGGACTTCTGAGGGGTGGTGTTCCCTCACGAGTGATGTGGCCATAGATTCAGTCGGTACCCACTGCCACCTCACTAAAACCTGGATGGATTTGACATTCTTGTTAAAAAGCAGTTTTCAAAGCAAGTACCACCTGAAAGTTGTTCATGTAACTTTCATTTTCTCTTTCTTTCTTAACAACTTTGCCTATAAATAAGCATTCTGTTGACAAAGACCAATCTATGACCCTACCCAAGTGCAAATCCATTTCAACGGCTAAGCAAAGTGTGATGTCACAATGCAAACTGCTATGATCATAATGACAACACATCATAAGACGAATCTTAGTGCTTTATGAAATAGATCCCAGAGTATATTTTCTGGGAGCTGCTTTTAAAAGCTGGAAATATGAGAAGGATACCAGTCACAGATGCTACATGCTTTTTGGGGTGGTAACCTTACACGGGTAAGCATAATTTAGTTGTGCTTAGCCACTCTTCCTGCTTTTTAAAAGCAGCTCCATGAAATTGGGCCCTGCTCATACTTGGACCTCAATGAATAACTACAACGCCATAACCTGAGAACAAGTTCAACTTGTAGAACCAGTAAAGAAGACTTAAAGCGACTTTGATGAGCTGCCATCACTAAGTGAGCAATAATCATGGTGCCCAGTGACCCATTTCTCATGCATCACACAGGCATCTTCAAACAATGTTTACGGAACTACACAAAGTGACAGCATGAACAGGAACAAGCTTGCAAGCAATGCTACACAAGTGTTGTCATGTCCAAGCAATGGAGAACAAAAAGGCATTTGGACATTCCTTTCTCCTGAAGACGCAAACTATTTGGAAAGTCGAGACCACAACGGTTCTTCTAAAAACAAACACTCAACCCCAGGCCCGGTACTTCACGGAGGCAGCGAAGGCGATTGCCTCCAAACCCCCCTGATCATTGCCTTGGTGCCCTTGAAATGCTCCAGTAGAAATGTACAGTTTCCTCATAGGGTGCCCTTTACCAAGGAGAAAATGTCTTGCACAAAAACGAAGCATATAGGCCTGCCACCCATGTGAAGTTTACACAAAGTCAGAGCCAACTCAAGTTAAGTTTTGTGCATCCCTGTGGAGACATCTTTTGTTCATTCCTTTGCCCTGGTACACAATTGTATAGACTTCATACACTTTTGGGCCGCCACAGTCTTCAGAATTCCCTTACGGAGACACTCTTATGTTCCCTTAACTATTTTGTTCTCGTTCTTCACAAGGTAGAGAACATGAAATCACTCCACTAAAAGAAATTTACACACAGTGGAACTCGCTAGTAACAGTGTTCAGTTGCTGGAGTTTGAAGCATACCGCCCTCTATTGGCCAATGGATTTGGCGGGACAAAGTCTCTGTACAGGCGTTTGAAGGTGGTGCTTTCTGTGATGTCAATGGTGTCGGGCCTCGCCATTGGACAGTTCGACAGTAGCCACTTAATAAGCTCGGTCTGAAAAAATAGTAAAAAGTCACCAATAAACATTTTGATCTGCCATTTTTGTTTCTCTTTCTCAGAATTACAAGCAAAGAAATAATAAACAAATTATTTGTGTCTATCCCATACACTGGTCTGTACACTCAGAACTTGGGAAAAGCACTCCACATACACAAGTCAACCATTCGTAGAAAACAACTAAAGACATAAATAAAAAAAATCCTACCTCTTTTGGGAGTTCTTTTTGAAATCTATCTGGAAAACTCTGTTGCCGGGATCCTGTCATTACCTACCAAAAATAAATAAATAAAAACAAACATTGAGGAGATGTTAGACATAAATGTATTTCCTTACAATCTTACATATAAACTAGGCTTGAATCGGAAGATTAAAATAAATGCTGACGGAGCTCATAAAGATCACAAGGTAGGGACCCAAACCCACACTCTGCTAATCAGAAACACCAATTCAAGTCCAGTGCGATTGACCGCTAGGCCAAGACACCCTCTACTGAAACTTAAAAACCTCAAATATCTTCAAGACTGTCAAAAATAACACCTACCATGATTCTTTCCATCTGTGTGCTAAAAGGATGTAACAGTTCAAAGAAAATGAGACCTAAGGAGTAGATGTCCACTTTGTGGTCGTAACTCTTGCCACTCAGCTGGAAAAAACAAATCACAAATAACGATTAGAATTTGAAACTTTGCATGGTGGGTGTGAAAGGTCTCAAGTGAAAACATAGATGGCGCCCTCTATTGGCAGGCTTTCCACATGATTCAGGGGAGCGGTTTCTCACAATGTTTTATATTACAGCTCTCCATTACTCCTTACCAAGTAAGTTTTATGCTAATAAATACTTTGAGTAATTACCAACAGTGCCCAGTGCCTTTAAATGATATTTAAAAAAAATCCAACTACAAGGTTCCAAGTTAACAAAGTTGATAGCATCATTACCTGTTCTGGACTCATATAGAGCTGGGTACCAACTTGACTGGTGTGTTTCTTATTAGAGTCAACGCTAGTCTGGTCATCATCCAGTGTGTCCAATGTCTCAATCTGTGTGTCGACTGCAGTTACCAGACCAAAGTCACCCACTTTGACCGTACCCTCTGCCGAGAAGAAAATGTTGGAAGGCTGGATGGGAAAGAAAGACGGCAAATTGTGAATTAAATAAATGCATGAGGTCATTGGCTCAGGACTATATTTTACTATGTTTAGCCTTTGAGAAAGACTCTGCTAGGGTCCAAACGTCAGGCCATTCATTATTATTTTGATTTTTTTAAACACTATTTAACTTAATACTTCAAGTAAAACCCACAAGGAAACCCGAGTTATGTTTCAAATATGTCATCACAGCAACAAAAAAGTAACACTCCTACATTTCAAACGAACTTGCTCTGTTAAAGGCACTGGACACCTTTAGTAATTGTCAAAGACCAGTCTTCTCACCTGGTGTATCTCTACATATATGCATAAAATAACAAACCTGTGAAAATTTGAACTCAATTGGTTGTCGTAGTTGCGAGAGAATAATGGAAGAAAAAACACCCTTGTTGCACAAATTGTGTGTTTTTAGATTTGAATTCAAGACCTAAGACCTTAGCTGAGGTCTAGAATTCAATTCAAATATTTTAGTGACAAATTACTTCTTTCTCAAAAAACTAAAGTAGGCCTACCTCAGGGAGAGCCATTTCTCACAATGTTTGATACTATCAACGGCTCTCCATTGCTCGTTACCAAGTGAGGTGTTATGCTAACAATTGTTTTGAGAAATTAACAACAGTGTCCAGTGCCTTTAATTGCCAACTTATCCTACTCCCTAATCCTACCTTGAGGTAGACTTGATGACAGGTCGTTAGGCGCTGCCTATTTGTTACTAACACACATTCTGCCATTCATGCAACAGTCACAGTGCAATTATACACATGCAACGGTCGCAGGGTAGCGCGTGGCAGCTCTAATTGCGTGATAATTGCCACTGACTCGCACACCCATACTGGGATCGAGGATGAGCGTACCGTCCCCGTAGCTACATCGCGCTATAACTACACCGCGCTTAACAATTACCGTCTTGACTTCAAGACTAACCTTGAGGTCTCTATGGATCATCCCACACGTATGAACATACTCCACCGCTCCCAAGATCTGCTGGAAGATGTGCAGAAGCTTCACCCGGTCCCTACTCAGAGTGTTCGCACCCAACCAATCCTTCAGTGTTTCTTTCTGGCAAAGCTGCATCTGGATGTAAAGATACACCTTAGGGACACCCTGACATGGTTTGGGCTCCTCGGCTTCGCCTTCCCTCGAGTGTCCATCAGAAACCCTCGACAGCTCATGACTGAAATCGGACGTGGAGCTCTCCGAACCACAGTTATTCGTGTTATTGTTCCTCGTGTTTGTGCGGTTGCTTTTTGAAGCAGTACTGTTCGTTTCGAACACCACTTGGAGTGAGTCCGAGGTCTCACAGTCGGGTTGTCTGTGATTGTTTGGAACTGTGGAATAATTCTTGAAGGGAAGGTACAGTGGACCATTCACTGGTGTTTTTAAATCGGAGTCGCCACTTTTGCCGTAATCCGATTCGTCGATCTTTGGTGTTAAGTTCATCCCTGCTTCGCCGTCATCTTCATCACGGAATTCGATACTAAATGAACCGCTCTCATCCGGTAAATTTGAGAGGTACGTTCCGACTCGCCTCGAAAGGTCCTCAATGTCGACGGTCGGTATGAAGAGGTCGCTCTCCGCATCTCTGTCCCCGCCTGGGGTTGGAATATGTGAACCCGTTTGATTCAGGAACTGTTCTTTGTCTCGCATTAACAGACTGTCCTTGTTAAAATTGGCCGTTGTGGAATGGGATAGAAGCGTGGCATGGCTGGAATTGACAAGGCTGTCTCCGAGTAGGTGATCATCTTGCTGTTTCTGCCAACCCGCCGGGGGCTCCTCTAACCACGAGTTGAAGTAACGAACGATACCGCTGTGATCCAATCGAGCCAATATCCGAGCCTCGCGAAGAACTTTCTTACGCGCTTGGGTTCTGTGGATAACAAACAACAATTTGGTTAAACGGAGTTAATCAAGAAGCAAACTCTCATCAGGGGAGAAAGTGATCATGTTTTATTGCAGCACTACATCGCTGGTATTGGCTACCTCTTCACTATAAAACTTCAATATTAAAAAAGTCTCTTTGGGTACTTTTTGTAACACAAAACACAATGTCCACAGATTAACATTAAACTTACACCGTTTGAAGATAATGATAGTAGAAAGCGTACCTTAAAATATTACTTACTGAGGTGCTGTAGTTTTTGAGAAATGAGTAAAATAATGTCATGAAAATACATTTTTACATGCTACATTATTTTGGTCTCATGATCACCGAGACAAAAATTATTTTCATGACATTGTTTTACTCATTTCTCAAAAACTACCATTATCTTCAAATTGTGTAAGTTTAGTGTAAATCTGTAGACATTGTGTTTTTTGCCCTACAAAAAGTACATAGACCCTTTAAAAACCTCTCATGTGAATGCTTGAATATTTTGCATAGAATTTTCAGAACTCTCTTTACCTGTTTGGAAGGCAAATTCTCTTGACTGCATAGCTGTTTTCATCGACAACATTCTTGGCTTCAAAAACAATGCCGAATCCACCCTTACCAAGACACTGCTGATGTTCAAAGTCTGTCAGGTACCTAGAGGAAAGAAAAGGTAAAAAGGTTTCAAAAAGACGAAAACTTAAGGTACATAAACAAACATAAATTGTAAAAAGTGTTGAAAAAACTGAGCAGAAGTAGCCATGGGTTTATTTCATAATTAAAGATTATATCCCAAACTAAAAATAGTATCTAAAAATTCTAAAGCCAAATAATGAATCAGTGTTATTATATATAACTGATATTCATGTCAACTTGCTCTCTAATCCTACCCTTTCATGTCTCCCTGCATTGTTGTCGAACAATACATTCACCACTTTTATGGTCCAGTAACCCTTCCTTTCATTCTACACATCCTTTGTCCTCGCCACTTCACTCCTATTGGTTCATAGCCACCAATATTGTTTCTGAAATAGAAACTTTGATTGGCTGTTATTTTCCCGCTTCTTTCTGGATCCTTTCCTTAATCCCTTTCCCCCTCTCTTTTTCTATAAATGGATATGTATTTGTTTGTACTTGTTTTATGCCTCTGAAGAAGGTCCGGATTGGATCGAAAGCTAAGGCCATCTACCCTATTCATTATATAACTGATATAACTTATATATAAGCCGATACTATTATTACTATTGAGGATCTTTTGTTTACCGTAAAAACTGTATTTATGACAAAACACAAGACAATAAACTAGAGATAGGCAAGGGACAGCAAAAGGAATACATACTATGATTCGTTAAATTGTTGCCCCAAACCTGGGCTACACAGAAATATAAATATAGATATGTAATTATTATTGTAAACAAAGTAGGCCTAATAAAATGCAGGTAACTAAGCAATAGCAAATATTTAATAAGCATACAGTGGCTAAACTATAAACTATACTAGTAAGAATTTAAAAAAAATAAGAACACAAATAAACACAAAACACAAACAATCGAATACATACAAAATTAAATACAATTTTGGACAAGTGAATTGGAAGCAGACCATGACAAGGGTGGACCACAAAAGAAATGTGCAAATTGCAGTTTATAATTCATCAGTTTCATTTTAGTTTCTTTCTTTGAATTCACAACACTCATCAAGATAAAAACCATACAGAACACTCAAGATTGCACAAGGGCATTTTTTTTTTTTTTTTTTTTTCAAAAACGATTTATAAAGACATTCATCGCAGTGAAAAATATCAAATATGTTAAAAATTACACAAAATAAAAAATTTACAATTTGAAAATAAACAAGATATTAATAGTACAAACATTGTCAAAAATCCATGGGAAAAACCAGAGGGCACAAGAAAATACACACAGAATTATATTAACCCTCTAGTCACTGCACCGCCCGAGTTTCTGAAAACCAATTTTTCAAGATTCTTGCAGTAAACAACTGGAATCGTAGTTCAATTTTTAACAGATAGCTTAATATTTATGCACAATTTTTTACCCTTTCGGTAATGTTTGTATAAAAGTACAAGCTCCCATTGGGAACAATAATCGGCTCTCTAATATTTTTTTGTAAGGATAAAATGGACACAATAGCTTTTCAAGGCTTTTATCTGACTCTATATAACAAATATTAGAGAGTCAGATAAAGGCCTTGAAAAGCTATTGTGTCCATTTTATCCTTACAAAAAAACATTATTGTTCCCAATGGGAGCTTGTACTTTTATACAAACATTACCGAAAGGGTAAAAAATTGTGCATAAATATTAAGCTATCTGTTAAAAATTGAACTCTCTAATATTTGTTATATAGAGTCAGATAAAAGCCTTGAAAAGCTATTGTGTCCATTTTATCCTTACAAAAAAATTTAGAGAGCCGATTATTGTTCCCAATGGGAGCTTGTACTTTTATACAAACATTACCGAAAGGGTAAAAAATTGTGCATAAATATTAAGCTATCTGTTAAAAATTGAACTACGATTCCAGTTGTTTACTGCAAGAATCTTGAAAAATTGGTTTTCAGAAACTCGGGCGGTTTAGTGACTAGAGGGTTAAAAGGCATAATTAAAAGACTGACGATTTGAAGAAAATTGCACTTTGCTTAAAACCAAGATAAAAGTAGAAAACATTCTAAAGGTCCTCGTTTCAGCTAAGTGTGTTTTTGGCAAAACCTCCAAAATTTGGGCCAAAATGCCAGAGTTTAAAAAATCCTGGGGAAAATTTCATTTGACCTTTCATAATCAAGGAATGTAAATAATTATTCATGCAAAATGAAGAAGCATGTGGAGCAAATCTACAAATTCAGAGTGAGGACATTTTGTCTGATTCCCTATTTGATTAGTACAATCAGTGCATTGATAAACAATATTATTGAGGGACCTGCCTTTTTATCCACAGCCTTAGCCGTATCTGAAGTGGCGGATACAGCTACGGCTAACACACGGCTGACACGAAAATCTAGCTGTAGCCACAATGCATGTTACTTATGCCAATTCAGAAACGGCCTAACAACTTCATGCCAAGGTGAATGGTATTACTCAATTTTCGAAAACAATCGATTAGGCTTGGACCCCGAGTTTAGGCTCCTTCTACCTCTTTGAAGCCCTGTATCAAAACCACACGTTTTCAAAACAACTGACAGAGTCTAAGACAGAGCCCAAACCCAAAACCATGGCTTCGCAAAGCCCGATAATATTCTTACCTCGATTTATACTCTTTTGGCTGGTTCTCTGCACCTCCACTGGTGTCCTCAAACACTGACTCTTGTGTGCTGACTCTGCCAAAGCTTAAACTATCCACTCTCTCTAGTCTGGCACCTCGCCTCAGCATATGACACAAGAACTGCATACCAAGGGCCAGAACCAGACTTATTGCCAGGATTTCTTTCCTGTACAAAATGTAAAAAGATAATTTCTTAAAATGGTGTAGAATTCCGAAATAAAACCGGCCACTGAAAATAAGTTGTTCCTTGTATTTATACTTCTGAAAAAGCAACATTTGGACCCAGAGTGTTTGTCAAATTATCGTCCTATCTCTAACTTGAGATTCATCTCCAAATTGATTGAGCGTGCTGTTGTTAGTCAACTTCATGACTATCTCCATGAAAATAACCTCCATGCTAAAATGCAGTCTGCTTATCGTCCTTTCCACAGTACTGAGACTGCTCTTGTTCGTGTGCAGGACGAAATCTTACGTGCACTGGACAACCATAAGGAAGCAATCCTCGTGCTGTTAGATTTTTCAGCTGCATTTGACACTATCAACCATGAGCATCTCATCCAACGTTTATCTTCACGCTATGGAATAACTGGAACTGCCCTTAACTGGTTCTCTTCTTATCTGAACAACAGAACCCAGCATGTTCTCATCAATAATGTTAAATCAGATCACCATCATCTCTGGTGTGGTGTTCCACAAGGTTCTGTAGCTGGGCCACTTGAATTTATATTGTTCAGTGCACCCTTGCAAGACCTCATTGCTGCCCATGGTATTTCTAGTGTTGCTTACGCTGACGACACCCAGCTTTACATTACATTTGATCCAGCTGATAGCGCTTCTGCCATTGCAAAAGTTGAAGTGTGCATTCAAGATGTCAAATCTTGGGCGTTGTCAAATAAACTTGCTTTGAATGACTCAAAAACTGAGATTTTATTTTTGAGATCTCGTTTCGCAAAAAAGATTTCGCCGCCAACAATACAAATTGCCCAGTCTGTCATTGAACCATCTGAGTTTGCCCGTAACCTCGGTGTTATTATGGATTCATCATTGTGCATGAGTAGACATTGTGATAATGTTTGCAAAGGAGCTCTCATGGCTATTAGGAAAAAATCACAAATTCGCCGCTACCTGGATGAAGCAACTACTCTTCGTCTTGTTCATGCCTTCGTCACTACTAGACTTGATTCCTGCAATTCACTTCTGTATGGACTCCCCGATAAAGATCTTGCTAAAATTCAACGTGTACAGAACACTGCTGCTCGCCTCGTTTCTTGTCTGCCTCGTTCTCACCATATTACACCTGTACTAATGCAATTGCATTGGCTCCCAGTTAAGTTTCGAACAGTTTACAAAATTCTTCTGTTAACTTTCAAGGCTCAAACATGTCAATCTCCTGCTTATTTATCTGAACTTGTTCATCATTATTCCCCTACTTGGACTTTACGATCATCTCAACAGTCATTGCTTTCTGCTACTAGAGCTTCTTCCATTTTTTATGGCCACAGATCTTTTTCTTACGACGCACCGTTTCTTTGGAATAGTCTTCCTGTGCATATTCGCCAAGCTAATACTTTACAATGTTTTAAGTCCTTGTTGAAAACTCATTTGTTTAAAGCTTCTTTTTTGTAATTTGCCTATTTGTATCTTGTATCTTTCTCTAATTGTTTATTTTGTTGTTTCTTTAATGCACTTAGAGGCTTTTGCATTAGGCGCTTTACAAATGTCTTATTATTATTATTATTATTATAACTGTTAGCCAGGAGCCAGTTAGGAAAAGTGAAGTGGTTAACCCTGTCAAGTGCTGGAACAATGCAACATTACAGAATTGGATTTTGCTAATAAAACAGTTGCTGGCAGTGTGAGCGCTTATGTAATCCACCATATACATAAACTGACAACCCTGTAGAAGTTTGAGATAGATTGGCCATCTGGGTCACGAAAGAATAGTGAAAAACCGATTACACTCTACATTTTTCATGCCATCAATTTTTTTTTAATTAAACGCTCACTGAGCGATTCACTCCAAATGGAAAAATAGTTTGATTTATTTGTCATCAAACATAACATTTCAGACAGAAATATTTCAAGGAATGTTTTCTACTATCATCATCATTAGACCGTGTAAGTTTTACGTAAATCTGTGATCTTAGACGATTTGTTTTCTAACCAATTTCTTAATGTTCCTTAAAACATTCGCAATCCTCAGTTCGTTTTTGAAAGTTTTGTTTTACTTACAGGAAATTAAAAGCAGACTTCAAAGGCAAAGATGAATTCTACATTTTACAAAAAAATCTTTCCAGCTACTTACCACCAAAATGCAGCAGAGACTGTCAGCAATATTTCAAGTCCATCAGGGTCGTCAGGGGAACCGCTATCGTTAGAATCAACAAAAGCCGGCTTCTTGTTTGGACCAATCACATGAAATTTTAAAAGGCTCTGCTGATCCAACGAGTAATAACCTAAATCTGTAACAAAGACAAACGGACACAAAAACGGATAATAAAAAAATAATAAAAATAAAAACCTGTACTTTTGTAAATTTTCCTGATCAAAACTCTTTGACTGAAAAAGTTAACATACACAATAATTCATAAATATGATTAGGTGTCAAAACGCAACAAACAGTTTCAAACAAAACTGGTTCAAGCAAAGATCCTTTTCAATGATTGGTGGAACATGCATCACATGTTATTCTTGCCATGTATAAACTGCCATGATACTCCAAAATTCAATATAGGAGTCCTATATAGATAGTTATATGACGCTTCGTAGCGTCAATTTCAAAACAATCCTTCTAGTCGGTCATCTCACCAAGGCAACCTCATGTCACAGGGGACAAGATTGATGTGAATTCGGACACGGCTTAAGCTTATTATTAATAGGTCGCCAGACAAATAAGGCCTAAAGCCACTTCAAGGTGTGGGCTACAAATCAACTATTGTCCAAGGAGGCCGTTGCCACCTACTCCTGGGGCAGAAACAGTGTTACCCGCTTTACAGTCAATACAAATGTAGATTCAGGTATCATCCATCAGATGCCTGACTGGTAGAGCAGAAAGCACTACTTTTCCTACTTTACTAATCAATCATGGTTAAGTTTCTTAAGGGCTTAAGGACATGGGTCACGACAGGGATTTGAACCCACACTCTGCTAATCACAAACCCTAGAGCTTGAATCCGGTGCTTTTAACTGCTAGGCCATAACACGCCAAGGAATTGTGGCAAACTTTGTGTTTTGAGGGGGGAAAGATATCAAAAGGGTAAAAACAAATCAAGAGGTTTCATACCAAATGGATATTGAGACCACACTGTGATGGACCCAGCATCCACAGCCCATGGTGGTCGCTTCGAGTTGGAAACAATCGGCGTTCTAGAGGGCGTTGATATGTAGGGTCGCCACTGAACTCTGGGTAAGGCAAGAGCGTTGCTGCTTCCTGGAGCAGATGAACTTTGACCTGCTGCAGCTGCTGCAGCTGCTGCTACTGTTGCTGCCTCGTTGACGCTCTGCTGCAGCGTTTTGGATGGGTGCACATAAGCTTGCTTGTTGTATTCACCTACAAAAGATATGATAGCGTCACATTATAAATTTAAAATTGGCATTCAGAGTTTCTTGAATGAAAGTACATATTATTCCCAATTAAGCCTGGCCTGGAATTTTATCTTTGAGAAGGCTAGGCTAATTTCAATTTGCAAAGGTCACTTCCATTGGAAAATCTTGAAGGGGCACCAAGACCAAATCTAGGGGCAACACGGGCCATGACCTCTGTGACCTTCGTGTAATTCCAGACCTGCCAAGCATCCAGTGAAATTGTTTCACCAGTTGCCGTTCTCTTTCAGAGTAATATTCATTTTGTAAAATTTTGAAGCGTTTGTTGACCAACCATCATTTGAATGTGTGAGTTTCAATAGAGCATGATCTGTGTGACGGCTTTAAACTTTTCACCATTTGCTCTCATTTTTCTTGGCAGTCACGGACAAGTGAATGTAAACAGGTCAGTGGAATGAGTTTCCATGTTATAACCTAACCGACAAATCCATATAAACACAAATATGAATGACGTAATTTCCCTTTAAACGTACCCATGTAGAGAACAGGATGAACGAATTCTGAGGATGGGGGCACTTTGCCATCAGCTCCCAACAGAGGAATGTTTTTCACATCGAAGAGATCAAGGGGCTTAAGCTGGCCCTCCTTTATGGTCCACACGGCAGCAATGGCAGTTGAAAACTGAAGAAAAGGTGGAATATCAAAGGTTGAAACAGCAACAAATCATTAACAATGATTCAAACATCCCTTGAACAAAAAGCGCAGGTACCCATTTATACTCCTGGGTGAAGAGAACCAGTTATAGTAAAGTATCTGGCTCATGGACACAAGTGTGACGAACTGGACCTGAACCCACACTCCAGTGACTTAACCACCAGAACTTGAAAACGATGCTCTAACCTACTCTGCCATTATCCCTGTTCTTTTTATGTGCTTGCTTAACCGAGCAATTTTTGTTCATATTTTAGTCAATGGCACAAGCCAATTTACTTTTAAATGTAAAAAAATTTTTTTTTTATTTCCTTATGTTTTTTTCTGTAATTTTAAACAAATCTATTCTTATAAAACTCTGTATTTTAAATTAAATTTGGCTGCAAAGTTTGAATGTTTTTTATAAACCAATCAAAATTACTGACACCCCACAAAGTAGCTCATGAAGTATTTCTCGCGGCAAACTGGAAAATCACAAACCTCTTTTTTCCACAGCAACCTGGTAGGATCATTCTCACTGAAGGCTAGCACCGTTCCAGGAGAGATGAAGACCTTATAGTCAGGATGCAATAAGTCTCTGGAGTCCGCCCGTTCCTCGTCCGATTCTTCTATGCAGACTGATCCCTGGTAGTCATCATCGTAATCGTCGTCGTGGTGAGCATCATCGTTGTCATGGGAACCGGGGAGGTAGGATATCTCGTGTTGACCGACACTGAAGTTCCATCTTTGTAGAAAGAAATCAAATATGTTAATTGTTAAAAATATGTAATTATTGTTAATAACAACAATGGTGGCTTCTTATATAACACTCCAATCCATCACTTAGTGATGCTCACAGCATTCCAACATTATCACCACTGGTAACTGGGCCATTTATTTCATCTAAACCATTTCAGCTCCCTTGGGAGTTTACAGCCTGTGCTGCCAAATATGTAGCACACCAAGCTAAATCAAAACCAACAATAATTTGTGCCCTCACATTTATACCGGAGTGATGAAACTATAGTCTTGCTCAAGGACACAAGTGTAACTACCGGGATTCCAACCCAAATCTTAGGTAAGAACTGCAAGAGTTTTTGGCGTAGCAAGCCAAGGTACAAGACAGAACTCAGTGGCATAAGTTGTAACTGCAGCCTCATAGGGATGAACAGAGCCCATCATAGAGCCTTAGTAGAAAAAGAAACTGAGCATAACAAAACTGTGCTTACCAGAATAAGGTTACCAGCCAAACCGCTATGTCACATGTACAATTTGTGACTGGTATCCTGCTCATTTTTGCTGAGCAGAAAATTCTTGAGCTTTATGAAATTCGTGCATAGATTGTGAGAAAGTACAAAAGAAAAACCCCTGCCAGAACTGAGAACTGTTTCTTACTTTTCTGCTCCAGTGCGTTGCTCAACGGCTCGGCATATTCTCTGAACTCGCTGAATAACGATGATGTCATCTTCATCTGTACTTTGGTTCTCTTCGAACATGTGACAACCGCTCTCGCCGCAAATATACAAAATCTAACAATACAGGGAAAGGAATTGGAGCTGTAAGTAATGCGTAGAGCAAGGAATTGAAACTCTAAGAAATGCATAGACCAAGGAATTGAATCTCTAAGAAATGCATAGACCAAGGAATTGAAACTCTAAGAAATGCATAGACCAAGGAATTGAAACTCTAAGAAATGCATAGACCAAGGAATTGAAACTCTAAGAAATGCATAGACCAAGGAATTGAAACTCTAAGAAATGCATAGACCAAGGAATTGAAACTCTAAGAAATGCATAGACCAAGGAATTGAAACTCTAAGAAATGCATAGACCAAGGAATTGAAACTCTAAGAAATGCATAGACCAAGGAATTGAAACTCTAAATAATTGCCTTGGTCAACGAATTGAAACTCTAGTAATGAATAGAGCAAGGAATAAGCCATTTAAAAAAAATGGTGAACACGATACTATGACATTATTAGGTTTGGGAAAATTTGTCTGTATACACCCAAATCAAATAGTGCACTCCTATAGTGTCCACCATACCTCAAAAAGGCTAATTGTAAATCTAGTAATGAATAGAAAAAGAAATTGAAACTTGATGTAATGTACAATTGTGCGGGATTGTCTACTTCTGAAGTAGGCTATTTTGGCAGAACATAAATTCAAAGGTTGGGTAATTATTTTCTTGAGACGCTTATTCAGCTTACCTGCCCTGTGCCAGCATTGATACCATAAGTACTCGTCTCTTTCCCTCCAACCATCATAGCATCGCTGCTTAGCTTGAACGAGGAGCTCATAAGCGTGTCAGCATTGATGGGTACTGGCTCAACGTTGTGCCCATCCCAGCGATATAAACCCCCATCCAGGGATGGAATCACCTTGTAGCTGCCGTCAGTACCGACGATCTTACAAGAGTATAAAAAAGAGAAAATAGAATAAGCTGAATTACCAACCAAAAGAGCCTATGGTATAAATGCAAAAAATAGTTAATGGCCTGTAGTTTCAAGCCTTTCTCAAAGGTATTAAAATTGCAACTTTATACCAACTGATCAAACAGTACTAAGCATAAAACAAAATCTTGCTCAGCAGAAAACGGTAACCCACCAGAACACAATGAAATGAACACTATTTGCGGCTGGTTCTCTGCAAATTTATGCTTATTAGCAAATACACGGACTACGGGTTCGGTATCCATTTCTTTCTTTTTTTTATGTTATGCATGTGAATGTGACACAGTACAATTGTTATTTTTCTCCCATGTGGATAGGGACTTGTTGTGATGCTTACCTCTAAATTACTAATGGAGGAGTCCATAAGAGGACCGATGTCTGTATCCAACGTCCACTGGACTGACCCGGCATTGTGAAGATCAAGAGCAGACACTTTGCCATCCAGGGTACTCACGATCATCAGATCTCTAAGATGTTAATAATCAATTAAATAAATAATTTAACTGAAATATCTAAACTTAAACAAATAATAATAATAATAAATTACATTTATATAGCGCATAATATGAATTAACATCTCTATGCGCTTTACAATACAACAAATTACAATTACAACAGAAATATAAACATAAATAACAGAACTTAAATACACAAAGAAGAGTTTGGCTACTTTTTGTAGGACACAAAACACAATGGCCACAGATTTACATTAAACTTTAAAGTTCTTAAGTAATGAGTAAAACAACGTCACAAAAAGAATGTTTGTCTCAGGAGACAAACACTATTTTAGCATGTAAACCCTATTTACCCTAGTTATTTTTCCTGAAAGCTTAAACTCAGTCGGTCATTTAAGTTTAAACATCTGTTAAATTCACTGTTTTCAAACTTTGAGATTTGGTCGGACATATTTCTACTTACTTCTCGAAAACTGTAACATTTCAAGGGAAGTTCATAGGATGTGGGAAAAAGGCCACATGCAAGCAAAAATGCTTCTAACTCTCATTGATGAGCTAAGCCCTTGCAGACCGGCGACCGACCGAACTCAGAGTGCCAGCCACTCCCATTCCAAAATGTAGGTTGTCGTCATGTCATTCGATACATTCTTACCTGTGTTTATGATTGGATGCCGTTTTCTCACTGCAAGTGTTATAAGTTGCAACTCGCGCCCCTTCTTTGTAGAGAGGGGGCCTGGATCCAACATCGTCAGCTGGAGGTTGCCGTGGCTTTGTTTCTTGTGAAGTGCTCCCAGCCTCACTGAGGGCCAGCGATAACGAGATAGCTGTTACAAGGAGAGTCTTGCTGATTGTTATTCGACCAAACATCGTCTACGGTTCAGGCAGACGAGCGTGATGTCTTGTCATTCTGAGGGGAAAATATCATCATTGTTGTTAAAGGCAGTGGACACTATTGGTAATTACTCAAAATAATTATTAGCATAAAACCTTTCTTGGTGATGAGTAAAGGGGAGAGGTTGATGGTATAAAACATTGTGAGAAACGGCTCCCTCTGAAGTGCCATAGTTTTCAACTTGAGGTCTCGAAATCAACCATCTAAACGTACCCAACTTCGTGTGACAATGGTGTTTTTTTCTTTCATTATTCTCTCACAAGTTCGATGACCGATTGAGCTCAAATTTTCACAGGTTTGTTATTTTATGCATATGTTGAGATATACCAACTGTGAAGACTAGTGTTTGACATTTACCAATAGTGTCCACTGTCTTTAAAAGAAACCATGGCGGTACAATTTTTTTTTCTTGTCTACATTTGGGTTAAATTTGTTTTCTCAACAAAAAATGTTGTTCCAGAGTGTTAAATAGACCCTTTCAGAGTAGAAACAATATGAGCCATGTTGAATCTGCCCTTTGCATCGTGGTGCGTTGTTTACATGTATTTCGAACCCCGCAACTTTTAAATGCATATAATAATAACCTGTGAGGTCAAAGCGCGCTTAAAGTTCCGAATGTGTAAGTGTTTGTTCGATTTAACCAATATGCAACACAGCACACATATTATATTTGAAAGGGTGTATTTTTATTTGACTTGGATATTTTTGTAAGAAATAATTGTAGTTCAGATTCCATTTTTATTTAAAATTAAATTCATTTAGAAACTAACAAAACAGTTTTGGACTACAAAACTAGAGGAAATATTTATGTTTTAACCAAAATATTGATGCTACGACCTAAATTAAACTGACTGTTCTTTGTTTTAATTGTCGTTGTCCACATGACAAATAAAGTGCAATGAATTGAATTGAATTTAAATTGAAAAAGGCTAACAGTAACAAATGACAACACAAGTGTACACACAACACTAGTTGGAACATGGAGGTAGAATTCTACCTCCATGGTTGGAATAACGCCGGAACTCCGGAGGAGGGTTACGTTATTGCAACTACATGAACTAAACACAACAGTCAACAGTGATGACGTTGTTTATAAATAGTTCGTTCTGGATAACTTGCCGTATGGCGCCACCACTTTTTCACCCTTTTTTACAAAAAGGGATATCTCATTGAGGTAAATTAGATACTATATTATTTCATATCAAATGAAAAAGTGGTGGTGCCATACGGAAACTTTTCCATTATTAATGAATGGTGTTTTGTTCAAAAAATGTAAACAAAACTTTGCAAAAGTTGCTAATTTAACAATAACAATAACATGTTTTTTTAACATTATTTATTTGAGTAATCAAATTTATTTGCATATTTTGAGTTACTCAAATCAAGGTCACATGATCATTTCAGATAGATGATGGAGAGGGGAGACTCCATCCACTCCCCACTGTCCTCTTGAAAATGAATGCGTACAAAAAACAGCATTGGGAAATTTAAGGGATAACTTTCCGTATGGCGCCACCACTTTTTCACCCCTTTTTTTACAAAAAGGGATATTTCATTGAGGTAAATTAGATACTATATTATTTCATATCGAATGAAAAAGTGGTGGCGCCATACGGAAACTTTTCCGAGACATACTGTAACTGGTTAACAGCACAGCAGCACAATGTTTAAAAAAGTAAACACTGCATAGAAATTACCATGATTACCACTGCAGTACACTGCAGTCCAGTACACACTGCACTAGTACTATTACTAGTACTTTTATAGTACTAGTAGTAGAAGTAGAATAGAATATTTCCACAAAATGAGATGAGACCTACCAACTTGTCTACCACCAGCAACTAGTAACAATTGGTGACTCATCAACTCAAATCTCCTCTCCTCTGCAAGAACTACCACAATCCAGAAGAGAATAGCCAACAAAAGATGATGTTGGCGAAGTTGAAATTATTCGGAGGTCAAAGTTTCAATACATGACGTGTCCCTATATGCTTGCCGTACGTTGTGTGCACTAATGTATGGTTTGTTATGGTTTGTCCCCGTGTATGTAATTCGCGAACGGGCAATGGGCAATAGTTTTTGGTTGCTTTTTTATAAGCCGCCGTATACATCATAAATCTAAACATTTTTAAATAACAACAATCACCAAAATCAGTAAGTCTGGGTATAGCAAATTCATTTTTTACTGTTCAAAAATGTTCTTTAATAATTTGAATAATAATTTTGCTAATTATTGAGATTATTCGAATAATATGAATATGAAATTTCAGCATTGATTTAAAGACATCTTTATATCAGATTTGACGCTCCATATTTATTGTTGGGTCGCGTTTGCCGATTCGTAGATGGTCACCAAGATTAGGATATTCTTATTTGGGCTTTCTTCACTTGTAAACTTTTTAGAAACATCTGGAAAATCAACAGCCGATGACATCACGCCATCATAGCTAGCGCCACTCACACCAAAAATATGCCACAAAAAAAAAATCAAATGCAAACGTTTTAGGTTCTAACCAATCAGAATCATGCCCAGCCGATTATCAACCAATAGGGAATGAAATGTCTTAAGCTGTTCCATGTAGGAATATCAATTTGTTAAGTTTGCAAAAGCTAATTCTAGTTTCTTCAAACAAACTTTTAATAAACGATGAGTAAATCATAGTTTTGTATTTGGGTTTTTGTATTGCTTGATCCCTTTGTTACAGTAGGCCTACATTTGTTTCGACCAAGCTTTTATTTTAAACTGTGAATTTTTATTGGTCGAGAACAATGTATGGTAAACTTCCAATATGCATGGGTAACTCAGCAGGGGGAAACATGAGTGTCCTTGAAAGTGTCCACCTTGCTACCTGCCTTGCACAACAAGATGGCCAAAAATGAGGCTGACGTAGAAAACATGTACTGGAGCCAAGTAATCTTATTTTCATTCCTGTGATACTGTAGTGGAAAACGATGAATGGGATCTAATTTGTCAAAAACTTCCATTATTGTTCCCCAGTTTTTCTTGATTTTTAATTGTGCCCACTTTGTCATAATGTTGGAAGGTGACAACACATCGCCTTAAAGGAACACATCACCATGGGGTTGGTCTACGAGGTTGGTACCCTCGAGGGACAAATGGCACCCAAGCTTTACCTTCGGGTGCCATCCTCAGGTTTACCAAATACTGGACACCATCTAAAGCATGCACCAATTGTATTTTGTTCAATTCTACCCAGTAGCCCACCAATCCCTATGTTTAATGTGTTTTTTTCTACTTTTTAATATAGACACGTCACAGCCAGATTGTGGCTACACTAAATAATTACATAAATGAATAACCAAACACTTTTCTGAATAAATTCACAACTTTGAAAGTGATATTTTATTTACAGATTGTAGTAAGTATATTTTACAACTCACTTCAAAAAAATATATACAAGTAATATAATACATTTTTAGAATACAACACAGTTTATATAGATGGACGGATTAATAATTGTCAGAGGCCAGTGGTCGGTTTCACAAAGACAGTCCTAAGTTAGGTCCAGTCCTAGGCCTCTTTAGGAGTTATCACAAACTTAAGGCTAGTTCTAACTTAAGACTAGTCCTGGGACTCTTTAGGAGTTATTAAAAACTAACTTAGGACTAGTCCTCTAGGTAGGACTCTTTAGGAGTTTTAAAAACTTAAGGCTTGTCCCAAGTTAGGATGAGTAACTCGTCCCAACTCGAGATAAAGACTTACTAGTCTTATATCTTTGTAAAATCCACCCCAGCCATTGATTTCACCAAACTCTTCCTAACTTAGGATTAATCTTAGGACTTAGGATGAGTTCAATTCCATATCCGTATACGTTAGGACCCATTGAACCCGTTCTAAGTTAGGACGGGTTACTCGCCCTAACACGAGATAGGATTAATCCTAGCGTTTCGTGAAATCGCCTGCAAGGCCACTAAACCTTGGCATAGGCTCGGGCTCGTATAGGTGCCCATAATGAGAAAAACCGCCTTGCCCTTACAAGAACAAAGCATGATACTTGTATGCAGCCCTCCAATCAACCTAAAACTGTCCACAATCACATCCTGGAGTTCATCAGAAAACACTCTCTTTTGCTTATTTAGTAGCAAAGTTTTTCAGGTGACCAGTCATAGACAATGCACTTAACGCAGTACATGTATAGACCTTATACATTGCTGTCATCCAGTCACGAAACAATCAAATGCATAGATTTATTTGCGCGGCGCACAGGATTGGCCAATGAACAACCTGCTTTTGACCTTTAGATGAGGGCGCCCTACTGAAATGACATCATGTCCATAAGGTTCATTTTAGCTAAAGCAGAACGGATGTCTTAAATTTTGAGGTCCTTGTTATTCTCAGATGTTTTTGTTGTTTCAGACTATGACTCCATGACTCTGTGAATCTTGTTGATTCTTCCAATTATCTCTCCTTCCCTCTCGACCAATTTATCTGAAATTTCACTCTGCAAGAAAAAGAACATAACAAAAGCAATCATGAACAAATGATTTAGAAAACAGTTATTAGGCATTCATTACTTATTCAGCTATAGACCCTTGCAATACGCGCAGCGTACTCACATGTGCCTATCCTGGGTGTCAAAATGGTATACAAACATGCACAAAAGAGAGTTGACACCCACAATTATGCGCATTGTTCGGGGGCGCGTTCTGTGTTGTGTAAGAAACCAATATAGATAATAGCTCCCCCTTGCAAAACGCGAAACGCTACAGGTAAGCTGAGGTCACCCGCTTGTTTTTACCCACAGAGAACAGCTATTGTCCAATGATCTGCCTCCTTTTTGAGAATGTGACGTCATATGCAATGGGTCTGTAGCGCAGAAAATTGCACATGCACAGTAAGAAGGGAAAAGTGATTCAATTAATCACAGAATTTGACAGTAAGCAGAGCCATGAAATTGGGCTTTAAAGAATCCCATTACCTGTAGGCCAGCGAAGAGCTCCTTTGATACGACGTCAAACATTGCCTTGACTTCATCAGCTGATACACCGGCGAGAACATCTTCTTGTTTCCCAGCATCAGCTTCCTCTGGGGCTGTGAGAGAATGCAGTTGGGAGTAAATTTATGAAAGTTACTATGGAATTACTTTAAAATAAAATGGACCTGCTCGATGAATTAATATACAGATTTTTCACATTTATGAAAAGTTCAACCCTGTTGACCTGTTTTGGCTTGTTTCTCCACAATGATATTTTTGACAAACGACTTATTTAGTTTGATCGCATCATATTTGAATTGATTGAAAAGCTTTATCATGGCCAACAGTTTAATGGCGAGTCGATCAAGTGCACCTGGAGGTTTGGGGGGGGGGGGGGGGGTAATAGAGGTCCCTGGGGCACCCTAATATCCAGCTCTTACCTAGGTCCTCTTCAACCCTCGGCGTCTTCTCAGTTTCTTGAGTCTCCTCGACATCGTCCTGTACCTGAGGTTCAGGGGTCGGAGTAGGAGGGGCGGGTGCAATATGCTTCAAGTACACCTCCTCTCGAATACCCTCATCCAGGGGTGGCGGGTAGGGCATCGCGGCGGGAGGGAGCACTTCAACTAAAAGCTGTTGACCAAAATTATTTACATTACAGTATTTGTATAAAATTCACTTCAACGAGTTTAACCGCCAAAAATGTTGTTTTCATATTCACTACCTTATGGAGACCGAGAACAAAACAGAAAAGTGAAAACAAAGGGTCTACATCATAGAGTTATATATAAGAACTAGAGCGCGCACTGGCCTATATACGCGCCCCGGCATGCGCTCAGGCGGCCATTTTCTAAGTTGACAAAACAGCTATCTCACAGCATGTGTTTGTGCGGCCATTTTGTAAGTTGAACAAACACATCGTGTGAGCATTCAATAAAAAAAAAATCAAACGTGTATTTCATATTCAACGCGCGTGCAGAATGACGCGCTTGTCATCTTGCGGTCCCGTGGCGTTTGTGCACGAAGCATCACTCGTGCGCCCTCTAGTTCTTATATATAACTCTATGGTCTACATAGGGGGAATTCTAAAGACTGGGTTTCTTTACAAGGAATTTTGTGTGTAAAGTCAATAGGAGGTTCTTAACTACAGGGACAAAGGAAACAACAAAGGATGTCTCCACAGGGATGCAAACATCAGAATGTGTCGGTAGACCTTTTTAATCTATTTTGTAAAAAGTCACCAGACTGTGTGTATGTCTGTGACCAATTTTAACTGCCCTTGGAGTGGGATAATATTTGTTGTATATACCAATTAATCTGCTCGTTATATCTGCCAACATATTTTGGGAGGGTTAGTTCTTGAACTTGTAATCTACTTACCTCTGTCCCGACAATCTCTTCCGTTCTTTCTGAATGAAACAGAAACTCATACATTCTATGATGTTGGAAGAACCTGAGTAAGAGAATATTATATTTTGTTAATCTAAGGGATGTTAAATTTGCATCGGGATAAGGAATATTATTTGGTTTTACCATACCTCAGTGTTTACTCACACATTGTTGTATGGGTAGAACCAAACAAAATGCTTTGTAATTGCTTTTTTTTACATCTTGTTTCCGTGCATCGTTTACCGTTTGGTGTGGAAAAACTGGCTAGCTTGAAGTTTGACATCATCCTTTAAAAAAGAGATTTGTTTTCTTTCAAACTTAAATTTTTTTCTTAAAACTGCACAATTAATTTTCACTCAAATTGTGACAGATGCTGCCATTTAAACATTACAAACATATAAATACTTTCACATCTCGAACAATGCACAAAATACATGTAAATGAAAAGTTGTGTGCACATGGCTGATGGCGTGATTTAGTGTCGAGATCCTGACAATAAGTTATTCAACATTTTTAATTAACTAGTGAAATATCACTAACTGATGTTTTTTTTAAAATATGATCTTAATGTTTTGGGTCAAAATTGGCAAAAAAATCAGACCTGACATCTTGAAGAATATTGAAACATAAGAAAAAATATGTTTTATTTTTGTACAAATCTTGATAACTTACGTAGTCTTCAGGAAATCTGTGATTGTTTTGGCGTGATCCAAATCAAAGAAATCCAGACCTCCACTCTGGCTGCCATCCTCAGTCCCAATACCCACAAGAAGTTTACGAAACTCGCACAAATTGTCTGACAAGGACAACTGTTTATCTGAAAGAAATAAAACAATTTATATCTAAAAAAGGTTTGGGGGAAAAATACAACTTTCTGAAAAGCTCTTTGTAGATCAACTCAATCCATACACTTCTACTAGAAACCTCCGTTCAGCTAACAAAGACACCCTTGTAATCCCTAATATTGCCACCAAACTATAATGGTCAATGTAGTTGTAAATTTTGCTGCACCTCATTTATGGAACAATCTCCCTCTACACATCAAACAAGCTGCCACTGTCTCACGTTTCAAGATGAAGACATTACTGGCTGGTCACTGTTAACATTATGAGAGGGTGCTATAACTATTAAATCCAAATTGTAAGTATATTCCCAGAGTTTGAGAACTCCATTCAAGTTACAATACAAGCGCAGCAAGATGGCTGAAATAGCGTCAATTTCACAGTGGCACAAATTTCTTGCACTTTATAACCTATTGAACCTCACATGACAATGTTTCAGCCAACCAGAATACACAACCAACAAGAGGTGTGAATAGCATCCTTATTAAAAGCGTATTTCAAACCATCATGTTTAAATCCTTTCAGATTTGTTTTCTTTCTTTTTCCTATAGCTTAGTGTACAACTAAGTAGCATACCTTTGATGTTTTCAAGAAGAAGATGGAGTATAGAGAAGAACCCAGATATTTGTTGTGTGGTGAAGCCTTGCTCCTTGGCCCACCAGAATCCAGTCACATAGTAGTCGAGGAGTATCGCCTCGCCCAGGTCAATCTCTGAGTTATTCAACTTCATTATGTCTGCCAGTTTGCTAGAAGGGGGGTAGAGATAAAGACAAAACATATATGACAGAGATGGTACTTCAGCTAGAAAGTACATACAAAGACAGTTCTGTGTACAGTTGAGCTCCACCTTCAACATTGGCTTGTCAATGCAAACAGTTGACCACTAGACTGATGAAGCTCTTTTGGTTCTGATCAGCAGAGTGTGGGTTTGGGTCTCGGTCATGGCACTTGTATCCTTGAGCAAGCTACTTTTCCAGAATTGATATGTCCTTAGGACAGGACATTAAGCCGCAGGTCCCTTGTACTAGAGCTGGTAGTGCCTGTGAAAGAACCCAGGGGTCGATTTCACAAAAGTTTAGGACTAGTCCTAACTTAGTCATAGGAGATATTAAAAACTTAAAGCCATTATACACTTTCGGAACAGAAACAAAAATGGTTCACAGATTTACAAATAACCTACAGGGTTTACAGAAGGTAATGGTGAAAGACTTCTCTTGAAATATTATTCAATGAAATGCTTTACTTTTTGAGAAAACATTAAAACAATTATCAGTTCTCGATATCGAGAAATGTGGAATTCTTTTAAACACATGTCATGACACGGCGAAACATGCGGAAACAAGGGTGGGTTTTCCCGTCATTTTCTCCCGACTCTGATGACGGATTGATCTGAGCCTAAATTTTCACAGGTTTGTTATTTGATATATAAGTTGTGATACACGAAGTGTGGGCCTTTGAACAAAACTGTTTATCCAAAGTGTCCAATGGCTTTAAGGCTAGTCCTAAGTAGGACAACTCTTGTCCTGAGACTAGTCTAAACTCTTTGTGAAATCCACCACAGAACACTTATCATGGAAGAGTAGGGAGTTAACCTGGTGTTTGTGATTCACATAGCATAGCAAGCACCCTTGTTTACTGGTTCCTCAGGCTTGTGAGCTAGCTACAGTGATTCACTTCACTAAGAAGGTATCCTTTGTTTAATTACATGAAATATCATAACTATAACCTGCGCAGTTGATGGGTTAACCTCACTTTGAAATGATTCTTAGAGTGGGATGTTTTTTTAAATATGGTGTTAACATGTGTGCACAACCGTCTGTAAAAACTGGGAAAAAAGGACTGCGGAGTTTGGGAAACTCAGAAGAAGTTATTCATTCTTTACTTGTGATAAAACTTTTAAAACTTCGTCATTTTTACCTTTCCACATCTTCCACAGAGAGATCTTGAAGCGCCAGTGTCTGAGTGTTAGACAGGACATTCCAAGCTAATGATTTTCCCTTCTCAATAGCTTTAGCTTCATCGTCCTTCAGAGTATAAAATAAGTACGTGATTACAAATAAGATTCTGACATTATTTATGTACACAAAAAAAGTGCTAAGATTGCTGCAAGCTTTTGGTTTTCGAGTTAATGCCTTCATTAAACTTTAATTTTAAAAACAATTGTTGTGCCCTTTTAAAGGCAGAGGACACTATTGGTAATTTCTCAAAATAATATAGCATAAAACCTTACTTGGTTACTTGTAATGGGGAGAAACGGCTCCCTCTGAAGTGACGTAGTTTTTGAGAAAGAAGTAACTTTCCACAAATTTGAATTTGATACCTCAGATTTCGAATTTTGAGGTCTCTAAATCAAGCATCTGATTTGAAAGCACACAACTTCGTGTGACAAGGGTGTTTTCTCTTTCATTATTATCTCTCAACTTCGATGACCGATTGAGCTCAAAATTTTAACAGGTTTGTTATTTTATGCATATGTTGAGATACAGCTGGTGAGAAGACTGGTCTTTGACAATTACCAATAGTGTCAAGTGTCTTTAATATTTTATTGACTATTGTTGGAAAGTTTTAAACATGAATGATCTTGGGGAAAACCTTTACAAACACATGCCCTCGTGTTCACCCTAATGAGATCGGAGGCTGGTCATCTCGCCACCTAGCAAGCTGGCCACCAACAAAGTCGCCCCCTACAAAGTCGCCCCCTAACCGGCTCGCCCCGAGTCGTTACAAAGTCGCCCCCTGACAATGTCGCCCCCAAACAATGTCGCCCCCTAGCAAAGTCGCCCCCTGACAATGTCGCCCCCAGCCAATGTCGCCCCCTAGCAAAGTCGCCCCCAGAAAATAGTTAAGGATTCTTTTGGTAATATAATGGCTTAATTATTGTATCGCTATCGGAAAGAATATAAAGTACTTTGTTGGTGCCGAGCTTGTCAGGTGGCGAGATGACCAGCATTCATGAGATCAACAATGCACCAAAATGGTTGGTTCAATTTCAAATGAAATAAATTAATGAATAAGCCTCCTCTCCACATAAAAAATAAAATAATGTTTTTGTTTATTAATTAGATATTATAGTTCAATTCATTATACATTTGGTGAGCCCCCCCCCCCCAAAAAGGGGGTAAATTATGTCTTCAACCCTCCCCCCCCCTACAGTAGAACGGTTATTAATCAAACTTGTGTTGTGTGTTATGTTATGTTAATGTTATTGTTGTGTTGGTGTTTTGTTGTTAGTTAGTAATTACTTTAAAAAGTTCTAAGACTAAACAGTTCTTCATTTAGAAATATTTTTTTTAAGAACTTTTGAAAGCCCCAACCAAAAATGAAAATGCATGGTCGGATAGGCAATACATTTTAAGCTACACTCCATGCACTGTTGTTCTAGACCGACACTGCGACAGTACTGCACACAGCAGCAAAAGCCACCCCGTCCGTCATTAATTGTCCGTACACACACACACCCGTCCGTTAAGCTCTCTATCTCTGCTGCCTGCCGTGTACAACGAACGGGACACACAGACAGGCCGGACGTCACACGAACGACAAGACTTTCAAGTAACTGTAAAGTGTTGAATATTACGACAACAAAACGTATTTTTAACATCAATTAAATCACTATCTTACACTCAATGTTTTCCAGTCTACGTCTTTATATGCATCAGAGCCTTTCCCGGTTATTTGGATGCTTATTTGGGACGTTTTCCCCTTTCCCCTCTTGGTTGATGTGGACGCCATTTTGTAACTAAGTGGGAACACAACGACTGTTTTATGAGTTTTAAAAAATTTTGGCGGGGCGATCGCCATCGAGTGTGTAGTAGTAGTAGTGCGCCTCACTTGCGGCAGTCGGTCTATCATGGTCTCAGGTCACGATTGATTTGCTGTGAATGCTTACATTCAAGTGATGCTTTTTCCCTGAAAAATAGCGTGGCACATTCCACAATTCTACATAATTTTGTTGTTATGTTCCTCAATAGATTGAGTGGGAGAGTGCGCCCGGAAAACGGACTAGGCTCATTTTTTTGCAGGCAGTTGAATCCAGTGCATTTTTCAGATTTTAGTTTCCGCACTCTCAAATTATTTTCAAACAAAATTACTAATTTGTTACTCCAACGAAATATTTAGGCTATTAATTTTGCACAAATTTTGCTAATGTTTCACTTGGGCCGGGTCCGGCCACCCTCTCACAAAGGAATCTTACACACAGTTTCGACCCACCATGGAGCAATAAACTAGACCCACTTGCCCGCCGATCCGGCTCTAGCCCATTGGGGCCATATTCCCCTACGAAAAATGACCAGTTAACAAAAATAAAAAGGGGATCTACCTTTTTGTAGAACTTTGATATATCTTGCAACTGAAATGAAAATTACACAAATTAGGCTAGATAATGTTTTATGAAAGAGTGAAAAGGCACTCTTTGAAGAACATAATGAGGGACAACTCTTTTGAGTGGTCTTCCACACTTTTTAGATTGAAGTTTGCATCTTTTTGAGTGATTTTTCACTCTGTCCTGTAGTGAAACCTCTCTAAAAGAGTGAAATTATCACCACTCTTTTTAAAGAGCCATGTGAGGGACAACTCGAAATGTAAAGAGTGGTGTTTCACTCTTTTACATTTAGAGAGTAAAAATGTGTCGTTATAAAGTTAGTTAATTCCTAGGGTTTTTGTTCTTCTCGATCAGGCCTACAGATTGACAACATTGCTTCTTTGAGCACCAACCGACCGTTGGTAAGCAAGAGGCTGTCACTTCGAACTCTCACAAAGGCCTGTTATAACCGAGTGACGTCATAGGCAAAAAGCACGACCACATTTCACCGTGATGGGGATAATGTGACGGACATCCCGCTTATTTTTTGCTAACAATAAAATATTGAAGGTATGAAATTTTACCCGTTGTAAAGTCTACCTCAATGTAATTGTATGGCCTAATTATACAATTTTGGAGAATAATAATGAGCAAGTATAAATGATCATTGCTAGCGGGGCTCTCCCACTCAGTGGGTATTTTGTAGGCCTATAAGCGCAGCAAGGCTTGTGACTTACACAAAATAAATGCAACGAAGTCTCTAGAACTGAAACTTTGTAAAGATAGGTCTATATCGTCGTCCTCGACGTTACAATTTTGATGTTCTTATGCACCGAAATTAAATCCCAACCCAAAAACTGCAAAAGAACTTTTCTCCGTTTTCAGACCATCCAAACTGCCCCATGGATAAAATGCGCCAAAGAATCTCGCATGCCATACTAAAAAATGGTTTAAAATGGAATAATATATCGTCAAAGTGAACCCCTTCTTCCACACAAAGTCATCGTTCCTAAAAGCTTTCGTCCCCGCCGGATTCCTATAGCCTTGCTCCACCCCGGGCGGTGTCCCAGGGATTTCCGTCCCCGGTGATTCTGAGAGAGTCCCTGTGACACCGCGGCACTCACCATTCGAGCCGAGTTTGCAGACGGGACAACGGCGATAGATGCCCGACGTCTCCCCTTGGGTTGTGCATCAACCTTTTGAGAAAAACATTCGCTGAAAGTTAGTAAACAAGCAGGTCTTGCTCTGTAAACTTTCACTAAAGTAACTACACTCAGGCTGCGGGCGCTTTATAGAACACAAAAGCCAAACCAACAATGCTTTGTTTAGCGTCCTGTCACCCTTCTTCTTCTTGTGTCAATAATTTGGGAGGAATTTGAAGTGATGTATTTAGTGCAACAACTTGAAATGTCCTATTCATTTAACATTCATATAACGTGGATGGGGTGTATAACCTATATCGTTATCTTCATAACACATTAACCAAAAATAGTTAATGGCCTGACGTTTCGACCTATCTCTCAGGCATGACAACAAAACACATGAACATGTAGCCTAAGACACACAGGTGTTGAAGCGGAGGCTCATGTTCTGCATGTGTTAGGGTCGAAACGTCAGACCATCACCAATGTTTTATAGGCTATAGGCTCTAAGGTCCAGTTTGCAGCAGCCATTTCTATCATTTGTCATTACAAAAACTTAAGTGATATATGCCATTATGTTTAAAAGTTGTGCATGGTGTGGAAAAAAAGAAATAGCTATAATGTGTAATTTCTTTTATAAGGAATGTTCGGACCATGCACAACGGCTCATTTCAGCGCAAATACTCGTATCCCAAAAAGAGATGTACAAGTGACCCGCATGTTCACTTTATAGGTAAAGTTACTTTAAAATAATGATTGTCAAAACAGTTATTTATCAACATTTATAAAGTCACCTTAGGAGCTCCTGTGGAGTCATCAAAACTCCGCTGTCTTCGCCTGCTTGCCATTTTTACTCCGTCCAGACTTATCGAGTGCCAGATGCTTTATGAATGGGTCCTGATCCTTGCGATAAAATAACAACTCCAGGGACGAGGCCCAGGCCGGGTGGAGGATGAAGTGCATGGAGTGGGGGAGATCGATCGTACCTCTAGGCACTGGATCCAGACAGAAGTCACGCTGGCAATATTCCATGCCATGCATACAATTAATATGGGGGAAAAAACTTATGTGTGCATCGATGTTGACTTATGAGCTTAACGACAACTTGTCAAGTACTTCTCGTTTTGTATGACAAGTGCTTGCCCTTATTAACATAAAGAAGTTATGTGGTAATTACCCAATTAGACAAACGGGTTGCTAGGACACTACGGTGCTTCGACACAAACTCGCCGATTACTTGTATGCACTGCCGACCCGCTTGAGCTATCTACATACGGCTAGCCTTTTCCTGATCGAAACCATGCTTCTCGAATGCAAGTTCGTCCAAAAATAATCCTATAAGCCACTTTTTGATTTAGAGTTTACACCAAAAGTCATAACGAACAAAATTAATAACGATAAACGCATTAACTGAACTAAATAACCGGGGGAGCCGAGGAGGAAATTGCCAAAACAAAGTTGTCGAGGACGTCACAAGGCAAAACACATTTTTTTTTACCAAATAAAATCCAACTTTATCAAAGCACGAGAAAAAGTCATTTGCTTCAAGTGTTTGTTTCATCAACTTACTTAAAATCACACAATTCAATCCAGTCATCTTCGCCAGATTAGATCTCAACGACTTTCATGATCTGATTATGGGATCATTTAAATCCAACTTGGCAAGAAGGCATTCATCCAAGGACAAATCTTGGGTTTTGGGCAGTTTCCAAGATCCTTCCCGCCTAGAATTTGTCAAAGGTGTTCTTCTTTATTGTCTCAGGTGCATGGAGTGAAAAAAAGGGCAATAACGTGAACAACGGAGGCTAACTCCTTCATCGATCTGAGGGGATTAAAGGACAGTTTAAGTGGCAGTGTTTAGAGAGATTAGTGGGGGATTTGATAAAACTAGCACGGCATGGGGTCTAGAATGCGAATGTTTCAACATCAACATGGATCTTTCTTTTGTTTACAAACATTGGGCAGTTATTTTGTATGGAATGTCTTGAGCTAAAAAATGAATAACTCGGTGTGGCATGTGATTCTGTCCCCCGTACGGCGAACTGTACAAACTACTTCTGATACTTCTATTTTCTTTTTGCAGTGAAAGCCGCCCACAGATTGGACTTGTGGACAAGTCGTTATTGGTCACACGCGGTGAGGAATAGTCGAGTTGTGGCGGTGCTATGGGGAGATCGCGAACTGCTGGTTGGCGACTTTGGAGGGTAGAAGTCGGGCAATCAGCAGTTGGCACGAGAGCACCGCCAGAACCCGACTATCTCATCGCGTGGGACCATTAACGACTTGTCCAAAAGTCTACCCACAGGTTGGCAAAAGTGATGTTGCAAAAAAAAAGTATCTTGCATCGGTGAAAAACACGGGTTGTCGTCATTAGATGATTGCGCCCTCTTTCAGTGCTGGGTTGTGAACTATAACATTGGTGTCTTGACACAAGACTAACATCTAATAACAAAGACTAATATTACTCTTGGCAGGATGTAAGTTTATAGGGTGGCGATCAGAGGTCATTTTCATAGAGATGCAGCGAAGTGCTCAACAGATGTCTACTAGGAAAACATGAGTAGGATGCCAGTCAAAGACATGACAATTTGGCTAAAACCCTTTTTTTGAACCAAGAAGTGATTTTGCTTCTTAGTGAATTCGTTAACTTTTCTGCTTCAGCAGCTCAGAACTGGCATTAGTATGAAGATCAGGCACATCATCAAACTTTTACAACATATCAAAACTTCACAACACTAAAAGATGTGTTTTTTACTTCTTTAAGTTTAAAGCAAGTTTTAAAACAATGAATAAAAACAAGGGACAACAATTTAATTTGATTCAACCTTTATTTTAATAAATTTCCCACAAGATGCCACAATGGTAATTCACTTTAAAGGGCATGTTTAACATAATTGGTAATTGTCAAATACCAATATGTGCCCCAACATATACATGAAATAACAAACCTGTGAAGTCCGAGCTCAATCGGTCATTGGAGTCACAATAAAAAAGTGGAAAAATCCTTAAAATGTTTTCACTGTTTTTCAAACAATGAGTTCTGGACTTGCAAGATCAATCTGAGTTGTGTAACTCATTTCTCAAAAACTATCGCATTTCAATCAGAAACATTTCCGGTGAAGTTTCCCATCATGACTGACTCATTACCCTGTAATTTATGAGCAAATTTGTGAACATTATTTTACATTAAACACTACCAATTTTGTGCACACTCTTAGCAGTGCTAAATTCAGTTGGTGTTAGTGTGAATATATAATGTGCTTTGAGCACTAATTTAATTTATCATAATCTATACGAAAACTTATAAAGCCTTGATATATGAGAAATCTTATGAAGCCCCTCCAATTAATAAATCTTTTTGAAGACACTGGTACAGGCCCTCTGTAAATACAATTTTTGTTTTGTTTTGTGTGTGACATTGCTCTAAATATTTGTCCTCCCCAGGTTGAATCGACAGCAGATCATTTTTTTGAATTAATGTTTGAATACAGATAAATGAAACCTACACACAATGTCAAGAACAAACGTTCAGAATGCACACATTGCTTTCAGTATCCTCTTTCAACTACCTGGATTGCCTTTGGGGTGTTGGGATGGGATGGGGGGAGGGGGGATGGGGGTCCTGGTTGGCTAAGAATTCTGAGCAGGAGTCCCTCCCCCGCAGCGATACACAACACTGTCTTTTAGTTTGGGTAAAAATACATTCACTGCTGTAGGTCCCTGAATCACTGTCAATTCCGTGGCCCAGTTTCATAGAGCTGCTTAAGCACAAAAAAGTAGCTAAAGCACAGCTACATTATACTTACCAGATTATAGTAACCTACCAAAATACCATGTCACATGTTCAATTTGTGACTGGTATTCTGCTTATTTCTGCTAAGCAGGAATTGTAAAGCAAATATTTCTGCATAAGCAGCTCTATGAAATTGGGCCCTTACATGACAGGCACCCATCAGACCAAATCCATTTCCATTACCAGTGGTAATTACTAGCCCCTCTGTATTTAGAATGTCCTATAATGCTATTACTTCCAGTGTTGTTACAACCCAGATTTACTTGGCCATACTCAGTACTTCTGTCACCATCTTGCCAATGCCGTCATGTATCTCATGAAGTTTTGTTTCGCACATGAAGGCGGGCGTCGTCACAATCTTGTTGGCTGCATCTACATGGATCTCGTTGACAAAATTCATTAAGGACTGTACTGAAGCTTGGCTCTAGACAATGGTGAAATTACAGACTTTGGTTTCACCTAAATCTATCTCTTTTATTCTGCTGGGTCGTCCTCTTTTAATGACTCTACTCTCCTCTGCAGTTTCATGAAATACAACAAACCCAACTAAAAAGCTTGGGTCATAGATTGCTAAATACTTCAACAATTGTAATTTTTGAAGTATTTAAACCAACCCTAACCCGCTAACCCCTACAAATGACCATAAAAGCGTACTTGGTGAGAAGTACTGCAGCTGTTGATAGTATACAAATATTGACTGCTTCGAGTGCTATGGTTAAAACTACGACTCCCTCGGTGATCCAATAGTATACAAATAATGACTGCTTCGAGTGCTATGGTTAAAACTATGACTCCCAAGGTGATACCCAGAGCATTTTATAACACCCCTTACAAGTATTCTGCCTGCTCATTGGTTTAGAGCGCGTCACATGACATGTCTTAGTTTTGCTAGACGACTGCCGTGTGATAGTGCATCAGTTTGCTGTGCGCTAGTCCGAAGACTAGCACACGGCGTTCAGTACCCAGACGTCCGTTGCGTGTACGAGGATGATAAATTAATAGTCTGTAACCATTTCGGATTACACGACACTACATGCAGCACAGTAAAAGTTCTTGCAATCTGTATTCGCGTCGTTAGTGGATTGTAGCATTCAGGTCTGTAACTTAATAATAATAGTACAGTATTTAGAAATGTTTGGGGTGTTATAAAACAAATATTGACTGCTTTTACTCGTGCAATGGTTAAAACTATGACTCCCTCGGTGATCCCTGTAGCGTTCTATTTTCCATCGGCTTCGTCTCGGGAAAATAGAATGCTCCGGGGATCACCTCGGGAGTCATAGTTTTAACCATAGCACTCGAAGCAGTCAATATTTGTATACTATTGGATCACCGAGGGAGTCGTAGTTTTTAACCATAGCACGAGTTAAAGCAGTCAACGTTTGTTTTATAATACCCCAACAGACTATTTATCACCTTCATACACGTAACGTTCGTATGCGTGTTTCAGATACACAGATGCACAACTGATTGGGTTCGTGGTGGGTAAAAAAACGTCTGGGTACTGCACGCCGTGTGATAGTCGTCGGACTATCACACGGCAAACGACGCACTATCACACAGCAAACGATGCACTATCACACAGCAAACGATGCACTATCACACGGCCTCCGTGTCGTAAAACTAAGACATATCATGTGACGCGCTCTAAACCAATGAAAAGGCAGAACATTTGTAAGGGGTGTTATAATATAAAATATATAGAGACCCTTCAGAGTAAAATGATTTGGAAAATTTTTCACCCAAATACATTTGATCCGAGAAGCGATCCGTGCAAGAAAAGTTTCTCAGATTTCTGAGTGATAGTGTCTGATAGAACTAGAGGGCACACTGGTGATGGTGCTTGCACAAACGCGACGGGACCGCAAGGGGACACGCGTGCCATAGTGTACGCGCGTTGAACATTACACGTTGGAGTTGAATGCTACGCCATGCTGTTTTGTCAACTTACAAAATGGCTGCACAAACACACACTGTGCGATGCTGTTTTGTCAACTAAGAAAATAGCCGCGTGCACGCATGCCGGGCCACATATATAGGCCAGTGCGCCCTCTAGTTCTTATAATATACAACTCTATGCCTCTAACATAATTTTTTGGCAAATACATACTACAGGAAAAGTGACAATGAAAAAGCTGAAAACAAGACTTTGTGATTAGGAATAATTGCAAAAGGATATTGAGACATTCTTGTTGATGTGCTTACTCCCCATCTGTTCAATGGTTCCGGCTGTTCCAGCATACGGCCACCTCCCTCCGTCATCCTTGTCATGACCTACAGTGACCTCACATCCAGGGATGACTTTGGCAGCTAGGGTTGGTGAAATGCAACATAACCTGCCATGGATGAAAACTAAATATTAAATACAAATTTAACACCTTTATCATTAGCCAATTAGCGTGGTTCTCATGATGTGAATAATATTACCCTGACATGACACCCTGTAATCACAGTCTCAAGATTGCAAGGCCCTGTGTTCATTATCTTGAGCTTGTAGCTAGCCCAACCATTCTCTGTGAACCCACATTGGGCACTGCCTCACATGGGGAGAAGATCTTTCTCCTTCATGGACTTACTGACACTGGACATCGACTTGGCCAGCGCTTGCATGCTGGACCCAGTCATCTGGACCAAGATCACTGGGCAGGCTCGAGATGCTGTTTGGCCTCGACTTGAGGTGTGTTTTCGCGGCTGTAACCAATACCCGTTTCCATGGGTTTAACCACTGGGATTGAACGAACCAGTAACTGGTTACCACTGCGAAAAATCACCCCTGATTGATTGACTAAGTAATGGTAACTGATTATCCAAATGTTTTGTTTGTCATTTTATTGGATAAAAGGGGGTGTGGCAAAATGGTTACTCACCCAATAGGTTTTTTGGCTTTGTGGAAATCCTTTATAACTCTTTCCACATCAGGGTTCACTGTGCAGTTTGCACCCTCAGTGGCGACTGTCGATCTGCGGCCAAAGAATTATTTTGCCTTAGTAAGTGGGTTGAAAATAGTACACACTCACTTGTTTTATTTAGATTAGTGGAAATATGCTAGAGCATTTTCATAATTAAAACCGTAGAAAACATCTGAAAGTACAAATGGTTACATACCATGTCTTGCTCAAGGGGGAAGCTTGTTACTTTTGAACAATCAATGTTACCTGTGAGTGACATCCTTTTAATAGCTCAATGCCGTCAGTTGTTTGTGTGAGTGAAGTTCGAGTGTCAAATCACAGACTGTCAACAGATGTTCAAAATAAACACATCTGCGCCTTGAACAAGATGGTGCATATTACCGAGAAAGTGTTTTATGCTTTCAGACCATGACATCGATATTTAACGGATCACATTGCCTTGGATCGGACGAGTTGGTCTATTAAAAGCGTTTGAAACCGTTTGTTATGAAATGCATATGGTTAGAAAGATGTTTTAAAAGTAGAATATAATGATCCACACAAGTATCACTCGAAACTGCACAGTTTTCCTTTTACGTCGCGAACAATCACGTCGGCCATTTATGGGAGTCAAAATTTTGACTCGCATAAATGGCCGACCGTGTTAGTCGACAGGGTAAAAAGAAAACCATGCAATTTCGAGGCATATTTGTGTAGATCATTGTATTCTACTTTTACAATATCTTTCTAACCATATCAATTTTACAACAAACGGTTACAGAACGATTTTCAAAGACCAACTCGACCGATCAAAGGCAACGTGTTCCTTTAATCAGAATGTACAAGGAGCATTTTTAGAAAACAGCAAAGTTGTGTAATTTTGTTACTTATCTCATTTAACTTGAGAAAATGAACAGAGAAAAAACCAATAACAAATGAAACACAAATTTGAACTTACAAGTTCTTGGCAGCCCCAAAACCCCCTGGAAAGAGAACTGCATCATGGGTAGACGCGTTGAGCGCGCTCAGAGGTGAGATTTTTCCACGAGCGATACGGGCCGACTCCACCAGAACATTTCTGTAATAAGAAGCCAATAAAAGTTATAATTCAGTCAACCCTCCTACTATCTGACTATTCAATATCATCCACTGGGGTTTTGAAAAATAGTGCCATGTCAGCCTGCAATAATTATGATATCACATGGGGTGAAGGTTTTTTCACAGCACACAGTCAACCCTCCTACTGTCTGAATACAATATCATGATCATCCACTGTGGTTTTGAATGTCAGCATGCAATATGATATAATGCAGTAAATACATAAGGGCCCATGTTCATAGAGCTGCTGAGCACACAAATTTGCTACGCGTGAAATTTCTTCCTTGATAAAAACAGGACTACCAACCAAATTTCCATGTGATACTCAGGAAAGCAAACAACAGCTGAATACCAGTAACAAGCAATATGCAACGAATAGAAATTTGGTTGGTAATCCTGTTTTTATCAAAGAAGAAATTTCATGCTAAGCAAATTTTGTGCTTAGCAGCTCTATGAAATTGGGCCCTGCTCAGTGCAAAGTGGGTTCAGTGCACAAATGTGCCACCATACACAACTTGTGCAGTTGAATGGTTTTAATGGTTGGTCAACCCGCTGGAAAATGTTATGGCCGAGTTTCAGAACTTCAGAACTCTCTCATAAAACTAATAACCTTGTCTGGCCCTCAGCTGGCTGCCCCTTGGTGTGGTCAACCACATGCATCTGGTCCACATCAGGGGCGAATATATCCACGTCAGCTTCTCCGCGACTCAGATGGACCAGGATGCTAGTGTATAAAAGGGAAGAAAAGTAAAAACACAACATGAAACAAAAAATGATACTATATTTAGAAAACAAAGTTGACAAAAAATTCCAAATATCTTTTTTATATACTTTTCTAAGTGTATTCCCCCAATAAGTTGCAGCGCACAAACATAACTTTGTGTATACCAATTTTATAGAAAAACACCCCCTCTATCGATGTAAATTTTGCTCAAAATACCCCGATCTCATGACAACCAGCCCTCACACAATTACCGTATCGGCATGCCAGAGCACAGAAGTACGGTCAGTACACACAAGTTAAAATAAAACTTGGACATTGTGTGCATATATAGGCTAGTGAATTTTTATTTGTTGTCTGCAATCCGAGTACTGAACTTCTAATTTTAGCATTAGTGTGGATTACTATTGAATTAAAAGCAGTGGACACTATTGGCAATTAATACTTAAAATAAATATTAGCATAAAACCTTATTTGATTTCGAGTTATGGGGAGATGTTGCTAGTATAAAACATTGTGAGAACCGGCTCCCTCTGAAGAGACGTAGTTTTCGAGAACAATTTTCAAAAAATTTGATTTCGAGACCTCAGAATTAGATTTTGAGGTCTCGAAATCAAGCATCTAAAAGCACACAACTTTGTGTGACCAGGGTGCTTTTTCTTCCATTATTATCTCGAAACTTTGACGACCAATTGAGTTCAAATTTTCACAGGTGTGTTATTTTGTCCATATGTTGAGATACACCAAGTGAGAAGACTGGTCTTTGACAATAACCAATAATTTTGAGTGTCTTTAAAAGAAAATTTTTACTTACGCAGCGGCCTCATGGACTTCTGTGCCATCATAAACACCACAACCAGACAAAACCTGAAAATGAAATAAAAAAAAAATTCTTTATCTGGCAGCCACTTTCACTTTTCATAGGGATTTATTTGACTTTGTTTTAATGGATGTTGCATTTTTGTCATTTTTTGTGGCAAAAAACCCAACCCAAAACAACACTTTTGTGGCCAACTCTGAACCCTTGGCAACACATTGGGACCCATCTTTTGTGCAGCATGAACCAGTTTGAAGGCACATTCCCTATGGCATACAGCGGGCCCTAGGTGACTACCAAGGCAAGCCTTAATCACAAAGCACACAAGTCTTCCCTAAGACTTACAAGTGTGCTTTGGATTCTTAAATAAATAACACTATGCATGGTTGTCCACAGGCATTGGGGGGGGAGGCTCCCCAAAATTCCTGTGCCAGCGCGTGACCTATGCAGTCACAATTGAGCCAAATTTAGCCATCTGACTCGAAGAGCCAATCATGGCTAATCTTGCGCAAATTTGTTCAGCCATTTGTGAACGTCAAAGAGAGACAGCATTTTTGGCTCCAGGTTTTTTAAATTTTTACTTGTAAAAACCTGGCTCATTTTGAGCCAAAAATGCCAGCTCCTCTGATGTTCACAAATGGTTCAAAAGATTGGCTCAGGATGAGCTGCGATTGGCTCGTTGTTGAGTCAGTCAGTGGCTCGATTTGGCTCAAGACTAGTCTTCTTTCTTAACTCTTTTGTGAAACCCACACCCCTGTTCACTAACACTAACAACTTTGACTTAATAAATTATATTCTTTTATATATAGTCTTTTAAATAGTTTTGAAGTTTATTCTTATAAAAAAAAGTCAGAATATCATCCCACCACTTCCCCTCCTCTCCACCCCCCTGAAAATGAACGCGAACCAATGAATGCGAACCAAAATGAAAGAAAGTTGAGCCTTGGCTGGATGGAGGTTGAGCCTGCTAAATAAATTGGTTAGAAGAGGTGGGTGCCTCTCAACACTTACCACAGCAACTTTCATGACGGCTTTGCTGGGAGTTGTGGAGTTCTTTGACGTTGAAAAAGCACAGAGAAGCTGCTCAATCAAACTTCAAAGTCAAATGTTTTTTTAAGAACTGAAAATGATCACTGTCTGTGGTGCAAGCAACTGGTCAGCAGATGAAACCAGGTGTGCACAAAGCTCTCTTTATATAGCTTGACTTGTTTGCTTTGGACTCTTAGTCCTAAATAAATAACATTATTATGATTGTGCATGCATGGATGGTCATCCAATCCACAGGCTAGGCGCTTCCTTAGGCACAGAGGAATGATGGTGAGGGGGGCAGAGCTCCTCCCCCTCCATGGACCATCAGACCTGTGGTGGATGGCCATCTTGATCTTGATCAATTGATTTTAAAAAATTGATAAGCTCCAACTGGATGGCAAAACTCAAAAGCACAATTTTCTCAGACAGAATCGTTCACTTTAAATATTAATGTCAACAAAAATAGTCAAAACAGAACTTGCCAAAAATAATGGCAAGAAGAGTGAGGGCGCCCTTTAAACACTCACCACAGCAACTTTGCTGGAGTTGCTCTTCCCAGTTGTATGGAGTTGTGACATTTTAATCGTTGAAAAAGCACCACCCACTCGACACAGAGCTGCTCGAACAATAATAAATGATGACTGTGCTAGCATCGAATTATGTATGCAAACAAACAGATAAAATAAACAATTTTTGTAATGCACTACACCACAGTCCAGCCAAATATCGCAAACCGCCGTGATATTTGGAGCCAGAGAGAAACCCTCCTGGAATAAGAACAGCATGTACACATCATGACGTAGAAAGACAAAATTGCATAATGCATGAGCGTTAAAACGTATGCCATGCGTTTTTTTTTGTAAATCGACCTCCGAGTCAAAATGGCCGACGCCACAGCACGCTCGTTGCAATACGAGTACAAAGCGGTGAGTATTTCATACATTTTTAGCTTGGTTTTTGCAAAAGTTGTAGTGTTTTTCCACACTATAATGGTCACTCGTAATCGTGTGTCATTATTAATTTCATACGAACTTTAAATACGTACAAAAGGTAGTGCTAAAATTGTTAAGAAACTTGGCAAGTTCGGCAACCAAAACGTCATACTTGCATTGCATGCAATTGCATGCACTGTTGCACCACGCTTGGTCAACTCGACCGAGGTTTAGAATGAATGGGGGAAACCTGAAATTATCAGAATTGTTTGTTTTTATTGGTTAAAGGGTAGCCTCAAACTATTATTAGTGGTAAGTTCACTCCGTTTACTGACCCAACTGTTGCTGTTCCCCGAAAATTTGTTTCCCTTTTTGAAGTTTTGAATTAATAATTTTATAACTTTTTTTTTTTTTTTGGGGGGGGGGAGGGGAGGGCGGGGATTGGGACAGATGGTGGGGGGATTGTTTGGGTTGCTTTTGCTGTAAAAAGATGTCAAATCGGACTACTCTTTTTCATAAGAAGAAAAGCATAATATATTTTGGTGAAGCAAAAAATACAATATTTTGGGTTTCTTAAAGCCATTGGACCCTTTCGGTACAGAAACAAACATAAAAGTTCGCAGATTTACAAATAACTTACACATTTACAGAAGGTAATGGTGAAAGACTTTTCTTGAAATATTGTTCCATGAAATGCTTTACTTTTTGATAAAACATTAAAACAGTATAAATTCTCGATATCGAGAATTACGGAGTTATTTTAAACACATGTCATGACACGGCGAAAAGTGCGGAAACAAGAGTGGGTTTTCCCGATTTTTCTCCCGATGGTGACTGATTGAGCCTAAATTTTCTCAGGTTTGTTATTTTATATAGAAGTTGTGATACACGAAGTGTGGGCCTTGGACATTACTGTTTACTGAAAGTGTCCAATGGCTTTAAGAAGCAGCTAAAACTAGTAAAATGGCAGATTTAGACTTCACTTTGTTTGTGTAGATTTGTTTTATATTCTGTTTTAAATAATACAATTTTAATATTGCAATACAGACGGGGAGGATTGTCAGTCAATTCTTTGTACCTTTGATAGTTTATAAATTCCCTAAATTCAGGTCACTTCGTTAACGCCAGCTGAGTCACTTTGTATTGGGCCAAGTAAAATAAATAACATGTTACTCGTCCAGACTTTTTGAAAAAGTTGGTGAGGGAGGTCCTTGTTATTTGTTATTTTCAATTTTTTTATTCAAGATGTCCACCATGTCTAAGATGGCCGCCATATGTTTTTTTTGTTTGAAATAACAAATTACACAAAAATTGGTGCGGCCGCTAAAATCAAGGCGGGGGGGGGGGGGGGGGGGGGACGAGCAACATGTTATTTATTTTACTTGGCCTTGTACCTTCTGCTTCATTTTGCCGCTGTTGGTTGTCAGTAAAATCTTTACCTCTAATGTTATGCTGTAAAATTTCTAAGATACAAGATACAAGTATTGTTTTTTAACTTAGTTTTGTTAATTTTTTAAAACTTAAATTTACAGGTTTTTTTAACAAACAAAAATTATATAATTGAAGTTTATTCTCCTTGTCAACATTTGCGGTTGTCAAAACAAAATATTTTTTATTTAAAAAAATGAAATCTTTAAAGTTTTGTTTTACCCTTCAACAAAGTTTTTGTTTTTTAAAACAAAACATTTGAATTTTTCAATTTTCATATTTTTTATTACATTTTATTAATTTAACTTGCGACTTCAGCTTGGCGCAAACAAATCTCTAGTTGGTGGTGCTCAATCCGATGAGATCTAGGACAGCTCTGATGCAATCGAGACGAGTCTAGTCACAACAGGTTAATTAACAAGACTTTGACGACAAACATCCTGAATCGGTTCAAGGTCTTGTAAAAGGTACCTGGCCAGGGTACAAAGTGTCCAAAGTCACTTCAAACCTTGCAAAAAGTACAAAGGGTCCATGGTTCGAAGTGGTCAATGGATGAAGTGAGTGTGACATGACACCGACAGGGAGATTTTGTTCTTGATCTTTAATTGAAATCGACTGTTTTAGCGCTTGTGAGTTAAATGTAAATTTTGTTTGCTTTACAGAACTCCAATCTTGTACTTCAAGTTGATCGCTCGTTGATCGAGCGCCGAGGTCGCGATGAAGCCACAGGTGAGGTCATGTCCCTTGTGGGCAAACTGGTGGGAAGTAAGATGGGCGACCGAGCTCAAAGAACAAAACCTCCGATGCAGGAAGAGAGAAAGATTAAGTAAGTCGGGATTCAGTTTTAAAGTAATTTTTTTTGAGCAAGTGCCTAATTTGTTTATTTTGTTTATAGGCCTATTTGATCAATTGGAAATCTGACAACGTGTTCTGTGTCATCATTAACAGTAGTTCTTGAGGGCTTACCTTTTTGGGTAATTACTCTGAAAATTTATGACAATAAAAATTTGGTAAGAAGCACTGCAGCTGTTGATAACGTTTAACATTTTGCGAAATATTTTCCTTCAATATCAAAGGAATTTGGTTTTAGAGAGAGGGATTCAAAAACAATCCAATTTGAGAAAAACTGTCGGTGAACATTCTTGTCTATTTTTGGTATTTTCAGGCGACAGAAACGTGACGATGCCCGCTACGACATGAACAAGTTCAAAGGTCAAACTTTACTGTCCCAGGGCATAGAGGACATGGTTGGGATTTACTACAGACCAAAGACTCAGGAAACAAGGAATACATACGAGGCGTTGCTGAGTTTCATTCAGGCTGCCATTGGGGATCAGGTAAGAAGTTCTCAAAGGTCAAAGTTCACTGTTTGTAAACAAAACTTTATATAGCATTAGGCTCTAGTCTCCAGTTGTACTTTCGTTTTGTTTGTTGTTTGTCCATGTCTGCCTGTCTTGTGTTTTTGGAGTCGATGGTATTGTTTTTTCTTTTGTGAAAAAAAAAGAAAAGAAAAAAAAAAGAAGTTCATTAGCTGTTATCCCCACCCTCTATCTTGGCGTCTCTGTGTGTATCTGTACACAGTTTGTACGTATTATTGGAGGAAGATTAATCCATGCTGAAAAGCCTTCGGTGCCGGGGCCTATCATTGCCCCACTGCCATCCTCTAACAGCATTACAAGAACTTGAGACCTTTTTATAGATGAGTGGAAAGGTCATATATATCCTATAATGACATTTTGTTCAGTGTTTCCCATGTTATCATTGTTCATGTAGCTACGTTTCTGCTTTAGATAATTTACTGAAGCACAATTTTCTTGATTTTTCTAAATCATAACCAATGGTCTGTATGGGAGAGATTGGCTGCTGCCAGCTTAGTGTTTATCTCACCTTGTGGGAGTTTGCCGAGTTTCCTTGACGATAGATCACCTAAACAAACCTTTGACGACCCTGCTTAATTCTTCTTGCTTTGTAGCCACGAGATATCCTATGCGGAGCAGCTGACGAGGTATTAGCAACCCTCAAGAATGAGCACAGCAAGAACAAGGACAAGAAGAAGGAACTGGAAATGTTGTTGGGATCCTTGGCTGAGGAAAGATTCGCCTTGCTTGTCAATCTGGGCAAGAAAATAACAGACTATGGATCGGAGAAAGAAAAGAAAGCTATTGGTAAAGTATGGTTCTGACACCCCCCCCTTTCCCTATTAAACCCTTCCTATGGAATACGTAAATTGCACATTGCTGGTGCAAACTACACTACTGGTTGGCAAAATGAGGGAACGTTGCACCTTTTTGTATGGGTCTGACAGGGCTCGAATTTCACGCTGGACCGCAGGCCCGAGGCCAGTGATTTTAGCTTCGGTCCAGTAAACTTTATGCCGAACAAGCCCGGCGGTCTTGTGTTTTTTTTTATGCATACTAATATAGTTACTATTACAAATAATTATATGAAATATATTATCTTTTATTAAAAAATGTATTTCAATCTCATTTAGAATAAAAGTTTTTGTTTTACTTGTCGTCAAATCAGTGTTCTGAGCACGCTTGCGGAACGTCAATCCGTCCTTTTTCACGTGCATCAGGTTGCATACATGTTTTCCATTCAGTTTACTCATGCCCACACCTTGTACATCTAGTCTCAAACCATTTATGTTAATGCACCCGGGGAGTGAGCGAGCGGGGACGAGGCGGCACACCTTAGTACAGCAATGTTTGGTTACCACTGACCATGTGTAAAGTCTGTTACCTTACAAAGAAGTGTTGAATTTGCATTAAGAAGGTCTGGTTGCAATACCACACATCCCTGTGTTGCATGGATTAAAAGTAAGGCCTTGTTGCCAAACATCTTGCTTAGTATGGCTACCAACAGTGATGAGCTTCTGACTACTGCTGTCAAATTTTTGGTCAATCTTTTTTTATGAATGCTGCACGTTGCAGTGTTTTGTTGGTGATTTGCCTGTCAAATCGGATTTTTTTTTTTGAGGCGGCGAAAATGACGTGAAGTAGCTATATGGAACTTTATTGATTGGGTTTCACAGCAAAAAAAAAGCCTCCTAAGGGATGAAAAAGGCCTGCTGTTCTATCGTGTTAACTTTTTTTTTCCTAATAAAATTTTGGTCTTGTAAAAAATCTTCCGGTCCAGTAAAAATTCTGAGCAACAAGCCCTGCGGTCTTGTGGATTTTTTCCCCAAATTCGAGCCCTGTCTGATGGTGGCCTGATGCAGACACATTTGTACGCCTGCTTTATACACAACAGTGGTAAATCATTATTGTTCAAGCCCTTGGGCATGCCCTGGAACCTGCGTCATAAAGGCTTCGGTCACTACCCTTACCCCCCCCCAGCTTACTTTTAATTTTCAAAGTTATACTGTGTACATAAGATGGATCCCTACCCCGTTTGTGGTTTTGTGTCACTGTCTATACCATCTTTCTATCTTGATCTTTGTGTATATTAGTCAACAGTGAGTGTATGAGTGACCCCCACACTCTCTGTGTGGGTTTGTATCACTGTCTATATCACCCTTCTATCTTGGCGTCTCTGTGTTTATTAGTCCACAGTGAGTGTTTGAGTGATCCCCACACTGTCTGTGTGGGTTTGTATCGCCGTCTATATCACCCTTCTATCTTGGCGTCTCTGTGTTTATTAGTCCACAGTGAGTGTTTGAGTGATCCCCACACTGTCTGTGTGGGTTTGTATCGCCGTCTATATCACCCTTCTATCTTGACGTCTCTGTGTATATTAGTCCACAGTGAGTGTATGAGTGATCCCCACACTCTCTGTGTGGGTTTGTATCGCTGTCTATATCACCCTTCTATCTTGACGTCTCTGTGTATATTAGTCCACAGTGAGTGTATGAGTGATCCCCACACTCTCTGTGTGGGTTTGTATCTCTGTCGATATCACCTTTCTATCTTGATGTCTTTGTGTTTATTTGTCCATAGTGAGTGTATGAGTTTTTGCCCACACTGTCTCCTTTAGGAATTCTTCCTCAACTCGCCACCTAGTGATCCTGAGCTGTTTAACTGCATTAGTAATGTGTGTATCTGTACACCATGAATGAGTGATCCCCATCTGTGTTACCGTGTATCACCCTCTCTATATCACCCTGTCTGTGTGGGTGTGTATCACTACCTACATCCACCCTCTATCTTGGCGTCTCTGTGTGTATTAGTACGCAGTTTGTACGTATTATTGGAGGAAGATTAATCCATGCTGAAAAGCCTTCGGTGCCGGGGCCTATCATTGCCCCACTGCCATCCTCTAACAGCATTACAAGAACTTGTTGAGAATATCGAGTCTGCATGTACTTCCTGTTTGATTCTGTTAAGGGAAGACACAATTTTGCGACAAAAACATTTGTTTTGAAATAAATTCAGTTGGACAGATGCTTTAAAAATAGAATTGAATGATTCACACCCATATCTCTTGAAATTGTTTGGTTTAACATGAAGAACTAACAACGTTCGTAATTTTGTGGAGTAAAATTTTTGGTTATATGCACTAACAATGTTTGTAAATTGTGGAGTAAAATTTTTTGGTTTTGATGAACTAGCGACATTTGTAATTTTGTGTTATCAAATTTTTGCTTTTGTTGAACTACAATGTTCATAATTTTGTGGATTCAAATTTTTAGTTTTGATAAACTAACAGCGTTTGTAGTTTTGTGGAGTAAAATTTTTGGTTATATGCACTAACAATGTTTGTAAATTGTGGAGTAAAATTTTTTGGTTTTGATGAACTAGCGACATTTGTAATTTTGTGTTATCAAATTTTTGCTTTTGTTGAACTACAATGTTCATAATTTTGTGGATTCAAATTTTTAGTTTTGATAAACTAACAGCGTTTGTAGTTTTGTGGAGTCAAATTTTGGGTTTTATTGAACTAAAGAAGTTCGTAATTTTGTGGAGTCAAATTTTTGTTGAACTAACAACGTTCATTATTTTGTGTAGTAAAATTTTGGGTTTTGATGAACTAACAATGTTCGTAATTTTGTGGAGTCAAATTTTTGGTTGCACAAAATGGCGGATGGCATTAGTTCACGAAGTAAAAAGAAAACTACTCAATTTTGAGGTTTTCTTTTGTGAATCATTATGTCCCATTTTAAAAGCATCTTACCAACCATATTGGTTCGAAGACAAAATTGTCTGTTTACCCCCAAAGCGCCCAGTCCGAGGGTGATGAGTCCATTTAATGTAAATTTTTCTCTTTATAGAGGAGGAGGGAATCGATGAAACATTCGGAGTTAACGTTCAGTTTGAGGCTTCAGAAGATGATGTAAGTTAACTTTTAAAGGGTTTGGCTACTTTTTGTAACAAAAACCACAATGTCCATAGATTTACAATAAACTTACACAGTTTGTGTAAAATAATTTCCCTTCTTTATTCCCTTAAAATAATACTTGCTAATGAAATGGGTGTTGCACAGTTTTCTAAAAATGACTTTATTTTAGCCCCCAAAAATGGGTCAGTATGAACTTTATATCCAGGTTTCAGACGACAAGTAAACAATGAAGTTTTTTATCCTTGCCAATTCTGTATAAAACCTTAAATTGAAATTAAGTCTATGTTTGTTTGTCTGTTTCAGGATGACCCCGACGACTGTGGAGAGGTCAAAAATGAAGAGTCTGAGGATGATGATGATGAAGGAGGAATGGACACCGGTTATGGTGGTACCTTGTCCACAAGTGTAAGTTCAAGTTAATTATTTGGCCTATGAAATGCTTATTTTAATATAAGTTGTATCTTCAAGTGTCCAATCATTTTTTTGTATTGTCATGAATAAATTTAAGTAATTAACCGCGTACATAATTTGTTTAAGTTAGAACAAGGGAAAACCCAGGCTCATCATGCATTCTCAGGAATTTCAAGTTTGTCAAATCTCATCCCAGGCATATGGCCAGTCATTCTTGACTTTTGTCACTCGTAGAGTGGTGGAATTTGATCATTGTTCTCCACAGACTTTTTTTAGGGGGAGGCATGTATGATGTCATCGGATAAGCGCCTGTTGGTATGACGTCATCATCAGCCGTCAGTATGACAATGGTCACTTTTGAGGTTAGGGAAAGTCCAGGCTAAAAAAAGCGCTCTAATTAGCCCAACCTCCTGTTGTGAAAAATCACTCAAAATATCAAAATGATACTTTTTTTAAGAGCAAACTAAAACATTATTTTTTTAAAGAGCAAACTTCGAACAAAACTGAGATAAAGAGATAAATTGACATAACTACTCACTAAATGATTTTTTTCATCAACTGATTCAGAATTTTTGAGCCTCCCAAAACCCACTTGTAGAGAACGCTGTTAATGGATTTTCAATAGCTTGTGGTCTGCCACAGGTTGGCTAATGTTTGGGACAAACTGAATATGGTTAATTTTTATCTACGATAGCTTGGTGGCAGTGAGGCAGCCATGGGTAAGTCCAAGAAGGATCTTCACCCACGGGACATTGACGCCTTCTGGCTCCAGAGACAACTCAGTAAGTTCTACGACGACCCCAACGTGTCTCAAGCACGCTCCTCAGAGGTCCTGGACATACTGAAGGTGAGGAAGTGTGAGGAGTGTTTATCTCTAAGATTTCAAAATCCTTTTGATTTGGGAAAGGGGTTTGTGGTAATGGGAGAGATCATGAAAGTATAGACCTTATGCGTTGATGTGTTGTTATCAAGTGGTAAAGCATACTGGACTTGAGCTCTGGTGTTTCTGAGCAGGTTTGAGTCATGGGCCAAATTTCAAAGAGCTGCTTAGCACAAAAATTTGCAAAGCATGAAATATCTTCCTTGATAAAAACAGGATTGCCAACCAAATTTCAACGTTATTTTCAGGATAAGCAAACAGCAGTAACAAGCAATATGCAACAACTGGAAATTTGGTCGGTAATCCTGTTTTTATCAAGGAAAAAGTTTCATACTAAGCAAATTTTTGTGCGTAGCATCACTATGAAATTGGGCAATGGTCAGCACTTGTGTTCTCAAGCAAGGAACTCTTTTTTCAGTACTTTCTACTTCACAGATTTATGGGTCATGTTGATCCTAGCATATGATGATTGAATGTTTCTCAGGGACGTAATCCTGATATCCTGATGAGAGAAACCACTGATGCTGATCACCATTATCATTAGGATATGAAATTGCAATTACCGACGAATTGAATACAGGATAACAGTGGAGAGAGTCTTTGTGGCTTGGTCTTTCCTCATTGCTTGTTGGAGACAATTTTTTTGACGATGGTTGTTTCTCCTGCTTGCAGAAAGCCGCAGACGACGGACAAGTTGAGAATCAGCTGGTGATGCTACTCGGCACGAACCAGTTTGATTTCATCAAGGTGCTGAGACAACATCGAAAAATGAGTAAGTCGAGAGAAACCCGGTTCTTACTTCCTGCGAATGCGATACAAATTTTGACGCCACAAAATTTGAAGAAAAAAAAAGATATACACTGTGAAAACGACCCTGTGACATCAAAATCTTATCGCATTCACGCTGAACTTTGAGAACATTTCATATATCTCTCTCTGTATCCCTATTTAGCAGACAGTTCAATTTCGTTCTGCTAAGCAAAAATGAGTAGGATGTGCTTAGCTACTTTTTAAGCACAATTAACAGGCTCTGGTTAGAACAATTAATTGCTAAATATGGAATAGTTTGCCCAGCATGAACGAGTTGCTAGCCAAAATACAGTGTAATATACATTGACCGGTTCCTTGTTATTTCTTCCTTAGCATGTAAAACATGTGCTCTGCTTAACAACTAGATGAAATTGGGTCATGTTGATCGTAGCATATGATGAGTGAATGTTTTTCAGGGACGTAATCCTGATATCCTGATGAGAGAAGCCACTGATGCTAATTGTCCCTCTGTCTATGCCAAACTCTGGGCCCAATTTTATAGAGCTGCTTTAGCTGAAAGTGTTGCTTAAAATTGTTCTGCTATACAAAGATGAGCAGGACAACAGTCACATATTGTACAGGTAACATGGTAGAATGGCTGGTAACCCTAGTTTGGTAAGCGAACATTTGTTGTGCTTGGCTAATTTTTCTGCTTAAAGGATTTGGGTACCTTTTCAAAATGTCCATAGATTTACATTAAACTTACAGATTTTGAAGATAATGATAGTGGAAAGCTTCCCTTCAAATATTACTTACTGAGGTGCTGTAGTTTTTGAGAAATGAGTAAAACAATGTCATGAAAATACGTTTGTAAATTATTAAAATAATTTTCGTCTCATGAGACGAAAATTATTTTCATGACATTGTTTTACTCACTTCCCAAAAACTACAGCACCTCAGCAAGTAATATTTTCAGGGAAGCTTTCTACTATCATTATCTTCAAACTGTATAAGTTTAGTGTAAATCTGTGGACATTTTGTTTTTTGTCCAACAAAAGTTACATAGACCCTTTAAGCTGCTGTATTGGGCCCTTGAGTCCAGGGATTGAGGCAGACCAGTGGATGGGGCAAGAAAGAATCTGTGGGGACCTTGCAGGGACTTTAGGGCAGGAGACCACAACGGGCTGAGAAGTACCATGGCAAGTTAGACCGAGTCTGTCTTTTAACAAGATTACCCCCAGAATTACAACTTTCTGTCGTTAATTTTTCTTGCAGTCCTGTATTGCACCTTACTGAGCCGCGCCCAAGATGCCACCGAGAAACAGCGAATCGAAGACAAGATGAAGTTTGACCCCACCCTCGCCCCGATCCTCCAAGCCCTGACCGAGACAGACAAGGAAGACATCATCAAGGAGGAGAGAGCGAGGCGTGCAGCTGCGAGGCAGTCCAAGGTGGATGCAGACCTGGATGCCATGGAAACAGACGAACCGGAAAATGTAAGTTTTTTTTTTTCAGGCATCGGCTTAGGCTCCACGTTTAGTCTCTGTCTGGTGTTAATTGTGCTAAATGACACTGCTCCAAAATTGCCCCAAAAAGCTTGTGTTCAAAGGTCAATTGTACAAACTCTTTACTACCATGAAGACTTCTTTTTAGAGCATAATACGGTAACATTGTTAACGTATTGAATTTCTTGTTGATCTTGTAATGTCGAAGCCATTGGACACTTTCTGAACAGACAAAAATTAAAAGTTCACAGATTTACAAATAACATACAGGGTTTACAGAAGGCAATGGTGAAAGACTTCCCTTGAAATATTATTCCATGAAATGCTTTACTTTTTGAGAAAACATTAAAACATAACATTTATTTTAAACACGTGTCACGACACAGCGAAATGTGCGGAAACAAGGGTGGGTTTTGCTGTTATTTTCTCCCGACTCCGATGACTGATTGAGCCTAAATTTTCACAGATTTGTTATTTTATATAAAAGTTGTGATACAGGAAGTGTGGGCCTTTGGAAAATACTGTTTACCGATGTTGTGCAATTGCTTTAAGCAGTACTTTCTGCTTAACAGATTGATGGGTGGTGATGATTTTAGCATATGATGATTAAATGTTTCTCAGGGACGTAATCCTGATATCCTGATGAGAGAAACCACTGATGCTAATTGTCCCTCTGTCTATGCCAAACTCTGGGCCCATTTTCATAGATCTGCTAAAGCTGGTTTGGTGTCAAACATTTGTTCGCTTCGTAATTTAATACAAGTTTTATGCAATTGTTTTTGTATCAAATAATAAGCCACAAGGGAAATTGGCTTGGTTCATTTGTAAAGATCTGGGGTTGAACAAAGACAAATTTACTAGAGTGGGATTTGAACCAACAATGTGGATTAACAAGCTGCACTCTACTAACTGAGCTATCTAGCCCTATGTTTGCCAATATATTTGTCAGGGACGCCAGTCAGAAGCCGAATAACCATTAACTGCCGTGTAGCCAGGATCACACCCAAGTTTACGCTACAACCTGGGCAGCGGCAGCCAGGGGATCACACATAAGGGGATGCAACTTTTTATTTCAGATATCAAGTAACAATGACAAACCAATAGGAAAACTGACTGGGTAAATTTATTGGGGAGGAACAACAACAATATGACTTGAGCAAAATTTCAACAACGACCTCTGGATAAACGTGCCATGCAATTTTGTTTGTAACAGGTATTACAGCCAACAGAGATGCTTGATATAGACGACCTTGTCTTCGCTCAAGGAGGTCATCTCATGGCCAATAAGAGATGTCAACTCCCTGATGGCTCGTTCCGTAAACAACGCAAGGGATACGAGGAGGTCCACGTTCCTGCACTCAAACCCAAACCGTTTGACGACGCTGAGGTAGGTTGCTGAAGCTCTTGAGTTCCTGAACAAGATTGGGCATTCTAGATAGCAGATTATTTTGAAGAATTTTTAGTTTGAGGAGAACGTGATTTGTAAAATCACTGTCAAACTTATTAGTTCCTGTTATGCTGGATCTCTACAGGCAGCTTTGAATTTGGCTTAGAGCTGTGTCAAATGTGCATTGAAAAAATTGACTATTATTAAATATGGCCTTCTTTATGGGCAATTTGAATTTTGGTTTTAAGCTCTGCAAATGTTATGATTATTCTATGTAGCGGCGTGGTTCGCCAAGCAATCCTGCAAGGAGTATTTATCAAACTTGCCTCGTTATTTATGCTTTATGCTTAGATGTGCTCAAAAATGACCTTCATTGCCATAAAGAAAACTTACTTTATTTTGAGCTGTGTCAAAGGTCCTATTTTGCTAAGTGGTTTGACAACCCAATCATTCAAGGATTTGATAGAATGTCTATAATCAGGCATAATGCAAACATGTGTATTTAAAAAATGCCTACCATTGTTCGTCAAGATGGCTGAAAAAATAATTGTACATTTTCTTTCATCTTGCAGTCATTAGTCCCGATAGAGAGACTTCCCAAGTACGCTCAGCCGGCCTTTGAAGGTTTTAAGAGCTTGAACAGGATTCAGAGCAGATTGTACAAGTCAGCGCTAGAAAGTGATGAGAATCTACTGCTCTGTGCCCCAACGGTAAGTAGAAACTAAAAAATGTGCACTTGGAATATTTTGCTCTGTGCCTCAACTGTGAAAAAGATAGAGAAATAGGCGAATCAAATCTTTTGCTCTGTGCCCCGACAGTCAGTAGAGACTGACATATTTGCAAATTGAATCTTGTGCTATGTGCCCCGACTGTAAGTAAGACCCAAGAAACTGACATTTTGAATCTTTTGCCTTGCCTTGACTGCTTGTAGGAGCTGAAAATTACTGAGGAAATGGGGGTTAGCTCCGAGTCAAATTCTGTCTTGTTCAGAGAGAAAATGTGATAGTAGAGTTTTTTGTTATACTTAATTGAGAAAATCAAAAGGAGCCTTTCCTTAAAAGTTTAATAGGCAAGTTACAAAGGCATTAGACACGTTTGGTAGTATTGTCAAAGACCAGTATTCTCACTTGGTGTATTCCAACATATGCATAAAATAACAAACCTTTGAAAATTTGGGCTCAATTGTGAGAGAAAGATAAAACCCTTGTTGCACAACTTTGTGTGCTTTCAGATGCATAATAAAGGCTTCAGCTGAATTATTTTATTATTTGAGTGAGAAATTACCTTTTTCTCAAACACTATAATACTTCCTCACATGTTTTATACCATCAACAGCTCTTCATTGCTCGTTACCAAGTAAGTTTTTGTGCTAACTACCAAAAAGTGTCCAGTGACTTTAAGAAACAGACTGCTAATAAAGCTGCCTTGTAGGATGTGTACCAATTCAAAGGGTTACCTTGTAGTCCGTACATTGATATAAATGTTTTTTTTGTCACTGCCGTACAGGGAGCCGGTAAGACCAACGTAGCTCTGTTGACAATCCTGAGAGAGATTGGAAAAAACATCAACCTGGACGGCACCATCAATACGGATGTCTTCAAGATCATCTACATTGCTCCCATGAGATCCCTGGTACAGGAGATGGTGGGAAACTTCAAGAAGGTCAGTAAACACCTTCATTTTTACCCGTACTCATATGGTCTTTGGCTAGAGACTCTCACAGGGTCCTCATTATTCCTCCAGTCTTAAAGACAGTGGACACTATTGGTTATTGATAAAGACCAGTCTTCTCACTTGGTGTAGCTCATCATATGCATAAAAAAACAAACCTGTGAAAATTTGAACTCAATTGGTCGTCAAAGTTGCGAGATAATAATGAAAGAAAAAAAACCCTTGTCGCACGAAGTTGCGTGCGTTTAGATGGTTGATTTCGAGACCTCAATTTCTAAACTTGAGGTCTCAAAATCAAATTTGTGGAAAAATATTTCTTTCTCGAAAACTACGTCACTTCAGAGGGAGCGGTTTCTCACAATGTTTTATACTTTCAACCTCTCCCCATTACTCATTACCAAGTGAAGTTTTATGCTAATAATTTTGTCGAGTAATTACCAATAGTGCCCACTGCCTTTAAGTCATTCAACACAGCCAAACTTTTTGATATTTTCTAAGATCAGTACTCCTCACCCAGGGAAAAATGTAGGGTTTGGTTTTGGTGGTGTTGGTTCTCAAACACATTCTATGAAAGAGATTTCACTGGAGGTGGTGGAGGGTGTTCCTAACGAAGAATAGACTTTTCATTAAGAACAGCAGCTTTATATGTTGTTGAACAGGATTGAGTAATGGTTGACAGCTGGAGGTTGTTTTCCAAGACTTAATCGTTCTGGGAAAAAAGAGTTTGCATTATCTTGTGAGTTGGAATTAGGAATTTCTAGTTGGCTTGAGTGCCTTCGCATGCATCTGTCAGGTTTGGGGTCAAGATGCCCATTTATCATTTTATAAAAGCAATTTAGTTTATGTGCTTCCCTTCTGTCCGTTAGTGTTCCCCAGTCCACATGATTATTCCCTCCAACAATCGGATGAAACCAAGAGATGAATTTTGGAGGACTCTGGGACTTCTTGGGTCATAATTAGAAAAAAAACGGTTGTTGTTAAAATTTTGTTTTGTTTGTCTGCCAGCGCCTTGACTCGTACGGCATCACTGTCTCCGAGTTGACCGGTGACCACCAGCTGTCCAAAGACCAAATCCACGGTACACAGATCATCGTTTGTACTCCGGAGAAATGGGACATCATCACGCGCAAAGGCGGAGAGAAGACATACACACAGCTTGTGCGGCTCATCATCATTGTAAGTATTTCTTTCGTATTTCGCCTGTATATTGTAATACTTTTCAGAGATGTTTATATTTTATTTCGATGTATTTTTCTATAAATGGTAAATATTTAGTGTTATTTTTATAAAACATATTTTTAGACACGCAAAACCAAAACGCATTTCACTGTACAAATATTTGTTTTTTTACAAGTGACAATAAAACACTATTCTATTCTATTGTAAGTCAATTTCATAAAGAGTCAATCTTCTAGTTGTCAGTGAACGGACCATTCAACCAATCTAAACATTTCACCTTTGGTCACTTTTTGGTGTGAAAAAAATATTTCAGTCAGTCAGTCAATCAATCAGTTTATTTTCCACAGTTTCAAAATCACAATCAGTATCAAATCATAGGCAATGTAAGTTGGAAATTAAGAAATAAATAGTCGTTTGATAAGATTAATTAAATGAATAATAAGCATTGACATTCGTGAAACTGTGGGGGACCCATACAGAAGCAAAGCTTGTAAGGGTATGGTTCCCTGAGCAAGCTTGTGCATTGAGCCGATAATTATTTAAATTTATGTGTTGTGGAATATAGGCTTACTTTGATTGTCCTAATTGGAAGGAGCAATTTTTATGAGTGTGACACACTGCCCTCTCTGTCTTTGTGTATTTTGGGCGCCTTTAAATTTTGGAATTCGCGGTTAAAAACGCCAAACCACTCGGTCTCACTCAGTTGAAGCAGCTATCGCTGAGCGTTTCTTTCTCTTTTATGTTGATTTGTTTTAATATAATTTTAAATGTAGCTTACTGCTCTATGATCAACGCTAAGACAATCTAATTGCTGTGTTGATACTTGATGAAAACACCAGCGTGCTGCATCTCCGTGTGTACAAGCGGTATCTTTGTTTCCGCCAACCCAGTTGTAAATTGCTCATTCATGTAGTTGTTAACTAGCACTGTGTATCTCTACCTACATCCACCCTCTATCTTGGCGTCTCTGTGTGTATCAGTACACAGTTTGTACGTATTATTGGAGGAAGATTAATCCATGCTGAAAAGCCTTCGGTGCCGGGGCCTATCATTGCCCCACTGCCATCCTCTAACAGCATTACAAATATCCAGTGTCGAGAGTTGAAACCAAAGATCTTGTTTGCAAGGGACCTTGGTACTCGATGCAGCCATCTTGGCTTCTCTTCCAATCAAATTCATATTACCAAACAGGATAAAACAGTCTGGTGCTTTTTTACCTATATTGAGAATCAGAAGTGGTTAATGGACTTGAATGCAAGGTACATGACAGAAGATGGTGGCGGCATGGTAAAGGTCTATAGGTGAATCAGTGTGTTTCTATAATGATTTGTTTTCCTTCCATAGGATGAGATCCATCTTCTGCATGACGATAGAGGTCCAGTGCTGGAGGCTGTCATAGCAAGGTAAAATTGTCAACACGTCATTGTTGAAATTTTTGTGGCATGTCATGGCGGAGCGGAACTCAAGATAGCCGGACTCAAGCTCTGGTGTTTCTGATCAGCAGAGTTTGGGTTCGAGTCCCGGTTGTGACACTTGTGTCCCAAGCAAGACACTTGACAATTATTGCTGTGGTGATTTTAGCATATGATGATTGAATGTTTCTCAGGGACGTAATCCTGATATCCTGATGAGAGAAACCACTGATGCCAATTTGTCCCTGGTTGATGTTTGTTTATTTTCGAAGGGCGTCTTGTTTTCTCCAAAATTTGTACAAGTAAAGAGCTCTTGGTGTTACTGCAAACCAATTGTAAATAAAGAACTCTCTGTAGGTTTGAAGTTGTGATTGTATACCATGCTCCATATGTAGTAGAGAGTGCCCCTTGAAAAATTACCATACTTGAACACACTCTTTCCCTCTTGTACAGACAGATACTAGGTATGTTATTGGCATAGAGCTATATATATTGACTATAGCACTAACTTGCTCTGCGTTTTGAAGCCATCCTGGGCGCAGACATGTTTGAGGTGGTGCGTGACTATGGAACGATTTTAACTTTGAGAGAACACACATTGCCGCGATTTTTTTACTTGGCGGCGCGTGCGCTTTACAGACGCGACTGCCCATTCCTAACTAATGATTGCCTAATTAATGATTGTGCTAATTGATGTACTAAAAAAAAATATGCGCGCCTCAAGACGCTCGCAGTTTGAACGCTCATCAGCAGATTGTGCGTTTTACATTTGCTGCATTTTTGGGTTCGATGACACATAGAAAAGAACAAACGCACTATCATGCAAATAGCCGTATGGTTATTGGCCTCATGACCAGCGTGATAATGTAAAGCGCATTATACACTTATTGTAAAATGTGCTATATGAGAACTAGTTATTTTTTATTAATTAACCCTTTGGTGCACAGATGAATTTTAAAAAAAAGTTAAAAAGTACATGTTCAACAGTGTTTTTCTCAAAATTGTTCAATAGCATCCCCTGTTAAACATCACACCAAACATTATCACACTAGTCATTTAGCCAATAACATACCTAGTATCTTTTTGTACAAGAGGAAAAGAGTGTGTTAAAGTAATTTTTCAAGGGGCACCATCTACTACATATGGAGCATGGTATACAATCGAATGAGGGCGGTAGATTTGGGGGTGTAGTTTTTAAGTTATGACTGTTTATAAAAGTTCAATTTAATGTGTGTGCACTAAAGGGTTAACTGTTTCATTATTTGGCATTATTTCTTTCCACCAGAACAATCCGCAATATTGAAACATCTCAAGAAGATGTACGCCTCGTCGGTTTGTCCGCCACGCTCCCCAACTACCAAGACGTAGCTACGTTCCTGCGTGTCAAGCCGGAGAAGGGGCTGTTCTTCTTTGACAACAGCTTCCGCCCCGTGCCGCTGGAACAGCAGTACATCGGTATCACAGAGAAGAAAGCCATTAAGAGATTTCAGTTGATGAACGAGATTGTGTATGAGAAGGTGATGGAACACGCCGGCAAGAATCAGGTTGGTCTTCGGTCTCAATCCACCCTCGCCTTGGTCAACATTAAAGGGACATGTTGCCTGGGATGGGTGAATTGGTCTATGAAAAGCGTTTGTAACTGTTTCTTATTAAATGCAATGGTTAGAAAGATGTGTTAATAGGAGAATACAATGATCCACACAAATATGCTTCAAAATTGTGTTTGCAAAGTAAAAGGAAAACCACACAATTTTAAGACATAATTCAGTGGATCATTATACATGTACTCTACTTAAAAAACATTTCAAACCTATTCTGGCCGTGGTGATCCTAGCATATGATGATTGAATGTTTCTCAGGGACGTAATCCTGATATCCTGATGAGAGAAACCACATGCTAATTGTCTCCTGTAGGTGTTCGATTGATGGCATTCTGGAGGGCCTTGAAGTTCCTCCAGAATTTGTACAAGTAAAGAGCTCTTTCTAGGTTTGGAGTTATAGCAGTTATAGACAAATATGTCGCAGAGTAAGCTCTTTTTGAAATGTTCCCAAGCTTAGCAATTTTTTTCTTTTAAAGCAGTGGACACTATTGGTAATTACTCAAAATAGTTATTTGCATAAAACCTTCCTTGGTAATGAGTAATGGGGAGTTGTTGGTAGTATAAACCATTGTGAGAAGCGGCTCCATCTGAAGTATCGTAGTTTTCAAGAAAAAAAGTAATTTTCCACGAATTTGATTTCAAGACCACAGAATTAGAATTTGAGGTCCCGAAATCAAGCATCTGAAAGCGCACAACTTCGTTTGATACCTTTTTAATATCACGTTTTAGCTTTTTAATGTCTTCTTCTATGGTCACCTTGCCAGTTAGTTAAGAATTTTAGCATAGATAGGGTTAGAGGTGTCTGTCTCCTGAAAAGGTCAAAACATTACCGATGCCAGCAGAGATAGGTCTATGTAATAAGTAATTAATCAGTTCTCTGTTGGTGGGACAGACGTATCACCATACTTTTGTTTGGGCACTGGCCTGGTGACCAGTCTTTTTTCTTTGTCGTTTTCTTCCACTCTGTGCTTTTTAACAAGTGTTCTGCGCCTCTGATCATTTTGTATGTAAGGGACGCAACATAAATTTTAAATATTATTAAATATTATTATTACATTACTTTTGCGGTTGATATCTTTTTAGGTCTTGGTGTTCGTCCATTCTCGTAAGGAGACGGGGAAGACGGCTAGAGCTATCCGAGACATGTGTTTGGAGCACGACACGCTCGGTCAGTTTCTACGTGAAGGGTCGGCGTCCACCGAAGTACTCCGGACAGAGGCTGAACAGGCCGAGGTAAAAAAGCTTCTCTTCTAACTTTAAGATAAGGGATGAGAAATTTCAGAGAAATATTATGATCCTTCATATGGTTATCACAGGTTGGCTTTACCTGTAGCCAGACTGTACACTACTTGGAGGTAGATCAAGAATCAATTAAAGAACAGACCCATCTTTCTCTATGGTGTGTTTGTACTCCATTGACTGACAACAATGCTAACATCACTGGCCTCGGGCCTAGGTTCCAGTGTAAATTTGAAACCCAATGATGTAAGGATCTCTCGTAAGAAAAAAAACCACAAAAAACCCCACAACTTGCTTGCACTGACAATGGGGTGTCATGGCCAAGCAGTTAAGAGCTCCGGATTCAAGCTCTGGTGTTCGATCAGCAGAATGTGGGTTCGAAGTGTTCTTGAGCAAGACACTTTAAGCATAAGCTTCTCTCAACCCAGGGGTGAATGGGTACCAGTGAGGGCAGAGATGGTTCTTGTGATTGATCTAGCCGAGTAGCGCATTTGTTGCACAGACTGTATAGTCCCCTGTGAGCTGAGATGGTTTAAGGAATGATTAAAGGCCCAGTGACCAGGGGTAATAATGTGAAGTGCTTTGGGAAGCCCTTTGCGCGTGAAAAGCGCTATATAACAACTAATTATTACTATTATTATTATAATGTAATTCACAAATCAATGTGATACCCGTTTGTTGTTTCAGAACCTGGAGTTGAAAGACCTCCTGCCGTATGGTTTTGCCATCCATCACGCCGGTATGAATCGTGTAGATCGAGCCTTGGTGGAGGATCTGTTTGCTGATCGTCACATTCAGGTGCTTTGTTCAACGGCAACGCTGGCCTGGGGTGTTAACCTGCCGGCGCATACAGTCATCATCAAAGGAACACAGGTACGGATTGTCTTTGGTTTTTGTTATCTCGTTGGGACGTGTGGGAGAAATCTCTACATATTTTGCATTTCATACTTACTGTATTTTTGCAGAGTATTGAAGTTTCCTCATCTTGGCTGAGTTGATTAGAGCATCAAAATCAAGTTCTGATGGCCGACTCATCAGAGAGTTGGTTTGAATCCTGGTTGTTACTAGGCCTAGTCTTGAAGACTGAATGGAATTTGACTTGATAACCTGTACCTGCTAAGCAATAAACTTCTGTGTTTAGAATGTTTCTGCTTAATAGATTAAGAAGTTGGTCCCTGGCTTTTTCAGACTTCAGGCCTGATACTTCACGAAGGCAACAAAGGTGATTGCCTCCGTGTCCCCTGGTAATTGCCTTGATGCCCTTGAAATGCTCCAGTACAAATTTGCAATTTCATTATAGGGTGCCCTTTACCAAGAAGAAAATGCCTTGAGGCCCTGGCCCTTTCAAGAACGAAGCATACAGCCCTGAGACTTGCTGTGCAAATATTTTTTCAGACAAAGCTGGATATATTGAAGTGATATCTGGTAAAATGTAACACAATGTCACATACAGTAAGCAATGCTGGCTCTACACACACCTGTTACAGATTCATGCTAGATATAACTTTCTGGGGAATGCGAGTCATTCGAATTAAAGTGACCAGTTTTTAACAAATTTACAACTGTATGACTCGATCATTGACTAAAACATTTCCTTCCGTCTTCAGATCTACAATCCAGAGAAGGGGCGTTGGATCGAGCTGGGTCCATTGGACGTACTCCAGATGTTGGGGCGTGCAGGGCGCCCTCAATACGATACAAAGGGAGAGGGTATTCTAATAACAGGCCACAGTGAGCTTCAGTATTATCTGTCTCTCCAGAATCAGCAGGTAAGAATTGGGAGGCGAGACGTCATGGATCAAAGTCGAAAAAGTAGAAGTTGGGAAAATACAAAATAAAAGAAATAGATGGAAAAATTACCAAGGAAAAGGTAACTGATTGTAAGGCTTCTCTGATTCAAGTTTGGGGGCATCTTTTTATTTTGAGAAAAAATATAGAATTAGCTGTTGCAAATAACTTGCCAACCAAAAGGACCGATGGTAAAAATATTAAAAGTAGTTAATGGTATAACGTTTCGACCCAGTCTTTTTGAAGGCTCGTTTTTACATGACCTTTTGTACATGACCATGCTGCTTCGATGTGAAATGTTTCTTCAAAAAGTTTCTCAGAATGCTGTAGGCTTATAACCAAATTAGTTTTTAATGCCATTAATTTTAAAAGTTGAAGATCAAGTGTATACCACACCTTTACTTGTCAGATTTTAAAATTACTTGATTCCTTTTATAATTTCAGCTTCCTGTTGAGAGTCAATTTGTGAGCAAGCTCGGCGACAACCTCAACGCCGAAGTCGTCCTCGGCAACATCCAGACGATGAAGGATGCCGTCACCTGGCTCGGTTACACCTACCTGTACATCCGCATGATGCGCAACCCAACCCTCTACGGGATACCGGTCGACGGCAAGGATTCCGATCCGTACCTGGAGAGCCATCGGATTAATCTGATCCACACAGCGGCGTGCCAACTGGATAAGAACAACCTGGCCAAGTACGAGAGGAAATCCGGACATTTCCAGGTAAGAATTCCCCACAGGTGACATGTTGCCACTAGTTGGCAGTGGATAGTACTTTTCCATAGACCTTTTTGCAAATACCTATTGCACAAGCGCTAACTGTTGAATGAGGTGCATGCTGGTCTAGTTACTGATCAAACATGATCGCTAGCTGGATCAGCATGCCCCTAATTTCACTCCTAATGCGCCTGTACCAAGTATTTGCGATAAGGTCCATTGTTTGCGTAGTTTTACAAGGAATTCTTACAAGAGCTCAAGGACACAATATTGTCATGACAGGGATTCGAACCCACATCCTGATGACTAAACCACTTGACCATGACACCCTATGAAATATATAGGACTTTTCTTTAGGTGGTTTCTGTCTGGTGCCCACATCCTCCCTATGATTATCACAGGTTGGCTTTACCTGTAGCCAGACTGTACACTATTTGGAGGTAGATCAAGAATCAATTAAAGAACAGACCCATCTTTCTCTATGGTGTGTTTGTACTCCATTGACTGACAACAATTTAAGTTCAGTAAAAGTTTAGTATAATTTGTGTTTGAATTTGTGTGATGTTTGACGCCTGTGATTTGTTCTGATTGCGTTTTCTAGGTGACCGAGTTGGGTCGCATTGCCAGCCACTACTACTGCACCAACGACTCCATCTCAACCTACAACAGTCTCCTGAAACCAACCCTGAGTGAGATAGACTTGTTCAGGGTCTTCTCTCTCTCTAGTGAGTTCAGGAACATGGTCGTCAGAGAGGTAAGACTGTCGTCACCCCCCCCCCCCCAAAAACCTTTGCCCCACCTAATTCATTCAACCATTATTTGGTTTTCCTCTTACATTTTCATATTCCAAAGGCACTTTCATTGGAATGTCTTAAAGTCTTCGGGAAAGATCTGAAGTGGCACCAAGGCCAAAACCAGGGGCAACAGAGGCCATGGCCTCCCTGTAATTCCAGAGCTGCTCACTCTGGTTGCCCCTTCTATAGGTTCATTGCTGAATGGTTAATACAAACAATTAATTTATTTTCAGGAAGAGAAGCTTGAGCTGACTAAACTGCTGGAGAGAGTTCCAATTCCCATCAAAGAGAGTATTGAAGAACCCAGTGCAAAGGTAACCCCTTGTCCTAATTATGCAGTAACTTATGCACTCATTTAAATATGTATATATTTTAATGAGGTTATATGAATATTTATAAACTTGCAGATCATATCTACAATGTGATATTTGAAATCCTGTTAAATTCTTTTTACCTAATGCAGTCATCTTTTTAATTCTACGTTCAGAAGATAATAGGTCTTTGCTTGGTTTTTTAAAGCTGTGTTTGATAGCCCTAATGGTAGCTTTTGCTTAGGTCTTCACTAGCTGGTCCAGTGTTTTTCAAATATTTGTGCTTCTTGTTTGTTATTTATATGACTTTTGTGAAATTGCTTGATGTGTTAGTTTTTATACGTACGTAGGTTTGTTAATTTATCTTATACTTAGTAAGTAGCTCTTTTATGTTTTATTTTTTAAGGTTCCTTTTTATTTTGCACACTACAAACTAATAATTTCTTGTTGTTTGAACCAATGTGACCAATAAATAAATGAATTAATTAATTTAATAATGTTTCCACTGTAAGCCACTTCACACAATCTGTGTACTCTATTCAGGTAAACGTCTTGCTCCAAGCATACATATCTCAGCTCAAACTGGACGGATTCGCTCTGGTGTCTGACATGGTCTACATCACACAGGTTTGTAGAGATCAGGTTCCCTGTATACACCATCATGGTGATTGTGTTGATTAATGTGTCATGTGAAGGGACCAGACTAATATCTTACTTCCAGCCTCACTTTGGTTAAATATAGGCAAAAGGAGGGAAACTCAAGATGGTTGGTCTGTCCTGAAAATTTGTGTTTTATCCCAGCATATGATGATTGAATGTTTCTCAGGGACGTAATCCTGATATCCTGATGAGAGAAACCACTGATGCTATCTACCAAGTGCGTAAACATCACTTAAGTTTGCATATTTGGCTCGGGCAAGTTTGAAACATTGGTGCAGTAGTTTGAAACTTGCACAAAGAGCTACCCAATGCTAGACATAATTTCAACATTTTCCCCCAGGTTTTTTTGATTTTTTTAACAGAAAGTTACAATTAAAAGAGTGATGACGTAGTCTTAAACTGTCGTTTGAAACCTTGCAGGTTCGGTGAACTTAATTGCATTGCTGCTACCCCTGCAAATAAATAAAAAAAGCCTGTTTAAGACCTTGTCGCCGTCTCTGTTATTCCCATAATTCCAAATGTTACCACATAAATTTGGTTGCAGACTTTTTCGCAAAGCTTAATTAAATATCATTTGATGAACTGACAGTTTTTGACGGTAGTTTTCTTTGATGTCCTTTTCAGTCTGCTGGCAGGCTGATCAGAGCCATCTTTGAGATTGTTCTTCACAGAGGTTGGGCACAACTGACAGACAAAACCATGTCACTGGCTAAGATGATTGACAAACGAATGTAAGTATGACAGGTCCAAAAGAGAAATGGGTTTACAAGGTGCTGCGGCTCAATCAATATCCAACTATACCAGAAACATCGAGGCAAACCCCTTCTTTTAGCGATAGGTGTACTGGATTCTTGTTCTTTCCCAATAATGGTTGTTTGATCCTAGCATATGATGATTGAATGTTTCTCAGGGACGTAATCCTGATATCCTGATGAGAGAAACCACTGATGCTGTCCACTATTTGCCCCGAGTGTGTAAACAATCGCAGCCAAATAAATGTTTGCATTTTTAGTTTGTGCAAGTTTGAAACATTTGTGCGATTTGTTTTAAACTTGCGCAGAGAGCCACTTAGCACTCAACATGGATAGAAGTTCAATGTTGAGTTGAGGTGAGCTGAGGCTAAACTATGAGATTGGTTCTCAACCATTGTCAACTAGGTTCTTTTACGTGCATTACACAACACTTGGGACCAATGGCTTTACACCCCATCTGAAGGATGCCGCAATAATGGTAAAGTGTCTTGTAAGTGTCATGACCGGGACTCGAACTCGGGCTCTGTGATCAGAAACACAAGAGCTTGAGTCTGGTGTTCTTATTTGCTCTGCCATGATCCTTGGCACAGATTTGTTTTGTTTCGACTTCAAAGTTCAAGACATGTGTTGTTTCCTTTATTTGTATGTAATCTCCTTACACATAGGGAAGACAATATTCATGTTTTTTTATCATGGCAATAAATGTTTGTAATCCTTAATCTGCTTTTTTATCCAAGGTGGCAGTCGATGAACCCACTGAGACAATTCCGCAAGATTCCCGAGGAGGTCGTACGAAAGATCGAGAAGAAGAACTTCCCCTGGGAGCGATTCTACGACCTGGGCCCCAACGAGATCGGTGAGCTCATCCGCATGCCCAAGATGGGCAAGACGCTGCACAAGTACGTCCATCAGTTTCCCAAGCTTGAGCTGGCCACCCACATTCAACCGATCACCAGGAGCACGCTAAGGGTCGAGCTGACCATCACACCAGACTTCCAGTGGGAAGAAAAGGTTCATGGCAATTCAGAGGTAAAGTCGAGGCTGATATTTTGACAATTTGTTTATGTAAACTGCCTCTTTGTTCATTGTGAAAAGTTCTCTCAGAAGCCATTCAGAATTATCAACATTTAACATTTTTTAATGTTTGTTTTGTAAATGTTGACCCAATCAGCGTTTGAAAACAATTCTTTGTGTTTTGTCCCTTTAAGTTCTGAGCATGCGCACATAATTTGAACAATCATTTTACTTGGTAGGTCTGCTGCCTCCTAGCGTCTAAAAAATCCCCCTTACTTGAATGTTTTGTCTCAATTTCCTAGCATATGATGAGTGAATGTTTCTCAGGGACGTAATCCTGATATCCTGATGAGAGAAACCACTGATGCTGTCCACCATTTTGTTTGTACTCGCTCTTCCTTTGTAAGTTTTTAGTGTGGTGAACAATAAAATTCACTCGTATTCATATATTTTATTGCAATTCACCCCTCAGGCATTCTGGATCTTGGTTGAGGATGTGGACAGTGAAATCATCTTACATCATGAATACTTCTTATTGAAGGGGTAAGCAATACAGCCTTTCTAAATATTAAACCCTTTGAAAAATATTTATTTTTGTTTTCGGGCGGCTGGAGTTTTCACTTCACTAAAACCAATAATGTTGAACAATCATTTGGTGCAAAAAGTTGATACCAGAAAGAGACACGCCAAAAATGAACAAATGATCGGTGTTGTAAGCACAACAATATTGGCCAGAAAGACATGCTCCATAAATGAAGATGGAAACCAGTCTAGTTTCCACATCCTCCTTATGATTATCACAGGTTGGCTTTACCTATAGCCAGACTGTACACCATTTGGAGGTAGATCAAGAATCAATCAAAGAACAGACCCATCTTTCTCTATGGTGTGTTTGTACTCCATTGACTGACATTGTCTCTGCTACACTCATTTAGTTGGAAATAACTTTGGGAGAAAGGGGGAGGGGTGGCTGAAGGTAGGAGTTGGTTGCTCAAAACAGTCTAGATTGTAGGATTGAGGGGAAACGTGCACCAGGCCCAAAGAGATGCAGTAATAGGTGCAGGAATAAAGCTGTTATAATGGCTCTCTGTTTTGCGCCTCGGCAAAGCAAGAATGTCTGGGTGAGAACAACAAACCTGTGAAATCTCCGCTTTAAAGCGGATTTCCACTTTTTGTATTTTCCCATATGCGTATTTCTTGCAGGTTCCACTTTTTTCCCGTTCGTTTTTGTCTTCTATTTCTTACATCCGAAATAGATCATCAAGCAGCACGTACCTGGAATCGGGAAGTACTATTATTGCGATTTGATTTTGACATTAGAGTCGGGGGGCTAGACCCAGTAAAATGCTCCGTGTTGGTCTTTCATTCGAGCTGTTGTTATTTTTTGTTAGCACGATGTCCATTATACATGTACTTCAATGTCATTGTTCCATTGCACCTAAAAGCTGTATTAAAAAGCCATCACCTTGAGACAAAACTAGGCACACATGGTTTCCTCATCACACGACGAACGTATGTTGTGTGTGTATATTTTGCGTCAAGTAAATAATATGGCAGTTGACGAGGACGCATCGTGCTTGCGGAATACCTGTCTAAGGAATGCTACGAAAAATATCTTGAAAATGAGGATGCGCAACACATTGTTATAGTGTAAGAGTTGTGGCCTTATGTTTCTGTGAATGCTTTGTCTACGCTGCCGTTTAAAGCCTTTTAATGTTCGTAGTGCTGGCCCCAAATCCGGACAAGTTTCCCGATGGCCCAAAATCCGGGAAAACGGTTTTCCGCTTTTTATTTTCATGACCCACTCAAAGGTCTGTAACAAGCAGAGAGCACCGTTTCAGACTCAAACACCCTGATAGGACCAACTAGGTCGGGCACACTAAAGGCACATTTACTATGAAAGTATCTGAATAAAAAACAAAAGCTTGCTAGTTCTGTGTCAAATTTTTCAATCGAATTGTAGAGCATAAAATTCGTCTGAGTCCATTATTTTATAAATTTTGTGGTATGTTTTTCTTGTCAATTTACAGCAAGTTTGCTCAGGACGAGCACGTCGTCAAGTTCTTCGTTCCTGTCTTTGAGCCGCTACCCCCTCAGTATTTTATCCGTGTCGTATCAGATAGATGGATCGGTGAGCCAATTAATAATTTGAATTTATAATAGTAGTGGCTTTTTATATAGCACTCCAACACATCACTCAGTCAGTACCCCTGGTCACTGTGCCTTGTAATTAGTTCCTTTAACCATCTCATCTCCCCTGGGAGTATACAGCCTGTGCTGCAAAACTTGTAGCGCACTAAGCTAAATCAATCACAAGAGATCATCTCTACCCTCACAGGTACCAATTTACACCCCTAGGTGAAGAGAGGCAACTGTAGTCAAGTGTCTTGCTCAAGGACACAAGTGTCATGACCAGGATTGGAACCTACACCCCGGTGACTCCTACACCCTGGTGACTCCGCCACCAGAGCTTGAGTCAGATGCTCTAAACCGCTCGGCCATGACACTTTATCAAATATGCATGACTTTTCTGTTGGTTGTTTCTGTCTGGTGTCCACATCCTCCTTATGATTATCACAGGTTGGTTTCACCTGTAGCCAGACTGTACACCATTTGGAGGTAGATCAAGAATCAATTAAAGAACAGACGCATCTTTCTCTATGGTGTGTTTGTACTCCATTGACTGACATCAATAAAAATGCACACTGTTTGCTATTACAGGGCTGGCTTGCTTGCTTGCTATTACAGGGATGAGGAATGGTCAACTCCTAAAATATTTTGAATAAGAGATCACCTGAAAATCACAAGGCCACGGGCGGCCCTTTCACGGGGAGGGATACACTTTGTGTCACAAAGAGCCACCACAAAGAGACAGGTTTATCCCCTTCACAGTCCATAAGGATGTAGGCATCGGCATCGTCCACTACGAGCCTAGCTGGTAGAGCAGAGTGCACTACCTTCCTAACTTTTTACAAAGCAATTATGGTTAAGTACCTTGCTCAAGGGAAAAAAAATTCATGATCGGGATTAGAACCCACACTCCGACAACACCAGAGCTTGGGTCTGGTGAACAATTCTCGTTTTCTGTTCTTCTCTAAATTTGTTTGATTTTCTCCACAGCGTCCGAGACACAGCTGCCAGTTTCTTTCCGTCACCTCATCCTCCCCGAGAAGAACCCTCCACCAACGGAGCTTCTTGACCTTCAAGCCCTTCCCGTCTCCGCCCTGAGGAACACCGCTTTTGAGACGTTGTACAACAGTAAATTTTCTGTCTTCAACCCCATACAGACTCAAGGTAAAACATAGCCACAGCATTCTTAATTGGAAAGCATACTTCGGGTTTTCGAACTGTTTGATTGTTTTAATCTTAGATGAATATAGATAAATATACGAAAAAAATTACATGTGAAAATTTCATTTCGAAAGGTGGTCGCATTTTTGAGAAGTGGAAAAAAATCTCGAGACGTTATGTCCATGTAGGAAAATAAATCTGTAATTGGAAGCTTAGGCCGTGTCCGAAACGACGACTTCGGCTACAGCTACGTCTAGATCAGCGTGTCTACCAGTGTTGAAGAATAGGCAGACGCGCGCGATCTAGCCGTAGCTGTAGCCGAAGTCGCCGTTTTCGGACACGGCCTGAGAACCGTTACTCTCAGATTCAAATTTGATATATTTTTTACACTTTACTTCTAGTGAAATAATTCTCAAAATGTTTTATACTATCATAAGCTGCTGTAACCAAGTAGGTTTTTGTTGCCAAACATTTTAAGACTGATTACCAAACGTATACCTTTCTTTTAAGTGGGGCCAAAGTGGGAACTGGTAAATTTGATATGGGCTGAATTCAAATCAAGCGACTTCGTCCACGGGTACGTCGTCCACATCCTCTTTATGATAATGACAGTCTGGCTTTACCTGTAGCCAGACTGACACTATTTGGAGGTAGATCAAGAATCAATTAAAGAACAGACCCATCTTTCTCTATGGTGTGTTTGTACTCCATTGACTGACATTGTCTCTGCTATTATGGTTGTCAAAGTTCACCCCAGACAAGGTTAAAAACAACTCTTTGTTATGGGCCATACGGAGAAAAAGTCCAGTTGAAAACAACTCGGGGGGGGGGGGGGGGGGGTCAGCTGAAGTGAGGAAATTATATTTTAACAATTGTCTGGTTAGCAAAAATAATCAGAATACCAGTCTCGGATTGTACTTGTGACATTGTACTTTGGCTGGTAACCTTATTCTGGTAAGCATAGTTCTGTTTTGCTTCGCTGCAATTTTGTGCTTTAATCAGGGCCCAATTTCATAGAGCTGCTTAAGCAAAAAATTCTGCTTAAGCAAAATAATCCATACTTAGTAAAATCAGAATATCGGCCAAGACTCCACTCAATTGTTATGCTAAGTAAACAATAGCTAAATACAAGTCACAAGCAACGTATATGGCATGAAATTTTGGCCAGTAACATGTGTAAAATAAGCAAGCTATTTTCGTGCTTAACCAATTTTTTTGCTTAAGCAGCTCTATGAAATTGGGCCCCTGCTCTTTACACTCAAGTTTGTTGTTTTCTTGTTTCTGTAGTTTTCAACGCTGTATACAACGGAGACGAGAACGTGTTTGTGGGTGCACCCACAGGGAGTGGCAAGACGATCATCGCAGAGTTTGCCATCTTGAGAATGTTGTCTCAGTCGGCGGAAGGTCGATGTGTCTTTGTGACTCCCCTGGAAGCCTTGGCTGAACAGGTAAGCCTAAAGTGCAGATTGCATTCCTCACAAGTCCAAACTTTAAAGGTGCTAGACACTATTGGCAATTACTCAAAATAATTTTTAGCACTCAAAATATACTTGGTAACGAGCAATGGAGAGCTGTTGATTGCATAAAACATTGTGATAAACGGCTCCCGACGTAATATAGTTTTTGAGAAAGAGGTAATTTCTTACTAATGCAATTATTGAAAGACTTCAGGCCTATGTATTTTTTCTGTCATTAATCTCTTACAATATCAATTACCAATTGAGCCAAAATTTTCACATGTTTGTTATTTTATGCATATTATGTTTGGACACACCAAGTGAGAATACTGGTCTTTAACAATGACCAAAACGTGTCCAGTGCCTTTAACACAACAATTTTGGCCAGAGATACATGCTCTATAAATGAAGGTGGAAACCAGTCTAGTTTCCACATCCTCCTTATGATTATCACAGGTTGGCTTTACCTGTAGCCAGACTGTACACCATTTGGAGGTAGATCAAGAATCAATTAAAGAACAGACCCATCTTTCTCTATGGTGTGTTTGTACTCCATTGACTGACATTTTCTCACCTTGTCTCTGCTACACTCATTTAGTTGGAAATAACTTTGGGGGGATGGGAGGGGTAAAGGTAGGAGTTGATATTCCCCTTAAAACAGTTTATTATTATAATTACTATTTACAGTTTTATAATCATGCATTGCAGTGAATCAGTCATTCAGCTAAACTGGGCATAGGTTCTCCTTGCTGAAATATATTTTGCAAATGAAGCACCTTGTAAACCATTACTCCTTAATGATTTGCATCCGTCGTTGGAACAGGTTTACGCTGAATGGCACGCCAAGTTCCAAATGCAGCTAGGCAAGAGGGTGGTCCTACTGACCGGAGAGACAAGCACGGACTTGAAGCTCCTGGCAAAGGGCAACATCGTCATCAGCACGCCAGAGAAATGGGATGTTTTGTCACGACGATGGAAGCAGCGCAAGAATGTTCAGAATGTACATCTGTTCATCGTGGATGAGTTGCATCTTATTGGTGGCGACAATGGGGTAAGACAAAGTTTCATGTTGCCAGTAATTTTCTTTGAAAACCAATTTCTGTGTGCTTATTGTGGCGTTCGATCACACCCTAAAGTGCCGAAAAAAACGCTCATCTTTTTGAAATATAAGACCTATTTATTTATGTAGCACCATGTAATGGTTTTAATATTTCTTTCAATATTTCTCTCATTGCAACTCAGTCTGTTTTTTGTTTTGTTTTGCTTTACCTGTTTGTCTTGTCTCCTTGTTTGTAGTTAACCTGTCTATAGGTTGTCTTCTACAAGCCTTTGCTTAATCTGACAGGCTCATACTTTCTTTATTTTGGTCTACATTGACAGACTCCTTTCCATCTTCTTCTGTGCTCACTATTTTGCTTATATGTGTAATATTTTTGAGATGTTATACCTTGAGAAGAGCAGCATGAAATAATTGTTGAGTTGAATTGAATTGAAATGGTCATTAATTCCTCCGTCTCTTCCAGCCGGTTCTGGAAGTCATCTGCTCCCGGATGCGGTACATCTCCTCCCAGATTGAGCGCAACATCCGCCTGCTCGCGTTCAGCTCCTCCTTGGCCAACGCTAAGGACGTAGCCCAGTGGCTAGGAGCAAGCACCACTAACACCTTCAACTTCCATCCTAACGTCAGACCGGTTCCACTGGAGATGCACATTCAGGTAAAATGGAATATGTTTTTCGTTCTTCCTTGTCTATGTTTTCTTGAAATTTGTTGAGCCGTTTACTGAAACAGTTTGAAGGGTTTGGGTACGCAGGCCTGATACATCACGGAGGCACAATGGCGATTGTCTCCATGCCCCCTGGTAATTGCCTTGGTGCCCTTGAAATGCTCTAGTAGAAATTTACGAATTCCTCACGTAGTGCCCTTTACCACGGAGAAAATGCCTTGGTGTACTTGCTTGAACTTTCAATAGCGAATCATACAGGCCTGGGTACCTTTTTGTTACGACACAAAACACAAATGTCCGCAGAATTTTATTGAAGTTACACGGTTTGAGGATAACGCTAGTAGAAAGCTTCCCGTAGAATATTAGTTGCTGAGGTGCTGTAGTTTTTTGAGAAATGAGTAAAACAATTTCAAAAAATATTTGTTTTGTCAATGAGACGAAAAATATTTTAGCATTAAGAAGGGATTTACGCAACTCTCCAGAAATGTTAGATATTTTTTTCAAAAAACTTGTAATTAAGCTGACATGTAAATTATCCTACAAACATCTTCATTCACAGTAAGTAAGGAGTCATGTCATGGCCAAAAACACATTGGATTTATGAGTGATTCCCACCCTGTGTGTGTGGGTGTGTATCACTACCTATAGCCACCCTCTATCTTGGCGTCTCTGTGTGTATCAGTACACAGTTTGTACGTATTATTGGAGGAAGATTAATCCATGCTGAAAAGCCTTCGGTGCCGGGGCCTATCACTGCCCCACTGCCATCCTCTAACAGCATTACAAGAACTGTTGAGAGATAACTTGTTAACAAAACCAAGTTAACAATCCTGTCACTTTGCGAGATTTCTAATTTGAAATTAACCATGACCTCTATCCGCAGGGCTTCAACATCACCCACACTGCCTCCCGTCTCATCGCTATGGTCAAACCGACCTACAACGCCATCCTGAAATACTCGCCCAACAAACCTGTCATCGTCTTTGTGCCATCACGTAAGCAGACCAAGCTGACGGCCATCGATCTCCTGACATACGCCTCAGCCGAGGACACAGAGGACAGTCGCTTCTTACATGTAGCTAAGGAGGACCTCGCCGGCCACCTCAGCAAGGTCAACGATGAGGTCAGTATCTTAACCCTTCACCTTTGACCCGGGACCTGGACCCAATTTCATAGAGCTGATTAAGCACAAAAATAAGCTAAGCAAAACAAAAAAGGCTAACCAGAATACAGTTACCAGCCAACATACCATGTCACTTGTACAATTTGCTTAAGCAGCGCTATGAAAGTGGGCCCCATGGCAGAAAATATTACTTAAACATTTTCTGCTAAGCAAAAACAAGCAGGACACCGGTCACAAGCTGTGCATGTTACATGGTATTTTGGCTGGTAACCCTATTCTAGTAAGTCTAATTCTGTTGTGCTTGTGTGGGTGTTAATCACTGTCTATATCCACCCTCTATCTTGGCGTCTCTGTGTGTATCAGTACACAGTTTGTACGTATTATTGGAGGAAGATTAATCGATGCTGAAAAGCCTTCGGTGCCGGGGCCTATCATTGCCCCACTGCCATCCTCTAACAGCATTACAAGAACTTGTTGAGAATAGCCACGTTATATCACTTTTTAAACCACATGCCAACCCTGTTGACTCATTGATCAATTTCCAGTACCATTCCTGGGCTTTCTCCTTAGTCCATGTGCAAAGTGCATTTGCAAAACTGATTTGCAAATCTTCTTGAAGTCCGTGTTTGACGTCGCCTTTCTTTGTCTGCCCACAGACGCTTTGTGAGATGCTGGAAAACGGCATTGCCTACCTCCACGAGGGTCTGTCGGACATGGAGAAGAAGGTCGTGGAGCAACTCTACACCTCTGGTGCCATCCAGATCGTCGTCGCTGCCAGGAACATGTGCTGGGGTATGACCTTCCCCGCCCACCTGGTGGTCGTCATGGATACGCAATACTACAATGGAAAGATACACACGTGAGTATTGTTGAGGGTGGGCCACAGTAACAAATGTATTCCTTGAAAACTCAATTTGCTTTGTTGTGCTAGGGCAAGGGCATCGAGGCATTTTCACTTGGTAAAGGGCACCTTTATGAGAAACTTTTCAATTTCTGTTGGAACATTTAAGGGGCACCAAAGCAATGACCAGGGGGAACAAAGGCAATTGCTCTATGAAGTATGAAGTATGTGGGCCAGATTTCACAAAGCAACAAAATGTATCGCAAGACAAATTGTCAGTATTACCATAGTGATTTGTATTGTGACATCACACTTTACTTAATATCAACTACGATTAATTTGCAATTATGATCAATCTTAACTCTTTGTGAAATGGGCCCATGTCTGTATTTGTATATTTCCCAGTCTATACACTGGATGATAGCACTTAAAGGGTGAAAGGGACCCAACCAATTTGAACTTCAAGCCTCGCTTTGACTGTAGGTTGTTCTTTTGGGGAAAACTCAAGATGGCTGTGATGTAAAGAATGTCTGTTTATTGATTTTTAGGTATGTAGATTACCCTGTGACTGATGTCCTACAGATGGTTGGACGAGCGAACAGACCTGACATTGAACATGAAGGTAATGAAAATACCTCTTAAAGACACTGGACTCTATTGGTTATTGTCAAAGACCAGTCTTCTCACTAAGTGTATCTCAACATATATGCATAAAATAACAAACCTGTGAAAATTTAAGCTCAATTGGTCGTCAAAGTTGCGAGATAATAATGAAAGAAAAAAACACACTTGTCACACGAAGTTGTGTGCTTTCACATGCCTGATTTTGAGACCTCAATGTCTAAATCTTAGGTCTCGAAATCAAATTCGTGGAAAATTACTTCTGTCTCGAAAACCACGTCACTTCAGAGGGAGCTGATTCTCACAATGTTTTATACTACAACAGCTCCCCGTTACCAAATAAGGTTTTATGATAACAATTATTTTTAGTAATTACCAATAGTTTCGACTGACTTTAACTATTACTATCATTGTACAGTTACGGCAATATTCCACAGAGGACTGCTGAGACTAAGTCTCCAATCCATGGGGTTTTCAAATAGTATCAGCTGTTTAAAGGGTTTGGATACTTTTGGTTGGACACAAAACACAATGTCCATAGATTTACATTCAACTTACACGGTTTGAAGATAATGATGGTAGAAAGTTTCCCTTATAATATTACTTGATGAGGTGCCGTAGTTTTTGAGAAATGAGTAAATCAATGTCACAATAATAATTTTCGTCTCAGGAATAGAAAATTATTTTAGCTTGTACAACTTGTTTACCAGTATTGGTATTTAAAGACACTGGACACTATTGGTCATTGTCGAAGACCAGTCTTCTCACTTGGTGTATCTCAACATATGCATAAAATAACAAACCTGTGAAAATTTGAGCTCAATTGATCGTCGAAGTTGCGAGATAATAATGACAGATAAAACACCCTTGTCACACAAAGTTAAGTGCTTTCATGTGCTTGATTTCGATACCTCAAATTCTAAATCCGAGGTCTCGAAATCAAATTCGTGGAAAATTACTTCTTTCTCAAAACTTATGTTACTTCAGAGGGAACCATTTCTCACAATGTTTTACACTATCAACAGCTCCCCATTACTCATTACCAAGTAATGTTTTGTGCTTATAATTATTTTGAGTAATTACCAATAGTGTCCACTGCCTTTAAAGCCATTATACACTTTCGGTACAGAAAAAAAAAAAAAAGTTCACAGATTTACAAATAATTTACAGGGTTTACAGAAGGTAATGGTGAAAGACTTATCTTGAAATATTATTCCATGAAATGCTTTACTTTTTAAGAAAACATTAAAACAATATCAATTCTCGATAGCGAGAATTACGAATTTATTTTAAACACATGTCATGACACGGCGAAACGTGGAGAAACAAGGGTGGGTTTTCCCGTTATTTTCTCCCGACTCCGATGACCGATTGAGCCTAAATTTTCACAGGTTTATTATTTTATATATAAGTTGTGATACACGAAGTGTGGGCCTTGGACAATACTGTTTACCGAAAGTGTCCAATGGCTTTAAATACCAATTGCTAGCAATACCCAATGCTGGCATGGAAGGTATGATACTCTGTGGCATTGTGTGGTTTTGATGTAAGTTATCCTCATTATAGAATGACCTGTGGAAGTTACAATTGGGGCTGGACCACTGAAGTTAAAATATTGAGAATACTTTGCTGTCCGTTTTTTTTTTTTTTTTTTTTTTTTTTCTTTTCTTTTTTTCCCCTCCCTTTTTTGATTTCCTTATTTATTTATCTATTTATTTATTTATTTTCTTTTCTGTTTATTTGTTTATTTATTTATTTATTTATTTAATTACTTCAATTTATTTTATTTTTTGGCTGTTTGTTTACTTGTTTTATTGTTTATTTTTTCACTTAATTATTTTTTGATTGACTGCTTGTTTGATTAATTAATTAACTTATTTCTTTATTTTTTCACTTATTTGTCTTTTTTGTTTACTCTTAATGTTTTGTAGCGTTGTCGTTTCTGTTATGGGTTTTTTCCCTTTTATTGTTGCCTTGTTTTTATATTTTCTGTACTTGTACTGTTGAGGTCAAATAAATAATAATAATAAAAGAGTTGGATGTAGGGTGTTAGACAGAGGGGTGAGGGACACTCAAGTCTTGAATTTCACTGTTTGGCTAAAATCATAGTCCTGTGTTCAGACAAGGAATTTATTTTCAGTTATACTGTTGTCACATTCATAATGGTTTATAATAGTTTTGTTGTTTGTGGTTTTACAGTTGGCAAGTGCGTCATCCTGTGTCAAGGTTCTAAGAAAGACTTCTACAAGAAGTTTCTGTACGAGCCCCTTCCAGTCGAGGTGAGTGTTTCTTATGAGTTCATCTGCATTTGTATCCATTGTAATATGAAGGCTGAGCTGAGTTTATCGGCAAAACTGTCATCAATAAAAGACACCTGTGCCAGTGTTAGCTGAATCACTGTGTCTACTTCCTGAGAACACAGCAAAAAACTGTCATAGTGCATAGTGAATGTATGAGTGATCCCCACCCTGTCTGTGTGGGTGTGTATCACTGTCTTTATCCACCCTCTATCTTGGCGTCTCTGTGTGTATCAGTACACAGTTTGTACGTATTATTGGAGGAAGATTAATCCATGCTGAAAAGCCTTCGGTGCCGGGGCCTATCATTGCTCCACTGCCATCCTCTAACAGCATTACAAGAACTTACCCTAACAGTATTTTCAAGTATTGCCGAACCTTTAAAGAGGAGGTCTCATTCAAACTTTGATGAGCGTTCTCAAAATCTTTTTTTTAACAGTCTCATCTGGACCATTGTCTTCATGATCATTTCAACGCTGAGGTGGTTACCAAGACGATAGAAAACAAACAGGATGCAGTGGACTATCTGACCTGGACGTTCCTCTACAGGCGTAAGACGCAGAATCCAAACTACTACAACCTGCAAGGTACAGTATGACCCCCCCCCCCCCCCCCGCAATAATAGGTCAAGGTTCCAATTTCATACAGCTGAGCTGCTCAAAATGAAAGTATTGCTTAACAAATTACTAAGTGACGTTTGAAGCTTTGCATGGTGTGAAGGATAAGAATAAACTTAGAATAATAGTAAACTTACGGGTACAACCATGTAATAATTCTCTTTTGAGGGAGTGTTGGCTCTGAAGAGAACCGGTTTTGTCTTGACGTTTGAACAGTCTGTCTCGTCTTCAAAAAATTGCTGCTGAGCAAATATATTTTGCTAGAAAACCAGCCAGGTACATAATGTGCCTTTCATAATGTTTTGGGTTGAACAAAGACAAAATTACCCGAGCGGGATTTGAACCAACTACATGTACCTCCATTTTAACGTGCCAATGTAAGACAGTCTGCTCAATAGCTAGATGAAATTGAGACGTGTTGATTTTAGCACATGATGATTGAATGTTTCTCAGGGACGTAATCCTGATATCCTGATGAGAGAAACCACTGATGCTAATTGTCCCTCCTCGGCAGAATTTTGGTGTCAAACATTTGTCTTCTTCATGGTTTGATAGAATTTGTATGCAAATGTTTTGTAGTTGTCAAAGACCAGTATTCTCCCGTGGTGTATCCCAACATATGCAAAATAACAAATCTATGAAATTTAGACACAATTGTTCATCAAAGTTGCGAGAGAATAATGAAAGAAAAAAACACTCTTGTTGCACACGTTTGTGTGCTTTCAGATGCATAATTAAATACTGCAGGCCTGAAGTCTTTTAATATTTAAGTAAGAAATTACTTCTTTCTCAAAAACTATGTTACTTCAGAGGGGTCATTTCTCACAATATTTTATACTTTCAACAGCTCTCCATTACTTGTTACCAAATAAGTTTGAATACTAACAATTATTTTGAGTAAACACCAATAGTGTCCAGTGCCTTTACTTATCGTAATCTTATCACCCTCCCCCTCCCAGGAGTAACCCATCGTCATCTCTCCGACCACCTCTCGGAGTTGGTGGAGAACACCCTTCAGGATCTTCAGCAATCCAAGTGTGTCAGCATCGAGGACGAGATGGATATCTCCCCGCTCAATCTGGGCATGATCGCCGCTTACTACTACATCAACTACACCACCATCGAGCTCTTCAGCATGTCGCTCAATAACAAGACCAAGATTAAGGGATTAATTGAGATTATCTCCTCGGCGGCCGAGTACGAGCAGATCCCGATCAGACATCATGAGGACTCCGTCATGAAACAAGTATGAAGCAGATTCAATTAAAACACTTATTTTCATACTTTCTTGAAGGGAAAAAAAATGAACAATGCTAGTGCGGGAATTTGATATAAATAGTAACAAATTGTAGTAAGTGTGAAAGATAGCAGAGAAAATAAGTATTGAGACATCTTCTAGAATCAAAGGCTTGTAGTGAAGCGCCTTACAGGGACAAACAAAACCAGAGTAAACGGACAGACAGGTTGGACAAAGACAGGCGATCGACAATTTTAAAGACCTTTGACACTATTGGTAACTATCAAAGACCAGCCTTCACAGATGGTGTATCTCAACATATGCATAAAATCACAAACCTGTGAAAATTTTAGCTCAATCGGTCATTGAAGTTGCGAGATAATAAGGAAAGAAAAGCCACCCTTGTCACACGAAGTTGTGTGCTTTCAGATGCTTGATTTCGAGACCTCAAATTCTAAATCTGAGGTCTCGAAATCAAACTCTTGGAAAATTACTTCCTTCTCAAAAACTACTTTACTTCAGAGGGAGCCGTTTCTCACAATGTTTTATACTATCAACCTCTCCCCAGTATACAGTGCTAACACACATCGGTGTATGGGTAAAAACCAAAATCAATATTCTTTATCCCCGATGCAAATTTAACATCTATTATACTCTCCCATTACTCGTTACCAAGAAAGCTTTTATGCTAATATTTATTTTGAGTAATTACCAATAGTGTCCACTGCCTGATGACAAATTAATCATTATCATTGAAAACTTTTTTTTTTTTTTGAGAAACATTTTGAGAATTAGCTATGCTAAATACTGGGAGAAAAGAGCTCTTTTTTATGCACTTTTAATTAGCAATCGTTTGAGATCAGGAGGGAAATTTTGGATATTGATTGCATTTTTTCAAAATGTGTGTTTTCTGATTGTTAATTTGTTTTTAAGAAATGCTATAATGAACATTGTTTGTATAGTACCCCAACCTTGTCTGTTTTGGTTTCCCCACCTTGTCTTTGTGTGTGTGTTGTTTCACCCTTCTACTATCTTGGTGTGTCTGTGTAAATGAGTCCAAAGTGGATGTATGGGCTGATCCCCTCACTCTCTGTGTGGGTCTGTATCACACTCTGTATCATCCTGTCTGTGTGTGTTTGTGTATTACTGTCTTTATAACCCTGTGGGTACGTATAACTACCTATAGCCACCCTCTATCTTGGCGTCTCTGTGTGTATCAGTACACAGTTTGTACGTATTATTGGAGGAAGATTAATCCATGCTGAAAAGCCTTCGGTGCCGGGGCCTATCATTGCCCCACTGCCATCCTCTAACAGCATTACAAAGCCACATGTACGGCCCTTTCAATTTGACAGATTTTTTAACCCACACGCCAGCCGTGTTGTCTCCTAAGGGCCTTGACACTCGAGGCAACTTGGGGGCAACCAACAGGATCACTTGGAGTCATTTTTCAAACAATATCTCACGATCCCCCAATAATAATAATTGAACAATCAAAAGTGAATGGATTATTTTCTTGGAGATTGCCTGGAACTGGTTTTCTGTAAATTGCCTCATGTCAATAAGATACTACGGTATTCTTTTCTGATTTCCAGCTTGCCAGCAGAGTGCCCAACAAGCTCGCTAATGCTCGCTTCAACGACCCTCATGTCAAGACCAACCTGCTGGTCCAGGCTCACCTTGGTCGCATGCAGCTATCAGCCGAGCTCCAGTCAGATACAGAAGAGATCCTCAGCAAGGTGAGTGCCAAAAATATCATGTCTAAGATTTGAAAACTTTAAAGGTTTTTCCTGATAGTTTAAATATCTGTGTAATTGCTGTTACATTTCATCAAAACCTGACAAACTGACAACTACGCTTAAACACCACTGTAGCTTTACTCAAGGGATTGTCTAAAAAGTCGGTGATGTCCTAGGAACGAAAGAACATGCGCGTAGGCATACGCCTGCAATCCAGTGGATCACCAGAATGTTCTGCTGGACCTTTTTTTACTATGCCGAACTACAGGAACATTCTTACACCAGAGATTTACGCTATATAGAATTATGCATTGGCATTTTGAACTTTCCAGTTAAACTTGTGAGTCTCCGGCTGTCCAATGCACTGGTCTATGTATGCCTGCTGATCCATTTAGAGCGCTCCTACTGTTATGAGTTTAGAAAGATGAGCTATCAAGTGTGCTACGTGCAAACTTTTGGTGGAACTGAGATACAACATTGTTGCATTCGACACATTGTGTACAATTTGCAAGTGTGCTAGATACAAATTTTGGTGAAACTAAGTTACGACGTTGCGCATGGAGTAGTCGTGTATTTACAAATATGCTAGATTCAAATTGTTGTTGAATCAGAGATGCATCCTTGGTGCATGGAGTAATCATATATTTCCATGGTTATGATCTTTTTGTGATTCAGAGATTTGACCCTGTTTATCCGACATGACAATATTATCCCTTCGTATTTGACAGGCACTGAGGTTGATTCAAGCTTGCGTTGACGTCCTCTCTAGTAACGGCTGGTTATCCCCAGCGTTGGCAGCGATGGAGTTAGCTCAGATGGTCACTCAATCCATGTGGAATAAAGACTCCTACCTCAAGCAGCTTCCTCACTTCACAGCAGATCTCATTAAGAACTGCACTGATAAGGTATTTACAATTAGGCAGGGGGTTAATCAGGGCCCAATTTTTATAGAGCTGCTTACGTACAAATAATAGCTACAGAGATGCAACTTTTTCGATTTTGTCAGAATACTACCTTGCTGATTTTTACCCCCTAAAAACTTTTTTTTTTTTTTTTTTTACGTTTTGAATTTGTTTGCATTAATGTTACAAGTGGGCTAGTAAAACAAAATTGTTTGAACCACAAAATAGTAAAGTAAACAGTTTCCTTATGTTCACCTCCCACAACAACAAAAATCAGTCCAGGTTGGGGGGGGGGGGTGGGGTGGTGGTTAAGTATCCAAAACGTCACCACAAAAATTTTCAGCTAATAGTTGTTTTCTCAAAATGTTTTATGTTCACTAATTTTGGGAGTAATATCCTAAGGTTTATTGTTTTTATATACATTTTAATATTTGAACTGGTTAGAAGCACTGTACATAGTTGTTGATAGTTTATTTATTTTTGAGGAAGTACTCACTTTGAACTAATATAGTTTGGATAAATTTGTCACGCCAAAACATTTGAATCTGAGAAATGAACTGTTTCTGAGTAATCCCCACCCTGTGTGTGTGGGTGTTAATCACTGTCTATAGCCACCCTCTATCTTGGCGTCTCTGTGTGTATCAGTACACAGTTTGTACGTATCATTGGAGGAAGATTAATCCATGCTGAAAAGCCTTCGGTGCCGGGGCCTATCATTGCCCCACTGCCATCCTCTAACAGCATTACAATTACCTCACAGGTTGACCTCATCGGATAATAATAAAGTCAATCTCAACTCGGTCTCACATAGGTTCAATACATAGTGGTAGTCAGAGGGGTGTCTGTGTGTCTTTTGGAAACCTTGTTGTAAATTTGGACACCCTTGTTTTATTTGTAATTTACATGTAAATGTATTGTAAGAGAACAATTCAGACGCCCATGTTTTAAATAAGCAACAAATTTGGACACCCCTTTACCAGTATCTGGCTAAAACCTTGGTCCAGTATCATGGCTCCCTCTTGCATAATGCGAAACGCTACATGAATGCTGAGGTCACGCGCACGTTTTTACGCTGGCCACAAAATTCTGCGCTTTCACTGTCCTGTTTTTGATACTCTAAGATACTGACCTTTTGTTTCCTGAACTCGGCTCATAATTTTATTTTTATTTTTTGATTAAAAGATAATTTGTATGGAATATTTATTCTTTTCTTCAGGGTGTTGAGAGCATTTTTGACATCATGGAGATGGAAGATGACGATCGTAACACACTCCTTCAACTCGCTGACGCCCAGATGGCAGACGTGGCTCGGTTCTGCAATCGCTATCCTAACATTGAACTGACGTATGAAGTGCAGGATAAAGACAGTCTGGAGAGGTATGGTTTCTTAAAATGTATTTGTTTAAAGGCAGTGGACACTATTGGTAGTAACTCAAAATAATTATTAGCATAAAAACTAATTTGGTAACGAGTAATGGGGAGCTGTTGATAGTATAAAACACTGTGAGAAATAGCTCCCTCTGAAGTAATATTGTTTTCGAGAAAGAAGTAGTTTTCTACAAATTTGATTTCGAGACCTCAGATTTAGAATTTTGAGGGCTCGAAATCAAGCATCTGAAAGCACACAACTTCGTGTGACAGGGGTGTTTTTTCTTTCATTATTATCTCGCAACTTCGACAACCGATTGAGCTCAAATTTTCACAGGTTTGTTATTTTGTGTAGTATGTTGAGATACACCAAGTGAGAAGACTGGTCTTTGACAATTACCAATAGTGTCCACTGTCTTTAATTTGTTTTAACAAACTGAGCTTGTACACATGTATGTTGTAGTCCATTATTGTTTACGTTTTGGTGGCTTGTTGTGTTTTTTTATCGATCATGTTTTCTATTATGTAGTTTTATTGGCTCTTCTCTTTTCTCTAACGCTAGAACTAGAATTTAGTAATGTTTTTTTTTTATAGTAGAATGCATTCCTGTATTGTTGTAAGCACCTGGATATTTTTTTGGATTGTTGTATTTTAATTCAACCATACTTAGTATTGTCCTTGGTTGCAAAAAATATATGTAAGTGTTCAATCTTAAAGGTGCTATGTCAGATTTTTGGCCCCAAACATTAAAAAATACATTTTTTTGAGTGAATGGTATTTCAATGAGTATCACCCGCTCTAATAAAAAAAAGTTGAACTTTTACTTATAATGGTCAGGAACCATGACAAAAATTTAAAACGTTTCTTATAAAACACATAAGAATTGGTCACGTGATATATAGTCGGGATCCTGGCAAAAACTAATTTTGAGCACTTTATTTCACTGCTACTAATAATTGGCGGGCTTTTTCAAGCAATGGCTCAAATGAAAGGTTGTAGCTTTCTCGACCCCCATCAAAATACCTATTGAATTTTAAATCAACATTTTGGGGTCAAATCGGCCAAAAATCTGACATAGCATCTTTAATCTCTGATCCGATCATTCCCAAACCTCCTTAATCCATAGTACGATTTGGTTGATTTGGTGTTTTTTTCAATGATTCATCTATTTTTAGCATGGAGCCAGTGCCCAGTTTCCTAAACTCACTTACCAAATTTCTTGTGGGGCACCAGTTGCAACAATGTAAACTTTATGGAATTTTGGTCGGGTACCAGTTTCTGTTAAGCAAGATTTGATTGTGCTTTGCAAATTTTTGTGCTAACAGGCTTCATGAAATCTGCACATACATTTTGTCTCCCAATAGGACAGATCATGAGTAGACAGTAACCAAGGTTTACAGTGTTAATAATAAGATCAGTGTCTTATTTTGTGCACGTATCTACCAAACAAGGTACTCAAGGCGCTGAGTATAATGCAAACTTTCAGAAAGATAGGTTGTTGCAGTGATGCATTCTGAGACCCAATTATGTAGCACTGCATAAGGGTTTACAAGGTGCTACGGCGCATTCAGCAGCCACAACCAGGAAGACCGGGGCGAACCCCTTCTCTTTTCGATAGGTGCACTGGGTTCTTTTACATGCGCTACACAACACATGGGACCAACGGCTTTATGTCCCATTCGAAGAACAAAGCAATGGTGAAGTGTCTTGCTAAGGACAAAAGTGTCACGGCTGGGGATTCGAGCCCACACTCTGCTGATCAGAAACACCAGAGTTTGAATTTGGTGCTTGTTAACCAGCCGTGACACTTGTGTCCTTAAGCAAGACACTTAACCATTGCTTCATCCTTCGGATGGGACGTAAAGCCGTTGCTCCCATGTGTCGTGTAACACATGTTAAAGAACCCAGTGCACTTATCGAAAAGAGAAGGGGTTCGCCCGGTGTACCTGGCTGTGGCTGCTGTATGCGCCAGTGCACCTTGTAAAAGGTGCTAAATAGTTGGGTCTCAGATCGATCACTGCAATAACCTTTTTTTCTGAAAGTTTGTATGTACTCAGCGTCTTGAGTACATTGTTTGGTAGATACGTGCGCTATATAAGACATTGACAAAAATCAGTGTTGCAACCGGTGCTCCACTCAATGAAATTTGCCAGGCAGTATTTTCTGCTGATGATGACGTCAGGTGAATTCCAAGTCTTTCAGCATTGAGCCAATAAATTCAGGACAAGACAAGTCCAGCTGTCTTGTGCTTTTGTTAAAATATTGACTTTCAGTCTGATAAATCCCTTTCAATTTTCAAAACATTTGCGCTGTGGAATTAGGTCGATAGATTTTTGATACAATATGTATCAATGGAATGTTTTTGTTTGTTTGTTTGTATATAGTGGCTCTCCCGTTGTGGTCAACGTAATTCTGGAAAGAGAAGATGAAGTAACTGGACCGGTTGTAGCTCCGTTCTTCCCCCAGGTAAGTTCAGCACAATCATGATATTCCTCCTACTTTAGTCTCATTTTCTTGTTTTCTCTCAAAAAATGATTATTAAATATCAGTGTTGACTTTCATCAGCTCTGTAAAGCCCGGTTCATACTTAATGCGAATGCGAAGCCAATTTGATGTGAATTTGACGTCTCAACTATTCTTTCGCAGCGATATTCACAAGTGAGTTGACCAGAGCTGAACTGCTACGAAATTCGTTGCAAAATTTTGTACGTCAACATTCTCTTCTCATTCGCATTCGCAGGAACCGGGCTTAACAATAGATTAATGATTTTTTTCTTTCTGGTATGACCATAAAGGCAAGAGGATTGAAAGACACCTTCGGTTTCAGCTGACAGTTTCGCTGGTTGAAGTCCAGATTGTGCTAAGCCACTGAAGCTTGGTTGTTGATAAATTTTTACCAGAAATTGTTTTCCGATCTTCTGACTTTGTGGTCTTGCCAGAAAAAAAAAAACCCATCAATAATGGCATGAAAAGTATATTTCAATTACACAGCTGTTAGCTCTCCCTGATTCTGCGAAAAGTTCCCTGAAAATAAACAAATCTTTCCATGTTTTGATGAATAAATTTGAAAAAATTTCCCTGACTGCAAGATGCAAATGTCTGGTTCTTCATTCTGTACAGGAGTTTTTTTTTTTTCATCTCAATAATTCAACCTGTCTGAAAGTATCTGATATTTCTTGAAATATTTGTCTTTATTTAACTGATTTGAGTGGCATTTTAAAAACAAATACTGGTTATCATTGATACTTATCCATGATTGTTGTTTTGTTTACGCTTATTGAATGTGCAGTTTTCCCATTACATTAAATTTAAATGTATGTTTTTGCCAAATGCATTGTATTACAATTGTTTGTTTAAGTTTTAACCAAAGCGTGATGCTTTGTATTTAAAAATAGCTTTTAAATTTGTTTATGTGTATTTTAGATGTGTTTTTTTAATGTGAAATTTGTTTTAAAAAAAATTTATTAGGTTGGTTTTAACTTTGTGTATAGTATAATATTTCAACAGTTTCGGTGCTGTTGAAGACCTCCATTTTATTAGTATAAACCTGGGGCTGGGTAGCTCAGTTGGTAGAGCCCCGCTCCTCCCAACTCTGTTTTGTTCAAACTAATAATATTTTGTTGCGCTTCTTTAGAAACGAGAAGAAGGTTGGTGGGTGGTCATCGGCGACACCAAGACCAACAGTCTGATCTCCATCAAGCGTTTGACCCTCCAGCACAAGGCCAAGGTCAAGCTGGACTTTGTGGCTCCGTCCCCTGGCGTTCACAACTACACCATCTACTACATGAGCGACGCCTACATGGGATGCGATCAAGAGTACAAGTTCAGCATCGAGATCAGAGAAGCAAGAGACTCTAGCAGCGAAGATAGCGATGAGGACAGCTCGGATGAGGAATAGGCGCTGCGCGTATAGTTTTGTGGTGTCCTGCGAGGGCGCTGTTGTCAAGCGAGAGTGCTGTTGTCTTGCGCTTATAGGATGCATCCAAAACTACCAGAAGTTCTGGCGGTGAGGACAGCAACGAAGAGAGTTCAGATGACAAGGCGTTGCGCATATGTTTTTAGTGGTGTCCTGTGAGGGCGCTGTTGTCATAGGCATACAGGATGCATGAAAGTATTGGATCAACCGGAAGTTCTTCTATTGAATACGTTGATGAGCCCTGTAGATGCTGCAGGTATTTTTGTTGAGACATGAGGGCGCTGTTTTAGACACAGACCTTGAACATACGTGTAAACTGCAGTGTTTTTTGTGTGACTAATAGTTGTTTATCTTGGAATGACCTTTGTAAATAGAATGAATTTGAAACGGCGGTGTAAATAAACTTTACCTAAGTCCTTCTGTGTGGTTATAACACCCTGTCCTTAAAATAGAAAGGCAGCAACAATCTTGTAATTTTAATGGTCGGAGGCATAAAGCAAGTCTCTTGTTGCTCTATCAGGGTGGTGAAGTTGGAAATGCAAGATGTAAAAATTCAATGTGCCTCGGTTAATTTACCATGAAAAAAACATTGCAGTGGAAGTCTGCTACCCAGTCTTGGCGACAAGTATTATCAGGGTTCTTTTTAGTAAAGGGCACAGACTATAATAAAAGCTTGTAAAATGAGCTCATGACATTCCTGTGATTGTGAAGTTCTGTAAATAGTATTAAAGTGTCATCCTTTTTATTGGAAAGATTTGTCATAGTTGCATGGTAAATAAAGATAAATAAAGAGTCCATCTTGGGAAGGTGTGTTGGTTTCAGAAAGAGGCCAAGTTTTTGTTGATTTCATTGGAGATGTAACAATGCTAAAAGTGGCAGCAGACAGTTTCATAGTATATCTAATGCTTGAAATCTGACATGAAAATTTGTTCTTGGGTTGAAAAAGAGGAAAATGCCGAGCACAATTTAGTGTATAGTGTTTTTTAGTCGTCACTGGCACTAAACATGTGATGAAATTCCCTGAATATTTGCAATTTTGTAGAATAAGAACATTTACGTTTAATAAATAGTGTACCGATGGAATCATTTCACAGAAGACTCTTTATCATGACATTTATTGTAAACAATATGGAATACATTCCTACAACACTTTCAGTTAACAAAACAAAAAGAAAGACACTAATTCCGAGAAGGATTGGAATAGCCGCCTTGAGAAAAGATAAGTACAGTAGTAGGACTTAAAGTCCTCAGATGCAAGCTTTCAGTGTTTTCTTGTGGTTTTTATTTAAGAGAATAATGGTCGGATCTGATTGAAGAATATTAGCCGTTGTAAAATTTGTATCTATTTCTTTTGATGGTCAATTAATTTCAGGAGGCTTGCCTGCCCAGGGGTTGATTTCATCGAGATAGTCCTAATAACTTAGGACTAGTCCTATTTACTTAGAACTAGTCCTAGGACTCTTTAGGAGTTATTAAAAACTGAAGTCTTAACTCTGTGTGAAATCCACCCCAGGAAATATGTGGATATTATACTAAAGACAACAAAAAAGGTAACGCAGCTGTTGTTAAAGCACCTATAATTTTAAACTTGTTACTCGTATTTAAAAACGAAAATACCAGGAGACGGAAAATTAAATCATGGTGATTTTGACACCTCGTTTGTTATAATCGGTAAGTGCTTACAGGTGAAAAGTGCCAATTTCCATTGTTGCAGTAACTCCTATAGACAAGAACAGCTTTTCAAAATTCCCGCTATTAGCTTCACACTGAATCAGAGGAGAGATCAATCATGTCAATAGGAGTTACTGCAACAATGGAAATGGTCACTTTTCACCTGTAAGCACATACCGATTTAGAAACGAGTAACAAAATTATAGGTGCTTTTACAACTCTGCATTACTTTTGTTGCTGTCTTTAGATCACTTTTGTCAAATTTTAAGTTCTTAAAGTAGCATCCTCTTTATATTGACCCTTGTTCACCTTTCTTTGAAAAGACATTTCAGTTTAGTAATATCAACTTACTTGGACGGAGTTTATTGAAATAATTGCACATCTCTTTTTTTTTACACAAAAAAGTGAATCAACTTTTTTTTAAGGATTCAACCTCATCAAAAATTTAAACTTTTAAGCAAGGTCAGGGTGAATGCTTCAGTAAAATAAAGATTAATTTCTTGTAAAATATTTTTGTTTCCATTAAAAAAGAAACCTTAAATGACATGTTTTGCTTGTTGATCTGTTCTTTGTTTCTAGTACAACATTTAAAGTCCCTCTTTATACACTACAATGTTTCCTACTTAACTTACACAATAGAGTCAAACAAGTACTGTCACAAATACAATAATATTTACAATATAAATATAGCTTTGAGTACTTGTGAATACATTCACAGAATAACATTAACTTTCAGACAACTAGAAAGCTTGCATTGAGGTTATTATTTTTTTTTACTCCTACATCGATTTGTCCAGGAAAGTAACGAGTATAGACGATATGATTCGAGCGCATACCGCCGGGCAAAACCTTTGTGTTTTGGCAGCCAGCTAGAAAGTGTATGCAATCTTACCATGACTATGCGTCTTTTTGCGCGGTGAAACATGACGCATACAGTGGTTAGTCAACAGAGGGCGGTTTGAATGTAAACATAGGTCACATTGTCTATACACAAGGATGAGAAATTTTTGACTTATTTGAAATAAGTTTTTTTAAAGTTCCAGCAAACAAAATTTTGTTATCTCCAAATAAAAAAAGTTTGGTTGGCGTTGTGGTATCTTTCTTCACCTTTCTGGGTCTCTAGTCTCTACCTAACTGCGTGGGTGGTTTTCATCGTCGAATAATTCTCTGGGGTTTTCCTCCCACATCTAAAACTGAAACTTCCTTCATCGTCTTCTCTACATTGGATGTTCTTGGCTAGTACAGTGATCAAGTTTGTTTTTCTGAGAGCCCTTGGCTTCACAGCCAGAATAAATAAAATGAAAGTTGTGCTCTGAGATGTACTGAGGATACTGTTCACAGAAGCTCCTTGAAAACTATAACTCTAGGGGTTTACTAAAGGTTAAATTGCTATCATTTTAATGTACATCATGTGTGTACCTTAAGTTATATTAATAACTAGAGGGCGCACTGGTGATGCTCCTTGAACAAACGCGACAGGACCGCATGGAGACACAGGCGCCATTCTGTACGCGCGTTGGATATGAAGTACACGTTGGACTTTGTGTTTATTGAACGCTACGCGATGCTGTTTTGTCAACTTAAAAAATGGCCGCACAAACACACGTTGTGCGATGCTGTTTTGTCAACTTAAAAAATGACCGCATGTGCACATGCCCGGCCGTGTAAATAGGCCAGTGCGCCCTCTAGTTCTGAAATACAATTCTATGGTACCTCCTAAGATATGCAGCATTGACTTTCACCCCTTCATACAGTACTTATCACACATCGGTGTTAGGCTAAACAACAAGAATAAAATAGCAATAGTAAAATACTTTTTCTCACGATGGAATAATTAGAATGACATTCAAGTTTGCTGGCCTTTCACAAAATATATAGTTTTAAAATTTGACACTGATACTTCCAAACTTGGACACGACTGCACGTAATGTATCTACGTTACTATTACCTTCCATAATGACAAAATATCTTTCATTTAAAGCCATTATACACTTTCGGTAAACAGTATTGTCCCTGTCCCAGTCTTCGTGTATCACAACTTATATGTAAAATAACAAACATGTGAAAATTTAGGCTCAATCGGTCATCGGAGTCGGGAGAAAATAACGGGAAAACCCACTCTAACGAGAATTTATATTGTTTTACCGTTTTCTCAAAAAGTAAAGCATTTCATGGACTAATATTTCAAGAGTAGTCTTTCACCATTACCTTCTGTAAACCCTGTAAATTATTTGTAAATCTGTGAACTTTTTTTTTTTTTCTGTACCGAAAGGGTCCAATGGCTTTAAGTGAAAATGTTCCGTTTCAAAGGAAACCGTTCTAGCTCTGTGGATAGAAAACATTGAAGGCACTGCCAGAAAATAGTTTGAATTTACTTTTCTTTTACTACGAAGCTATTCCGTTTGGTCTCTGTTCCAGTCACTTTGTGGCAACAAACGATCGCGAGGTTAGCCACCACTCGTTTGAATGGGCCACAGAAACACTAATCATAATGCTAGGCTAAATAACATAAACAGAGGGCTTTAAAGGCAGTGGACACTATTGTTAATTACTCAAAATAACTGTTAGCATAAAATTACTTGGTAACAAGCAATAGATGGCTGTTGATAGTATAACATCGTGAAGTAACATAGTTTTTGACAAAATTGTATTTAATTTGGTCACTCGAATACTAAAAGACTTCTGACCTGAAGCGTTCTTAGGCATCTGACAGCACACAAGTTTGTGCAGCAAGGATGTTTTTATTTTGTTGACATTCTTTTGCAACTTCAATGACCAACTGAGTCAAAATGTTCACAGATTTCTTATTTTATGCATATGTTGAGTTACACCAAGTGAGAATACTGCCCTCAATTTCACCAAACTCTTCCTAACTTAGGATTAATCTTAAGACTAAGATTGAGTGAAGTTCTGTATAGGACACATTGAACCCATCCTAAATCAGGACGGGTTACCCGTCCTAACTTGAGATAGGATTAATCCTAGAGTTTGTGAAATCAGCTGCAGGTCTTTGACAATTACCAAATGTGTCTACTGCCTTTAAAGTCACTACACTGCGGTGGACTACATTAGCACAGAAAAAACATAGCACTTGACAATCCTGTTTGAGTTTGAATTGAATAACACATGAAAAAAAAAACTTTCCCACAACCTGAAAGAACTGGTCAATAGCTTACATGGTCCCCCGAACATCTTTCCATGGTCCCTATTACTACTTTTGGTTATAACACACAACTTCATTCAGGTCGTAGCCCGAGAGAATGAAATTTCGTCCGCTCTTGTTTGTAAACTGAGCTCCCGTCAGCTGAGTATCAGAAACAGTCTCAGCAAACATCAACTGAATCTATGAAAAACAAAAATGTTTAAAAATTAAGCAAATTTTTTACAGGAAGGTTCAAGAACACAAATTCTCAAGTATGCATCCCTGTGGAGACATCTTTGTTCTTTCTATTGTCCCAGTAAAAGATTTTTCCATAGACTTTGTACTCAAAATTCCGTGTGGAGCACCCCGGTCTTTAGAATTTCCCGATGGAGTCCTGTTATTTTCTCTTTTTGTGTTGTCTCCAGAAGGTACTGGATGCGAGCAAAGAATAATTATTGTATATGGGATTTGAGGTATCAACATAATTTGTGGGTTTGCGGTAACATCATGTGTGACAGGACATGATATGACGTCACAAGACTCGTCACAGGACAGTTTGCTGCATTTTTGTGATGCTGTTCGCATTCGAAGGAAGTATGAACCAGACTTATGATTATTTGTGAATTTACCTGTGTGACGTCGCCATCTTTTGCAATTGACCACACCCTAACAAATGTATCTTCTGATGTCGACAACAGCTATACATGACAAGAAGAAAAAACAAGCGAATTGAAAGTAAGGTGCTCAGTTTAGTTTTCCACATATCATATTGCAAGCTGGCATTATAATAATAATAATAATAATTTGGGGGGCTAATCATCCTTACTCGCTAAGAGCTGAATTGCGAAGGACGCGGCTACGATGTGATCGAGAAGCAGGCATGCAAGGGCACCTTTGGCTGCCAGCCACATCAACCCATTATGACCACGGAGCACAGCCAAGATCGAAAGTGTTTGATTTTTCCCGAGGGAGGAAAACTGGTAGTCTGGAAAACACTTGTGGCACAGCAGAGAACCAACGCACAACTCAACCTACATATGGCCCTGGCCGGGAATCGAACCGGGGTCACCTTGCTGAGAGGCGAGCACTTTACGCACCGTGCGACTATGCATCGTGCATCTATCATTCAAGGAAATATTGAATGGTCAGACAGTATTGGTGTGTCGTGGCTGGGCGATGTTTCTGATTGGCAGAGAGTCGGATGGAATGGGATGTATTGCAATCATAGAGATACTTAGAATTACATTCAACATAACAAAACAAGATTCCATTACCAGAACACGGAAATATTAAATTAATTTTAAGAAACTTTCTGCAGAATCAGAGAGTTGGCAGCTCTTTTACACTTATCGCCAAGAGAAAGGTTCACCCAGGTGTTTCTGGCAATGGTTGCCGAGTGCGCCGCAAACCCTTATACATGTATGATGCAACATAAATAAGTCTAAGAATTAAAAACACTTTAAAACTTGTCCTTAAAAAAAAAATCAGGGCTATGAGAAGCCTGTTGATAAAGCACTCAATAAACATCATTAATACGAAAGAAGGGTTACTAAAATCACTTACCAGTCCAGCAGTAGGTGCTATGTCAATAGAGTGAATCCACTTAGCGTGAGCGCATATCTCAGAGACTAACACTCCTTTCATGGCATCAAAGACTCTGATGTGTCCGCTACCATAACCACCAATCACCAAGCCATCAAATAAACAGACTGACGAACATGATACTCTGAAAGGAAAGGGAACACAAATTTCATTTCATTTCATTTCATTGATGAATTAATTCTGGTTGTGAAGCCAGGACTCTTAGAAAGTGAACTTAAAGTGAAACCAATGGAGAGAAGATAAGGAAGGAAGTTTTAATTTTAGACGTGGGAGGGAAAGCCAAGATAATTGTACCAGGGAAAACCCATGCAGTCGGGCAGGGACTAAAAACCCAATCCACATAGTGCCCCCAGTGGGATTTGATCCTTGGTTTCAGAGGTGTCACGGCGAAAAGTTTGTCGTGTGCATGGAAGAAGGCCATAACAGAGAAAGGGAGAAGGCAATTATTGTGCTAAATTGTGTTTCAAGACAACTTATTGTGAATGTTTGATTATATTTTATATGGAAATGGGAAAACATCTTTTTGGGGTAATTCTAGCAACAAAAATGTAAGTCAAACGACAGTTTGTTTTTAGGAGCCATTTTATTTTGTTACTGGGAAAAAGTACTTTGTGAGCCTGGAAAAAAAGGCATAGAGCCTTACGCCCTTCTGGGCATAGAGCCTTACGCCCTTCTGGGCATAGAGCCTTACGCCCTTCTGGGCGTAGAGCCTTATGCCCTTCTGGGCATAGAGCCTTACGCCCTTCTGGGCATAGAGCCTTACGCCCTTCTGGGCATAGATCCTTACGCCCTTTTGGGATAGAGCCTTATGCCCTTCTGGGCGTAGAGCCTTACGCCCTTCTGGGCGTAGAGCCTTACGCCCTTCTGGGCGTACAGCCTTCTGCCCTTCTTCCTGACATAAAACGAGTTGCTCTGATGAAACTTTGAACTGAATTACCCTCCACCGTTGATCCGACAAACCCGATTGATTTTTTGTCCGGCCTGCCAGACCATAATGCATCCAGAGTCATCGGCTGAAGCCATGATTGACCCGTCACCGGCAATGGCACTGATGGGATAAGAATGACCGCTAAGGCTCTCCGAAAACATCACGTTTGTCCCTCTCGAGGGGATATTGAAGATAAGAATTTGGCCCGAGGATATACCTGCAGAAGAGAATTCCAAGAGTTTCACATCAAGAGTGGTAGATTCGAGAATTATTTAGGGGAAATGTGCCCTAGGAGCTTTAGGCAGATGCTCAAGAGCGCCACACCCCACCACTAGTGTCTGAATAGTCTTGGTTCAAAGACACTACGATTGTGTTACTGTAAAAGAGGCTGAAGGAATTATATTACGCCCTCTAGTGGTGACACGTTTTTTTTGACGCGCAACTGCATGCTGCAGGGTCTCGAAACCAAGACTAGTGTCTGTAGACAAGCTTACCGACAGCGATGTAGTTTTCATGCAATGCCGCAATTCCTCTTGCAAATGCCATGCCTGTTGGAATAAGAAAAAAAATGTTTAAACCAGGATGAAATATTTGTTAGGTCAGTGTTACAATTAAAACTTAAATGCAGTTATTGTTAAACCCAGTTCATACTTCCTGATAATGCACTGCCAAACAAATTTTGACATCACAAAATCGCATCGAACAATCCGGAAGAGCCTATTTCTTAGGGAAATATTTGCAGCAAAACAGAGCTGTGACGTCAAATTTGCTTTGCACAAAAGCATTCAAAGGAAGTATGAACCGGTCTTGTGTCGTCAAGACATGGTTTAGTCTTGTTTTTAAGACGTGATTCAGAGATTTTATCTTACCTGAGCTTGGGTCAATGTGACTTATTGCATGCCAGAACACCAGGGCTGAACCATCTGGCTCAAACATCTGCAAAGAGACCAACGTGGATATTTTGATCATTTACAAAAAAAACTCTGTAATACACAGATTCCCAAAATTATTAAATTCTGTCGGGAAGATTTAATTCTAAAGGCAGTATTTTCCTCACCGACGTAACCGACAGATGAGGAGTTAAGAAAATACCGGGATTGTCTTCATACCTGAATTCCTCTTTGGTAGCAAAGAACAAGCAATGTCCGGTTTGGTAGCTGACAAAACTTGGCCTGAGAGGGAAAAATTAAAACAAATAAAAATAAAGCAATAAAATTATACTACCCCCCCCCCCCCCGGGACCGTCCAATACATTCTAAACTTTAAATCTTAGTTACTAGAGTAATTTGTGAGCCACTTTGATTCCTTTTATTTTCTCGAGAAGAACACAAAAAAAACATCAAATAAAGAATGACTGTTATTAAAACTAAAAAACTGACATGCCCACAAAAAAGGGACCACATATTAATTTTATTTTTGTGGGAATTTTCAAACATAGCTAGCTAACCAAAATAAATTTACAAATGACAAGTGAAAACAATCATGTCAAAATAAAAATCCTGAACAAAACAATCATTTGATTGGAAAAACCATCATTTGGTTGCTATGGTTACCAGCATCCGTAAAATGGCAGACAGTGAGATTGTGTCAGAAAATGTTAAAATATTTTTCCCGAAATGTTTGACATTGCCATTGTTTTAGAACAACATTAATCACATCCAGCTGCTAAAAAAACACAATAAGCCAACATAAATCATTTTTAATTTATTGAGATTCTGCAATTATAATTAGAAATGAAAATTGAAGAAGGGAAAATCAGTGAATTTTCACCTGTAGAATGACCGTGCTTTGCGGATTTGGTGACGGGTCTTTACATGCGACTTGCTTGTGGCTCACATTCGACGTGTCGCTGGCACAACTCGCCATACAAACTACCGATTTGTGAACCACCGCGTAGGCCGTCATATTCTTCTCCGGACTCGATAAGACCGTCAGGTTGTTGTAGAGCAGGGAAGCACTCCCCTTCATGTGCACTGGCTTCGATTTTTGAAACATTTTGGTGTCAAAAAAATAATTTGCAGCCGTATGTGGAAAAAAAATATTTCTGCAAGACCGGTCTGCAAAAATTTCTTCGTTGACTATTGAGGGCGCTATTACAAGCACACCGTTTAGATTTCTCGATTTATTTTTCTCTGTGTGCGCAAAATATGTAGTCAAGTCACTGCTGGATAAAAAAGGTTGGTCAATAGTTTTGTTTTGTTGTTTTGAGGTTATAAAATTGTAATTTAAATGCAGTGTTTCTTTATTCTTGTTTTTTATATTGCTTTTAACTATGAGTGTGATTTTTATCTCCCGCTAGGTGGAACGACTAGCCTAGCCTGACTTCCTGACTTTCAGGGCAGTCAGGCAGTGTGACTGTGAAGGAAGCAGATGTGAAGTCATTTTTAATTTTAGGCCTTACTCATCATTGTTTCCTCAATTTTGCATGAGTTTTGAGTTTTGTCTCTCACTCTATAGATAGGACTAGAGAGTTTTGTCTAGACAGGACCTAGCCTCGACCCAGTAACTCGGGCGCTGTAGGCCTGTTCCTTATCTAAATTTTGACATTGTCGGTCATGTCATTGTCAATTAGAAGTAGGGCCTACCTCCTTACGAGCTAAATTCCGGGGGCGAAACAGGGCGAAATGGTCGAATACGTACAATTTTGACAGATAGTCACCAGATTTGCTCCATTTTTACCACTTTTGAAAATCATGACACCAATTGCAATTCCATGACGAACTTGATCCTCAATTTGTAATGAATCCTTTCATAACACTCAAAACACCAGTGAGGAAACATTTTAAAGAATAAGGACAAAAACTTACCAGAGCCTTGAGCGAAACGGTCACGAAATTGAGATTTTGAACCTGAGTGGGCGGAGCTTTGGAAGTCTTTGCCCTACTCAGTACAGAAATAAAATGATTATTTGAAATAGTAGTTTCACTTGCAAAACAATTAGTTTGGTCTCTTACCATCATTATCTTGTCTGTTTCTTGTAGATGCCGATTGCCCCATGAGAGAACACACCAAAATCTCACTTTATAGCCTCAATTCTTTAAGTGCAATGGACGACAAGAAGAGAAAGAGACGTAACATCTGCTCTCGTATGTTGGATCAATGGCGCTATTTCAAATTCTGCCTCCGCAGTTTGACGTATAATTCCTTCAACGATCGCTGGATGGCGTTTGATACCTGTATGGAACCGCTTTTCTGGCTCGTTGGTGTAGTCTCAAAATATATGGGGCCGGTAAGTTGTTTTTATTGCCCCATTAAATATGATCGTATGAGTTGTTTAAAGACACTGGACACTATTGGATTTGGTAATTGTCAAAGACTAGTCTTCACAGTTGGTGTATCTCCACATGCATAAAATAACAAACCTGTGAAAACTTGAGCTCAATCGGTCGTCGTATTAATGAAAGAAAAAAACACCCTTGTTGCACCGTGGTCACACAAAGTTGAATGCTTTCAGATGCTTGATTCCGAGACCTAAAATTCTAAATCTGTGGTCTCAAAATCAAATTCGTGGAAAATTACTTCTAGGCCAGCTATGCGTGAGATTTTCCAAAGCTCACCACCACCCCCCCCCCCTCGGAATTTTTTTTCCCAGTTTTAGAAGGCCTTTCAAAATCGCCGCCCAACTTTTTTTATTTTTTGTATAAAATAAACAAAAATGCAGAAATTTAATTGTGAACAAAAAAGTGTTCCAAAATGCATCAAAAACCTCTTCAGAATAATTAAAACTCACATGAGGTACACAGGAGATGTTGATGGTTAATGTGGAGGTCTGATTGTGTCGGATTATTCCCCCCCCCCAAAAAAAATGAAAAAAAATTACAAAAAATTATGTCCAAAATCCTCCGCTCACTTCTTCTGGCTGTTGTGTCTTCGCTAGTGGAGCGCATTTAACGAATTTGCTAAACGAATCAGGAATAATAATTTTGCGCTTCTTGTGCAAACATTGTAGATTGCGTTTTTTGTACACACGAGCGCGATTTGGCAATTCATTGTCGTTAATTTTTATTTTTTTTCCCGGTCTGGCCCCAATGCGTGAGAAAATGGTTGCTGTGCGTGTGAGTGTGAGACAGAGCCCAAATGCGTGAGTCTCATGCCTAATGCGTGAGACTTGGTAGGTCTGTACGTCACTTCAGAGGGAGCTGTTTCTCACAATGTTTTATACTATCAACCTCTCCCCATAACTCGTAATAAAGAAAGGTTTTTATGCTAAAGAATTATTTTGAGTAATTACCAATAGTGTCCACTGCCTTTAAAGGTCATACTCTCTTTCTTGGTTGAAGTAGGGGGATTGCAATTATTGCAACTATAATTGGCTTCCCATCCAATGAAGTTTTTCAACTAGAGTTGACAAAAACTTGGGCTGTGACATTGTAAAAGTAAGATCTATTGACATGATTTTATTTAAGTACTTTCATCTACATGTATTTACCCTGAGATAGATTATGTTCTTTTGAGAACTTGCTTTATATTCTACTATCAGAGAGTAGATTTTTTCGATTTGACTTTTTAGTTCTGAAAAGAACTGTCCTGCTTTTAAACTACCTAGGCAGAAGGTAGAAAATCAGGGCCCAGTTTCATAGAGCTGGTACGCAATAAATTGGCTTAGCATGAAATTTCTTCCTTGATAGAAACAGGATTATCAACCAATTTTCTGTTCGTTGCAGATTGTGTATTGCCCGTTTATATTTTAGTTCAGCTGTTGTTTGCTTATCCTGAAAATCACGTGGAAATTTGGTTGGTACTCCTGTTTTTATCAAGGAAGAAATGTTATGCTAAGCAAATTTTTGTGCTTAGCAGCTCTTTGAAATTGGGCCCACCTTATAGTGGATCGAGGGGACTTCTCCTTTTAAACTTCACTATCGCTGAGTGAGTTCCTGATAAGCCGTTTGTGGGTTAGATTTGAATACAGCCCGGTGCAATGCTGCGTTTGATCACAAGTTACTCCTAAATTTTAATTCCTCAGACTATCGAGACAGTTGCTAGGTCACATGGTTAGGGACAAGCTTTTTGACTAGTTACACAAGAGACGGTGAACATTCTTACACAGTTCTGAATGGATGGTGTAGGCCCTATGTCACAATGGTGCCAGGGTTAATTACTCATTGGAGGTTGTATGCAAAGGCTTGCCCCAAACCATTTGACCTGACCTAGCAACTGTCTCTATAATCTGAGGAATTCAAATGTAAGCTGTACATTTTGACTAAGCAAGTCATTGTACCAGACATTTTTCAAATCTTACTCACAAAAGGCTTCAGGCCTATTGGTCTCAACCTAACGACTAGCTTGCTCTAGTCATCGTCATGAGACTAATTTTATTATATTTCCTTGATCACTTTAGTTGATGGTGGTCCTTGTCATCTTGCTCACCTCTGTCGTCATCAGTGTCTTCTACCTATGCATCTTACCTCGCTGCCTTGAGAATGAAGACCACGTACAGACGATATTTCACCTGACCTTTGGCCATTGGTTGCTTGTGAATATTGCCTTCCATTACTACAAGGGGGTCACTACACCCCCTGGATACCCACCTCAGGTAACCCCTCCCAAACTTTAACCCCCTTCTTCTGTACCCCTGTCTCTGATTAGCTGTTAAACATGCATGGAGTTACATGGTCTAGGCCTCTTTAAACCTCCAATGCTTATTCCTCTTGCCCATGGTCTTGGCCCCTTTGGCCCCTGCTTTGCTCAAATTGCCATGTTGCCTACCTGGCCCCAGGTCTTTGGCTTTCCGGCCACTTGTTTTGGTCTCTCTTACTAATGGTCTTGGGCTTCCCTGGTCCTAGTCTTGACCTCCCTAGCACCTGGTTTTGGACTCTGTGGAACCTGGTTTTTGCCTCCTTTGCCCCTTGTCTTGCCCTCTCTGACCCTTGATCTTGGCCTCCATGGCCCATGGTTTTGGTCTTGGCGTCCCTGGCTCCCGGTCTTGTCTGGCCTGGTCTTGGTGTCTCCGGCCTCTTGCCTCCCTTTTCCTGTCCTCTGGTCTTGTCCACACTGGTCCCTGGTCCTGTCCTCACTGGTCCCTGGTCTTGGCCTCCCTAGCCCCTTGTCTTGGTGTCTCCGGCCTCTTGCCTCCCCTTTCCTGTCCTCTGGTCTTGTCCTCACTGGTCCCTGGTCCTGTCCTCACTGGTCCCTGGTCCTGTCCTCACTGGTCCCTGGTCCTGTCCTCACTGGTCCCTGGTCCTGTCCTCACTGGTCCCTGGTCTTGGCCTCCCTAGCCCCTGGTCTTGGTGTCTCCGGCCTCTTGCCTCCCCTTTCCTGTCCTCTGGTCTTGTCCTCACTGGTCCCTGGTCCTGTCCTCACTGGTCCCTGGTCCTGTCCTCACTGGTCCCTGGTCCTGTCCTCACTGGTCCCTGGTCCTGTCCTCACTGGTCCCTGGTCTTGGCCTCCCTAGCCCCTGGTCTTGGCCTCCCTGGCTCTGGGCCCAATTTCATAAAGCCGGTAAGCACAAAATAAATTGCTGATCAGAGACAAATATTACTTGGCCTTGAAGCCAAAAGTCCATACATAAACATTGTTGTGACTGGTGCCCCACCGATTTTTATGGCTAGCATAGAAATTTGCTGAGCAGTATTTTTATATGGGCCCTGAACTCACTCGTGCGTTGTCTTGGCCTCTCTGACCCTTGGTACTAGCTGTCCTGGCCCCTGGTCTTGACCTCTCTGACCCCTGGTTTTGTCCTCCCTGGCCATTGGCTTAAGTGCCACAGTTGAGGTATTGCAAGGTATCAATACCAGAAAAATAGCCAAATGGGAAATACCCCGCTCATCTAAACATATCTTGACATCACATTCTTGATTTCCAGATTGTTTCGGAAACTGGTGTTGCCTCTATATGCAAGAAGTGCATTGCTCCCAAGCCACCCCGAACCCACCACTGTAGCATCTGTAATAAATGCATTCTGAAGATGGATCATCACTGTCGTATCCTTTGAAAATATCACTGTCGTATAGTTTGAAATATCTCTGAAAATGCACACAACTGCAAAGTAAACCTCAGGAATTTGGGGTCAGCCCTTTCTCTTTTGCCATGTGGATTGTAGGACTTTCGTACACAGGGTTTGAATTGCCAAAAAATCTTCACTGTACCACAGGTCTTCGTTGGCCTCTCTTAAACTGTAGAGGGCACATTGTGAATTCTGTACGGAAAAGTTTCATTAAAGAAAGAGGCACATCCTTTTCGTCTGGCAACTCACACCTGTTATCTCCATGTAATTCCTTTTCCAAACAGTAGACTTAATTGGATAAAGCACAAACCAGTTGGGCCGCTGCCCCAGGCAGATTAAACTGCTCATCCGGCCATAAAGGTTAATAACCCAATTAAATTAATGTCAACTTAAACCTCAGTGAAAAAGATCTGTACTTTCTGATTCTGTTGTGGCCACACTCGGAAATTCTTTAATGGAGTTTTAATTCCCATAATGAGCAAAATCAATTGTAATCAAAAAGCAAATTCCTTAAAGTTAATCTACACAGCATGGGTCAACAATTGCATAGGACACTATAACCACCGCTATTTCATGTTGTTCTGCATCTACATGTGGATTGGAACACTCTATGTTTGCATATCGGCATGGCCGCTGTTCCGCCAGGAGTTCTTCGACCCAAAGGTGAGATTTCGGCCGTGTCCGGATTTACGGCTACAGCTATTGCTACGACTGTTACTAAGGGTGTTGCTGAGAACGTCCTATACTTCATTGCATAGTGCTGATACCAGCCTTAGCCGAAGCTGTAGCCACCAATTCAAACACAGCCTATTACATAATAATAATAATAATAATAATAATATCAAAGTCTTATATAGCGCATGTATCTACCAAACAAGGTACTCAAGGCCCTGAGTATAATACAAACTTTCAGAAAGATAGGTAATTGCAGTGATGAATTTTGAGACCCGATTATTTAGCACCTTATAATGGTTTACAATGCGCATACAGCAGCCACAGCCAGGAACGACGGGGCGAACCCCTTCTCTTTTCGAAAAGTGCACTGGGTTCTTTAACATGCGGTACACAACACATGGGACCAACGGCTTTACATCCCATCCGAAGGACGAAGCAATGGTTAAGTGTCTTGCTTAAGGACACAAGTGTCATGGCTGGGGATTCGAACCCACACTCTGCTGATCAGAAACACCAGAGTTTGAATTCGGTGCTCTTAACCGCTCGGCCACGACACTTCCAGTGGAAAAGTTTTTGTTCTTTTCTGTTTCCATTTGTCTTGTCTCAACATTTGTAGTTTACTTTTCTAGGCTGTCTTCTACAAGCCTTGACTTAATCTGACAGCCCCATGCTCTCTTTATTTTGGTCACCATAGGTTAACTCTTTTCTTTGCACTATGTGGCGTGTCATGGCCGAGCGGTTAAGAGCACCGGATTCAAGCTCTGGTGTTTGATCAGCAGAGTGTGGGTTCGAATCCCGGTCGTGACACTTGCTACATAAAATTGGGGAGGTAGTGCTTTCTGCTCTACCGGCTAGGCTTCGAATTGATGATACCCAAGCCTACATCCGTATGGACTGTAAAAGGGGTAACCCTGTTTCAGCCCAAGGAGTAGGTGGCAACAGCCTCTGGACAAAAAATAATTGTAGCCCATACCTTGAAGTGGCCTTCAGGCCTTGTGTGTTTGGCGACTTGCATAAAAAATTAAAAAAAATTATCCATTCTTATTATTTTGCTTATTTATGTAAAATTTTGTACGTATGTGTTATTTTGAGAAAAGTAGTATGAAATAAATGTTGGCTTTGACCAGAAAATTGAATTTAATAAACAATATAGTTGAGGGGGCCCACACCAGACAAACTGTTTCTTCAAGGACCCTTTTTTACTTCCATGCTTTGTCGTGATTTATTTTCCCCAGCATGTTGTATTTTTATTTGCCTCTTTCCTGTAAATATTGTTCATTTTGCAGTGTTTGGATTTGGAAATAATGTTCAGTTAACCCTTTTATCAATCCTTTCTTGAAAAGTTTGCATTTATTTGCTCGGGTTGTTTTAGTAAAAGAGACTGGTTTATTTATCATTATCCGGTCGAAACATTAAACACGACTATAAAGCTGTAATACATGTAGATCTGTCTACAATTATATCTAATTATTTATTTTCCACAATTTATTTGAATTTTTTATACAATAGGTATGAGTTCCAAGGGTTAATAACAAATGCGCCTATAAATATAATTTGCGCCTTGAACATCTGTAAAGATTGATTTGGGGCATTACAAATACCTACTATTGTTATTATTATTACTATATAGGCCTAATAATATTTGGTTTTAGACAAGTCAAAACTTGTTGTTCAACATTTATTTTTTTCCTTCTAAAATTCAACTTAGCCTTTTTGGGGGTATGTTGGACACGGCAGTAGTGCAAGGTTTGGTTTGGGGCATGCAGACAGGTTTACCCAGAACTCAATAGTAATGTGTCAATCATATCTCAAAATAGTAAAAAAGAATTTCAGGCAGATATATTTCCAGGGATGTTTTCCACCATGACTATTTTTATACCATGTTAATTTATTTGTAAAGAAGTGAACAGGCCTGATACTTCACGGAGGCAACGAAGGCGATTGCCTCCGTTGCCCCTTGCCATTGCCTTGGTGCCCTTGAAATGCTCCAGTAGAAATTTACAATTTCCTCGTAGGGTGCCCTTTGCCAAAGAGAAAATGCCTTGGTGCCCTTGGCCTTTCAAAAACGAAGCATACAGCCCTGAGTGAATACTCATAATTAGTTGTAATTTAATAGATGGAAATTTTAATTATTAGTTTGTTGTTTTACCCATATACATGTACACCGATGTGTGTTAGCACTGTATACTTGGTATTTTCCTACAAAGACCTAAGCTCTGTTTAAAAAAAAACACTGTAGGCATATTACTCGGGTGGCATTTACCATTTTTTTCACACCCTTTAACAAATGATTTTGTTTCTTGTTACAGAAGACATTTGATAGTTTAATGGCTGGTTCTCTGTTCCTGACATTTCTGCACTCGTATCAAGCATCAGTGAGTATTCAAATTAAAATCCCTAATAGAAATTTAAAAACACTGGACACTATTGGTAATTGTCAAAGACCAGTCTTCTCACTTGGTATATCTCAACATATGCATAAAACAACAAACCTGTAAAAATTTGAACTCAATTGGTCATCGAATTTGCGAGAGAATAATGGAAGAAAAAACACCCTTGTCACTCGAAGTTGTGTGCTTTCAGATGTTTGCTTTCGAGACCTCAAATTCAAAATTTGAGGTCTCGAAACCAAATTTGTGGAAAATTACTTCTTTCTCGAAAACTACATCACTTCAGAGGGAGCCATTTCTCACCATGTTTTATACTATCAACAGCTCCTCATTACTCGTTACCAAGTAAGGTTTTATGCTAATATTTATTTTGAGTAATTACCAATAGTGTCCACTGCTTTTAATCTGAGAAACATTATACTGACAGTAATGCTTTTCAGATAAAAATTGTCGGTCATAAAAACATATTGTTTTACATATTTTGAGATTATGGGTTTCTCAAAATGCATTTATACTATCCAAAGTTGCTGTAGGCTTCTTACCAAAAGTTTTAATTGCCATTAATTTTAAAGGCAGTGGACACTATTGGTAGTTACTCAAAATAATTATTAGCATAAAACCTTTCTTGGTGACGAGTAATGGGAAAGGTTGATGGTATAAAACATTGTGAGAAACGGCTCCCTCTGAAGTGCCATAGTTTTCGAGAAAGAAGTAATTTTCCATGAATTTGATTTCGAGACCTCAGATTTAGAACCTGAGGTCTCAAAATCAACCATCTAAACGCACACAACTTCGTGTGACAAGGGTGTTTTTTCTTTCATTATTATCTCGCAAGTTCGATGACCGATTGAGCTCAAATTTTCACAGGTTTGTTATTTTATGCATTTGTTAAGATACACCAAGTGAGAAGGCTAGTCTTTGATTATTACCAATAGTGTCCACTGCCTTTAAGAGTGATTACAGAACATATACATTCCCTTTAATAGAAATTAACAATATTCTCATAGATGTTACGATAATGATAATTGTTGAGTATCTTTATCTTTTTATTTTTCATTAAAAAAAAAATCGATTTCATTTTTTGAATTTTCTTCCAGCTAAAAAATAGTACAAGTTTACAGTCGGGGTACGTTTCATCCCTGACAACCGCAGAGTCGACGTACCATAAAGCCATCGTGTTTCAGTTCATCATCTGTTTCAGCGTTCTAATAGCTCTAGGTCTGCTGACTTTCTGGCACGCTCGTCTTGTATCACGAGGAGAGACCAGCATAGAGAAGTACACCAATGACTCTGAGAGGGCTCGCTTGAAGAAGGTCAATGTGGTGAGTTGCAATCAGATGTACTTATTCTCTTTAACTTAAAGACACTGGACACTATTGTATTAGTACTTGTCAAAGACCAGTCTTCTCACTTGGTGTATCTCAACATATCATGACCAGTCTTCTCACTTGGTGTATCTCAACATATCATGACCAGTCTTCTCACTTGGTGTATCTCAACATATCATGACCAGTCTTCTCACTTGGTGTATCTCAACATATGCACAAAATAACAAACCTGTGAAAGTTTGAGCTCAATTGGTCGTCAAAGTTGCGAGATAATGTTGAAAGAAAAAACACACTTGTCACACAAAGTTGTGTGATGTTTGATTTTGAGACCTCAAAATAAATCTAATTATGAAGTCTCAAAATCAAATTCGTGGAAAATTCCTTCTTTCTCGAAAACTACGTTACTTCAGAGGGAGCCGTTTCTCACAATGTTTTATACTACCGACAGCTCGCCATTACTTGTTACCAAGTAAGGTTTTATTCTAATAATTATGATGAGTAATTACCAATAGTATCCACTGCCTTATAATAGTGCAGGTATTCAAATTCACAAATTAAAACCAGAAATCTAAATGTTGTTAAACCCCTACCGGCACCCAAATTGGGGAAAGAATTTTTGTTTACCGGTACATATTTTATAACTAAGATCAAAATTATAAGAAAATCCAGATAAAACCATATGGAACACCCCAGGGGTCGATTTCACAAAGAAGTTAGGACTACTCCTAACTTATGATTATTCCTAGGAGGTACACAAAACGTCTTAACTCTTTGTGAAATCCACCCCAGATAGCAGAGTATGGCAATCAAAACCAAAGATAAATGTATGTGAACAGGTTTCGCACTTTTTATGTTTTGTGCTTGCAAGCTTTCACGTTTTGTGCTCATAGTTCACTTTTTTTTTCTCACATCCCTGATGACAGCATGTCATGGTCGAGAGGTCTAGCATGGGACTCGGGTTCTGGTGGCTGAGTCATCGGAGTACGGGTTCGAGTCACGGTTGTCACACTTGAGCGAGACACTTTACTAAAAATTAATTGCGCCTCATTATCCAGGAAACGGGTAGTGTAGGGATTGTTGGTGTGAACAATTGACAACCTATGCGCCCATTTGGTTGGCGGTGCTGCATATTCCTAAGGAGTTGAGATGATTTCTGGAATGTTTAGAGCCTGAGGAACAGGCGGCCTTCCTTATACACATTATTGTTTATACTACCAGGGCCCAATTTCATAGAGCTGCTTAAGCAGAAAATACTGCTTAAAATATCCCTGCTTAGCAAAATGAGCAGGACACCAGTCACAAGTTGTTCATGTGACATGATATTTTGGCTGGTGACCTTATTTTGGTTAGCATAATTTTGTTTTGCTAAGATTATCTTTGTGCTTAAGCAGCTCTACGAAAGTGAAAATGCCTGGATAGCCCCCTGTGCAAGCCTTTTATCAACATTTCTATTTGACCATAATATATTTATTTTATAGGTGTACAAAAGTCCCTACAATTTTGGGGTGTTGGAGAACTGGCGTAAACTGTTTGGGCTGTACGGGGGAAGGTAATATGTTTAAACATGACAGATTTTATTTCCAACTAGGAAGAACTTAAGTCATATTTGTTTTTCTAGATTTGTAATTCTTGTAGGGAGAAAGGGACAGGGTCATATGTCTTGAGTAGATGGAGCTTGAAGCCTGCAGAAAACATAAGAAAATGTCAAAGAAAAGTAATAATAATACAATATGTTTAATTTATTTAGCGCATTGTATTAAGTGTCTGCACATTATGTGACCCAACATAGATGAAATGACAAGTCATTGAAAGCTCAATCAGTAATTTTAGTCGTAAAAGAAAATAGTGAAAAACCTTCTCATATTTTCACTGTTTTCAAATATCAAGTTTTGGAATTACATGGCCAACAACTGCCTCTGCCCTCAAAAACAATTGTAAGGCCCGAATTTTGTTTTGTTTTTTGGCAGGACATTCTGGAGGCACGTTCTCCTACCATCCTCCCATGGTCCAGAGCATGATGGGACACAGTGGAATGCGCAGATAACACCAGGTTTTCTACCGAAGTCGTTGCCATGACAACCAACAACATTGCCATGACAACTGACAACAGGCCTTTGAAGCAGCTTTGAACCTTAAAATATTGTTAAACATAAGACAAACCTATATAGTACTTGAGGTATTGCATGGTGAGGTATCAATGTGTATTTGGTTTGCAGTAACACCATGTGTGTAGTTTGTTCTGCAACTGTCTTTCTTTATTCTACTACCGCGGAGTAGATTATCGGATGTTCGGGAGACTTCTCAGTTCTGAAAAGAACTGTCCTGCTTGTAAACTACTACCCGGTGGGAAGGTATAGGAAATTGGCTAGGACTACTACTTTAGCTTATAGGATCGAATCTGCGGAGTCAGTTCTTGAATTGGTCTCAACGTTTCAACTAGCTTGCTCTAGTCATGGCGAAGACAATAGATGTTAAATTTAGGTTCATTTATTATTCTTTGGTCTCGATCGAAGGATAACTGGTGGCTTGAGGTTTTTTTCTCCCCGCATATTTATACCAAGAGTAGAGGTGTGTTTTGCGATCGAATACATTTGAGGGACTGTTTAAAAAATGCCCACCACACTTTGACTTCGACTAGGAGCGTGTTTTGGCGGCCATGACGAAAAAAAAATTTCTGACGTAAAGTTCACTAACTGAATTTTTTTTCGAGAGCTACGCGAAAACGGGTCAGTAACCACAAACAGTTCTTTAAATAAACAAACGGCATTCATTTTATTTTGTAAGTAACGGGACTTAGTCTTTGTAGTTTTATCATTATTATTTAATTGCTACGCTTTATGGTCTAGTAAAAATTCTGAGCTTGAGTCATGCGGTCTTGTGGATGTTCCCGCTCAAATTCAACCCAAGATTTGGGGGTCAAGATGCCTGCTAATATAAAGTTTCTCTTGTGTGACATGGCAACACTATTGGTAATTACTCAAAATAATTATTTAAGCATAAAACCTTACTTGGTAACAAGTATTGGGGAGAGGTTGATAGTATAAAACATTGTGAGAAACGGGCGGCTCTCTCTGTAGTAAAGTAGTTTTCGAGAAAGAAGTAATTTTTCACGAATATGATTTTGAGACCTCAGATTTAGAATTTGAGGTCTCAAAATCATTCATCTGAAAGCAAACAACTTTGTGTGACAAGGGTGTTTTATGCTTTCATTATTATCTTGCAACTTCGACGACCAATTGGGCTAAAATATGTTGAGATGCACCAAGTGAGAAGACTGGGCCCAATTTCGTGGCTCTGCTTACCGTAAGCACAGAATCGGCGCTTACGGAAGCAGGGAATTCTGCGCTTACGGCAAGCATATTTCACGGGTTATCGGCAAATTTGGGCTTCTGCGCGTGCGTACTTCACGTTACTAGGCATTCTACGCTTACAAGGCTAGCGCAGAAATTCGGAGCTTGCACGTAAGCGGGGAATCTCGATCGTAAGCGCAGAATTCGGCGGTAAGCAGAGCCATGAAATTGGGCACTGGTCTTTGACAATTTACCAATAGTGTCCAGTGTCTTTAAAGTGAAAATGAAAAGTGGTGTAAATTAGACTCGGCAGTGCAATACGAATGCTGTAGAACCAAGGCATACAAATCATACAGCTGCTTAGTAGCAAACATTATAAATTAATTGAGCACAAATTGACAATGGACCAGTCTCACGTTCTTTGTAAACCAGTTTACTAAATTTGTGCGAGTAGGTCAGTTCTGAATTGGTCAACATGATGTTGACATGAGTTGAAGCATAAGTTGCTTGTAGCAATCAGTGCCTATAATTATTTGTCCTCCGTTATGTTTTAAAGATGCTGTCAGATTTTTTGCCCCAAACATTAAAAAATATATTTTTTTGAGTGAATGGTATTTCAAAGAGTATCACCCGCTCTAACGAACCATGACAACAATTTTGAGCACTTTATTTCACTGCTACTAATAATTGGCGGACTTTTAGAGAGCAATGGCTCAAATGAAAGCTTGTAACTTTCTCGACCGCCATCAAAATACCTATTGAATTTTAAATCAAAATATTTTGGTCAAATCTGCCAAAAATCTGACATAGCATCTTTAATATTTTTTCTGCCATTTTTATATATAGCTCAGTACTCTTTTTGTATTTTTTGTTCCCCTTCTTGATTTGTAAGAAGTTGGTAGATAATTGTGGAGAATGGCAGTGCAACCTCAAACTATTGATACTTTTCTAACGATGATGTAGCGAAACAGAGGTCTTTTACAAATAAAACAGGAATCTTTTCGGTTTTTTTAAGTTAAGTTCTGTCTTTTATTTTGGTTCTTTTCAAATCATGTTTAAGTATTTCTAACACATTTTCTATGTACAGTGTGTCTTAAAATTTTTGATGAATAATTTGTGTAAAAAAAAATCATTTTGAAATATTTATGAAGCGGAAATAATTAACTTTATGTATACATACAATGTATTTTACCCTCTTTGACCATCCACTGTGTTGTGTATGATATAGATAAACTATGCCACCCTGCAATATGACATCATGTTGTAAGTACAGATCTTGACTGTACACAATCAACCCTCTTACCATCTAACCATTCACGTCATCCACCTAAGGTGGACAGATAGTGATGTACTGCATTTGTTTTACCATTCCAGATAAATTTAATGAATCAAAATGTCTCTTAAAGGGCCTAGAATGCACCAGAGAGCATCTACAACCTAAAACATTTCCGGGGCCCTAAAGCGGGCCCCGGACCCCACGCCGTAAGGGCTTCGCGCTTTGCGCTCACAGGCTTCGCCATCGCAATTTCGTCTCTTTTTTTTTACCAAATACTTTTCCTTCTTTTTTCTGAAACTCCATTCTCATGCCTGCACCTTTCATATGATATCATTTGTGCATGCAGGGGCGCTGCATTCACAAAATGATATCAACAGGGCCCAATTTCATAAAGCCTGCAAACACATAGCACACTAAACACAGAAAATGTGTACTCATTATGACTGGTGCCCTGATCAATAATTGTCAAGCAGAATTTTCTGCTTAAATAAGCTTTATGAAATTGGGCCCTGATCTACACAGAACATAGTAAACCTCTTACTTTGTAAAACCATTCCACATTATCCACTGTGGTTTGAATGCAATTTTGCCAGCATATAATACAATATCATGTGAATGATTACATTTTCACAGAACACAGTCAACCCTCCTACTGTCTGACCACTCAATATCACCTACATGGCTTTGATGATAGATACGTTGACCAAGCAGTTAGCAATACTTATGATACATGTGCCAAGAAATGCTTCTTCACAGAACACATGTACAGTTGTACCACCACCTTAATCAACCCCTGCAATAGTCTTGGTTCCAAGACAATTGGTCTTGCGCAGTCACACACAACCAACGTTCCGATCTATGTACGGCAAAAACTGTACACGGTTGTAATGAACAAACGTAGCACGCCCTTTGTTTCTCTGACTTCTGGATTTCACCAGAGATGGTTTTCAGTGTAAAAAGTGTAAACCATCTCTGGTGAGATCCAGAAATCAGAGAAACAGAGAGCCAGCTACTTTCGTGTACAGTTTTTGCCGTGCATAGATAGGAACGTTGGTTGTGTGTGACCGCGCAACACCAATGGTCTTGGAACCAAGATCACCCATGCAATTGACTGGTTTCAAATGGTTTGACAATTGAAATAAATAAATAAATGTGATTAAAAAGCTTGGTTTCTTAATTGCATCTTGTTCAACAGTTATTTTCCCTCAATACTTTTCAAAAGTGTTCTTACTTCTTAATCTTAGATCTGATGGTAACACTTGGTAAAAGAGTTCTCCTAATGTAAGAGCTAGCGTGTATTATGCATAAATTTCAGTCGAATTTCAAAAAATAAAACCCCCCAATAAATTTGTATATAAAAATAATAATTTCATCATACATGTAGAGTGTTCCAGATAGCTTGGTAGGGCTTTAAAACCAAGACAATCATTACAGTCAGAGAATTCCATTCTAAAGAGCTTGTTTCAATCAGGGGTGAGAGTTATTACTAACAAAAAAGTCCGAAACTTGGATACAAATTTAAAGGTCTTGAAATGATGCCATTTCTACAGTTTGATAACCCCTGGAGTTATAGATTCCAAGGAGCTTTTGGAAACAGTATCCAAAGCACTAGAGAAGTAGACCAATGAGCACGATTTCTCTATTTGTGGAAAAAATATTGTCTGATTTTCTTCACCAGGCCGACATAGAAAGTCTGAGTTCAGCCAAAAGTCTGAACAATCTCATGCCTGTTTAATTCAGCATGCTTCAGCCCAACTTTACAAATTTGGGTCAAGAAAGCCCCACAGTTTTGAAAAAGAACCCTGTAGTACACAAACAATTTTTTTCTGAACGACTCACAGATGTAAATATTGAAGATTGGACCCAAAGCAGTTTAAGACCTTTACACTGACTTTTAAAGCATGGCAATTGTTTAAAACATACGAAGCAAATTAAAATATCGGCAGAAGTTTGTGGGTGTTCCTTTAATCCTGCCCAAAAGTTAGCGAGGTAACTGGAATAAACAAAGTTACACTTGTTACAGTTGATCTATAATAAAAAATACATCAAATGTTAACACTTTACAATGGAAACCTTTGAAGTGTACACATGGACAGCTGTACAACTAACAAAAGAAACAAAAAGTAACGCTATTTCACGTTTAAATTTAAACCTCTTTAAAATGTGCAAAGAAGTTTTGTTATAAACTAGAAAGGGGAAACGGAACTTAAAATAGCCAAAAAATATAGCGATGAAAGTATAACTTTAGTTAAATATTTACATTTGGTTTTTGAAAGAAAGTATCAGAACTTTTGTTGATTGCTTCTACTAATTTTCAGTGATTGATTAACTTTGAAACTATTGTTAAAACAATGTTCATTGGTTTTAAATACTAATCTAGTCTTTCACTTGTTTGACCTAAAAACTATTTAAGTGTATAAAATGCTATAAAAGGAAAACAAATAACAACCATATAAAATACAGAACAAAGGTAGTTTTTTTTGTAAATTACACGACACACATCTTTAAAACTTTAAAAACTTAAAACTGCTGATGAGTGTTTGCTCACAAGATGTTTCAATATAAATGAGTTTATAAGTAAAACGTTAATACATAAAAGAAACAAAATATCTCTTTTTGTGATACTATAAAATGTTTAACATACTCTTTTTTTCATTTTAGGACGAGACATCTTTAAAAACTTTGATTCGCCTCAATTTCTGATTTGATGTTCATTTGCAAAAGTACTAATTGTTAACATGCTGTCAAAAGATTTTAACAATTATTTGGGTCAAAGATTTTGAATCATTTTAAATATAAAATTCGGTATAGATTCAGAGCTAATTACTCCAACCTGCAAAGGTGTTAGACGCCCGATGTTATATGATAAAAATTAATTCACTGCACATCATCAGTTTTGAAACAATCATCCAAGTTGAAATTATCAAAGATGTCACCTTTTTTGGCTTTCTTGGACATCTGTTGGTTTGCGTTGACGCCTTTGGGGCACGGTAGCGAATTGACGTTGGGGACGACAAAGGGGACAAGTGGAGGTCGCGCACACTGGAGGTTGAGGTTAAACACCGCAGGCATGACCTGAGGGGGTGGCTGCATATTCTGTGAGGCCTGATGTAGCGCCGCTAACAAATCACCTGGGTTGAACTGTGGCTGGTAGTTGTTATTGTCTTCGACCTCGTGATCAGCTGGGGTTACCGTCGGGGTCAGTGTCGAGTCAGGGGTCGCCGTATCACCCTTCTCTCTTTGATTCGGTACTTTGACCTCCGGATGGTTCCCGTTGAGGTGGTCATTCACGCTCAGTCCTTTAAGTTCAGTGGTTGGAGTTGTTGGTCTGTTTTTCACCAATTCCGGAGTCTGAGGGCGACTGCTTTCATTACTTGCGAGGTAGTCACTGATGGCGGAAGACAGAGAGTTGTTGAGATCGATGTCCATCTTGGCGTCAGTGTCGGTGGACGAGGCTTCTGAAGTTGTATCTGAGAAATGGAGTTCCTTTCTGCAAATTCATTAAACAAATGTTGAGTTTAATTTTTTGTTTATGTTTAATATTATCAACACATAAAATGTGAGAGTTCCTTCGTAAGATCAGATAACTGTTGGGTTGTGTCTTTTCAAGATGTGCAAAACCAAATTCATCAGTTTGTTGCATTTATTATTTGTTTTAAGTTTTTCTCTTTCCAAACTGGGTTGCAATATCTTTCAAATAAAATTCCATTCAAAATTTGCTATTTATGAAAGTATTTTTATCTTCAATTCAAGACAGAATTTTCAAGGCCAAACAGTACCAGAGCATAAGTTTCTTATCACGATTAATTAAGGTAAACAGACTAAAGGCAACTTTTTAACTTAGAGATGAACAAAGATAAATTTGAACAGCTAACAAGTTCTGTTTATCAACGCTATCTTGTGCTTGGGGAATACCTTGATTTTATTTTAAAAAGCACCCAAATTTAAGCTGTCCATACCTGGCGACTGTATCTGGTTTGTAGGTGTCCGCTGGATCATACTCGTGAAGTTTCTTTCTCCACTGGCGGACCAAACCTTCCCAAGCTCGACGGCTGCATTTGTGGAACTTGTTTGGCGTTGACATGTGCTTTCCTTTTGCTCGTTTGTTCCTGGGTACAGATTATAGCAAACATTCAGAGATGAGGCGGTCGTACAAAAGCAGGGTTCAACTCTGGTTTTCTTAAGTTGCAGAATGTGTTTTCCCTGGTGTGGTGCGTATTAGGGGATGTTCTTTGACTTTGTGCACATGCCTCGAAATAACTCGCAGCACCGACAGCAATAGACCTTTATCATGCTACCTCCATCTTAATCATGTTCCTCGTATCAAATAACAATAATGAATGCTAATAACCATTTTGCAAATAGGAACCAGACTATTTTGTTCGTCCTGCCTCTGTTTGGTAACATTAATACCAATAGGAGATCTTCAAGATGGCTGCACAGAATTCCCCGTTTCCGTAAGCACCGGTTCTGTGCTCACTGTAGCAAAGGGGAGAGCCATGCAATTGGGCTCTGATAACTTAAGCTTTTTGAACTTACTTGGGGACCTCTTGCAGGTAGTTGTCATATCCGAGCGTATTCTTTCCGTACTCTATCTGCTTCTGTCGGCGTACGATGATATTCTCATCGGTTTCGTATTCTTTCTTGGGCTCGGCACTCATGTTTACTTTGTGGCCTTTGCTGTAAAATGACAATATTTAAGTATAACACTTTAGTAGTTGTATAGAATTTTCCTGTGATTGTTTTTGTAAGTTAGCCCAAACATCCAAAATCAAGATGCGCAGATTGTCATAGCTTGGACATGGTTGTTCCAAGGACAGCGACCCCCCTTAACAGTGGTCCACAAGCCAAATAGACCGATCCAATAGGCTTCGCCCACGACGCACGTGTGAGCGAGAACACGTGGGGCTCTCCAATGCCTTTCTGCACAACTCTGCCGCGCGCGCCAAGTATACGCGCACGCATGTCGAACCTTAGTGTCGGACCTTCGTTGCGTAGTGATTGGTCAATATGCAATGGGGCAGAGCTTAATGGATCGGTCTATTAGTTCACTAGACAAACTCTTGTGACACTGTCTTGGGAGACTGCTCTTATGAGACTACTGCCCTCTATGCTGGCTTCCAAATAATACCCCATTATATGGCGGTCATATTTTAAGAGCTGTAGTCTCGCAGGGAGCAGCCGTCTCGAAAGAACAACACCAGTGTCGCGAGACTCAGAGAGGGAGTCAGTACACTGTCAATGCCACAAACATCTATGTTTATGTCAGAGTTTTGTCAGGGTTCTCCCCAGGTTTTTTTTTTTTAAACTGTGACGCATTCTTGACCAAAATCTTTTAAAGTTCGGCCAAAGGACGATGAATTGAAACAAGGTCTTCTTGGAATGTTTTCTACTTGGTGTTTATCTTGGTTGCAAATTCCATAGCGGCATTCTGGAGCATTATAAATGGTTTAATCTTGATGAATTTTTGTGAATCCCTGTAAATGTGTAATTTTGTTTGCTGTCACTGTCTAATGAGTGATGACACAGGGAACGATTTCATCCAGCACCAGGGCTGTATGCTTCGTTTTTGAAAGGGCAAGGGCACCAAGGCATTTTCTTCTTGGTTAAGGGCACTCTATGATGAAATTGCAAATTTGTACTGGAGCATTTCAAGGGCACAAAGGCAATGACCAGGGGACACGGAGGCAATCGCCTTCGTTGCCTCCGTGAAGTATCAGGCCTGAGAATGAAACTCAATCTAGCAGATAGTAATTTCGTTGCCTCCGTGGAAGAATCAGGCCTGCAGCACTATTGCATAGGAAAATCACTTTGGCTGATGTTTTGTGCACATGAATGCTAATATTGAGCTAGCAAGTGATGTCTTTTGAGTTAGCAAGTGATGTTTTTTGGGTAGCAACTGATACATTTTGCAGAGCATCTTGCCCTGCAATACAAGGGAAATTGTTCACTGTTGACCCAATACTTACTGTAGATCTTGATCTTCGTTACTGCCGTCGCTGGACTCGGACATCAGCAGACGACGTTTGTACTTCATCATGTCCTTCATGGCTCGTTGTTTGTCCTGCTCGAATTGCACTATTTTATCTGCCCAGCTTGCACTCGAGGTTATGACGCTTCGCTGGGTGGACGGCCGCACAACGTCTGGTGTGAAACTGCACAAAAATGAAAGTCGAGTTAATTTGGTCATTTTTGTTTTATGTTTGTTTCGTCTCTTAGTAAAAACCAGGGGCCTATTTCATAGAGCTGCTTAAGCAAAAAATAGCTCGCTTATTTTTCACATGTTACTGGCAAAAATGTCATGCCATATACATTGCTTGTGACTGGTATTCAGCTGTGGTTTACTAATAGCATAACAATTGAGTGGAGTCTTGGCCGGTAATCTGACTTTACTAAGCAAGGATTTTTTGCTTAAGCAAAATTTTGTGCTTAAGCAGCTTTATGATATTGGGCCCAGGGGACCATTAAATAGAGCTGACACTAAGCAAAAATTACTGTTAAAAATGTATTTGCTAAGCAAACTTCCCTTCAAATATTACTTGCTGTGGTACTGTAGTTTTTGAGAAATGAGTAAAACAATGTCACAAACAAATTATTTGTACCCATTTCTCAAAAACTACAGCGCCTCAGCAAGTAAAAGTTTAAGGGAAGCTTTCTACCACCATTATTTTATCTTCAAACTGTGTTAGTTTAAAGTAAATCTGTTGACAATGTGTTTTGACTAGAAAAATTTCCAAACCCCTATGTTCGTTTATTCACAAGAAAAAAAGGAGAAATATTTATGAATTGATTGTTGTCTTGTCGCACCTGGATCTGGTTTTCATTTCCTTAGCTCCAAGGGAAGGAAACTCTGAGCTACTTTTTAAGTCCATCTTCTTATTGCCATCGGGTGTTCTTTTATCGCTCGTCCATCGATGAGGTTTGCTGAGGAAAAAAAAATGGAAAATTAAATTGATCCGTTAATAGCTGCTATTTGTTTTGTCATAAAAGTAGCTTGATTTTTATTTACAGAATAAGTTACAGCATAGTATCAATTGTAATCCCAGCATTGGGGGACCCTGGACTTGGCTTCGGGAATTGAAAATGGCTTGTCATGATAGTCCCTGCCATGCCCATATATATGATGCCCCGCTACTGCCAGCAGGGGCACTTGTTGTACATCCCCCACATGATCTGCTATTGTCCCGGTAGGGCGCATAAACAAATGGTACAACCTTTGCAAAGTCCCCGCTATTTTCCTAATAACTTTCCGTATGGCGCCACCAGTTTTTCACTCAGTTTTACAAAAAGGGATATATCAATCAGGTAAATTAGATACTATATTATTGGATAACTTTCCGTATGGCGCCACCACTTTTTCACTCATTTTTACAAAAAGGGATATCTCATTGAGGTAAATTAGATACTATATAATTTCATATCGAGTGAAAAAGTGGTGGCGCCATACGGAAACTTTTCCATATTATTTTATTTCGAATGAAAAAGTGGTGGCGCCATACGGAAACTTTTCCAACTTGAAAACTGAAGAAGTTGAAATTGATTTTAAAAAATGCCCGTAGGCACTATCCAGCCACCACTTTTTGCGTGAAGTATCTAAATTTGTTCAAATGCCCTAGGGTTGTTCCACAACCCACTCCTTTTTGGTAAAAATGAGTGGGAAAGTGGTGGCGGGAATCAGGATACGAAAATCTTTCCCGGACTTTTGTCAATTTTTGGGGGGTTTAATGTTTGCCATGAAATGAACGGCAACAGCGTCCATACAAGTTTGATTAAAACACCTAAAATTACCAAATTTAACACACACTTATTATGGACTTTAAATACTTGTGATTTTATCTACCTCTCCCTGTAGCGTGTTCTGTGACCGGCATTGTTGTCCGAACTACCCCGGCGATCATTGTACCGCTCACGGTCACGACGTTCCCGCGTCTCGCCTTGCCCTTGTTGCTCATGATGATGACGGTCGTGCTTGCGAAAATGATCACTTGTTTTGTGATGTGGTGATCTCCAGCTCCGAAATTCGTCGTCCTCTTTTTCACCTTGGTGATTTCTACTTCTTACAGAAGCCATATTGCTTAAATAATTTGGAGAAAGACGGACAAAAATGTGGATAAAACAGGAAAATTGAGAGCACTAGTGGAGACAGTTTCACACGGACGACTACTTTGAGAGGGACGATGTTTCTTTTTACATTTCGCGCGAAAACGAAAAGGACACCTCTGCGCATGAACTCTGTGCAACCAAGAGGGGCGGCGGGCAGGGACTTATGAATATTTATATTCTGTACCGAACAAAGGAAGTAATTTTTCATCTTTTTGTCAACCACTGGTTCGAGAATGTATTGAAATAAATAATACTTGGATTTTCCATTATCTATGAACGATCATTTATTTGTATCATTTTTTAAGAAGTTCTTTTAATTAGCGTTCATCCAGATCCAGGTGGGGTACAAGCAATACAATCGAAAGAACAAATAAAAGAAGATAATCTGGACACTCTCCATATAAACAGTACGAAATAGCGGCTGATGCCAGACTGTAATCAGCTGGAGGTAGTTCGTACCATTTATTTGAAGGGTAACCTATTTTTATGTTTCAATATAAAAAAATATATAAACATATCACAAGTTATAAATAAAAAATACAAAAATCAATTTAATATAAAAATAAACCAGTTCATACAATTTTAGGTGTAATATTTTTAAATTTTGTTATTTGAAATATAAATACAAAAGTCATTTGTAATTATATCCCCCTGCACTTAGTGGAACAGAACACTTCCTACGTCCTTTTTTTGTTATGGTTCAAACTCGAGTGTGTGGTGGTGGTAGGGTGTATGTGTTTTGCAGAGCGGCAAATACAAATTTCTTCTCATCACCCCCATAAAATTCCCGTAAATCCCCTTAAATTTTCTGCAAAATGGATGTAGTTACTATGGTTATATGTGTCCCAAGAAGGTAAGTTGTGATTCATTTTTGAGAATACATGAATATGTTGTGTTTATTGCGAGATATTGTGTGTCAAAATGTGTACGAATTTCGTCGGCAATGACGCGGATTTATGCTTCGACATTCCAGGGGCTCACTTTCCCCCTACGCACACGGCACGGCGGACACGGATGTCCGGCGGGGCCGTGGCCGGCACGAGACGGCATTGCATTGTTTGACATTTTGGATAAATCATACGACTACGAACTAGCAATATAATTAAAATAGTGGTTTATTTCTGTTTAGTTTCATTGGATAACTTTCCATATGGCGCCACCACTTTTTCACTCATTTTTACAAAAAGGGATATATATATCAATCAGGTAAATTAGATACTATATTATTTTATTTCGAATTAAAAAGTGGTGGCGCCATACGGAAACTTTTCCGTTTAATTTCTTTTCATGTAAATCACAACAATACAATGTGACCCTAAAAATTAAAATGTATTTAATTCCATGATGTGATGGACTGGTCACTGGTGCGATGGGCTCTAAAAAGTTGTATTTGAAAATTATTTTGAATTTATTTTATTAAAATTCAAATTAAATTTTAGTTTAATGTTCTTATACTAAATCCTTCAAAAGTCATTTAATTTAAAACAAACAATCTCTTGTTTACAGTTGTTTTGAAGGCCTTGGCCTTTTTCACAAGCTTGTGTTTGTGAAATTTGTCCTTCTCTGCAGAAGAAAGAACATCATGAATCATGATCATAAAATGTGGTAGTAGGAACAATGACTATCTGCCCCTTGTTGAACAACGAGAATGCGTAAAAAATTTTGTATCTGAGTAAAGTAACACAAGTGTTTTGAATTAGCTTTGTAATGCAGCAGGCGCCTTAGCTTAGTTTTAAATGTTCTCCTTTTGCACTACATTGTAAAAAAAAACACTGGGTTTTAGTTCCGATTTATTATCCCAGTTTTAACTTGATGTGTGATCGGACTGATCGCTTCATATTATTTTGTTTCTGCAGGAAATGAATCTACCGGTTGCCTCTTAGGTTTTATGAAATCAATCCTCCCCTGGAAAAATATTTAAAAACAAAAAGCAAACAACCGAGAGAAAAGAAGATTGCTGAACCCTTGACATCCTGTTCAGGAACCAGAATGGCGTCTAATAACACCAAGCGTAAAGACATGCTTGGCTTGAAGAAGAGAAGTTTATCCTTAAAGTTCGGCCAAAAAGAGGACATGCCTTTCTCACCGTTGCTCCCTACAAAGATGGGTGGACCTACATTGGCATCCCCAATGACTACGTTGTCTGCGTTCATGGGGGAGTTAAATTGGTAAGGAGCGAAAATTATGGTTTGTTGTAGCTTAAAGAGTCTATGCCAATTTCAGCATCAACACATACCTGAGTCATGCCCTTCTTTGTGATTTTTGATTGTGTTTGAAACTTTCTTCCGATGCAGCGGGGGTAGCAGCCTACAAAACGACGACTGTTGCTCTCTCGCACAGAAGACTTTTAAACTTTGGGTCGTCACATGACAAACATGACTGTACATACATGTCCTAAGCTTTGTCTGTTAAGAGTCTTTATTATGCAAATTTCAGCATCAAGAGGTACCTCATGTGGGCCCTACTTCTTTGTTTGAGATTTTAATTGTGTTTGAAACTTTATTCCAATGCAGCGAGGGTAGCACCCCTAAGCGACGCTTGTCACTCTCTAGCACAGGAGACACGCCGGTGAGCTCTCGAGCGTCGTCACAAAGTTCAGATCTAGGACAACCAGGTCAGTTGACCTCTTGCTGCATTTTTTTTCATGTTTCATTTTTAACTGTTTTCGTTGTAGTTGTTTTTCCATTAGTTTTGAATGTTTGTTGATGATGTTATAATTCTCTGAGTACATTGTATTGCTTTTTCTGAATTTTATATGTAAACTTGTTTTTATCATTGTATGTAATGCTTGAATGCGCAGGAACAATTGTTTGCCTTTTTTTGTTTTTCTTTTAACAAAGGTTTTCAGAAATCCTTTAATAATGTTTGAATATTCCTTGTGATTTATTAAAGTCTTTCATGCATCAACTGGTCTCTACTGACCTTTCTACATGTTCTAGATCCCTTCAAAAAACAGATGTTTTACAAAAAAGAACAAGTTGCACATCCACACAGTTTTCAGAATATGAAATAGGACTCTATTGTGACCTGTTTTTGGGCGCCAAATGTGCAAGAAATAAGTGAACAATTGATGATTGTGACACTGTTTTGCTGATGGATTGAATATGTTGCTGGTAAGCTTAATTGCTGGTACATATAGGCAGCAGTCAGCCACCAAATCCTTTGTCTGGCTTTTCATCATTGTAGCTCTTCTTTGGGAAAAATCTTTGCTTCAAAAACTGAGGCCTTTGGAGTTGCTAGGTTCAAATTTAAAAAGCTAGGCCCTAGGCATATAGATTGGTTTTAAGCTTCTTTTTTTTTTAGGAATTGCACAACAAAAAACTGCAACGATAGGCCTAAAATGTGTTAATTAAAAGATGTGCCAACAATTATGCAATGTCATTTATTTTGCGGAAGTTTTGGTATGTTTTTTTTATAAATGTTTTTGTGTATGCGTCATCCGTCAAATTTCGTTCAGACAAGATTTTTTAAAGGAAAACATATCTTTCGGCAAAAATTGAGCCATGCAACTTTAACAAATTTTGAATAAAAAAAATGTGTGTTATTTTACAACATTTTAAAGCAATCCCTGTTAGAATGTGTTAAATCTTTGCGTTTTGTATTTTGTTGTTTTTTATGAAAATATCTGACAAAAGTTTATTTTGTCCCCCTTTTTTTGGTACAGTATTTTACATAGGTTCCCCAACCGCAGACGAGTCCCCCTTTGCAGAACAGTAAGTGGTTTTCTATTCTTTCATTCCTTGAAACTACACCTCAGATATATCACATGGTTTTAAGTTGCCCCCCATTCATTTCCTCAGTGTCCCTTCAAAAAGTCATTCCTAAAGATTTTAAAATTTGCAAAGTGAAACTTGGGCTGAACAAAGAAGTGAATACACAGGTCTGTTTAAAACAGTCCCTCTGCCTACAGGTATCCGAAAGCCTAATAAATAAAAGATGGTTATGGTAGTAAGTAAGCTTGGGCGATATCGGTTTATTTTATTCATGATATATCACCGACAATATATCGCGATATTCGATATAATCGCGATTAATGAAATTTGACATCATCAGTCTTCAAACTCCAAGTGAAAGTTGTAGAAGAGAGACAGTCATAGCTTAAGAGAGGTGTTCTAATGACCTATTCTTTTGGTTTTACTCCAAACCTATGGGGTGCAAGATGTCTCAGCTAGCAAATACATCGCGATATTTAATCGATATTGCGATATATCGCGATTATCGCGATTATCGATATTTCGATTAAAACCAAATCCATCCGATATCGAAATCGTTTCCAAATTAATATCGCGATATTCGATAATATCGTGATATCGCCCAAGCTTAGTAGTAAGCATTCTTGCAAGGTCATTTCATCTGAAGTGTTCCCAACGATGAAAACACCAATGAATCACAGTTTTTTACTGTTCCTCAACTGGTAGATGCTGTAGTTCAAATGAAACTTTCAAATGTGACTTCTGCTGTATCTTCATTGATAATTTGGCACATGAATCAGCATTGCATCAACAACAACCAACCTCACAACCGTTAACCATGGAGGAAAGAAAATTCTTCATCCATGCTTAAACCCTATCTCCACGCTTTAACCATGGAGGAATGGGGGGCTTTAACCAACTCAGTGAGTCACTATTTAAATACACCCCTCCCTCCCTTGCCCCCATCCTGGCAAGCTGTTGCATGTGTCCTTTTAATGGCTCATTGGTCTCTAGTCAATGAGGCAGGCAGCTGCCAGCTGGTCCTATGTTGGGTTACTTCAGTCCCTAAGCTATTTATCAAACCACGTAATTTGCATTTACAGGAACTGAGTGAACATGCATTGACTGCAAGTCTTTGTGTAAGAATTAAGATTTTCTAAGCACAGAAAATCATGCTTAACAGAAACTGGTTACCAGCCAAAATCCCTTAAAGTTTACAGCTGCCAGCTGGTCTTTTGTTGGGTTACCAGTACTTCAGCAATAGCCTATTAATCAAACCATGTAATTAGCATTTACAGGAAACTCGGTGAATAATGTGTTGATTGCAGGTCTTTTTGAAAAAGCCTACTTTACATAATCTGATTAAGAACATTTTCCTGCTAAGGAAGATTTGTCTTTGCTAAGCTAAGCAAATTATCTGGGCCCAGTTGGTTTGGTTTGTTCACATTTTCAACACATGGGCTTGCCATAATATGCTTCATACCACATAAAGATGATATCACACTCAAGAGTGTACATTGTACATAGAGTGGGGCACGAGTTGCATCAATGTAAACTTTACAGAATTTTGGCTTGTAACCAGTTTCTGTTAAGCATGATTTTCTGTGCTAAGCAAGTTGTTAATGCCTATTGGCTTTATGAAATAGACCGATCCATTAAGCTTCGCCCCATTGCGTATTGACCAATCACAACGCAACAAAGGTCCGACAAAGGTCCGACATGCAACGCGCGCAGCAGAGTTGTGCAGAAAGGCTTTGGAGAGCCCCACGTGTTCTTGCTCACACTTGCGTTGTGGGTTGAGCCTACTGGATCGGTCTATTGGGCCCGAATCTAATGCATACCTTAAAGTTTTACACTAAAATTCCTCACTTAGTTTTAAGACTTCCAAATTACGTGAATTGTTTTTTCGTTTGCAGATCTTCTTCCCTGAGTGCATTCCGGCGCTACAATTCTCTCCCCAGTCCACAAGCTGCCCCTGATCCCCCAGTCTTCTTGTTATCCAAAGAAATAAAAAGTGAAGAGGGCTCAAATGGTTGCTTAGCGACGGAGGTTGATGAAAAGGAGTGTCAAAGAAAGAGAGCAGAGACGATCATGTGGGAAGCGTGTAATGACCAAGAAAATATTGATGTTCAGGTAGTTACATTATCAATATCGGGTTTCTACCCCAGATTTTTTTTTTTTTTTTACGTCGGGAATTCTTGACCAAAAATTAGAATGTTTGGCCTAAATAAATAAGGTCACATTTGTTTTAAAAGCTCTACTCATTTAAAACCACTCTAAAAACACTTATTTAAATCCATCTAGTCTATTCAGATTCTGCTATTTCATCCCACTTTTATTTGTAATTTGTTGTTATCCTACACTAATGTAACAGATGCAAAGTGGTCCCTTTGTTTCCTGCCATAGTGAAGAATATTTTGAAAAGAAAAAAAGATTGCCAAAACAACTGTTTAAAATTTGATACAGTCCATTAAAAAAAAACATGCATATAAATTGGCAATGTTTAAAATCTGTGGTTTGCTTTTTCCTCCAAATGCAGCGGAAAATTGAAACCTTCAAAACAGGCCGGCCCAGGCAGATTTCTTTCATCGAGGCTGGAACATTCGAAGCCACAACTAAAGAGAGACCAATCTCTGCTCCTGCTTCCTTGGTAAGTTTGACATCTTCATGTTTCACCCACAGTCTGGCAGAAATGCATGACTCAGATTGAGTTTTAGTTCCTCATCAATAGTTGGACTCTAGAAACGTCTTACGTGTAAGTTACTAAGATGATTGATCACTCGGTACTGTTGTCAGTTTTTACATTGTAGTAATTTTTGACTTTCTGCTTCTTCTCACCCATACACTCTTGATTTGTTGAGATGTAGAAGGAGCCAACAGCTTTATTTCACGTACTGCATCTCTTTGCAACTCCTTGTCTGGTGCATGTTTCCTTCCATCATATGTGGTTGAGATGTAGAAGGAGCCAACAGCTTTGTTTCACGTACTGCAACTTTTTGCAACTCCTTGTCTGGTGCATGTTTCCTTCCATCATATGTGGTTGAGATGTAGAAGAAGCCAACAGCTTTATTTCACGTACTGCATCTCTTTGCAACTCCTTGTCTGGTGCATGTTTCCTTCCATCATATGTGGTTGAGATGTAGAAGGAGCCAACAGCTTTATTCCACGTACTGCATCTCTTTGCAACTCCTTGTCTGGTGCATGTTTCCTTCCATCATATGTGGTTGAGATGTAGAAGGAGCCAACAGCTTTATTCCACGTACTGCATCTCTTTGCAACTCCTTGCCTGGTACATGTTTCCTTCCATCATATGATCTAGACTTTCCCGCTAAGTCCCTTGAACAAAAACAAAAAGAAGTTTAGTGGGAATCAAACTTATATATGCTGAACTTTGTCCTGATGTTTTCTTTTTCTGTGTTAGCTTGAGCAGGCAGCGAGACCACAGACGACCGTACTCAACTCCCCTGTCAAGCTTCAACACTGCCGCCTCGTCAGCAGCAACGAAGATGAGGAAGATGGTTTTACTGAACTCTTCATGGATTCAAATGAGGTGAGCCAATCAAACATCTCCTTTTACTGAAGTCTGTTTGGAATTCAAATCTGTAAAGCCAATCAAGTGTATCCTTTTTTTCTGAAATCGTCATGGGTTCAAATCTGCTAAGCCAATCATGCGTCTTCTTTTCATTTTGCCATTTTCATTTTGCAAAGGGCACTTCAATTGGAAAATCTTGAAGGTAGTGGGAAACTTTTGAAGGGGCACCAAGGCGAAGACCAGGGGCAACGGAGGCCTAGCCTCCATGTAATGGCCTGCTTTGAACAACAGCTTTCAGTTGTGTAAAGTGTTTCCCCCTTGAATGGTCAAAAATGCAATCACCAGTGTCTGTTATGTCCACAAAATTCAATACAGAAAGGATTTAACCTTCATACTTTTTGTGACCATGTAAAATTTGTGAAGTTTCTGAATTGCATTTTGTACAGATTACTAATTCTAGACATTCTTGTCACAGGCCTCAGAATCGGCTGTACCCGGGAGTCTGTGCAGCCTCCTCAGCGCCCCCATGGTCATCTCACCGCCTACCCCATCCTCTGACCACGCCCTTCGTGACCTCGACTGCAACACTTTAGATGACACCCCGAATGGTCCCAAATGTCGAAGAACAATCTTCAAAGTCCCGAGCCAACCCGTGATGAGAAGGTCATCCTTCTTAAAGCGGGCAGATCGACCGCGGGACACCCCAAGCCCAGTTCAGAGTAAAAGATACAGGAGTAGTTCAGATACCCTCGCGCCTGAACTTGATAGAGAATTAGATACACAGATATATCAGGTATGGATATCACACGAGATATTCTTGGTTACATGAGGCAGTGCTGTAATCTATATTAACTAGTTTATTTTTATTATTATTAATTTTTTTTTTTTTGGGGGGGGGGGGGGAGAAACGATTGATGCACGAATCATTTTGGTTGCTCAAAATTCAAATTTTCAATAAAGAAGAGTTGACACTGTTTTCAGGTGAAACCTTTGGAGACTTTTGTTTTCTCTTTCTTTAAAGGCAGTGGACACTATTGGTAATTGTCAAAGATTAGTCTTCACAGTTGGTGTATCTCAACATATGCATAAAATAACAAACCTGTGAAAATGTCTGCTCAATCGGTCGTCGAAGTTGCGAGATAATTATGCAAGAAAAAACACCCTTGTCACACCATGTCGTGTGCTTTCTATGCTTGATTTCGAGACCTCAAATTCTAAACTTGAGATCTCGAAATCAAATTCGTGGAAAATTACTTCTTTCTCGAAAACTACGTCACTTCAGAGGGAGCTGTTTCTCACAATGTTTTATACTATCAACCTCTCCGCATTACTTGTAATCAAGAAAGGTTTTATGATGATAATTAGTTGTAGTAATTACCAATAGTGTCCACTGCCTTTAAAGTTTTGCCTTTGAGCATCACATTATGACAAAAATCGATCTATAGCGTTACCTTTGTGATAAATGTATTGTGTATGATGTTACGTGTTCAACGTTACATAATCCTGTGATTGTTTTTAAACCATTGGCTGTGAAAACTATTCTTCTTCTTCATTATCTGCTCTGATTCAACTGATTTATGTTTAAACAAAAATTGTATTTCACTGTGTCCTGTTTTCCCCTCCCTGCTGACTACTCCAGGACTATTTTTTGTATTGCATTTTGGTTTTTGTTGTTGTTAAGGTACTGTTTTCCTCTGCCGACATCAGTTTTTTCATTGTTTACTGTTTTCCCTGCTAACTCCCCAGGACTATTTTATGTAATGCATTTTGAATTTTACTCTTAACTGTGTAACTGCTAAATTCATAGTTTATAGTTTGCATTTTGTATTTTATTGTTGTCGTATGTTTAAAAATGTGGTTTTCGTTTGCAAATGATTTGGTATAAATGGTGTTTTGTAGGCTTATAACTTTTAAAATAGACCACCTTTCTAGATCACATGATGATGTTTACAAAAAAGGCCATAGAGCCTTGAAACGAATTTGTACACAGCTCAAAGAAATCATGAAACTGTTCATTATTTTTAGATGTCTATTGCATGCACTGTATGATTTGTATCAGCTTTGGATACGAAGAAAGGGGGCAGGCACATCTAAAAACTTGTTCGGCTGATTCTTTTTTTAAATTCTTTATTTATTTGCTTATTACGACAAAAAAAGGAAATCTTCTCAATTCTTTTGCTTGCAAGAACCATTCCTAATTTCGTTGACCTGCTTTTCAAAGCAGGAAACTTTGCTGAAATATTGTCTACTAAGCTAAAATGAGTAGGGGAGCAGCCATAAAGGGTACATGTAACTTGGTATTTTAGGCTGGTAATCTTATTCCCGTAACCATAATTATTTTAGGCGTAGGGTGTAGAAAGTAGGCCTACTTTTTTGTAAACAACGTATATATGAAATATTTCTTTTGATCTGTTATACTGACTTGACGGTACATCTCCTTTTTGCAGAGTCCGAGGGCGCGGCGTCTTGGGCGATCCCATTCTATGGATGAGGGGCGGGACTATCATCAGAAAGTGGCCATGGCTTTAAATTGTGACCATACTGTGCTCACTGGTGACCGCACAAAGGTAGGCTAGAAAGGGAGTTAGAGGTAAAATGTAGAAGGGGGGGGGGTAAATCTAGCAATGAGAAATTCAGATTTTGATCTGAATTCAGATTGAAAAAAAAAGGCTTTTATTTAGGTTTGTTGTGATTTGTGAGGAGTTTTTCCTGATTTGAGGATCTCTCCCTGTGCCTTCTGTTTTTCTTGTATTCAATAAACAACTCAACTTTAATACCCCTTTTCTCAGTTTTATTCTCTCGCATTTCTTGTTGTTTCTACTTCCACAACTTTTGAAACAAAGGTTTGGTTTTAGCAGTAATAAAACATAGATTGCTCTGCTCAATAAAAAAATAAAATTTTCCTGGGTCGACAACTGACTCATCTTGCTTGATCGCATCATATGTAATATGCACAAGTAGGTCAGACCTTGTATTCAATTAATTTTTTAGAAGAGCCAAGAAAATATCTTGTTGGTACAATACGATAATGTTGAGTCATAATTCTTTTCAGCCGGACGCCTTACCGCTGTGTGATGGTAAACACCGCGACTTAAAGAGCATCACACCAGAGACGATGTGTAGAGTCTTAAGGTCAGAGTTCCCAAAGGTCAAAGAGCACTTCATCCTTGACTGTCGATACCCCTACGAGTACAAAGGCGGACACATCAAGGTCAGATTTGTAATATCCTCAAAAATAGTAAATGCAGGCCTGATACTGACCTGCAGGCAATGGTCATGGCCTTGGTGCCCTTGAAATGCTATAGTAGAGATTTACAGTCTCCTCATAGGGTGCCCTTTATCAAGGAAAATTGCATTGGTGCCCTTGCCCTTTCAAAACGTTGATGTCCTGACGTTTCGACCCTAGCAGAATCTTTCTGGAAGGCCTTCTGCTAAGGTGAAAAACGTTGGGACATTTACTATTTATACCACAGGTCCTTTTGTTTTGTGAGCATTTTGCAGTAGCTATTGTTTTGTTTTCATCTTAATATCTTGCTAACAATGTTTTTACTGTAAGCTATTTTGAAGTTTTAGCATCTAGTTTGTGTACATTTTTACTCTTCATCAGCTAAAACGTCTGTTGTCATTTTAAGAAATGCTCGTTCTGCTATGATCAAGATTTTATTATTTTTATAATGTAATCCTTTCATAATTCGGGTAGCCATTATTTGCTAATAGCTTGCTTCCACCAGTCCTTCAGGATTTAACTTTATATAGTACAGTCTCACTCGGTCTTTTTTATTAAACATTTTTATTGTTTTTTTTTTTTTACAGGGAGCCATGAATCTTTACACCAAGGATTTGGTCAGAAATTTCTTCTTGGAAAAACCCATGGAGGAGAAAGAAGGGCGTGTCATCATCTTCCACTGTGAATTCTCATCCAAGCGAGGGCCGGACTTGCTCCGTTTCCTCCGTAACAAAGATCGGGACGCCAACATCGACCACTACCCGACCCTCTATTATCCAGAACTCTATATTTTATACGGCGGGTATAAAGCATTCTACGAAAACGACAAGGTACGTCAGAAAAAACTTTTGAAGAAGTAATATTTGTGATATTTCTAGCTTGCCAAACCCAGGCATGATACTTCACAGTAGGCAATGGAGCCAAACGCCTTCATTGCCCTATGGCATTGCCTTGGTGCCCTTGAAATATTCCTGCCCTGATACTTCATAAAGGCAATTGAGGCAACATGCCCCGAGTAATTGCCTTGGTGCCCCTTGAAATGTCCCAATTGAATTTACATTTTCCCCTTATAGAGGCCCTTTACCAGAGCTCCCAAGTCTCCCTGATTCTGCAGAAAGTGTCCTGAAAAAAATCTTTCCATGTTCAGATGAACAAAAAATTTGAATCTTCCTGAAGGTGGAAACTATTTCTCTATTATGCTGAATGTAATTCTAAAGTTATAAGTGTGATATAACCATATATGATACGAAATTCAACAATAGTTGAACTAATATTTTGAATTTTGATTTGGTTTTAGAATAACTATTTGCCCGGCTTTAGTGATGTATTAAACATGTTTGTAACTTTTTCGTCTAACCTTGTAAGAATTTTGTTTTTGTTTTACACTCAGTTTTCTGTTTTTGATTCATGGCTTTTCTTATTGCTCTGTATTTAATTATTTTACTATTACTGTTTGTTCACAGAACCCTTAGGGATAGCTGTTGTGATACTGATAAGGGCATCCTCTCTAAATAAACGAGTGAAACAAATAAATAAATAAACCATCATTAATAGTTTGAAATGTAAAAAATCCTCTCTTAATAAATAAATGGGGGAAAAATGGGGAGAAAAAACATCATTAATAGTTTAAAATGTAACAAACCATTTTTCTCTTATGTTCCATAGACAATGTGTGAGCCGCAGACGTACTTACCAATGGAACACGAAGACTACCGGGAAGATTGCAAAACCTTCAAGGCCAAGTCAAAGTCATGGGCGGGGGAACGTAGCCGTCTCGGCCACCGAAAAACCAGCGTCAGCTGATGAGGTACCATTAGGCAAGGAATGATTGAAATATTGCAGGTATACAGCATTCCTTCAACGATCTTGAACTCTTGGGGGCAGCAGACACTCCGGTGTTACCTGGAAAATATCTGTACGACTGATCAGTTGATTGCTGTGTAGCCCAACCCTTAAACCTGTCACTAGGCAGTGCAGTACAACCTAGACTGGGCCCCTGTCTTTATCCGCAAGGATAAAGACAGGTCCCTGCTCCTCAGATCCAGTGATTCCATTGGATACAATGATATCATTTGATAAACGTGCAGTGACATGAGATTTCCATAGATGCCCAAACAGTACACTGCTCTCACGGCCGCAATAGATTTTGACTGCGTGTCTGTACTCTCTAAATGTAAAAGAGTGCAAAACACCACTCATTACATTTCGAGCTGTCCCTCATATGGCTCTTCAAAAAGAGTGGTGCGGTTATTTCACTCTTTTAGGGGGTTTCACCCCAGGACAGAGTGAAAAATTACTCAAAAAGATGCAAACTTCAATCTAAAAGAATGGAAGACCACTCGAAAAAGAGTTGTCCTTCATAATATTGCTCTTCAAAGAGTGCCTTTTCACTCTTTTACATTAAGAGAGTATGTGAAATGAATGTAGGTCAAAGGTGAAAGTACATGCCGGTCTGGAGGCAGGTCTCTGGCGTTATTCACGAGCCTCGAAGTGTGACGTCAGAGTTCAGGCTAAGTACAACCCAGGTACCACCGCAGTGCTGCCACCAAGAGTTCTTGATCAGTAAACTGCTGTATACTTTGTAGGGGGGAGGCATTTCTTCATATTGAGGGAACAGTGCCAAGTCAAGTAGTCTCTGTAATAATAATAATAATAATAATAAGGTTGCTGCTTGGTCACACACCTATGTTTCGAAACTCTTATGTTCTGACCCTATTTTCCTATGCCCTTTTAATCCCGACCCTAGCAACTTCAGGATGGGTTGTCAGAACATAGGGTTGTCGGCACACCCTACAAGCATGATTTTGTCCCTACTCTAGTCTGATTTCTGAGTATTTGAATGTATAAAGAGCGACAATGTTTTAAGAAAAAGACAGACAATATGAGCTAAGCTGAAATCCAATATAAGATTTTTTTTAATATTTGAAATAATAATGAGTTAATAATCTGTGTGTTAAGTTAAAGTTTGTAAGGTGTACGTTTGATAAAAATAATCGGGTAAAATTTATATATTTTCTTCTGATTATGTGTTCTATCGACATCAGTATTAAATAAAAAATCTTTTTTTTTTTATATGGTTCTGATTTTTTTGTGGTGAAGAGTGCAGCTAAGTTAACGTCATTTTACTTTGAAGACAAAATCAAGGTTGATTTCATGGAAATATGAATTCCTTTCTTTTTCTACCTTGTTAAAATTAATATTGGATTCCTTCCACAGTTAACAAACATTAAAGGGAACACCTATAACGTAGTTAAATACTGCTTTAACACTCAACGGACTGATCCATTGTTACACCTATCGGTGCTAAATGGTACAATATCTATTTAGAAAGTTGCCAAACTTTGTAGGATTTGGAAGTGCACACCCAGATAACAATGCATATCATTGGATCCGGTATTGTCCTTGTTCAAGTCCTATCATTTTGTCTGTTGAGAAAGGATGAGAAATTTACTACAGAAACACTAGGAACATATAAAGTTGAACAAAAATTGATTGGTTTATTCATGCCCAGCAGTCCAAAAGGTTCAAGCCTATTCACATTTTGATAATGGGGTTTTTAAACGTCCGTGTTTACGTTAACCTTAATGGATCGGTCTTAAAATTTATTTAATTGGAGGTCAAACTAGACAGGGTGTTGGTTTGTTTTCATAGCGATCAGTGTTTATAAATTAAATTGAGAGAACAAACTAATATATAGTGGGTCAGATTTATAAACGTATGCCATTTGCTCCTTTTACTATTTTTCGTTTATATTTAGATGTTTTTCAAAGTTTGCTCAACAGTTTTTTTTTTTTTTTTTTTCTTCTTTTTTTTTCAAATTATTTTGAGAAAAATGGTGTCTGTATTCAAGATTTATCATTTTTTGTGTAACTTAATTATGTAAATAACCAGGTTATTGGTTGTTCGACTCTAACTTTGTATACAACAGCTGTTCTGATTAGCTTAGATACATGTTAAAATGTCAAACCAAATAGGTCATATTTTTATTTTGTAAATACAAATCAATTATGCAATACCAAATGTGTATATTAGATGAATACAATGTACATAACTTTGTACAGTCAGTGTCTAATAAGCCTTTTCGGAGTTACAGCTGCGCATGTCTGTTACTGCTGATAACGCAATTTGTTACTCTCTAGTGACCTTTTGACAATACCCGCTGGTATTGTCAAACGGTCAAGGGGAGAGCAACAAATTGCGTTGTCAGCAGTAACAGACATGCGCAGCTGGAACTCCGAATAGGCTTATAGCTAAATTGTTATTGGCCCCGTTTGAAACCAATGAGCACTTAGCTCCCACTTGGGCTCATGCACAGCTTCTCAAGCTTTTGGCTCTGACTTGGGCTCAGGTTCTAACTTGGGCTCAGGCTTGGGCTCAGGTTCTGACTTGGGCTCAGGTTCTGACTTGGGCTCAGGTTCTGACTTGGGCTCAGGTTCTGACTTGGGCTCAGGTTCTGACTTGGGCTCAGGCTCTGACTTGGGCTTAGGTTCAGGCTTGAGGCTCCGACTTGGGTTTAGACTTGGCTTTGGGCTCAGGCTCTGACTTTGGCTCAGGGTCTTACTTGGGCTCAGGCTCTCACTTGGGTTCAGGGTCTTACTTTGGCTCAGGGTCTTACTTGGGCTTAGGCTCTCACTTGGGTTCAGGGTCTTACTTTGGCTCAGGGTCTTACTTGGGCTTAGGCTCTCACTTGGGTTCAGGGTCTGACTTGGGCTCAGGCTCAGCTTTGGGTTCAGGCTTGGACTTTCAGTTCAGGCGCGACTGAGACTCGCTTTTGGGCTCGTAAAACTTTAAAAACATGTGCATTGGGTTCAGATAGCCAGACTAAGTCGCTCCAAGCCGGAGACAATGTAGAAACTGGTTTTTGAAAATGTCCAAAACTTTTTTTTGCGACAACTTTTTATATTTTACAAATTCAGATCAATGTAACCAAACTGATTGAGGCTAGAAGGAAAAGTCAGTCAGACCCCTCCTTAAGGTACTGCAGCCGATTTCACGAAACGCTAGGATGAATCCTAACTCGAGTTAGGATGAGTAACCCGTCCTAACTTAGGATGGGTTCAATGCGTCCTACGTATTTGAATACGGAACTTTACTAGTCCTAAGTCCTAAGATTAATCCTAAGTTAGGAAGAGTTTGGTGAAATCGACGGCTAGACACGTTTGGTACAAATCAAAGACCAGTATTCTCACTTGGTGTAAGCCAATTGTTTATGCATACCTGTGAATATTTTGGCTCAATATTAGTCATCGAAGTTGCAAGAGAATAATGCAAAAAAAAAATCCCTTGTATGTTTTCAGATGTATAATAGGCTTCAGGCCTGAAGCCTTTTATTATTTGAGTGAGAAATTACCTCTCTCTCAAAAACTACATTATATCAGAGGGCGCCGTTTCTCACAAAGTGTTATACTACAAACAGCTCTCCATTGCTTGTTACCAAGTAAGTTTTTATTTTGAATAATTACTGTGTCCAGTGCATTTAATAAAGACAGTATTCCTTATTGCTACTGCAGATAGGGGACACAAACTGTGCACTTCAGGGAAATTGTACCATATTTTAATTTTAACAAGTTGTGGGAAAGTAATAAACATCTATGTCAAGATATTGATGAATTTAACTCATGAGTGTTGTTGTTACTGGTCTTTCATACACAATTTTGTGAAAAACTAAATATTTAAAATGTTTTGGGATTTTGTTTCTCCGTTCTTTTTTTGTCGGATGTGTCCACATTTTCTCTTCACTATCTAAGACTCGTGCTACCGTCGACTTAATCGTGTTGTTTAACCGCGGGATATGTTCCACCATACCTCTAGAGGGTTCAACTCAATACGGGTTACAGGGATACAGAACAGTTTCTGGCAGTGTAAGTACTTTATGTGACACCATATACATTGTACATAACATGACTACCTGGAGAAGTTTGAGATCGATGGGCCATCTGGGTCACGAGAAAATAGTGAAAAACAGATTACACATTTTTGTTAGACAGTGATTTCAAACAATGAATAAAACGCTCACTGAGCAATAACTCCAAACAGGAAATTAACTTTATTCACTTCTCATCAAGTATGACATTTCAGACAGAAATATTTCAAGAGATGTTTTCTACTATCATCATCACTAGACCGTATAGACGATGTGACCTGTGACATCACATGTTTACAAAAGAGCCACAGAGCCTGGACTTCCTGCGGAGTGCAGGCACGATTTGTACACAGCCTAATAATGGAAAAAAAAAAAAAAATGTTAAATTTTATGGAGATTGCACTGTCTAATTCTTATCAAAACTTGTCCAACTTTTACTTTCAAAAATCTTGGATTTATGTGGAAATTATGACACAATTTACAAATTGAAATTTTTCCCATACCCTCCAAAGGTACAAGGTCACACTTATTGTAAACAAAGTTCACATGTCAATGCATGGTCTATAAGTTTGTGTTAATCTGTGATCTTATTCTTATAGGAGTTTTTTCCTTACCAATTATGACTTCTATGTTATGTGACTACAGCAGAACTATGACTATTTTTGAATGTGAAGTACTGTCATCTGCTAAGATTTCGGTGATTGTCAAAGACCAATCTTCTCACAATTACTGTATCTCAACATATGCATGAAATAACAAACCTGTGAAAATTTGAGCTCAATCGGTCATCGAAGTTACGAAAGCCAAAACACCCTTGTCACACGAAGTTGTTTGCTTTCTGCTTGATTCCGAGACGTCAAATTCTAAATCTGAGGTCTCGAAATCAAATTCGAGGAAAATTACTTATTTCTCGAAAACTGCATTACTTCAGAGGGAGCCGTTTCTCACAGTGTTTTCTACTATCAACCTCTCCCAATTACTCGTTACCAAGTAAGGTTTTATGCTAATAATTATTTTGAGTAATTACCAGTAGTGTCCACAGCCTATATGCCTCAATTGGTATCCATCATTAATTTCGGAATAATCACCCCCAAATTAGCTAAACTAGAAGGTATGTTACCAACGTTTATTGAAAAATTACTCTCGAAGTTTTTTTGAAGTCTGGTCTAGACCATCTAGGAACATTTTCAAGATATATTTGCGGACGTTAGGGAAAATTGCAACCGACGATTCTTGGGACTACCCATCAGCTGGAGAAAGATTGCAAGTTCAAGAGTTAATAAATAATTTCCATTTAACCGAACCCCCCCCCCCGAGATTTCTGAATGTTTTGTGTATTTTTGAATAATAGCACTTTGCACTGTATGCTATGGGAGTTTGTTTTCAGTATATGGTGCATTCAAACTCCATGTACAGCTACCGGCATAATCCATTTCTTAGTCGATATAACCAAACAGTGCACTCATGTAGTGTCCGCCATACCACACAAAGCCATTGACTATAATCAGTCCTTACTCTATGCTATAATATTGTGTACTTGAGGCCACTCAACCGTGTTCGTGTTTTTTTTTTTGCTAAATTATTTATAGGTTCAAGGTTTCATAACTTTGTTTGTCCTTGTGGAGAGCTGGCAACACAGTCCGCCAACGCCGATTCGCAGCAAAGCGTGAAACGACAGCCGAGTGTCTATTGATCCGCACTACTTGATAGCCCCCGCCCCAAAAAATAACAAGCACACAACCAAACTTGCTTTATACTTGCTCAGCATGAATTGCTTTTCAATTCGTGTCACTCGGGTTGATTTAGGACAGTTTCATTGGTGGAGGAAGTTAATACAAATGACCTCACAGTATGTGTATTCAACGAAATCACGTTCTCACCATCCGGTTCGGGATCATTCACTCACCGGCTCGTGACTTGCAACCAGTTGAAGAAGGAAAAAACAAGATTATTATAGCCTGCTGTGCGTAGTTAACACAATATCCAAAAGGTAGGTTTTTCTGTTAAAAAAGGGCAATGTTTACAGCCACTGATGGACACTATACTCAGAATAGCTGTTAGCTTACAAACTTGTTGGGAACGGGCAACGGAGTGCCGGTGATAGTAACTATCATGGAGGAATAAATCTTCCTCCATGATAGTATACAACATTGTGAGAAACGCTTACTCTGAATGTGACACGGTTGTTGAAAAAGAGGTAATTTCTCACTCCAATACTAAAACACTTCAGGCCCGAAGCCTTTTATAGGCATCTGAAAGCACACAATATTGTCCAACAGCCAAAGGTGTTTTGTTTATTTATTCTCTTGCAACTTCGATGACAAATTGAGTCAAATTTTCACAGATTTGTTAAAGACAGTGGGCACTATTGGTAATTGTCAAAGACCAGGCCTCTCATTTTGATGTATATCAACATGTATAAAATAACAAACCTGTAACAATTTGAGCTCGATTGCTAGTCGGAATTGTGAGATAATGAAAGAAAAAAACACCCATGTCACACGAAGTTGTGTGCTTCTTTAGATGGTTGATTTCGAAACCTCAAATTCTAAACTTGAGGTCTCGAAATCAAATTCGTAGAAAATTACTTCATACTCGAAACCTACGTCACTTCAGAGGAAGCTGTTTCTCACATTGTTTTATACTATGAACCTCTCCCCAGTACTCGTTACCAAGTGAGGTTTTATGCTGATGATTATTTTTACTAATTACCAATAGTGTCCACTGCCTTTAATGCATTATTGGGTTACACCAAATGAGAATACTGGTCTTTGAAAATATAACCAAAGGTGTTGAGTGTTAACTCGATTGGTTTCAAGTTGTTAACAAAGATCATTTCAAAGTTTCATAGGTAGATGCATGGATGTGAATGATTACAATTATCTCGACATTTTTTGTTTACACTTTCTTCCCGTTTTTATGGCAAAACAACTCTCTGAAACTCTCTAAAAATGTAGCTTTTCTAATTGGTTAGTTTTACCAATGAAAGGCCGATCTGCAAATTCGGACCGAACCTGTGCAGTGTGCGTCTTTAGGAGATAAGCGCATTTTTAGACGTGCACATTTTATGCTCATTTTCTCAAAAGAAAATATTATTAACATGGCTGCCTGTATTCATCGCTTCAAAATGATAACAACTTACAGTTTCTTTATATTTATTAACACCACATGAAACAATGTCACATGACTAAGCCTACCCCCGCTTCAGTCGGGTAATTTGTAGCACACGTAGTACACGTTTTTCATGACTGCAAAATCTAATCTATATATAGGCCTAAACCTGTTTCTTTTTTCATATCATAGCCAACAAAGATGAAGGTGCAAATAGCATGTATCCTTATTGTGGCGATGCTGCTGATCATTCCTCCCACTGGTAAGAGAATGGCCTAGTCAGAACAATCAATAAACAATAAAGTGCTCGGTCAAAAATTTTAATTTACACGGGTGGTGTGATTATGATAGACACGAGTTTAGGCTAGTTTAATGACACAGGATAATATTGTACAGAAAGAAATTTCAGGGTACATTGGAGATGGCCTTGCTAAAGGGTAGGATAGAGGTGGTCATTCGTTGAGAGCGCCCTCCACTTCTTACTATAGTTCTTCCGAATTGTATTAGTTATTCAAAAAAGTACACGTCCATGACAGTCGCCCTTTTTCTGTCGTTTGTGGTATCGTATGCTATATGTTTGTTTGCCCCAAAAGGCGGCTACGTCACGATTTACTGCGTTTTTCTTGCACAAACGGACACCTTACTCGCATTAGATAGATAGATATAACTGGTTCAATTCTTACAGATGGTTTCGGTTTGTGATATGTTACAGAGGTAAATGCCGGATTTGTACGAAGACGTCGCACTTTTGTGGTCAAGAGGGAAGCAAAGCTCAATATGATAAACGGTATGAGTAAACCTTCAGGACACCCTTCTGAATCTGAATTATATTAGTCGACAGAGAATCATAGAATGGAAGCATCACACCAACTTTTCTTAGAAGACAATAAAGAAAGACTCCACTTACTATAGTTCTTCCGAATTGTTATTTTGTACAAAGACTCCACTTACTATAGTTCTTCCGAATTGTATTAATAGTTATTCAAAAAAGTACACGTCCATGACAGTCGCCCTTTTGTTTTAAACGTGTGAAGAAAACACCTATGGGGAAACCTACGCAGTCTCTATAAAGGGGACTGAAAAAACCCAATCTACATGCAAGGCTCCGGTCCAGGAATCGAACCGGGGTCCACAGAGGTTGAGGGCAGAAACACAGACCCCTGACCCAACCTGAGAAACAATACAACGGCACATTAAAAAACAACAACATTGATTTACAGTGTACTACAAGTGACCAAAACTCCCCGAGATTACCAAGTTTAAAACTATTGACTTATCTTAGAAACATACTCTCTAAATGCAAAAGAGTGAAAAGGCACTCTTTGAAGAGCCATAATGAGGGACAACTCTTTTTCCAGTGGTCTTCCAATCTTTTAAATTGAAGTGATTTATCACTCTGTCCTGGAGTGATACCCCTCTAAAATAGTGAAATAATCACCACTTTGTTTTAAAGAGCAATTTATTTTGAGGGACAACCCGAAATGTAAAGAGTGGTGTTTTACACTCTTTCACATTTTTTTTAGGGAGTATAGTATAGTCCTAAATAATAGCTACATGCGTTTATTATTTAGAATGTGACTTTTGTGTCTTTATAAATTCAAAGACACTGGACACCTTTGGTAGTTGTCAAAGACCAGTCTTCCCACTTGGTGTATCACATGTACAAAATAACAAACCTGTGAAAATTTGAACTCAATTGGTCGTCGAAGTTGCGAGGTGGAAGAAAAACCACCCTTGTCATACAAAGTTGTGTGCTTTCAGATGCTTGATTTTGGGACCTCAACATCTAATTCTGAGGTATTGAAATCAAATTCGTGGAAAATTACTTCTTTCTAAAAAACTACGCAACTTCAGAGAGGGCCGTTTCTCACAATGTGTTATACTATCAACAGCTCTCCACTACTCGTTACCAAGTAAGTTTTTATGGCAACAATTATTTTGAGTATTATTACCAATAGTGTCCAGTGCCTTTACACCAGCATTACGTTGACGTAAACTAAGCGATGGCCCTATCCTTCGGGCCAAAGTATACAACAAATACACATTAATTTGAGGAGCTTCAATATACCATGGATGAAAACAGCTTAATACTTTTCTTTCCTTCCTTTTTACAGATGAAGCTGATGCAGCTATCGATGTCAACAAGAAGTGGGTCGCAAATGACAAAGCGCCTATGGGCAGAAAGTAGCTGGTAAGTGATAGTTTAGTGCATTTTTGAAATACATCTCAGCACTAAATTACATTAAAACTTTAGCATTGATATCATTCAACCGCCATCATAAAAGTAAACCAATGAAAACGGACAGATTTCTAAGCGAGCGCGGCAAACATAACAATTATTGGCCCCAATGAACAAAACTTCATTTTGACATTCAAGCGAGGGCGCCCTACCTAAATGAGGTCAATAGATCAGCTTCCGATGGCAGTGACCCCTTAAATCCCATCCAATAACACGAACTATGTTATGCCCCTTTAAAAACCACCATTGCTGTCGGCATGACCCCTGAGGAAAAAAAACCACCTGTGTTTCATCTTCTTAAAGTATGGATTATCTATCTATTCATCACCAACAATTTGCAGCAACTAAAGGCAGTGGACACTATTGGTAATTATTCAAAATGTTTATTAGCATAAAACGTTTCATGGTGACGAGTAATGGGGAGAGGTTGATGGTATAAAACATTGTGAGAAACGGCTCCCTCTGAAGTACCATAGTTTTCGAGAAAAAGTAATTTGATTTTGAGAATTTGATTTTGAGACCTCAGATTTAGAACTTGAGGTCTCTAAATCAACCATCTAAACGCACATAACTTCGCGAAACAAGGGTGTGTTTTTTCTTTCATTGTTATCTCGCAAGTTTGATGACCGATTTGGCTCACAGGTTTGTTATTTTATGCATATGTTGAGATACACCAAATGTGAAGGCTAGTCTTTGACATTTACGAATAGTGTCCACTGTCTTTAATGGAATATACAACTCAATTATTGATGCATTTTCCTTATTGCAATGCAGGTACGCTCAGCACAGACTTACTCTATGATGATCGGTATCCCCTGGGATACATTCTTGTCATGTTAGTTGAGAGACGTATAAGATTGGAATGATCATCAGCAGAAAATACTAATTGGTATTCAACCTCGTAGATTAATAATTGATAAATAAATACTAATACATTTATGTTAAAGGCACTGGACACTATTGGTAATTACTCACAGTAATTGTTAGCAAAAACTTGATAGTATAAAACATTGTGTATAAAACATGCAGTGTGAGAAACGGCTCCCTCTGAAGCACATTGTTTTTGAGAAAGAAGTAATCGCTCACTAAAATAATCGAATTGAATATTGAGACCTCGGCTGAGGTTTTCGAATTCAAAGGTATCTGAAAGCACACAACTTGTGCTATAAAGGTTTCTTTTTCTTTTCATTATTCTCTCGCAACTTCGACCACCAACTGAGCCAAATTTGTTACGGGTTTGTTATTTTATGCATGTTGAGATACACCAAGTGAGAAGACTGGTCTTTGACAATTAACAAAGGTGTCCAGTGCAAAAGGAACATTACAGAATTGTTTTTTTTTTGTTTGCTAACGGAAAATTTGCTGACAGTGTAAGCACTTTATGCTATACATACACATAAATTGACAACCCTGTGGCAGTTTGAGACCGATAGGCCATCTGGGTTGCGAAAAAAAAGAGTGAAAAACCACCTATACATTTTGCATGACGTGGATTAAAAACAAAAATGAATAAAACGGTCATTGAGCGATAAACTCCAAACGGAAAATTAGTTTCATTTATTTCAAATATATTATTTCAGACAGAAAATTTCAATGGCTGTTTTTTTTAATAATCATCATCATTAGACCGTGTAAGTTTTATGTCAATCTGTTGTCTTAGACGATTTGTTTTCTTACCAAATTCTGTAATGTTCCTTTAATAACTGATAAATAAATATGAAATGTGTCAACATTTAAACCAATGCGTTGCGTGAAATCTAAACGTGATATTGTTTCAAGCTGATCTCTTTAGATTCCTGATTGGAATAATATGTTTATTTTCAGTTGATAATAAAGATTTTGTACGAAGAAGTAAAAAATGGATCGTTTGATTTATTTGTAATATTGATGTCTGATTGTGCGGGCTCAATTCTGCACACAACACACACAAAAAAGAATTCGCGAAAACCTGTTATTAGTGTTAAAACGGTGGGGGTCCCGTATTAATTTTCCTTTTTTTATTGCCACTTAGGAGCAATGAACATTGATTGCAGCAGGTGTCATAGCACTAGACACATTCGGTAATAGGAGACTTTCCAACGCTAGGTGGCAGCAGACATACCGGGTAAATTTCCATTGTTTACGTAGTTCTGAACATGCGCATAATTCTGAGAACAATGGATTTACCCGGTAAGTCTGCTGCCCTCTATTGTCCCAGAAAGTCTCCCATTGCCAATGACCAGCAGTATTCTCCTTTGGGGGTATACCACCAACATAGTGCATAAAATAACAAGCCTGTGAAAATTTGAACTCACATTGGTCATCGGAAGTTGCAAGAGAATAATAAAAGAAAAACACCATTATTTAACCATTTTTCTTACTTTCAGATGCATAAAATAAGGCTTCGGCCTGAAGTCTTTTATTAATTGAGTGGGAAATTACCTCTTTCTCAAAAACTATACGTTTAATACTTCATAGGGAGCCGTTTCTCAAAATTTTGTATATACTCATCATCAGCTCTCCATTGCCGTTTACCAAGTAACTTTTTATGCTCACAATTATTCGGAGGTGAGTTGGTTGATGGTTTACTAAGTGTAGCTGGAGGTATGTTGGAGCTGAACTTTTGACGTGCATCGCAGAAGTCGATATGTGGTAGGTTTGTTTTGGTCTGTCTAATTGTGGCTGGAACTATCGTGCTTATCATTGTGTGTCCTTTAAATGCACCGGACACCTTAGGTAGGTGTCAAAGACCGGTCTTCTCACTTGGTGTCTCTCAACATATGCACAAAATAACAAACCTGTTTGTGAAAGTTTATTAAAACTCAATTGGTCGTCGAAGTTGCGAGAGAGTGCTTTGTCTTTGGAGTTGAGTTGGTTTGATTTTAGCTACGTGCGCGTCATTGTGTTTTTGTAATGGATTGTGGATACAGTTGGCAATGTACGTGCGTCACAATACAAGTCGAGTGTTTTTTCGTCGGAGTTTCACAGTTTGGCTTGAGTATACAACGTTATTGTGTGTTCTTTAAAAATAGTGCTGTACCCTCACTACTAAGAAGTTTCCCTGCTTTAACATTGTTTGATATTTTTTCCCCAATGGTAGTGCCTTTTGAAAAACAAAAATGGCCTTCCCCTATATGTCTGTTATTATTATTATTATAAGAAAAGATGCGGGAAAAGCTAATCAGCCTTGGAGACACAATTCCTTCATTGTCAAATTCTGTCTGTTCCCTGGTGTGCAAACTCTCACAACTCATTTTAGCTGTACAATAGGATTGTAAATTTCATGTATTTTTATATACTTGACGAATAAACCATTCAATTCAATTCAATTCAATTCAATTCAACTCATCCCTTTCTGGAGATGATTTGCTTTCTTCCTTTGTCATGTTTTAGCAACCTCGGTAAACAACGTTCAATGTCTGTTATCCATCTCTTTTGGTTGCTGTCTCCAAGCTATACGGAATAACATACACTGTACTTCCATGAATAAAGACTTTGGCAAAACTGATTGGCCGTTGAAATAATTTAATCTAAATTTACCCCCGACTGTGCCTATAAAAGCCGCAGAGAAATTTGAGTCTTTCACAGTTCTTGGGTGTATTTGTGTGTGCGTTTCGAATAGCAACCAAACTATAATTTTTGTCAAACTTTTTAAGGTAGATCTAACACATTTTCAGTTGAAACTCTAAACCATCACTTATCGTCAAATTTGATTGCCGATTTTTGTGGGTGTGTTGTGAGCATCATCTTTGACCGAGAGTTCAAAATTAAATAACTATCTGCGTTTAAGATGGATGACATCCAAGTTGGCAACTCTTCCACTGAGATACAGCCGAGTGACTTTCAAATAGACGTGGGTACTTACGTGTACCGTGTGATGAGCACCGTTACTATTCTGTTGCTCGGAGTGCCTGGAAACTCTCTCATTCTCCGCGTGTATTGGTCAAAGGCGATCACGACAAGCACACACATTCTGGTCATGTCGTTGGCTCTGATGGATCTCGCCATCTGTTTATGTCAGGTCTCTGATCTTTTGTCCGATGTTGCGCAAATAACTGGTCAAATAAATAAGCACATCATGTTTGAGATAATGGGATGGATTGAGGACACCTGCATTAGTTCTTCTGTTGGTCTCACCGTAATCATTGCACTGGATCGTTACGACTGTATCTGCCGTCCGCAACGGCGATTTTTTAATGCGACAAGAGGAAAGGCGGCAGCTTTCATTTCATTTCTGGTCGCTTTATCTTCAACAACTCCAAAATTCATCAAGGTATTTATGAACACTGACCTTCCCACATTGGAACAAGTAACGTTGGGAACTTATCTAGCCTATTTATTAATTGCATTTGTGGTCATCATCATTTCTTATTCTAGGGTCTACATGACAATCCGAAAGCATGTCAAAATTGGTTTGCCGTCCAAGATGGCCAAAGCCGATGTTAGCCCTCCGAAGATCGACCAACAACCAAACCCTAACCAACAAACAAACCCTGCTATAACTGCTGCACCAATAAAACCAGAACCAGCTTTACTAACTGTTCCTGACAAATCGGGCAATATGTCACTTCAGAAGATATCAGTAGCATCTATTTCTACCTCCTTGGTAACATCATCATCGACAAGCGAAACTAACAAGGCGGCCTCAGAGGGTAGCAGTGAGAACAACGTCCACCCCACTACGTCACAGATGGGCACGAGTGGGTCCAAAGTTTCAGATCAAGCGCACCGTGACAACAGAGGGCGTCGTGTGAAAACAACTGATGCCCCTTCTCTGCAGCGGAAGACCACCAGAATGTTGTTGATTACCAGTGTGGTGTTAATGGTGACCTGGCTGCCATATTGTGTTTACCTCTGTGTCTATATTGCTGGCCTTAATGGGTTGAGTACCAGCCCAATAATCGTAGATATACTAAGTCAGTTTTTTTCTGTTTTGTACGTGAACAATTTCTGTAACCCCATTATTTATGGACTTGCAAATAGACGGTTTCGAAAAGACTGTGTGGAACTGCTACGCAATCTTCACATTTGTTAGATTTGAATAACCATAACATATCACCTTATTATAGAGCCATAACATATAAATTCATCATATAGCCACATATATAACTATAACATATAAACGTTATATACGTGAAAATGTATTGTAAACCTATTATTTACGGTCTTGCAAATACACAATTTCGAAAATGTTATGTGGCATTGCTAAATGCAATCTTCACATTGGATTTGAATAACCTAACATAGCCATAATATAGTGACCTGTGACATCACATGTTTACAAAAGAGCCACAGAGCCTGGACTTCCTGCAGGCACGATTTGTACACAGCTCAATGGAAGAAAATATGAATTCTTATATTTGATGGAGATTGCACTGTCTAATTCTTATCAACTTTTGATATGATGATAGGGGGCACATTTCAAAACTTGTCCAGCTTTTACTTTCATAACTCTTGGTTTTATGTGGAAATTATGACACAAAATGTCAACTTTCCCATAGGACCAGTGTAGTACAGTGCCTGCCAGAATACTTAAAGAATGTCCAAGGTCACACTTATTGTAAACAAAGGTCACATGGTCTATACGCAGCCCTATAGCATTTCTTTAACATTAGCATGTCAAGTCCACATTAAGTACACCCAACTTATGAGCCTTAAGGAACACGTTGCCTTGGATCGGTCGAGTTGGTCTTTGAAAAGCGTTTGTAACCGTTTGTTATAAAATGCATATGATTAGAAAGATATTTTAAAAGTAGAATTTAATGATGCACACAAGTATCACTCGAAATATTGCGTGGTTTTCCTTTTACCTCGTTAACGTTAAATGTGTACCTGTTATAAAAGCAAGTCGTCAATGTTTTCACGAAGGGAAGGGCTTGTCGGATTTGTTTCTTCTTTTTTTCCGTACTTTTTACTTTCAATTTGTTTATTTTTATAATAGGCCTATTATTAGTACTATTTTATATTCCCCCTTTTTTTCTTTTTCTTCGCTTATTAGATTAATGATAGTGAAGTGTTTGTGAGTAATATATAACCGAAACATCAGCACCCTCATTCCGGCGCCATTTTTCCAACATTATTTCTACCTCCATGCCTCAACTAAGTCGATTTGGCAGGAGATTCGGTCCCTGGTCATTCTGTCCCACATACAGCAAACTATGTACAAACTATACTGATAGCGCCCTCTTTTGAAACTTCCTCCTTCAGCCCACTTTAATTTTCCATAATATGGGGGACAGAATTTTCAGCGGACCGATTTCCCTGGTACACCGGGACAGTAACATGGTCGGCTATTGACGATGTATGAAGATATGATTCTTCTACGGACAACCCTGAGCCTGTCGATTGTCTATCACAATTTTTCTCAAAGAGAACACTGGTATTACGTTATTCCTATGTCGAGATCGGAGATGCCAACATGATCACCATCGTCGGGTTTTTCACAAGCAATGGAAAATTATATTGTATGATATTTCACGGCGTAAATACAAAAGTGTACGTCTTGTCTTAGTAACAAATTTCAAAGCCTTTAAAATCGGAGAAGAGCAGTTGTTTTTTCAATCATGTATTTTTCTTTAATTTTTTCTTTAAGTTTGTGATCAAGAATATAGAGGCCTATTTGATGTGCATCTATTTTGCCTGTTTTTAATTGTTGTTCGTTGTCTCCCCAGGCTTCGTAGAGCCACACTATCGGTAGACTTGATTCAAGTCCCGTTCTCGTGTGAGGTCCCTAAGCATATCGCGCCAACTAGCAAACAAGCCGTATACGCCTCTCTTAATACTTATGCATGACGTCGTAGTTCTTACCCAAAATGAGGCTATGGGCGCACTTCCCCCTCACTTGCAGTGGCTGCGCCCATCGCCTCGTTTTGAGTTAGCATTGTGACGTACCTCATGCATAAAAAATTAAGAGAGGCGTATACAGTGCGTGCGCTCGCCGTCAAATAATGTGGTCCTGAAGGTCCTGTCCCGCGTGCGGAACAGGTTGGGGAATCCAGAACATCAAAAAGATGGTTTTCTGGCGATGGCATGCAAGCAAGGGATTGGGGGTGAGTCAAGTCCACTATTGGGAGAGGGACAATGCTGATGCATTGAATTCGAAAATGGGTCACGTGAAAATAGTGAAAACCCGATTACACATTTTGCATGACATCGATGCACAATTAAACGCTCACTGAGCGATGAACTCCAACAGGGATTTTTTTTCTCATCAAAATGACATTTCAGATAGAAATATTCAAAAGGATGTTTTCTACTGTCATCATCATTAGACCGTGTAAGTTTTATGTAAATCTGTGATCTTCACGATTTTGTTTCTTACAAATATTATGTATAATGTTCCTTTAAAATTACTTTAAAACCATGTGGCGTCTTTAACTAACCTTATACCAGTAGCATAAGATTTGCTCAAACGTCTAATTGAACCGGAGACTGCTAATTGAACAGTCAGTCGTGTTGTTTGCTGTCATTATTGATATTTGTCTAACAAAGTGTGGGCCTAAAACTGCTAATAACTCACCCCGCGAAAACAATAAGTGTGGCAAATATTTGTTTTGTCTACTCTTACGCGGTCACCGTGGTCAAATGGTCGAGACTGCAGATGACTTGCAATCACGAGGTTGTTGATTCGAATCCCCCCAGCTAACCTCTGATTTCACATTGACTGCAAATACTGTCGTCAGAGTTACTGAACCGCAATTGCTTGATTAAACCAATGATATGAGAGGGTTTGGCTGTTGCCAAATTGGCCTTTATTATATCCCCTTGTGTGAGTTTGCCGAGTTCCCTTGATGGGAACATCATCTAAACAAACAACAAACCGTGAACCAGTCGGTCGTGCTGTTTGCTGTCATTACTGATATTTGTCTAACAAAGTGTTGACTAGAAATGCTAATAAGTCACCCAGCGAAAACAATAAGTGTGGCAAATATTTGTTTTTGTTCTACCGTCTACACCGATTTGTATTAAAGGAACGTACAGGTTTGGTATCTTTAAATTATCGGCACTAACTTGTTTTTGTTACAAGCCCACAGGCTAGCTTTCGATAGTATAAAGCATTTTGTGAAACATTTAACTTGTATGTACAAAGAGATTAGTTTGTATGCCCAAAATGTGAATCTGTGAAGTTGCGACGGCAACGTATTAGTGATTGTTCTTAATGCGGGGACATCCGCTCCAGATCTGAGAAGAAAAAAACACTCACAAACCTTTGAAAGTTTCTATTTCTTTTGATAGCGCCCCGTTTAAATAATACTCACGAACCCAACAGCCCATGTTAATGTCCCATTATTTCCAGGACACAGACTTGCCCGATGACACCGCCAGTGCTCGTGTGGACTTATGGACAAGTCGTCACTGCCGTGATAGTTCAATGAGTAGCTATTTCTTATCGTGATTGAAGACTGCTCTCGCGCGAGGCTACTGGCTCCTTGACTCCTTTCCGAAACTTAGATCTATATATAGCCCTTTTCGAAAACCACGACTGCGGCTTTGGATTCGGCTTCAGGCTCTGCCCTCTCGTCTGAAGCCCTGAGCGTGTACGCAAAGCACGCACAAAATATTGTCAAAACAACCGCGGGGCCAAGCTATCATAAGATGAATCTGAAGCCGTGGATTTGAAAAGGTGTGGCAGTTGTCTCGCGTGGACCAGCAGTCTCGCGAAAACAACGCCAGTGTCACGAGAATCGCCGAGAGAGCCAGAACGCGAACACCAACAAACATAACGACTTGTCAGCAAGTCTAGTGCATGTTCCACTCAATGCTGAATGATTTTCGCGTTGTCCCAGATTAACTTCCGTGTTACTCTTTCATACCATCCACTCTTCATTTCCGTTCCCGGTTACCGCGGTTTTTCTTATATAAATAATTTCCAGGATGCCTCTGTAAAACATCACGAAGCTATAACTGATCCGGCATTAGCCCTCAATGAATTCCGCACATCACCATAGCAACCCATCCATTATTTCTCAGCCATCCTAAATTAAAAACAGGTGATCTTTTTGTCGAATTGTATTGACTTTTCGAGTTTTTCTATTCTGCGTTTGGGTTTAACTCTTTTCGGATACAGTTTTCTCAAACTATGTCTCTGCTTCAGATACAAAAATGTGCTGATAAGATGTTTATAATCAGTAAGCTTTCAGACTGTAAAGTTTATTTTAAAGACGCTGGACACTATTGGTAATTGTCAAAGACCAGTCTTCTCATTTGGTGTATTTCAACATATGCATAAAATAAAAAACCTGTGCAAATTTGAGCTCAACTGGTCGTTGAAGTTGCAAGATAATAATGGCAGAAAAACACCCTTGTCACACGAAGATGTGTGCTATCAGATGCTTGATTTCGAGACCTCAAATTCTAAATCTGAGGTCTCGAAATCAAATTCGTGGAAATTACTTCTTTCTCGAAAACTATCGTTAGAGAGGGAGCCGTTTCTCACAATGTTTTATACCCATCAACCTCTCCCCATTACTCCTTATACCTAGTGTGGTTTCATGCTGAGAATTATTTTGAGTAATTACCAATAGTGTCCGCTGCCTCTAAAGTAGGATGTTATTTTTATCATCACCGATCCTATATTAAAACAGTTATATGATAACTATAGGCGACCTTTCGAATCGTAATGACTTTTCGAGTTCTTACGTTGTATTCTTTTTCTGACTCCTGGTTTGAAAAGGTTTTTGTGTAGGTCTGGTCTTACATGTCTCATGCACGCCCCTGGGTAATTCAGATGGGATCGTAAACCGACTTAGGGCATGTGTTGCTTACTCAAATGTCTCACCTCCATGTTAAATTTCCCTTGAGATTTCACCAGCAACAATCACCCTCTAAAAATACGGACATGATTGCGTTTTAAATACATTCAGAGACGTTGTATTATTGCCGAAAGGTCGGAGCACTTAAACATTTGTTCACGCAAAGCAAAATAAATACTTTTCCATATTAGTGAACCCTTGTAGTACGGGAAAACAAATTCTGCAAGTTTTGATTGTTTTCATTTTGTATTCAACAGTGAAAGAGTTTTACGTCGTCTATCAACATCATAAGCAAGTCTAATGGGAGACTTTCTGGGACGATAGAGGGCAGCAGACTTACCGGGTAAATCCATTGTTCTCATAATTATGCGCATGTTCAGAACTACGTAAACAATGGAAATTTACCCGGTATGTCTGCTGCCACCTAGCGTTGGAAAGTCTCCTATTCCTGGCAGTTTATCTAAAGGGTCTAGGTACTTTGTGCACAATGTCCACAGATTTACATTAAACTTATTACACAGTTTGAAGATAATGATGGTAGAAAGCTTCCCTTAAAGTATTACTTGCTGAGGTACTGTAAAGTGGACATTGAGTTTTGTGTCCTACAAAGGGTATAGGCCCTACCCAAATCCTTTAAAGCCATTGGACCCTTTCGGTAAACTGTATTGTCCAAGGCCCACACTTCGTGTATCACAACTTATATATATCAAATAACAAACCTGTGAAAATTTTGGCTCAATCGGTCATCGGAGTTGGGAGAAAATAACGGGGAAAAACCACCCTTGTTTCCGCACGTTTCGCCGTGTCATGACATGTGTTTAAAATAACTCCGTAATTCTCGACAGCGAGAATTGATAATTGTTTTAATGTTTTCTCGAAAAGTAAAGCATTTCATGGAATAGTATTTCAAGTGAAGTCTTTCACTATTACCTTCTGTAAACCCTGTAAGTTATTTGTAAATCTGTGAACTTTTTTTTTCTGTGCCGAAAGTGTATAATGGCTTTAACGGTCAGAATTCACCTGAGTGGATTTTGTTTGACTTTCGCTAGATCACCACATCAACCCTAACAATTTTCAGTGAAGTAGACAACAAGAAATTTACGCAATGACGTCACTCTGTAGACACACAGGGATCAAAGTCTCCGGGTGTGCAAGCTCGTTGATTTCATTGGCTGACGTAGCGCTGGTAACCAAATGAATTCTAGCTTGAGTAATTATATCCCCAGCCGTGACACTTGTGTCCTTAAGCAAGACACATAACCCTTACTTCGTCCTTCGGATGGGACTTAAAGCCGTTGGTCCCATGTGTTGTGTAAACGCATGTGAAAAAAACCCAGTGCACTTATCGAAAAGAGAAGGGGTTCGCCCCGGTGTTCCTGGCTGGATTGGCAGCATATTGCGCCACATCACCTTGTAAACCATTTCATGGTGTTTAAGGATTAGGTCTTATATCTTCTACCACCGAAATCTGCTGTACTTCTAAACAAGAAAGTTTTTATTACCAGTAATTTTAAGAGTGATAACCAATATTAACGTAAATCATACTTTTCAGTGGTGGTCATCGGCAGTGTTGGTAATGGAAGTGTCGTGGCCGAGCGGTTAAGAGCACCGAATTCAAACTCTGGTGTTTCTGATCAGCAGAGTGTGGGTTCGAATCCCAAGCCATGACACATGTGTCCTTAAGCAAGATATTTAACCATTGCTTCGTCCTTTGGATGGGACGTAAAGCCTTTGGTCCCATGTTTTGTGTATTAACTCATGTAAAGAACCCAGTGCACTTATCGAAAAGAGAAGGTGTTGGCCCCGGTGTTCCAGGCTGTACGTGGCTGCTGTATGCACCATAGCACCTCATATACCATTTTAAGGTGCTACATAATTGGGTCTCAGAATTCATCGCTGCAATAACCCTATCTTTCTGAAAGTTTGTATATACTCAGCGCCTTGAGTACCTTGTTTGGTAGATACGTGCGTTATATGACTTCGATTCAAACGCAAAGCAAAAATACATAAACAATTATTAGAAATTTTTTAGACGGGCTGCGTCGTAGTTAATTTTCATAGCGTCGATTTGTGAGTAGCCAGGCAGGGAATTTTGGCAAAGTAACGGCTCGTATTTCAGAGAGAAAGAGAGAACAAGAAAACTAGAAATGTGTGCACAAACACAAGCTGTTTCGGATGTTTGAAATATTCTGAGCACGGGATGGACAATCAATGACGTCACTATAAATGTCATCTATAACGGCACATTAGAATAATGTACACGTCAAGTTTCAATCAAATCGAACACTGAGAAACAGTTGAGCAGAAATAAGATAACCTTTGCTAAGCAAAGACAAAGCGGGCATCACTCAGGCGGTTACGCCCCTAAATGTTCCGGCACCCCTTTGTTCTGACAACCTATAAAGACACTGGACACTATTGGTAATTGTCAAAGACCAGTCTCCTCACTTGGTGTATCTCAAAATATGCATAAAATAACAAACCTGTGAACATTTGAGCTCAATTTATTGGTCGTCGAAGTTGCGGATATAATAATGCAAGAAAAATAACCCTTGTCACACGAAGTTGGGTGCGTTTAGATGGTTGATTTCGAGACCTCAAATTCTAAATCTGAGGTCTTGAAATCAAATTCGTGGAAAATGATTAGCATAAGGTTTTTGGTAACATGATAAATTATAAGCATAAGGTTTTGTGCTAATAATTATTTTTGAGTAATTACCAATAGTGTCCACTGTCTTTAAACCCTATACCCTTATCCTAGCCCTATAACTACTACACGTTTAAACCACGTCAGGTGAATGTTCATAAGGAATTAATTGCTTATCTAGAAAGACCAGTCAAAGCCAATATACTTTTGGCTATACTGCAGCACATTGTCTGGTAAACAATGCTCTTAGCAATAGTTTGTTTTGCCATCCACATTTTTGTTTGCTGTAACATGACTCATCATAAGAGGCCTCGGATGCCCATGAACATTTTGCTCCCTATAGACGATGTGACCTGTGACGTCACATGTTTACAAAAGAGCCACAAAGCCTGGACTTCCTGCAGGCATGATTTGTATACAGCCTAATGGAAGAAAACAGAAAAATCTTATGTTTTATTGAGACTTCACTGTCTAATTCCTATTAACTGTTGATATGGTCAAAGGGGGTACATCTCAAAACTTGTCCAGCTTTTACTTTCATAACTCTTGGATTGATGTGGAAATTATGTCACAAAATGTCAACTTGCCCATATGACTAGTGCAGTATCTCGCCTGCCAGAATACTCAAAGAATGTACAAGGTCACACTTATTGACAACAAAGTTCACATGGTCTATTTATTTTTTTGATAAAGAGAACTAGAAAATCTTTGAATTATTTTGCCTAGATTGATATTTGGAATCAGCCACTGTCCATTGCCCAAATTCACTGAGCTGCTTAAGCAGATTATTTTGCTTCACAGTTCCTTGCTTAGCAGAAATGGGCAGGGTACCAGTCACAAATTGTACACGTGACATGGCATTTTGGCTGGTAACCTTAATCTGCTTAGCATAATTGAGGTCAATTGAAGTGCCATAGTTTTCGAGAAAGAAGTAATTTTCTACGAATTTGATTTCGAGACCTCAAGTTTAGAACTTGAGGTCTCAAAATCAACTATTTAAATGCACACAACTTCGTGTGACAAGGGTGTTTTTTCTTTCATTATTATCTCGCAAGTTCGATGACCGATTGAGCTTAAATTTTCACAGGTTTATTATTTTATGCATCTGTTGAGATACACCAACTGTGAAGGGTAGTCTTTGACAATTACCAATAGTGTGCACTGCCTTTAAAGGAACACGTTGCCTTGGATCGGTCGAGTTGGTCTTTGAAAAGCGTTTGTAACCGTTTGTTATAAAATGCATTTGATTAGAAAGATATTTTAAAAGTAGAATACAATGATCCACACAAGTATCACTCGAAATTGCGTGGTTTTTCAATTGACTCCCATAAATGGCCGACCGTGTTAGTTCGCAAAGTAAAAGGATATACACCGCACAATCTGGAGTGTTAACATTTGCACCATTAGACGTTGTAACATAATTATAGATACCGAAAAGAACCCCAACATTTTACACAATGCGTAAATCTAACACTAATTTCTGGCAGCACAATTACATTGGTGTTGTTTTAACACCCTATAATGGTAATTTAGATTCTCTCTTGTGTATCTAGTAATGTGACACTTGTGACAATAGCCATGTGGTCAAATTTAGCACCACAGTTGTTGCAGTGTACTAATAAACAAACCAGTATAGCTGCTCAAAACCGTAGTCATTCGATTCAATTTTAATCCAAACTCACATTTATTTCCATACCTCACACGGAAATTCAAAACGACACATAAAAAAATTAGTTAAAGGCAGTGGACACTATTGGTAATTATACTGTCTGTTATCATTTGAATGACAGCTTACCTCTTTCTCAAAAACTATACGTTAACTTCAGAGGGAGGCGTTTCTCACAATGTGGTATCATTAACAGCTCTCCATTACTCGCTACCAAGTATTAGTTTTTATGCTTACAAATATGTTTGAGTACATTACCAAAAGTGTCCACTGCCTTTAATGTGAGATCAAGTTGAACCTATAATTGTATTATTACATAAACGCTCTGGGATAAAATAAAAAAATAACGTAGTTAAAAATCAACCTATCCTTACCACTTTCTCTTCTTGTATCTACACCAAGAAATTCCCGCAGAGGTTGAACGAAGCTCCTCATATTATTATTATTATCATAACTCAATTTTTATTTAAGAGTTAGCCTATATCATAAAAAGTACAATCGGTCAGCTCTCCTAGACCCCATCCCAAAATGCAACAACAATTATATTTTATGAGAGTGTAAAGCGCTAAACACTTTTGGTTGTCTTGTGTCATTTAGCAGAGTTCTTGTTTTTTTTTGGCGCCAGGAGTGTTATCATTGACAGACATGGCGCACTAGAAATTTTCAACATTATTATCGAACTATTCCACCCATTTTTTTAATTATCAATTTGCAATATTTGAAATGTAAAATTGTGGCTCTAATAGCGTTCTACCCAACCTCCAATTTAATCATGCAAAGTTGTTGTAAACGAGGACAGTTTTTAAATAAACCATTCTATCTATAACTATTCTATATTATCTATTATTTTGTATCGCGTTGAGCGCATTTTTTCAATTTATCGACTGAAAAGTGTTAAGGCCTTGACTTTTTTTCTGAGCAGCTGCTGGCGGTACCCAAAATTCCCCTGACAAAAGATGGCGTATTTTTATCTAAAGAGCTGTGAAAAGAAATATTATGGGCTATTGCTCCATCTTCAAGCCTCATTTGTTACATTGATTGAAGATAAGTTTTTCTTTCACGATGTCCACGCTCGCCGGATGTCCTGTGATCGAGGGCAGTGGTCCGTGGTATGAATATTATACTCAGAGAATACCAATCAATTAAAGGCATTGGACACGTTTGATAATTGTCAAAGACCAGAGTTCCTTATAAAGAAAAATTACCAAGTTTGTATGAAAAGGTGCATTGGAAATGCCATTGCATTTGACGCCCTTCAAAATTAACATAAAACACCGAGCAACGCGTCACAATGTGAACTTTGGGTGTGGAGATTTTGTTTAGTCTGTTCTGCTTGGTTTGCACGATTTTCAAGGGACGGCTTTGCCTTTCATCTTTTGACTGGCGAAAAATTCCTTTGTTGATACTGGACCTCTTTGTACTGTTGATTCCACCGACGTCATGTTTCAAATTTCGTTTTGATGGAGTAAACATTAGATGGCACCTCACAGCATTACTTGATAGTCACATGGACACCTTTGGTATTTGTCAAAGACCAGTCTTCTCATCACGTGGTGTATTCCAACATATGCATAAAATAACAAACCTGTGAAAATTTGGGCTCAATTGAGGTCATCGCAATTGCAAGAGAATAAAGAAAGAAAACACCATTGTTGCATATACTTTGTATGCTTTCAGATGCATAATAAAAAGGCTTGATCTGAAGTATTTTATTATTTGAGGGAGGAATTTACCTCTTTCAAAAACCCCTATACGTTACTTCAGAGGGAGCCGTTTCTCACAATGATTTATACTATCAACAGCTCTCCAATAGCCCTTTTGAGGTATGGAGTAAACTGTTTGGTTTAGGCGTTTACAGACAGATTTACCAAAACTCAATAGTGTCAAATGAATGTGTTCACCATATCTCAAAATGGCTTATTGCTCATTTCCAAATAAGTTTTTTTGCCAACATTCGTAATTACCAGTATAGTGTCCAATAATGGGGCGGACACAATGGTTTGTAGGACACAAAGGGGCGGACACAATAGGGCAGACACAATAGTTTGTAGGACACAATGGGTCGGACACAATGGTTCTACGGACACATTGGGCCGGACACAATGGTTTGTAGGACACAATGGGTCGGACACAACGGTTTGTAGGACACAATGGGACGGACACAATGGTTTGTAGGACACAATGGGTCGGACACAATGGTTTGTAGGACACAATGGGTCGGACACAATGGTTTGTAGGACACAATGGGTCGGACACAATGGTTTGTAGGACATAATGGGTCGGACACAATGGTTTGTAGGACACAATGGGGCGGACACAATGGTTTGTAGGACACATTGGGTTGGACACAATGGTTCTACGGACACAATGGGGCGGACACAATGGGGCGGACACAATGGTTTGTAGGACACAACGGGTCGGACACAATGGTTTGTAGGACACAATGGGTCGGACACAATGGTTTGTAGGACATAATGGGTCGGACACAATGGTTTGTAGGACACAATGGGGCGGACACAATGGTTTGTAGGACACATTGGGTTGGACACAATGGTTCTACGGACACAATGGGGCGGACACAATGGGGCGGACACAATGGTTTGTAGGACACATTGGGTCGGACACAATGGTTCTACGGACACAATGGGGCGGACACAATGGTTTGTAGGACACAATGGGTCGGACACAATGGTTTGTAGGACATAATGGGTCGGACACAATGGTTCTACGGACACAATGGGGCGGACACAATGGTTATACGGACACAATGGGGCGGACACAATGGTTCAAAAATTATGTCGGACTTAATCGTCACCGTCGGACACAATCGTGCGTAACACACGTGCATGCAATTCGTTCGGAAAAGAAAAAAAAATTAATATATTTTTAAATAATGAAACCAAGGATACCTCATGGTGAGCGTTAAAGCTCACGATTAAAACAAACCACTGTAGCTTAGAAGCCTTGGGAAACCTGTATCAAGGGTGTTTTGCTTTTGAACAAGAACAAACAGGTTACACTTCCACTGGTCAGTGTTTCGTTTTTTTTTTTACCATGCACTACCAATCCTACCACATAAGCATTTCGTTTTGGTACAAAATGTTATAATTTTATAATGAAACAAGGATATCTCATGGTGAGTAGCTCACGAGCTACAGTGACAAGCCTATGAAACCTGTATCAAGGGTGCTTGCTATTTGAACCAACACACCACTTCCACTGTATTTGTTTTGTTTTGTATCGTGCACTACCAACCCTACACGAGACCTACATCTAAATGTCCCATCCGAAGGACAAATTATAGTTAAGAATCTTGCTGAAGGATTCAGAACATAAGTGCCACGGCCGGGACTTGAACCCACACGCTGCTGATCGGAAACATCAGAGCTTGAGTCCGGTGCTCATACCCGCTCGGCCATGGTATGGCACATTTTCCTTGACCAATCCTTGAACACACTCCATCACGTTTGATAAACGTTTATTAATAGACCTTATCATTCACATGTTGAAGCCACTGGACACAATTGGTAATTACTCAAAATAATTGTTATAGCATATTTTTTACTTGGTAACGAGCAATTGAGAGCTGTTGGTAGTATACAACATTGTGGGAAACGGCTCCCTCTGAAGAAACGTAGTTTTTGAGAAAGAGGTAGTTTCTCACTCCATGAGTAATAAAACGCTTCAGCTGAAGTCTTTTATTTTGCATCTGAAAGCACACAAATTTGTGCAACAAGGGTGTTTCTCCCCTTTCTTTCATAATTCTCTAGCATCTTCGATGACCAATTAAGCCCAATTTTCACAGGTTTGTTTATTTATGCATAATATGTTGGGATACAACATGGATAAACCAAGTGAGAATACTGGCCTTTGACAATTACCAAACGTTTCCAGTGCCTTTAATGCTGTGAAGTGGCATCTGTAGTGTATACTCTTTTAGAGTGAAATTAGAAACATGCATCAATGGATGTCAATAGTACATTAGGTCCAGCATTTACAAATGAATTTCTCGCCAAAATCATCAAATCAAGCAGAACTGACTACAACAAATCTCCACACCCAAAGTGCACAGATCCATGTTTGAATTGTGAAGTCGCTAGTTTTTATGATGTTAATTTTGAAGGGCGTCACAAATGCAATGGCGTTTCCAACCTTTTAAAAGAATAGGTCAGAACTTGTCGTTTTCCCCCTCTTTCATAAGGACTTACACTCTAGTGAAAAGTAAAATGCATCCAAACTGAATTAAATGGAATGTAGGCCTAGGCTATACCTTCGGTATTTGAATCATTCGATTATTTAAAGGCAGTCGACACTATTGGTAATTACTCAAAATAATTATTGGCATCAAAAACCTTACTTGGTAACGAGTAAGAGGTTCATGGAATAAAACATTGTGAGAAACGGCTCCCTCTGAAGTGACGTAGTTTTCGAGAAAGAAGTAATTTTCCACGAATTTGATTTCGTCACGAAATCAAGCATCGGAAAGCATACACCGTCGTGTGACAAGGGTGTTTTTTTAACGACCAGAAGACTGGTCTTTGACAATTACCAATAGTGTCCACTGCCTATAATTTATTACTTATTTATTTTATTTCATGATCTTTCTACAGGATACAAACAGCACAACGGCTGTTTTACATTAAGTCCTAAGGAAAACATATCTTAGAAATATACTACATAAACCAACCTGTGAAATTTTAATTTCAAAGGTAGAGTTTTTGAGATATATCGCCGTATATTCGGAGCGTTTTGTGTCTACGCAGGAAGATTAATCCGCTGGAGTAAAACAGTGAACGTTCCTGTCAGTAACATGTCTCAGATTCAAATTTTGGGGGGATACTTTTTTTTTTTTTTTTTTTTTTTTACATAACCACATTTATACTTCAAAGTGAAATGTTTCTCAACATACTTGATAGTTGATACTATCGAACAAACCTGACGTAGGCTTCTAACCCAAAGTTTGTATTGCCATTCATTTTAAGAGCGATTACCAAACGTATAAAAAGACTGGGATGAGCTTCCTCCACACATCATTGAGCTGCCCACCTTGGAGCAGTTCAAGGAGGCCATCAGATGCGAGTAGGCATCAAGTCCTGTTTTTACTTGCACACATCTTTATTTTTGTAATATTTCAGCACCCACACACAAACCGTCCACCGTCGGCAGCCGCACCCCTTGTCCAGATGCTGAATAGGCTTTGTCAAGTAGCTGAATAGATGTAGATAGATAGATGTAGATGTACGTTATATACCTTCCCTTTTTCCAGTAATGTATATCCATTTAGCCACTGTACCGCCCAGCCGCATATAGCAATACACTGTATGCGGTACGAGGAAACCTCGCTAGCTTGTGTTTGAAAAAAAAAGTAACATCAAAAGAAAACTCGATAGTCATTAGTAGGTCTACGCATTTGTTAATATATCTAGTGTTATAGATCGTTATTAATTCTCCCTTCACAGTTGACTTGTCGAAGCTAATGATGATGAAATAATTTAGCTCTTACGAAAAATAAAACGCTCATTGGTAAACAGGAAACTGTTCATCATTTATGATGATATTGTCGAAAATTAACGCCTTCGCATTTAATCAGTTTTAGCATTGAGCCAGACAAAAGCCTTGAAAAGCTATTGTGTTCATTTTATCCGTGCACAAAAATATTCGCCATAAAAATTACCGTAGCCGTTTAACGAGAGGCATTTATTGTTCCCATGAGAACTTGTACTTTTATACAAATATTATTAACGAAAGGGTAAAAAATTGTGCATACACATTAAGCCATGGCTATCTTTTAAAATTTGAACTACGATTCCAGTAATTTACTGCAAGAATCTTGAGAAATTGGATTTCAGCAAACTCGGGCTGTGCAGGGACTAAAGGGATATAAACTTTATTTTTGTTCCCAACTTACATAAAGAATTACAATCTATTGAAAAATAAAATCCATTACAAAACTGAATTTAACCTCTAGATAATTTTGTTTATTTCCTCGGGAAAAGGTCAAATTATTTTGCTTTTATAAAGTTCCATTTCAATTTTATTACAACAGTCAGCACAAAATCACGACACTCTTCGCTTGATATTACAAACTGCTATTGCCCCGTGGTGTTTCTCTGTCCATGCTGACATGCCACAACTAAGTTCCGATGACGCCTTCAAAATTGAACTCAATCACAAAGAAGAATGAAACTGAAAACATCGACTTTTGTTACTCAGTAATGAAGAAGTCAAAAACATCTTTGTTAGAGGGGACCTTTTCCAGACTTCTTGCTCATTGAAAAAAGGTTCCAAACGTCAGAAGAGTTTTGTAGTGTGCTGAATCGTTTCAAGCATTAAAAAACCCATTACTATGTCCGGTTTAATCAGACGGTCCACTCAAGATGGCTGGCGACAAAAGTTCGCTGTCGAAAACTCTGTACCAAACCATTCATGTACGCTTATTAATGTTTGAGGGGGAAACATCATTATAATAGGCCATAAGTAAGAAAGGTAATTTGCGAAATTGGCGATGGATATTGTATGATGATGCTTTGTCTACTCACTGATGGAAAGTTATATTTATAAAGCTTAATTGAAAGGGACAGTCACTTCATGTTGTTGCCCTTTTCCCGCTCGTACTGATTTCATAGATTATGGATAGATTATGGAAATTTGTCTCCAGACCCCGGGAAGCAAACCAACAGACTAGTAACACATTCCTAAAATGTCTTTGTGTCGAAGTCAAAGCTGACATAACTCTTGCCATAATTTGGTTCTTTCTTTGCGCTTCATTAATTTATTTGATTGGTTCAAATTGTGTGATTTGTTTTGCTTTTGGTGATTTATTTGTTTATCAGACCCCCCCCCCCCTTTTTTATCTATCTAATTGCTTTCGTTGTTTTATTTGCTTGTGTAAGACACCTTGAGGCTCTATCCCGGGGCACTATGAAAGCAATACTTTTAATTAGCCAAATATTATTCAGTTTTATCCCGCCATTTCCCGCTAAAAAAAAACCAATAAAAACGACCCCTGGCGTTGTTATATATTTATTTGTTTTTAACAACAACTGCTTATCCAATTGGAATATTCATTCATTTTCATTTTGAGGCTTCCAAATTGGTTGATAGCTTAAATTAATCTGAAATTGTTCAGGTGTTCTTCCCAGCCATGCGAAATCGACATTCATTTTAGCAGAAAAGGCGCAAAAAGAGCTTATTGTGAAACGCTGCTTCGAATTTGAAAAGAATTGTTTAACTGGAAAGGCCATGTTTTGTTTAAATCGCATATGACACAAAGGAACAATTATTGCCCAAACAATATTAAAGTGGGGTCGAACGACCATTTTTAGGGGCTTTCAATTGGCGTGAACATATATAGAGCAACGCGACGATTAAATCAGTCGCATAATTCACTGGAAATGAGCGGGGAACTCAGCATTTTCATTTCATTTCAAGACATTTATTTCCATCCCAAACAGATACTCAGAAATATCAATTACAAAGAACAGTTTAAAGGAGTGGGGAGAATGATGTAGTACATAGTGGATGTATTACAGGACAAGTATAATTAAATGGGCCTTTAAAACTTTGGTTTTGGTACAGTTCGGTTGTTTAAAGACAGTGGACACTATTGGTATTTACTCAAAATAATTATTAATACAAAACCTTTCTTGGTAACGAGTAATGGGGAGAGGTTGATAGTATAAAACATTGTGAGAAACGGCCCCCTCTGAAGTAATGTAGTTTTGCGAGAAAGAAGTAATTTTCCACGAATTTGATTTTGAGACCTCAGATTTAGAATTTGAGGTCTCAAATTCAAGCATCTGAAAGCACACAACTTCGTGTGACAAGAGCGTTTTTCTTTCATTATTATCTTGCAACTTCAACGACAGATTGAGATCAAATCTTTACAGGTTTGTTATTTTATGCATGTGTTGAGATACACCGACTGTGAAGGCTATAGTCTTTGACAATTACCAAAAGGATCAAGTGTCTTTAAATATCAAATCCTATATTAGTGATCGCTTTTTAATTTTCTTTAAAATTTAATATAGCTGAAAACTAAGAGGGCGAAAATTATATCCAAACAGGAAGAATAGGAATACAAAATCAGAGTTATTTTTGGTAATGAAAACTTATAAATATCCTTTTAAACAACCAAGTACTTCAAAGTGAAATGTTTCTCAAAATTCTTTATAGAAAGCCGCCGTTTTTGCTTCTAACCATAAGTCATGATTGCCATTATTTTTAAAAGTGATTACCAAACGCACATTCCCTTTAACTCTTTCCAATCTTAAGGCGCCTTTTTAGTGATACCTGATACACAACACAGCCGTAGTAAGTTATCAAAAACTGTCAGATTTTCCCGAAAACCCATCATACTTTCTCCAACAAGCTTTTTAAAGGCACTGGGCGCTCTCTCAATGTAATTTGTTGTATATAGTTCCACTGGTTTTGCTCTTTTCAGCGTTAGATCTTGATACAGTAAAGGCGTTTTATAAATATTTAGTTGTATGTATGTATGTGTCTGGTAATTGTGAAAGACCTGTGAGTATTGTCACGTATACCAACATGCATAAAATAACAAACCTGTGAATATTTGGGCTGGTTGTCGAAGTTGCAAGTCAGGCCACAATGAACAAAAAGGCCACCCATGTTGCAAAAATGAACGTGTGTGCTTTCAGCAGATGCATAATAGAAGACTTCAGCTAAAGAGTTTATTATTTGTGTGAGAAATTACCTCTTTCTTTAAAGGCAGTGGACACTATTGGTATTTACTCAAAATATTTATTAGCATAAAACCTTTCTTGGTGACGAGTAATGGGGAGAGGTTGATGGTATAAAACATTGTGAAAAACGGCTCCCTCTGCAGTGCCATAGTTTTCGAGAAAGAAGTAATTTTCCACGAATTTGATTTCGAGACCTCAGGTTTAGAACTTGAGGTCTCAAAATCAACCATCTAAACACACACAACTTCGTGTGACAAGGGTGGGTATTTCTTTCATTATTATCTCGCAAGTTCGATGACCGACTGAGCTCAAATTTTCACAGGTTTGTTATTTTATGCATATGTTGAGATACACCAACTGTGAAGGCTAGTCTTTGACAATTACCAATAGTGTCCACTATCTTTAACTGTGTTACTTCAGAGAGAGCCGATTCTTATGTAAACAGCTCTCCATTGCTCGATACCAATAGGACTCTTCCTCTGTACACAGTATACTAAGAAAGTGTAAGGCCAGGGCTATCGTTAACAAGTAAGTTTGTATGCATGATAACAATTGTTTTGAGTAATTCCCAAAAGTGCCCAGTGCTTTTAACTCCTTCCAATCTAAATGTCCCATCAGTGATGCCTGATACATAACAAAGCTGTGTAAATGCCATCAAACACTGTCATGTTTTCCAGAACATGGGAGTTTGTGCATGTGCACCTGTTATTTCAAACAACCGAAGTCAGATGTTAAAGGCAGTGGACACTATTGGTAATTGTCAAAGACCAGTCTTTTCACTTGGTGTATCTCAATATAGGGTAAAAATAACAAATCTGTGAAAATTTGAGCTCAATTGGTCGTCGAAGTTGCGAGATAATAATGAAATAACAAAACACCCTTGTCACACGAAGTTGTATGCGTTTAGATGGTTGATTTCGAGACCTCAAATTCTAAATCTGAGGTCTAGTGGAAAATTACTTCTTTCTCGAAAACTATGGCACTTAAGAGGGAGCCGTTTCGCACAATGTTTTATACCATCAGCCTCTCCCCATTACTCGTCACCAAGTAAGGTTTTATGCTAATAATTATTTTTAGTAATGACCAATAGTGTCCACTGCCTTTAAAATGATTCTGAGCTATTTATGTTTTGTGCCTGGCAGAATGGAAACATCTCTCGTGGTAATTGTATAAGTTTAGAAAACGAATAACAAGATCCCCCTTCTTTTGCTGTTTGGGCCAACTCAGGCTCGGGTTTACAGCAGTTACAAAACTTATAATTAACTCTGCACAATAAAACCCCCAAATTACATGAAGAGAACTACAAAGTTAGTGTTTAATCAATTCCCATCAAGGGAACTCGGCAAACTCCCACAAGTGGATACTTTATAAACACCAAGCTGGCAACAGAAAGTCTCTCTCCTACAAACGTTAGCGTCCTTGATTATCAATTGCACAAAATGTATACATTTTGATTCAGTAACTTGACGATAATACTTATTCTGGTCAACTTATAAATTAACTCTGCACAATAAAACAACCCCCAAAATTACATGAAGAGAACTACAAAGTTAGTGTTTAACTTTTTCACAACACTTGAAATAATCAATTTAAGCAGTTTTCTGGTTGTTGTTTGGGTGGCATATTCCTCAGTGATGTTCGCAAAATTGATGATACATGATAAACATTTGTTACTTTTTTGCCGTGAAGGCCGTCCGTAAGTTGGCAAAGTTTGCGGATGTGACTTAGCAAAAGAAAGGCACACAATGTGCTCACCGTTCATAATGGTGACAAGAAAACCCAGAATTATATTAAGAGATGTTAAATTTGCATCGGGGATAAATAAAATATCAGAGTATTTTACGTGGGTGGGATTTGAACCCACGACCCTTGCAATTCTAGAGTAGTGTCTTACCAACTAGACTACCGAGGTTGCCCGGTAGCTAGAGGCAGTTCGAATCCTATTATTATATTATTTATCCTCTATGTAATTATCACATATCTAAATTAAAGGAGCAGTTCGAATTTACAAATCGGAGTATTTTCTCCGCAAGTTAGTTTTGTTTACTGAAATAGGTATTTGGCAGAGCACAGACAATATACAAAGAGGCAATGATTGTTACATTAAATATGAGTGAAAATAGATGTGAGATAACTTTAATAAGGTTAAAATAAACTCCTGTCAAAAGGCTGTCTGCTGTGTGTCATGCACAACACGTCGTACTTCGTGACCACAGTGAACAGTCGTCGACATTATCTCATGCTCATGGGACTGAGTCGGGGATCCGTAGGGGGCGTTGTACATGGCGTGTTTCCGCCCAAGACACACCCAAAAGCCCCTACGGAAGTCCTTATAACACATAGCGTAGATGAAAGGGTTTACGCACATATTCACTAGCGCCATCACGACTGACGACCGGAAGAGCACCCCGCCCATGTTGACGTCACCACCCATATTAACATAAAAATACATGAGCTCATTAGGTCCCCAGCAAATGAGATAGGTTAAAGACACTAGGAATGTGGTAATGATGACGTTACGGGAAGCCTGTTGAACCAGGCGTTTTCTGGTGCGACTGCTGGCGAGACCCATGTCGGCTCTTCTCGAGGCTTTATGCAGTTTGTAAATAATGCGTGAGTAAACAAACGTCATCACGCAGAGTGGGATGACGTAATGGTCAATTAAAGATACGAACCCGACTGTACGGTTGAGTGCGACGGATGGCCATTTGGCCGAGCAGGTGCCGTTGGTCACGTGATTAGTAAGGCCCCACCCTAACTCGTGGATTGGACCTATGACCCACGGTAGAACACATAGAAGTCGAGCTTTGCGTAAAGTGAATTTGGAACGATAGTAAAACGGATGGAACACAGCGATGTACCGTTCGATCGTAAGGTACACAAGGTTACACGTTGAACTCGCTCCCAGGGCCCATATGGCGTACTCTGATATCCACAGTTTACATAGTAGACTAGCGGCGAACTCATCGGTGGGGATGCTTATCTTGGGACCGAGGTTGATGGTTAAGAAGACCAAGCTCATAGCGAGGTCTATTGCTGATTGGTTACACACGATAGAGCTGGTAACGTTCCGCATGAACGATGGCGACCGCGTGTAAACTAGTATAACAACCGTGTTACCAACCACACCCACTGATCCTATGATTCCGTACACGACTAGTAAAAGAACTGTTGTTCCATCGGACGAAACTTCGGATGTTGATGAAGTGTTTTGTTGAGTCCCATCCAAAGTCAGGTTTGTAAAGTTATCCATGACTGCCGTTTTTCAATTCAACGTAGTCCCTTTATTCTGAAAGCAGAGTTTCATCATCCTTCAACATATCACGAATTACGTAGTCCCGTTCTGAATAAAGCAGAGTATATTATATCATCCTTATCACAAAATACGCGGGGGCCTGTACACTTGCTGCCAATCAGTAGAAATCACCAGTTCAGTCCACTTTCCCGTCGGTTTTAATTTCAGCAGCACAAATCTTTCCTCGCAATCAGTGCGACGAGTGCTGAAATATAAAAGATGAAATTTTCCAGTTCACTGACAAGGCGGATCAGATGCTCTATATTGATTCAGTGACGCGATTCCTTCATAACAGCATGGTTCCTCCTTTCAATTTTGACGCAAAAAACTTGTTTTTACAAGTGCAGAGAGCAAGAAAAACATCCCGCCAAAATCAGGCTTTGCATCCCGTCTTATTTGTAATCAGCGTTGCTGGGAGAGCACGGTCTCCTCCTGCCTCGTCTTAGGCGTGTAATAATTTCGCGAGACTTCAACACCTTGATGAGGTCTCATGCCGCTTGTATGGTATCGATATACGAGAAACGAATACTCGCGAGACTATGTACTATTCATTTGTTCACTACATTGGTTCCAGGTGTTAATAATAATTATGCATGCAGACTCTTATTCAAGTGACACTTAATACCTGGTCATCATCAGCAGAGCTGTTTTTGAAGGAGGTCACAAACTACTATCTTACGGGTATTGCATAAAACGAGAGTGTGACATGAGCGATACGCCAAAACACTAACCGCTCAACTATTTTCTGAACAACAGATTCATAAATCCTGCAACATCTGCTGGTTAAAAAAAAGACTTGCTGGTAAAAATCTTTATCCGCTCTATTCTTAAGAAGATGGATGACTGTATAAGATGACGGGGTCACCACTTGTTGTTTACTCTCACTCCTTTCCTCCTAAAGGACCGGTGATAATGATGGTCTTGCTCGAACCCGCGGGAATCAACCGACTACCATCAGCATCATCCCCCGCGGGGGGAAAAGCTGAACAGTCTAGAAAAAGCGCTAATGACTTTTCCTAATCTCCCTCACCGTTTTCACAGTGCAATCTGTCCATAGAACTCTTTAGAGTAAGACTAGCAAACACTAGGTATCCAAGGCTTTTGACTCGCATTAAAAGTCCCACTTCATTTGCTTCTTGGCTAAGTGGAGAAGTTCATCTAATTCCCAGACGGGATTCTTGAGTTGCGAGAGTGCTGTCACAGGAATATCCAGCCAAGTGCAAAATAACGCAAACGCCAATCTCATTGGAGACGCGAAAACAAAACCCCGGAGAAGCTTAGCATCATTCACATCAGACTAAACTAGGTCAATCAATTCCTGAATTTCATTGTTGAAATAAAGTTTTGTAGATTCAACTCTCCAGCGAAGAACAAATCTCTCTGCAAAATGTCTCAACAGAAGAACTCAACAATACTGCTTAATTCAAACTGATGTATAGCCATTAAAGCGTCAGTGAGATCGAGTCCCAACCAACTGCGTGGGTTATAAGACTATAAAGTGATCACTTACACGATTAAAGAGGCTGGCAGCGTAAAAGAACAGAATCCTCCATCATCCAGAAATGATGTAAGTGATGGTTTATAAAAGTAGACTGACATTTGGTGCCGTCAAAGTATACAAAAATATTAATTCCACGGCAAGAGCAATAATAATCTGCAAGACTGATGTCCAATATCCGGTGTATTATTTCACCTAGTTCATCAAGTGAAGTTGCTATCTACGGCTGGCGTGCACATCACCGTGTACTGTAATGGCACATGCGCTTATGTCTCGTATCTCCAGCACGCGCCGTCAACGTCTCACTGTACTATATGATTGCAATGCACACGGTCAGACACGATCAGGTGTTGACGCCCATTGAAGTGGTGAACACGTTCCCGTGACTCCTTTATGGTAAATTTAGAAGTATAATTGGTGCAGATAAAGAAAAGGAGTTGATGATTCCTCAATGCAATAAAAACAAATATAGTACAAAAAATAGTTTGGATCGCTGATTGTCAGAAAGGGAACGTAACAACCCTTTTGCAAAATGGTATCGTCTTGGGTATCACTCTTTGTATGCACACTCTTTTGATCTTTCCCTCTCCTCCATTATGGGGAAGGGGGTTGGGGGGAGAGTGAGCTGTGGTTCAATGGTCAAGCCCAACAGGACCCGGATTCTGACCCGGGTCCGGGTTCCGTGGTGGGCCTGGCCACTAAACGATCCGGATTTTTAAAAAGAAAACCGGGTCAACATTTTATTTGTGACCAGGTTCCGTGACAGCCTGACCCCTGAATGGTTCAGGATTATTTGAGAACCGGAATATTGGTAAAGTCTGACAGAGTAAAGACATGGTCTGACCAGGCAGTTTTTAGTTCGCATATTATTACTTTCCTTCGATGGTTTGATAACTGCCGGTTGTTCAGCGAACACTTTAATTCAAAATTGCACTTGGCCTAAAAGCCACGTATAATCTCAAAGTTAATATCACATTGATTTTGTGCAGCCTCGCTTGAGGGTGAATTCAATCGTCTAGACTTTTGTGCACCAAGGAAACGTTTCAGGAAAATGAATATCATACCATATCGCCTAGTACAGTGACATTCGCATCGTGTTTTAGCGCACTTAACAATGTTAACCATGTTAACCATGTTGTGGAGGTAGGTCATCCATGTTCATCTTGTTTCTCATGCTGTGCGCCAATTATTCCCCTGCCACCTGTATTTGCCTTGCAAGTATTGAATAAATAAATAACAGGACTTCAAAGACGTCTGCTGAGAAGAATTGGTAATTCATGGGTTGCTAAATTGAAATGCGTATGGCATAATGTTTGGAAACCAAACTGGAATTGTATTACTGTTCCAAAAAGCTTTTGGTGTTCGATATGGGCATTGTTTACCCCGCCCTACCAATTATTCCTGTGCCACCTATAGGCTGTGTTTGAATAAATAAATAACAAGACTTCGAAGACGTCTGCTGAGAAGAATTGGTAATTCATGGGCTGTTAAATTGAAAAATGCGTATGGTATATTATATTTGGAAACCATGCAAACTTGAATTGTATGATACTGTTTCAAAAACCTTTGGTGCTCGTTTGTGTGGCATATTCCTTACCACCTCATCCTATTGTGTCGTTCATTGTGCTCTGCAAATCTTCGGAATTCGTGAGCGTTTTTTTTTTTAGGGGGGTACTTCTGGTCTCATATTCGGTACCTTCTGGGACCAAGGACAAAACAAAAAGAGGAAAATAATACGACTCCATAGGGAAATTCTAAAGACTGGGGTGCTCCACGTGATATTTTGTGTACAAAGTCTATGAGAAATTATTTAGTACAGGGACAATGGAAAGAACAAAAGATGTCTCCACATGGATGCATATTTGACGAACGCACAAGGGGAAATAGGGTGTGTTAAAATGTGGAAACAATTGGGGCACCAGGTTATAGATATCGGGCATTGTATATCCCCAAAACGGAAGTGGGAAATAATGATAACCAAAAATGACAAAATTTACATTGTGTAAAAGATCCCACAAGGGCACGCCCGTATAAGCTCACCTCCCTCCCATCCGAATCCCCTCAAGCTGAGCATTGTTCGTCTGACGTGATCCCATGTCCGAGCAAACCCAAGGGCGGGTAAGGGAAACTGCACCCTCAATAATTCGGGCAAAACTAAAAAGGAAAATGATATAGGGCACAGTATTAATAAGAAAGACAAATCAGCAGAGATAGCAAAGACAACCTCTTTACCCGGTATAAGAAATTAGTACCTTTATCCGAGTGTAGAATGCCGCAAAATGGTGGGCAAATATTAGCGGTTACTTTTCTGCCCCCTAACCATACCCCACCAAAGAGTCCGCACGCCCAAGCTGGGCTCCATTGGTTATTATTCACTCCTGTGTCTTGGCAAAGCAAACATCCATCTATTTCTACATGGGGGTCCGAAGTGCATTTCATTGAAATCTTGACTTAATATTCTGCTAAAAATGTCACACACAGTGAAGTTATGAATAATGATTGCCTGAGGTACGAGCGATGTATCTGAGATGCGGCGGTGTAAAATAAAGAGTCATAAACTAGCGGCTCAATGTCCATCCAGTGCGGCTATAGGAGCAGCTGCACAATAAAAGCCAATTTAAATGCATTGAGTAAAAAAGTACATACAGCCCCAGCTTTACTCAGACCGTAAACAACATGTGCGCGGCATTTAAGATTTTCCTTTTGACGTTTATAAAGGTTGATAGAAAAATCTAGAATAAGTGAACATTGAATAAATTTGCCTTGTTTGAAAACAGCAATACGATAGCATACCCTTTTTCGTGGAAAGGGAGCGTGTTATATTAGAAATGCAGATTTAGCTCCACATTGTTATCCAGGAATAATTTTTAGATGCAATATTTGCATCAGTGCAGTGATAGACAATATTGACGCCTTTGTATTTAGCCTGAACGTCTGACGTCACACTTCGAGGCTCGTGAAATACGTCAGCGACCAGCCTTGAGCCTTCGTCAATCCCATGGCCAAAAGAACAATTTACCTCACATTCATTTCACATGGAGATTCGCGATCAAATCCTAGGGTTACATAATTTGCACTTAAACATTATGCACGCTACGCTGCATGCAGGCGACCGAAAGTGCAAGTTGACAAACATCACCTCGGATCAATCCAAACACATGATGGAAAGCTTAACGCGTACGTGTTGGGCGCAATTTGGATTGATCATGGATTGATACAGTTTTTAAGGAGAAAGGAGAACATTATTGGGAACTGGGTCTGGCTGACCCGAAATTTAATGGTTAACATTGGATTGTTAATATAATGGGTTTTTTTGGCGTCTGTTGGGTCATTTTGACAGATATCCCGATTTAAAGTGAAGGTTAAAACAAAATAAGACACGTGATAAGAAACGCAAGGTTTCGGGGGAAATAAGTTGGTTCTGTGTGCATTTCGACATAACTTTGTTTTACTTTAATAAAGATTTAATAAAGATTCTCAGACAGATCAGCTTTGTTAAGAGACGTTCGTTTTACATCAATACTTTGTCAGTCAGAAAATCCATGTGTGGATCAGAAAGGAACATTGGGTTATGTGAAAACTCAGGGGTCGATTTCACAAAGACTTAAGACTAGTCCTATGAACTTAGGGACTTAGGCCTGAGATAGGAGATACTTAAGGCAGTGGAAACTATTTGTAATTTATACTTAAAAAAGCACATAACTTCGTTTGACATGGGTGTTTTTTTCTTCTTCTTTATTATCTCGCAACTTCGACGACCGATTGAGCTCAACTGAGGTTTGTTATTTTATGCATGTGTTGAGATACACCAAATGAGAAGACTGGTCTTTGACGACTATACCAATTGTGCCCACTGTCTTTAAGAGACCTTTGTTGTACATCAATACTTTGACATTCAGAAATTCCATGTGTGGATCAGAAAGGAACATTGGATTATGTGAGAACTCATCGGTCAGTTTCACAAAGAGTAGGACCAGTCCTATAGCAGATGTAAAAAACGTATGACGACTAGTCCTGAGTTAGGATGAGTCACTCGTCTTATCTCTTAGTGAAATCCACCCTGTCTCTTTAAGTCTCAGTCAACAGAATCTCTGCAAAATCAACTCGATATGGTATGTATCTTACAACAGGATTGGCCATTTTAAAAGCACAACCTGTTTTCAAAGCTCAAATGTAATACAGGATTTGCAAAGCTGACAAAACAGTCGCAGACGCATGATCATGTTATGTCGGTGTTTGTGTGTCAGCTTTGTACATTAAAGGCAGTGGACAAAATTTGTTATCGGGTTTTCACAATTCTCTCGTGACCCAGATGGCCGATCGATCTCAAACTTCTACAGTTTATACGTATATAGTGGATTACATAAAGTGCTTACACTTCCAGCAATTGTTTTGTTAGCAGAAACCAATTCTGCAATGTTCCTTTAAAATGAGTTAAGGTTAAAACGAAATAAGACCCATGATAAGAAACGCAAGGTTTCGCAAGGGGAGTTAAAGGCAGTGGGCACTATTGGTAATTACTCAAAATAATTATTAGCATAAAACCTTTCTTGGATACAAGTAATGGGGAGAGGTTGATAGTATAAAACATTGTGAGAAACAGCTCCCTCTGAAGTGACGTAGTTTTCGAGAAAGAAGTAATTTTCAACGAATTTGATTTCGAGACCTCAAGTTTAGAATTTGAGGACTCAAAATCAAGCATCAGAAAGCACACAACTTCGTGTGACAAGGGTGTTTTTTCTTTCATGATTATCTCGCAACTTCGACGAACGATTGAGCTAAAACTTTCACATGTTTGTTATTTTATGCACATGTTGAGATACACCAACTGTGAAGACTAATCTTTGGCAATTACCAATAGTGTCCACTGTCTTGAAAGAAACACGTTGCCTTGGATCGGTCGAGTTGGTCTTTGAAAGCGTTTGTAATCGTTTGTTATAAAATGCATATGGTTGGAAAGATGTTTTAAAAGTAGAATACAATGATCCACACAAATATGCCTCGAAAATACGTGGTTTTAGTTGTACTTTGCGAATTAACGCGGTCGGCCATTTTATGGGAGTACAAAATTTGACTCCCAGTATGGCCGACCGTGTTAGTCGACGAGGTAAAAGGAAAACCACGTAATTTTGAGTGATACTTGTGTGGATCTTTATATTCTATGTAGGATTTGAGGCATTGCATGGTGAGGTATCAATGTATATTTGGTTTGCGGTAACACGTGTGTATCTACTTGCCAGGTAGAGTAGATCTTAGGAAACTGTCTAGCTTTATTCTACTGCCGCGGAGTAGATAATCGGAGGTTATATTCTACTTTTAAAATATCTTTCTTTTCATAATGCATTTTATAACAAACGGTTACAAACGCTTTTCAAAGACCAACTCCATGGCAACGTGTTCCTTTAAGCCTTCGAGAGAAATGTATACAAATGTCAGGCAATTAGCTTTTTGTTTTGCATTTGTATACCAGAGGTCGTTTTGATTGGTAGGCAGATACTCGTATTTTTCATCCATAAACAAAATAACAAACCTGTGTAAATTATGGTGGTGTGAGGCAGGAGAAAATGGTTTTTTTTTTTTTTTTTTTTTTTTTTTTTTGGGGGGGGGGGGGTGGGGTGTGTTTCAAAGTCTAATTTGAGAAAGTAAACACATTTGTTGTAACATCTTAAATAAACTGTTTTTCTATAGGTTTTTAGATACAGGTTTTCTTGTACATGACTCAATTTCAGAGGGAGCGTTTCACCTAGTTCTAAGATCTTCACACAATTAGTACAAGCTTAAATACTACAATTTTAAATGAAATGTTAACTTACTCCCACCAAGTCTGTATAATACCGTTTTAAAGGTTAAAACTACAAATTGAAAACTATAGAACATAGGAGCATGCAATGCGTTTCGAAAGTACAATACTCATGAGTAATAAATTTTGCCTCAACAAAAGGGCCGCTTGAATATTAAAACTGGAGTGAAGGTGCAGCAGAAATTCCAATCGCCAGGCGTGGAATGACATGCATGCGGGGCCCAATCTTATAAAGCCTGTAAGCAAAAAAATTGCTTAGCATGACATTTCTTCCATGATGATAAAAAACAGGATTACCAACCAAATTTTCCACGTGATTTTCAGAATAAGCAAACAACAGCTGAATGTCAGTAACAAGCAATTATGCAACAAATTAAAATGTGGTCGGTAATCTTGTTTTTATCAAGGAAGAAAATTCATGCTAAGCAAAGTTTGTGTGCTTACAGTCTTTATGAAATTGGGCCCTGGTCCTATCATGCACCTCGTTCTACAGTAAGCGCTTGTGCGCAATGGGTTGTTTCGAAAAGGTCTATTTCATTGCTTCTGAAGTGCTCTCAGCCAGTCAGATCCTCAGACTCAGATCCTCGGAACTGATTTGGAAAGAAGCCGTAAGACAAAGGGTTGAGCTGGAGCCGGATTCAAAGCCGTGGTTTCGAAAAGGCCGTGTCCAAACTTGCGGCTGCGGCTACGGCTTGATCGTGAATGCCCATTGCAACGTCTTTAGCATCAGCCGTTAGCCATAGCCGCCACGGCCCAAGGGAGTTTGCGCAACACGTCATGAGAATATAGCCTCCACTCAACGCGCTCAAGGGCACATCAAAGTGACTTGTGCAACTGATTAATTTAGACTAATCTCGACTAATGGACTAATTTAATAAATGGTTCTAATGTTGATTGATGTCATTGGCAGGAAAATGTCCCTAAGGACCGTGGGCACCAGGCAGTTTACATACAATAAGCTATACGTATTCTCCACTTTTACTAATTAAGACCAGGAGATTCTTCTGTCCCCTGTGAGATTTGCCCCTTTCTCCATTGCCTACGTACATTGTACAAACCATAGACCTTATCGCAAATACCAATGCGCAAGCGCAGACTGTTGAATGAGGTGCATTGTGGGATAGATATGAATCAAATTTGGATACCAGCTAGACCACAATGCACCTAATTCCAAGCTTTACGGGCGCGCCCCAGTATTTGCGAAAAGGTCTATTTACAAACTTCTTCTGATATAGCGCCCTCTTTTGAATATTCCTCCTCCTCCAACCTACGTTAATCCGGAGGTTCGAATCCCGCTCAGTTAATATCGTATTGACAGAGAGTCTCTGTTCATACCCAATAAATTTAAATTGCAACCAGTTTCCCTTTGAAATAAATTATAACTCCCGTGCTATACCAAAGTGATGATAGCTTTGCAAGTGCACTCCTCGGCTGCCATCTTCTGTACACATTTCTGTTTTTTTTCCCCATACCACGGCCTAATTTCACAAAGCCTGTAGCACAAAAAGCACCGAACAAATAATTTTTGCTTGCAAATACGTTTCGTCAAGCAGTATTTTTCAGCCAAAATTACATTAAGTTTACATTGTTCAGACTGCATGGTGTCCACCTCAATTTTTGCTTAGCAAAGACATTTTATTCAGCCAAAATTACATTAAGTTTATATTGTTGAAACTGCATGGACGGTCACTCAATTTTCGCTTGGGGATGCTCAGAGTCCATTTTTTAAGTGCAGCGTTAAATCCCCCCGTTTGTGTAGTTCATTAGTGTACGTGTGTTAATTAGCCATGGTTTGCATGGTCCGCCTAATGCATACTAGTGTTTTGGTCTGCATTACCGAAATGCTGGGTGAACAGCTTTATGAAATTGGGTCCTGATGTGGATGCAATCTACTCCGACAACCTTCAAAGCGCCCCTCCCTCCGAGCCACACCTGTTGTGACAGAAAAAGGTATTTCCACCTTGCCCACAGCATCGAACATACTCACGGTATCGACCCCTTACTCCTAAAGGGTACCCATAGGGTAAGGGTACCAAAACCCCGTCGTCCTTAAACCTCCTTGTTTATCGATTTGAAAGCCATAAACACGTAGTAGAGTTCCAAAATACAACCCAGGACACCGCTTAATTGATTTCCAAACCTTTTAAAGAAACCGACTAGTAAGAATCAATAATATCGCTACGTTGGTCTATATACAGAGATTATTTCGGTAGCCATTTTGTTCTTTTCGCTCCCGTAGCGACGAGTTTTCTAGCCTTGGATAGTTATATTTTTGTGTGGGAATGTAACATGGGAAATAGACTGATTTTGTTCCTTTTGGGTAAGTATGAATCCAGTGTGTTTGTATAGCAAAACTGTGCCGTTTTTAGGTGAGGTTTTCGGGAACACCATGTGAAAATATACTTGAGTATAAAGTGTTAGTTGTGAAAAGAACCAGTGAACATCTCTTTGCGTATGGTTGGTCCTGACCTTCATCTGTACAGAAATGAGTTGTCAACCACGGGTTCCTTCAGAACCAAAAACTACCCATGTAAATTTTCACCCGCTCTTTTTGGAAACACCTCAAAGAGATTTCCACATTACCATGGTGTTACCGCGATAACTCATCTAATTACATAGTTCCAACGTGTAAAGTTTCAAATCCTATTCTTATGTTTCCGTTTTAGATGTGTCCGAATTTCTTTTTGTTAATTTACGAATAAAGCAAAGTCTTGTGTGCCCCTCTGTGAACCTGTATCTATACGTTTCAGAAAAGAGATTCATGGTTTACCCGCAAGTTTATATTAGGCCTTTATATTTTATTTTTCAGGACCGCCCCAACTCATTAAAGATAGTCATTACACCGTAGTGTTACTGCAAACCTTTCCATATCGTATTGCCACCATGTAAAGTTTCAAATCCTACTTATATATTAATGGTTTCTTCCTGATTATCATACTCTGACCAGTTTGCTTCCTTGGCGCCAGAGATCCCTCATTGATTAGTCGAGAAAGTTATTGTTTTATAGCATTCTCGTGGGAAATGAACAGATGCGAATGCTCACGAGTATAGCCCAAAGGGTAGATAGATTTCAGTATTAACATCATTTAATTTGCATTTATGCAAATTAGCAGTGGACACAATTGGTAATTATCTCAAAATAATCATAAAACCTTACTTGGTAACGAGTAATGGGGAGAGCTGAGGTTGATAGTATAAAACATCGTGAGAAACGGCTCTCTCTGAAGTGCCGTATAGTTTTCTGGAAAGAAGTAATTTTCAATGAATTTGATTTCGAGACCCCAAGTTTAGAATTTGAGTTCTCGAAATCAAGCATCTGAAAGCACACAACTTCGTGTGACAAGGATGTTTTTCTACCGCAACTTCGACGACCAATTAAGCTCAAATTCTCACAGGTTTGTTATTTTATGCATACATTTAGATGCACCAAGTGAGAAGACTGCTCTTTGAAAATAACCAATAGTGTCCACGGTCTTTAAACAAATGAGCAATTGCAGCTCTGTAGTTAATATTTTGATTCTTTGTGCTTTTGTTTCTGCTGTCAATATTATTCTTCCGTTTTGTAACGCAGGCATTTCAAAACAAGCCTTTCTGGCTTCTGTAAATGCCCCCATGGTTTGCTCCGTATCCATTACATTATATTTTGTAAATTTAAATTTCATTAATTATTCTCTTGACCTGTTCTTGACTGTCTTTGACCTAATAGTTGTACTTAAACTGTTACGTGTTATTCTTTTTTTCCACCAATATGGAAATAAAAGTTGATTGAGTATGGAAGATGAAATGCAACCGTGTTTTGCCCTCACTAATGAGCATCCTTTCCCCCTTTAATTATGAGAAATTCTCAAGTCCAAATTTCTTCGCCTCTCGTTGATGTTCGTTTTTGTTTCTAATAATGATTTAAAAAAAACAGCGGTTCGACCGGGCATAGATGGAAAACAGCTTTCATGCTACGCTGATTTTGACCAAGTAGGCTTATAAATAAATAAATAAATAAAAAAATACATTACGCGACAAGATGTTACACTGAAACCACATTTGATTTTTATTTACTAAAAGTAGAAAAGGAAAGAAAAGAAGAAAACAGAATTGTTCAAAAGGAAAAAGGAAATACACAAAGAAAACTGCAAGTGGCTATTATTTTGCGTTTAGGGAGTTTGTGCACTTTCATTTTATGCAATTAGAGAGTTTGATAGCTGACTAAAAAAAAGAAAAAACAAAAACAATTAAATAAAGTATAATTGTCATCTGACGAAACAAAACCCTTTATCATACCAGCTTGGCATTGTAAGACAATTAAGATTCCACAACTTAACAAAAAAGTAGATAGAGATTTCTTTTTCATTGACACATTCTCCTTTTTTGTGGTTGTAGGTGCTTATCAGCTGCTAGGATGGTTTTCAACTACGAGTAAGTCTAGGTTTTTATTTACTATCAAAAAACAATAACGTTTGCACCGGCTTCTCAAGGCTATACAGGGCGAGTCAAAAAGAAGTTGACGGGAATTGGTGATATTTTTCAAAACAAACAAATGACACTCAAAAGATCAGTAAAGCATGCATATCATTGAAATGTTCCTCCAGAGGTACTTGACACCTTTTGTAAACGTCAAAGATCAGTCTTCTCACTTTGTGTATCTTAACATAATACACATAATAACAAACCTGTGGAAATTTGAACTCATGGTCGAAGTTGCGAGATAATAATGGAAGAAAAAACACCCTTGTCACATAAAGTTGTGTGCTTTCAGATGATTGATTTCAAGACCTCAATATCAAATTCTGAGGTCTAGAAATCGACTTATTTAAAATCTTTTTAGCTGAAAATTACTTCTTTCTCGAAAACTACAATACTTCAGAGGGAGCCGTTTCTCACAATGTTTTATACTACCAACAACTCTCCATTACCAAGTAAGTTTTCATGCTAACAATTTTTTGAGTAGATACCAATAGTGTCCAGTGCCTTTAAAGTGGATTGTGTTATGATATTAATAAGACACTGTTAATTATCCCTGTTTTGATGGTATTCTTTACAGATGCGATGTCTCAATGCCGTAAGGATTGGAGTCAGTACGGCAATCAGTGCTTCTACGTCAACACAAATGCACTGTCGTACAGAGACGCCAAGGCGCACTGTCAGTCATTCGGAGGAGGGGCAAATATTGCCAGCATATCCGACAGTGGAACCAACAGTCACGTGAGCTCACTGCTGGTGAGCTCAGACAGATACTACATTGGTAAGAATTTCATTGAAATACAACCCCCCCCCCCCTCAAAAAAGGGCTCAGGGAAAAAAAGAGTTGATTTTAGACCGGGCCCCTGTCCTTACCCGCATATATGATGTTTTGTAATGTAAACGACGTAGAATTTGACTGCAAAACGAATGCGAGATCTACGGTACATCTACGTGACCGTCAAAAATGACGCAGGCAGGCTGGAGGCCACTCTCTCAAGGTGCACCCCACCAAATAATCTCCCATGGCACACAGTGCAAAATGCTAAATATTCAAAAATACACGAACAATACTTTAATGTCTCACAGCTTTTAACTTGAAAGGGATAATTATTGATTGACTCTTGAACTTTTATTCTCTGCTCAATTTTGTATGGGGAGTCCCTGGGCCCGTCGAGCTATTCTCCCTCCAAGTAAAAACATCCCTTCACAGGTCTAATTTGTCAAAACGTCCGGGCATCAATCTTGAAAAATGTCCCTACTCCTCTCAGCAAATAGTATACAAATATTGACTGCTTCGAGTGCTATGGTTAAAACTATGACTCCCGAGGTGATCCCCGGAGCGTTCTATTTTCCCAAGGCGAAGCCGAGGGAAAATAGAACGCTCCGGGGATCACCGAGGGAGTCATAGTTTTTAACCATTGCACGAGTAAAAGCAGTCAATAATTTGTTTTATATAACACCCAAGCAGATCCTTGCCATTTGATTGGAGGATTGTCCGTCACGTGATAGCAAATAAAAGTACCATTGCACGCTGAGTCACTCGCCGTGCTTTTTCGTTCCATCCGAAAAGTACCATTGCACGCTGGCACGCTGCCAGCGTGCAATGGTACTTTTCGGATGGAACGAAAAAGCTGAGTAAAAACATCACTGCGTGCGCGTGTCTTTGGTAACGCAGCAGGTGTTACTGCAAGAAGGCATAGTAAAATTACTAGCACTCGGCTTCTACAGTTGAAATTGTTTTTTTTGAAAGTTGTTTCTTTCAATCAAAATGACAAAGTTCTACTTGGATGTTATATAAAACAAATAATGAATGTTTTTCATTCGTGCAATGGTGCGAATATGTTCATTCGTTGAAAGCTGGAATGTTCCATTCAACTCGGCTCCGCCTCGTTGAATAGAACATTCCATCTTCCAACTCAAGAACATATTCGCACCATTGCACTCATAAACATTCATTATGTGTATATTATAACACCCCAAACATTTCTAAATACTGTACTATTATTATTAAGTTACAGACCTGAATGCTACAATCCACGGACGACGCGAATACAGATTGCAAACACTTTTACTTACTGTGTTCAATGTAGTGTAGTGCAGTCCGAAATGGTTACAGACTATTAATTAATCATCCTCGTACACGCAACGGACGTCTGGGTACTGCACGCCGTGTGCTAGTCTGTCGGACTAGCGCACGGCGCCGTGTGCTAGTCTTCGGACTAGCGCATGGCAAGCAAACCGACGCACTATCACACGGCCGTCGTCTAGCAAAACTAAGACATGTCATGTGACGCGCTCTAAACCAATGAGCAGGCAGAATACTTGCAAGGGGTGTTATAAGACCATTTATTTCAGGGCCTATGTCATCCAAAATACCTCAAACTGAAAGTCAACAACCCTCAGGTCATTGGGGAACATTTTTACACTGAAACACTTTCTGGGGGCTCTCAAATCTGTCTAATATAGAATGGGCCTACAAAAATAATATTAATGAGCTCGACGCTCTGTTTCCTCCTATTTGGTGGGGTGCACCCCTAAAGTGTAATAAAGCCTCGAAGTGTCGGCCTTCAGCCATGATACAAAGTTACTACAGAGGGCGCGCTTTAGAATGACCCCAACTGAGCTAGAGAGGGCGCAACTTAAAAACGAGGGGGAATCACCAGTCAAAACTTTCGTCGATAATGTCACTGTTACTGTTAGTGTTAGAAAGGTAAAAAGTGTCAGTTTGTGGAGCTCAGACAGCTCAGACGATATAAAAAACAGGGCACTGTTATTTTGTTCTTCGTTTATATTTCGTCGCTTCTTGTTTGTAGGCTACCAGGATGCTGACAGTGAAGGGACATTCACCTGGGATGACGGAGCGAGTGTCACGTACATTAACTGGCGAAGCAGTGAACCAACTGGAGGTTACAATAGGAACTGTGTCGGGTTATATTCTGGAGGTTGGGATAACTTCGGATGTTCTCACATATTTAAGAGTGTGTGCAGAGGTAGGTATCGAATGTCAAGCCTGTTTTAAGCCCAATTCATACTTCCTGCGAATGCGAACGCGATACGAATGTTGACGTCACAAATTCGCAAGGAGTTTCATCATCAGATATTTAAGAGAGTTTGTGAAGAGGTAGGTATCAAATGTAAAGCCTGGTTCATAATCATACTTCATGCGAATGCGAATGGGACGCAAATTTGACGTGACTGCTGCAAATTTTTCGTTTTTATACTACCGGTCGTTGGTACGAATCCCACTCTAGTCTATTCTTTGTTCAACCCCAAAAATCAATAATTAAAATTAACACTTCAAGACGTTTTCTACTCCGAGAACTATATGAGGTTTGTTCCGCTATTGTGTGGAGACGATAGAAGAACAAAGCTTGTAGTAGTTGGCATTTCTCCAGCTATTGTACTGTGGTGTCTTTTGCAAAGTTTCAAGTTTCTCATAGAATTGCCCCTTACCAAGTGGGAAATTTTGGCAAGGTACAGTACATGGTACACAATATGCAGTATATTTTCCACACTTTCCTGCCCTTGTGCTTAAAGGAACACGTTGCCTTGGATCGGTCGAGTTGGTCTTTGAAAAGCGTTTGTAACCGTTTTTTATAAAATGCATCTGGGTAGAAAGATAATGTAAAAGTGGAATACACACACAAACATGCCTCGAAATTGCACGGTTTTCCTTTTACCTCGTAGACTAACACGGTTGGCCTTTTATGTGATTCAAATTTTTGACTCCCATAAATGGCCGACTGTGTTAGTTCGAACAGTAAAAGGAAAACCACGCAATTTTGAGGCAAACTTGTGTGGATCATTGTATTCTACTTTTAAAACATCTTTCCAACCATTTTTTTGTATGCATTTAAAAAAAAAAGCGGTTACAAATGCTTTTTATAGACCAACTCATCCGATCCAAGGCAACGCTTCCTTTACTAACAGTATAATTCTATGAATGAATGTGGAAGTGCAGTGGCCGAGCACTGAATTCAAACTCTGGTGTTTCTGATCGCAGACTGGGGGTTCGAATCCCCAGCCGTGACACTTGTATCCTTAAGCAAGACACTTCACCATTGCTTCGTTCTTCGGCGTTCGGATTGGATGTTGAGCCGTTGGTCCCATGTGTTGTGTAACGCATGTAATTAGAAAAGAGAAATGGGTTCGCCCTGGTGTTCCTGGTCCAATCAACAGCAAATTGCGCCACAAAAACATTACACGGTGCTATCTAAGGGTCAGCGGCCAATTTCACGTAACACTAGGATTTATCATATCTCGAGTTAGGACGAGTAACCCGTCCAAACTTAGGATGGGTTTAATGCGTCCTGTCGTCAGATAGGGAACTGAACTCATCCTTAGTCCTAAGATTAATCCTAAGTTAGGATGATTGAGTTTGATGAAATCGACGGCTGGTCTCATAATTTAAAAACGTAGTCCCACATCTTGCAGGAAATACTGTCGTTACAGCTCAGGAGCGTCACTGAGTGACGGACAATGTGCGTTACCGGTATATAAGAAGCCACAATTATTATTAATATTTAACAATAAACTCAATAATTATTTTATTTGACCTTTGGTCAACTTTAGCAATTATCCAGTATACAGCCACGACCACAGGATGCCCTTGTTACTGGGACTCTACGCGTAATGACTGCGCATGCTGCTACACCGGAGGATGTAATTGTGGAGCCGATTACCCAGATCGATGCGTGGTCTGCGGCGGCGACTGTACCACAACTGAAGCTGAACCGCTTGAGGGTAAGAGTTTACATTCAGTCGTTGCTGAGCAGTCAACCTCACCAACCCCACCAACCCCAAACTCTGGTGTTTCTGATCAGAAGTATACAATTATGAACTTGTATCTAATAGTTAAAGACACTGGACACCTTTGGCGATTGTCAAAGACCATTCTTCTCACTTGGTGATACATCTCAACAAATGCACAAAATAACAAACCTGCGCAAAATCAAAGTTGTGAGTCATCAAAGTTGTGAGATAATAATTAAAGAAAAAACAGATGCTTTATTTTGGCCCCTTAAAATCTAATTATGAGGTCTCAAATTGAAATATTTTAGTGGAAAAGTAACTTTCCCGAAAACTACATTACTTCAGAGGGAGCCGTTTCTCACAATGTTTTATATTATCAACAAGTAAGTTTTTATGCTCACAATTGTTTTGAGTAATTACCTATTTGTCCAGTGCCTTTAAAAGGACAGAGTGCAGGACATTTTTGTATACTGGAATTCACCAATGAAGCATACTTCCTTATAATATCAAGTGTTCTAACAATTCCTATCAATTCAAACGTGAAGTTAAACAACCACTCTCGTCTCAATCTATTTTGTAACAATTTGTATGACTGCCGTTGATCACTATTTCCTGTGCCGTTATTGTTAGTGTTGTACTTACTTATATGTCTTGTGTTTTTTAAGGACCCCGATGGAAATAAGCCGTTTTTTATATCCAGGGGCCGATTTCACAAAGATCTAAGATTGATCGTAACTGCAAATCAGTCGTAGTTGCTAAGTAAAGTGTGATGTCACAATACAAACCACTATGGTGATACTGAAAATGTGTCTTGCGACGAATATTATTGCTTTGTGAAATAGGCCCCTGTGTTTGTAATTCTAAAAACACTAAATGTCTAGTTTATTAATATTATTGTTCTTACTTTTCTTTACACAGACTGGACACTCGTCTTTAAGCACGCCCGCTCTTCTGGAATTAACTTAGTAGATCTTTGGTCAGGGAGTGGAACCTACAACGATGGGTCTGCTTCCGCTCAGATCGTCACGTCAACTGCGGATCACTATAAGTCCAGTGCTGCTAACAACTACGACACAAACTCTATCGAATATGTAAGTCGCAGGCCTGTATCTTTGTTTTTGTTTTTGGAAGGACAAGGGCACCGAGGCATTTTCTCCTTGGTACAGGGCACCCTATGAGAAAATTGTAAACTTCTTCTGGAGCATGTCAAGGGCACCAAGGCAATGACCAGGGGGCATGGGGGCTTCGTCTAATTGGTAAAGGGCACCCTATGAGGAAATTGTAAATTTCTACTGGAGCATTTCAAGGGCACCAAGGCAATGACCAGGGGGCATGGAGGCAATGTCTTATTAGTAATGGGCACCCTATGAGGAATTTGTAAATTTCTACTGGAGCATTTCAAGGGCACCAAGGCAATGACGAGGGGCATGGAGGCTTTGTCTAATTAGTAAAGGGCACCCTATGAGGAATTTGTAAATTTCTACTGGAGCATTTCAAGGGCACCAAGGCAATGACCAGGGGGCATGGAGGCATTCACCTTTGTTTCCTCTCTGAAAAATCAGGCCTGAAGTTGGCAAAAAGAATTTGTGCTTCTCAAAAAAAAGTTGACTTTCGGGGACACTTTGCAGCAGCAGATGAAAATTATTGTTTATGAAAACTTGCCACCACAACACTGATTTGAATGGTCTTCTGTCATTATTAGTCGGGCAACTTTCGTACAGTTTTTTCAAATTTTGTTTTTCATTTAAAAAATTCCTTTCCATCATTTATCTATTGCTTAGGTCAAGTTTGCCTTCTATACTTCCGGTGGGTCAGAGGTCATGTCAATGACCTTTAATGCGGCAAATACAGACAAGACTAGTTGGTTCTCATCGGGTCAGTTACTGTACGCACCATATACAGACATCTACACTGCGTCCAAAAACTATTTCTCGTTGGCTGGGTAAGTCGGAGACCCTGATTTAGTCTAAGTTAATCCTAATATTACTTGCTGAGGTAAAACAAGTCATGAAAATATTTTTCGTTTCAGGAGACTAACATTATTTTAGCATGTAAAACATATTTTTGTGAAAATGTTTTACTAATTTCTCAAAAAGAAAAACAGCACCTCAACAAGTATTATTTTCAGGTAAGCTTTCTACTTTCATTATCTTCAAACTGTGTGAGTAATGTAAATTCTGTGGCAATGTGTTTTGTGTTACAAAAAGTACCCATACCATTTAAAGGCACTGAACATGTTTGGTAATTGTCAAAGACCAGTATTCTCAGACCAGTATTTCCAAACATATGCATAAAACCACAAGCCTGTGAAAATTTTGACTAACTTGCTCATGAAGTTGCAAGAAAATGATGAAAGAAAAAACACCCTTGTTGTAAAAAATAGTGTGCTTTTGAATAAAAGGCTTCCTGGCCAGAATCTTTTATCATTTTAGTGAGAAGTTATCTCTTTCTCAAAAACTACGTTACTTCAGAGGGAGTCGTTTCTCACAATGTTCTATACTATCAACAGCTCTCCGTTGCTCGTTACCAGTAAGTTTTTATGCTAATATATATTTTGAATAATTACCAATAGTGTCCACTGCCTTTAACTGATTCTCTTTATGCAGGGATACTGGGCTCCAGCGAGCATTCTTCATTAACTCATACTACGGGGGCTGCAGCATCGATGCTGGTTGGGCGTGCGTGAAAGACACTGGCTCCAGCACGGCCTGTTCATGGGACGGATACTACACCAAGCCCTTCTTTGTGTACAGTACAGCTAGCACTTACACTTCCTACCAATCCGGTGAGACACCTTTCTATTTTGCAGTATGCGATTTAATAATAATAATAATCAATTTTTATATGAGGATTTATCACAGCCTGAAGGGCGTCAATAAGTGCTTCCAACATTATTAGCCCTGGTCACTGGGCCTTAAAGCCAGTGGACACTTTCTGTAAAAAGTATTGTCCAAGGCCCACACTTCGTGTATCACAACTTATATATAAAATAAAAAACCTGTGAAAATTTATGCTCAATCGGTCATCAGAGTCGGGAGAAAATAACCCACCCTTGTTTTCCGCACGTTTTGCCGTGTCATGACATTGTGTTTACTATATATCCGTAATTCTCGCTATCAAGAATTGATAATTGTTATAAGGTTATTACAAAAAGTGAAGCATTTTATGGAATAATATTTAAAGAGAAGTCTTTTACCATTACCTTCTGTAAACACTGTAAGTTATTTGTAAATCCGTGAACTTTTATTTGTTTTTCTCTTCCGAAAGTGTGTAATGGCTTTAAATCATTCCTTAAACCATCTCTGCTCTCTTGGGAGTATATAGCCTGTGCTGTGAGGCTGTGCTTATCATTCACATAAACCATCTCTGCCTTCACAGGTACCCATTTTATCCCTGGGTGGAAGAGAAGCAAAGGTTAAGTGTCTTGTTCACGGACACAAGTGTCACGACCGGGATTCGAACGCACATCCCAATGAACAGCTAAAGCTTGAGTCCGGTGCTCTTATCTGCTTGGCCACAACACCCTTATTTCATGGGTGTTCACATAGACTTGCCCTGATCAGTCAAGGGGGTTAACGGTCAAGCGCACTGGTGTTCTGATCAGCAGAGTGTGGGTTCAAGTCCTGGTCTTGAGACTTACTTCCTTAAAGGCACTGGACGCTATTGTTTATAACTCAAAATAGTTGTTAGCATAAAAACTTACTTGGTAACAAGCAATGGAGAGCTGTTGACAGTATAAAACTTTGTGAGAAACGGCTCCCTCTGAAGTAACGTAGTTTTAAAGAAAGAAGTAATTGTCCACTAAAATATTTGAGTTTAATTTCGAGACCTCAGAATTAGATTTTGCGGTTCCTTAATCAAGCATCTGAAAGCACACAACTTTGTGTGACAAGGGTATGTTTTCTTCCACAATTATCTCGCAACTTCGACGACCAATTGAGTTCGAATTTACACAGACTTGTTTTTTTGTGCACTGTGTGTCGTTTATCAATTTTTGATATGAAGAAAGGAGACCAGCTCAAAATTGTACCCATCTCAAGCCATTATTTGTTTAACTTCTGGTGGTGCCAATCAGTGTAAATCCACAAAATTGTTTGAAATCATTCTGTTATCTTATGTTCCCAGGGAGCAGATCTTTTCCTGAAATCATGGCAATTTTTTACAAGTATTATGGTAAGAAATGCTTAATTTTCTCAATATTTTAATCCTTTTATTATTTTAATCTTTTGTTTCACCAACAAAGACTTTGCTTACCAAATTGAACTGACAAAACTCATCTTATTGTTTCTACCTTTGCTTTTGTTATCTCTACAGGAAAGTAAATTTAAAAAAGTACAAATTATTTCTTTGTTGAAAGTCTTCAGTATTTTAATATCTTGACTTTAGAGATGTTTCGACCAATCAGGATAAAACACTAGATTTTAGAATGATTCATTACTCACATCGACCAATCAGGGTGTAGCATATAACTGATGAATAATTCATTACTTACATCAAACCAATCAGGACGAATCATTCTAACCGAATGAATAATTCATTTTTCTGCATAGACACTTCCACCAATCAGGGCATCTGTGATGATAGCTGGGACCTTGGTAACAGCGCGAGGTCATGTTACCGGGTCGTTGAGTCTGCAGTGTCTTGGCCAGACGCGTTGGACGCGTGTCGCAGCCTTCGGTCCGATGCTGATCTTGTTAGCGTTGCGTCTGCTGACGAACATGCCTCCGTACTTGCAGTGTCTCGGTAGGTTCAGAGATTATTTACTTTCAACTGGAAAAGTGATTAGGGCATCTGCCTCAAATAGTGAAAAATTAAGATTCACAATCGTATATTATGAGGGGGAAAAAAAAGTGGCGACGAGGTCTTGTATTTTTAAAGGCACTTGACACTATAATTACTCAAAATAAGTGTTAGCATAAGCACCTACTTGGTAACAAGCAATACCAATGGTGTAAAACATTTCTGGAAAAGGCTCCCCCTCTGAAGAAACGTAGTGTTTGAGAAAGAAATAATTTCTCACTAAAATATTTGAACTAAATTAGAGACCTCAGCTGAGGTCTCAAATTCATTTGAAAGCACACAATTTATGCGACAAGGGTGTGTTTTCTTCCAGTATTCTCTTGCAACTTCAACGATCAATTGAGTTCAAGTTTTCACTGCTTTGTTATTTTATGCATATGTTGAGATACACCAAGTGAGAAGACTGGTCTTTGACAATTACCAAAGGTGTCCAGTGTCTTTAAGCATTCGTGATAAGTACACTCCCACACAGGATCAAAGGGTTCCCATCTCAGGAAAGCTACATTGAAGGGAGAGGCCAGAGTAAAACATCCTTTTTTCTGGCAACTCACACCTGGTATCTCCATGTAATTCCTTTCCCAAACAGTGGACTTAATTGGATCATGCTCGAACCAGTGGTGCCGCTGATTGCCCCAGGCAGATAAACTGTTCATCCGTTAGGTTTAATGAGTATTTTTAATTTGTTGAAAAGGATGTATACTTTGTGTGTTTGTGGCCAAACCCAAAGCTGTCCTGTAATGTTTTTTTATCTTCTTTGAAATATTAGGAGAATGATTGACATCCCTTTCATTTGGGTCAGAATGTGATTTTAATTCCCTACAGTTTGTTTCTTCATTTTCATACTTCCTACGAATGCGAATGCGATTCAAAATTTGACGTCACAAATTCTCCATGAACATTTCAGAAGAGTTGAAAGTTGCTCTCTGATGAGATGTACTGAGGTCCTGCAAAACATTCACAGCAAAAAACAGACCTGTGACATCAGAACTTGCATTGCATTTACTAGAGGTATGAACCGGGCCTTATATTAGGCACAGAATGGTCCTAAGCTAATTCTGGTTTTATATTTTTTTTTTCCCCAAATATTTTTCTTGAAGGCGGACTTTCATCGGAGCTGAGTATTGGATTGGCTTTAGTGACAATAACGAGGAGGGAACCTGGGAATGGAGTGATAATACTTACAGTACATACACTGCCTGGAACCCCGGAGAACCAAACAATGGTGAGTGAATACCATCAGATAACGGTCAACAATTTGCCTGCCAGATTATCTTGGCTGGTTGTTTTGTTTGCATTTCTTATCACGTTTTTAAGGGATTGCTCTTTCGGATAGTGATTAGTTTCGCTTTTTGGGCAATTCCTAGGCTTCTGTTTTTTCTTTATATTTGTCGTACTTTTCAAGTATTTTGTTGCTGTGTGTTTTTGATGTTTTTAAAGCCTGAATAAGTATTGAATCGTCAGACAGTAGGAGGGTTGACTGTGTACTGTGCAAACACTTTCACCAGCTTAGTGCAGGCGGGCAAAATCATCTTTCATTCAAAACCGTAGCATTCGATATGGAATAGTCAGACAGTAGGAGGGTTGACTGTGAACTCATTTACTACGTGATATTACATGTATATTGCAGGCTGGCATAGTATTTATCTATCATTTCAACCCCACAGTGGATGAAATTAAATGTTCAGGCAGTAGGAGGGTTAATAGTGTGATAATCAATGGTATAGACTGTATTGAATATGACGTCACCATTCAAATATCTGCCATACAACATGGTGATGTGCTCGTGTGCATGGGTGTGTGCGAGCATGTGCCGTATAAATCAAACCAGGAATGCGGCGTGCTGCGTGCTTTACTGATGTACGCGTTTGGACGCGCATACGGTTTGCCCTACAAGATGGTGACTTGCATAGCAACAAAGGGATTATTCAATACGGTCTATTCAATGAGCAAACAACACTTTGCGGCTAGTCACTCTTGTTTACAGGCGACCCTTTGATTTCTAACAAGTTGTTCCTTATTCTCCTCACAATGCAGCCAATAGTAAAGAGCATTGTGGAGTGATGATGTATTCAGAAGAAGGCTTATGGTATGACCTGGATTGTGGCAGCTCCAAATACTACATCTGTGAATACCCGTTGAACGTCAGTAAGTACAGACGTCTGAAAAGGCCGAGTCACACTGCAGCGATAACGAAGAAAATGATAACGATCACGACGCAGAGAGAATGCAGCATATTGGTTGAATTGCTCCACACAGAATACGCACACGCTCATTCAACAAATGGAATGCGTTCTCTTTGCGTCGTTATTGTTCTCGTTATCGCTGCAGTGGGACCAGGCCTTTAGAACTTACATGTATGTTGTGGTTCTTATTGCAAAAAGTAGTTTCCTCTGTGGTTTGTTGGAAGACTTGAGGCACCTTGCAAAAATCAGTCCAGAAAAAAATTCATGGCTCTGCTTACCTACGAATTATGCGCTTGCGATCACGATCCTCCGCTTGCACAGCAAGTGGCTGAATTTCTGTGCTAGCTGTGTAAGCGTAGAATGCCTAGTATGGTGAAGTACTGTAAGCAGAGTCATGAAATTCGGCCCTGAACAACCAGTGGATAAGTGACACAGGGCAAAGTTTGTTACCCGCCGTTAATTCACCACCAAAGAAATTGAGCGTCGGAGAAACCATGTCAGAAGTTCACAGTGCCTCGGGTCACGTTTGTACACAAACAGCAGAGAATTAGACCACTAGAAAAAAAGCCAATCTGGTCTCTTCCTGGCTTACAAACTCCTCTAGCTACACTACACATCTTAATAAAAAAACATTGACCTCCTAACCTTGCAGATCGCTCCAAAACCGCAAGATTGTTTATACTACATTTAATCAGTCAGTCAAACCGTTGAGCACTCAGCAGAGTGCATTGGCATGGGGCATGTCTTTAGTGCACCCGAGAAACTGTGTACCTTTCAGCGAGTAAAACTGTGTCTCTCATCAGTCATAGAAATACATAACTTTGACTAGACCCCCTTCAACAGCTCTTGTTTGAAAAATCCTTGCCAACTCTAAGTTTGGGTTTGTGTTATATTTTTCTGTAGTATCTTGTGCAATGTGGAAACCCCGTTAACGGCTCTTGTTTCCAAAATCCTTGCTACCTGTAAGTTTGGGTTTGTGTTTTATTTATTTATTTGTTTCTTGTGCAGAGTGGAAACCCTTTTAAAGGCACTGGACATTATTGGTAATTACTCAAAATAATTGTTAGCATAAAACCTTACTTGGTAACAAGCAATGGAGAGCTGTTGATAGTATAAAACATTGTGACATCGGCTCCCTCTAAGAAACATAGTTGGTAGTTTTCGAGAAAGAAGTAATTATCCACGAATTTGATTTCGAGACCTCAGAATTAGAATTTGGAGGTCTCGAAATCAAGCATCTGAAAGCACACAACTTCGGTGACAAGGTTTTTTTCTTCTTTTCATTATTATCTTGCAACTACGACGACCAATTTACTGAGCTCAAGCTTTCACAGGTTTGTTATTTTATGCATATGTTGAGGTAGAACAAAATGAGAAGATTGGTCTTTGACAGTTACCAGTATCGTCCAGTGTCTTTAACCATTAACAGTTCTTATTTCAAAAATCCCTGCAGTCTCTAAGTTTGGGTTTGTGTTATTTTTCTGTAGTATCTTGTGCAGAGTGGAAACGCCAGGGATATACCAGCAATGGGTATTACGTCATCGACCCCGACGGTCCAGGACAAGGGAACGATCCGTATCGGATTTACTGTGATATGACGTCCGATGGAAGCACAGGTGAGACGATGCTTTCATGATGTTGTTTAAGCTTAACTTTTTAGCTTAGCATGAAAATCCATATTTTTGTTTTTTTACCAGGAAAGAAATAGCCATATTGTTTTGGAACTATAGAATTGGTTTTGCTAACAAAACAGTTGCTTGCAGTGTAAGCAATTTATGTAATCCACCATCAGTGTCGTAGCCAGGAATTTGGAAAGTGGGAGTGCAAACTGAAAAAGTGGGAGTGCAACCTAAAATCACTACAAAAAATAGAAATGTGTGCGTAGCACACAACAAGAGCGCGCAGCGCCAAGTCTGTCTCACCCCCCCCCCCCTCTTAAGGGCCCTGGAAGCTCTGGATACTGTAGGTGCTCTCTGGTGGTTTCTGATGCATTTCTGGTACCTATTTCTGTTACAAGTAAACTATTTTGATTTAATTTTTGTTTTGTTTTCAACTCGAAAATGAGAGGCTTTAAAGCACAGATATTGTAAAGGTGATCGACGTCCACTATACATTATTAAACTCTATAAAATGTTTCTGGGTCAATATTAGGCCAGTTCAAAGCAGTTACTTGGACCATGGAGCTGTGCTTGGACCCATTTAGCCTGAAATGATTCAAAAGCGATCAAATAATGCAGTACAAGTTTGCTGTCAACAAAATATTTTTTGGCATTTGTTTATACTCTTGATACAAATTTTTGCTTAAAGACTAAAAAAAAAAATGGAGAGGTACATGTATTGAAGAAATTAAGAGTTATCATTTACTAATGTAAATTTTCTATCCATTCTTGTCCATTTGATTTCAGAACTATAGGCCTAAGGTCAAGAAGCTGATAATAGTTGTTGTATTTATTTTAAACAAATCAGTTCCACTGGGCAAAAAAACGTACCATGCATTGAAAAATAAATTTGGGAGGTCTATACAGCAAAACCGACTTTTGAAAAGAAACATGAACCAGTTTTTGAACCTTTCGAGCGGAAAATAAACATCGTTTTTTCAACTGCATTAACATCCAAGAGATGCAAACATTGAAATTCAAAAAGGCTTGATGTTTCAAACAAACTTTACAACGAACAAACGATGTGCCCTTGAATTTCTAGAAGGAAAAAAGATCGTCATGTTTGCTGCCGTCGAGTTGGGAAAAACTGCGGAACCAATCCAGAAAGCAACTGCAGAATGTATGCGGTAAAAGGTGTACTGCACCGCGTATCACTCAGTTACCGATACTGACGTCATAGTAGAAAAATCCGGAGCGCGACAGTTTGTAGGATGGTGGAGATGAGATTGGTACCTAAAATAATCTGAACGCAAACGCGTGTGAATTCGCCTCTATCATACCACGTACCTCTATCATACCGTGCATGGAGTTCATGCTGCCTGCCGATGACGACGACTGTCTGTTAAAACGAAGTCTGCGTGTCTCGCTTGCGTTGTGAATTTGCAACGGGCTTCACCCAAGCCGTGCATCAAATTTTTGCCCGAGTTTTCAGCCCAACTGGCCGTGCTAACAAGGCGTGCACGGCTCGCTAGCTAACACGTTGTCCACCATATACATAAACTGACAAACCTGTAGAAGTTTGAGATCGATCGGCCATCTGTGGGTCATGAGAAAGTAGCGAAAAACCGATTACACATTTTGCATGACATTGATGCAGAAACAAAAGTGAATAAACTCCATACGTGAAAATATACTATTTATTTCTCATCAAATATGAAATTTCATACAGAAATATTTTAAGGGATGTTTTTTAACATCATCATCATTAGACCGTGTAAGATTTATGTAAAACTGTGATCTTCACGTTTTTTTATCTTTTTCTGTAACGTTCCATGAAATTAACAAATTCTGTTTAACGTCTACCCTTTTCTCTCCCCCCCCCCATTCCACCTTAACAAGGCATCACGGTGTTCAACCATAACCAAGAGATGCGTCAACATGTGCAAGGTTATGAGAGCCCGTTATCGTACGTACGGACCTTGAGATACAACGACGTCACCACAGCTCAAGTAACCGCTTTAGCAGATATAGCTGGATCCTGCACTCAATATATTTCGGTATGCATAATAATAACAATAATGATAGACGGTTTTTATACACTTACATCATTGCCGGGAGAAACTCAGAAACTACGTCCGTGCACTTGGTAAATGTTCTGCGGTATTCTGGGGCGTTCACTGGTATTCTGGTGTTAATATTACATGAACCAACAATAAATATACAGGAAACAACGGGGCCATTCTGAGGTATTCTGATATAAACGTTATATAAACCGACAATAAATATACAGGAAACAACGGGGCCATTCTGAGGTATTCTGATATAAACGTTTTATAAACCGACAATAAATATACAGGAAACAACGGGGGCATTCTGAGGTATTCTGATATAAACGTTTTATAAACCGACAATAAATATACAGGAAACAACGGGGGCATTCTGAGGTATTCTGATATAAACGTTATATAAACCGACAATAAATATACAGGAAACAACGGGGGCATTCTGAGGTATTCTGATATAAACGTTTTATAAACCGACAATAAATATACAGGAAACAACGGGGGCATTCTGAGGTATTCTGATATAAACGTTTTATAAACCGACAATAAATATACAGGAAACAACGGGGGACTTATAAGCAGCAAGAAAATGAATTACACGTCAAATTAACTCCAGAGACTATAAGCCGTAAAAAGGGGGACCGATTGAGTTGGCTCAAACGGCGATAAATAACTATAAGGAAAATGAGAAAACTGCAACTTGCTGAATATGCCGAACAGGAAAATGTTTACATAAGGGAAGTGTTGACTGCGAAGGTTAAAATAAAGATATTTATACATAAGGGAAATAAATGCTAGAAATAACAGTTGTAAACAGAATAAGGTTACTTACGGGAGATGGCTACGGGAAATTACATGTCTGAGAAGAACTAAAATAAACTCGAACTGAACACAACGGAATCGGGAACAGAAATGAGCCTAAGGTGTATGCTGCAAGAATATATACCAAGCAGCCAACACCACTTCGTTGGTACCCGGGGCATACTAGACATTCCAAAGCAAATACAAAGTAAATACCAGAAATGCAGTGGCCGAAATAAAATAAAGGGGAAGGCGGGCGGGACAATAATAGAAATACCTTAGGATAATACCATGAAGGAATAATGATAATACAATACAACAAATACACTTATCGACGGAGATAACACTCCCCCCAATTAATGAATTACATTCTAAATATCAATATCAAATAATAATAATCGAAGGACCGCTTGTGCGACTTCAAATACACCCATAAATATTAGTGCTAAAGGCACGATACCATACTCGTAAACTCCATAACAGATAACCAAATAGCAAAATTCAAAGTAATCGTAACTAGAACAATAAGAAGAAATGTTTATAGCAAAAGCCGGAGACGGGATTGATCAATACTGTGATTATTAACAAGATAATTAATCACCAGCAGGGGAAAAGAGACATCTGAATATGACGTGTTTCATACTCGACCTTACTGCCCAGAAATGCTTGCTGATGTCGCCCAGGAGCCATACGACCCATACAATTACACTACCAGAAATCATACAGGGATATTTACTTATGACGTCACGTTCCTTCAACCTACTGCTTACGCACAGGAACCCGTGAGGATCCAAAAATGGATTAGGCGTTCTAATTATTCTGGACGCTTTGACGGCTTTGCCCTGATTTACTCTCTCCTCCAACTCTAAACTAGAAGTTAACTGTCGGCTCTTCCGAATAAGTATAGGCCTAGTCTCAACTTTGCAGACTTCTTGTACTGACAAACTACTTGCAGGTTTATAAGCTCTAAGGACTCTACTAAACATCAAGCACCAAGCCAAAACCCTCTTTATTCTTCACCATGCTGAGTACTGCTGTATTAAAATGCACAATGGATTAACTAATACATCATCATCTCTAGACTTCACTGGGGGAGCTTCGCTGCTGACCGCTTCGCACACAGTGACAGATTGACTTTTCTTCACTTCTAAATTAGTATCTACCAAGATGGCTGGTTTGCTATGGGGTGAACCCAAATCACTCCTATACTGATGCAGCTTCTGCGGACCGTTCGACCGGCCAGACACATACTCATCTACCGAGGAACTCGATACAAAATTACAAATAACTTTACGGCTAGGTAAGGTAACTGGAGACTGTCCGTTCAAACACCAACCAAACAAAGTGCGCACAGCGAAAGGCTGTCCTGCCCTACCTCGTCTTACATCTAACGGAACAAACGCCTCTGCGTTGTCCTGACCAATAAGTAAATCAACTGACACATTACCGCACTGATAAGCTGACTTTAAATCAATCCCATGAAGATGGGCATGCGATGAAACGTCAATGCCTGCGTTCCTGACAGGTATTTCATCAACTACATACACTACGGCTAAGTCTAGACTCTCGCCTGCCTCTGAGGAAACCCACAAACTAACAACCTCACACTGCTGTATACCGGACTTATTTAAAGTACTAAGATCAACGTTCAGAGTTTTACCTGTAATTCCTAGCTGTCTTACTAAGGCACGGGAACAAAACGTACTACTCGATCCACTATCTAGTAAGGCAAATACTTTACGCTGTCTGTCTGCAATAACCTGAACTATGGGCATGTAAGTTGCCTTATCAGTAAATACACCGGCATTAGATACCTTTACATTACTGGTACTACTAGGCATGTCATAACCATGATGGATGTACATTGTGTGTTTCTGACCACACCCACTAACTCCACACACAGATCGCTTACCACAATTATCAGTATTGTGAAATGGGAGGAGGCAATTATGACATAACTTATGATTAATTACAACCTGCAGTCTATCTCTAGGATTCATCTGTTTGAACTTTCCACAATTCCACAAACGATGTCTCTGACTACATAACACACATGGCTGTTCAGGTTTAGCATAAGCAACATTCTTAACTTGATCATCTTGGTCACTTGGCTGTGTACCCATCCCCGGATTGTACACAGATAAAGATGTGGAAAAGTTAGAGGACGAAGCCTTGTACTGACTTCTCGCGCTATCTGCCTGCTTGCGTTGACTAATGCCATACACTGGGTCGTTCACTTCTGTGGCAACCAAGTCTATGAATTGAACAAGCTCTTTAAATACAGGATAATTACCACTGTTGTGCTTAGATTTGAACACCAACTTTCTCCACCTCGACTGAATGTAATTCGGGAATCTACTGATTATTTCTAATATGACTGTGTTAACTTCTTGTAAAGTCTCCAACTGATTAAGAACAAGAAAAGCATTACTCATATTATCAGCAAGTTGTTGAATATCTTGGGGGGATCTAACTGGTCTACCCGATTTCAAATCTCGTACAAGACGCTCTGTAACCAGATGAGGGTTACCAAAACGACTATCTAATATTGAACGAGCCTGATAATACCCAGTTTCGCCTCCTATTAACTGGCAACCTCTAATCGCCTCCGTGGCGGGGCCTGAAGTGTATTGCATGAGCCGGGACAACTTAAGGTCGGAGTCTTGACATATTTTGTCTACATTAACATCAAATGCCCTAATGAACTGATGGAAATGCAATGGATTACCACTAAAATTCTCTAACTCTACTCTAGGGAGATTAAGCAAACGCAATAATTCATTACGAGATAAATCTGAGTCATCGGCAGTAATTTCAGTTTTAACCTGTGTGGATTTACAATACACTTTAAATGAATTGAGTGAAGAGATATACTCCTTCTGTTCATCATAAAAATAAGCCTCACTTTCATCTATATCTTCATCTTGAGTGAATGTCTCATGGTAGGCATCGTGGGCCGATTTAAACTTTCTGAACAACTCTTTAAGTTTGATAATTTCGTCGTCAATACCACCAGTGTCATCTTCGGCTATACATTGCTTAATTAAATTAATTTCTTTAGTTACCGCCCTCTTGGCTGTCGTCCCGCCGGTGATGTCGTACTCGAAGGGCTTCTCAAAGCACTCCAACATCATTACCCATGCCCTCGGCCATTGAATACATCCATTGAACCATTTCAGCTCCCTGGGGAGTATTGACCCATTTCACCTGACGTCATCATCAGAAAAATCTTGAATGCGTCATACTGGTGGGCAATTTCACTGTGCGTTTTCATATATAACTCTATGCATAGAGTATGCTGTGCGTTATGCAGTGAAGTGCGCATTTTAGACGACGCAGCGTTAATACATGTAAACCTAACTTGCCCACCAACATGGTGAGCGTGGCACCAGTCGCCTCGTGTGATGCGCGTGCAAGGGGTCAATACAGCATGTTCTGCAAATATGCGCTACTCGCCTAAATCAATCACAAGAGCCATCTCCGCCCTAACAGGTACCCATTTTACCCCCGGCTGGAGAGCAAAAATGATAGTTAAGTGTCTTGCACAGGGACACAAGTATCACGAACCGGAACTCGAACCCGGTTTAAGTTCTGATTTGCGCAAATTATGACTGGCCTAGAATAACAGTGCCATCACTGCATCCACGGTTTCTTTTCAAAAGTTTCATCCTGTTTTTGAGATTTTCAACTAAAAAGTGGCCTTTGCACAAGGAGAGTGGTTTTGCCCTTTCTGAATTGAGCGATGTTCCCACACATTTTCTTAGAGTTAAAGTTGTACGTTTTGTTATCTTGAGACTGAAATGTTCAGTTATTCATTTGTTCATTTATTCATTTATTCTTTTATTCATTTATTAATTTAATTTATTCATTTACATTGCAGTTTGAGTGTTATGGGTCCACAGGATCGTACGGTTACACTGCGTGGTTCACTCGTAACGGAGACATGGCTGACTACTGGGGTGGAGCGCCCTCATCGACTAGCGTTTGCGCATGCGGTTACTACGGTAAGACCAGCTATAAAAAAAAAAAAAAACACTTGGAGATCAACACAAAGAAAACTAAGGATATGGTCTTTGATTTTCGAAGGAACAAAACACACGTTCCGGCCACTGTGATCAAAGGAGAATCTCTGGAAAGGGTCACTGATTTTAAGTACCTAGGAATTGAGATTGATAAATGTGCTAAATCTAAATACAATAAGTTACAGCGACGTCTTTTCTTTTTAAGGAAACTTAATTCATTCCATGTGGACAGAACCATTTTGCAAATGTTTTATAAGTCTGCCCTGCAAAGTATCGGTACATATTGTCCTCTTAGTGTCTTTGGGAATATGCGGGCACATGATCGGGGTAAGTTGGACAGGGTCATTAAGCAAGCCAATAGAATAACCGGTAGTGATGGATCAATGGTTGAAGGGCTCTATAAATCTCTATTGTTAAATAAAGTTGAATCAATTCTGTTAGATGAAACCCACCCCCTGAATGTTCAGTTCAAACTACTAGAAGTAACCGCCTTTTACAGCTCAGAATTAATACAAAGCGTGCTAACTCATTTGTCCCCTCAGGTGTCAGGATTTTTAATGAACAATTGGAACGTTCATTCTTTCGTGCAATAATACAGAGATTGTCATGGGTTTTATTTTTTTATATATTAGATTTTCTGTAATATTTTTGTAAAATTAATCTTTTATAAATCAGCTTTTCATGTAATATATATATTTTTATAGACTTTTGTGGCTTGTAGTGTTTTTTGTCTGTTTTATGGTGGATAATAATTTTATGTATATTTTGTAAATTTGTTTTATAAAAGGCCGAAATGAATTTCCCATCGTGGATAATAAAGTGAATTGAAATTGAAATTAACTCCCTCTTAAAGACACTGGACACTATCGGTAATTGTCAAAGACCAGTCTTTTCACTTGGTGTATCTCAACATATGCACAAAATAACAAACCAGTCAAAAATTTGAACTCAATTAGTCGTCGAAGTTTCAAGATAATGATGGAAAAAGAAAACACCCTTGTCACACAAAGTTGTGTGCTTTCAGATGCTTGATTTTGGGACCTCAAAATCTAATTCCGAGATCTGGAAATCACATTCAAATACTTCAGTGATAATTACTTCTTTCTCGAACACTATGTTACTTCAGAGGGAGCCGTTTCTCACAATGTTTTTAACTATCAAGAGCTCTCCATTGCTTGTTACCTAGTAAGTTTTTAAATAACTATTTTGAGTCATTACCAAGAGTGTCCATTGCCTTTATGTCCGCTGGGGCGTCTGCCGTCCCCTGGTGGTCCAAGCCTTCCTGTCTAGAGCTGCTGTCATTAGCTCATGCGTGTTATGTCTTTTAGGTGCCTGGCCGAGGTCCATTTACAGCTGCAAGAGGGTTGGGGAGGGACCAATTTGGATTAACTTGCTACCTGATGAAGCAATATATATTCTGGATTTTTAACTTTGTCCTTCCCACCCCTACATGGTTATGTTGACCCGCCTCAGCTCTGTTGTTCCCCTTTTAAGGGAACATTACAGAACTGGTTTTTGCTAACAAAACAGTTTCTGGCAGTGTAAGCACTTAATGTAATCCACCATATACCAAATCTGACAAACCTGTAGAAGTTTGAGATCGATCGGCCATCTGGGTCTTGAAAAAATAGTGAAAAACGGAGTGATTACACATTTTGCATGACATCGATTAAAACAAATGAATAAAAGGCTCACTGAGCCATTAACTCCAAATGGGAAATTTAGTTTTATTTGTTTCTCATCAAATATGACATTTTAGACAAATATTTTAAGGGATGTATTCTACTATCATCATCATTAGACCATGTAAGTTTATGTGTGATCTTAGATGAGTTTTTGTGTTACCAATTCTGCAATATTAATTTTGATTTTTACCCATACACCGATGTGTGTTAGCACTATATACTCGGTACTTTCCCGAGTCCGGTGAAAAAATATCACAGGCATGTTACTCGGGTGGGATTCGAACCCACGACCCTTGCAATTCTAGAGCAGTGTCTTACCAACTAGACTACCGAGATTGCCCGGTAGCTAGAGGCAGTTAAAATCCTATGTTTTGGCAGCAAGTACAGAGTATACAGTGCTAACACACATCGGTGTATGGGTAAAAATCTAAATTAATATTCTTTATCCCGATGCAAAGTTATTATCTCTTACAATTCTGTAATGTTCCTTTCAGGTAATTGTGACAATGGGCATTCCCGATGCAATTGTCAGGTAAATGACTACAATTGGCGCTCTGACGTCGGAGACCTGAGCGATAAGAATGATCTACCTGTTACACAAATAAAAATAGGTGATACGGGCAACGGGGACGAGCAAGCGTACCACACAGTCGGCCCGCTCTACTGCAAGTCGGATGAGTCATGTATGTAGGCATAGGAGTTAATTAATAGTGTTCTCTTTTAACTCATTACCTTACCATGAGGCGATACCCCCTCTTCCTTACCATAGGTGACTTTAGTCCACTGCACTCATACCCCCCTCTTCCTTACCATAGGTGACTTTAGTCAACTGCACTCATACCCCCTCTTCCTTACCATAGGTGACTTTAGTCCACTGCACTCATACCCCCTCTTCCTTACCATAGGTGACTTTAGTCAACTGCACTCATACCCCCTCTTCCTTACCATAGGTGACTTTAGTCCACTGCACTCATACCCCCTCTTTCTTACCATAGGTGACTTTAGTCCACTGCACACATACCCCCTCTTTCTTACCATAGGTGACTTTAGTCCACTGCACTCATACCCCCTCTTTCTTACCATAGGTGACTTTAGTCCACTGCACTCAACCCCCTCTTCCTTACCATAGGTGACTTTAGTCAACTGCACTCATACCCCCTCTTCCTTACCATAGGTGACTTTAGTCCACTGCACTCATCCCCCTCTTCCTTACCATAGGTGACTTGAGTCAACTGCACTCATACCCCCTCTTTCTTACCATAGGTGACTTTAGTCCACTGCACTCATACCCCCTCTTTCTTACCATGGGTGACTTTAGTCCACTGCACTCATACCCCCTCTTCCTTACCATAGGTGACTTTAGTCCACTACACTCATACCTCCTCTTCCTTACCATAGGTGACTTTAGTCCACTGCACTCAACCCCCTCTTCCTTACCATAGGTGACTTTAGTCAACTGCACTCATACCCCCTCTTTCTTACCATAGGTGACTTTAGTCAACTACACTCATACCTCCTCTTCCTTAGGAGCGTCTTAAAAGTCGGGCACGTTTCTAGCGCAAAAGAACGTTCCTGTGGGCATAGTTCACGATCCAATAGATTGCGGGATCGTTCCGCGGGACAAAGTATTAGCGAAACTTTCCAAAAGACCAGTCCTGTGGTATGGACACTAGTCGGTCATTAGTGAATGGTACAAGCTATGTAGTTGTATTAGAAACGTCCATAAAAAATACTGCTATCTCATTTGGATATCTTCAGTATCAAGAAAGTTACAAGAAAAGGTAACTCGTTTTTTGTTTTATTGGAGTTGCATCAAAAGGGGGAATGGGGTCTTAGCAAATTTTAATAGTAGTGTAATTATAACTATTGTTTCAAAGAAAAGAGGCTGGTCGGTATTTCTACCTCCATGGTTTAGCAGATTATCTCCCCGGCTGCTTGTCGATCGTTTCACGATCAACACATTAGTTTCTGTTTGTGTTCATTTTCAGTCCATTTGTTTATTTGTGTGAGGAAACTTTAAGATCAAAATAAAAAGAGGGAGTAAATCAACGCATATTGCACAATTATTGGATACCTATAAAAAATATGTTAACGTTGGGTACAAACATAAATTCTATGAAAAGCAGCCAAAACTTAAGTGAAATTTGTCATACAATTTTTCGTTGATAGTGAAGTAAACCATGGAGATAGAATGATTAAAACACTATATTAATACGACGAGCTTGCAAGTTTTCTTCTCTTTGCGGGCAGTTAGTGTCAGCACAACATGGGCTCATTTTTCGCAATTGGGACACGTCGCCCAGCTCCTGCAGAACTTTCTTTTAGGACCGGTCCAAGTATACTAGAGGGACACTCTTTTGATTCAAAATGAACGTTCCTACCGCTCCGACTTTTGAGCCGCTCCCTTACTATACTTGTAGGTGACTTTAGTCGACTGCACTGATCATACCCCCTCTTCCTGATCAAAGACAATATACAAAGCACTTTGAGAACCGTTGCATGGTGTATGTAAATATATTGATCTTGTATAAACTTAGCTACAAATTTTAACTGAACTAACAAACCCAATGCAAGCCAAGAAGGTTTGGTACTTTGCAGTCTTTGGTACAATTATGACCAATGCCAGCTGAACAAACAGAAGAAGCTCATGCACCCAATGCAAGCCAAGAAGGTTTGGTACTTTGCAGTCTTTGGTACAATTATGACCAATGTCAGCTGAACAAACAGAAGAAGCTCATGCACCCAATGCAAGCCAAGAAGGTTTGGTACTTTGCAGTCTTTGGTACAATTATGACCAATGTCAGCTGAACAAACAGACATGACAGAAGAAGCTCATGCACCCAATGCAAGCCAAGAAGGTTTGGTACTTTGCAGTCTTTGGTACAATTATGACCAATGTCAGCTGAACAAACAGAAGAAGCTCATGCACCCAATGCAAGCCAAGAAGGTTTGGTACTTTGCAGTCTTTGGTACAATTATGACCAATGTCAGCTGAACAAACAGAAGAAGCTCATGCACCCAATGCAAGCTTAGAAGGTATGGTACTTTGTTGTAGTCTGTGGTTGCCTTGTAAAAACAAAAACTTCCCTCTTTCCCTTCCCAGATGTCATTACCGGTCGAACTGATTACATCATGACCGACAACGGCTACATATCGGGTTTGAACGAAGAAACCATATCAAGCACGACAGTGGAGAATTGCGCGGCAGAATGTGCAGGGCGCACCTCCTACACCTGTCGCTCGTTTGACTTCTCGAAAAGCTCCTCCACCTGTTACCTTAGTGTTGAGACGGATGAAACTGTGGCGCTGTCTTCAAGCAGTGATTTCTCTTTCTATAGGCGCAAATGTAGGTTTTGGTTGTGATCTAGAGCTGAGTATGATTTTGAAACTTTGCATGGTGGAAATACGGCAAAAGAAAAGAACCGTTGGTTTCAATTCAACGTTTCGCTCAGTATGCTCTGATCATTTTCTGGAGAAAGCTGGACTGTGGTGCTGCAAGCTGCTTAAGTACTAATGATGTGGATCTCATTTAGAGATTCTCATTACATGATGTTACCGCAAACCTACACTGTTTCATCAAGCTGCTTAAGCAGAAAATACTGCTTAAAAAATCCCTGCTTAGCAGTAATGAGCAGGATACAAATTGTGCATGATATGACATGATTGTTTTGCTTAGCTTAAAAAGCATCTGTTTTTTTTCTATCTCAATTATAAGAATTTTTGGTGAGCAGTTTTGTTTTCAATTCTCAGTTATAAGTTTTTGTGAGATGTCTTCTCAAAACAGTGGCTATGAAAGACAATTAACTGATCTTCACCCAAATGATTTCCCTTTTGTTTTAACCACAGTGCCAGGGCAGGAAAATCCCAATAGAGGTAAGTCTAAATAAATGTGCATATTAAATGCTTGCAGTACCTGCTGCTTAAACATTGGATTTGAACTGCCTCTAGCTACCGGGCAATCTCGGTGGTCTAGTTGGTAAGACACTGCTCTAGAATTGCAAAGGTTGTGAGTGGTAGTACCAAATGCCTATGATTTTTTTCCACAGAACTTGGGGAAAGTACCGGGTAATTATACAGTGCTAACACACATCTGTGTATACCATGTATACAGGTATATGGGTAAAACAAAAATGAATATTCTTTAACCCCCATGCAAAATTTAATATCTGTTCATTTTAAGACAAACAACAACTTGAGAATTATAATTATTTTTATGTATGTGAACAATACAAAATTGAGCAGAATGGGATTTGCGATTCCTCTGTGCCGAACCAAAAGAATTAAAGACAGCCCCATCCCTTTTCTCTTTTATTCATTATTGAAGGAACTTCTACATAATTTTACCTCTTTGTAAATTCAGGATAGCTCGGCCTCAAGATATGAACGATAACAACAGATTAGATTAGATTAGATTAGATGAGATAAGATTTAATTTATTGTCCACATTTTTTAAAATATAGAAATTCTATTTCCACTGGCAAATGGCTAAAAAAACTAACAATTAATTATTCTAAAAAGATACGTAGGCGTAGAAGTACATAAACAGTAAAAAGACAAGCACTAATTACGAAAAATACAATATGTACATGCAAGTGATAATATTAATAAAAATAAAAAGAGACTAATTAAGAACTCACTGTCTGCAGTAGTGTAGTCAATAACAACCTATTAAAGCTAAAGTAGTCAGCCCGGCTGATTTTCTACCTTCCGCCCAGGTAGTAGTTAAAAAGCAGGATAGTTCTTTTCAGAACTGAGAAGTATAAAAAAAAAATCCTGCAGTAGTAGAATATATAATAGCAAGACAGTTCACTAAAGAGCAAATTCTACCTGGCAAGTAGATATACACATGGTGCTACCGCAAAACAAATTATATAATTATAAAAACAATAACTGCAAAGAAGAGTTTATGAATTGTGATTTATTTTTGTCGTTGTTCAGAGAGCAACAACTGTGCTAGCGGCTGGGCAGAGTACAATTCAAAATGTTACTTCGCTGGAGTTTCGAGGAAATCTTGGTACGACGCTGAACTCTACTGTGAAACACAAGGAGGTACAAATCATTAATCATTTTTGGCCTTTTTGTTAAAGCCATTAAACACTTTCGGTACGGACAAAAAAAAAATCACAGATTTACAAATAATTTACAGGGTTTACAGAAGGTAATGGTAAAAGACTTCTCTTGAAATATTGTTCCATGAAATGCTTTACTTTTTGAGAAAACATTAAAACAATATCAATTCGCGAGAATTACGGATTTATTTTAAACACATGTCATGACACAGCGGAAACAAGAGTGGGTTTTCACGTTATTTTCTCCCGACTCCGATGACCGATTGAGCCTGTTATTTTTATATATAAGTTCGTCGTGTGCCCGGCAAAAGGACGTAAGGGAAAGTTCCCGGCAGAAGGACGTAAGCAATTTATGTTAAAATTTGTGTTTCAAGAATTATGAGCGGGAAAGTTTGGTAAATTTGTTGCCATGCAAAAGTCATTCTAGAAAGGTTAAATTCTGCATGGGGAATGGGGAAACATGTCTTCAGGGTAATTCTAGCAAACGAACAAACAAAAATGACATATTTTTCATGTCAGGAGCCATTTAGTTGCTTACGTCCTTTTGTTACTGGGACGAACTACTTTATGTTCCCGGCAAAAGGGCGTAAGGCCTTACGCCCTTTTGCCGGGCACACGACGAGTTGTGATACACGAAGTGTGGGACTTGGACAATACTGTTTGATGTGTCCAATGGCTTTAAAAATCCTGCAAACATTGTCCAATACATATTGATACATCACCATACTACTCTCTTACAGGCAGTAGACACTATTGGTAACTACTCTAATTACATGTATTAGCATAAAACCTCACTTGGTAACGAGTAACGGGGAGCTGTTGATAGTATAAAACATTGTGAGAAACGGCTCCATCTGAAGTAACATAGTTTTTGAGAAAGAAGTAATTTTCCAGGAATTTGATTCAAGACCTCAGATTTAGAATTTGAGGTCTCGAAATCAAGCATGTGAAATCACACAACTTTTGTGTGACAACAGGACAAGGGTGTTTTTCTTAAATTATTTTCTCGCAACCATGACGACCTATTGAGCTAAAATTTTCGCAGGTTTGTTATTTTATGCATATGTTGAGACACACCAAGTGAGAAAACTGGTCTTTGACAATTACCAATAGTCTCCAATGTCTTTAAGCGCAAAAAAAACTGCAAATATATTGTCCAATTTACATAGATACATGTACCTCACAATACGCCTCTCTTAATGCATGACGTCATGCATCCATGTTAAATGCATTCAAGACGGCCATGAATATATTGGAGTTGAAGACCTTCGGGTTACATTTTTTTGTTAAACTTGTTTAATTCCAGGTATACATCTCTTGCTTTCTGTATTGTTGATGTTTGTGTTTGTTATGTGTTTTTACGCCAAATAAATAATTGTAATAATAGAAGTAAGGTCACCATTGTAAGCCAAAACAAGGTCATCGGCGCAGCCACTGCAACTAGGATTGAGTGACTGGTACTGGCGGTGGCGTGACCTGCGCTAATGGCCTCGTTTTGGGTTAGAATGGTAAAACATTAAAGACAGTGGACACTATTGGTAATTACTCAAAATAATTGTTAGCATAAAAACTTCCTTGGTAACGAGTAATGGAGAGCTGTAGTATAAAACATTGTGAGAAACAGCTCTCTCTGAAGTAACGTAGTTTTTGAGAAAAAAGTAATTTTCCACGAATTTGATTTCAAGACCACAGAATTAGATTTAGAGGTATGGAAATCAAGCATCTGAAAGCACACAACTTCGTGTGACAACGGTGTTTTTTCTTTCATTAATATCTCGCAACTTTGACGACCAATTGAGCTCAAATTTTTACAAGTTTGTAATATTATGCATACGTTGAGATACACCAAGTGAGAAGACTGGTCTTTGACAATTACCAATAGTGTCTGGTGTCTCTAAGAGAGGTGTATGCAATGCCTCAAATCCAATATATTGCTATATATAAACATTGACATTGTATTAAATAATTTGAAACCATGAAAACAACAAAAAATTAACACAATTGTTTTTGTTTTCACTACTTACAAAAAGGTTCCTTGGTTACTGTGGACGATGAAGCTGAACATGAATTCCTGGTTAGGATTGGACGCTGGGCAATGCCTTCCGATGAATGGTTCTGGATTGGAATAAATGACATCCAAAATGAGGGTAAGACAACATAATTGTTTCATTTTTGTTCATAGTTTGTAGCCAGGGGTCGTGGTCGAGCGATTATACAGCATCAAATTCAAGTTCTGGTGGTTAATTTATCAGAGTGTGGGTTTGAATCCCAGTCATGGTACTCGTGTCCTTGAGTAAGATGCTTCGTATATTCCTCGTAATAATCCTCTAATCTGATTTGTTAAATATGGAGTCATTGAAATAGCTGGGCCCCCTTTCTCTATCTAAGATGTCGTCATAATTAGCTGTGCCAGGGGCACAGCAATCGACTGTGGCCGTGCTGAAAAGGTCGCTCGTGTATGTACGTGTCCTTTGTATCAGGGTGCGTACTGTGACCATTCTTCACAGCCGACCTTTCACCGTGGTCAGGTTTGTTTGTGTACATGTCAAACTGAGATAACTAGATTAAAAGAATCTTTATTATTTGGTATATAAAAGAAATACTGACTGCTTAATATTAGGAGCACAGTTAAAGTTATAGGCCCTCGGTGATGTCAAAACCATGGCTATGCCCGAAGCGAAGCGGGGAAATAGTGAAAAACTGATAACACCTTTTGCAAGGGAGACTTTGGGATACTAGGTGGCAGCAGACTTACAAGGTAAACGTCCATTGTTAATGCGCACATTACAGAGAACAATGGATTTTACCCGGTAAGTCTGCTGCCACCAAGCGTCCCAAAAGTCTCCCTTACAAAAAAAAATGAATAAAACGCTCACCGAGCGATAAACCCCAAGCGAGAAATTAGTTGTATTTATCTCATCAAATATGACATTAGACCGTGTAATTTTTTTGTAAATCTGTGACCTTAGACAGGTTTTTTTTCTCACTAATTCTGTAATGTTCATTTAAAACGAAGGAGTCTCTGAACATGTCGTGGATATGTACATTAAGCCATATTAAACCTTCATTTTTTGTTGTTGCAGGAACGTGGGTAAATGTAGACCAATCGAATGCTACTTATAATAGATGGCGTTCTGGCGAACCTAACGGTGGCGACATAGAAAATGGCGCCATCATGTCTGTGTATGATAACCTTGACTGGCTGGATTACACGGTGGATTCAACGTACAATTTCTTCTGTGAGACGAACATCGGTAAGAGACCAGTTATGAAATCTGTTGAACAGAAACTCTTCAATCTGTGGCGTGTCATGGCCTTTAAAGCCCTTTTTCTAAGTCTTATAATCTCTTGTCTCTTGATGTTTGTACTTTCACACTTTTTGAACAAAGGTATCAGCATGGGGTTTTTAACAGTATTAAAGTATAGATAAAAGTTCAAATTACCTGGGTTGACAAATGACTTATTTGTGGAAGTTACATGGCGTAATTGTGTAAAGCATTGAGGAAAACATTTAATTTCCTTAGAGAGTGAAAAGGAACATAATTTCCTCATGTCTATGTGCACATAACTAGGCAAAGGTACACCACAGCTGTGGGGTGTTGTGCCCAACATTTGCGCGCCCTGATTGGTGTATATACTATTCTGAAGGAATGTTTACATTCGTTTATCCCTTTTTATGCTATCAACTTTTTCAGGTGCAAGCGCAATTGCCGCACCGACCACCCACTCCCTCTGTAGCTCCGGCTGGTTCCACGATGACCACAGCTGTTACTACTTCTCCACGGGTACCAGCAACTGGGATAACGCCCGGGCGTCTTGTCAGTCCTCCAACGCGGACCTGGTCATGATCACCAAGGGAAGGGAGTGGGACTTTCTGGTGAATCACCGGAGGTATCACTTCTCCAATCAGCGCTTCTGGATCGGAGCTAGCGACTCGGCGAGCGAAGGTGAGTTTGACGGACAAGTTTATTCTTGAAGGTGGATTATAGAGAGTGGCTGCTAGTGGCAGGCTCAGTCAGGCCTGAACAATAATAGGGTGCGTTCGATTAGCTTCCCTGGTTCGACACGGTCTGCCCCCAGTTTGTTTAAATAGCTTTGACGTCATTCCAGGGGCTCACCCGGGTCAGCCCCAAGTGCCCTGCTTCTGGAGTGGGTCACTTGGGGGCTGGCCCCAGGAGTGTGAGTGATCTTTGGATTAGCTCTTGTCAGGAGCTCACTCAGGGGTGCACCGCAGGGTCGGCACAGGAAAACTGATAAAACGCACCAACAATAGCAGTATTAAAACAACATTTATAGAGCCCCTTTATGCGAGGGCTTGCAGATGCTTCACAGATACAAACAGTAAATCCAAAAACTCTACGTAAACAGCAAAAGGTAAGCCTAATACAAGCCACAGGAGACCATCTAAAAAGTGAAAATTAGCCTCAAATTTTTTTTATACAAAATTTAACAGTTGAAATATGTAATCTGATGGGTGAGGGGACAGATTCCTTTCTAACCAAAAACATTGCAAGAATGTTGTTGCTCAGGAGTGGTTTGTTGATACATTGGACATCATTTTTTGTCTGTAGGTGAATTCCTCTGGATAAACGAGGACTCATTCTCGTCTACATCGCTGAAGTGGGCGAGTGGTAGTCCGGATGATGGTGACTCAAACGAGGACTGTGTGGAGTTCAATGAGTATCAGGAACTAAATGATGAAACATGCACCGATGGACTCTACTACATTTGCGAAAACGATTTGTGTAAGTTGATTTTTCTTTTTTGGGGGTTGATGAACAAAGACAAATTGCCTAGAAGCTGGGCTTGAACCTACTACCTCTAGATTACTAGATTAATGTGCTGGTGTTCTACCATCTGAGCTATCTTAGATTGTATCAAATAGCCCATTACTTGCTATAACAGTAGTAAAGTAGGACCGGGCGTATATGCACGCACATCAATGAAACACGTAGCATTCCTGGTTTTGTTTCTGTGGTACAGTACACGCACACATACACTCACAGACGTCATGTTGTTGCTGAACAGCTATTTGAATGGTAACGTCATTATTTGATGATTGATTGCACGATTACTTTTTGAAACAGACCCTGTAGCTGTTCCAGCAAACTTTGCAGTCGAGACAAAAAGTACCAGCCAAATTGAGGTAGTGTGGAGTCCAAGTATTCTTTCTGATGGACAGGACACAGATGTGACTGGATACAGAGTAAGTGTGCAAATGAATATAATATAAGTTATCACACAAGCGCGAGTGGAATACGAAAAAGTATAGCGCTTCTACATCCCATATCCAGCGAGGCCAAAGGTTGAGTTGGATATGGGACGCACACGCGCTATATTTTCTGTATTTCCACGAGCGCGCGTGTGATAATGTATTTATCTTCAAGCAAACTCGGCGCGTGACATAGAACACACAAGACGCAGGTAGTGATATTAGCCGTGCAATATAGGTTTTTATCACCACTCCATTCTGCCAATCTGATTGGAGGATTAGCACGTACTTGAAGATAATAATCGTAATATGCTACACTGAAGGCCCGGTCACCCAGGCCCTGATAACGAGAACGAAAACGAGAACAATAAAAATGCATGCCCTCGATTGGTTGAATGGCATGGGCGTAATCTGCCTGGAGCAATTCAACCAATCGAGGGCATGCATTTTTATCATTCTCGTTTTTTGTTCTTGTTATCGGGGCCTGTGTGACCGGGCTTAAATTCTGTTTAAGATTTCATTTTCAAATTGATAGAGCTGTCTTAGCACAATGGTATACTAAAGCTTTAGTCAGCTGGGCACCAGCCACAATGCTACGCAATTTGTCATGTTTTGGACTGTTTATTATTTCAATATATAAACAATGAAACTAAGTTGTGAAAATTTCATTTCAAAAGGTGGTCGCATTTTTGAGATAACAACAAGAATTTGGAGCGAATATGTGTATGCTGGTAGAATAATTCCTTTAAGGAATACACAATTTTGTAATTTTTACTGTAATTTGCCTGTTGGCCACGAGTGTAAAAAGAAATAAACAAAACTATAAACTAAACAATCTTAGAAGCGTTACTGACAGTTTTGCTTCTCAGATACAAGGTTTGGGGACATAAAAAATGATTTATACAACCACATTACTTCGAAGTGAAATAATTCTTGATATACCAGTATACTTTATACTATTTGAAAGCTGCTGTAGGCTTCTGACCCAAAGTTTTTATTGCCATTAATTTAAACGGTGATTATCATTGTTTTTAATCATTTGTTTTTCTTCTGGTATTGCAGCCCTTTGTCACAAAGCTCTCGGTTGTTGTTATTTTTGTCGTATTTTTGGGGGGTAATGAAACCATTGAGCTCTCAAATGTGAAATCAAATTTCAAGAACTTATTTAATCTTTAATTTTTCTGAGTTGATGAAATTCTTTTTTCATTGTGTTTCATTTCTTTCAGCTTTATTATTGGTTGATAAACGACATGAACAACACCATTGCCAATATGGATTTTGGCGCTGACGTTTACCGATACATCTTGTCATCGCTAACACCCGGTACAACGTATGAGTTCATGATTGCTGCATTCAGCTCCCAAGGAGAAGGGCCCACTACAGATCCGCCGCTCCTTGCTACGACAAAATCATCAGGTTAAGCAACTTTCTTTATACCTTTTTTTTTTCCACCGAGCCATTTGCTCTTTAAATTGAAATTGTGTTAGACATAATGAGTTGTACCCACAGTTTGGACTTGCACTCAAGACGCTGGACATTGTTGATCAGTTTTGAAGCAATTTTTTGCATACATTTACTAGTTTTGTGGGTGTGTCGTGGCTGAGTGGTCAAGTGCACTGAACTCAAGCTCTGGTGTTCCTAATCAGTGTGGGTACGAGTCTTGATGCTTGTGTCCTCAAGCAAGACACTTAAAGGGAAGGTACAATATTGGTAATTGTCAAAGACCAGTGTTCTAACTTGGTGGATCTCAACACATGCATAAAATAACAAACCTGTGAAAATTTTGGCTCAATTGGTCATCGGAGTTAGGAGAAATGATGAAAGAAAAAACACCCTTGTTGTACAAATTTGTTTGCTTTCAGATAGGAATAAAAGACTTCTAGCTAGAAAAAAATATTATTTTAGTGAGAAATTACCTCTATTTCAAAATCTATGCTACTTCAGAGGGAGCCGTTTCTTACAATGTTTTATACTATCAACAGCTCTCAAATGCTAGTACCAAGTCAGTTTTTAAGTTAATATTTGTTTTTAGTAATTACCAAACGTGTACCTTCCTTTTAACCATTATTGCTTGTCCTTCGGATGGGAAGTAAAGCCACAAGTCTTTGACAATTACCAATATTGTACCTTCCCTTTTCGTAATACATTTAAAATGAAGAATGAATGGATGACTGCACATCTGCCATTTTACCAGCCCTTGTTCTCTCACTCTTGTTTACAGTTATCCGTACGGATACCGACCGTCTGAAAGTTTACATCATCATTAAAGGACAGCGCCTCAGACAGCACGCCATGACCGAATTTCAAATAGCCTCGCTCACTCAGTGCACAAACATCTGCACGTCGCTCGAGACTTGCGTGTCGGTCAACTTCCATTCCAAGTCTCGAGACGCTCTGAAGACGTGCGAGATCAACGATGAGACCCACACGAGCATGGCTAGCGATATGGAGGACGATCGCGAGTACACCTACGCTTCGGTCGAGGGCTACTAAAGGCAGATTTTTATGAACTACATTTGGTGCGTTGGATTAGCTTCCCTGTGTCGACCCCACAGTGCTCATTCGGGTGAGCCCCTGACAAGAGCTAATCGGCGATCACTCACCCTCTCGTGGTGACGTCATGCCTGTCGGGCCAGCCCCAGGTGACCCGTTCCACAAGCAGGCCACTTGGGGCTGACCCGGTTGAGCCCCTGGAATGATGTCAAAGTCGAACGTACTGGGGGCAGATCGGGGTCGACCCGAGGAAGCTAATCGAACGCACCCTTAGATAGGCCCAGTTTGATAAAGCAGTTGAAAAAATATTTGGTTTCCCCTATCTACTAACTCTTTTTCTGTCCAGACTAGGTTACAGCAAAAAAAGAGGAGTTTTTTTGTGTTGGGTCTTAATGTTCTTGTATGGCTAAATACAATTGTAAATATTAAAGTGAGATTAAAAGATATAGATCTATTTTAGAGTATTGGATTAAACAAGGATGTTTTTAGGTTATTGGTTTTGTGGAATGTTCAGAGGAGAAATTACATTATTGCTAAGTTTAATTTTTCAAGAAAGGGTGTATTTGTGTGGTTCGATTTACTATCATTCCACCAACCTACTGTTTATATTTGTCAGTCCATGACGGCCAAGAAATACAAGAGCAAGTGTCAGTCGGACAGCTCTTTGTGACAAAATAGGTGACAATGTATGGCTTCTGACTGGCACCATTGAACAAAGATATTGACAAATTTAATAGGGAGACCACCATCATAGGGCTCGATAGCTCAGTTGGTAGAATGGCGGCACGTTTATCTGGAGGTCGTTGGTTCAAGTCCCACTCTAGTAAAAAAAATTTGTTTGATTACCAAATCACAGACCTATTTGGGATTAAAGCAAATTTTTGAAAGATGGTTGGCCAACAATCACTTGCATTGGTAGAATGGCACCACATTAATCTGGAGGTCGTTGGTTCAAGTCCCACTCTAGTAAACAATTTTTGTTCGATTACCAAATCACAGGCCTATTTGGGATTTAAAAAAAAATTAAAAGATGGTTGGCCAACAATCACTTTCGTTGGTAGAATGGCACCACATTAATCTGGAGGTCGTTGGATCAAATCCCACTCTAGTAAACACAGTTTTGTTTGAATGCCAAATCACAGACCTATTTGGGATTTAAAAAAAAATTAAAAGATGGTTGGCCAACAATCACTTTCGTTGGTAGAATGGCACCACATTAATCTGGAGGTCGTTGGATCAAATCCCACTCTAGTAAACACAGTTTTGTTTGAATGCCAAATCACAGACCTTTTTGGGATTACAATTTTTTTTTTAAAGATGGTTGGCCAACAATCACTTTCGTTGGTAGAATGACACATGTTAATCTGGAGGAGTCGTTGATTCAAATCCCACTCTAGTAAACAAAAACTTGTTCAATTACCAAATCACAAACCTTTTTGGGATTTTAATTTTTAAAAGATGGTTGCCCGACAATCGCTTCAGAAGGATGCAAAAGGGAATTTTGTTCTAACACCTGGGGAAACGATTTGACTGGATAATTGGGAATTACATACTTTCAGTTAAGTAAGTTTTTTGTAGTACCCTGGAAGTTCATTTTTGTGTGTCTCGAATGATTAATTGCAAAAATGTATCTTTTTAAAGGCACTGGACACTTGTTAATTACTCAAAATGTTTGTTAGCATAAAAAACTGACTTGGTAACGAGAAGTGGAGATGTTGGTATTATAAAACATTGTGAGAAACGGCTCCCTCTGAAGTTACATAGTTTTTTAGAAAGAGGTAATTTTTCACTCAAATAATAAAAGACTTCAGCTGAAGCCTTTTATTATGCATCTGAAAGCACACAAAGTAAATGCAAAGTGTGTTTTTCTTTAATTTTTGGCAAATTGGATGACCAATTGAGCTCAATTTTCACAGGTTGGTTATTTTATGCATATGTTGGGATACACCAGTTGAAAAGACTGATCTTTGACAATTACCAAATGTGTCCAGTGCCTTTAAACCACCTTTAACTGAGGTTATGACTTGTTTATTATAATTAATTTATTTTGGTTTCGCCAATTCATTTAAAAAATAGCTTTGGACGCTATTTTGTCTCTTAAAGCCATTGGACACTTTCGGTAAACAGTAAATTGTCCAAGTCCCACACTTCGTGTATCACAACTTATATATAAAATAACAAACCTGTGAAAATTTAGGCTCAATCGGTCATCGGAGTCGGGAGAAAATAACGGGAAAACCCACCCTTGGTTTCTGCACGTTTCGCCGTGTCATGGCATGTGTTTAAAATAAATCCGTAATTCTCGCTATCGAGAATTGATATTGTTTTAATGTTTTCTCAAAAAGTAAAGCATTCCATGGAATAATATTTCAAGAGAAGTCTTTCACCATTACCTTCTGTAAACCCTGTAAAAAAAAAATACTGTACCGAAAGTGTTCAATGGCTTTAAGTTGACTACTTTTCGATTAAAGTAACAACTGGCAGATTAAAACAAAACAAAAAACAAAACATAAAAACAGCAAAACAATATTGTGATGTAAATTTGTTAGATAACTGTCAGATTTTATTTAGTAACAATAAAATGTTACTTTTCATTAATGACAGAGTATACCTTTTGTTTTTGGAACCATTTGATTGGTTTAGTTTATATAAGCGTAGATATATAAAATAACACTAACCTGTGACAATTTCATTTCAAAAGGGTGGTAGCATTTAATTTTGAGATATCAACGAAAATCTTAAGCAGCTAAGGGATCGGGGAGTCCATGTAGGAGTTTACCGTAATTTGAATTTACAATCTGATGAGAAGTGTTTATGCATAAAACTTTTCTCAGATTTTAATTTGTTTACATCCTGTCGTTTCTCTCTTGCCCTCTCTACTTAGAAAGGAATGGTTTTCTCAAAATGTTATACATCAACAGCTGCAGTGCTGCTGAATCTTACTAAGTAAGTTTACAATGGTCAATCAGTTTTGAGTAATTACAAAAGGCATACCTTAGCTCCCCTTAATTTTAAAGATTAAAATGAATGATCTTATGAAATAGAAAACAAGAAATAGGTGTTATGTGTTTCTAGCTGTGACAGTTTCAATGATTATTTTCAGAGGGCCATAAATAATGATACCAAAATAAATTCCATGTCATTAAAAACAACATAAGTCTCATTTTGTCTCTCTGTTTTGTTTGTGATAATTGTTTGTGATCATCTATTAGGCATGAATTCTTAATTGAAAGTTTGAATGGCATGCTCATGGTTCTATGGCAATAATGACATCTATGCAAACATGAATGATTGTTATTACAAAATAATTTCGAATTACCTCTGTGGGTCAGTTTATGTAGGTAAACCTACAAACTTTCTATGAAGTGCCCCCCTGCCACGCCCACCACCCTATCCCGTCATATTAAAACGCATTGGTCTCTTGCCATCCTACGTTTAAAAATAGTTACGTTTCTATAGCGCGTGAGAAATTAGCGGTCATAGGTCACATCTGTTGATGACGTCGCAGCCGGATCGGCCATTTTGACGCAACGAAGACAGATTTTTCACGGGTTTTAAATCCCCTTTCATCCAATAATTTCCACTATCAAACAACATTTATTTTGAAAGTGAAGGAGGAGAGTGAACAGCAGTCACCATGCAGTCGGCTATGTGGAAGATTCGTGAGATCCAGGACAAAGTGTGAGTAGATAAAGACATAGTTTCGTGGAGAGTTCCCGGTTAAAAATCTGCGGTCAAACTGTGGGCGTAGCGTAAAAAAAAATTGTATTCATTTTTGTTTTGACACAGGCTTTGGGGATGTTCATGTTGTAGAAGTAAAATAACACCAAGATGGACGTTGTAGATTTAACAAAAACATTCGTTTTTAAATGTCAACCATGTCATCAGTCTAATTTATGTTTAAATTTAAAATAACGTAAGAAACGAATCTATAGTATTATAAGTATAATGTGAATCACTGAATGAGCCCCCGGTCAACGATACATGGGCTATTGCTTGTGATCATTACTCATCATTTACACACACACAAACAAGTAAACACATACGGCCAGCGTCGCAGAATTAATCCCTATGGTCAATCATGGTGGTAGAAATAGATCTGTTTCTACCTCCTTGGGTAAACTTGCTCTATTGACAGTGGGGATTTAATTTAATTTAAAAACTCGTTTCCCAAAATCCGATGCGATGATGTTCATCCAACTGTTCAACTCTGCATTTCCCTGTCGTCAACTGAACTTGCAATTTTGGGTCGCACTATAAAAGTATATACTGATCAGTGATAACTCACGACAACTCACGACAACAATTTTTAAATGCACTTTAACAAAACATTTGAACATAACATAAGTCAACCGTTAAATATTTGCACAAGCCAAGAGTATGCACCTAAATCACTTTCGAACTGTTGAAAAAATGGTATTTTTAATTGTAAAAAAAAGGTTTTTTTTACCCCGAATTTAGTTAGTAACAAACGGAAAATATCAGCTTTGTTGTCTTTCGATGTACTTCGACGATTCCCTTACACCGCAGGGGTGATACAATATCATATGCAAGATGATTATTTATCATTTAATGTGCCTCTCATCTAAATATTATATTTAAATCTCCCCTTGTAACTTCAAATTCCAGAGGGGCGGCTTAGTTACTTAAAAGAGAAGAAAGAAAAAAAAAGCAGCTAAACTCAAAAAGAAAAAAATACAACTCGGCCCTCAATTGAAACACATTTTTTTTACATTTAAAAATACAATTTTTTCAACAGTTTGAAAGTAATTTAGATGCGTATGACTCTTGTGCATATATTTAATGGTTGACTCATGTTCAAATGTTCTGTTAAATCGCATTTAAAAATTGTTGTCGGTACTATTTAGTGTGACCGGCAATTTTTATTTTGTTTACAATAATGAATTTTTCACAATCATGACGGTTGTTGCTCGGATTGTCACATCCCCTGTCCTGTCATAATATAATAATGTAAAATTTGCATTATTGAATTTGAAAGGTTGTTGTCCTTTTCAGTGTACTGAAAAGTAAAAAAAAAAAAAAAGTTTGAATGCAAATTGAAATGCCAAAACGAAACGTTCGTGTTTTGAGATTCACCCTTTATGATGCGGTTCATGGAGATGATAGCAGAACAAACCTCATAGTCCTAGGAGTAGTGAGAACCATTCAAACTTTCAAAAAAATGTTTTTACTGTCGGCTCTAATGTAACAAAGTAAAGTTGTTCTTCTCAAGGAAGGGTAGTACTAACTAGTAGGCTACTGTAGTATTGATCGTCTGACCAATTTTAACTCAAAACAGCAGAGCTTGATGGTTCGGACAAGTACAACACAATTCAGTGGTTGAGAGCAACAGTTCGCTAGCTCGTGACACACATTTTGAGGACATAGAATTGATATCCAATTTGTAATGAATCAATTTTGAACACTTAAGCTGACGTCATGGAGAAAGTTCTGATGGAAAAAAATTCAAAAACTTGTCATTGCAAACTTGTGACATCAGAATTCACATCGCATTCACATTTGCAGGAACTATGAATTAGGCTTTAGGTTTCGATGAAGGTTTATGCCATAACTTTCTTCGTTTCTCCCCATCCCAATTGTTTTTCTGTTTTCTTCACAGCACCAACATGGTGATGAATTACACAGACGTAGAGGCAAAGGTACGGGAAGCCACCAACGATGACACGTGGGGTCCGCACGGCTCCCTCATGGCCGAGATTGCCAAAGAGACGTACACATACGAACACTTCCCTGAGGTGATGGCCATGATATGGAAACGTATGCTGCATGACAGCAAGAAGAACTGGAGGAGAGTCTATAAGGTATGTGCCAAAGAATTATATATTTTCTCTAACCCTCCACAGGCCTCGAACTTCATGTTCAAAAGGGCACAGCAATAATTGCCAGGCTTTTTCTAGAATTTGAAGGGCATCGTAGCAATTTTGTAAGTGTAAAAGGGCACCATGGCAGTTTTGTAGAATTAGAGTGGCATCTTGGCAAAAACTAATTTGAACCAAATTAAACAAGAAAGGTGACCATTCCTGAATCAGTCGGTCACAAGTGTAACCATCTCTTTCAGAAACGACGTAATTCTAAGGTTTAAATTTAAAACTGGCTGGCAAAATTATTGTGACACTTTCATCGAAAACATGGAAAAAAGGTCAATTGATCTAATTTAGTTGTTATACATTTTTTTTTCAGTCGCTATTACTCTTGGCGTACCTCATACTGAACGGATCGGAGCGAGTCGTCACCAGCGCTAGGGAGCACCTTTATGACCTCAGATCCCTTGAGAATTATTCCTTTATGGATGAGTTTAACAGAGACCAAGGACAAAACGGTAAGTTTATTTTTTAATCCTAACCATCCCTCAATCCATCAAAGTCCAACTGCATGTTTTGTTTGACTCTGTTGGAGGGGAGGGACTGTCGTTGGTTAACTGATTCTGCTATACATTAGGGATACCACCAACAGATGTTGAGGTTTGGCCAAAGTACGCTGAATTGAGAAAAAAGTCATCAGAACTTTTTTACTTGGTGTATATCTTTGGTTTTAAAAGCCCTACTGTGAAATCTCGGGCATTCTAAATGGTTGTAATCTACATGTATAAATGATTTTTTATTTTTTTTTTGATCTAAAGGAAAAAAGGGTAAACAAACAATAGTTGATAATTCTTCTTCGTTTTTTCAACAGTGAGACAGAAAGTGAAAGACGTAGTTGATTTTATCCAAGACGATGAACGCCTACGAATAGAGCGAAAGAAAGCCAGAAAAGCCAAGGATAAATATATTGGATTGTCTTCGGAAAACCAGCCCAACAAATACAGTAAGTCATTTTTTTAAAATTTTTTTATTTCGTAGTTTTTTCTTTCTTTGGAGATGGACTTTGCTAGGGTTCAAATTCAGGCCACATGTCCTTTTAAGCCACATGTCCTTTTTCTAATATTTTTCTTGTAGGTGATCGCTACGATTCAGAACCGAGGATGCCACGGAACAAGATGAAAGAATACGATGATGAGATCGACACGTACAAGAGCAAACAGTCCAGATTCAACATCGGTAGAATCACCAAAGACAAAGTAGATGACTCCGACGAGTCCCCTCAGGAACTAGTAGAGTAAGTAGCAAAACCAAAATGATTGCTGTGGTTTGTCAACCCCCCTCCCTCCCCCAACCCATTTTGCTGAAGAACACAAGTATTCTCAACATATGCGAAAAATTAACAAACCTGTGAAAATTTGGGCTCAATAGGTCATTGAAGTTGCAAGAGAATAATGAAAGAAAAAACACCCTTGTTGCACAATTTTGTGTCCTTTCAGATGCATAATAAAGGGCTTCAGCTGAAGTCTTGTACTATTTGACTGAGAAATTACCTCTTTCTCAAAAACTACATTACTTCAGAGGGAGCCGTTTCTAACAATGTTTTATACCATCAACAGCTCTCCATTGCTCGTTACCAAGTAAGTTATTATGCTAACAATTATTTTGAGTAATTACCAAACGTGTCCTGTATCTTTAAATACCAATGACAGCTATTTGTTTCTGAGATAATTTTGGTTGACCTTTTGAACGCAGGGATGACGACTTTGGAGAGGAGGATGAGGCTAAACCGAAACGATTTGAGTTCAAGGATGAGGAGAATGAGGAAACATTTACACACACAACGACAACAGAGAGACGGACGAAACGAATCAAGAAGAGGTCGGGCAAGAAAGTGGACCTGGGCGCTGCTGGTTCGTACGCAGACGACGCCAAATCAGACAGCAACAATAGCATTAATACTGTAAGTCAGAGACAAGAGGTTGTACTGATGCTAACTTGTGGGATGGGGATTAATAATAATAATAATATTGAAGTCTTATATAGCGCATGTATCTACCAAAAAAGGTACTCGAGGCGCTGAGTATATACATATTTTCAGAAAGATAGGTTATTGCACTGGTGATTTCAGAGACCCAATTCTGTAGCACCTTAAGGGTTTACAAGGTGCTACGGCGCATACAGCAGCCACAGGCAAGAAGCATCGGGGCGAGTTTGACTCTCCATGCATTATCATGGATTTCTCCTTGCATGCCTTGAGAAATCTTGTACAAATGAAGAAATCATATTTCCTGTTGGGCTGTATGGTTGGTCACGTTGGTGTTGAGGTATCTTTCCTTACCTTCCACCTCTATGATCCTGGTTTGAATCACGCTGGGGGGCACTTCGGGGATTTGGTTTTCAGTCCCTAGCTGACTGCGTGGGTTTTCCCAGGAATAATTCTCAATGGTTTTCCTCCTACATCTAAAACCGAAACTCTCTTCAACATGAGGTTCTTGGCTAGTACAGTGACTATGTTCGCTTTTTCTGAGAGTCCTTAGATTCACAACCAGAATAAATGAAATATCCTTTTTTTTTAATTAAATTTTTATATTTTGTTTTCATATCCATTAGACTCCAACTACAATGTCAGCATTTGACAGTCTCATTGATACCTCCCCGAAGGCTGCCGGCAGCGAAGACGTCTTTGCGGACTTCACGTCAGCCGCCGCAAATAACAGTTTCAGCGATTTCAATCCAAGGGGTACAACTTCACCAGTCGCTAATAGTTCCACCGACTTTGCTACATTCCAGAGTGCCCCACAGAATCCAAAGTAAGTCGGAGCAAAGATTAGTGGTAAGCCCGGTTCATACTTCCTGCGAAAGCGAAAGCGAATGGGATATAAGTTTTGATGTTACAAATTTGAAACCAATAAGTCGCAATAGTTGAACTGTGTTCAACTGCGAAAACACCCATGTGACGTCAACATTTGCTGTGTATTCGCCATTTCGTGTCCGGCCCTCTAAAAACCGACCCGACCAAACCTTGTATCTGGTCGGGTCGGGACGCATACTTTTGGAGGTTTTTAAAGTGAGAAAAATCAGCTGGGAGTTGGGGGGATTAAGATTGTTATCACCACTAATCCGATAAGGTTTGACAAAGCCATCCTGCCTGAAGGAATCCATGTGGATTTATTTCAATTGAAGACTAAGATATTGATTGTTACAATATTTAAAATGATTAAAATTGTAAAAAGTTAATTGGGTTTCTTTTTTGAATGGTAAAAATCCATCCATGAATAGCAAAGAACGGTTAATGTTTGTGTCGACTTTCGTTCCGCCGGCTGCGTCGTGCTTGCGCACTAATACTGTTTATAGATAAAGTAGTGCTGCTAGGCCCTGTCCATGACAAACATGCATGCGAACGTTTAATTAATTTTATAAAATAAAACATCGGGAAGAAATTCTATGAGTGACAAATAACTTGTCTTTTTAACCGCTGCACTGGCCCTCGAACGTCAGCAAACACGCATAGAAATAGCACCAGATTTCCTCACAACAGCAGATTTCAAGCCCGCTAGTTGTTAATCTTTGCGTGCGGCACAAAAATACAAGAAACATTGAACGCTAGAGGGCGTTTCAGAACTATGCGATAGCATGAGATTAAACGCCCTCTATTGGTACAATTACGCGAACTAGAAACACACACGCCTTGAGAAAACGACTTGACGTGTCTGCCCCACGATGCATGCATATTATAATGTACATAACGTACATCAACTACAGCATAGTCGTCGCGCACATGGATACATGTATATATCTTTCTGTCAACATCGTGTCAAAACGGAGCAGTTGCGTGGGAATTTTAGGGTCTCTACGATAAACTACACAACCAGCATGACCAATAGTAGCCGTATGAACAAAAATATTATTTCATTGTGTATTGTAAGATTTGTTCTTTATCTTGTTTATTTTGGTTGGGTATAAATACGATAGTTAGGAGGCAATCGATTGAAAATTGAAATAGACAAATTGGAAGAACTATTTTTTATTTTTTTTTCGTCGGGCCCTTCGCAACTTTTTTATGATTGCCTTGATGCCCTTTGAAATTTTTGAATATTGCCTTGTCGCCTAAATTTTTACACACAAAAAAGGCAAAAAAACAACTAAAGTTACTATAGGCTCTACTATGTTTGCCCTAAGACTTCGCAAATTTATGTGTCTGCAATTTAACCAATTTAAAAAAATTTGCTATTAGATACAAAATTTATGGACTGCTATGCAAAATTTTGATTTTGCTATACAAAAAAAAATTGCGTAACAGTTTTGCTACGCAGAAATACTGGACGAAATCGTTCCCTGGTAAACTACGAATGCTTTTAAAAGCTGGCCAAGAGCGTGGGTCTTGTAACGTTGTTTTGCGCCATTTCCCTTTGATTATTAAATACTGTAAGTAGTCACAATTTGCAAAGAAAGCTGCAATTATAGCTTCCATACTGGGCTTTGAACTGCTTACAATATCTTTTGCCAAAAAAGAAAAGCAAAAAAAACAACTTTTGTACATGTATATAATGTATAATGCCTGATCAAAATCTAGAAGCAATGTTAATAAGCTTAATTTACCCATTATTGACAGAATTACGTAAAAAGTACACGTTTAAAAAAACACATACTGCTCAGTTATTGCCAATGGCCATTTCATGTAGCTTTTAAAAGTAGTTCCAGAAATCATCCAGTCAGGCCAGTCCAGAGCAGGTTGTTTGTTTAAGGGATTAGAGGGATTATCACAGTTGGATGCCAGGACAGTGTGTTTACTTAAGGATCCTCCAAAAGTATGTGTGAAACCAGCAATATTTTTTAAAGGGCTGGACACCAGGCTTTATTAACCACCCCTTTAACTACTACTAATAATTATACAACTTTATAATGCGCACTTTCTTATAGAATAATACTCGAAGGCGCTACAGAAAAGACACTAAAAAGTATAAATACCTCAAAAAAAAAAAAAAAAAAATGAATGTCAATAAAACTTGCAGCGAACAAGTTTCTTAATGTGAGTTTGAAATGTGTTGAGATAGTGAGTGTTTCTGATATAGTAGGGAAGGTTAGAGAAAACACAATCCACGCTGTTTGAGAAATTGCATGGTCGCCATAATTCTCCACAATTCTTCAAATGCTGAATAAAATATATACGATTTGGGAGGAAAAGGTTTTGATGTATGGACATGATGGATAGCTTATGGATTCAACTTTACTATGATACAAAAAAGTCTGAAAATAATTCATGCTTGGGTGAGCACTGCTCACTGAAGAATAAGTAGCCGAAATCTTGGAGTGAATTTTGTAAGCTCCAAAGTATTTTACTCTCACAGATTGGAAGGCTAATTACTGTGCAACCTAATTTTCATACCCGTTCGGAAGTGTGCAGTGCTCACCCAATCTAGAACTATTTTCGGTGTCAAATGAAGGTTTAGTCCATAAGGTACCCATACATATAACAGGGATGAGATTGTTCAGACTTTTGGCTGAATTCAGACTTTTTGTGTCAGCCTGGTGAAGAAAATCAGACAATATTTTTCCCCACAAATAAAGAGATCCTGCTCGTTGGTCTACTTCTCTAGTGCTTTGGATACTGTTTCCAAAAGCTCCTTGAAATCTATAACCACAGGGGTTACCAAACAGTAGAAATGGCATCATTTCAACATACCTTTTGAATTTGTATCCAAGTTTCAGACTTTTTCGTTGGTGATGAGTCTCACCCCTGATATAAACTTCTTTCTCGAGAATCATACATTTTTTATTCGGCAGCCGTTTCAAAAGTGTTTAGTTGTTTTTGAGACACCCTGTATGTTGCCCAAACCCAAAGTATTTAGACTTCAAGAAGATAGGTATGCCTGGTCTAGTGATAAGCAATTGTTAGTTATGTCTAACCGCCTTGATCATATCTAGTCCTCCATTTGAATGAAGAGGATTTTGGAGGATTAGGGTTAATGTTCAAAATACCTTGCTCAATCTGTTTTCTTGTCTTCTTATGTAGGGCGCAAGATGCATCCTTCGGTGATTTCCAGAGCTTCTCGGCCTCAATTTCCCAGCAAACCAGCACTCTTACATCAGTACAAGCCAACACAACCAGTCCTCAATCCCCTATGCAACCCATCAATGCACCTTTACTACAACCCCAAAGTGCCCCAGTACTCCAACCCCATGCGGCTTCCCTACTCGCCCCGGCGCCCGCTTCGCTCCAACCCCAGCAGATGAACCTCATGCAGTCCCAGCCTACTAACAACGTCATGCAATCGCCCAATGTGCCTCTACCAGCAATGCAGATGGGTATGTCACCACAGCAGCCCCTCGGTGGGGTTGGTTTGCAGCAGCCCATCATGGGTGGCGGAGCAGGAGTGATGCTGCAGCAGCAACCCCAGGGTGGGGGTTTGATGCCCCAAGGTGGGGGTATGGTGCCCCAGGGTGGGGGTATGATGCCCCAGGGTGGAGCCATGCAGTACAACCAGCAGTCACTACTTCACATGCAGTCACAGCAGGCGCCAACCCCATACCAAGCCCAGCAGGTAGGTGTTTTAACAATATTCCTAACCTTCCGTAAAACTTCAAAATCGTCTGGCTGATTTTAATCAGTTTCAAAGGGTCATGATGACCGGGGCCAAATTTCATAGAGCTGTTAAAGCACAAAAAAACAGTTGAGCATAACAAATTTATGCTTACCATAATAAGATTACCAGCCAAAATGTACAATTTGTGACTGGTATCCTGCTCATTATTGCTAAGCAGGGAATTTCTGCTTAATATGAAATTGCTCTATGAAATTGTAGTTGGGACTGGTACCGTGCTCATTACTGCTTAGCAGACAATTGCTAAGCAATTTTGCCTGCTTAAGTAGCTCCATGAATTTGGGCCCTGTTAGAGATGACTATTCTGTGGAGGCTTCTAATAGAGGATTATGAATGGATTTGACTGAACTGGGCCCAATTTCATAGAGCTGGTTAAGCACAAAATTTTGCTTAAGCAAAAAAATCCTTGCTTAGTTAAATCAGATTACCGGCCAAGACTCTGCTCAATTGTTATGCTTAGCAAACAACAGCTAAATACCAGTCACAAGCAATGTATATGGCATGGAGTTTTGGCCAGTAACATGTGTAAAATAAGCGAGCTACTTTCGTGCTTAAGCAAATTTTTTGCTTAAGCAGCTCTATGAAATTGGCCCCTGTTCTTATGATATTGATAGAAACACAAATATGTGCTCCAGGAGCTAACCCTAAACTGTCTCACACTCTTCATGCCACTTGTCTAGTTTCTGTCTCCCAGATTCTACACTTGAATATAATTTGCTAAATCCACCGTAGAATCAATCCCCCATCTGCCAGGTAGTCCTTATTTTGTCCTTTCATTTATTGGTTTCCTGTTTCAAATCTCTCTTTCCTTCTCCTGCCTCCTAAATTGGTTGTCTCTGCTCAAATGTAGTTCCAGCTGCCGGTTCAGTCTTTTACTGGCAACATGGTAGGTAGTGAGTGAATAGAAAAATCACTCTTGTTACTTGGAACAAAAGAAACAAATTTGCTTCCTCTTTTCAGCTTGCCTATTTTTGTCTCATGTAAAGGTTTTTGCAACCAATTTTCTCTAGGATATGGCTTCATTTCAGAGGGAAATATTGTACAGATTTCAATGAAATGAACTTCATAGTCAGTAAGCTTTCAGACTAGAATTATTGTTTTTATACCTTTAATGGCCTGAAATAGTGCCCAAGGGTATTTTTGTTGTTGTTTAACAGCTTAGATTTCGCATCCGATATCCCACTTCCTGCTTCAATGGTTTTTACATACATACCTTTCTTTGTAGGAATTGTATGCCTTGGAATAATAGATTTAAGTACTGTTGTCTAGAAAAACCTTTTGATTGCTACATATTTTCTACATAATAAAATTAAGGCTGTCTTTGTATTGTCGGCTACGGCTACGACTGTTGCTAAGGGTGTTGCTAAGGATGCCCTATACTTCAATGCATGATGATGCCGTGATCCAGCCATAGCTGTAGCCGCCAATTCAGACATGACCTATAAAGCTTCAAAAACAAGGGCAAGGTTGATAGAACTTTAAACCTCCCATAACAGGTGCAAACATTTTTCACCGTCAGTAATTTTTATACCAGGGGTGGGGGGTGTAGCCATTTTAAACCATGGAACTGCACAGTTACGTAACGGTGCACACAATCAACTGTGTCAGGCTTGATACTTTGTGCTTGCAAGGGCAAGGCAGCTTTTCATAAGCAAAGGGCACCACTATGGGGGAAAGAAGGGTTTGTACTGGAACATTTCAAGGGGCACCAAGGCAATGACCTTGGGCAGGAACTGTCCAATGGAAGCAAATGCCTGCATTGCCTCTGTGAAGCATCTGGCCAGCTATAGAATCTGGCCAGCTATATATCAATCGTTGGAGGCTGTCATAGCTCATCTTTCTTTCATTACCATACATGTAGTTGGTGACAATATTAATTGGTCAGACAGTAGGAGGGTTAAGAGTTGTATCCTAAGAATAACGATATTTGATGACTGGTTTCTGTAGCTTATGCCAGCGGAGTACACTGATAACATGACCACATATCATGGAGAGCCAATGGCATTGTACATGATGGTATGTTGTTGGGTTCTGAGGGTTATTTGTGGTCTGGGTAAGAGTTGTGGTTTAGATTTACATGTAGATTAGAGAGAGCGTTGCAACAATTGATCTTCTTAATAGACACTAGATATTGGATGGACAGGTTGGATCGTTTTGTTCTTGTAAGGGTAATGCAGGGTTTTTTTCTTGGTAAAGGGCACCACCCTAAAGGACAGCTTTGTTACTAAAACTTTTAAAGGGGCACTTCGGCAAGGATCAAGGGCATCAAAGCAGTTTCCTTCATGGAAGAGTCAGCGGAAGGGCAGTTTCTATAAAATTATAATTTTCTTTCAGTACAACCGTGCATTTTTCAAACAAACTGCAATATCTTGTTGACTCAGTGCTGTAAGGTCAATCATTGCAATTTCATATTCGTAATGATCAAACGGTTAAATGAAAAATGTTCATACATTTGAGGAATTAAATCAAAATCCATAGGTAAAAATTTGTCTTCCGAAAAGGAATGCTTCTTTTTGGCCAATCAATTTGGAGACGACGCTTCATCAATAAGGTATAAACTCTGTACCGGAATCATACAAACTCTCCTAATGTCCTAATATAGTCTTGAGCTGACAATATCCTATGGGTTGGTTTTACAGGTTAAAGGCAGTGGACACTATTGGTACATTGTAATTACTCAAAATAATTATCATCATAAAACCTTACTTGGTATCGAGTAATGGGGAGAGGTTGATAGTATAAAACATTATGAGAAGCGGCTCCCTCTGAAGTGATGTAGTTTTCGAGAAAGAAGTAATTTTCCACGAATTTGATTTCAAGACCTCAAGTTTAGAATTTGAGGTCTCGAAATCAAACATCTGAAAGCCCACACTTTGTTCGACAAGGGTGTTTTTTCTTTCATAGTTATCTCGCAACTTTGACAACCAATTGGGCTCAATTTTTCACATGTTTGTTATTTTTGTATATGTTGAGATACACCAAGTGAGAAGACTGGTCTTTGACAATTACCAATAGTGTCCAGTGTCTTTAATTATCCTTACCTTAATTGCATGTGGGAACATTGGTTACAGCCTTCAATATTTGAGGCGTCACTTGGTGGAGGTTTTGATTATTTATCTGACAACGTAATACAATTTGATATATTGATCGGAAACAATACAGCCAATTCTCTAAAAGGATCAGTGGTTTTGCATGTTTGCGATAGGTATTATTTGAATCATATGGTATGCCATGTTTAAGAGGTGGTGGTTGTGAAAATTGTTTAAGCTTATTTGGATGCCCTTCAAACCCTTCTGTTCCCCTTGTTTTTTTCCACAATTCTTGAAGAAAAGATTGACATTTTCAAATGAAATGAGAACAAATAGGACTTGAAACTTTGCATATTGGAAGTATAGCTAAGTAAGAGAGGTTTGCGGTAACACCATGTGAATATCTTATTTGAGTAGTGTCAGAACCCGTGGTTAACGACTCAACCTTTTGATCTGTATGCTCTTATCGTCTTAGAAATGAGAACAGTCTCTTAAAGAGAGGTTTGCGATAACACCATGAATATCTCTTTTGAGTATTGTTGGTTCTGCAAAAAACCAGTGGTTAACGATGCTCTGATCATCTTATAAATGAGAACAGTCTCTCAACTGATGGTTATTGTTTCTGTTGATTAGTAAGATAGTTCATACAGTAGGCGCCTTTTTTGTTTACAGATTGGGATTAAAGCTTCAGATTCATTTCATTCCATGCATGCACATTTGTTGGTTTGCTTGTGGTATTTTTTATTCATTCATGGTTCTTGTTTAATGTCCAATTTGTTATTAAGTCCAGATTTAATGTATTTGATTTTCCTCGTCTTAATGTAGCCGCATATGGCATCAATGATGGTAGGTCCCACTTGAATTGTTCGAACTAAGAAAATGTTTTTTGGTTTCTTTACAGGGTCAGTTTTAAACTGACTCATTTGCTGTAATGTTTACAAATCAATCTTTGTTTTGTTAAAAACCGGTATACTGTATCCTGCCCAACAGGCTCTTTCCACAAAATGCCGCAGTACTCGAGCCATAGGGTTTCCACATTAACAGCTGTTACAAACAGAAGAAACCTGTGCACCAGATGTTTTTAGCCTTGAAGGTTTGGCACTTTGTACCACCACAGTGGTACCATGTGGTACCTCCCCCTATGTAATTACTGCACTCTTTTGCCCCCAAAACCAAAAGACTGTGAATACCAAGTCCACACAAACTGTTGGGTTTCCACATAATACTAGGGCCACTGATTTTCCGTTTCAGAAAAGTGCAGATTCCGTTTGGCAAAAACATGAATTCCGTTTCAGGCATAAAAAATTCCGTTTCATGTTTTTTTAATTAGACAAAAGGTTGTTTAATACCCAGGGACACACTTATACAAATCAATTTGAGATAAGTTGCACTGCTGACTTCGTAAAATGTTCATTTGAACTGACAAATTTCAAAAAAATACTTTAATTTTTTTTTTTTTTATAATTGTGGATTATTTTGTATAATGCTGTTCGATGAAACAAAAACATGTAGTCAGGGTAAAAAGGTTGCACTGTGACTGCAGTATCAATGCACATGATGTGATATACTTGATTCCAAGTCTAAAACTGCAGTTGATTCTCTGCATCAGCCACATTGTAGGCTAATGACAGGAGTGTAATCCACAAGAGGGCGCTGTTTCAGCATGATCAAAGACTTGGGAACAAGTCTATGGACGTGACCGTTCTCCATCCACAAACAAAATGTCAGCCATTTTGTTTTCGCTTTGGCGACAGAATGTTGACAGTTTACGGTTTTATTTTAGACCTTTCCGAGATGAAAAAACATTGTATGTGTTCTTATAGATCATAGGTAAGCTAGTTTGTGTATTATTGTTGGTAAAAGAGAGGGAGAAAATACAATTTGGGTGAACAAAAAATGTTTAACACGTGCCGCCAATAATGCCCTTCGCTTAACTATGTTAACAACGTGCGTACATCATGTGTGTAAACATGGAGGATGGTGTGAAGTAGAACAGAATGATCCACGGTTACGATCTCGTACTTTTTAATGATCTGATTATTTCTGATGCTTTTTTAGTTTAACAAAAAGAATCAATAAAGAATGTAATTTCAATTGTTTTGGCGTCAAGAAAAAAAATAAAAATAAATAAATCAAATTTTCTGAAATCCCGTTTTCCGTTTCTAAGGGCGGATTCCGCGAATTCCGTCCGTTTTCCGCGATCGCGGAAAATCAGTGGCCCTATAATACCAGCTGTAGAAACAGGAAACCTGTGCACCCAATGCTAGCCTGGAAGGTTTGGCATATCCATGTTCTGGCAGTCTGTGGTACCTCCCTTGATGGAGGTAGGAAGTTATTGGGTTTTCCCCTCACCTGACTGCGTTTGTTTTCTTGGAAATATTTTTACATCTTAACCTGAAACTTCCTTCAGGGGTAATTGTTGACAGAAATTCAGTTTAATTCAACGTATAACCAATTTCTTATTGATTAAATAAGATGATGTAGCAGTCATCAAAGCTTTATCCAAACATTGACCTTATCTAACCTTTGACCTTGATATAGGGAATGGGTCAACCCATATCGCAACAGTATCCTAACCAGCAGCCAATGATGTCGCAGCAGATGTACAGTCAACAGAATCAACAATCGAATGGCGTCTTGGCCAGTAAAACAGTGTCAGTATCTACATCCTCCACACCGCAGGTACGTCACTCTTAAATTTACAACACAGTTTTCTTCCGAAACAATAACCAAATATTTAACAGATGGAAATTTGCATCGGGGAAAAAGAATGTTAACCATGTGGGACCGATGTGTGTTAGCACTGTATACTCGGTATTTTCCCGAGCTCTGGAAAAAAAAAATCACAGTCATAATACTTGGGTGGGATTCGAACCCACGACCTTTGCAATTCTAGAGCAGTGTCTTACCAACTGCTCTAGAATTGCAAAGGTTGTGGGCTTGAATCCCACCCGAGTAGTGTGTGATATTTTTTCACAGAGCTCAGGAAAGTACTGAGTAAGAGTATACAGTGCTAACAGTAACAGTACACACATCGGTGTATATGGGTAAAACCAACAGTCATTCAGCAATTCACTTTTCCAAAAACGTTCACTTCCAGTTGGACAATTTGTCCTTCCTACGTCTTGTTTAAAAATCTAAGTGAGTAAACCAACCATTTTGAAACTGTAAACTAAATGGGTTGTGCATGGTGGAACAGTTGTGCACAGAGCTAACTGTGGGATGCATTCAAGACGTGTTTTTTTATCAATCAAGACTTCAGTGGAAAAGGAAACAGTTGAGTATCAAAGTAATTTTGGGTATAACAAAGAAAGAGTGACCAGTGCCAGTCTTGGACATGCGACCTCTGGATTAACATGCCGGCACTCTACCAACTGAGCTATCAAGCCCTATGTCATCGTTTTTGTGGAGGATCTGACTTTGTGTTTGTGCTTGAATTACACAGAAGAAAACGCTATGGTCAGACGTGAATGTGGACATCAAGTTAGACAACCTCAGTCCTGGGGATAAGTACAGGAAGCAAGCTCAGCCTTCAATGAATCAACTCCAACAACACAAGCAACCCTTACCCACAAGTGAGTAACAGTGTCATTTCTTAGGCTGTGTCCACATTGGCAGGTACAGCTAGGGCTATTGCTAGTTTCCGCGTCATCGTGCATTGAGGTATAGACCATGTGAACTCTGTTTACAATAAGTGTGACCTTGTACATTCTTTGAGTATTCCGGCAGGCAAGATACTACACTGTTTATACGGGAAAGTTGGCATTTTGTGTCATAATTTCCACATAAACTCAAGAGTTATGAAAGTAAAAGCTTGACAAGTTTTGAGATGTGCCCCCTTTCATCATATAAAAAGTTGATAAGAATTAGACAGTGCAATCTCCATAACATATAAGATTTTATGTTTTCTTCCGTTGAGCTGTGTACAAATCGTGCCTGCAGGAAGTCCAGGCTCTGTGGCTCTTTTGTAAACATGGGATGTCACAGGTCACATCGTCTATAGGACATCCTTATCAACACCCTGAGTAACAACCAATAGTGTCCAGTGCCTTTAAGGTCTGTCAGACCCTCAGGTTTTTAGGTCTTGGACATGTCTTTTGTCTCGAACCAATATGCAGCCAATCAAACCAGGAACACGGGGGGTAACCCCTTCTTTTTTTGATAAGTGCACTGGGTTATTTTACATGCATTGGACAACACACAGGACCAACAGCTCTATGTCCCACCCTAAGGACAAAGCATCATGGTAAAGTGTCTCGCTCAAGGACAAAAGTGTCGCGACTGCGACTCGAACCCACACTCTGCTGATCAGAAATTTGGTGCCCTTAACCGCTTGGCCATGACATGGCTTTTGTGTCAAACCTTCAGGTCTTGGACATGGCTTTTGTCACAGACCTGAGGGCCTTGTTTTCAGAACTTTTGGTCTTTGGCGTGGTCTTTGTCTTACACATGTTTTCATGGCGTCTGAGTAAGTCGGGGGAGTTCCAAATCTTGACAGGTTTAGATTGAAAGAAAGAATACAAAATCTGCAGAATGATGAATCAATTTTATGGTATTCTGTTCATGCTTAAACTGTTCCTTTTATTCCTCCGCAGGTATTGGACAGCCACAAATGGGAAATATAGCGGTAGGCATGGGCCAAATGAACCTCGCTCAACAACAACAACATCCGCAGCAGAGCATGATGGGTAGTCCCATGATGCAACAGCAGCAACCGCAAGGCATGATGGGTATGCCGGCCCAGGGCATGATGGGAATGCAACCGCAGGGCATGATGGGCGTTCAGGGGGGCATGACACCTCAAACACAACAATATAGTGCCTACGGAGCAAAGTGATTGACTCGTGTAAGCCTGTGTTATATAACTTCAAAAGACTCTCTGCTAACAATACAGACCTCCATCATTCTGTGAGCAGCCTCGTCAAGTTCCTCATATACATCAAATGTCTATTGGTCAGTAATTTTTATAGGTACCAGGCTATTTTTTTCTTTCCAGCCTTTATTTGGGTTTGTAGAGTTGAATATTACAATGTTAGGCCCTGTCCGAAACGGCGACTTTGGCTACGGCTACAGCTACAGCTTGATCAGCGCGTCTGCCAGTGTTGAAGTATAGGCAGAGGCGCTGATCTAGCATAGCTCTAGCCGAAGTCGCCGTTTCGTACACGGCCGCATAATCTCCAACATGATAAAGGATTGTCAATTTTCCACGGAGCTGACTGCTTCATTTTGCTCCGTGTCCTGCTATGAAGTGTTCCTCTGAAAATTCTGCAGAAAATGTCTAAACAATGATTATAGAAAGGATTACACATGAAAAACAAATCACTGGTGTACATGAATTTTTATCATTTCATTTTTTAACCCGTTAGAGACCATGCTTTTTCAGTATAGTCTTCACCCATTGTCAAGTAGTTCACTGGTTTTGCTGTTTTTATTTATTTAATTTTTTTAAAAACGTGTCCCATATCCGTTTGGGAAACATAAGATATAGTCAGTTTTCTTTAGGACTAGATCATAAAAAAATTTGCCATCAGTAGCCAACACGGTTGCTATGGTCTCTGAGAGGTTAGTATACACTCTGACCCATCACTTTGTACGCAATTTTTTTTGTTTACACTCAAATTATCTAGGCATTATTTGTGAACAAACGTCGAACTCCTTTTTTTTTTAGCGGTATGTATGAAATGCATTTCTACTGAAAAGAAACCTTGTATCTTTCCTTTTTTTCAAAACTGTTCGCGGATAACTTGCAGGAAGACTTTTTTACAGTTGATTTTCCAGCCCGACAGGTATCCCTAAGAAGTCCAATAAGTTTTAGGGGAAAGTTTTACAAGAGGACCAGGCAATTTGTTTGCAAGATGACTAAACCACAGACCTTGAGATTCTTGTCCACTGAAAACTACCAGGGCCAAATTTCATGGCTCTGCTTACTGTCAAATTTGTGCTTACCATACTCCACCTACTGCACAAGCGCCAAATATCTACGCTAGCTGTGTTAAAGCGAAGAATGCCCAGCTACGTGGAGTTTGCACATGCACAAGCAAACATTCCCTGCTCTGCTAACCCGTCTTATATGTTAATTGAAAGCGCAGAACTTTTACCCGCAACTTGTCCGCAATGATATACCTTTTGTGGATAAACTTTCCCACAATTTATCCTGGAAAAGTTGTAGTGTATCACCTTGCTTTGCTGTCTTCTTTACTTTCCACCAAATTGTCCACTGAATAGTCCATGCGAGTCTTGCGCACATTTGAAATACTTTGGGAATCCTTCAATGGGTTCCCATGTACTTAACAAGACTTGCACAGTCTTCATATTTAGCTCATTTTATGGGCTTTGTGTCCAGTCTTGTTTGCACAAAATAATTAATCAAAAAAATTTGGCGAGAGTGGCGATTTCATCTGTTTATCATAGCATACAGTGTACAGCTTGCTGATTTATATATATATATTTAATAGAAGATTAATTTTTGTACAGTTCTTATCCAAACAAACAAATTAAAAACTAGTATAAATGAACCATGATGTAAATAACCTTTTTATAGGATCATATTCAGATAATGTGACAATTTTTGTATTAAAAAAAAAGAGAAGAAAAGAACACAAGCAAGCAAGACAGTCTGTCAAATAGCTTGGACCATTGGACCTTATTTCTTGGTGCTAATTAGCATATTTTTCTGCGCTTATTGCTGTGTGAAATAATTATATTCTTAGGATTTGTTTTCTGAGCAATAAGGTAGGGTCATGTTTTGGTTTTTGTCATGCTGATCTGGAGGCGAAATTATAAAGAAAGATACAATAGAAGTCACCTGTGAAAGTTTCATGCGAAAACAGTGTCTACTTGCTGAGAAAACATAAAAAAACTAATCATTTTGACATGAATGTGGAATCCATCCACGTTTAGCAAGGTGACAGCGGTGGCAGCATTTGTAAATGGACACCAACCATTCAACCCTTCATGCACGAATCATTTCTCAGATTTAAATGACTTTGTTGATTTCTAACCAATGAGGGCGCTTCAGACGCAATAATTTCACAGGACGCTTTCTTCTGTTACCATCTTTATAACAAGTAAGCTGTCAATAGTACTCTTTTCCTTTTCTTTACTCTAACTTGAAGCACAAAAATCTGTGCTAAGCAGCGCCAAGAAATTGGGACCGTCTGTGATAACAAATGCTTGTATTAAACAACAAATTCAAAAATTCTTGGTAGAAAGTCACAACGTAACATTTTATTTTATTACTCATTTTAAAAGAATATTATTTCAATGTTATCCCATATGTTATATCTTTGTGTTGATTTTATTTTGTAAATCTGACTGTTTCACGTAAACAAAAGTATCTATTCGTGTAAAGAGACCCACTAAATGTTATGTCCCACAAACATCAGGGCCCACTTTCAAAGAGCTGTTTAAGCTGGAATAACTAGTTACGAATGTTCTGCTGTTAAGGAGCAGGATACCAGTCATAAAGTGTACATGTGACATGGTCTTATGGCTGATTGGTAACCTTATTCTGGTTAGCATGATTTTGTTTTGTGTAGTAGCTTTTATTTGCGTGCATTAAGCAGCTCTATGAAATGGGGCAGCAAATTGTCCGATAATTCAAGTGCATGGGACGGGTTGTGTACGGTGCGATTCCAAAGAACTTTATTATGTACTGTAGCATTCTCATCAGTGGTCTGCTGGCCAAATGCCAAAACATCTGGGCCCAATTTCACAGAGCTGCTAAGCACGAAAATTTACTTAGCATGAAATTTCCTTGATAAAAACAGGATTACCAACAAATTGTCTATTTGTTGCATATTGCTTGATACTGGTAATCAGCTGTTGGTTGCTTATCCTGAATATCACGTGGAAGTTTGGTTGGTAGTCCTGTTATCAAGGAAGAAATTTCATGCTAAGCAAATTTTTGTGCTTAGCAGCTCTATGAAATTTGGCCCAGGGTCCAATTTCATGGCGCTGCTTAACGACCGTTTTTGTGCTTACTGTGCGATTTCTATTTCACAGCACTGCTAAACGTAAGCACACGAAAAGGCGTGCTAACCTACCGGTGCTTACCTCACAAAAGTAAATGACGTCAAAAGCAAATCCACGGTAACATGCAATAAGGCCGCCCAATTTTTCAGCTAACCTGTGAAATACGCTAAGGCTTACACAAATTGTTCTGCTACAGTAACCACGCAAATTTGCTTACCGTTAGGCAGCACTATGAAATTGTGCCCAGTTAAAGTTCTCTTTAGGTGGTCCTGCTGTCTAGTTCAGTGTTAAAAAGCATTCCCGTTTCATTTGAAGTATGGACTAGTGAAAATACTGACAGACTAGTGAAAATACTGACAGACTAGTGAAAATACTGACAGACTAGTGAAAATACTGACAGACTAGTGAAAATACTGACAGACTAGTGAAAATACTGACAGACTAGTGAAAATACTGACAGACTAGTGAAAATACTGACAGACTAGTGAAAATACTGACAGACTAGTGAAAATACTGACAGACTAGTGAAAATACTGACAGACTAGTGAAAATACTGACAGACTAGTGAAATGATGGCTAGTCACTAAAAGGTTATGGGGTAACCCTGAGGTAATGCTATTCACATTTATCGCACAATATACTATTGCTGGCTGTGTGTCCTGTCGTTGTTCAGAACCATTGTGGATGATATTGAATGGTCGGATAGTAGGAGGGTTGACTATTTACTGTGTAGATGCATTCCATAACATATTGCAGGCTGGCATATTGCGTCTATCATTCAATACCACAGTGGATGAAATTGAATTGTCTGACAGTAGGAGGGCAGGCCTGGAAATACACAGAGGCCTGGGCCTTGGTACCCCTTCAAAAGTTTCCCACAGACTTTTGGATATTCTCCAAGGAAGTGCCATTTTCAGATCAAAAATGGCCTTGCCCTCTCTAAGATGCAATTCAAGGCCTGGGATGGTTGACTATGTACTGTGTGGATATGCATGCACCACATGATAACATATTACAGGGTGGCAAAGTGCATCTATCATTCAAAACCGAAATAACAATGATTCAGGCCTGTATGCTTCGTTTTTGAAAGGGCAAGGGCACCAAGGCGTTTCGCTTTGGCAAAGGGCACCCTATCAGGAAATTGTAAATTTCTACTGGAGCATTTCAAGGGCACCAAGGCAATGGCAAGTGGCAATGGAGGCCTGATGGTTTCATGGTTATAAGAAATAATGACATCGTATAGTTGACAATTCATGCTGATTTTGTTCAAAGGTTACCTCCTCCACTTGACTTCTTAAAAAAAAACTTTTTACAACCTCCAACTTATCAACACTTTTAGAAATACAGTTTAATTATTTCATCATTGGAGTTATGTTTTTAATGTGATTATAGAATGATTTTTGTTTTGTTTTATTTAAAAGCTGCTTATGTGAAAAAAACAAAAACATTATTTTGTGTTATGTAACAACATTTGCATGTAGTTTATTTCCACCATAAGTACATCATTTGCAAATAGTTGATTGTTTTAATTGTCCCTGGTCTAATAAACAATAATTTGAAAGAAGAAAATCATGTTTTTAATTGTGTTCATTTGTACTGGCCCTATTTTATGGTGAAGAGCAAAGGAAATGTCAAATTCAATTTTGTGCTTTTTCCTCGCTGGTTCGAATCCCTGCGGGGGCACTATGTGGATTGGGCCTATACTGGGTGCGTTCGATTAGCTTCCCTGGGTCTACCCCGCGGTGCTCACGCGGGTGAGCCCCTGAGCTAAACGAACGATCACTCACCCCTCTCGTATTGACGTCATGCACCTGGGGCCAGCCCCCAAGTGACCCACTCCACAAGCAGGGCACCGGGGGCTGACCTGGGTGAGCCCCTGGAATGACTTCAAAGCTATTCGAACGCTCCGGGGGCAGACCGGAGTCGACCCAGGGAAGCTAAACGAACGCACCCATACAATCCCTTCCTAACTGCTTGGGTTTTCCCAGCATTTTCCTCCCACAGCTTAAACTGAAACGGAAACTTCCATGTCTTCATTTTTTTTTTTTCAATTATAAATTGGAGAAGAAAGCTGCAAATTCTCAAATAAAGTTAGATGAACTTTTATCCTTTTGTTGCTTGGCCAGTTTCACAATTTCTTTCTTTTTGAGGGTGTACACCATGGCCCAATTTCATAAAGCTGTTAAAGGCAGTGGTTACTATTGGTAATTACTCAAAATAGTTATTAGCATAAAACCTTACTTGGTAACGAGTAATGGGGAGAGGTTGATGGTATAAAACATCGTGAGAAACGGCTCCCTCTGAAGTGCCATAGTTTTCGAGAAAGAAGTAATTTTCCACGAATTTGATTTCGAGACCTCAGATTTAGAACTTGAGGTCTCGAAATCAACCATCTAAACGCACACAACTTCGTGTGACAACGGACGAGGGTGTTTTTTTTCTTTCATTATTATCTCTCAAGTTCGATGACCGATTGAGCTCAAACTTTCACAGGTCTATGTTAGTTATGCATATGTTGAGATACACCAACTGTCATGGTCATGACTGTGAAGGCTAGTCTTTGACAATTACCAATAGTGTCCACTGCCTTTAAGCAAAAAATATTGCTCAACAATTTTCTCTGCTAATCACAAAATGAACAGTGTATACTTTATGGAGTGTTGGCTGGTAACCTGTTTTTGCTAAGCAAGATTCTCCTGTGCTTAGGCAGGACTTTATGAAACGCCCAGCGCCCCGCCCCCTCCTCAACTAACGGGGTCATGTTGTTGTTGCCCAGACTTAATCAGGGCTCTTTTGTGTATAGAGGGAGCACCAGACTACTTTTACAGAAAGGTGAGGAATGTGAGTGGTTCCCGCCGCTCGTGTTATCAACGATTTCAATAACCTCGGTTCCGGTTACCAGTCCAGTAAAGAAAGTACACATGTTATCAAGAAATCGAGAAATGCATGTGAACCGCCGCCACGCCGCCACGTTTTCGTGTAGTGTGTGAAAATGTAAGTCGAATATCTTGTTTTTTTAGTTGAACGATAACCCATATGAAAGTGAGGATTTAGGAGAAAACAATTTTAAATTAAGATTGCAGGAATGTAGACTGTCATTGTCCCGAACCATATTGTGTCCCGACCATGTTCGGACGAATTCAGTTTCATTGCACACAGAGCAGGGTCATGCACATGTTTTTATGCAATTACACTACAGTTACTTACCAGTTACACATGTACACACAGCACTGTTGGTTGTGTTGCACGGTTGCATTTAAAGGATAACTTTCCGTATGGCGCCACCACTTTTTCACTCATTTTTACAAAAAGGGATATCTCATTAAGGTAAATAAGATACTATATTGTTTCATATCGAATGAAAAAGTGGTGGCGCCATACGGAAACTTTTCCGCATTTAAAAGCCGACAACTGACGACAACAAATTATTAAATGCACTTTAAAACAAAGTTTGGAAATAATCAAATCATTAATGTGGAAGAGTCATTTTTTTGTTTAAATAATAATATAAAAATATTAATTATTACCTTCAATCTGTTGAAAATGAAAAAAGTTGTAAGGAAAAGTTTCCGTATGGCGCCACCACTTTTTCATTTGATATAAAATAATATAGGAACTTATTTACCTGATTGATATATCCCTTTTTGTAAAAATGAGTGAAAAAGTGGTGGCGCCATACGGAAAGTTATCCAGTTGTAATTTTAACTGTAAAAAAAAATTGTTTTTTACCCCAAACTTGTCACAACTAGACTGTACCCGTGTTCGCTAAATACGATTTTGTCTTTGAACTGCAACTGGGGCCTGGGCGAGTCTTGCTCGTACATTGTGATGCCTTATTAATAATATTACTAGCCACCACAACTTGAATTTTTGTGCTCTAATACACACCTGCTGCTGCAAGAAGATGCTTGTCATGCGACTAAAGAAAAAGTACCTTTTTGGCACATTTTTTTATTCTTATGTGGCCTTTTAAATCTTCTCAGTTTACAGGTTTTTTTTGCTGATTACAACAAGAAGGAGCAACAAAACATGGAGGACAACCAAGAGGATCTGACCTCCCTAAATTACCAGATAATGTTCCCCCCTCGTGAGCCATGCCATCGCCAGAGGGAGTACGAACTGGAACAGCATCTGGCCCTCATGGACGAGCCGGCAACAGCGAGCCCGGCGACGTCCATGGACATGGGAGATCTGGGGAATCTAACAATAGAACATCTGTCCGGCTACGATGACGTCAGCGACGCGCACAAGTTTCTACTGGTGGACGATGATAGATATCGAAAAGAAGACGTGCTGGAGTTAGGTAATGGTTTAATGCACAGCGCCCTCTATTGAAGGAATAAGGCTCAAACAAAATGTTTCAAAAGTACATGAAAATTCTCTGCATAAGATGAAGGGGAAAAAAAATCATTCTTCTGTTATTGTTCTTTGTTCCAGGAATTGAAGCCGCTGACTTGGGAAGTCTGCTGCAGCAGTTTGAACAAAAGGAAGCAGCCCTGACGACAACCGACCCCATCAAAGTCAGGTATGATAGCCACTAATGATGAGTGAAATGCCGTGTTCAGCAAACTCTGCATACAAGGGTGCCTAGCATTATGATTTCACAAGCCATGAAAAATAATTGGTTGAGAGTTGTGCGCTGTGTGAACGTGCACGTTTCCATTGTTTGGCCTCGGCGAGTGTGGCCAAGATTTCTATTGAAAAGTTAGCAATCCAAAGACACCCAGATACCCATGGGTTCGGGGCTCTAGTCTGTAGCTACTGATGCCTAATCCCCAAGTTTTTAGCCAGAATTTTGTAAAAGGGTGTCGAAATTCGCTGGAAATTTAAAAACTGGGTGTCCAAATTGTTCCCTTGTAAATGACAGATAAATAAAAGAGGTTGTGTCCAAAAGACACCCAGACACCTCTCTGGTTAACATTATGCTTGTCCCACGGGTTAGAAGGGTGAGAGGCCTTTAGTGCACTTTTGTGTTTTGTAAATCAACCTTGGCGGTTAGTATTCCCTTTGTCAACTTTTCACCATCTTTGTGAAGTTCAGGAAATATTGTTATCCCTAAAGAATTCAGAAGTGAACTGTTTTGCTGAGGGTCAGCCTTGATTACATTTTAGATCGGTTGTCCTATATCTGTTGATATAATGTTTGTGTATTTAAGGCAGTGGACACTATTGGTAATTACTCAAAATAATTAGTAGCATAAAACCTTAATAAGGTAACGATTAATGGGGAGAGGTTGATGGTATAAAACTATGTGAGAAACGGCTCCCTCTGAAGTGAAATAGTTTTTGAGAAAGAAGTAATTTTCCACGAATTTGATTTTGAGACCTCGGATTTACAATTTGAGGTCTCGAAATCGAGCATCTGAAAGCACACTACTTTCTTTGACAAGTGAGTTTTTTTTCTTCATTATTATCTCGCAACTTCGATGACCGATTGAGCTCAAATTTTCACAGGTTTGTTGTTGTATCCTCATGTTGTGATACACCAAGTGAGAAGACTGGTCTGTGTCAATTACAAAAGTGTCCACTGTAATTAAGTCCTGGAGTGACATGAAGGCCATAGAGGCAATGTTCTCTGTTGCCCTGGTATTGACCTTGATGCCCCTTTAAAAGTTCCCAAACAGACTTCAATTTTTGTTGTTGTAGCGTTAACTAAAATACATCAAAGTTTGATCAAATCGGTAAAAGAACCTGAAGAGAGAACTTGTTTTAAACTTTATGATTTTTGTTTGTTTTATGTTTGTTATAGTGAGCCCCAGCAAACCAGTTCAGTCGAAAAGAAATTATCGGGTAAGTGACAGTAAAGGAAACTTAAGTCGTGGCACATTTTATTTATTTCACCGTTTTGTCCAAAGTGCAGGAGTGCGGGAGTCAACATCCTTGGTATCCTTAACTGGATTATTACAAAAAACCAGGGATCAGATCCCAGAGTTGTGAAGGAACTTTTGTATTTTTAAAAAAGGCTGACAAATATTTGTACTCGTTTACTTTTTGCACAAAATTGTGTAGACATACAGACCTACCCAGCTCTAACCATCTGATAAAATGGAGCCGTCTGTAGTGTTCTCTGTAATAGGCTTTCATGTCTTGTTCAGGCCTGTATGCTTTGTTTTTAAAAGGGCAAGAGCACCAAGGCATTTTCCTCTTGGTAAAGGGTGTCCTACTAGGAAATTGAAATTGTCTATCGAATCATTTCATGGGCACCAAGAGAGGCAATCGCCTTTGTTGCCTCCGTGAAGTATCAGGCCTGCTTGCTTATGGCCTGTGCTAGGGTCTGAGGTTTGCAACACCCTCCCCCTTTCTATCAAAACTTTTATCATTTGTTGATTTATTTATTTTTTCTTTTCAGGACCAAAGAATCCAACAAAGAAGATAGCCCCTGTGAAGCGTAAATCCACCATTTTAATGGAGCCAATCGCCATGCCCAGTAAACGTCTGCGGGACAAGATCCCAGAAGAGCGAATGACCGTCAGTCTACCAGGCAGCCGAACCACAAGCCCACTGACCGTCGAGCCACAGGGGTTGTCGGTTATCTGCAGCGCCGACCAAGGCTTTGACTACCTCATAATGGACCACGATTATTGCAATGTGCAGGACCCGAAACTCGCAAATCAGGACCCGCCAGTTCCTGTGAACAAAGCCAGTCAGCTGGCCGCCGAGCAAAGGAAAGCTTTGTATAAACAGAAGTACAAAATCAGAAAGAAAGGAAAGACAAAAGGAAGAACTGTCGGCGGTCACTACAGCGAGAATTCCCTGGCCGAGGGGTTGGTCGGTGGAATCGACAAACCAGCTTTTATAAATAAACTTCCAGATTACATACACCCAATGCCTGAAGTGTCGCCCGCCAATACTGTCAAGCATGCTGAGGGGACACAGAAACAGCAAGGTGTTGTGCCGATGCCTCAACCACTGCTGGAAAAAGAGGCCCCTCACAAAGGGAAAAAACCTGAATTCTTTGACAAAATCCCAGACTATTTTATCGGGAAACATATGTACCAGGAGATCAGTAAAGTAAAGGAAGCGGAGGAGGAAGCCAAGAAGCAGCAAGCCTTGGAAGAAGAGATGACCAAGTTGAAAGAAAAGCCCGCTGAGACAGAGTCGCTCCACAAGAAATCCAGCGTAGAACCATCAAAGGACAATGAGGGCGCCGCTACACATCCAGACTCTAACCCTCACCATCATAAAGCAAGACATCATCATCATCATCATCATCACCATCATCACAAAGTCCATACCCACAGCCAAGTTAAAAACACTGATATCAAGGACAGGGATGCATTGATAAGCAACGGTGGTGAACTGATCGACGGAATCAAAATAAAATGCGAACCACTAGACAATGAAACAGAACAGACCTCAACTTCACAGACAAGTGGTGATAAACAGACTCAGGAACTGCACGTCAGAAAGTCTAGAAGGAGCAGTTATTCAGAACGTCTCCCGAGATCTCGTTCTCGCTCTTACTCGTCTTACTCGCGCTCAAGCTCAAGATCATCTGTCAGATCCCGATCGTATTCATCCTCCTCGTTGGACTCAAGATACTCACGGTCCAGACATCGAGGGCGCTCGTACATCTCAAGGTCAAGATCGAGGTCATATTCTAGATCAAGGTCGCGTTCGAGGTCGCGCTCTTACATACGCCGCCGAAGGCGGTACTCTACTTACTCGTCAGCTTCACACTCATCCAGCTCCATGTCAAGGTCACGCTCAAGGTCACACTCAAGGTCACGCCATTGGCGACCTCGGTCGCATTCAAGGTCATTTTCAAGGTCACCTTCGAGGTCCAGGTCAAGGTCACACTCTGGTGAATCCAGAATGAGACAAAGACAACGTTCCAGTCACAGAGAGAGTCGACCAAGAACGCACAGGTAAATAAAACAAATCGACGCTAAATTTGCATCAGGGATAAAGAATGTACTTTGGTTTTTAACCCATACATCATGTGTGTAAAAGCACTGCATACTCAGTACTTTCCCTGAGTGAGGTGACAACAAATCCACAATCATATACCTGGGGCCGATTTCACAAAGAGATAAGATTGATCATAACTGCAAATCAAACAGAGTTGCTTAGTAAAGTGGGATGTCACAATACAAATCACTATGGTGATACTGACAATTTGTCTTACGATGGATTTTATTGCTTTGTGAAATTGACCCCAGGCCTGTATGCTTGTATGGCAAGAGCACCAATGCATGTTCTCCTTCGTAAAGGGTTACCACTATGAGGAAATTGTAAATTTCTACTGGAGCTTTTCAAAGGCACTAAGACAATAATAAATAATAATAACATGCATTTATATAGCGCTTAATACCAGGTTTCTAAGCGCTGAACAAGAAGTGAATGATAACAAAAAAATGACAATTAAAAGTGGGTTGAAATAGCAGAAACTGAACAGCTTAGATGGATTTAAATAAGTGTGTTTTTAGAGCGGTTTTAAATGAGTCCAGTGTAGTGGCGGCACGGATGTGGATGGGAAGATTGGCCAGGGGCATGGAGGCAATCGTCTTTGTTGCCACCTTGAAGTATCAGACCTGATATATTGAGGTGGGATTCAAACCCACGATCTTTGCCATTCCAGAGTAGATGCACGTCTCGAAATAACCTACAGCAATTGTTTAGGTGCCCTGTTAACGTCTATTTGATGTTTTTTTTTTTTTTTTACATGTTTGCATGTGCAATTCAATTTTTAACTGCAATACATGTTTTAATAAACCATTATTGAATTGAATTGAAAATTTATTTTAATCCCCACTCTCCAATTAACAGCAGATCTGACAGAAGAGACAGACGAGACAGACGAAGTGCTAGCATCGAACAGATTGAAGAAAGAAGAGAGCAGCGTATTGAGGAGCAGCTGGAGCAATGGGTGAGGAAGTGATTCTGTTTCTAAGATGTAAAAGTGACAATTTTTAGGAAACAAGGAATTCTGCGCTTACGTCAAGCGTATGTCACACTAATAGGCATTCTACGCTAACATGTACATAGCTAGCACATCGGCAAAAAAACTTATAAAAACCCTTTAAGGCAAAAACCCAAGGAAATTTCCCATTCATTCTTTCTATAGATTGTGCGGTTCACTAAAAAAGTGAATTTTATTGCTCTTCCTTATTTCGATCTTTCAAAACTATTTACCTATTTTCGTTCCCTCCCCCATGCAGAAGGATCGTCGAGTTGTTTACATTGGAAGAATACCGTACGGGACAACGCGTACGGTCATCAGGAAGCGCTTTGAGAAGTTTGGTGAAATAGAGCGGATCACACTTCATTTCAGAGATGAAGGGTAGGTTCAACGTTCTGTTTGCTTTTGAGTGGGTTGGGGAACACCACAGCCCGACGGTCTGGTGTCACACTTTGAGGCTCGTGAATTGTCATTGCTGTAGGGTGTAGTGGCCAAGCGGATAAGAGCACCGAACTCAAGCTCTGGTGTTTCTGTTCAGCAGAGTGTGAGTTGGAATCCCGGTCGTGACACTTTTGTCCCTGAGCAAGACACGTCACTATAATTGCTTCTCTCCACCAAGGGGTAAATGGGTACCTGTGATGGCAGAGATGGTTCTTGTGACTGATTTAGCTTAGTAGTGCATATTTGTTGCACAGGCTGTATACTCCCCAGGGAGCTGAGATGGTTTAAAGAATGATTTAAAACGACCAGTGACCAGGGGTGATAAGTTTGGAAGCGCTGTGAGACGCCCTTTGGGTGTGAAAAGTGCTATATAAAAACTGGTTGTTTTTTGCTGTTATTTTTACCATTATCTGTATTTATTCTCCTTATATACACAGGGAAGACCCTTTCATGCTATACAAATATTTTGAATCTTGCATTGTACCTTTTCTCTCGCAGGGACAACTACGCTTTTGTGACCTACAACTTTAAGTGTGATGCCTATGCTGCTGTTGAAGGTAAGTACGCAAAGAGTAATCTCTTATTGTCCTTCTCATTCCATTCTGTTTCTTTCAAGATATCTTGTCTTTTATGTTCTTTTGAAAAAGAAGGTGTGGAACAAGTGCATTCAAAATGCCTTTTGTCTATATTTGTTTTTTTTACCTTATTTACTTTGTGAAAAGGGAAGAGAAAAGATTTTGATGTTTCAATTCTCTTATTGTCCTCATTCTATTTTGTGTTCTTGGACTTCTCTTGCCTATGATGTGCTTTCGAAAGTGCGTTCAAAATAACTTTGTCTTCATTGAACATCGAGCAGGTTGGGTTTGTGCGCGTTACACATCTTCATTTCTTCATTATTATATTTTATTTTATTACTCGTTTATTCCAATAAGACTACTTTTAAGAGTTTAAGTTCAAATTTTAATGCATTATTGGTAAAAGCGAGTCTTGCAGTTTCGACGGTTGCTGGCTTCTGTTTATTCTATCTTGTTTTAAAGTTATCTTAGCTATTTGCCTTTTCTTTTGTTGCCAAACTGCAGTGCAATGGTGTTAACCTTTGTGCATGCATGGTTTTAATTGTTTTGTTCATATTTTAGTATCAAGTGACCTGCTATTATGATGTGTTTTACATTTTTTTTAACTTTTTAAAACTTTTTGTTAACTTTTACGACTTTGTAAAAAAAATTTTTTTGATTTTGCTGTGTATTTTACTATTTAACTACATGTAGTTTTATGATTTTTACTATTTATTTGTAGTATTTTACTGATGTACACAGGGCCCTTGGGGATAAGCAGTTGTAATGATGACAAGACTATCCTGTCTTAATAAACTAAATCAAATTGTCTTAATAAATAAATATATGTATAAATGTTATTTTGATAATTTTACTATTTTTTACTATTTTACTGTTTGCACACAGGGCCCTTAGAGATAAGCAGTTGTAATAATGACAAGACTATCTTATCTTGTCTTAGTAAATAAATAAATATATTTATATATTTTATTTTGATAAATTTACTATTTTTATTATTTGTAGTATTGTACTGTTTGTACACAGGGCCCTTGGAGATAAGCAGTTGTAATAATGTAAAAAACTATAAATAATTGGATCTGTCTTAGTAAATAAATTTATTTATAAAATGTGATTTTGATATTGAAACTTTGGCGGTTTTCTCTGCAGGTGCGAATAAGGATCCCGATGAACCTGTTTATGATATATGCTTCGGTGGGCGGAGACAGTTCTGCAAATCAAACTATGAAGACCTTGGTAAGTGGCTAGGTCATAGGTCACTGACCTCATCTGATCCCAATTTCTTGATGATGTTAACCATGGTACCTTTTGCTCACTTGAAGGCACTGGACACATGTTGGGATACACCAAGTGAGATTACTGGTCTTCTTTGACAATGACCAAATGTGTCCAGTGCCTTTAAAGTAATTATGCTTATCGGAATGCAGTTACCAGCCAAATTACCACATCACCTGTACAATTTGTGGCTGGTATCCTGCTCATGTCTGCTTAGCAGAAAATTGTTGAGCAGTATTTTCACTTTAACTTTTATCTTTTATGCAGACTCAATGGCCCAGGAGGAGGATGCGTTCGACTACGGCTATAAACCGTCCTCATCGTCGAATAGCGGCAAAGCAGAGACAGATTTTGATAAACTCCTTCAAGAAGCAATGAGGAAAGCCAAGAGGTGATGTAAAACCACCATTTAAAGACCACTGTATTATTTTAGGTGGTGTCCCAAGCGGCGACTTTGGCTACAGCTACAGCATGTCTGCCAGTGTTGGAGAACAGACAGATGTGCGCGACCTTGCCAGAGGTGTAGCCGAAGTTGCCGTTCTAGACATGACCTTAGGGACCTTGTGAAAATTAGTCCAGGACAACCAGCGGATAAGATCCGTCCGAGACAAGTTTTTTACCGGCCGTTATTTCACCTTGTTTGATGGGTGTTGGAGAAACCATGTGAGAGGTTCACAGTGCCTCGCGTTACATTTGTTTACAAACCAAAGCAAGGTTCTGGAGTGGGTAAAAGGGTGTCCAAATTGGCTTGAAATTTAAAACCTGGTGGTGCAAATTGTTTACTTACAATATATATGTATGTAAATGACAGATCAAACAGGGTGTTCAAATTCAAAACGGGTTTTCACAACAACAAAAAAAACACCCCTCTGGCTTTCACTATAAACCAGACAGAGTTAGATCCCATCTACTGGAAACACAAGCAGGGGGGTCTCTTTACTTGTCTCACTAAGATCCCTTATAAGGCATTATACAGGATCAAATATCATTGTTTAATCTTGGTCTGAAAGCTTAGGCTCATGCCAGAATCCTTTTTCGGTGAAATATTTTCCTCTGAAATGAAAACTTTTTCGAGAACACTATACTTGAAAACCTGAAAAAAAGCAACAGCTGATTTCGGTTGTCACAAACAAAACTGAGGATGATGTGTTTACATGCTGAAATTTGTGAATGGATGGTCACTACTTTCTCCTGACTGGCATAACTGATGCAGCCTAAATTTTCACAGGCTGGTCATTTCATGTACGGTTGATCACACACAATATGAACACTATGTTACTATTTTGTCAGCTTAACCAATCTTGTGTATTACATGTACCTTTAATTCTTAAAAAACTACAGAATTACGAACTCAGATTTTTCACTTTTGTTACACTTGTTGTTTAGAATTAAATCTTTAATCATTTGTTTATTTATTCAACATTGTTTATTTAGGTAACTTACAAAATATGCTTATCCGAAATCGTGTCACTATATTTGTAATTGCCAAAACATTTTTTTGTTCAGAAACATACGAACAATGTGACCTTTGACACCACATGTTTGCTCAAAAGAGCCACAAACCATGGGCTTCCTGTAGAATCGATTCGTACACATCTCAAGCGGAGATAACATAAGAGTCCGATATTTTATGGAGATTGCACTGTCTAATTTTCATCAACTTGCGATATGAAGAAGGGGGTCACATCTTAAAACTTGTTCAGTTGTTATTATTTTTTTAAACTCTTGAACTTATTTTGACACAAATTGTAAAATTTAACATATGACGCGTGTCGCATCTTGCCTGCCAGCAAGGTCCTTGAATAGGTGCAAGTTCATTCTTTTTGTAAACGAAGATGACATGGTCAACAAATCTTTTAAATCCTACTTAATAAGGATCAGTGCTTTACGAAAAGCCTGAGTTCGTCGCAACTCTTACATCAGCATTTTAGTCTCGATCTTGTAATTTTTTATTTGTTTGAGAGTAAAAAAAAAAAAAATGCTTGGTAGACAAACTGTTCAGGTCCCCTTTTTATTAAATAACCAGAATATGAATTTTTTTCTGTCACCGTGTATACAGGGAGCATGATTTTAACAAATATTTTGTACTCAAAATTAAGAAATTATCTAAATGAAAATTATGATCTCTGACACTGAATAAGCAATTTCAGTGGTGTTAAATTTTTTACTTTTTGCCAAAGAAGGCTGGTTTTAATTTGTTAATGAAAATATAAAAAGGGTGGAAGAATGCCCTGCTACAATATTGGACACTCCCCAGAAATAGTAAAATGGCAATAATTGTATTGACTTTTAGGTCAATAAACTGAAGCAAAAATATTGAAAAGAACCCAAACGTCAGACATGATATGAATTTGACATATTTTATATGAAATATTTAAAAACAAAATTATCTGAGATGTGTTTGTCTGCCTTGTTAGAAAGAGTAGCTTATTATTTTTTCAGATGATGTTAAGAAATGTTGCTCTTTGATCTACTTTTCTTGTGCTGACGTCTAGGGATACTGTTCATAAAGCTCTGTAAAATATATTTAACACAAATAGTTGGTCGAGAGGGCATCACGAGGGGTTGTTTGAACGGATGATATAACACCAGTACAAAGTGTTGAAACATGGGCGTGACACGCGTGCTTGCACCTGTGCGTATAAGACAGTGTCTTCATTCCTATTGGTCAAGAGCAACGGCTGAAACAGTTGTGCAACATCACGCGATACTGGCGATGCATCGCGCACAGCATCTCCTTATAAGGAGTTGTTTACCCGAGGGCCTTACCATTTCATAGCTGGAGGGGTATTATGTGGAAAGAAATCATTGAACAATTATAGTTTATCATTTATTTTACCTTTTGACCAAAAAGTTTTTATGTTTTTTGACCGAAAGGTATTTATGAATGGGAATCAAAGTGTTGAATCGGTTTTCAACTAGTGGGTTGAACCCGCCGAGGCCTGGTTCTTGATAATTTACCTCGACTTCGTCTTGGTAAAATTATGAATTCTAGGCCTTGGCGCGGGTTTAAACCACTAGTTGGAAACCTCTTCACCACACATTGATTCCCTTATTATTTCAATGTACATGTAGGCCTACACCTCAGATACAGGCTGGATGTTCTTCCTACTTTAGTCTGATTTCCAATAAGTTTGCACGTGGAAAAATCAGAAAGATTATGATTAAATAGCCTGAATTAAAGCATACACCATGTATACATGTAGGTCAGCCCCTATAAAATGTTCCAACATTTTACAGGGATGAGATTGTTCAGTCTTTTGGCTGAATTCACTCTTTTTATGTCGGCCTGGTAAAGAAAATCAGACAATATTTTTTTTCACAAAAAAAGAAATCCTGCTCATTTGTCTACTTTTCTGGGGCTTTGGATACTGTTTCCAAAAGCTCCTTGGAATCTATAACCCCAGGGGTTACCAAACAGTAGAAATGCCAACATTTCAACATACCTTTGAATTTGTATCCAAGTTTCAGACTTTTTCGTTAGTAATGACTCTCAACCCTGGTTTTACCCCAAAGTTTTCTGGCATAATGCCTGCAATGACTCTCTTTATACCTCAGCAATAACTAGAGGTCATAATAAGCTCTTCTACTTGTCTATGATAAGCAAATCAAGGTTTTGGTTCAAGTAACTAGTGCCTGGTTCGGCACGCAGCATCACAAATAAGATGAAATGAAGTGAAATAACTCTGGCTGTTCCATAATCCTGTTAGGGTGGAATTGAAAAAAAAGGAGGATCTATGGCGCAAAGGTTGGCTGAAAAACAGTGCACTGTAATCATACATTCTAATGAAAGAAGGAATAAATCAAAAATTTCTTAATTTTGTCTTTGTTGGGTGATTAACTAAATCATTTATTTAGAATTGAAGAAATTTTGTTAATAGTGTTGTACATGTATCAAAAAGCATTGATTGTTTTGATAAATTTATCAGACCATGTATTTCTATAAATGAAAAAGACCGAATCTGTTTGCTTATTTTCAGGGGTGCAGTTGACCATAGAAAAAGTAAATGGAATTTGTTTATTTTAAATTTATACTTTCAAATTCTGTGCAGACAGCATTGGTAATAGCCACTTTCCATGAAATATGTAAAAATAAATTGTGCGTTTGTGACAAAATGAGGAAACACGTTTTTTTGTGTTGGACTGATAGTGACGTGATGCGCATGTGTGATGCACAACTCTGTAGCGTTTGCCAACCAAGAGTACATAATACACATGTGCATGTGGTAGCATATCTTGTAGGAAGGGTCTATAGTCAAAGACCAGGGCCAACAACCATAAAGCTGCTTAGCGGCGATTTTGTGCTTACTGCATAATTTCCATTTTAATGCGCTGCCAACTGTAAGCACACTAAAAGGCATGCTAACCTTCCAGTGCTTGATGCACAAAAATTAATGATGTAACAGTACAAATCCATGGGAATGCACAAGATGGCCGCGGGCCGCCTAATTTCTTGCTAACCTGTGAAATACGCTTGCACCTTAAAGCCATTGGACCCTTTCGGTACAGAAAGAAGAAAAAAAAGTTCACAGATTTACAAATAATTTACAGGGTTTATAGAAGGTAATGGTGAAAGACTTCTCTTGAAATATTAGTCCATGAAATGCTTTACTTTTTGAGAAAACGGTAAAACAATATAAATTCTCGTTAGCGAGAATTACGGATTTGTTATAAACACATGTCATGACACGGCGAAACGCGCGAAAACAGGAGTGGGTTTTCCCGTTATTTTCTCCCGACTCCGATGTCTGATTGAGCCTAAATTTCCACAGGATTGTTATTTTATATATAATTGTGATACACGAAGTGTGGGACTTGGACAATACTGTTTAGCGAAAGTGTCCAATGGCTTTAAGGGCCTTTTCACACGAGGCAACTTTTGCAGGCAAACTTGGAGGCAACAAACTGCAGTGCATACTACAAGACCACTTTGGTAGCACACGGGTCAATTTTTAAACATTGTCTTACGATCCACAAGAGAAATAGGTGAACATTGAAATGTGAATGCCTTTTCTTCATGGAGATTGCCTGGAACTGGTTGCCCGTAAATTGCCTCAGGTGTCATGGCCCTAAGACTGTTAAGCAGCACTATGAAATTGGGTCCTGTAGGTGCTCACACTTTGTGTTACCCGATGTTGTACATGAAATACTGTAACAAACCAACTGGCCAACGAAGTTGTGGGAAAATGGTTTAAAAGAACTTGGTATGTTTACACTGTTTTCAAACCTCTGGTTGTTGGACTCGAAAGAACAAAATTTATTGTTCCACTTATTTTCTTGAGACGACAAGTGTAGCATTTCAAGTGGAATTATGTTTAAAGGCAGTGGACATTATTGGTAATTACTAAAAATAATTATTAGCATAAAACCTTACTTGGTAACAAGTAATGGGGAGAGGTTGGTAGTATAAAACATTGTGAGAAACAGCTCCCTCTGAAGTGGAGTAGTTTTCGAGAAAGAAGTAATTTTCCACGAATTTGATTTCGAGACCTCAAGTTTAGAATTTGAGGTCCCGAAATCAAGCATATGAAAGCACACAACTTCGTGTGACAAGGGTGTTTTTTTCTTTCATAGTTATCTCGCAACTCGACGACCAATCAAGCTCAAATTTTCACAGGATTTTAATTTTATGCATATGTTGAGATACACCAAGAGAGAAGAGTGGTCTTTGACATTTACCAATAGTGTCCACTGGCTTTAAAAGAGAAGTCTTATACCACTTTTTACCACGAGTCGAGTGGAATTTGTGAACATTTATTTTTTGGATCTTACCGATGATATTAATAACCAAAACTCATGATTACTTGTATAACACAGAGAACAGGTCAAATAGTATTGTTTGAATTTATTGAGAATCTGACGATTCCAACTTTTTTTGCATGTAGAATCAGTTACACACAGAATATTCTTTCCTTAGCCCATACCTAATCAAAGTTACAAGAGATGACGCAATTAAATTGATGACAAGTAAAGAATGTCTTGCAAAAATTGTTATTGTTTATTTTTGGTTTGTCGATATTTACATCATTAGTAAATAATAACACTTTAGTTTTTTATTTATTACTTGTTTAAATTTTTTTCCTCAACATTATTACACTGAAGGTTTGCATGAAATTTCTGCAATATTTATTAAATCTTGAACATGTTGTACAAATGCATCGTTAGAGCCATGGTACAGTTGGTGAGGAGAAGAAATCACAATGCATGTAATAAAAACATACTTCTATGCATCTTGGGAAACCGAATTGAGGAGCTCAAATGAAAGAATTACTGTCACCAACCCCCTCCCCCATTTCCTAAATAAATTAATAAATAAATAAATGAAATAAAAATCTAATCTAACATTTAAATAAAACTCTGGCTACTTTCAGCTTGATCAAAATCAAAAGATTTGCACATTCTTACAAAATATACAGAATTACTGACAAGACATGAACCACTTTCGCTATCAATTTAAAATAATATAATCTTTTATTTATGATATTTGCATAGGTCGCTTGACTGATTTTGTTCAACTCGAACTTTGGAATATATTTTTTTCTGTCTGAATTTTAATTTCTTTCTTTCAAATAATGTAACGTACAAATTGATGTTGACACTTTGAGAATTAATTTGCATACAAAAAGTCTGCTGAGTTAATGGTATGCTGTATAGGGAGGGGTGGGCGGAGCTCTAGTTCACTCTAGCAGAGGCACTTCTATCAAAGCATGCACACAGTCCCCTCCAGCACCCTGAAGAGGATCCGTTCTCCTGCTTGTCCATTTCAGCCCAGGGGTTGATACTTAAGTAGGAAGTTGATGCTGAACAATGAGAGATAAAAAAACAAAACTAGAAAATAAACTAGTAAAAAGAAACACAGAGCAGACTGCTTCTTCAAACCCAATTGAGGCTCACATGTGCAGCTTATTTGTGGCATGTCATGGCCAAGTGGTTGACTGCACTGTACTCGAGCTCTGGTGGTTAATTCAATAGGCTGTGGGTTCGAATCCTGGTCATGATACTTTTTTTTTTCTTTGGCCAAGATTCTTTACATTGATCACTTTTTTTCACCTAGGGGTATATATGGGTACCTACGAGGGTAGAGGTATGGAGGGTAGAGTGCCATTTGGGCCGTACACTCCCAGGGAGCTGAGAAAGATTCCTTAGTTCTGTGAAAAAAACTCCACCGGAAAATCATAAAATCATAAAATGGTTTAATGTATAATATTATCTGTCTAACCTTTGAGTTGGCTCGGTACCTCGATCTTACGCCGTCGTGTCTGATTGGTTGGTACCCCGCCAGGTGTTGACATACCAGATGGTGAGCAGAGATCCTCATTCTCAACAATGGTTCCCATTAGACAGTTGGTCTCATTGGGTGTTGTCACAGAAACATCTGAAAGACTTTAAGAATCAAATCATTCAAAAAAATAATCTTTTATTAAAGTAAAATAGTGAAAAACAATCACATCGGATAGTAAGCATGTTTAATGCCAGCCATCCCTAAAAGCGCCGCCCAAGCAAAAAACGCTGGTGCTAGTCACAGATTGAACATGTTAGGTGGTGTTTCGGTTGGTTACCTTATTCTGCTAAGCATAATTTTGTTATGCTTAGCCACTTTTGGGAGTATGCAGATAGTAAGAGGATTAAGAAAATTATAGCATGTGTCTGTTTTTGTTTAAAAGGCACTGGACACTTGGTTATTACTCAAAATAATTGTTGGCATAAAAACTTCATGTACTTGATTACAAGCAAAGGAGAGCTGTTGATAGTATAAAACATTGTGAGAAACGGCTCCTCTGAAGTAATTTAGTTTTTGAGAAAGAGGTAATTTCTCACTCAAACAATAAAAAACTTCAGTTGAAGCCTTTTATTATGCATCTGAAAGCACACAAGTAATGCACAAGGGTGTTTTTTCTTTCATTATTCTCAAATTTATTTCCAACTTTTTTACAGGTTTGTTATTTTATGCATAATGTTGGGATACACTTAGTGAGAAAACTGGTCTTTTACAAGTACCAAACGTGTCCATTAACGAGGTATGTTGATCATCTGACAATTTGAGATACCAGTAATCTCTACTCACCCCATATAATCAGATTCATCCAACGTTGACATCGATTGGTTGAATCTGAGGTCAGTCTGAGACCCTATGCTGATGGTTTCCATTGCTGGCTAAATCAGGAAAGAATCAGAGAGACAAGTCAGGGTTTTATACCAGACCAAACAACTCCTCATAAAGCGTAATCCCTACAACTTCTAAAGTATCTCGACTTACTATCCAGTCAGCTTTAAGTCTGAAATTACATCATCCTTTTAGAACTCACTGGTACCTTTAACTGACAAGCAAACACTGGACACTGGACAGTATAACTTTCATGGCTAAAGGCCCGGTCACACAGGCCTTGATAACGAGAATCAATAACGAGAACGTTAAAAATGCACGCCCTCGATTGGTTGAATAATCGTGGGCGTATTTGGAGCAATTCAACCAATAGAATGCATTCTCGTTATTGCTGCAGTGTGACTCGGCCTTAAGAGGTAGTACCAGCCTCAGGTATTTATTTGTACTCCTAGCTATAGTGTAGCAATTATGGTTGAAGTTTCCTTTTCATGGCAAAGATGTATTGAATGCATACCTTAGGGGTATCCGCAGTGAACCCTTGCGTTCCAATGATCTGCTCCAGAACCTCCACCTTTTTCTGTAGGTAGGCAACCTCAGCAGATAGCTGTTCAAATAAATGTTAATCGATTATTAGTATTGGCTGAAATCTGGGGCGGTGAGAATGTTCACATTTGTACACAACTTGTATTGGATACATATGCATTGTCGCAGAAGATAGTAGTAAGTGCTTTGGGCCTTTGACCCAAATAAACTTTCACTGGGGCACGTTGCCACTGTTGTACTCCTGGGGCTGAAATAGGGTTGCCCCTTCACAGCCCAGAAGGATAATGGCGTGGGCTCAACCGCTAGGGACCTGGCTGGTATGAGCAGAATGCACTACAGTCCAACCTTTTTACGAAGCAGTTACGGTCGAATGCCTTGCTAAAAGGCAAAAGAGTAATGACCGGGTATTGAACCCACACTCTGCTGCTAACAACACCAGAGCTTGGGTCCTCCTAGTTCGCTCGACCACGCCACGCCACACCTCTAACCCAAAGCGTTGGTTTTCGAAAAAGCCCATTCCATTTCAAAAAATATAAAGACGTTGCTAATTCTTACTTTAGTATTCTCGTACACCAGGAGACTACTGGATAATGCTTTATCTACAAATAGGTCTTGAGCTGATAGATTCCCTGAAGAGTGACTGGTAGGAAGACTAGCTCCAGGGCCTGAACCCTTATAGTAGTCGCCCACCGTGTTGATATGTTTCACAATTTCTTCAGAGAGTGCAGTAGCTGTTGAAAAGTAATCACCCAAATAAAATAATAAAATGATCACCGATGTAATCATCATAAGAAAAATAATAATGTGGAATTCGCCATAAAACTGAACTGTTGTATTCGACCTTTGACACATGGCCTCATTTGCATTTGACCTCCATCAACCAATATTATTGCCAGAGATTTTAGGTGTTTGAATTATCTAGAGGGGAACCAATGCACACCTGTCCTAACATACAGCCCAAGCCAGGAATCGAACCATGGCCAAAGTGGTGGGAGGCAAGTGCTCTACACAATAGCCTCCCACTCCTCGTGTGGTCCCTTTTTGTACAGCGGAAGCATTTTATTATGGATCTGATTTGTAAATTTTGTGCAAAAAGGGTGTTTTTTCTTTCATTATTCTCTTGCATCTTCGATGACCAATTGAGTAAAAAATGTCACAGGTTTGTTATTTTATGCAAATGTTGAAATACACCAAGTAGAAAACTGGTCTTTGACAATTACCAAATGTTTCCAGTGTCTTTAAATACTAACCTTTGCTATCTAGTGTGCAAGGTGCCATCCCACCCATGGAATCGTGTAACTTCTGCTCAACGCACATTTTCAAATGTTGAAGCTGTTTAAGCAAGTCACTCGTAAGATTCGCATCGTCCGTCGGCAGAGGACGGTATCTCTCGCTTTTGCCAACGATACCAAAAGTTGCTGGGCTGTGTTAAATGAAAATGGCATCAGAAGAATGTTGTAGGTAATAGTAATACTAGCTAATTCTTCTATACCGGTTGCACATTTCACATTTTACAATAGCTGTATCAATCTGATTAAGAGCAGGACTGTAGTGCCCTGGTCTTTTGGGCCAGTAATCTTTCTCAGCTCCCCAAGAAGAATACAGCCAGGGCTGCTAGGTGGCGCTCGAATGGTATTTTCATACACAATATATCAACCTCTACCCTCACAGGTACCCATTTACATACCCCTGGTAAAGAGAAGCAATATGCTTATTTATAGTAAAGCATCTTGCTCAAGAACACAAGTGTCATGAAAGGGATTCGAACCCACATTCAGACGACTTAACCCCCAGAACTTGAATTCTAACCCACTCGACTATGATATGACACCCTGTAAACACAGACAAAGATTTAAAGACACTGGACACTAATGGTAATTCTCAAAGACAAGTCTTCTCACTTGGTGTATCTCAACATTCATAAAATAACAAACCTGTCAAAATTTGAGTTTGATTGGTAGTCGAAGTTGCGAGATAATAATAAAAGAAAAAATACCCTTGTCAAACGAAGTTGTGTGCTTTCAGATGCTTGATTTTGAGACCTCAAAATCTAAGTCTGAGGTCTCAAAATCTAATTTGTCGAAAATTACTTCTTTCTCAAAAACTATGTTACTTCAGAGTAAGCCGTTTCTCATAATGTTTTATATTATCAACAGCTCTCCATTATTCAATATTATACCAAGAAAGTTTTTATGCTAATAACTGTTTTGAGTAATTACCAATAGCGTCCACTGCCTTGAATTTTGCTGAGAGATTTTGCGGAGAGTTTTTGTTTTACCTTGCAATACCACTATCCAATGTCATACTTAGAGGACGATCAGTGAGGTTTGAATCGGCGCTGCTCTGAAGGCTAACTGTGTCGTCCAAGCTGTGATGAAATGGATTGGTTTGGTGAGCAGTGATCAAGGGGTCGTCAAATGATCTGAATTCAAAATAAAAATAAATAAATAACAAAGTGCCATCTTAGCCAATTCCTTTGGAGCGGTGATCGAGGGGTCGTCAAATGGTTTGAATTTTTAAATTAAACTAATAAATAACAAAATGCCATCTTAGCCATTTGCTTTGTAATAAGTTGGGACGGTAGTGCACTCTACTCTACCAACCAGGCTCCTAGTGGATGATACCCATGCCTACATCCTTATGGAGTGCGAAGGGGGAAACCCGGGAGTACGTGGCAATGTGCTCCTGGTGGCAGTTGGTTTGGTTAGCCAAAATCAGTCAAATTTAGCCCTCACCTTGAAGTCACTTGAAGGTGGGCCTTGTGGTGTAAGGCTTTCTCTCATTAAAAAAAAACAATTATTTTAAAACAAGTAAAATTCAAGATTATTGCTTTGAAAGTTGACTTTCGACAAAGTGGCAGTTGGATTGACGGATTTGCAAATAAATTGGAGACCATTGGGAGGCAGACTTTGCAGCCGAACACCTTGATGAGCCCAAGAATAAAGATGATGCCAGCTATTGCCAAAAGGAAGATAAAAACAGAAGTATGAAGATGATTTTATTAAGTGATGGAGATATTGAATCACAAGACAAAGCCAGGCTCCAGGTATTTACCTCAGTATTAAGGGGATCTGGGGGTGGATTATATAATACCTGTAGACCTCCGAGGTCACCGATGACATCTTGGGAAAACATGACGCCATTATGGACGTCTTGTCCTCACTCCTTTCAACCATCGTCTCCAGAGCATCTTCAGTCTCCGTCATAGTTTCCTCGGTATCTTTCAGAATGGAGGTTGAGCCTGTATGGTCAAACAGTGAATGTTTACGTTTTACTATGGCTTCCTATGAAACTGAATGTCTGTTTTGGGCCCAGCCCAAAACCCCACCAAAAAACCCCACCCAAGGCACCTGTATCAATTATCCCAATTATCAAAGATCAGCCAAAATGCAGCTTTGTTTTGAGGTGTTTTTTTTTTTTTTTTACAAAACTTTATCATCACAAGCTACTAGAGGCTACACAAAAGAAAAACAAATACACAAGGATCCTCAAGTGTGGGGAAAAAGAACACCCACAAGTTTAAAGAAAGCACTGGCTACTGCTGGTTCGGGAAAACCAGTGGGCCTACACAGAAAGTTTAACTGGCTGGGGAAGAGGGGAGGGTTGGGGGGGGGGGTGACATAGCATCTGGAAGCCTCATTTGGATCTCACTTCTTCACGATTCTCCTAGAACAAAAGTTTCATAAAACTTACCTTCATTTCCTGCTCTAAGATTTGGGGGCAACAAGTTATTGATCGCCGCACTCACAGCCTGCAGAAGTTGGAGATTGATTGGTCGTTACCGGACGTGGCGGGCAGTATACACTTTTCTATTTCTGAGTTTCAAACATGTGAACTTTTATACAAGTTTGTGGATGGCTAATTTGTTTTGATGGTATAACTGACTGATGATCGAATAGGATGAGAAAGTAAACAATTATTGAAATATTATTTCAATGAAAGCATTAATGTTATTCATGCACTCAAATAAATGTTTCATAAATCACCTGCCATAAATAAATTAGTGTAGCCAAAGCCGCTATTTCGTACACGTCCCAATCTTCTTCAGTGCATGAAGCGGTAAGCAGCAGCCAATGAAGTCACCTCAGCCAAACTAGAACCACCTAAGCCTTTTGACATCCATCTCTGATGGGATGGAGTAGAGGGAGGTGTGCGTGGTTTTTGCGTTTGGCGACAAGAGGGGTTGCTCCTCATCAGCCACCACCGGTTTGGTTTTAGAATGTAAAGACGTTTACGGAGCACGTGGAGATAGGAGGGGACACAACAAAGAAACACTGAACATTCTACTCTAGACATGGAGGTAGAAGTACTCTAGACGATAAACACTGATCGAACAGTCAAGAAGTACCATTTTGGCAAGTCTTTGAAGAATCTTGAGTGTGGATTGAATTGTTTCGATGGATTGATTGAATTAATTCGATGGATTGAACATGTTAATCCACATAGCTCACAGTTAGATACTATATTATAGCGAGGCCACCGACACGCCCCATTTAGGTATTTGTAACAAACTGTTAGACCTCAAAAAAGGACGACCCAACTGCAGCTGCTGCATTGAACAACATTAATCCACTGTATCCTCCCAGGAGAAAGGGCTGAAAATTATGGTGAGTAGGCTAGTTAATTCATGTCTAGTCAGTTGTTAATAACATCTTTAATTGGATGAGTTTCCGTATCCTGCCACCACGTTTTCTCATTCGTTGTTAACTAAAAATAGTGAATCTAATGTACTAAAAATAAGATATCCATTTTTATTGCTTTTTGTTTGTAATGAAAAAAAAAAGGTGGTGGCTGGATGGTTTCCCATTGATGAACAACATGCAGACTCTGGCGCGCAGTGGCCACGTCGCCCATTGCATACGTAGCATTCCACAAATCACTCTGACACATTGTTCGTCTTTCCATTCGACGTTTGCCTATTCAGTAACGACGATCAACGAATGACACAAAAGTAACAAAAGCTACGCTTCCTAGTAAAATTGCTGGCATATCCAACGTATAAAGGGACTGGATACTATTGGTACAATACTCAAGATAAATTGTAAGCATGAAAACGTACTTGGTAACGAGCATTTGGAGAGCTGTTGGTTGGTAGTATAAAACATTGTGAGGGTATAAAAGGTGGTAGGTTTTGAGTATTCGTTCTAAGAGAAAATGTTTCACTTAAATATTAAAAGACTTCAGCTGGAGCCTTTCTATGCTTCTGAGAGTGCCCAAATCTGTGTAACAAGAGTGTTTTTTTCTCGGTCATTGTTTACTTATAACTTCGATGATCAAATTGAGCTCAACTTTTCACATATATTCATTTAATGCAAATGTTGGGATACACTTAGTGATAATGCTGGGCCCAATTTCATGGCTCTGCTTACCGTAAGCACAGAATCGGCGCTTACGGAAGCATGGAATTATGTGCTTACGGCAAGCGTATTTCACGGGTTAGCGGCGAATTTTGGCTTCTGCGCGTGCGTACTCCCCGTTTACTAGACATTCTACGCTTACGGCTAGCGCAGAAATTCGGCGCTTGCACGTCATTGGGAATCGTGATCGTATAAAGCGCAGAATTCGGCGGTAAGCAGAGCCATGAAATTGGACCCTTTCACAATCACCGAAAGGTGTCCAATGCCTTTAAAAATGTGGGTTTTTTTTGGCGGGAGTGTAGAAAAGTGCCGCGTGTGGTCTCGACGTTTCAAACGGTCTGCTCGGCTTCAGAACACTCCGAATCTTGAAAAATGACGGCCTATCTCCATGTTGACTCGAGAAAAAAAAGCTTAGAATTTTCAAACATTTTGGTTGTACTCGATCACATTCTGTCAAGCTGTCTGGTCGGTTGGGTAGAATTTGACATAATGATTGAGTAATAAGAGTGGCAGTCTTACAGGGAATGTTAGTGTTTAACTCAAACTCATTGAACAGTCATAGAATTTAACAGTGCGTATAGAAAGACAGGGTGTAGAATGCATCAATATCTTTATTTCTTTTTCGAAATAAAATCAGCTTTAAATTGAATTTCTTTTAGCATTAAGAAAATTTCAAAGAGAAAGAAAAATACACTGTTTAAAAACAATTTTAATGTCAGTCATTTTCATTTTAATTGCTCTTCCCAAATGCTAGAGGGCGTTTTTATAGAGCTTGTTAAGCACAACAAGTCATGCTTACCAGAATAATTAGGTTACAAGCCAAACCAACATGTCACAATCATGTACAATTGGTAAATGGTATCCTGCTAATTTCTACTTAGCAACATATTGCTAAGAATTGTTTCTGCTTAAATCAGCTCGAGATGAAAAAAAAATATTTATTTACAACAATCATAACTAAATTTAACAAAAAAACAAACTAACCAAATATATTTATTGTGGTTTTACCTATGTACAAAATGTAATCAATTTAAAGGAACACGTTGCCTTAGGATCGGTCGAGTTGGTCTTTGAAAAGCGTTTGTAACCGTTTGTTATAAAATGCATATTGTTGGAAAGATGTTGAAAAAGTAGAATACAATGATCCACACACATTTGCCTTGAAATTACGTGGTTTTCCTTTTACTTTGCAAACTACCATGGTCGGCCATTTATGGGAGTCAAAAATTTGACTCCCATAAATGGCCGACCGTGTTTGTCGACGAGGTAAAAGGAAAACAACGCAGTTTCGAGTGATACTTGTGTGGAGCATTATATTTTACTTTTAAAATATCTTTCTAATCATATGCATTCTAAAACAAACGGTTACAATTAACGCTTTTCAAAGACTAACTCGACCGATCCAAGGCAACGTGTTCCTTTAAGTTCTTCTGTCAATAAAATACAAATTATTATGTTAATCTGAAAATGGTTTTAATATGTGAACTTTCAGTTCAAAAATTAAGCTTGCCCCTAAAAGACGGGATCACGTTTTGTAACAAAGTCCCCAGGAATCAATTTCAAGCCTAGAATACCCTCTTTTTGGAGGGCAAGATCATTTTCCTTTTGTATAGGGCACTTCCATTACAAAATATCAATGTATATGGGGACATTTTAGAAGGGGCACCAAGTCAAAGAACAGGGGCAACAGAGGCCATGACATTCATTGCCTCCCGTGTAATTCCGTAGCCCAATGTCATACTTTTATTGTCTAATCAACGGGAACACTTCAGACAAAATAAGTTGTCAGGATGCTTACAATTAATTTGTGACAGGTAGGCTTTTGAATGAGAATTACTCAATTTCTTTTCATGCCACACCAATGTATCAGCCTACCTTTAAACCATCTCTATGAGTTTGAGCAAAGAGTTTCGGAGGAAGTTTTTCTGGGGGTGAAAACTTAAGATTAATATTTAGGTCACTACATTTATAATAGAGTCATCGTCATCAGCGGCGATGTCATTACCCTTTTCTTCGGACTTCTCCGGTTGCACAGTCTCCGACCATTCACCGCTTCTCGTCTGCTGATCGGTTCCAGACAGATCCGAGAGGAATCGTTGGAATAGCTGAACGTCGGGAGCGACAACCGTACGAAGCTCGCTCGCCGCCGCATCAACGCCGCCATCAGGGATGTGGAGATTCAGAGATCGCTCGTCGTCATCCAAGTCCACGTCGCACCGACGCGGATGACGTGATGACGAAGCCGTCGAGTTGGAGCCGGGGCTGGACGAGTTCCCATTCTTGCGTTCCTCGCCCGTGGATGAACCGAACGTTGCATGGACTGATTCTGCCTGTGGTGGCGCCCCATATCCGAAGTCAGCAACATGAGCTGCCTGCATGCCTTTAAGGATGTTGACTGCGTTCTGGTTTGGTGTTAAATTCACTGCTGTTTGTGCACGGCCTTCGTTGACGAGATGCAAGACAGCGCCCCCGTTTGCCTGCTGGTAGACCATTTTATTTTGTGGAATTTGAGAGGAGGGATTTTTCATGAGGATTTGTACAGGCTGGATGGCAGGCTGTCCGACTGCTGTTGGACCTGCGGCTGCTGCATGACGTAGTATTTGTGCTGAATCTGGTCGGCGAGGTGGCCCCACGGGTTCTATCACGTATTGCTGAAAAAAGGTGTACATAATTTATCGTAATTATAAGTAAATTGGCCGGCTTGGAGATATAATCATATTGTGGTAATAATTCGAAAATCACACCATGGTTTTCTAATAAACATGTAAATTTAGCTTCTTGAAAAAATGCCCGTAGATTTGGGTAACATTTTATAGGTTTCCTTGAATTACCTGAGCCTGGGGAGGTGCGTGTTGTGAATTCACACTTACACCGCTGGTACCCGGCCTCTGCGATTGAGCGCCTGCTGCATTATCACGGTGCGTCATTGGTGGTTGGATACCTGTGAAAGTACAATACCAATAATTCACATTCCACATTGGATTATTTTTAGTTGTTTTCCGTGTATCTTTCAAGGAAAAATAGTTTTTTGAACAGTTAAACGATGAGTTTCATCTTATAAAATAAAACTAACTTAATTTTTTTTTTTTTTTTTATTTTTTTTTTAATACATTTTTTAACATTTTAAGAAATAAATATCGAACACATTAAGTGTATGTCAAACTTACCGAAGGGTCCATGCTGTGATATGACGTAACGGGGGTTCGACGAAAACGTGAAGTACGAGGTTGAATTCGGATTGAGTTTACAGTTGGGCAAACTATTGGCGTGGTCACCACTGGGTACGATGCTGAAACCTGTGTTTTTCTGTTTTGGCGGTCGAGGACTATAAACCCAACCTAAGAGGGAATAAACAAACAAGTATTTTGAGGTATTACTGCAACTTCACTTTCATTTGGTTCTTTTGTAGTATATAATAGCCTAATGTTCAGAACTGGTATAAACAAATTCGTCAAGATCACATATATACATAAAACTTACACGGTCTAAAGATGATGGTAGTAGAAAATAACCCCTAGAAATAAATGTTTCCCGTTTGGAGTTTATCGCTCAGTGAGCGTTTTATTAATTTTATTTTAAATCGATGTCCATGCAAAATGGTTATCGAAACAACACACAGACGGTCTAATGATGAAGATAGTACACAACAGCCCTTGAAATATTTCTGTCTGAAATGTCATATTTTGACGAGAAATAAATGAAACTAATTTCCCATTTGGAGTTTATCGCTCAGTGAGCGTTTTAGTCATTCTTTTTTAAATCGATGCAATGTGCAATCGAAACTTACACAGACGGTCTAATGATGAAGATAGTACACACCAGCCCTTGAAATATTTCTGTCTAAAATGTCATATTTGATGAGAAATAAATGAAACCAATTACCCGTTTGGAATTTATCGCTCAGTGAGCGTTTTACTCTTTTTTTTAATCGATGTCATGCATCATTATTTTTTCACTATTTTCTTGTTACCCAGATGGCCGATCGATCTCAAACTTCTACAGATGTGTCAGTTTATGTATGGTGATTACAGAAAGTGCTTACATCACTGACATGCAGCAACCATTTTGTTGGCAAAAACAAATTATGTAATGTTCCTTTAAAATCTGGAAAACTTTTGACTATTTATGGAATTTTGTAGAGGGCGTAATCAGGCTTACCCGGATGTTCCTCCCTGTGTTGTTTCTTCAGCTCCTCGGCTTCTCTGTAGAAAGGGTCCTTCTGCACATGCGTCAGAGCGTTCCAAGCTTGACCTAACCGGATGCTGATGTCGGCATTGTTGTTGCCCCGGAAGCTCTTTGCCAGTAGTGGTCGGTTGATGCGAGCCCACACCATGAAGGCGTTCATGGGGCGCCGGACACGGTCGGCATTAGGGCGCTTCCGACCTCGGCTGGAGAGGGCGTCTTGAAAACAAAAATCATAAAAAACATTTTTTTTGTTACGGAAATGGTTTATTTTAAACATTCGATGAAACAGTACGAAATCATGAATTAACATAATGATCAAAATTGTTAAAAGTACTTAGAAAAAACCACTATGTAAAAAAAGCCATTCGAGAGAATAGAGAAATCAGGTTGAAAATGATCATTAACCAGCACAACAGTCAGTCGCCCTCATGTCAGTTTAGAGAAGTGAATACACTTAAAGTTCACATTATCTGGTGTTCGATTTGTGGCATGGTGTACCCTCACCTCCTACTGTGTCCTCATTGTGTCCTGGGAACCTCAGGAATTCTTTAGAAGATTTTAGGTGGGGCGTGTACTTTAACAATAGGGGGGAACATGGTTGGGGGGGTACTTTCTCTGCCAAATACCGGTATAAATTCCCAAGTTGTGAGTACATTTGCCAAATTGAATTTAGAGCATGTAGAAAAAAGCCAGATTGTGTCTGATTCGCTCGGCAACCGTCGGTCTCTCTTATCCTAGACCGCTGGACTTCCCTTGTAGTGAGCTTGTACTGTTCTTGTGCCCAGATGCACATAAAATATTTCTAAGTCACATTCTCTATGGTATGGTATTGTGTTGGTTGATTGTTTTTTTGTTTTGTTTTTTGTTTATAACTTCTGGCTAGCAGTCTTTTACTTTACCTCTGTCTCAAAATCTATGCTACCTCAGAGGGAACCGGTTCTCACAATGTTTTTATTTTGTTTTACTAGCAACAGCTCTCCAATGCTCGTTACCAAGTCAGTTGTTAAGTTAATATGTGTTTTTTAAGAATTGGTTTGTATTGTACCATTGCAATTCAACCAATCGGTTGCCACACTGTAAACAATGGTTTTGTTATGGAATTAATAACCAATACAATGCGTTAATAAGTTCGAGTGCGGACTTTTTCAGTTGACCCTTGTTACGCCATGAAAAGCACTACGACAGTGTAAATGTTGATGTACAAAACCACAGTAGTCAACCAATGGTCGACTAGCCTGGGCCCAATTTCATAGCTCTGCTTACCGTAAGCACAGAATTGGCGCTTACGGAGGCAGGGAATTCTGTGGTTATGGCTGCGAATTTGGTCTTCTGCACGTGCGTACTCCCCATTACTAGGCATTCTAGGCTTACAAGGCTAGTGCAGAAATTCGGCGCTTGTTAATAATAATAATAATAATATTTATTCGGGCAATCACATTTACAAGCACATTTACATACATTAAAAATATTTAAGAAAACAAAGTAAAACCACAGTGGGGTGCATGCCCAGGAGAGAATAAAAGTATAAAAAAAAAATAACTGTCGCCAAAAGGCGTTTGTCTCCTAAAACCCTAAAAATACATTAAGGCAAGAGGGGACATATAAAAAAAGCACAGAAGATAATACAAAACACTAAACAATTTAAAAAGGCAAACAAGCATAGACATACACAGATAAACACACATAAAATTATATACGTAAAAAAAGCAAGTCTATACATCAAAATGGTTAAAGAGCAATACAACAACATTCCGATAAGGGGACACATATGAAATGACATTGTAAACAGGCAAGTAACTCTATCTAAGAGCAAAACTGCAGGGGGTGGACAAATTTGAACAATAATAAAAATAATTAAAAAGCATAGAACATGATACAAATCAAGGAACAAAAAAGGCAAACGAGCAAAACATGAACTTTAAAAAGCCAGTCTATACATCAAAATGGTTTTTGAGCTTAGATAAAAATTCCTGTAAGGGGGCACATATGAAATCGTTAACAAGGTCAGTAGGCAAGTTGCTCCAGCCACGAGCAAAACGGCAGGGGATGGAAAATTTAAACAAATCGGTACGGGCTGATAAATGATGATAAACAAGTTTATCTTTGTGTCTAGCATTAACCAAGATTTTGCATAAACAGGATGACAAGGCACCTGTATGATTGTGAGTAAACTAATTGTTTACATACAAAAGCAAAGAACAGATATTCCCTTCTATTACTTAGGGTGGAAAGCCCTGTTTCTATAAGCCTGCTATTGTAGGGTTGTTCCTGTCTCCTTTGATGAAGCATTAGCTTTGTGGCATACCTCTGAACCTTTTCTAGTTGAGTCTCGTGTTTAAAACGATAAATATGCCAAACAGGAGAACAATAATCTAAAAGAGGTGAAACAATAGACTTGTACAAAGTAAGCAGTGTTTTAGAGTTGCAGTCTCCCACAACATGACGAATAAAACCCATCAATTTTGATCCAATGTTCTTACTTATTTTAAATTTGAAACCATAATCGTTAATTTTTTCGAAAGCTGCAAATTCAGCAACGGGATAATTTAATCACTACGTACATCAATGGTTAAAAAGGGAAAATACGAACAAAATTTCACAGTTTGAATCAAAATGCAAAATGTCCTAATTAAGTTTTGTTGAGCATCATCTGATTTCAAAATACATGGAGATAATTAAGGAAAACAACTCGGTAAGGAATCGAACCAATGACTTGAGTATAATGCTTACCATTAACACAACGGCCTACGAATAATGAGGCCCTATAGTCTACAAAGTACATTTTTCTCTCTCACAAGTTTTCTTGATTAAATATAATATTGTACATCTTGATTAAAGATTTACTACCAGACATTAACTGAAATACTCACAGCCCAAGAATCATAAAGTAAAAGTGTCTCAAATATACTTCAAATTAACACCACATTGACCTTTCTTTTATAGTCATAAACTTTTGTGATTAAAATATGAAATATATTGACTGAAAATTAAATATCTTGGTTAAAGATGAAATATCTTGGTTAAAGATTATGTCTTGGTTAAAGGTTACTACATTCAATGAAATATTCAAAATTCAATCAGAATGGAAAATATCACATCTAAGTGTTAAAAAGCATTTTGATTCCAAAATACAGTGAGATAATTAAGCAAAAACAACTCGCTAGGGAATCGAACCAATGACTTGAGTATATGCTTCCATTAACACAACGGCCTACGAAAAATGAGGCCCTAAGTCTACAAAGTACAATTTTCGATTTTCATAACATTTCCTGATTAAATATTATACATCCTCGATTAAAGATTAAATACCAGACATTAACTGAAATATTTAAAGCCCACAAGAATCATACAGTGTAGTTATGTTATTGGATTTCTTTTACATGCCTCTTGTAAAAGTTTATGTCAAATCAACTTCAAATTAACACTACGTTGACCTTGGTTATTAAAAAAACAAATTATATAAAAACTCAAGAAAACTACACATCTTAGGAGGGGTCTTGAGGAATGTAGCAAATTCTGCACAGACTTTGACCCCATTTGACTTTGACTTCTGGTTCAAACCGAAAGTTGAAATTTACAATAATTTCAAACACTCAGTTTTCAAACAAGGATGTATCATCAAAATATTGAGGTCGTTTAATTATGACGTCATCAAGTGTCACGCGTCGTCACAGACAAAACATACGCAGTTGGGCTGAAACCTTGCATGTACTAAACCCGGGATGTGTTTCATCTACAAGTTGAGATCAGAGCTCAATGACATTTTCAATTGTCACGTGACCTCATTTTAAAGGGACACTGTTCAAACATTAGTTATGCGCGACCAAGCTTAAACCTCCCATGTATTCAAGCAGGGATGTGTAACATCCAAAAATTAAGTTCCTGTTTCTAATTACTTCATCAAATGTTAGGCAGGTGACTTGTAAAACTTTGACTTCGAATTAATTCAAACAACACGGTGGAAAATCGAACCAGTGAGCTGAGTAGGCCTATAATGTTTCGTAAACACAACGGCCTGAAAGTCATAATGCCTTACTGCACACAGTACTTTTTTCTTTTTCATAAACTTTTGTGGTTGAAGATTGAATATATCTTGGTTAAAGATTACTACATTCAATGAAGTATTCAAAATTCAATCAGAATGAAAAATGTTATAATCTTAGTATTGTAAAGCATTCTGATTCTAAAAAACAGTGGGATAATTAAGTAAAAACAACTCAGTATGGAATCGAACCAATGACTTGAGTATGCCTCCATTAACGCAGCGGCCTACAAAAAATGAAGCCATACAGTCTACCGAGTATATTTTTTCGTTCACAAATTTCCTTGTTTAAATACTATACAAGATTATAGTTAAAATATTTAAAGCCTAATAATCATACAGTGTGTACAGTTATTGGGTTACTTTTAAACTTTTATATCGAATCAATCTAAACAACTCGGTCGGAAATCAAACCCGTTAGTTAAAGCCATTATACACTTTCGGTAAACAGTATTGTCCAAGTCCCACACTTCGTGTATCACAACTTATATATAAAATAACAAACCTGTGGAAATTTAGGCGCAATCGGTCATTGGAGTCGAGAGAAAATAATGGGAAACCCACTCTTGTTTCCGCGCGTTTCGCCGTGTCATGACATGTGTTTAAAATAAATCTTATTCTCGCTAACGAGAATTTATATTGTTTTAATGTTTTCTCAAAAAGCAAAGCATTTCATGGAACAATATTTCAAGAGAAGTTTTTCACCATTACCTTCTGTTAACCCTGTAAATTATTTGTAAATCTGTGAATTTTCTTTTCTGTACCAAATGTGTATAATGGCTTTAAGTATGTGCTTCATAAACACAACGCCTACAAAAAGCAATGCCTTAGTCTACACAGTATTTTTTTCTTCTTTTTCATAAACTTTTGTGATCAAAGATTAAATATTGGTTAAAGATTAAATACCTTGGTTACAGGTTGCGTCTTGGTTAAAGGTTACTTCATCCAATGAAATATTCAAAGCCCGAGAGTCATAAAGTATGTTATATAATTGGCCTTCATTTCTACGTCTCATAAAAGCCCTGACTGTTTTGAAAACATTTCAAAGTAACAAAGTATCGATAATATAAATTTTTGTTGGTTTTGGTACATTATGATGCTTTATGATTTTCCGAATGAGTCGTATCTTTCTCAGTGTAAAAGAGTGAAAACCACTCTTTTTGTCTGCCATACCACTCTTGTAGAGAGCCATATGGCGGACAACTCTTTTTGGAGTGAAAGACATTACTTTTTAGAGTGAAATTTGTTCAAATTTACTCAAAAAGAGTGACAGATTGACTTTCACTCTCAAAAGATTGAAACTTTCACCACTCGGACAAGAGAGTGAAATTTTAACTTTTGCACTGGATGCTAACAAGTACATGTAAACAATTTTTAAAGTCACACGGTGAATTAAGGCCCTTAGTTTGAAGCAGTGTCGAAACAATCACATTCATGATATCTTCAGGAGAAAAACAATATTGCATTTTTAAATTAATTATGTTTTCACATGTTTTAGTGGAGGTTGCAAGACCGTTCGATTTTTTTATATTTTTTTTTACAATACAGCGCAGTTGGCTGTATCGTATTGTAGGAAACCAGTTCGAGGAAAACATGAACATTCACATTTGAATGTTGACATTCCTTGAACAATTGAAGAATTATCAAAGTGATCATGTGGAGTGAACTGCAGTTGGTTGTTTCCGGGTTGCCTAAAAGTTCCTTGTGAATTATGCCTCATTAGACAAGCTCACCGAAGCTCGACGCAATTTGATGTCTTGAGTTTTGGCCCGTTGGTCTGTTGGTCATTCCCCATTCCTATATTTACGTTGTTGTGATATCACTTCTGTAAAATAAAACCAAATATTTTGAGTTCGACATTTTAACAGCGGAGAAATTTGTGATTTTTCTTGAAATTACGAGGCCGAAAACACGACAACGGTTGAACGTGCAGAAGTGAATGTACCATCAATAGGACCGCAAACCCTTCGTCTACCATAATATCGACCTCATTTGTCTCCATTATGCTCGAAACAGTCAAGTTCACCAAAAAAGTAAGGCTACTCTTCGAAAAGTGTGAAAACTTAAGTACACTTCAGTTGAAAATATAAATGTCTTAGAGGGGTTAAATTCGGCCAAAATTGGGTTCTAAATCTTCGGTAGATTGTCGAGAAGGCTACTTACCCCACCATGTTGGTCTTACTCTGATGGAAATGTACTTCCCATCGGTTTCAAGGAGCAGTGCCGGAACGCTCGCAATTTCACGCGAAGTCTCGAAGGGTTCCGAGGCCAGCTCTCGCTGCAAATGAAATCGAGTAGCTCCGCGCTTCATTATCGAGCACGGTGCGCACGGACTGATACCAATGTTTATGCACACTCGACAGTGATCAATAGAACCATGTTAATGCATTGATAACACACCATTGTAATGTCTTAGTTCGTTGACTCCTATTGAAAATGGTCTATTTGCTGGCTTCCATTTTGGATTTGTGTGGTACTTTTTGACTTTTGACTTTTCGTTGTACCATAGAGTTGTACCATCATCGGTTTGTTTTTTCTTTACGATTTTTCTTTTTTTACTACGATTTTTCTTTTTTCTCCCCCCTTTTTTTTTTTGGGGGGGGGGGGTGGGGGCTGATCTTTGAGTGTCGAAGAAACTTCCCCTTTGCAAAGTTCGTCGATTTCACAACACTAAAAACGGTGAACGGATATAGGCCGATATGTCTCATTAACATGGGCTCTGAAGGAGGTGGATTCAAAAGATGGCAACAACTACAGAAGACATTTCTAGACATTATACGCCATAATGGGTAGGAAACATTTTTAGGGACAGAATCTCCTTCCATAAATTTTTTTCACAATAAATCAGTGCTTCTGGGTTTTCCCGCCTCTTACAACACACAGTCGGGAAATTCCAAATTTTCGATGTCATGTGATTAAACAGACCAATGGGAGTATTTTAAAAACAATAATTTGCAATGGAGTCGGCCATTACTGCTGTTGATAGTTGCAAAGCCTGACATTGTCTGATATTTTACTACTCTCTAAGGGTGCGGCCACTATGGGGAATACTTGTTCAATACCAGGATTCTCAGATTTGAGACATCTTGGAGAGGGAGGATTTGGCGTGGTCTATCTTGGGACAGATGACACCTCTGGAGAGAAACATGCTATAAAGGTTCTACGTCTGGCTAAATCTGCACAGAAGGAAATAGAAGTGATGGGTAGACTTTCCAAACACCCTCATATCATTGAACACAAACGGAGCATAGTACTTGAAGACAAAACATGCCTGGTCATGGAGTACTGCAGTGGCGGGAATCTAAACGACTACCGCTTGAATAATTGCAGAGAGCCGGGTCGTGATCTTCGCTTCATGAGGGAAATCGCCTCTGCGGTCGCTTTTCTGCATCGCACTGGCATAATCCATTACGATTTAAAACCAGATAACATTTTACTCACTTCCACTGGAAACTTGAAAGTTGCAGATTTGGGCATTTCCAAACTTGCCTCCGAATCGAAACAAGGTGGTAGTCTGTACGACTACTACACAAACGGTAATTGTGGCCACATATATTTCTGTGCACCTGAGTTATTTAGGGGAAGATCTACCGAGAGAGCAGATATTTTTCAGATGGGTGTTATCTTTGCATGCCTTCTGCAAAAACGAAAGGCGGTGCGAAACGGTCAATCTCTATTAGTGGGGGTTTTCGTGAATCGTATGGGAGTCGGTCAAGCCTTGCACAAAGGTTTCTTGCAGCGTTACGAGCTGGATGAAAGACTAACCATCAGCCAAGACTTGCGCACCTTGGTAGAACAGATGCTACACAAGGATCACCATGCTCGCCCATCTGCAGATACAGTTGACAAAAGACTCGAAGACATAACAGAATGGCCAAGTCCATACAGCCAGCAACAACCTGTTGACAGCAGATTGGAAATCGTCAACGACAGTCATCTTGGAGAAGGACCAAAGTACACATCAGTATTGCTTGCAATAGGGGCAGAACTTCTGGCTCTATACCTCAAGGCAAGATGAAGTTCGCTCACTTGTTAAAAAACTAATATTGGCAAAAGCAACATAATGGCAAATGCAACAGAACCTGCAATAATCTGATAATTTACCACAAACAAATTAAACAAATGCAATCTGCAGAAAAAAATTGAAACAAACATGCAATTCGTCACTTTCATGGAGAAAGGTATAACATCAGTTTATATTTGTCCATTGTTGTCTTAAACAAGATGTTTAACTGTTTGAATACCCGAAGCAAAATGGCTGATCAAACGATTGTTTATCACTAATTGCAATTAGGGCCTATTGATGAATAGTAACCTACACTGTAAAAAATATCCGTTAAATTTACGGCACTTTACCTGACAGCTAAAAGTACCGTAAATTTCACGGTGGAAGTTTTGTAAACTACCCCTTCAAGGCACAACTACAAACATTTCCACTGTGAAATTTACGGAACTTTACCTGGCACCATAGCTTCCAGGTAAAGTGCCGTAAATCTGATATATTTTTTTACAGTGTACTCTCAATTTGCATTTTAATGATGACGTTCAGTTTAATAACCCACGAAATTACTTTAAAACTGTCATTGTTGGTTGATTTCATTAAGTTCACTTCAAAATGTCGAACTCAAAATATTTGGTTTTATTTTACAGAAGTGATATCACGACAACGTAAATATTATAGGAATGGGGAATGACCAACAGACCAACGGGCCAAAATTCAAGACATCAAATTGCGTCGAGCTTCGGTGAGCTTGTCTAATGAGGCATAATTCACAAGGAACTTTTAGGCAACCCGGAAGCAACCAACTGCAGTTCACTTCACATGATCACTTTGGTAGCACATGAGTCAATCTTCAATTGTTCTCGATCCCAAGGAATGTCAACATTCAAATGTGAATGTTCATTTCTTCCTTGAACTGGTTTCCTACAACACGATACAGCCAACTGCACTGTATTGCAAAAAAAAAATCAAAAAAAAATCGAACGGTCTATTGCAACCTTCACTAAAACACGCGAGAACATGTGAGAAAAATGTTAAAAATGCAATATTGTTTTTCTTCTTGAAGATATCATGAATGTGATTGTTTCGACATTGCTTCAAACAAAGGGCCTCGATTCACCGTGTTCTGTATGTTGGTGTTTTTTTGCAGTGAACATTGGTTGCCCTTTTCGCACCTTGGACTTTAAACATTGTTTACATACATGTACTTGTTTGTATCCAGTGCAAACGAAATATTTTAACTCACCAACCGAACCCAAGTCAGAAGCATATTGTGCTTTTCAGATAATCCCTTACTCTTAGTGTTAAAGAGTTAAAAATTCACTCTCTTGTCCGAGTGGTGAAAGTTTCACTCTTTTGAGAGTGAAAGTCAATCTGTCACTCTTTTTGAGTAAAATTTGAACAAATTTCACTCTAAATCTAGTGAAAAGTATACGTCAACCAAGATATATTCAATCTTCAACCACAAAAGTTTATGAAAAAGAAAAAAGTACTGTGTAGACTAAGGCATTACGACTTTCAGGCCGTTGTGTTTATGAACCATTATAGGCCTATACTCAGCTCACTGGTTCGATTTCCCACCAAGTTGTTTAAATTAATTCGAAATCAAAGTTGTACAAGAAAATAAATGTTCACCTTTAGAGTGACGTCACCTGCCTGACATTTGATGAAGTAATTAAAAACAGGAACTTAATTTTTTGGATGTTACATATCCCTGCTTGAATACATGGGAGGTTTAAGCCATGGTCGTGCATAACGAATGTTTGAAAAGTCTTTAAAATGAGGTCACGTGATAATTGAGCTCTGATCTCAACTTGTAGATGAAACACATCCCGGGTTTAGTACATGCAAGGTTTCAGCCCAACTGCGTATGTTTTGTCTGTGACGACGCGTGACACTTGATGACGTCATAATAAAACGACCTCAATGATTTGATGATACATCCTTGTTTGAAAACTTGCAAAGTGTACATGAATAGTTCTTGAGATATGAATGTTTGAAAGAATGTTAAATTTCAACTTTCGGTTTGAACCAGAAGTCAAAGTCAAATGGGGTCAAAGTCTGTGCAGAATTTGCTACATTCCTCAAGACCCCTCCTAAGATGTGTAGTTTTCTTGAGTTTTTATATAATTTTTGTTTTAATAACCAAGGTCAACGTGGTGTTAACTTGACGTTGATTTGACATAAACTTTTACAAGAGGCCTATAAAAGAAATCCAATAACATAACTACACTGTATGATTCTTGTGGGTTTTTAATATTTCAATTAATGTCCGATATTTAATCTTTAATCGAGGATGTATAATATTTAATTAGGAAATGTTATGAAAATCGAAAACTGTACTTTGTAGACTATAGGGCCTCATTTTTCGTAGGCCGTTGTGTTAATGGAAGCATATACTCAAGTCATTGGTTCGATTCCCTAGCGAGTTGTTTTTGCTAATTATTATCTCACTGTATTTTGGAATCAGAATGCTTTTTAACACTTAGATGTGATATTTTGCATTCTGATTGAATTTTGAATATTTCATTGAATGTAGTAACCTTTAACCAAGACATAATCTTTAACCAAGATATTTCATCTTTAACCAAGATATTTAATTTTCAGTCAATATATTTCATATTTTAATCACAAAAGTCTATGACTATAAAAGAAAAAAAGTACTGTGTAGACTAGGGCCTTATGCTTAGTTTAAATTGATTTGAAACAAACGTTCTACAAGAAAATATAAACGTTCCTTTTAAAACGGTCACCTTTAAAGTGACGTCACCTGACATTTGATGAAGTCATGGAAACATGACCTTAATATGCTACACATCCCTGCTAAAATACTCAGAAGATTTCAGCTTCATCGCGCAGAATATTATTTGATGTAAATATGAGTCTTTGAAATGTGCACCTTTAAGGTTAGATCTCGTGACAATTGAATTGAGATGCGACCTAACATTGTAGATGAAATACATCCCGGATTGAGTACATGCAAGTTTTCAGTTTGATCGCATACATGTTTTTTTTATGTAAATATTACTTATTAGATCTTGTTATACTGCACCAAAGGTGACGACTTCACACTTTATGACGTCATTAGAACACGATTTCAAATGTTTGATGTAAGGGCCTTGTGTCACACGAGGCAACTTTTGCAGCACTGCAGTGCATTTTACAGGACCACTTCGGTAGCACCATGAGTCATTTTTCGAACATTGTCGTACAATAATCCACCAAAGAAAATTGTTCAAATGGGAATGCCTTTTTGGGGCTTTAAATATTAATGTATGATATTCAATCTTTAAAGGGAAGGTACACGTTTGGTAATTGTCAAAGACCGGTGTTCTCACTTGGTGTAGCCCAACATAAGCATAAAATAACAATCCTGTGAAAATTTGGGCTCAATCGGTCATCGAAGTTGCGAGAAAATGATGAAAGAAAAAACACCCTTGTTGGACGAATTTTTGTGCTTTCAGATAGCAATAAAAGACTTCTAGCTAGAAGTCTTTTGTTATTTGAATGAGAAAATACATCTTTCTCAAAATCTATGCTACTTCAGAGGGAGACGTTTCTCACAATGTTTTATGCTACCAACAGCTCTCCAATGCCCGTTACCAAGTCCGTTTTTAAGTTAATATTTTTTGTGAGTAACTACCAAACGTGTACCTTCCCTTTAATCAAGATGTAGAATATTTAATCAAGAAAATTTGTAAAAAGAGAAAAATGTACTCTGTAGACTATAGGGCTTTATTTTTCATAGGCGGTTTGAAAACATGTTAAAGTTGCTACATATAAAAAGGTCCTGAGATGATTTGTTAATTTTTATTATTATTTTTAACTTCCGGTTTGACACGGAGGTCAAAGTCAAATAGGGTCAAAGTCCGTGGAGCATTTGCTACATTTCCCAAGGCCTCTCCTCTCTACGAGGTATAGATTGATAAAATATTTTTTTTTTTTTTTTTTAATTATCAAGGTCAATGTGGTGTTAATTTGAAGTACATTTGAGACACTTTTACTTTATGATTCTTGGGCTGTGAGTATTTCAGTTAATGTCTGGTAGTTAATCTTTAATCAAGATGTACAATTATATTTAATCAAGAAGAAAACTTGTGAGAGAGAAAAATGTACTTTGTAGACTATAGGGCCTCATTATTCGTAGGCCGTTGTGTTAATGGTAAGCATTATACTCAAGTCATTGGTTCGATTCCTTACCGAGTTGTTTTCCTTAAATATCTCTATGTATTTTTGTAAAAAGAGAAAAATGTACTCTGTAGACTATAGGGCTTTATTTTTCGTAGGCGGTTTGAAAACATGTTAAATCAAGATGTACAATTATATTTAATCAAGAAGAAAACTTGTGAGAGAGAAAAATGTACTTTGTAGACTATAGGGCCTCATTATTCGTAGGCCGTTGTGTTAATGGTAAGCATTATACTCAAGTCATTGGTTCGATTCCTTACCGAGTTGTTTTCCTTAAATATCTCTATGTATTTTTGTAAAAAGAGAAAAATGTACTCTGTAGACTATAGGGCTTTATTTTTCGTAGGCGGTTTGAAAACATGTTAAAGTTGCTACATATAAAAAGGTCCTGAGATGATTTGTTAATTTTTATTATTATTTTTAACTTCCGGTTTGACACGGAGGTCAAAGTCAAATAGGGTCAAAGTCCGTGGAGCATTTGCTACAGTTAATTTCAGTTAATTTTCAATGTGGTGTTAATTTGAAGTACATTTGAGACACTTTTACTTTATGATTCTTGGGCTGTGAGTATTTCAGTTAATGTCTGGTAGTTAATCTTTAATCAAGATGTACAATTATATTTAATCAAGAAGAAAACTTGTGAGAGAGAAAAATGTACTTTGTAGACTATAGGGCCTCATTATTCGTAGGCCGTTGTGTTAATGGTAAGCATTATACTCAAGTCATTGGTTCGATTCCTTACCGAGTTGTTTTCCTTAAATATCTCTATGTATTTTGAAATCAGATGATGCTTAACAAAACTTAATTATAACATTTTGCTTTTTGATTAAACTGTGAAATTTTGTTCGTATTTTCTTTTTTTAACCATTGATGTACGTAGTGATTAAATTATCGCGTTGCTGAAATTGCAGCTTTCGAAAAAATTAACGATTATTGTTTCAAATTCAAAATAAGTAAGAACATTGGATCAAAATTGATAGGAGATTCCATTCAAATCATATTCAAGTAAAGATCAGATAATTTAGTACATGTTTTTGAATAACGTTAAGATCTTATTGTCCATCTATCATTTTTAATACCGTGGCCAAAGTTGCAGCTTTTGAATAAGAAATGAACCGATTCTGGGGTTTAATTCAAAGTTTCAGAAACATCGTGGGGAAATTAAACGACGATTCCATTCAACCCATATCAAGTAGGTATTACGTCTAGTAACAAGTATGTAATTCAGTATGTGTTTTCCATGTTTTGTTGTAGTAGTGTAGCTGTCATTTGTTATACCATAAGTACGCAGCACTATAAAAAGTAATACCGATCTCAAACAGAAAAAGTTGTAACCTATTGTAGTAGACGAGGCCATCTAGGCCCAATTTCAAAGAGCTGCTTAACGGTCGATTTTGTGCCTACTGTGCGATTTCCATTTCATAGCGCTGCAGCTAACCGTACGTACGAAAAGGCGTGCAATCTTCCAGTGCTTACTGTAGGAAGAAATGCACAACGTAAGGCACAAGACGGCCGTCTTAATGACTTTATGCTTTTAAAAGCAAGCTGTTTATGCTACATAAGCACATCAATTTTCTTGCCGTTAAGCAGCACAAGGAAATTGGCCATGGACTTTGAGGCTATAGTTACTGATTGACCACGGCCCAATTTGATAGAGCTGCTAAGCACAACAATTTGCTTCGCATGAAAAAATTGCCTTGTTAAAAACCAAGAGTACCAACTAAATTTCCAGGTAGTGTTAAGGAACAGCAATTAACAGCAGTTGAATACCAGTTGAACAAGCAATATGCAACAAATTGAACTTTGGTTGGTAATCCTTTTTTCTATCAAGGCAGAAATTTCATGCTAAGCAATTTTTTTGGCTAAGCAGCTCTATGAAATAAGGCCCCACCTCTCTGATCAGTGTTGTTATGTAAATTTCAATAGTGAATAAATGAATGTAGAGTACTCGATGAATGAACGCAAGTCTGAGATAGAGTGTGTATATTGACCAATCCGCGTGGGAGTTAGCTAATAAATAACCACCATTATCAGCTTTAAATTCAAGAATGAACAAAATGATAGTAAGATATGGCAAAATAGTTCAAAGTATTTTGAACAGTATGACACGATTCAGATCATACTTAACTTTCTCAGTACTAACAACTATTTTACAAAATATACGCAAACTGTAGTTCATCGTAGTATATTAAGAAAATGTAAAACAAAGTTCCGAATGATAAAGGACAGCTTAGCAATAATTCTGAATTCAAATACCCCTTTAATCGAGGCGACTGACACGGCCGAGGGTGTCGGGGAGCATAAAGCAGTTCGACGTAACCTGAAAACATTACACAATTTCTAAAATGGTCTACGGCACAAGCATCTGACCCCCCCCCCCCCCCCCACTTTAGTGGATACTGTATGCGTTGTTGCAGGGCGGGTTTACTTTTACAGCAGACATACATACCTTGGTTATGTGAACCGACAGCAGTGGTTGGGTTGACATCATCTTTTTCATCCAGGGAGGGTGGGATGGGTTTTGATGTGACCGATGGGGGCGCTTGCTGACCCAGTAGGCCTCCTGCTGCACGAGCCGTAGGTCTCTCGGCGTGAATGCTCTGGTGACTCGCCCTCCGAGGGGGGAGACTTGAATTGTTCTCGTTGATTTGAACGGTCGGTGGGACGACAACGTGGTGAGTTTGCGGAGTTGGGTCATCTTCGTCGACGATCGTCCGGGGTTCCTTGGTCGTGGAGGCCGTGGGATGCAGGATCTCTTGCCTCCTTGGTTTATAATTAGTCAGCTCGGTGAATGTCCTGTTCACCGTTGGGGAGGCTGTGACACCACCACCACCGGGCACGGTCACCGTGCTTCCCTCGCTGAGACTCTGCCGTGTTGGCGTCGTCTTCTCCGGTGGGTCATCTTCAATATCTTTGGGTGTTTTCGGGATTGTTTCCGGCTGGTTGACTTTGGTCGATGCGGAAACGTTTGTTGGGTCTAAGCCTGGTTGCGCATATGGACTATAAGGGACAAGTGGAGGGAAAACGTTACAAACCTCATCAGTCTCCGTTTTTTCAAGATGAAATAATAAATACATGTTATGGTATTTTTATTTTTTGCATAGAGTTTCATGGTTGAGTGGTTTAGAGCATCGAATTCAAGTTCTGGTGGTTAAGTCATCGGAGTGTGGGTTCGAATCCCGGTCGTGGCACTTGTGTCCTTGAGCAAAGATACTTTACTGTGATTGATTCTCTTCACCCAGGGGTATAAATGGGTACCTGCGAGGGTAGCGGTTGATGTTGTGTATGAAAAAGCCTTTCGAGCACTACAGTTGCCCAGGTTGTATACTCCCCAGGGAGCTGAGACAGATTTAAGGGATGTTTTTGGCCCAAGACCAAGGCACTATGAGACGGTTATTGTGAAATGCGCTATTTATAAGAATTTGTTATTATAGGCTATTCAACCACAAGTTGAATGAAATAAATCATTTTCAACTATAGTGTGAAATCTAAGAAACAACCTACCCTTCATTAGAAGTCTGAACTGTGTTACAAATCGCTGCCGTTCCAGTAGATCCAGGTTGTAACGTCACCGATGACGTCACGACTGGTTCTCGTTGAAGAGGAGGACGGTGACTTGGAATCACTTCGGAGATTCGGACCGATGAACAGCCGTCTGCTGACGTGGTATTCACCGACGGCTGTTTTCCGATCTCTACACATCTATAGAGCTTCTCGCCTATCTTGCAGGTGATGGTGGGTAGGGTGGGTTGCAAAGTTGAAGTGTTTGTGGGAACCACGGCGTTGGGTTTTGTTGGGTAACTAGTACAACCGGTTTGGTGGAGGCTGAAATGAAAAACACAGGAAAAGCACAATGGCACAAATTATCTTAAACAAAATCTTCTTATTAATTGCACATTAAAAAAACAAAAAAAAAACCCAAAAAACAACAACAGAAACAACATCAGCCATAAGCATGATAAGGCAGCTCATGAATTTTTGCCAAAAATAGGCCAATGTAAGGCTCAATTATTATTATCAAACGTGATTTGAATTTTGAGGTAAACGTGTCAAGACGTTCACGCTACAAAAAAGAGAAGAGAAAGATTTTTACCGATTATTCGACACTCCCTGTAGAATCGACGAACCGCTATTAACCGCAGCAGAAGCCGGTACCAAGTAGAACAACTGCCTCCCATCGTTAGAATCACCGTTTCCGATTCGCGAATTCGGGTAATCGGGAGTCGACGGCGTGAGAATCGTCAAGCTGTTGTTCATGTTGTTTGCTGGGCGAAACTGTTGTGGTAGAGGGTTTTGGCGGGAATGTGAGGTAACTGTTTGTGTGTTTACTCTGTGTTCGTCTGTTTTCTCGAGACAGGATTTGGCTACAGTATGAGTTGGTGGAGCATCGTGCAGCAGACGAGAGGGTGGCTTTTCGCGGCTTTGTACGGCATTAACCCTCTCTTGTTGAAGGAGATAAGGCCGGACAGTACCCGAGGTCGCCAGATTTGCGGAAGATATCAGTTGAACGGTCGGAATAGCTGCGTTCGGACCCAAGGAAAGACTGCATCTATTTGACGTTGGTAAGTTCAATCCAGAGAGCATTTTTGAATCCGTCTTTGTTGAGTATTCGTTGAAATATTGACGAATGTCTCTAGCCTTTTTTCACACTACAACCGATTTATTTCACAACGGCGGTCGAAAAAGATAAATAAATAAACACTGAATTTCTTCAGTAAACAGAAACTCGACTTCTAACTACAAATCGCACGTCATAAATGTAATACAAACCTATATTATTACATCATAATAATTGAATGTAAACAATGGAACAATGGAAAGGAACAAAGTGCGCCCGAATGACAACTTTGAACACAAAGTATAAGTAACGCGCGCGCTGTCTGTTTCAGCGTCCATACGCTCGCGTGTGGTAGTTTACTAACACGTAATTTTACTGAGTGCGTCACACGCGGGCATTTCTGCAGCACGCCGCTGCTTTTTTTTGTTGCTCCAAACGATTGTCATTTAAGTTGTACGGACTTTCCCGTTTCATTGTTCAATTTTACAACAACTTGACCTTGTTGTTGATGTGCTGAGAAAAATGTTAACATCTGAGATTATAGCAACTCTTATAGACCTCCATGTTTCATCAGTCGTCTATTTGTTCTTACTAGCTCGGGATAGGCCTCTAGAATTATTGACTTAGTTTGATGATAAACAATAGAAAAGTGCACGCGCTGCGCACAACTCTTAGCCAATGACGTTTCACCCAAGGAAGATGGTGGTCACTGACGTCATGTGCAATCCATCTGTAGTGCCAATGTGTGTGGGTCTTGGAATTCCTTTCTTACATTAATCAATCAATCGAATGTGTTCTTAATCATTTGTAACACAATTCCTGATATTGTTCATGTGATAAAGTATTGGTAGGTTATTCCCTTTGAAAAAGTCAGAGAGTAGGCGGTGAGAGCCTCCATCATTAGAGAACAAATATATCTTTTGTTCGTAGCGTTTACTCAAACTGTTTATAAATTGCATGGAGCTGTTTACTGTAAATAGTGTCTCGTCTGAAATGTCCATGAACACACTCATTGATGGAGGGCCACAATGACCTGTCCCCACGTGTTGCATCTCCCTGATGGCACTTCTATGGACCGTTCCGGCTTTCCACTAAGCTCCGCCCACAGCGCACGTGAGCAAGACACGTGTACGAGCACTCCCAATGACATTCTGCACGATTCTGCTGCGCGTGCCAAATATACGCGCACGCATGACCGAGTTTGTCCGACCACAATCATTGCTGTGATTGGTCAAAAATGGGTGAACGCGCACAGTTTGATTGACAGGCCGGATCGGTCCATTGTCTAACTAATTAACGACAAGATTTCCCCTCACTCCTTCTACTTTCAAATTGATATCCGATCCATTCCAGTCTGTTTGTCGCTAGTTGCTTAGTCCATGGAGGAATAAATTAGTCTTGGTTCCAAGAACGAACGCTAGCGGGCGCTCTGTTTCTTTGATTTAGATCTAGAGTCTGTGCTAGAGCGCCCGCTAGCATTCGTTCATTTCAAGCGTGTACAGTTTTTGCCGTGCATAATCGGAACGTTGGTTGTGTGTGACCGCGCAACACCAATGGTCTTGGAACCAAGACTACTAGTTGCTCTGCCTCCTCACATCCTTGGACTTAATCCTTCCAGCGCTATGCTGGGCGTCCTCCCTCGTTGGCATGGTGTGATGAAATCATTAGATGTGGTCCTAACTTAACATATTTTGTCATATACCAGCTCTGCAATTATTTAGTTTCTGCGTATGAATGTATGGCACCACGCCATTATTTGCTTCAAAATGATTGACATGATAAAGCTTCAACTTTTGTATACAAATTTTCCCATAGTTGTTTTCTTTCTTCTTTCCCCTAAAACCCCGTATACATGCATTGTGACGGTTAAGGGATTTGTTGTTGTTCGATGTATGCGTATCATATATTTTTCCCGTGTTCCTTCTTCATACATTACTATTACTTTTACAGTTTTATAATCATCACTGTCTCTGTGTGTAATAGACTTAATGCCATTTTAATTCTAGTTGTAATGTTTTTCTTCAGCTTTTCAGTTTCGTTACTTTTCACGTAATACTCTGCTGCCGGTGTCGCGTGCAATTATGTCCTCTATGCAATGTTATCCGGAGGACATAATTGCATATGCAATATTGTCCGCCGGACGGTTTTGCATATGCAATCGTGTCCGCCCGGACGCTGCTGCATAATGCAATTGTGTCTGCCCGGACACATTTGCATATGCAGTTGTGTCCGCCCCCGTGCAAAACCGTCATTGCAGTAAATTAAACGCCCTTGGTCGACGGAATACGTTCGCCATTTTTGTTTTACAAGCTAAGTGCATGTAATGAATGACATGGGAAATGTTCGGCCGTTAGGTATTCGCTGCAATCATAAAATACGTGAATATTCATGCTGCATATACGTAGGTTCAGTGCATGCACGCTCGTTTACGCGCACACCATACATGTACAGTCGATGTACGTCCACCGGAAGGTTTTTGCATAGCTCCGGACACGATTGCATATATAGAAAAAAAAAGTCCTGAGTGGACAGTATTGTATGGCGGACACAATTGCATCTGACACCGGCAGGGATTTGGATTTTTTTTTTTTTTTTAAATTAAATTAAACCATTGAATGATAAAAAACGTAGGTCTGATTGGGGTAGCCTCCTACAGGCTGGCACTCTGACAGACTGCTCCCAATGTCTACGTATGATCCTAAAATAGGATTTCAGGCGACGTTTGGTCAGTACATCATTCGTATCTCCTCGCCTGGTTGTGTATTACTCACTCTATCTTAAAGCCTGAAAGGGACTTTCTGAAAGGAATATCAATTCATAACTTCAATCTTCCCTGAGTTTTACCGTCTTATTCGTCTCTCATACGTCTTATATTTTTTTAAAGGCACTTGACACTTTAGGTAATTACCCATAGAAACATTGTGAGAAACGACTCCCTCTGAAGTAAAGTACAGTTTTTGAGAAAGAGGTTATGAACTGAAATATTTTAATATTGAAAGAGATTCAAATATTTTAATGAGAAATAACCTCTTTCTCAAAAGCTGTACGTTACTTCAGAGGGAGTGATTTCTCACAATGTTTATCTGCATTCTTTCTCAGACATTCTAACAGTATCAATGGTGTTTTTCTTATATTATTCTCTTGCAACTTTTAAGACAATCGAACCCGAATTTTTACACATTTTGTTATTTTTGCATGATGTTGGGATATTGGTTGTTGACAAATTTTACCAAACGTGTCCAGTGCATAATGGCAACGTGAGGACACCATAGCGTGGAAACTTAGCGCCACTCTGTCTATGAGCGTTTTACAAACAATCCACAATAATCGCCAAGCTTAGCATTGCACTTATACAAAGTTGGCCTTAAAAGTGTCCATTTTAATTGGCGATTAGTATAATTTATAGATGTCTTCGTGGGCAATTTTGTCTCGTAAATGATTTATTAGTTTTAATTACTTGTTTGACGCTCAAGGGCGCATCACAAGATAGCCATGATTGGTTTGAGAATTCTTTTTAAATATTTTTTTTTTACTACACTTAAAAGATTTTATTTTATTTGTTGAGTATACCTATCACTTTGTGAAGGTGACGTAAAACCGACAGCGGTAGTGACTTGTTTAGCATCAGTGAAAGTTTTACTGTACCTTTAGTCTTACTGTTCAAGTCTTGGTTCGAGGTGTTGAAAAGGTGTGTGGTTGTAAGATTTAACGGTGTTGGTTTTTGAGGCCGGGTGTCTAGTCCCTGTCCTCGCACGTGTTATTATAGTTTACCCTCCGGTTTGGCAGCGATGGAGGGGCCATGCTGTTTCTACTGTAACGCCCTCAACTAGTTAGAGAACGACCTCTCGTTACTTAACATGAATAATGCATTAGCTTACTGCTGACCAATGAGAATGTTTTACTGTGACTGGTCCCCTGTCTTTATCCGCAAGAATAAATGCAGATTTGTTTATCAGAACCAGCGATTTATTTGGACACAATCATTTCATTGGATAAACGTGCAGTGACGTAAGCTTTACATAATTATTGCTGTGTTTTGAATGGTCAAAGTGTGGTGTTGGCGCAGCTCACAAACATAACCTCGGACTAGTTCAAACATATGGAAAGCTTACGTCTGGTCGTCTGCATAGTGTCTGCTAATGTATGTAGGATTTGACTGCGTTTAATGTGAAATGAATGTAGGTGAATATTTAGGTGATTATGGGCGGGATTGACCCAGGCTATAGAGGCCACTCTCTTGCATTATTCACGAGTCTCGACTCGTGTGACGTCAGATCTTCAGGCTAGAGGAATAGAACAATAATTAGGGGGCGCACTTCACATGGACCGATTGATTTCTTAAACTTATACAATCGAAAGCTGATGTACTTCTTTTACCAATAGTTTGTATTGTCACTAATTTTAAGAGCTGCATCAAACGTATCTTTACTAATTTATATAACTATAGCCTAAGTGTTCAACGTGTTAATTATTCATAGCGTGTTTCATCAAGGGCGAGTCTAATTGGCTTGTCATTATAATTAAGCCATGCATTGTTTGATATCACACAAAAAAGCAATATTATCTTTTTAGTATTTTGTTGAGTATGACAAATTACGCTTCTCCGCTTTCCGCTGTGAGGTTTGGTATAAAAACGGAGGCTTCCGTGACTTGTCGGCAATATTTCGCAGCAGTTGTTCACGAGCTCGTTCTTGGTTTATCTTTCAAGATGATAGCTGGTATTGTGAGAATTGTTTGTGTCAGCTTGGTGGCTGTTGTGGTGTCGGGGTATGTTACCTGTAATCCCCACAACCGCCGTATTTGCCACCCGGACTGGCGGAAATGGAAGGACCACTGCTACCGTCTGACGGACTCAACCAGCAGGTGGCAAGCGTCGATGGTGTGCTACAACTTGGGCGGCACGATGGCATCACCCCGAACCCTAGAGGAAAACCAGTTCTTCGTTCAGCAGATACCCGATGGTGATGATCTGCTCTATCTGCCCTGTTTGAAACACAGTAATGGAGGATGGTATTGTACGGATCGTCCGGGATATGTCGAGCTGTCCCCACTGTGGGCGGAAGGAGAACCCGGTGATCGTGCTGCTGAGGATTGCACGATCATGTTGACGGTGAGTGGCCTGTGGCATGCTTCTAGCTGTGATGGCCTCACCAGCAGAGCCTTGTGTAGGAGGGATGCTATCTGCTCCTCAAGGAGATCCCATGATGCCGCTCTGTGGGAACGGGTGCCTCTTTGCCACATCGGGCAGAACATCGACGCATTCAGAAGCAAGACCGCCATCGGGTGTGCCTCAGCCTGCTTCAACGAGCCAAGCTGTCGCTCCTTCAACGTCTTAAACAATGATCCGAGCAGTGACGAGATACTGTGCCAGCTAAACACTGCATCGCTATCCGACCAAGCACGATTCAACGGCATTGGAGGTGAGCCTTCGTGCAGTGCGTACAGGTACCAGCTCGGCTAATTGAAAACAAGTAGGATTTGAAACTTTGCATGGTGGAGGTTCAAGTTATTACAGTAGCACCATATAAATATCTCTTTTGAGTAGTATTGGTTCCGAAAACAAGCAAAAGGGTTATGAAACAACGGCTACAAGCTACCCAATAACTTGTACTTTAGAGACCATGGAGTCTAATCACGTGGTTTATGACGTCAGTCCAACGCATGTTGATGTATAATTTAAAATTCCTGTAACATATTATAGAATATTTTCCGTAACAGTTCGAATGTACTTTGCACGGCATCGTGTCAGTGACCTGAAAACACTTCAAGTTGATCTAAAAGTAGCTACTTGGAAACTGCATCACGGTTTTTCGATTAGAGTATAACATTGGATGTTTTTTTTTAGATCGCTAGTCGCCATTTCATCAAACGTATACTAGATGAACCTCACCAACATTTCGCTGCTCATTTAAAATTTTGAAAACGACAAAGACAGTTCGTTTTGTTTGAGATTCTGTGCCTGTACTTTCGGATAATGCCTGCTGTTCAGAACATTAACTTGACTTGGGGCAGGCGAATTAACAACGTGGTGAAGCTCTGAAGTGACACAAGTGTCGTCGTTTGACATTGTTTTTGTGACTGATACGCTAATGTACTGCTTATGATGAGCCCTCATAGGAGTGACTGCTAGAACTACCCCCCCCCACACTCAATAGACCTTTTTCATGGTGCAGCCATATTGAATACCCTCCATTGATATCAATGTAACCAAACCGAGGCTGGAAGAAAAAATTAGTCTGGTTCCTAATTGCAAAGTGATTATTAGCATTCATTATTGTTATTTGATACAAGGAACATGACCAAGATGGAGGTAGCATGATAAAGGTCTATAGATGCAATCGATCAATCCATGTGTTCTGTGACAGCAGTATAGGCCTACTCTAGATTGTTGTGACGGCATCAACTGCTACACAACATACGTTCGGATCATCGTTTGGTTTATTTCTGTCAATGGAATGCAGATTTGTATACGCAAAGTTATTTATAAAAAGAGACAACAAAAGTCACCTGTCGAAAGTTTCAGCCGAGCACATTTTCTAGTTGTTGAGAAAACAACAAAATTAGTTTAAAAAAAACTGAAGGCCCCTACTTGTGTTTTGTCTTCTTCAAAAACGACGAATCCATCCACGTTAAAGCGAGGTGTCATCTCTATAGAGGGCAGCATTCAAACGGACACCATGGATGATCTCAAAACTTGCCTATGCAGGCGATCTTCGCAGACTGGACATAGGCTAAATAAGAGCCAAAGTAAATGGATATAGGCCTAACCGCAGGGAACGTTTTTATCCAGCACTATTGTACAGCGAAATCTTTCGACTGAAATTTTGTATGTACAATGAATGCTAATATTGAGAGGCAAAATGATGAATTTTGAGTAGCAACTAATACATTTTGCGTAGCATTTTGCACTGCTAAAAGGGAAATCGTTTACTGAACCGTATCAGTTCAACCGGGAAATCGTCGCCAAACTGAGATTTTAACACAAATTCAGGTCTCGAACATAGGCCAATATCATGTGATACGTGTATACAAATATATTTACGAATTTGTGTAAGAATTGCAAGATTGAAACGGCGCAACTTGTGCAGCGCCCTCGTTGTTCAATAAAAGCCTCCTCCAGCAACTCGGTCGGGGATCGGGTATGCGGCGTGTGTGTAGTCATGGCAACCTACTACAGCTGTCCAAACGTGGCTGATACAAAACAAAAATGAATCAAATAATATTGACGTTGTTTACAATTCACCGTGTACCATGTGTGTGACAAAGGGGAGCACGGATGGGTCCCTAGTCTTCGCTAGACGACGGGTCAGTGAGAGGGTGATCCCTCAGCAAGCAATACGGAGGCCGGCTAGCTCTGACGTGCGTGCGCCGTACAAAGGCAAAACGAATCAAGAAGAAATGGACTAACTTTATTGATCGGGTTACTTATCCCATGGAGCTCTAGGGTTTATGTGTTTTCACAACAACACGTCCTGTGTGACGTCGTGAATATTTGAAACCTTTTTTTGAGTATTCCTTGAATTGGAACTACTCTGTGTGGTGTGGTGGGTGAGTCAAGCCTGTAGTGAGTGCTGAGAAAATGGTCACATTTCTCGATCAGCAGTTTGTGTCAGCAGAACACCAGTTGAGGAATTCTATCCCCATTCAACTGTCTCTGAGGACTTTCAAGGCAGGTTTTTTTTAACGATAACAGAGTGGTTCTATAATGGCTCATTGAATTTTAGCTTGATGAAAAGGCTTTTAATCTTATCGACGCATGGGGTGGCCGGGCCAGTGTGCTGAAAACCACCGGAGCAAAGCAGTCTGAAAAGCGCTAACTGCTGGTCGAATCCCGGACTTTTGTCAACTCTGTTTATAATGAAAAGTGGCTTTATCTCTGGAGGGTTCAAGCCGGTTAGAATGGAGTTAGTTTACAGCTTGATGTTTCTTATGGAGATTTTTGTTCGCCCCCGATTCTCAAAAGGTTTGATGACCTTGTATAGATGATCATTAGTGTGTATGCACGCTCGGTTATAACGCACGTTGTTCGTCACGCAAGGTGTTATTAGTATTGTTAATGTGGGATTTTTGTTTTACGATCGTATACTTGGAATACATCAGACGGCTGTTCAGCCATTTCTCGCCACAGTGATATTCGTTATGGATCTTGTGTTTGCTAACCGTCTCGCCAACAGTAAAGAAGCGGGGAAATTTAATTAATATGTTCTCAGTCTTGCGCATGAGTGTAAAAGTGTACATGAAATAGTTGTTCGTTGATGTGATCGCTTTGGAGGATTGATTTAAGATGACTACTCCTCCACCGCCATCTCCACAGGACAACCATTTTTGGAAATCCCAATCCCGACAGCAGATTTCACCTCATCACCAACCCCATGACTCCAGCCTCAAATCTGTCCACTTTAACGGTAAAATGAAGTTGGGAAAGACGACGAGTTGCCCCTCGACGCAGGGGGAGCTTCCCCCGCTCGTTGGAGTCCCACACATCCAGGAAAAATCCCGGTTCCACAACCCAACGACGCCGGACTCCACTGCAAGCCAAACTTTACATCATGTGCCACTATCGGAGAGTGAATTTTCCCCTGCAGCAAGCGCCGGAAGCCCGCTCATACACCGCCGACTTAAGTTCATGGTGCGACAGTGTTCGGACTCGGAACTTCTAAAACACCGCGGGAATCCGAACTTGCCATCGGGGGGAAGCGCGGCTGCGAGCCCCGTGCCCATTCCGCATCCTCCGGATACAAGTCCCCGTTCTCGCAACTCTTCCGGATCAAACTCACCTCAGGTTTTCCGTAAACCCTATTTACTAAACCCCGCCGTGGCCGGAGTGACTAGAGCGAGTCGGTCGTTGGAAGGTTCCCCGATGAATGTCCGTAGAAAACGAGGAGGTGCGAAGCAGCAGCAAGGTGGTGGGGAGTCACCAACGCCGACCGGAAACGAACCGGGAAAGACCCGTCGAACTAGACCCTTCTCGTTCGGCTCTTTTACGGATGTCTTACAACATGTAGCTAACACGGGAGAAGCTTCACCGAGGAGCGGAGGTTCACCGTATATTGTCCGAAGGTCAGCGAGCCTGCGGGGCGGGACCCTCATGCCGTCTAGTCGACCCGACACACCCGCCACGGAGTCGATGTACGACACCAGGAAGTCACACCACCACTCGTCATCATCAGGTAATTCAAAACTTTATTTATTCATTTTCTTTCTTAAAATTGTCATCGAAATAATTTATGTATATTATGAAAAAATTTAAATTGCAATTTAGTGTGTATCATTGTTTATGGAAGAGTAAATTATTACAATTCTGAATTCCACTTTAAACAAGTTTTAATAATAGACGACGACATTGTGTCTTAAAAAAGGCACAGTCTGAAATTTGACACATAGTGGAGTATGGCATGAACAGGATATATGTGACAAAACAATCAACGTCACTCATTTTGTCAGCCATTTTGAAAACTTAATTTGCGATCCTATCTACACATATTTTTCGAAAGACAAAAATACCTATAGCCAATATCTTTCTCTAAAAAGATATTCGAGAAGTATATTAGTCCTTCGTAAAAATATAGATCACAATGTCATATCTGACTGTGTGTCGAATGCAAATTGTTTGAGCCATCAAAGACACACATCTGTTATCCAAAAATGTCCACTAAATCGTTTATGGATTGCTTTATAGCGTCTGTAACTTTATTTGAATTCCGCCTATCAACATGAAAATTAAGTATTGTGGGCCTCAGACTTTGTAAAATGCCATACTAAAAAATAAAATCGAGAGAGCTTTGGTGATCGTTTTACGAAACAAAATAAACAGCTCTGGCTTTTCAGATTCCACGTAATTTTGTTTAAAAAAAAACACATTGGTGTTTTGCCAATTTAAAATGTAATAAGATAAATAATATACACATTTGCGAAGATATAATAATTACGTCCAAGCTTCAATCAACAGCTAGTTGTTCATAAAAAAATCCAAGGTAAAAACACCCAAATTACAGTTAAATTTCGAAACTTGTTTACTTTCAATTTGAAAGCAGAAGAAATTCCCATGTGCACAATTTCAATTAACACAGAAACACTTTGAAGGCCTTTCTGTGGCCATGAAAAACGTTTGACTTGTTTACGTGAAGTAAAAAAGACGTGAATGTGCATGATGAGTCGTCGACATGTCAAAATGTGCTAAAAGAACATTCGAGATATATATCTACATTAGGTGAATGCACTTTAAGAGGTGATAAACGCACTGGACACGTACATGTATGGTAATTGGCAAAGACCAGTATTCACACTTGTAACATGTGCATAATATAAAAAACTTGTGAAAATTTGGGGGCCAATTGGTCATCGAAGTTGCAAGAATTTAATGAAAGAAGAAAGAACACCCTTTTGCGGCACAACTTTATAGGCTCTCAAACTTTATGACTTTGTGAGCTCACAAATGCATAATAAAAGGCTTCCAGCCTTTTTCTTATTTGAGTGATAAATTAATTACCTCAAATTAATTTTTTTTAAATACTTTAGTGGAGCCGTTTCTCACAATGTTTTATACTATCGTTAAAAAGTTAGTTTTAATGCTAATAATTATTCTGAGTATTTGCCATGGTGTCCAGCCGTCGATTTCACAAAACTCACCAAACTTAGGGTTAATTTTTGGACTAAGGACGAGTTAAGTTCCATCCGAAGACATTATGACGCATTGAACCAATCCTAAGTTAGTACGGGTTACTCGTCCTACCTCGAGATAGGATTAATCGAATTTCGGATTAATCCTAGCGTTTCGTGAAATTGTTTACAGTGCCTTTAACCATAACAGGCAGGAAAGAAATGATTCGCCCAAACTGCCCCCCTCCCCTTCGTAAAAACGAAATTATAGCCGTATTTAATCAACTATTAATACTCGATCATAGATATTTTTCCAATTCGTTTTGTCTATTTTCTACATCCAAGGCAATAACACAAAGCCTAACTGTGGAGCCAATTTTGACCTTGTTTTCCACTTGATACCAAACACAATGAGTTTGCCAATTTCAAAGAAACGTCAAATGAGGCTTTAAAAATGAACAATGCTGGGACGAACGGAAGATTATGACAATGAATGCATCGGCTGGCTTGGCTCACCGTGAGGTCTCTCTAAAGCCACTTCGAGTCACGGACTTTCCCTTCATTTGAAGTCAAGGAATTCCGGAGAGCTGTGGACTCGATAATGGTTTACAGAAAGGGACTGTTGATTAGGCTGGCCGTACGCGAACTGTAAAGCCAAATTAAAATAAAACATTGTAAAGCGTCCCCGCTACACATAAAATTCCTGAAATGACCCCCGTTTAGGAAGCAGCCTCCTTTTTTTGAATTCCTCATTGAAAAAAAAAATAGCGAAAAACATGAGGGGTATATGTAAAAGATCTCAGAAAAAAAAAAACATTTTTGAAAATAGCCGAGCCATTTTAAAAAAAAAAAATTAAAAAAAGTCTTCCTTCCTTTCAAAAGGGATGACGCTTAACATGTTTTTAATTTTATTTGGCCTTATTGAACACGAAATCTAATTACCTTGCATTGACAGCAGTGTCCTCTCTCTCTAATAAAGTCTCCGAAAAATCAATATGGCGTACAGAAGGACACGAATAGTGTATCTAAGTGGTGTTTAAAGCGTTACATGTAAACTAAGACATACAACTAAAAACTGTGGGTGAGGAAGATGTTAATCTCTTTTGGAAGGGTTGTTGGCTCTGAGAAGAGCTGATGTTGTATCTTCTTTCTCCTGAATACAGGCAGAGTATCTGTTACAAACGTCGATACAACTAAAACATGTGGGTATAGTAGTATGTTAATCTCTTTTGGGAGGGGTGTTGGCTCTAAGAAGAGCTGACGTTGTATCTTCTTTCTCCTGAAGACATGCAGAGTATCTGTTTGAAACGTCGATACAACTAAAACCTGTGGGTAGTAGAATGTTAATCTCTCTTCGGAGGGGTGTTGGCTCAGAGAAGAGCTGATGTTGTATCTTCTTTCTCCTGAAGACAGGCAGAGTATCTGTTAGAAACGTCGATACAACTAAAACATGTGGGTAGTAGAATGTTAATCTCTCTTGGGATGGTGTTGGCTCTGAGAAGCGCTGATGTTGTATCTTCTTTCTTCCGAAGACAGGCAGAGTGTCCTGTTAGAAACGTCGATACATTACATGTAAACTAAGACCTACAACTAAAACTTCTTGGTAGGGTGTTGGCTCAGCTCCGAGACGAGCTTGTGTTGTATCGTCTATGTACTGAGCACAGGCACACCTTTTCAGAGCCAACTCTCGTCCCTAAAAGAGACTTGAACATGGCTGTACCGAAAAACTACTATTGATATTAATTACTTCTTAATATTACTCGACCATGTAGAGTTTCAAATGATACAAAGTAAAGTTAAGCTATTTGGATCAACCAAAATTGTTTATTTTAACAATCTTTCATAAAACACCATTTTGGTCAGTCCTGAAATAAATGTCGTAAACCCTTGTTAAAAATAATATACAATTTTAAAGAATTGTTTTACTGGCACGCCTATTCAAAGGAGGTTCAAATCTGTGTGGATGAAAAAGCAGAAGCAGACGACTGTTTTCAAAATAACACGATCATTTTTATGTAAAAACGGACAAGAAGATACGAACAAACAACATCAAATGTCAGTAGGATATTTCTGACATTTGCTTGTTTGAATACTGCTAAATGCTCTCATAATAAGCAGGCACCATCGTCTGGTTTATTTTTAACACACTGAATGTAGCCAGACTTTGCCCGAGGACAAAACGTGTAGCACTCATAAAATATGAAGGGTGGGGTGGATTTCATCAAGATAACACCGAGGAGGTATATATTAAAGGGTCTGTACACGTTTGGTAATGACTCTATAAATTAAGTACAAAAGCTTTGGATATAATGTAATTCCCTTTTGAGAAATATTTCACTTCGAAGTATCTGCGAAATATAGATATTAATAGATACTTTGTTTATATTTCATTTTTTGTATATCTGAGATAGATTACTGACAGCATGGAGGAAGACCCCCTTCCTCCATGAACGTTTCTTTGATTGTGCATTCAAATTTGCAGATTATAGCGTTGACATAACCGCTCCAGATTTTCGGCACTATAAAACTAACAAATGAGACCACCTTTTGGAATTAGATTTTTTACAGTTTTATGGTAAAATAATATTAACTACACATACATGGAACGAACTCATGAGCTGTCAGCTCTTATTGTACATAAAAAGAATATGGCTAGTTTAACAAATTCTATTCAAGGACAATTAAATAAATGAGTTCAATACAGTGAATATGTTTCGCTTTTGTGTTTGGACTTCATGTTCATACCAAAGTGATTAATACACTCCAAAGTCCAATATACATATTTATTTAAAAAAAAGAAAAAAAAGAAAAAGAAAAAAAAAACAAATCGACCGAACAAACAAACATTTTCTTACGGCAGTCATGGATTGTGCCTTGTTTGCAAGCACCATATACATTAAAGACACTGGACTCTATTGGACATTGTCAAAGACCAGTCTCACTTGGTGTATCTCAACATATACATAAAATAACAAACTTGTGCAAATTTGAGCTCTGTTGGTCGTCAAAGTTGCGAGATAATAATGAAAGAAAAACACCCTTGTCACACGAAGTTGTGTGCTTTCAGATGCTTGATTTCGAGACCTCAAATTCTAAATCTGAGGTCTCGAAATCAACTTCATTGAAAGTTACTTCTTTCTCGAAAACTACATTACCTCAGAGGGAGCTGTTTCTGACAATGTTTTATACTACCAACAGCTATCCATTACTCGTTACCAAGTAAGGTTTTTATGCTAAAACTTATTACGAGTAATTACCAATAGTGTCCAGTGCCTTTAAGTTCCATATACATGTACATGTACTCTGGGTTCTGAAAACATTGTGTTGACATTTGGATAATTTATAAGCGGCCTATCTTTAATAGTGGTTGATATAACACCAAAATAACATTACACGATTGTTTGGAGAGCAAAATGTTTTTCTGTCGGCGCATTTAATTGCCTTCGATCGGTTAGGTGCTCCAGGTTGCTCGCTCCGTCAAGGTACGCCAATATTATTTCATTAGAGAGCATCTCAGCACATCCACATCCGGATAATTTACATTAAAAGAAAGTAATAATTACGCGAACTAAATTAAACACTGAGTTGACATTTTGAACAGCGATTGAAAGACACCGGGTGATGGCGGCAACTCTAGGAGTGTGCCACCATTACAACCTGAGGACGAGGCAGCCACGGACGCAAGTCTATGCCGAATGATAATATACATAAAATATTATACTTGTGCGAATTTGAGCTCAATTGGTCGTCACAGTTGCGAGATAATTATGAAAGAAAAAACACCCTTGTCACAAAAGTCACGGATTTGTGTGATTTCAGATGCTTGATTTCGAGACCTCAATTTTTTAATCTGAGGTCTCGAAATCAAATTCGTGGAAAATTACTTCCTTCTCTCTCGAAAACTACGTTACTTCAGAGGGAGCCGTTTCTCACAATGTTTTATACCACCAACCTCTTCCCATAACTCGTAATCAAGTAAGGTTTTATGCTAATAATTATTTTGAGTAATTTCCAATAGTGTCCACTGCCTTTAAGAGATAAGTGAATAGTTAGATACATAATTGAATGTATTGAGAATTCATTCATCACTCAATTTAGATAACCTAATAGTGTCAAATGTGTGTGAGAATATTCTTTTGTAAAAATGATTAATTAATTTTCATATTTACAGTCAGACTGTTCAAGTACCCAATTAATTTATAAAATGTGCAAAAAAGTCATGATAACGCAGAGGCACAAAATAAATATCACGACGATATTAAAGTCCAGGAAGCTCTATAAACAAATGTCCTTAGTCAAGGAAGCTCTAAAAAATGTTCTTAGTCTGTCTTTCTCACACCAAATATGTAGTGGAAGAGGGTACAATGAATGGTTTGAATGTCAATCTTAAAGAAAAAGTTCCTGTTCGCACTGATCAAAAAAATAACTGAGTCGGGCTTACTACCCGGAATTCGGGTCCATTCTAACCCGTATTTCTTTTAGAGCGCGCCACCACTGAAATGTATACGGTCCAAGATTAAACTAATATTGTTCAACAATTCGATTAAATTCAATCAACATATTACAAACAAATTAAACATTATTTAAGTCTTGACTACAGTCAAGAACAGAGCAAGACAATAATTTATGAAACATGAAATGAAAAACTAAAATGTAATGGATACTTCGCAATTGAACCAATATGGGAGCATTTACACATCGGTCCAGTGCTCTTATGTACAGTTACGACTCTTCCAAAGTTCAACACAAACAAATATATTTACTTCCGTGATATTTCAAAACAAATTTTCCCCAAATTACTGCTGGCGCAAATCTGTTCCTTTCCAGTCTCAAACATAAACCCACGGCATGCCGTTACCAAGGTTGCTGGTCTCTACACCCAATTCACAGACGATGTGTGGGGTTGGGTCAGAGGTCAAAGTGGTTCCCAGCTTCTTGTATTCCATATGGCAATCAATCATCTCTCGCAACAATACTTCACTGGTTCGCTGCGCCTGTATAGTTTCTTAGCAAAAGTTGTTATTAAAAGATGGTCTTTGTGAGTTCTTATTCAAAAGAAGTCCGCGTGAAAATTTATCACAAAGGCGTTGACAGTTCATCACCACAGTGATTAACAAAATACAACTTCGGAAGAAAGCAAAATTACAGTTTATACAACATTTTTTCCGCCGTAAGTATTATTTCTTTACAAATAACTATTCATTTTTATGACGGTGCGTTGGCAGACAGCAAACACACCATCTTTACGCATAAACCCACGGACATGCCTGCACGAAATACATGTGACATGCAACATTGATTTTGCATGGATAAAACGCGAGATAAATAATTAGTTAAATAAAAAATTCTTCATTTTTGTTTTATTTGAACAGAACACTGACCTTCCGCCTATTAATGGGAATTTGTTTCGCACAATACCTTAAAAAAAAGCTCATGACTTACTCGAATTTATACACACAGATTGAAATTTAGGTTTCAAATCCTACTTTAAAATAGCATTGTCCAAAACTACTATTTCCACCTTACAAGTCTTAACTTTGCAATGAGAAATATTCTTCACTCCAGTTGAACAAATTCAGTCGCCTGTAATCTACAAAAAAAACTGTTTTAATTTACTGGATCCTTCGAACTATTCGCCAGAGGCAGTTAGTTCTGTTCACAAAACAGAATGGGTGAATGTGTGAAATGACGCGAAGTTGATCCATTGCTAGACGTATTTATTACCCTCTTTTCTCGGACGTTATTGTAAAAAATGTTATCCTTTGTTTGCCTTGTGTCCTCAATGACGATGATGAGATTCGAGGTCTTGGGACACGACGCGTGGGTTTTCTAAATCGCATTAAGGAATTTCTGGCTAGTCAGGGTTTACGGGGGAAGAAACCCCAAAAGTTTCATCCTAAGAAGTTGGGGATGACGTCATAGTATCCACTACGGAAAAACTGCATTTCCATTGCTCTTACAGCGGTACAACCGAGTCTGTCTGTTTTCATCCTCTGAAACAGGACACACTTATTCACAGACCTTGTTCATGTTTTTAGGCCTGATTCTTCACGAAGGCAGCGAAGATGGTTGCCTCCATGTCCCCGGGCCACTGGTCATTGCCTTGGTGCACTGTAGATGCTACAGAAATTTACAATTTCCTCATAGGGTGCACTTTATACATTATGCCTTGGTGCCCCATGCCCTTTCAAAAACGAAGCATAAAGGCCTGGACCCAATGGCTTGCGTACAGTGGACTTGGTCTCCTGTCGAGGTGTATATGGAAAGAGCAAGTTGGGCTGGCTATTCGAATGTTAACGAATAAAGATTTATTGTTAACAAAGCTACATCACAGCGAATAACAAACAGGTTGAAATTTGGGTTTTAAACCAATGAGTGAGTCAGAAGAAAATGGTGGAAACAAAGCACAAATAGAATACACACAATGTCCTTATTTTCTGTTGTCACAACCGATATCAGCTGTTGTATTTCTGTAGGTTTTCAGACACAGTTTTCTTGAATAAGTTCTTACTCCACCGGATAGTTGTTCTCCTGCGTTTTGGGAGATTGAAGTTATCAAAGTTGACAGGGAACCATATTTAGGGGCAAGCAAGAGTTTCTCAATAGTCTGAATTCACTAATACCATGTGTATATTGTTTCATTCGATCACGGAAACGCAGCATTCCAAACCAAACTCACCAGCCGGGAAGCAATCACGTGTACACCCGGCTCCGTTAACCTCGATTCCACCTCCACACATTTCCGTTTCCATATCCCCCCCCCCCCACTCTCAGTACTGCAAATTTGAACAGTGTTTTCAGTCACAACTATTGATAAATAACCTACATAACCATGGGAACGCTCCCCCGCTGGAACACGCTTGAATTATTTCTAGTTAGGCCTAACAGTAGTTCATAAAGAATAGATGACAACAATGTGAATGTTCACAATCCATATTTATTCAACAGTTTTCACTTGTCACTTACTATCCTACATACACAGCAGAATTGAATAGTATTTCCAGTCACAACTGTTGATAAAATAACCTACATAACCATAGGAACGCTCCCCCCGCTGGCACACGCTTGAACTATTTCTAGTGGGCCTGGCGGTAGTTCGTAAGGAATGGAGGACAACAGTTTAAATTTTACAATCCATATTTATTCAACACTTTTTACATGGACGTCAGTATCCTACACAGCAGAATTGCAACGTATTTCCAGTCACAACTGTTGATAAATAACCTAAACATAACCATGGGAACGCTCTCCCGCTGGCACACGCTTGAACTACATATGGTATAGGCCTAACAGAGTTCGTATAAAATGGATGACAACAATGTGAATTTTTTCACAAGATGCCATTTTTTGTTTCCCCAAAATCACAGAGAGTTGCAAATAACAAAATATTCCCTAGAATATTACAAAACCAATTATAGTCTAGCTAATGTTTGGGTACAGGGTGACACCCATGGGCATCATGCGCTTTCCTCAAACTAATGATATCAATACATATAAATTACATTCAAGACACTGGACACTATTGGTCATTGTCAAAGACCAGTCTTCTCACTTGCTGTATCTCAACACATGCATACAATAACAAACATGTGAAAATTTGAGCTTGATCGGTCGTCGAAGTTGCGAGATAATAATTGAAGAAAAAACACCATTGTCACACGGCAAATTCAAATACTATTTTAGTGGAAAATTACTTCTTTTTCGAAATCTACGTTACTTCTGAGTGAGCCATTTCTCACAATGTTTTATACTACTTTTACAGCTCTCCGTTGCTTTTTACCAAGCAAGTTTTTATGCTAACAGTTATTTTGAGAAATTACCAATAGTGTCCAGTGCCTTTAAAACTCCTTGGTACCTCCCAGGTACGTACGTATGAACATTTTACTGGTATTTATTAACACACAGACGCCAAAATGACATTTCTGTGTTTATTGTTCGGAAATTGGTTTGGCCTCTTTTGTCATGTCACAGACGTCATTGAAAGCAAATAATCCTTGAACGTGTTATTAACTCACAAAATGTGTTTTGGTTACCTGGAAATATCTTGCACAATACCCGTAGTTTCGGTTATGGGGGAGGGGCATTTTCAAAATCTCGGCTCAAAATAATTGTTGGTTCAACCATCTAACTTTTTGATAACGAGCAATAGAGAGCTGTTGGTGGTATAATACATTGTGAGAGAAACGGTTTTTGCGAAATAGGTAATTTCTCATGCAAATAAAAGACTTCAGAATTGAAGACTTTTATAAGGAATCTGAAAGCACACACTTGTAAAACAATGGTGTTCTTTCTTTCATTGTTTTCTCGCAACTCCGATGTTTTTCATGATATATTATTGTGGATACCTCTGGTGAGAATACATGTCTTGGACAGTTACCAAACTTGTTCAGTGCCTTTAAAGACACTAAACACTATTGGTTATTGTCAAAGACCAGTGTATCTCAACAAATGCATAACATAACTAATTTAAACCTGTGAAAATTTAAACTCGATTGATCGTCGAAGTTGCCAGATAATAGTGGAAGAAAAAACACTCTTGTCTTGTCACACGAAGTTGTGTGCTTTCAGATGCTTAATTTCGGGACTTCAAAATCTATCTGGGGTATCTAAATTAAATTCGTGGAAAACTACTCCTTTCTCGAAACTACGTTACTTCAGAGGGAGCCGTTTCTCACAATGTGTTATACTATTAACAGCACTCCACTGCTCGTTACTAAGTAATGTTTTATGCTAATATCTATATTGAGACATTATCAATAATGTGTACAGACGTCATCTAAGCATAGTTTGGTTTGGGGTTCCGCAATTTACTCTTTACGCGGTGTAACAGATTTTAGTCCTAGCACCTTCGGCTTTTAGTCGCCCGCAAACGGAGTTTTACGTAGTTATCACAGTTTTTTCGAAAGTTAAAGGCAGTGGACACTATTGGTAATCACTCAAAAATAATTATCAGCAAAAAACCTCACTTGGTAATGAGTAATGGGGAGAGGTTGATAGTATAAAACATTGTGAGAAACGGCTCCCTCTGAAGTAATGTAGTTTTCGAGAAAGAAGTAATTTTCCACGAATTTGATTTCGAGACCTCAAGTTTAGAATTTGAGGTCACGAAATCAAGCATCCGAAAGCACGCAACTATGACGACCAATCGAGCTCAAATTTTCTCAGGTTTGTTATTTTATGCATATGTTGAGATACTCCAAGTGAGAAGACTGGTCTTTGACATTTACCAAAAGTGTCCATATTGTCTTTAAGTGTATAGTCTCAACGGCTGAAGGGTCACGAGGTAAAGCAAAAGCAAACGTTATTACAAAACGATGGCAGTATATGTTTTAGCATTGACGTCTTCTGAGCAAAGTTTTCTTTGTTTCATTCCAACACTCCATGTTGAGCGAGACTTTAAAGTGGCATTCAAACAATGACAACTGTAAAATTTTCTAAGACATTGCACACCCTCAACACCAGTGCTGAGTAAATATATAAAGCCCAAGTACCGGCAATGATGTGACTTAATACAAACAGCGGGTATTCAGCGTTTGGGTCTTAAGAAAGTGTATGTTTGTTAAACTCTTCAATCGTCAATAAGTGGACCCGCGATTGGAACACTCTCTGAGTAGGGCGTTAGGAAGGAAACTGTAGGCAGAAACTCTACACACTTAAAGACACCTTCTTCTCACCATCTCAATAACAAACCTGTGAAAATTTGAACTCATTTGGTCGTCGAAGATGCGAGATAACTATGGAAGAAAAAAACTTTGTCAAACGAAGTTGTGTGCTTGAAGTTGTCAGCTAGATGCATGAGTTCGAGACCTCAAAATCAAATTCTGAGGCCTCGAAATCAAAATTAAATATTTATGTGAGAAATTATTTCTTTCTAAAAAACTACGTCACTTCAGTGGGAGCCGTTTCTCACAATGTTTTATACTATCAACCTCTCCCTATTACTCGTTACCGAGTAAGGTTTTATGCTGATAATTATTTTGAGTAATTGCCAATAGTGTCCACTGCCTTTAAACTTGTCCTGAGTTGGGACTATCTTTGTGAAATTTTATTTTATAAACAAAGTGACCAGCAGCAGAAGCTAAAAGGGTCAAAATACATCTAAAAAATATCAACAATCAAATATTAAAAGGCCATAAAGTGTAACAAGTACAACATTTACAAAACGCAACATACAAAAATATATTACATTCGAGCAATATTGTGGAATGAAATCGACCCCGATCATCTTAAAATAACCCATTTATAACAACTAATTATATCATGTGTTTGTCTTTGCCTCTTTGCAGGTGAACGGAATGGCGTTGACGATAGTGACGTCACCAGCATCGCCTTGGAGGACAGCTCCGACATAGAGGGCGGGAACATCCACTTGAGACGGAGGCTACGTCACGACTCCGGCTCCCAGCATGGACAGCGAAACTCCACAGGACATATCGATTACAATCGAAACTTGCCAAAGCAGCAACCAGCTTACGATGATCAGGATAGCGATCACGAGGTTGATGACGACACCAACTTCCCCAGCAACCTGTACGACATACAAGAAAGGCGGGAAAGTGTTCTGAGTATAGAGGCATGTCAAGAAATTGCCCGTAGAGTTGCAGCCAATGAGATAGGCAATGCTGCCGAAAAGAACGATAGCGATGAACATGACAACACGAGCGGAGACCACACAACAACCAAAACGAAGGGACCTAGTGACTCTACCCCTGAGTATAGAAAACTCCCATTGTCAACTGACGTCAGAGTGACGTGTTGGCTAAAAGGTATTCAAGATCCAACGGAAGTAGCACCACCTAAATTTGACAGAATTTTACCGGAAATTATATGATGTTTTACCCGGGTATTATTAAGAACGACTGAGACTTGAATATAGGCAACTCGTGCATTAAAAATGAATCTTCGTTGTGGTGTGACCATTATAAAGCCATTATACACTTTCGGTACAGAAAAATAAATAAAAGTTCACAGATTTTCAAATAACTTACAGGGTTTACAGAAGGTAATGGTGAAAGACTTCTCTTGAAATATTATTCCATGAAATGCTTTCCTTTTTGAGAAAACATTAAAACAATATCAATTCTCGAGAACGAGAATTACGAATTATTTTAAAACACATGTCATGACACGGCGAAACGTGCGGAAACAAGGGTGGGTTTTCCCGTTATTTTCTCCCGACTCCGATGACCGATTGAGCCTAAACTTTCACAGGTGTGTTATTTTATATAGAAGTTGTGATACACGAAGTGTGGGCCTTGGACAATACTGTTTACCGATAGTCCAACGGCTTTAAGGATTCCTAATTGGTCAACAAAGTTTTCCATTCAGATAGACTGTAGTCAAATAAGTGAATTTGTGCAGATTATATTAAAGGAACACGTTGCCTTGGATCGGTCGAGTTGGTCTATATTGTAACCGTTTGTAATAAAATAACATCGTAGACTACAAGGTCGGCCATTTATGGGAGTCACTAAATTTCGAGGCAAATTTGTGTGAATCATTGTATTCTACTTTTAAAACATCTTTCTAACCATATGCATTTTAGAACAAACGGTTACAAATGTTTTTTTATAGACGGACTCGTCCGATCCAAGGCAACGTTTCCTTTAAGAATGCATTAATTTAATTGCACCATTCCTTCAATTCCTTCATTATATGCATCGATGCCCAATTTCATTCCTTTTATGGTAGAGTCCTGGATCGGTGTATTTCAATGTGTTGCCGATTGTAGGCAAAGTCATAAGGGAACGATCCTTTAAAGGCACTGGACACTATTGGTAATTACTCAAAATAATTATTGGCATAAAACCGTACTTGGTAGCGAGTAATGGGGAGAGGTTGATAGTGCAAAACATTATGAGAAACAGCTCCCTCTGAAGTGACGTAGTTTTTGAGAAAGAAGTAGTTTCTCACTTCAATATTTGAATTTGAGACCTCAGAATTTGATTTTGAGATCTTGAAATCAAGCATCTAAATCTTTTCTGCCATTATTCTCTCGAAACTTCGACGACCAAACTAACACAAATTTTCACAGGTTTAATAGATGTTAAATTTGCATCGGGGATAAAGAATATTAATTTTGGTTTTTACCCATACACCGATTCTAGACACTGCTCTAGAATTGCAAGGGTCGTGGGTTCGAATCCCACCCGAGTAACATGCCTGTGATATTTTTTCACAGGACTCGGGGAAAGTACTGAGTATACAGTGCTAACACACATCGGTGTATGGGTAAAAACCAAAATTAATATTTCACAGGTTTGTTATTTTATGCATATGGTGAGATACATCAAGTTAGAAGACTGGTCTTTGACAATTACCAAGGGTGTCCAGTGTCTCATTTGAAAGTCACGTGTGAAGTTACCAGTGGAATGCTGAGAAAACAGCAAAAGAAAACCATGGTATTTTCACAACTCTGTGCAACTGGGCCTGATTGCTAAACAGTAGTCTTTGATAGTGGAATGTTAACTTGTGATGGTCCGGATTGTGAACTACGACCGAATGGGAGACTTTCTGGGACGATAGAGGGCAGCAGACTTACCGGGTAAATCCATTGTTCTCAGAATTATGCGCATGTTCAGAACTACGTAAACAATGGAAATTTACCCGGTATGTCTGCTGCCGCCTAGCGTTGGAAAGTCTCCTATTCTAATGCAAAAATACTTGACAAACTAACAATAATTATTTTGTTGTTTAACGTCATGTGATATTAATTGGATGCATAGCATTTCGTGTTGCTTTTATTTGTGTATAATTTACTTTTATTTATACATCAGTAGAGAAAATAATAAATCAATGATATTGGTGAAAAAAAAGGAAACATCTACTTTTGAATTTGTTATTAATATTAGGATGGTTTTCCGAAATGTGTGAGTGAGATGCTGAAGTTTTAATCACAGCAGGAACGCCGTACCAGTTTTACAACTTCTATCCCACCCGGAGGACCATGTGAACAAAGAGAGCAATAAAAACCACGGAGACAAATTTTTATAAACTGTGAAACACATTACAAAGCAACGTGCATGATAATTAAATATCATTATGCATAGAATGCGTGTCGTGGCCGAGCGGTCAAGTTCACCGGACCCAAGTCCTTGTGTTGTTTCAGCAGCAGAGTGTGGGTTCGAACCTCGGTTGTCAATACACCTGTGCCCTTGATTGCAGGCTCCCTAATTGCTTTAAAGGTGCGTGTTACTTTACACGCCAGGCTTTGATACCCATACCTACATCCTTACTGACTGTGCTTGGTGGTAACCCTGTTTCAGCCCCGGGAGTAGGTGGCAGCGTGACCCAGGTAGCAGTTGGTTTGGTTATGAATACCTTGAAGTAGCCGTCCAGTCTTGTAAGGCGATTAGTCATAAATAAAATGAAAACTAAAACGCAACAAGAAATACACCATGCCCACTGCAATGAAGTCAAAGTGCAAATTAATATTATTATTATGTTACAGAAGGGTTTGCGGTAACGCCATGTAATGACTATCTCTAAATGAGTTGGGGTGGTTCTGAACAAGAACCGTTATTATATTATATGACAGCCGTACGGTACTTGGCTGGATTATATTTTTTTTTAAATGTGAATAGGGTTTCCCTTAAATTTGATGTAATTAATATATTTTCTGATGGTGACTATTATGAATTGTGTCCAATAGACACTCTTTTCACGACGTTTTCCCCACGTTGAGAAATTCGACGCCAAACCTTGCGACTTGGTGACAAGTTGTGAATTTGTTTTTCCACGAATATTGACGTTGTTTGTTTTGATGGGAAAAATAATTTTTGTATGGGGTACTCCAGAGTAAATAATTGTTGTGTGAGATTCCGGAGTACGGCGTTTTTCTAAAACGGCTTAGTCTGTGTCTGAGGGCTCCGTTCGCCTGTTTGAAACCTCATAGGAAAGCGCCTTTTGTAATAACTGACGGAACCCAAGCCCCTAAAAGCAAGCCGTGTTTCGAAAAGGCCTATAGGTTGTCAACACTTTGAGTTCATGTGTTACATTCATGAACAATCTGGTGATGTTTTAAGGTCACATTATTACCACTCCAATGCGGGACAAAAGAAAGACGATCTCTCATTCGCAGACAGATCACGATCCTATTGTGACGTCAGCACAGCAGGGGCGAACATAGACTGGTCCTATGTCTTTATCCGCAAGGATGGTTCTTGCTTTTTGTTTTAGGACCCAGTGATTTCATTGGAGAAGAGAAGCAGAGTACACTGTTTGAAACGTTGATACTACACCGGCTCTTTTCAAAGCCAACGCTAAAGTGATCTTAAAGGCATTGGACAATATTGGTAATTACTCAAAATAGTTTTTAGCATAAAAACTTACTTGGTAACAAGTAATGGAGAGCTGTATAAAACATTGTGAGAAACAGCTCCCTCTGAGTGACGTAGTTTTCGAGAAAGAAGTAATTTTCCACGACTTTAATTTCGAGACCTCAGATTTAGAATTTGAGGTGTCGAAATCAACCATCTAAAAGCGCACAACTTCGTGTGACAAGGGTGTTTTTTCTTTCATTATTATCTCGCAACTGCGACGACCAATTGATGAGCTCAAATTTTCACAGGTTTGCATATGTTTAGATACACCAAGTGAGAAGACTAGTCTGTGACAAATGCCAATAGTGTCCAGTGTCTTTCAACATGGTTGCATCCGCAAATTTTTCGCATAATAGTTGGTTCTTATTTGTTTATATATTTTTTTCACAACATGCAAACTTCAAACACCATTACAACATGACATTATTGGATAATATTGGTCCTAGGTGCCGTTTGGTAGCTGCACTTTCGGTCGTCTGCATATGATATGAATGTAGGTGAACGGTGAAGGTGGACAGGGATTGACCTGGGCTTGGGGCAGCTCTCTGGAGTATGTGTCTCTGACATGAGCCTGGTCGCACCACAAGAGGGCGCTAGCAATGATTGTGTCCAAATTCTTAGGTTGCACCAGAGCTTCACATAGCAACACAATGATGAATATTTAAAAAGACGATAAAAGACATATGTAAAGTCTTTCATCATATTGTGAACAAATCAAACATGTTTTCTGACCACTAAACTTCATTTTATTTCTCAGTAAATTTTTACTAGGTTACGAGTTGAAGTTTTAGGCTCCTCCAAAATAAAACACACCCATGATGAACGAGTAACTCTGGCCAGACCCAGGTGGGGGGAAAATGCAAGTACACTTTTTAGCAAAATGTCAATTTTTATAGGGAAAGACTATTCCCAAAATATCTAATCCAGGTAAAATACTTTATGTGACCAAACATTTTACATGAAAAACAGGGAAAAAACGTGACAATAATCAGCTCAATCGGTCGTCAGAGTAGTAAAAATGTGAAAGTCCCCATTCCAAAACGTGGTTTGAAATTTTTACTCAATTGGTCATTGCAGTTGCAAAAGGTTAATGGAAGAAAAAAACATCCCTGATGCACATATGTGTGCGTACAGATACCCAATAAAAGGCTTTAGGTCTGATATGAAGTGATTTAACATTTGAGTGAGAAACTACTTCTTTCTCAAAAACTACGTTACTTCAGAGGAGCCGCTTTTCTCAAGGTTTATTGCTCACAACATCTCTCCATTGCTCGTAAAGTAAGTTTTATTCCAACAATTATTTTGAGTAATTGCCATTAGTGTGATCCAGCCCCTTTAATTTGCATTTGGCCCTTAAAGCCATTGGACACTTTCGGTAAACAGTTTGTCCAAGGCCTACACTTCGTGTATCACAACTTAAATAATAACAAACCTGTGAAAATTTAGGCTCATCGGAGTCGGGAGAAAATAACGGGAAAACCCACCCTTATTTCCGCACGTTTCGCCGTGTCATGACATGTGTTTAAAATAAGTCCGTAATTCTCGATATCGAGAATTGATATTGTTTAACATTTTCTCAAAAAGGAAAGCATTTCATGGAATAATATTTCAAGAGAAGTCTTTCACCATTACCTTCTGTAAACCCTGTAAGTTATTTGTAAATCTGTGAACTTTTAATTTGTTTCTGTTCCGAAAGTGTCCAATGGCTTTAAACTTTAATGTGTTCAAGTAATGAGGATCTTAAACAGGTGTGAAGGAGAGTCTGTTGTAATGTTGCGTCAGGAGGTTCCAGTCTGAGATGGTGTCGGGGAAAAACAATAATTTGCATAGATTAATTTGCATAGATTAGTTTGTTACGGAAGCTTATTGCCGCCACATGAACAAAACATCTCTCTCTTATCTTGTACGTACACGATAAGTTTAGATTTATCGTGTACGTACAGAATAAGAGAGAGAGAGCTTCCTTATTCATGTGGCGGAAATACGCTATCGAACTTAGTAGTGATCCATTGGTACTTGTCGTGTCCCTTTGTTTCTTTATGTACAGTGGACTTTAAGTGTTTGGTGGCAATGGTCCTCGTGATGGTTTTGTAAAAGCAAGTTTTAGGTGATTGTAACTTCTTCGACAAGCTGGTGTGTCCGAATCATGGAAATAATTTTTTGATAACGCGAAGTATACCTGTGACAATTAGGCATAATTTACTAAAATAATGTTTCAGTTTACAGAACTAACTGAAGTAATGTTTTAATGTGTCCCAAAATTATAGAGATAATCAAATCGCGAAATTACCGGTGACAAAATAGGCCTATCTAACTTGTTTTTTTTTAACAGTGGGTTTTGACAGGACCTGTAGAACAATTTATTTGGTGTTATTAAATACAACGGTCGTTGTATGCTCTTTGGCAAGGGTTGCTTTGGTGTCATTTCAGGGACTTCTTGTACCGCAGACTATGCACATTTTTGTGTTTTTGCAATATCATGCATTTGTAGCTTGAAAGGCGATAGTAATTGACCTTGAAAAAAAACCAAGCCACTTCTACCGCACAATGGAATGCAAGATTATCAACTCGATCAAAGTTCAGTAGGTCAAGTTAAAGGTCGCTATAAACAAAGGTATTTTAGCTACACTTGATTTTATCCAAGTTCAATCTGGAGAAGGGCGTCAGTTGATGCAATGCGCATTGATCCCGACTGGACTATGGAGGTCTAGTCCATGATCTGACAAGTAAATGCTGAACCATTAATTTTAAAGCATAACTGTATATTGAGTCCTTTTTTAAAAGTGTTGTTTAAAACTCTAGTGAATTAAAATTGCTTATGTTGTTCTTGTTTGTTTGTAAAGCGCAATATATGTTTTTTTTATGCGCAGCTTAAAAAAAACAAAAAACACAATGGTAAGAATTTTGACCTTTGATTTGTTTTATAATTTTTTTGTTTACAATTAAATTTTCCCTCATCAAGTTTTTGAAATTAACTGACAAGAAACAACAGTGCCGTCAATAAGCTAAGAACTAAATTGAATTATCTCATCATATTATTGACAGGCCAGATAAAACATCCCCGAGGCTGACGGGCAATAATCGAATATCGCCCGGCCTCGCCTCCCTAAGAAAAGACCGTTCACCAGAAACCAAAATAATCGATTCATACGAGTTGTGTTTATTTGCCGACCCCGAGTTTGTCTAAGGCTAAGAAAACGGGTTGTTGACGGATTACGACGGGCCAAGACGTGCTTTTGACACCAGTTCATTACATAGCCTGGGGTTATCCTTTACACAGTGCTAAATTGTAAGGGTTGATATTTTTACCGGTCCAAATGAAATCGATCACTTCGTATTAACCTCAGTGAGTTTTTTTTTACAAAACAGCGGCTGCACTTTTGCGAAGTCAAATTGTTGTCTCCTCAGACAAGCAAAGTAGTGCGTACAAGCATGGAGCAATAAACTAGATGGTACAAGGTTAAATTCTACGTGATGGACAGATAGATACAAAGTTACTTTTACTACAAGTTCGTTCCCATGTTCTCAATAATAAAGTCGTGACCCCGATATCTTTACCCCTGTTTAGAGTAGCTCCTGCGGGGACGTCGGGCGCTCACATGCCCTCAAAGCTCTCCCATCACGCAATAACTTTCATCGATCTTTAAGACTCTTTTTTTTTACGAAGAAGAAAAACGTCTATTGTTCATGAAAGCGGTTTTCACTAGAGAGGGTTAAACATAGGTTGTGCTGTCTATAGAAAGTATAGGTGACTGTAGATTATGGAAATGTGTACTTGTAGTAAGTGGATTGGTGATTGAATTGGAATGGTGCGTGAATTATTTAAACACGCTAAGCACGCTGAAATGATTGATATCCGCTCTCAACACATACAACATGGTAATGGGAAATTGCTGAGGAACTTGCACTACTGTCAAAGTTTGGCAGCTTCGATGATGTTGGTTTGCTGTAACACCATGTGTATATCTACTTGCCAAGTAGAGTTTGTTCTTTAGAAAACTGTTTTTTCTATATTCTACTACCGCGGAGTAGATTTATCGCGTTGTTCGGAAGACTTCTCAAATCTGAAAAGAACTGTGGTGCTTTTTAACTACCCGGGAGGAAGGGATAGAAAGATGGCTGGGACTACTGCCTTATTTTGTAGGATCGTTGTTAACTGCACTATCGCGGAGTGAGTTATAAAGCTTCGATGATGTTTTTCATCGTGAGTTGATCTTCAATGCTACCTCACAGAAGATGTTTACGTTTTGATGAAGTGCCATTGATTCATCTGTGGAAGGTTGGCATCCGGTGTGTAATCACGTCTCATTGTTTCTAGCTTCGACCAAGGATACAGAGAAGCAAGGATAGACAATTTGTAAAGTTCACGTGACCTTCTCTGGAATAATGATTGCTACAGATCCACTGTGGCCAAATTCAAGTATTACTCACTAACGGGAATCAAAATCTGCCAGGAGAAATCTATGCGACTTTATAAATGGTACATTTTATGAATAATGGTTTATGTTTCCGACTGCATTGTCTAAAGAGTCAACTCGAAGCGGCCATCTTGGATTGGACTACGAGGTGCTTGAGACAACGAGCTGACATAGAATTTTGACCAACACTGGTTGTGTTGTAAAATCTTCCCCGAGAAATCTCCGTGAATTAAATGATACACCTTTGGAATATGAATACTGGTTTGTTTTTTTCCCAATACTACTGCACTGTTAAAAGAGTAAACTCGAAGCGGCAATCTTGGACTGTACTACGAGGTGCTTGAGACATCCGGTTGACATAGAATTTTGACCAACACGGTGTGTTGTAAAATCTGCCAGGAGAATTCTCCTTGAATTAAATGATACATTTTTGGAATATGACTACCTGGGTTATGTTTCCAATGCGACTGCATGGTAAAAAGAGTAAGCTGGAAGCGGCCATCTTGGGTTAACCTGCGAGGTTCTTGATACGGGTTGACATCGATTTTGGTGATTATTGCTATGGAATTTTGTGTTGTACCGAACTTGTATGATGTAGGTCTACAAGTCACTATCAGATGAGGGCAGGTCATTGGACTTTGTTCTAGTATTAGTTATGACCCGCTATATAGCAAAATTCTACCTCTCACGTTTCATGAACCCTGACTGGTTGGTGGCAAATGAAAATTGCTACCATGGTAAAATATTTGATATCAATGTGGCATTAACCAGGAATACCCGGTTATTTTTGTTCTTTGCTCGAGGGACTTGCCGATGCCATGAACCCCCAGTCAACTGAATGGCTTCGACCTGTTGACTTCGCAAGGGGCAATAAATATGTCCGCAAAGTTATGAATTACAACAACCACGCGATTTGACCGAAGAAAAATATAACTGATCATTGAGTTTGAGGAGCAAAAACTGTACCAGTGTTCATACCATCGTATGACTGAGCCAATTTGTATCTGATTGATGGGTAACGGTGTATTTGTTACACAATCGCTTGATTCTCTGTGACGCTTCAAACCGTTCGGAATTACTTGAACTTTGTTTCCCGCCGAAATTTATGACATCAGCCGAGGTTGTCTGATTTTTTCAAGAGCTATGAGAAAACAGTGTAGTTTGGTTTACACAATATTACTTGTACATATGACTGCAGGTACAATAGATTTTGTCACGGTTGATTTGAGTCGAGGTTTGTTGACTTGATGGTGTCTCTAAATTTACGAAATCTGCTACAATGAAACCTCACAATGTTACCTTCGAGCTCAAAGTATAAACTATGTACCCCATTAGAATACGTAGAAGTTAACAGCGAGGACACATCACCGGGTGGTGAGCTGCTGAGGGACCAAAAGGAAGCCGCTCAACACCGAGCGGGGAGTCAGACCCTGATGGGTCCCAAGAGTCAGTTGAGGCTGGAGACGGACTCCCCGCTGACCGGTAGAACACACCGGCAACGACGGCGAGCACAGTTACTCGGATCCACACAAAACATGGCGGTCAAAACGCCCCCAGCGGTACTTTCGGCAACATCGTCGCCGTGGATTTCGTCACAAACACCGGTTTTGCGAATGCGCCCAGACAGGTCGAAAACAAAAAGTACGGACCCATTACAGAAACAGAAAACTACCCAAAAGCCTAGATCAGTATACAATAACATTGCCAGGAAGTTATCACCGAGACCATCTGATGGTGAGATGGAAGGGACCGATAGAAGCTTGCCAAACAGACCCGTTGAGAGGCGCTCGGACACGGGGAGCAGTGTCGTCTCGATGAAGACAGCCAGCTCGGAGAGCCGGACATCCGGGGAACCATATTACGAGGTCACAGGTCAGATAAGGTCAACCTCCTTACAAGGTGGACCTGCCTTCATGAAGAGCCAGAGAAATGTAAAACAAGGTGAAATTGTATGGTTATCATAATATGTTCTGTATTCTTTATTTTTAACGCCCAACTCATAAGGCCGGACGGCCACTTCAGGGTGACGGCTACACTTAAATAAACGTGGGCCGTCGATGATTCGACCCAGCGGATTAATTGCTACCAGGGGCACGTTGCCACCTTCTCCTTGGGCTGAAACAGTGTTATCCTCTTCGTAGTCCATATGGATGTAGGCATGGGTGTCATCCCATAAAAGGAGCCTGGCTGGTAGAGCAACATACAATAAATTCCTCATCTTTATGTAAATTTAATTTCAAATATGGTGGGAAATCCTGACAACGGGACGGGCAGCTTAATAGTCAACAGTATAATCCCGCTTAGCTTAGAGCTAGATTACTCTTTGGCAATTCCGCTGATCTCCACCTAGTGAATACCGATTATCCTAATCTGTTTTCCCTCATGCAGGAACAAGCTTACCCTCGGTCAAGCCGAAGTGTTTAGCTAGGCAGTTATCGGAACCAACAATCCCCACAACAACACCAACAACAATGTCCCTCTTTAGGACCGATCTCTTGCCCATCCAAGCACCACCAAGGCATCCTTCAAAGGTTCCGGGTCATCAAACGTGCTGGGGCGTTATTAAGCCTCACCAGAACCCCTCCCCGACTCCGGTGTTGGTGACTTCTTCGGAACACGAGGCGAACAATGAAGCAGGATTGGATCAGAAATCAACACAACCCAACCGAACTCTACGGAGCGTCCGGATTAAGCTTGACGCTGGGAACGAGGACAGTGTTGACATACCTGGGGATGAGAACAATTATAAGAACGGGGAGAAAGAGGCTGATGATGATGACGAAAATAAAAACCTGGACCAGAGAGTGATGACATGGTTAGACGGTTTGGACAGCGCCACCTGCCGACGGTTTATGAGAAAGCAAATGGCCGCCTTGCAAGAGATTGATGACGTTGATTAGGAGAATGCCATAATGATGGTGCGGCCATTTTGGATACCACTCATTCAAATTAATGTAACCAAAGCGAGGCTTGCAGGGTGTATAACTTGGCAATGCATATAATGAAAATAATATTGCAGAGATAGTTGGTGAATGTTCAAGACAGGCGAGCCTCAATGGCCAAATTCAGTTTGTTGCGGCACTCATTTTGGGTCATTTAGCTCTTGAGAAAGACCCAGGGTCGAAACGTCAGGCCATTAAAGTTTTTCAGTAGATTGTGTACTTATATGAAAGCGCACAGACATTTAGAAGTCACTAATCTCACGATAAAAGAGTGTAGGAGAGGAACATTTTTAAAACTACCTCAATTAAAGGCAGTGGACACTATTGGTAATTGTCAAAGACTAGCCTTCACATTTGGTGTATCTCGACATATGCATAAAATAACAAACCTGTGAAAATTTGAGCTCAATCGGTCATCGAACTTGCGAGATAATAATGAAAGAAAAAAACACGAAGTTGTGTGCGTTTAGATGGTTGATTTCGAGACCTCAAGTTCTAAACCTGAGGTCTCGAAATCAAATTCGTGGAAAATTTCTTCTTTCTCGAAAACTATGGCACTTCAGAGGGAGCCGTTTCTCACAATGTTTTATACTATCAACCTCTCCCCATTACTTGTCAACAAGAAAGGTTTTATGCTATTAAATATTTTGAGTAATTACCAATAGTGTCCACTGCCTTTAATGTGAAATTGCTAGTCAATTAATTGTTTTTGTCAAATCAACGTTAATGATAACCGTGGTAATTAAAATCAAAATTTAAGAATGAACGAACAGTGATCCGAGATTATCTTTGCTGAGAGGTATTAGGCCACTATATACGGGGTTGGTAGAGCTTATACAAAAAAGTTGCAGACAATGTGCACTGTTTTGTGTGATCAATGTTCACATGAACAAACCAGTGAAACACCCACCAACAAAATACTCTGCACACTTTCCAGCATGTAGGCTTAACACATTGTCCTTGTTGGTTGTAACAAAAACAAAGTTAGCTCATGCGCTTTGAAAGGCAGTGGACACGTTTGGTAATTACTCAAAATAATTATTATATAAAACCTTCCTTGATAACGAGTAATTGGGAGAGGTTAATAGTATAAAACATTGTGAGAAACGGCTCCCTCTGAAGTGACGTAGTTTTCGAGAAAGAAGTAAGTTTCCACGAATTTGATTTCGAGACCTCAGATTTAGAATTTTGAGGTCTCAGGCATCTGAAAGCACACAACTTCGTGTGACAAGGGTGTTTTTTCGTTCAGATATATCTCACAACTTCGACGACCGATTGAGTTCAAATTTTCACAGGTTTTGTAATTTGTGCATATGTTCAGATACACCAAGTCAGAAGACTATGTCGTTGACAATTACTAATAGTGTCCAGTTTCTTTAAAGGTTTTCTCATACAGCTTTCTAGAGGAATATAACTTCATTTCAAAGTGATAACCAGTTTTTAGACTAAAACTAAACAATTTAGTTTGTGTACCCTCAACCCTGTATGACATTTATTTTATTCAAAACAAAAATCAAGGCACTGTGTTTCTTTCCCTTTTTTCATTGTGTTACATACAAGATGGCGTCGTGATGACGTCATCTGATAAGGTATTTGATTTTGACGAAAAACTAAATAGTTTTATAAACAATTTTGTAACCCTGGTATGTCTTCATTCTATAAAAGGAATAAAAAAGTATTTTCTCGTTTAATTCATTTGTTGTTCTTTTTCTTTTCCCGAACCAACACCCACCCCTCATTTTGGCAATATTGATTTGATGTCTCCTTGGCATATTCACATCAAAACACAGTTGATGGCATGACATTTTTAAGCTGGTTTAAACAAAATGTAGTAATTACAAAGACAGCAGTTAGTAAAGTTTTCGTGGTCTTGGATTTGATCGCTTCACAGGTTGTGAAAATGCGTTTATTATGAACTACAAAATGGTCAATGGTTGAAAATTGTACATGGTAAAATAAAATGCCGAGTAATAAGCCTGTGTTTTTTTTCCACAGAGCTCGGGGGAAAGTGCTGGGGGAAAGTGCTGAGTGTACAGTGCTACAACACACATGATAACTTTCGTTATCCCCGATACAAATTGACATCGATATGCTCCACATCAATATATGCCTCAAAATTGTTTGTGTTTTTCCTTTTATTTCGTGAACTAAAAATACTTCTGATTTGTTTTACAATCAGTGGAGAAATGGCAGTGGGGCGCACCCTTTAAAGGGTTAGGGTACTTTTTCAAAATGTCCACAGATTTACATTAAACTTTACAGGGTTTGAAGATGGTGATAGGGGAAAGCTTCCCTTCAAATATTACTAACTAAATCCCCTTAACCAGTTATGATATTATACCAAAACCATAGCATAACTGGTTACATGTAATACGTTTTTACATGCTAAAACTGAGACGAAAATAATTACTTTGACTCATTTCTCAAAAACTACAGCACCTCAGTAAGTAAAATTTCAAGGGAAGCTTTCTACTATCATAATCTTCAAACTGTGTAAGTTTAATGTAAATCTGTGGACGTTGTGTTTTTTGTTAGGAAAAAGTACATAACCCTTTAACCCACGCTAAATAAGTGACCCACATGTTGACCTATGGAATTATGACAACCTGGTATATCAGTTTCGAGTGTATACTTACCGTGAGAGTGTATCTAAGTTCAATTGATAATGCACACCAATCCTTTTGTTCCCGAAGTTTGACACCGTGTCAAAAAAAGGGGATGTCAATAAAATAAATACAGGGCCGCGCCATTGTGTGTTAGGGTCACCCGTGTTACGATTTAATAATTGCTTCTGATTGCGATTTAAACTGTTATGTTCGGTTTTTAGAGGCACTGGGAGGATTTCACAAAGAGTGAAAGACTAGTCTTACCTCTACTTAGAACGAGTTACTCGTCCTAACTTACGACTAGCCGTACGTTTAATATTTCCTATATAACTCATTGTAAAATCAACCCTAGGACTACTATTTGTAATTACTCAAAACAATTGGTGACATAAAAACTTATTTGGTAACGAGCAACGGTGAACTCGGTAGCCTATCAAACATTGTCAGAAACGGCTCCCTCTGAAGTAACGTAGTTATTGACGGTAACATGTAATTTCTCACTCAAATATTGAAATATTTCATGCCTGAAGCCTTTTATTAGGCATCTGAGAAAGTAAATAAAATATTGTGCAACAAGGGTTTTATTATTTTCTTGCAATTTCGATGACCAATTTTTAAAATAAATTTCCAGTTTTGTTATGCATTATGTGGAATAAACCAAGCGATAATACTGGTCTTTGACAAAATTACCAAAGGTGTCCCGTGCCATTAAGTGCTCCCCGATGATCAAATAGTGTTTTTCAACAATCTGACCTGAGATGGCAGCTCATTCCTTATAGTCTAAACGCTGGCGTTAGTGAAAACATAACACACATGACGTGAATGTAGAAGTGTTAATCTCCGACTTGAATTGAGTCTAGTGACACGGTCGTATCTCATTTTTTATTCAACACATTTTGAGCTACATGGCATATTGGAATGTCAAACATTGTAATAGCCAGCAATACGGAACGATCGCTGCAGCGGTTGGGGTCAGCGGTTGGCCAATGCCAGCTGCTGGGGATCGAGTTTATATAGACCTTCCGTTGTCTAGGTAACTATTAAACAGAAAGATCAGACGAAATGACCCCATGTGCAGCAGCAGTGGACGGTGTTCTGTGGACGTAACTCACTTGATGTAATGTTTCGGAATATGAAGCAGTCGTTTGCTTTTCTTGAATCTAGAATTGGTATACTCTCCTGAAAGCATTGCTGTTGTCCTGGAGAGGGTGGGTTGCAAAATCCATTTTTGTTCTCTGTGGTTATGCCGTCAACATTGTGCTTATCCGTTGTGGTATTGTACAATTTCATGGAGTAAAGTGTGGCAGCAGCAAACAGCGCCTTTATAACGGCAATGAAAGAGAACCTACGTAGCGTTTGAGTGGTGTTATTGTTTCAGTCAGAACCCACGAAATCGGTTGATGTTACCACTACACTGGAGGTGAGCCAATATATAATTGAATACATGTAGTTTATTGATTGAAAGTGATCCAGTCTGTGCATTGATAAAGTACTTAATATGCATGCTTTGAACTTTGACACTGTGTTGGCCATGCTCGTAGACGACATAACTGTGGAACGAAAGAGACACACACTGCACATAAATACACCATAGCTCCAGTGATGCATGTGATTAAAATTTCATACGAGCGCACTTGATCACACTCTTCAAATTGTATTATTAGTGTACGTGTACTTTGTGCGACTGCAGTGTGATTTATGGTGTACAGTCGTTTGTGCGTGATAAAAGGTATGTGATTTTGATTTCAATGATTTGTTCACCAGAGAGTTATCGCCGAAGGGCAGAGGGGGCGGATTTAACAACTTTGGAGAGTGATGTGGATTGAATAGAATTGACCAGTGCGGGAGACCACTGTCTGTCCTTGGCTCTCTGAATAAGAAGAAATAAAAAGGACACCAGAAAAGTGCAGGGATAACAATGGCTAAATCTCAGCAGGGTGGTGTTGATGACACCGGAGAGTTCTCCCGGCAAATGGCGACGTACCTACCGTCGTTAGGTTCGCGAGCCCCCATGTTCATCAAGAGCAACTCGCCCATTTCCGAGTCCATGTACACTATGGGAGACGCATCCCCGGAGCTTGTCAACCCACCGGTTACCCCGTGGGAAGATTTTGAGGACGAGAGAGAGTTCAACCCGATTCGGAGCCCCGTCAACATGCTTCTTGCGACAGACCTCTCCGAGGTGGGTCTACGCTCCACCACGGAGTTCGTCCCCGTGCAGGCTTCAACGCGGTGGCCGTACCTGAAGCAAAACGCAGCCCGTCATGTGTACGGGAATCTCCGGTCGAGATTACAGAGCAGAGAGAAGGTACCAACAGCATCACCGGTGAGTTTGACGTACGCACCGAGCACATCTGAACAATCGCCTCAACTGGAAGGACTACAAGTTCAAACAATTGGGATCGGGAGAACGAAACACCAACTCTCCAAAAAAGGAGGTAATAACATGAGTAAATACCGACCTCAGTCGACGAAAGGAATAAAAACCTCGGACCAAACAGTCGATTATCGAATATCATTGAAATCAACAGAGCTTGAGTCACGGGGCTGCGTGTCCGCTCCACCACCAACGGCAGAGTCGGCTGCGAAACCTTTTGAATCTATGACTAAAACTACGCACCATCGCCAGCGATCGAAAACAGCCAGAGAGTTCTACAGGCCCAAGAAGGGTCCACACGTCAAGTTCGACACCTCAGAACTCCCGCCAAAACTTCAAAAGGAACCCCGTTTGCCGGAGGCACCACCGAGCCCCGGTGGTGGGGATTTGAGAGTGACGTGGTCTGATGTTGTGACTGCGAAGTCCAACGGCGTTTTTTACCGTAACAGACCGAACGGACTCCCCCGACAGACGGGTGAAAAAGACCCACGAGGAAACCAGGAGCAGCTGTATCTATCCCCGGAGCTATGGGGAATATTGGATGAAGATATAGGTTCCATAAAGAAGGTGGCGGGAAAGAGCTGAATGTATTTTTAGTTAAACCCTATGGTAAAAATACATTAAAATATATTTGATTAATAATAGATTGGTTTAATAGTAGAACCAATACCTTATACACTGCCTGCCAGTAATTAACTTGATTAAGCTTTTTGATTAAACTCCCTGTGTGTTAAAAAATTTAGTTAAAATCCCATTCACCCTTACTTCTAAGAGAATACGCGTGAAAAACATACTTAAAAGTTTGAGTGTCCACGGAAAGGTCGTTTACCCACTGGATTTTTTCAACATAGACTTGTCCGCTGTCTCAAGGGAATTCCCCCATAGACTTTGAGCCTTAGTCTGTCATGTAAGAAATAATTTTGTTTTTGACCAATCTTACCCCGCCCTGCAAACGTTCGTGGGGTTGCCCCTTGGATTGTGGAGTACGTTCGTGTGTTTTGTCAAGATGTTGGGAAGTAAGCAAGAACAAGTGTGTTTTGAGTTTCTGCTGGAAAAGAGTGATGTTGTGGATTTGTCTGAGGTATTCCGGAAGTGAGTTTTTTTTAAGAGTAATCCCGGTCCCCGTAACTGGCCAGGCGCGTTCGAGGAACATGGAGCGTATTGCTGATAGATCTTAGACCTATACCGCCAACATTTTCAGGATTTGGTGTATAATTATATTTGTGTCGTTGGCCCTAACGGGTTAGGGTGAGCCCTTAGCCTATAAGTTGGAAAGTCTGTAAACAAAAAGTTTCTTACTCTGCCACTTTTTCTTCAACAAATTTCAAAATCCCCAAGACCCCTATTATCAGTCAACAAATCAGTCCAGTAAACGTCTATCCACGGGGGTCGATATTCATAGAGCTGAAAATATTGCTTAACAACTCTCTGCTAAGCAGGAATGAGCACAGGATACCAATCACAAAATGGTAAATGTGACATTTATGAATTGTAGTTTTGGCTGGTTACCTAATTCTTGTAAGCATATTTAGTTGTGCTAAGCAACTTTTTGTGCTTTAAGCATCTCTTTGAAATCGGGCCCTGATGGGTGTGGTTCATTGATTCGTACAATACTGTCACCCAAACGTCCTATAGAGGTTGTGTATCAATCTGTTTAGAACATGTGAAGTGGTTGTGTTCAAAAAAACTAAACACATTGCACGATTGTTTTTTCAGAGGAACACCTGGGCCCAATTTCATAGAGCTGCTAAGCACGAAAATTTCCTTAGCATGAAATTTCTTCCTTGATAAAAACAGGATTACCAACCAAATTTTCATTTGTGGCATATTGCGTGTAACTGGTATTCAGCTGTTGTTTGCTTATCCTGAAAATTAAGTGGAAATTTGTTTGGTAATCCTGTTTTTATCAAGAAATAAATTTCATGCTAAGCAAGTTTCTGTGTATAGCAGCTCTATGAAGTTGGGTCCTGATAAGAGTTCTGATACTGAACTTTAGGGGATGAAAGCATTTTTATCTTGAGTAAAATGAAAAAATTAAACATCACAAATATTCTTTATATCTATGAAATTGGGTCCTGATGACAGTTCTGATACTAAACCTTAGGGGATGAAAGCATTTTAACCTCGAGTAAAATGAAAAAATGAAACATCACAAACTTTTTTATATTTCGAATAATTGTTTTTATTGTATGGAAAGGCGATTTACAATCATGGATGCAGAAATTGTATGACATTGGGTGGTAAGATTACCTTTTTTTTACGACAGTATTTTTTGACTATAACAAACCAGTTTCTTGCCAAATGTATATATTTTAAATGAAAAAAATTGTCATAAACATTAAATGTAATAATTGTTTAAAATAAAAGTCATGATTGGACACTATATTTTAGGGATAATCATAATTTGAAAAAATGAACTTGTCGTTTTGGCGAATTGAATGATACTTTGTCGTGAGTGAGGTGATTTAATGCGTTGTTTATTCCTGTGAGTTGATCATATTGGATATTCATAAATACCTTAGACAGTTTCGCTATTCCTATTGTTGGAGAGCGCGTCAAGTGGGTGTGTATAAACCTTTGTTTATGACTGGTAAAAAGTGTTAATTCATGGGCGTGACACGCGACCTTGCACCTGTTCTTTTAAGACAGTTTCTTCATTGCTATTGGTTGAGAGCAACAGCTGAAACAGTCGTGCCACATGACGCGATACGCGCGACGCGCACAGCATTCCCTTATAAGGAGTTGCTTACCCGAGGGCGGCGGAGGGCTTTACCATGTCATAACTGGAGGGATGTTGTGTTGAAAGAAATCATTTAACAATTATAATTTTTGCACTTATTTTACTTTTTGACCAAAAAGTGATGATGTTTTTGACCGAAAAGGTATTTATGAATGGGAATCAAAGTGTGTTGAATCGGTTTTCAACTAGTGGTTTAAACCAGCCGAGGCCAAGTTCTTTATAATTTATCTCGACTTCGTCTCGGTAAAATTATCAAGAACCAGGCCTCGTTGGGATTAAACCTCTAGTTGAAAACCTCTTCACCACACATTGATTCCCTTATTGTTACATTCTGCTGTGAAACCGCACGTAACATCTGGGCCCAGTTCACAAAGCCATAAAGCACAAAAAACTTGCTTAGCACAGACAAATATTGCTTAGCATCAGCCAAAAGTCCGTAAAGTTTACATTGCATTAGTAACCGGTGCCCCACTACTTTTATAAGCAAAGAATTTATTTGAGCAGTATTTTCTGCTAAACAGCTTTATGAATTTGGGCCAATATTGTGTCATACTTCGAGACTGGTGAATTACGCCAGAGATTGGCTTCCATCTATCCTATGTGAAGATCATGACGCTCACGTGGTATGGATGTACCGTTGATACCGCATTCATATTCGCAGTCAAATTCTACGTACACGTATCATAAATATAAAACATCATTATATGGATGTACATGTACTGTAATCTATGTAAGTTATACCAAATGGTATTACTGATTCTGTGAGACCACTACCTGTCTAAGGACAGGGGACCAGTCTACTGTGAGACTGCCTGTTGTTCTCTAGTCTGGTTCCCAGACCAACAAATCTCCGACTAGGCTCTGTCGAATTTAGGGTCCGGTATCACCCTAAATCACATGACCAAAAAGGAGGAATTCCTCCTCCTATTTCGAAGTTATCCGAAATGTTCCGAACGTGTTGTCGTCAACATTCGGACAGTATCGTTGATGTTCGGTATGGAATCATAATAGCAGTCCTGTCGGCCGTAGATCCAGGAGTTTTTATGCCAGCTATTGTTATTTAAAGCCAATGCAGGCGTTGTGCCTAAATGAAGCGTTTGCAAAGCGATGCGACAAGTTGAAAATATATAAACCTGGGAAATCGCTCCGGGATCTGGTAAGTTTTGTCCTTTTTCTTCAAAAACATTTTTTCAAAGGTGTTTTGACTTGAGTTTTCATTAGACATTGATTGAGGATTATGTTTCATGATTTTTGAAAGTGGTAAATATGGGGCAAATCTGGTGACTAGCTGTCGAAATTATACGTGTTGAACCAGATTGTCATTAATTGCCGATCAAAATAATCTCGTAACGACCCGGCCTGGCGGCCGACGGGAGGAGGGTTATCGCAACTAGTGCAGACATGGAGATGACCCCCGACCCTGACAAGTTGCGTCATGCTCTATTTTTAACCGTGGGTGATACCTGACCTAAGATTTTTAACAAGAGACCTCAAGGAATCTTTGGTCAGGGGACCAGACTAGTTGTTCTCTTGTGGAAACAATACGACAAGATTGGGCGCTAAAGTAGCAGGCCAAGCAAGTAGATCTAGGAGTAGGCTACAACGTCAATGGTTCAGGCTAGACGATTGCAAGTGGATGGAAATAAATAATTTTGGTTGAAGAAGAAAATGTTGTTAAAGTGAAGAAAATGATATTAAAGCACCGTACAAAATAGGCACAAATTTATGCGCCAAACTGATTATTAATTGTGTGCCCACGAATTTGATTGAACAACAACGTTTTGAGGGCCATGCAATTAGGAGTTTATTTAGTGGAGTGCCCCCTAGTGACTCAACAATATCCAAATAGTTACATTATTGGGTAAGGTCTCTTTTGGAAACAAAAGTTTTGGATCCAGCTCCAGCTCCCTCATCAATGTTGTTACCCCGTTCATTTTGCAAGGGTAGCCCGGAGCTGGACCCTTAACCGACGTCTGGAAAAGGCCCAATGTGTAATTTTCATTGTTCTGATCTGAAGTTAATTGACTCAAAATAAGTAATTAGCTGGTTGTAAGCCTTGGACGTTTTCCATTAAAATACCAATGCAATTAGTAGAAAAAAGCAAAAAGATTTATTAAAGAAAACAGTAATTTATCAAACTGACGATAATAATTATACCATTGAAATCCATTAGTATTGTTGACAAAAGTTCGATGTACTTTGCTGAGGTGACGCGTTGTGAAGGCTGAGTCCGAATACACTTTAGTAATCACCTTGGCCCAATTTCGTGGCTCTGCTTACCGTAAGCAAAGAATCGGCGCTTACGGAAGCAGGGAATTTTGTGCTTACGGCAAACGTATTAACACGGGTTAGCGGCGAATTTGGGCTTCTGTGCGTGCGTACTTCACGTTACTAGGCTTACAAGGCTAGCGCAGAAATTCGGCGCTTGCACGTAAGCGGGGAATCGCGATCGTAAGCGCAGAATTCGGCGGAGCCCAAATTGGCTACGGCTATGGCTGTTTCTAAGGGTGTTGCCATGGGCTTACTATGTTGTTTTGTACGCTTCTTTGTGTGACGATCAAGCCGTAGCCGCTAAATACTGCCGAACCGGCTCTCTGCGTTTCGATACCCGACGTTTTTTTTAATAGGCCTATGGGACTTTTCTGATTTGGTGTTGAATAAAAGAACACTTGACAAGAGCGGGGATTTAAACCAACGACCTCTGAATTAAACGTGTCAACGAGCTGAGCAATGTGGCCTTAAAGACAGTGGACACTAATGGTAATAATTGTCAAAGACCAGTCTTCTCACTTTGTGTATCTCAAAATATGCATCAAATAACCAAATGCATCAAATAAACATGTGAACATTTGAGCTCAATCGGTCGTCGAAGTTGCGAAATAATAATGAAAGATAAAACAACATTGTCACACGGAGTTGTGTGCTTTCAGATCCTTGATTTAAAGACCTCAAATTCTAAATCTGAGGTCTCGAAATCAAATTCGTGGAAAATTTCTTCTTTGTTGAAAACTACGTGACTTCAGAGGGAGCCGTTTCTCACAGTGTTTCTTTTACCATCAGCAGCTCTCCATTGTTACCAAGTATGTTTTCTGCTACAATTTTTTTGGAGTAATTACCCATAGTGTCCAATGAGTTCTAACCTTGATGCTTTTACGTACCAACGCTCTACCAAACTGAGCATGCCGCCTTAAATCAGGCGGTCTTCCAGTGTCTTTGTTCGGGGTACCAGTTAGTCTTGGTTCCAAGACCATTGGTGTTGCGCGGTCACACACACAACCAACGTTCCGATATGCACGGCAACAATCTGTTTACGCTTGTAATGAACGAACGTAAGCGTGTGCTCTCTTTCGGATAGACCTTTCTTTTGCAACGTCACAACCCGAGTTTTTGCCAACCCAGATTGGAAAACTATAGAAAGCCATAAGTGCAATTCAAGAGTAGATCGCTATTTTTGGTATCAATGTAACAAAATTTGTTGATTTTGTTTAAAACAAAGCAACTTATCATGAGAGGTATTTTATTTAATTGAAAATTTGAAGAAATTGTTGAATTTTGTTAAAACATCTGTTTTTACGATTTAGTGTTTTACTAACATCCGGCCGACCATGCCAACCAAGGCAGAAAGGTCTATACAGAAATCAGAGAAAAAGAGCGCCCGCTAACGTTCGTTCATTACAATCGTGTACAATCATTACAATGGTCTTGGAACCAACACTAGGTACCAGTCAGAACCCATACAACCTGTTCAAGCTTATACAACCACCCAAGCTTACCATACAACCTGGGAACTTGGGAAGAGACAGCCTGGGGATCACCTTTTCTGATGACAAATGATTACTATCAATACTAACGACAGTTAGTTATTCAACCCTGGCCCTGACCCGTAATTAAACACCAAAGCAGCAACTAATTAAAGATTGGGTGAAATATGAATAGGAGACTTTCCAACGCTAGGCGGCAGCAGACTTACCGGGTAAATTTCCATTGTTTACGTAGTTCTGAACATGCGCATAATTCTGAGAACAATGGATTTACCCGGTAAGTCTGCTGCCCTCTATCGTCCCAGAAAGTCTCCCATTGCTTTAGCGGTAAAGTAATCATCAGAAGCACACGATTCAAGACCAAATCAAGCGTGCCCCAAATTACTTTATAAAAGCAAATAATTTCTCTCGACTTTCATTCCACGATTCCCGGGACTTGGGTGGTGAGCTAGCCGCACCTCGTTCCCTCCCGGAGATGTTTTAAGCCAACATGGTGCTGGAAGTTGACGCTAATGCTTACTTCTGGATCGGCTGCAGTGACTTGGAGACGCCAGAGGAGTGGAAATGTGACGGACATGAAAATGGCCTTTCCTTCTCTAACTGGTACCCTGGATACCTGTACAACCCGGGCAGTCGCTGCGTTCTGGTCGCGGGCAGTTCAAGGCAGTGGTTCAATGCTGTATGCAGGGACTCTCGAAATTCCGTGTGTGTCCGGCAATCCCGCAGATTGAAACCCAACGGTCGGTTCTCTACCGGAACCACCAACCCTGATCTGCCCACATCATGCCTCGTCGATCACGTCATCAAAGAGTTCGTCATCACCAGCATCCCTAGCTGTGCCTTCGCCTGCACCAAGGAGCCTCGATGTCAGCTCAACGACTCCACTCGTTTTGATGATACAAACGATCTTCAAAACCCCGCCGTTGGGTGCGTTCACTATTCTTTGGACCAGTAAACTCTAACGATGCAGTCAAAGTTTGTCAGCTCAACAACTCAACTTCCCCAGTGTGGTTTTAATTCCCCCAGTGTGGGATAATAAAGTTCTTATCTTATCTTATCCTCTGATGACCCCAATTCGGTAGAGGTCAGATTTCCATGCTTATTAGTTACTCAGAGGTTAAGCGAGTACGGTTGGAGTGTGATCATCTTGTCATCTTGTGTTGACAATTTATAAGCAGATGCAATTTCTGCTTTAACGAGAATTTTAATTATTCAGAATTTGAGTTTCTTGCTCAATATTGGATTGGTTTTTGTGGCTCAATCGTGAGAATTTTTGTACATCTCACTTAAGAATAGAGTTCATCGAGATGAAGTAATGTAATAAAATGTGTGATTTTTTTAATGACTTTCTTAATGTGTGAAGTGAGATTTTGAAGATAAAGATATTCTGCAAAATGTCGGGCTGACACTGTCTTTCGCGAAAGAGAGAGGAATAATGTGGCCAGCAGCTCCATGAGTTTTGGACAAAGGCGTGAAATGAGAAAGAGCAAACTGTGGGAGTTTGACTTTAAATTATGTACAATGTACCATGACATTTCACTTAAATAGTGTCTTGTATTCGATCAATTTGAATGTCTATAATCCATGTACGCTGGAAAGACTGCACATTTTGGAGACAAGGTGATAGCAGAAGAGCAAATTGCATTTACTTGTTTATTTGGGATGAGTATCAACGTGTCCATTTTGACATCCATGAATTTAAAAGATGATGATATCAGAAGTATACATCTTCAGTGAGAAGTTTGAACTTAATCATGTTGTGTCCAATCAATGTGTTAGCAATTGCAATTTGTGGTTTAACGAAATTTAATTATTCAGAATTTTGACTTTTTGTTTAATCATGGAATGTTTGATTTTTGCTCAAATCTAAGAGTTTTTGTACATATTACTTTAGAATAGAGTACATCGAAATGACTTTAATTGTGTACATTTTGTAAAATGTGATTTTGTCCAGTACTTTTCTGCAAACTAGGCTGATTTTTGGCAAGGCAGGATGTCACGACCCAGGCGTAGATAAAGAACAAGTTTTGGTATAGTCCTAATAACGTGGATCCTTCTTTGCATGTTCAATTCAGACCCTTTCTTATCGTTATTCAAATTTACTAAGCGCCCCCAACGTTACAATTGGTATTTCTTGCTGCTCGATAATAATTATATGGCTGCCGTTCTTAAATTTACCGAAATCTCAACAACATTCTTTACACCAATTTACAGACATTATTCTTGATTGTATCATATTACCAATATTTGTTTAAATTTCTTTAGCCCTAAGTTATCAAGTCAAAAGGATTTCTGTGTCTTTTAAATCACATATTTGTGACACTCAGTGTATTTCAAAATAATTATATTCCTAAGAGATTATGCGATTTTCCAGAATGGCGGCCGGAAGTATTAGTGGTACACGTCAAGTTTTATGTATTTCCCATTAATTAAAGTTTAATACATTGGTTGTCATTGATATAACTTGAGTTTAACTTGATTCTTAATTGGCTGAACCTTCAATATCGATCTGTTCACCAATATTTACAGATTCAATAAAAAACAGTTACTGATAATTTTAAAACAACTTTCACTGAGCCTTCATAGTATTACAATAAGGGTGTACCAAAATAGGCAACAATTAATGCGCCAAACTGATTATCAAATCTGTGGCCTCAAATTCTTTTGAATAAGGGTTTAAAAAAATGTAAATACCTATAGTGGTAAGCCTTGGAAGTTTCCATGAAAAAAAATGCAGTTAGTAGAGAAACCCCCAAAATACTAATAAACAAAACAACAATTTATCAGATTGACGATGATGACCTCCATTTAGTATGATTGACATAACTTTAAAAAGTTCGATGTACTTTGCTAAAGTGAGGCGTTGTGAAGGCAAAGTCCGAATAAACTTTACAAAGGCAGTTGTTATGAATTTTGAAAGAGTGGCTGATTCCGAATTGGCTACGGCTATGGCTGTTTTTAAGGTGTTGCTATGGGCTGGATATATGCTTTAAAGTTTATATATGTGACGATCAAGCCGTAGCCGCTTATTTCCTGCCGAAACGGTTCTCTGCGTTTCGATGCACGGCACTGCAGTACAGTTACCCGACGGTTTTAAGCCTACAGTGACTTCTTCTGATTGGGGTTGGATGAAGAAAAAATGACTAGAGTGGGATTGGAACCAATGACCTCCGGATTAACGTGGGACTTGAGTCAATTCTATGTCACCGTGCAGTCCACATGATACAGGACGGGAGCGCTCGAGCGTGAGCATTCAGACCACCGCGTTCTTCTACCTTCTGTCATGTGTGCTAACGTCCCGAAATCGAAAGCTCCCTAAAACGTGGGCTGGATGAGGATTATTCAAAAGAGGGCGCTATCAGTTTGTACTAAATTCGCCATTATGGGGGACAGATTCTCCTGCCACACCGGCCCTCTACTACTATGAGCAATGTGGCCATAATTATTTTGGCGGTCTTCCTATTTTGTCAATATCATTGTTCGGGGTGCCAGCCAGAAGCCATACATGCAGAAGCATGAAGTCTTGAACTTTTTCATCTTGTGTTGAAAATTTATAAGCAGATGCAATTTGTGATTTAACGAGAATTTTAATTATTCAGAATTGAATTTCTGGCTCAATATGGTTTGTTTTAGCTCAACTCTAAGAGTTTTTGTACATCTCACTTTAGAATAGAGTTCATCGCCATGAAGTAATGTCATAAGAATGTGTGATTTGTTTTTAAATGAGATTTTTGGAGAATGATATTCTGCAAAACGGTCGGGCTGAAATTTTCGCAAAAGAGGGAGAGAGGAATAGCGTGGTCAGCAGCACCATGAGTTTTGGACACAGGCGTGATAATAGTGAAATACATGCAACTTTGTATTTTATTCGATCAATTTGAATGTCTAAAATACACATACGCTGGAGAAACTGTACACCTTGGAGGCAAGATATGACAGCAAGGTAAAATTTCATGACTCTGCTTACCGCCGAATTCTGCGCTTACGATCACGATTCCCCGCTTACGTGCTAGCGCCGAATTTCTGCAGCGCCGAGTTTCCGCAGAGCCAATGAAATTGGGCCCAGAAGAGCAAACTGATTATCATAAATAGGCCCCAAATCAATTTGTGTAATATGACAAGTTTACATAGCATGGGGGTCCTGTACTACAACTTTTCAGGAGACTTTATAAAATGTAGGCTTTAAAGTTGTTCCCATTTTGCTCTGGGAGCGGAGTGGTGCTTCATGAAAACTATAGCTTTGAGAGTCAGTTTGATAAAAGCTTTTCTCGGGGTGTTTTTTCTAGGATAAACGACAAAAAACTCCAAAAGACTGACCAGCGTAAATGTTTGCAAAGAAATCTGAATTTTAATTGTCCGTTAACAAACATTTGATTCGATTTCAAGAGGGTGTGATTCTTTAGAAGCAGTTTTTGAATATTTAGAGTTAAACATTGGTTGCTCTAATGGGAGTTTATTTAGTGGGGCGCCCCCTAGTGACACAGCAACATCCAAATTGTCACATGTTTGGTACTGGGCTCTTTTCGAAACCAAGGTTTGGGTTGCATCTCCGGCTCTGTCATCAATGTTCGTAACCCGGTTCATTTTGCACGGGTGCTTCAACATCAGACGAAGCCCTGATCTGGACCATAAGCCGACGTTTGCAAAAAGCCCAAGGTGTTGTTTCCAGTGTACTAAAATAATCGACAAATAAAATAAAGTAATTAGCGACTGGTGTACATTTGTATATAGGCCTTGGAACGTTCAATTTAATCAACAATGCATTTAGCCGAGAATCAAAAAGACTAATTAAACAAAACAACAATTTATCAAATTGACGATGATTGGCATCCATTAGTATTATTGACAAAAAAAAAGGAAGTGTTTATGCTAACAATTATTTTGAGTTATATAGTGTCCAGTGCCTTTAAAGACACATGACACTATTGGTAACTGTCATGTCAAGGACAATTGTCTACTCACTTGGTGTATCTCAACATATGTATAAAATAACAAGCCTGTGAAAGTTTGAACTCAGTCGGTCGTCGGAGTTGCGAAAAAAATAATGTAAGGAAAAACACCCTTGTCACACGAAGTTGTTTGCTTTCAGATGCTTGATTTCGAGACCTCAAATTCTAAATCTGAGGTCTCAAAATCAAACTCGTGGAAAATTACTTCTTTCTCCAAAATTCAGAGGGGGCCGTTTCTCACAATGTTTGATACTTTCACCTCTCCCCATTACTCGTTACCAAGTAAGGTAATAATTATTTTGAGTAATTACCAATTGTGTCCACTGCCTTTAAGCATAAATTCTCAACGGTTTGTTAATTTCATGTATGGTTGATCACATAGCAATGACACGGTAACTGTCTGCGACTATCTTGTCATCAGCTTTACAAATCATGTATAATGTTTCTAAAGGCACTGCACACTATTAGTATACTCAAAATAATTGTTAGCATCAAAACAAAAACTTGGTAACGAGCAATGACGAGCTGTTGATAGTATAAAATATTGTAAGAAATTGCTCCCTCTGAAGTAAGGTAGTTTGTGAGACAGAGGTACACATGTAACTTCATTTTTCAAATAATAAAATACTTCAGACCTGAAGCCCTTTATTATATTTAAAGACCTGCTTAAACGAAAATGTCAAGTCGTGAACTTTGCTGAATTCCATTTAAAATGTTTTCAATGAATAAGGAAATCGAGTCATATGATTATAAATAGATTTTGATTGTGTACAAAAACAATCATTTTGAATACCCTTATCCAGTGCTTTTCTGAGAGATTTGCGAAAAGCCCCGTTACGTAATCACTCTTAAAACGTCATAGTTGGGAGCTCCAATTTGTAAAGCCGCTTTGTTGCAGCGTGGAGGTATAACAAAGCAAACTCCCACAAATGACGTCAGCGGCATTGTCCTTTGGCGCGCGCTCTCAACGGCAGAAGTGTTTTTAGTTTTTCAAAACCTTTAGGTTGGGGCCTGATTTTTTACTCGATAATTACGAAAAACTCAGAAGTGTAAACATATCAAAATTACATTAAAATGGTCAACAAGTGCATTATAAACAAGTCTAAATACCATTTCCGTTAAAAACCTTCCGCTCAGGTAGCTGTTTAATAGCAAACACAGTAACGCAAAACAAAATCTTTCACTCTTGCAACTCCGATGCCCAATTTATTCAAACATTTCATAGATTTGTTTTTGTATGCATATTTTGGATGTGAGCCATGAGCGCCTGCATACCGGTGTGGCGGTTTCAGTCTTCCGCCGTGTTCAGTTTTCCGGGTGACGTAGCCGGACATTTCAACACGTTGTTCGAACGGTTTTAGCTTTCCGGCGTGTCCAGTTTTCCGGTTGACGTAGCCAGACAAAAATACCGCCGCGAGTACCCTGGCAACTGTAGTTCAGTGAAATAAAAAAAATAACTAAACAAATAAAATAAAATAAAAATCGGTAATAAATAAATTTAATAAACTAAACCAGAATAATAAAAAATTCTTCTGATTCTCTGCACTCGTTCGGTATAAATACAGGATAATTTGCTTGGTCTTCACACCAAATTCTCTCATACGATCCACGCGTTCGCCGCTCGTTGTACTCGTGGACGCCGCCATGACAGCTACCGGAGAGTAACACGGATGACTCAATACGGCACTAAAAATGGACTACTTTCGCTTGCTGTGCGCAGGCATCGCATGACGTAATGTTACCGTATTGGTCATTTGGAAAACTGAACACGGTGCTATTATAAGACTTCGATTATTTTATACAACAGTGAGAAGACTGGTCTGTAAACGAATTTTAAAGGTATCCAGTGCCTTTTACTCAATGACAAAACGTTATAGGGAGCAGAGTTTTTAGAGATATTCAGTTTTAATAACCATCTTCATTTGATCGTTGCGATTGTTCATTTGCAATCCATCTTAGAATCCTTATTGTCTTCTCCTCATTGTTTTCCCTCCTCCACGAATCTTTCAAAACCCGCAGGGTCGGCGAAATGAACTTCTTTTCCTGAGGTTTATACAAATGAATGTGTGCGGTGTCCTTGATATTATCGACGATCAAGGGTTCCGTTGTGGTGGAGTCGGGCTCGGGGTTCTGCGGCTCGCTGGGCCGGTCGGCCTGCAGGGATTTCAGAACGATTCCCCCGGTGACCGGCGGGGTGAGCATCTCGCTCACGTTGTTCGTATCGTTGTACGTGAAAGAGAAGGTTTTGTGAGTGGGTTTTGTTTCCCATGTAACTCCCGTTGGTGGGTCTCGCTTGGCGCGGTAACCCCTCGGTCTCCTCACGGGTAGATTTGCGTTTAGGTCCGGCACGTCTCGCCAGGGGCTTGGTGGTAGGAGCTCCGTTTTCTTGAGAAGGGATTCCGCGGACTTGGCGGCTTTCATTGTGTGGAATCCGGACTGCTTTACATACAAGCCGTTCAAATTAGGACAATCTGCTGCAATGGGGGTCGGTACCCTACTACTCGGCACTTCGGAATGATCGTGGAAATGGTTGCTCGACTTGAACCGTGAACTTAAGTGATTTGCCGGGGGGAGAGAGCACCTCCTGCCCCGGTGAATGTATCGCTCTATTTTGAGGTCCGTCTCGTCTTGGTCCTCGCCCAGTGGTGTCAGATTGGATCGCATACTGGCATTGCATGAGAAATAATCATCGGTGTCCGATGAGGAGTCCAGTAATCCAAGTCGGCTGCTGTTGCTTGCCGTCTCTTCCGTCAGTAGTCTCTGCTGGGCATCGGTTTGTCGCTTGGTGGACGCAAGGCCCTGCGGAGGAAGTGAGTACCGTCTTCCAAGCCGCTTGTAATAGTCCACCCTCCTTGGTGATGTGTTGGGGTCGTCCAGTAATGCTTTAGACCCATCCCGTTCACCATCACACCCTTCTTGCTGATGTGCAGCAGCAAAGCAGCTACTTGCCTGAATCCTTGCGGGTTGTTGTGACGGTCTTCCAACTGGCAGGGAGAACCGTCTTCCCCCGTGCCTGTAAAGCTCTGTCCGCTGTTTCACCTCGGCATCAACCTCTACTCCCGTTTCGTTACAAAGTGAATTACGATCTTTAGTCCTTAAAAACATGGATTTGTTCTCTCTTGTTTTGGAGTAGTCTTCAGTTTCTTTGCGAGGTGATAGTTGATTACGGTGGGTTCCAACATCAAGATCAGTTGCCGACAATCGGCGTGATAGGTTAGCCGTCACACCTTGCCCATCGTCCAGGGTCTGTTCCACGGGCGACCGGTCGCTTAACTCCTGCTTCAGTGGGCGGATCGGTGGTAGGTGAAGCTCCCTTGAGTTAGACGGCTGGCGTGGTGTGGACTCGACGACGACAATGCCGGAATTATCGTGTCCGTTCCGCTTGACAAGGCGGCTTGACGACCCAGTCTCCCCGCTCGCCATCCTTGATGAGTCCGGTGGTACCTCGGTAAAGTCAGTAATGAAACCTCTCGTAATAGTGTAGCAGAACAGTTTCTTTCGGTATACGTGATCGATACATGAATTAATCACCCAGTCTTAATCTCAATACAGCGTTTACTCCTGGCTTAACCATTGGACCACGCATCATCACGTCTTATCAAGAGTTATCAATCCAGACAACCACGGCTAACTGCTCAAACGGCTCGCCGATGGAGCATTGACTGCCACTATATATAAAAGCTTCGTTTCGAGGTTAACCCGGGCTCGCTGAAATGTTACTTCTGTCTACATCCTCCCCTTGTCTTGTACTGCTGTATTTCTTGTTGGATTCAATTGAGGGATTGAATAAGTAACAGGTACGACTGGTACAAGTCTGATTAATTCTTATTCTTGGAACATGCTGGGAGAGAGGGGACAAACAGGGTCACGTTGTGTGTTGCGTGATCATCTTTCCCACATCAAGAATGAAAGCGAAGGGCGTCTATTGTGCTTAAGGTTTTATGGGATCAGTATTGTTTCCTTTATATGTAATTATTCCGGCTGGGTTCGTTACACAAGACACTAACTTCTGGATTGATTCGGCCAAAAAGGGAAACAATGAGAGCGGAAAAACTGGGGGAAAACTGAAACTACGCCATAATGTTCACACACAACAAAAACTAGTGAGTTCGAGTCCTCCCAAAAAGTAATATTGGATTTCTGTCAACCGGACTCGGGAAAATAATGAGTAAAAATAATAGTTTGGGACTTATATAGCCTACAATACGCCAACAGATTTACTTTTAACTTTACACGGTTTAAAGGCAACGGACACTATTGGTGATTACTCAAAATATTTATTAGCATACAACTTTTCTTGGTAACGAGTAATGGGGAGAGGTTGATAGTATACAACACTGTGAGAAACGGCGGTCTCTGAAGTAATGTAGTTTTTCGAGAAAGAAGTAATTTTCCAACAAATTGATTTCGAGACCACCGATTTAGAAATTTGAGGTCTCGAAATGCATCTGAAAGCACATAGCTACGAGTGACAATGGTGCTTTTTTCTTTTATTAATATCTCGTAACTTCGACGACCGATTGAGCTCAAATTTTCGTCCTATTTCATGTCAACTTTCCGCTGTTTTCGTTGCTGGCCGCTTTAGTTAAAGGGAATTCACATGGATGGAAATAAACCCCTGACGGGTTCAATTTTGGTCCGGTATGTAGAACCTGGGTAGGCTAATATAGAGTGGTATGTGACGATTGGGTATGAACTTTAGTTTAGAATCAGTGAGCTTTCACGTGTAATACTTGTTCAAGTCTCTTTGAGGGATGAATTGTACTTTATAATGGCCAAGCTTTTATAACGGATTTATTTTAAACACATGTCATGACACCCAAAACGTGCGGAAACAAGGGTTGGTTTTCCCGTTATTTTCTCCCGACTCCGTTCCGATTAAGCCTAATTCACAGGTTCAAGATACACGAAGTGTGGGCCTTTCGACATAACTGTTTTCCGATGTTGCGCGATTGCGTTAAACCGAGGAAAGTTTCAATTGATTGAGTTTTTGTCGATGCTCTTTGAAGTCTAGACCCTAAAGTCTTATATCCCAATTTTTGTACCCTCATCACAGAACGTACATTTAAGACATATCGATCGCCAGACTAGGTCAGTCAGAGGCCATTAACCTTGATTGACCTCGAATGGGCAACAAATACACGGCACATCTCCACATGAAGGATAAATTGAACAAATACAATAAGAAGCTAAAGTTTGTATTGTTTTTTTGAAGCTTTGCATGGTCATGCATGATGTGGATAAATAGGAAGACACCATTATAACTAGATATTAAAGGCAGCGGACACTATTGGTAATTACTCAAAATAATTATCATAAAACCTTTCTTGGTGACAAGTAATGGGGAGAGGTTGATGGTATAAAACATTGTGAGAAACGGCTCCCTCTGAAGTGCCATAGTTTTTGAGAAAGAAGTAATTTTCCACGAATTTGATTTCGAGACCTCAGACTTGAGGTCTCGAAATCAACCATCTAAACGCATGTGACAAGGGTGTTTTTTTCTTTCACTATTACCTCGCAAGTTCGATAACCGATTGAGCTCAAATTTTCACAGGTTTGTTATTTTATACGTATGTTGAGATACACGAACTGTGAAGGCTAGTCTTTGACAATTACCAATAGTGTCCACTGCCTTTAAACTTGCGGGTACAACAACCATGTGTAAATCTCTTTCGTGTGAGTGGTGGCTCTGAGAAGAGCCGGTGAGGTATCGACGTTTCGAACAGTATACTCTGCTCGTCTTTGGGAGAAAGTGTTAAGTTATTGGATATGCTATACCTCGGTAGGGGTGTTCATCCCGGGGGGGGGGGGGGGTAGCGGCTGTTTTGTAAGGATGATTACACAGGCGAAAATACGGCTTAACGCAATTAGATTCAACTCAATGTAATGAATGGCGTATGCCTGGTGGGCCAGGGAAGGGGGTTAAGCCACCCTGTATAGGCACCGTGTAATAAGCTCACCATTCAAAATCGGCTAAATCCCTGGTCAACTACAAACACCCATTCTTGTTAAATTGTCCAGTGTTTTGAGGGTAAATTATTCAACCGTTGTGCTCTCCCCTTTAATCAAGACTGCTTGTTTAGTAACGATATTCTATGGGCATTGATATAAGCCTATCTTGTTACGAAAACAGAGTCCGCTCTTATTGAGGGACGGTTGGTGGGACCATGGACCATCGAGGTCTGTAAGCTGGCGGAAGTTTTTAGTGGTTTTTAGTTCGTTTTCCCAGTATTTTTTTGGATGGTTGGTGTATTTTGCCCATTTTTAATCATTTAGTAGTTCTTCCGTTCTATTTTACCAATTTCTTTTTTCAGTTCTTTTTTTTCTCGTAAGATGCACACTGGACAGAACTGTCCAATTTTATAACGTGGTAGTTTTAAAATTGAAACGAATTGAATTGTAGTTGCCTTGTTTGAAAGTTGCAACTGGCCAAGGCTTTCGAAGAACTTAATGGTGAAATTGATCGTTCAGTTTAAGTTTCATCCCTCAGTAATACACAACAAAGGTCTCAAATTCAGTAGACTTCACAAAGTGTCATTCAAGTTACATTGTTGGCTTATTTGATAGTTTTATTTACATTAAAGAGTGGAATAACTGAGTGCCTTAACCTTGTAACTAAACTTGTGTAAGTCCTCCCAGGTGAAGTTGAACGCGGGGAAAAAACGGTTACCTCGATGTGGACGTTTCTCTTGCGTGTCACCCAAAAAGGTTGCAGTTAAAGCACTTGGACACTTTCGGTAAACAGTGTTGTCCAAAGGCCCACACTTCGTGTATCGCAACTTATAAAATAACAAACTTGTGAAAGTTTAGGCTCAATCGGTCATCGGAGTCGGGAGAAAATAACGGGAAAATCCACCCTTGTTTCCGCACGTTTCGCCGTGTCATGACATGTGTTTAAAATAAATCCGTAGTTCTCGACAACGAGATTTGACTTAATGTTTTAATGATTTCTCAAAAAGTAAAGCATTTCATGGAATAATATTTCAAGAGAAGTCTTTCACCATGACCTTCTGTAAACCCTGTAAGTTATTTGTAAATCTGTGATTTTTTTTTCTGTTCCGAAAGTGTACATGCTTTAAAAATGATTTGACGAGTTTGGTAATTTTGTCTAAGATCATTATTCTAACTTGGTGTATCCAAACCTAAACATTATGCATCAAACATTTGGACTCAAATAGTCATCGGAAGTTGCAAGACAATAATGAAAGAAAAAAATACCCTTGTTGTACAAATGTGTGTACTTTCAGATGCCTAATAAGAGGCTTCAGGACTGAAGTCTTTTAATATTTCAATGAGAAATACCATTTATTCTCAAAACTACGATGCTTCAGAAGGAGCCGTTTCTATAGCTGTTTTATACTATCAACATTGTTCGTTGTACCAAGTTAGATTTTATCATAATATAATTACTTTGAGTAATTACAAATATTGTCCAGTTTCTTTAAACGAAAGCAAAGAGATGTGGAGAAGGTAAAACTGAAGAGGAAAAATTAAACTATAGGTTCAGACGTCAGTCTGCCGATCATTGTTTTGCTTTATGCACCATGCAGTTCTTATTACTAAATCATTATTGGTTTTCCGCGGATAGTCCAATTGTGGCCGTGCTTTCGCGAGATCACTGCTCTCGCGAGAACTGCTGGTTTCCGTCGACTGTAGTCGTGAGAGCAGTAGTCTCACGGAGTCAGCAGTCTTGCGAGAATACCAGCGGGAATCGCAGGGAGATTCGGAACCGCGGCAGACATGTTACGACTTGTCCACAAGTCTATACTGCCGTCCGTGTCCGAATTAGCGGCTACGGCTTGATCGTCACGTATAAGCATTAAAACATAGCCAGCCCATAGCAATACCCTTAAGAACAGCCATAGCCGTAGTCTGTTCGGATTCAGCCAATCGTTCACAAGTCATTAGGCCTACACTCCGTTACAAAAGTTTACATTTTGTCATAACCTTCCTTCACAACGCACTTCAGCAAAGTACATCGAACTTTAATTTGTCAATAACACTTTTATTGGATGGCAATTTTATTTTATCGTCAATTTGATAAATTATTTTTTTTGTTTAAAGGCAGTGGACACTATTTGTAATTGTCAAAGACTAGCCTTCACAGTTGGTGTATCTCAACATATGCATAAAATACCAAACCTGTGAAAACTTGAGCTCAATCGGTCATCGAACTTGCGAGATAATAATGAAAGAAAAAACACCCTTGACATGTGTTTAAAATAAATCCGTAATTATCGAGAATTTATATTGTTTTAATGTTGTCTCAAAAAGTAAAGTTTTTTATGGAACAATATTTCAAGAGAAGTCTTTCACCATTACCTTCTGTAAACCCTGTAATTTATTTGTAAATCTGTGAACTTAAAACACCCCAATAACTTTCTTTTTCCAATTAATTTGCTTTTACGACCATAGGTTTTCATTATGCGCTCCTCCACTCCCTAAGCCAAATAGGACCAACTTTAAACCCTTTGTTTAAATTGCTCTGTGCTGTATTTTTCAATGTTTTTTAACCTAGTGTATTTAAATTCCTCTCTGCTATAGTTTTCAATACTTTTTAACATAATTAATGTACTTTATTGTACTTTTTATTCCCGAGAAGTTAAATAAATATCAATAATGCACTCTTTGTGGTGACAAGAAACACAATGTCCCCAGATTTACACTAAACTTACACAGTTTGAAGATAGTGTAATGATAGTAGAAAGCTTCCCTGAAAATATTATTTGCTGAGGTGCTGTAATTTTTGAGAAATGAGTAAAACAATTTCATGAAAACAATTGTTGTCTTATAGTGATCATGAAACGAAAAATTATTTTAACAATTAAAAAGTTTTTTTTTATGACATTGTGTTACTCGTTTCTCAAAAACTACAGCACTTCAGCAACTAATTTTAAGGTACACTTTCTACTTTCACTTTCAAGCGGTGTTAGTTTGATGTGAATCTGTGGAAACTGTCTTTTGTTTAACAAAAAGTGCACACAACCTTTAAAATTTGAATCACAGAACCATCGGGGTATGATATCTGGTCATATTACACAATCTATTAATGACATGACCCCAACAAGTTATTACTCAAATGAATTTTTGAGCCTGTAATATTTATGGTAATCAGACTGATGCATGAATTTTTGTCCAAATTATGCTAATCAGATCACCCCTATCTTAAGAACACACGGGGAAACTGCCTTGAAGTTTTAGTGATGTTTGATGTATTTAATCTATAAATATTGATGAAGTTGAACATTATAAGGAATGAAACAAATTTGCAAATGAGTCAAACAAAACTCCCTGTCATTTACGCGCCACACATACTATCTCATTTTAAGAAAACTGCTTAAAAATACATCGAAAAGCAATGTGTTCTCTAAAAGAAACACTTGAAATCCTGCCTACTTTACTATGATATCTAAGGGCTAAATACTTGTGATTTAAATTGAACAAGATTCATACGTGTGAAGTGGTAAACAGAGTTATGTTGGGGGTTCGGTAAACTTCAGAATGATGCCAAAACTATTGAGCAGCAGGATAAGCGAGACATTGAAAATGATCAAGAGATATTTTCCAGATATTTACGAGGAAAACAAAAACTTGAAATGCATATGTAAAGTTGGGAGCAACATAACATAGGATTATAAAAACAAACGGGGGTGTTCTTCATCAACGCCTGAGCCGTGACATCATGATCTTTTTTGGGAAATGTCAGCCCAAAATTTGCAGAAAAGTCAACACAATCCCATATACAAAGATTTACACAATTTATGGTATTACTTTATCTCGATGTACTAAAGTGGTATTTACAAAACTCTTATAAATTGCAAAAACAACACAATATGCAGAGACAGATACTCGAAATCTGAATAATTGGTATTTTCGTTAGACAACAAATTGCATCTGCTTATAAATTTTCAACACAACATGAACAAGTTCAAGACTTGGTGCTTAGGGAGATTCATACTTCACAGATCTTCATCCTGAGAAGTCATGAATGTCAACATGAACACGTTGATACTCATCCTGAATAAATAAGTACATGCAATTTGCTCTTCTGCTGTCACCTTGCCTCCAAAGTGTACAGTATTTCCAGCGTAGATGGATTATAGACATTCAAATTGATCAAATAAAGACAAAGTTACAACTATTTCTACTGAAATGTCATGGTCCAGAATTCAAAGTCAAACTCTAGAGTGCGCCCTTTCCCCTATTGACGCCTGTGTCAAAAATAAATTATAAAAACAGCTGTTTTTAATTTCTTGGGACCAGCGAGGGACCTGTTTGATTGCAACGCCTCTATGGTTCGTTGTAAGCACATGCTGGCAAGGTCTTTCCAAAGATACAACGGGTTTGTTTTGCGAATTGTTTAACAGTTTCTTTATCTCAATATTGTTGTTTACTTGTCCATCAGAGTGAGTTAATTGTTATGCTTAATACTAATTAATGTCGTGGCCGAGCGGTTAAGAGCACCAAATTCAAACTCTGGTGTTTCTGATCAGCAGAGTGTGGGTTCGAATCCCCAGCCGTGACACCTGTGTCCTTAAGCAAGACACATAACCATTGCTTCGTCCTTCGGATGGGACGTAAAGCCGTTGGTCCCATGTGTTGTTTAAACGCATGTAAAAGAACCCAGTGCACTTGTCGAAAAGAGAAGGGGTTCGCCCCGGTGTTCCTGGTTGGATTGGCAGCATATTGCGCCACAGCACCTTGTAAACCATTACATTGTGCTTAAGGATTAGGTCTTATATTATCTCAAAAATCGCCCCCACTCCTTGCAGTAATAACACCTGGCGCTTTGTATCCTTTGGCAAAAGGCGCGTTTTAAATACGGTTATTATTATTATTATTATTAATTTGGATTCGTCTTCTATTGAGAAATTGATTTGCAGATTTAATTTTAATTTAGAGCTTTGCCCTGCTCCCTGCTATTCAAATCACCGTCCTAATTCTTAAACTCTTTTTCGAAATTAAAATCATCAAATTTTCGTTAGTATGTTTTTCTGTTCGATCAAGCTCCAACCGAGTACTCGCTTACCTCTGAGTAATTTATGCATCGAAGTTTGACCTCTATCAAATTGGGGTCATCAGAGGAAGCTGAGTCGTTGAGCTGACAAACTTTTACTGCATCGTTAGAGTTTACTGGTCCAAAGAATAGTGAACGCACCCAACGCCGGGTTTTTGAAAATCGTTCGGAGCATCAAAGCGAGTGGAGTCGTTGAGCTGACAAACTTCCCGTCCTCCTTCCTCGGTGATTTTGATGTTGATGGAGCGGCATCGAGGCTCCTTGATGCAGGCGAAGGCACAGCTAGGGATGTTGGTGATGACGAACTCTTTGATGACGTGATCGACGAGGCATGATGTAGGGTGATCAGGGTTGGTGGTTCCGGTAGAGAACCAACCGTTGGGTTTCAATCTGCGGGGTTGCCGGACACACACGGAATGTTGAGCGTTCGTACATGGGGCATTGAACCACACTGTGTCGCTTGCCGCGACCAGAACGCAGCGATTCTCTGGGAAGTATTGGAATCCAGTATACCAATTCGAAAATGAAAATCCATTTTCATGTCCGTCACATTTCCACTCCTCTTGCGTCTCCAAGTCACTGCAGCTTATCCAGAAATGATAATAAACGTCCACTTCCAGCGCCATGTTGGCTAAAAACATGTTCTCCGGGAGGGAACGAGGTGCGGCTAGCTCACCACCCAAGTCCCGGCAGGCTGAGCGCGCCTCTTGCCAGGGGAGAAGCGTGGTGACAAGTCGGTAGCAATCATCGCCCCATCCCTGCCACAATGACGGGCAGTTGCCAGCTCCGGACTGGCAACTCCCTGAGCCCATCGGCACAAGGGCCGCAAAAAGAATCAACAGAACTCCAGTGAAAACCATCTCACCATCTGCTCGGTCTTGAATCGTGCAATGAAAGGTGAGGGTATACTTGGCTGGGTTTTATAACGTACTTTGGCGCAATTCAGTTTATATTGAGTCGTTTGTGTCTCTAACAAGAACCTTCTTACTAAGCCGGTAATACTCCAAATCCTATCTCCATTAGTTGCTAATCCGATGTTTAGTTCACTGTCAAATATCCTGTCATTAAATATGAATGATAGTTATTATCGTTTGCCATCAGAAAGGTCACCAGATGACTGCAGTGCGGTACCGTGTATCGAAACACAGAACATCTCCTTAGCTATCCGTCTCGGTCTTCAATCGTGGAATGAAAGTCGAGAGAAATTATTTGCTTTTATAAAGTAATTTTTGGCGCACTTGATTTGGTCTTGAATCGTGCGTGTGCTTCTGATGATTACTAATCCGCTGAGCAATTAATATTCCACCCAATCTTTAATTAGTTGCTGATTTGGTGTTTAATTACGGGTCAGGGTTGAATATCCAACTGTCGGTCGTGTTGATAGTAATTATCGTTTGTCATCAGCAAAGATGATCCCCTGGCTGCTGCTTCCCAGGTTGTATCTTAAACTTGAGATGATACTGATGTCTGGCTTCTGGCTACCACCCATGAACAAACAGTTTAACAACAAATTACAGAGACCACTAAAAATATAAGGCTAGGTAGCTAACGTTGGAAGGTTGTCGGCACATTAATCTTGAGGTCGTTGGTTCAAATCCCGCTTTGCAAATTTGTATTTCAATCCGAAATCAGAAAAATCGCAGTACAACCGTAAAACAAATGCACTACAGTTATAGTGTATCGAAACGCAGAAAACCGGTTCGGCAAGAAATTAGCGGCTTCGACTTGATCGTCAAATAACCATAGCGACCCATAGCAACACCCCCAGAAACAGCCATAGCCGTAGCCAATTCGGAATCAGCCACTCTTTCAAAAATCATAACAACTGCCTTTATACAGTTTATTCGGACTTAACCTTATTCACATCACAACGCGTCATTTTTGCAAAGTACCGCGAACGATAATTTTTCAAAAATACTATATGGAGGTAAAAAAATTGTAATTATTATCGTAAATTTTATAATTTTTGTTTTGTTTTAACAAAACAAAATGCAATATTGCTCTTCTGCTGTCACCCTGCTCCAAAGTGTACATTTTTTTCCAGCGTACATGTAGTAAAGACATTCAATAAAAGACAACGTTACAACTATTTCTACTGAAGTGTAATGGTGTAGAATTGAAAGTCAAACTCTAGGGTGCGCCCTTTCCCCTATTGCCGCGTGTGTCCAAATTCATAGAGCTGCTTTTAATTTCCTTCAGCGAGAGACCTGCTTGAATGCAGCGCCTCTATGGTTCAGTGTCAACACATGATGGCTAGATCTTTCAAATGGTAAAGAAGGTTTGTTTTGCAACGCCAACTGTCGGTACATACTGACAGTAAATGATAATTTAGTGTATATTATTGGGTGCGTTCGATTAGCTTCCTTTTCTTTTTCCAGGACGAACGTGTGCAGATAATTACCCACGATCGTCCTGGTAAAAAAAACCGCCACACACCGGGGTCGACCCAGGGTAGCTAAACGAACGCACCCGTTGTATCTTGGTGATAGGGGAACTTGAAAGATGGAGATGGTCCATGTGGATGAAGGGAACTCACTTCTTGAAATGCTGGGAGGGTCTCCTTGACACATGCAAGCCAACAATAGATGTCGCATATCACTGCGACATACCCCTTGTATGGTTTAACTCTGTGTATGCATACTAACTTGTCCCTCTCGATGTTCTTCTGTGCAAAACCAAACAAGGTCTAAATTGGTAATTACTCAAAATAATTATTAGCATAAAACCTTTAACTTGATAACCTTGAGTAATAGGGAGCTGTTGATAGTATTTTTGATATATTTTTTTCAGAAAGAAGTAATTTTCCACTAATTTGATTTCGAGACCTCAGAATTTGATTTTAAGGTCTCGCAATCAAACATCTGAAAGCATACAACTTCGTGTGACAAGGGTGTTTTTTCTTTATTATTATCTCGCAACTTCGACGACCAGTTGAGCTCAAACTTGCACAGGGTTGTTATTTTATGCATGTTGAAATACACCAGTGAGAAGACTGGTCTTTGACAATTACCACTAGTGTCCAGTGTCTAACCTATTTATATAAACTAAATGCATTATGTCCTATATAGTATAGGCGATGTGACCTATGTTTACATTCAAACTGCCCTCTGTTGACAAAACACTATATACGTCATGTTTCGCCGGGCACTGAGTTGCGTAGTCACAGTAAGATTGCGTACACTTTCTAGCTGGCTGCTAAAACACAAAGGTTTTGCCCGGCGGTCTGCGCGCGGATCATGTTATGGTTTTCGTGTGACGTCAGAGGTCACATCGTCTATATATTACGTACAAATTGAACGCATTTGTTTTATTTATAATAATTATTTAATTATCATCATATTATTATTAATATATATTAGTTTAATTAATTTTCAAAATACTTGTTTTATAATTCATATTTAGTTTTTCCCCTTTGGCTTGCCATACATGTTGTTCAAGTTTGAACTGTGTGTTGACCAAAGATCGTATAGCGCCGGGCGCGTCGCCATGTGTTGACTCTCCACACAATCACGTGACAAGCCATGTAATTTCCAGTGTGGTGTTTCAATAGACCTTTCTTTTGCAACGTCACAGCCCGAGTTTTTGCCAACCCAGCTTGGAAAACTATGGCAAGCCGTAAGTGCAAATTAAGAAAAGATCGCTATTTTTTGTAACAATGTAACCAAATTTGTTGATTTTGTTAAAAACAAAACAAATAATTATGAGAGGTATTTTATTTAATTAAAAGTTTGCAGAAAATGCTGAATTTGGTTAAAACATCTGTTTTTAAGATTTAGTGTTTTACTAACATTCGGCCGACCATGCCAACCAAGGCGGTTTGTTTATCAACAAAAGAAAGTTCTATAGACGGGGAATTCGTTGTGTGCAATCGTGTTGTGGCTATCGCCATTGACATTCAGTAGCATGGGCCTACTATACACTTTGATCAGGATGGGCGTATAGTGTAGTCTGGCTTACAACCATAAAGACATACAACTAGGGATATGATAGACCGAGTAATGGTATTTCCGGAGCTGGAATTTTAAGCCCTGTAAACCTGGAATTGCAGACTCACCATTGAGCTCATTCGCGTGGATTCTGCATGGTGACTAAAACATGCCTTCATCACAGGTATTAGTCCGTCTTCCACAGACTACGCTCAAACGCAGACAGTTTAAGGATAAAATAACCATACATTTCCAAAAGTCGGAGGTCAGCAATGGTTTTGAAGTGGAGGATGTCAATATTATCCTGGAAAATGACAGTGAAATATGGCTGACAGTTACATTGAGCGAACCTGCAGGTTAGTTGGGCATTTTGTGCTTGTAATGTTTTTCTCCTATCTTTGTTATATTTCATTTTTTTAAATTTTCTTTTTTTTATGTAGGCCTATATATTGTTCACTTCAAAGGCCTAATCAGGTTATGTTTCCTATTCTACTTATATTCTAACACTCAGGTCAGGGCCATACTTTAGACTATGTAAAGGATAACTTTCCGTATGGCGCCACCACTTGTTCACTCATTTTTACAAAAAGGGAAATCTCATTAAGGTAAATACATGTAAGATACTATATTATTTCATATCGAATGAAAAAGCGGTGGCGCCATACGAAAACTTTTCCTATGTAAATGTCATGCAATTTAGTCTTCGGTCTACAGAAAGAAATGTTGACAACCCATGATGATTTCCTACATGACACTATATAGCCGGTGAATGTTCCATATTCAAATACAGTCATTTAAATGACATCCGATTTGAACTATCTTCGTTAAATTGGTGTTAATTGGGATTGCCATTGGCATGGGACTACAAATTGGTTTTCCCCAGAGGTGCAATGGGTCATCTGAATTGTCGTGGGCTACCGTCGACAATAATTAAATAATATACCATGTCGATATGGGAGAGAGGGTTTTCACCATACTTTTAAAACTATCCTTTCTCTTTGCTTTAACACATGCTTTGTTCTTGTACAGAAGTAGACCATCGAGCAATAAGTTAATTGCTCCATGAGTAGACCCTTCTCCTCTAAAAAGCTCTTATACTGAATTCCTGAGATTTCAAGCGCAGTGAAGACACAATGGGGTACACGCCCCATATCGAGCACCAATGTTGTGATATGCATTTTATTGTTGCAGTGTTCCAAGTATGTGTAGCGCTTAAGCATGACAATAATCATGGCCGTAGCTTTTACTTGGACCGGATGTTAACACTTTGCAAAAATGCTAACTGGACGTGTTTTCCAAAATACAGGTGTCGAGTTCGTACTTTCAAGAGAAAAACACCATGAACTGATCATTGATGGAGTTGCAATTCCACTTGAAGTAAAACCTGCACCAAGCTGGCGGCTAGTGTCACCTTCAGTTGATTCGGACTCGGATCTAGAGACTTGTGTGGTCTTGGTAAGTCCACTGTTTAGACAAACTGGTTATAACTTTGGCAAATGACTCTTAATTTTGGTTTTACCCGTATTGCTTGCACAGATGAGTGTTAGCACTGTATGACTTTCCCGAGTTTTGTGAACAAAATCACAGGCATATCACTCGGGTGGGATTCAAACCAACGAACTTCTGGAGCGAAAGTCTTGCCAACTATAGACCACCAGTAGCGGTTCGAGTCCACTGACTCTTGCTTTCATTACATCATGAATGAAGGTTTTCAATCCGGTTTCAAGGGGCCAGTGTTTCTGTGTGTTTCCCTCATACCTTAAATTAACATGAGCTCGAAAAACCGTTTAGTTCATGCATCTCTTCTCAAAATGCAAAGAGCAAGGAACAGCCTTGCTCCATGTCAAAATGTAGCACACAATGTTACACAGATTAGCGAAATAATAAACACCAAAGTGGACGTATGATTAAGCCAAGGCTAGAATACACATGTCTTAGCCAGACACACTACAAATGCAGAGACGAGACAAAACGGGGCGAGTCAGAAGGCTGGCACTATCACACAGTGATCACTATCACACAGTGATAGTTCCATGTGTCTTATGGGGGACTTAATCAACGGGCGTGGGACACAACATGGATAACTTCTCGTATGGCGCCACCACCTTTTCACCTCATTTTTACAAAAAGGGATATCTCATTGAGGTAAATTAAATACTATATTATTTCATATCATATAAACAAGTGGTGGCGCGACTGGCGCCATACGAAAACTTTTCCATAATTTTTTTGAGTAATTAACAATTACTGCCTTTTAAGTTGCATGACCCAATTTTTGCCGAATCTTGTTATAAAGTAACTTAGCACCACGAAACAGAGGAACAACAACCCTCTTTTGAACGCCATAAAGATGAGAAATTAATCTTTAATTACTGTTTAAAGGCCAAGGCACCTGACGAAGAGGCTGAAGTATGACTCAACAAATAGTCAACAAGAATAACTTTAAAGTTGTGATAAATTCAAACACAAATGTAAATAATTCACAACAATATTTGCTGTGTATAGGCAACCTCAAACACAGTGATCTTTAGCCAGTTGTTCATGAGTGTGCTTTGCAGTATTTGACGCGAATGGGGGAAAAAATCTATTGTTTGGGGAATTCCGAGTTCACGGTTCATTGTTCGTGATCGTCAAACCGGTTGCCTGTTAATTTTGCCCACAAAGACATTTGAAGCGCTGATATGACTTCACAACACAAAGGGGTCATTTTATATGTTTTCACGGTTTATTTTGTCTCTTTTTCTCATTAAATAAAAAGAAAGAAGCCGATGCCGAAGTTGAGGAAGATGAGCAACTGATCGAAGTGACTGGTTTTAAATGGTTACATGATATGGAGGTCCTTAAATTGTACTTTGAGAACCCACGGAAATCTGGAGGAAGTGAAATAGAGACGATCGAGAGAGATTCTAAGACTGGTGCCGTCAGAATTACCTTCAAAGACCCATCGGGTAAGTGGTATCATCCATCATGAAAGTTCACTGTGTATAGGTTTTTGATGAGGTCTTGAAATCAAGACAAACACAGGATACTTTTTACTCCAATCAAATTTTCAACATGCAATTTGTTGTTCTGATATATTCTGATAACCAGTTGCTGCTACGGTTGAAGCAAGGAAGCACAAGCTAGCCGGCGCAAATCTGAATGTTAAACTGATCACCAAGAAGAAACGTCGACCACTTCCAATCAACGCACGATGTCTGTTTCTAGAAGGAATACCAGATGGCTGCTCCTCTGAGCATTTAAAGCTCTTTATTGAGAATAGAGCATCCATGAATGAGGAACCAACCATCCAATATGGAGAGAAGCCTGGGACAGCTATATGTACATTCTCATGTGTTATTCCAGGTATGGTGAGATGCTCTCTAATTCCATTTGGAATTAGTGATTATTGTTTTGGGAAGTTTTGATCAATATGGAAAATAAACGACTTTGAAAAGTTATCTAAAGTTTTGCCATTCCTAACAGGACAATGAGGAATAGGGATTGACCACAGTTTGGATAATTCAATTATCAGTCATCGAATGTCATAAACAATTATCGCAATTTAAGTTTTCATATTTTTATCTTTTCAAAAACCATATTAATTGGTGAAGTGAAAATGTCTTGGAATGAGATTGATATTAAACATTTTTTATAATATACTGCTTTAGACTTTGGTACATAAATGTTTCTCAGAAGAAACTGGGTGTAACTTTTTAAGCTTAAAGGCAGTGGACACTATTGGTAATTACTCAAAATAATTATTAGCATAAAAACTTACTTGGTAACGAGTGATGGGGTTGATAGTATAAAACATTGTGAGAAACGGGTCCCTCTGAAGTAAGTTATCGAGAAAGAAGTAATTTTCCATGAATTCAAGACCTCAGATTTAGAACTTGAGGTCTCGAAATCAAGTAGCAGAAAGTACACAACTTCGTGTGACAAGGGTTTTTCTTTCTTTCATTATTATCTCGCAACTTCGAGGACCGATTGAGCTCAAATTTTAACAGGTTTGTCATTTTATGCATTGTTGAAATACAGCAAGTGAAAAGCATGCAACTACCAATAGTATTCATTGTCTTTAATGAAGATGTCATGTTACATTTTGAACTTGAAGCAGCAGCGTGGCTTTAGACCAATATCATGGTGCAGCCATCTTGAGTTCTTCCCATTGATATCAATGTAACCAAGACGAGGCTGGAAGAACAAAACAGTCTGGTTCCTATTTGCAAAATGATTATTAGCATTCATTAGTGTCACTCGAAACAAGGAACATGACCAAGATGGGGACATCATGAAAAAGGTCTATATGGTAGTTTTTATTAAGGGGAGGTCATATTTTTATCTTTTTTTAGGGCACTATTATATTTTTAATTATTCCTTATTTTGTTTAGGGGAGGGGGCACTTTAGGACACTGAAAAAATTAATTGTAAAGGTTCATGCCTACCTACCCCTAATCCCCTGGCTACACTGCGTTATTATAATTATGGGTTGTTTAACCAAAATAATTCATGATATTATCATGAAAAGTATCTTAAAAGAGTTCTGATTAATTGTTTCCAAATCGTCGTATCTCAACTTTTTAATTGTGTATTTTTATTATCAAAATACTTTTAACATTCAAGATATTTTAACAATGTTAAGGAAGAGATTAAGTTTGACACTAGCTAAGGAGTTTTATAGCACGCATAAATCTACCATATAAACTGCCTAAGTGAAATATTTATGTTTTGGAATAAAATAAACCTTCTTTATATCTGCTTCAGATCTCGATGAGACGTTGACTAATATTTCTAAGAAGAAACTTAAAGGCGTTGTATTAACAGCAGAGAAAGTTCATGAAACTGATGCAGTCTTAGTAACAGGTAAAATGTTTGCATGTGAAAACTTAGTCTTTCAGTCTTCAGTGTAGTTTTATGTCAATCACCTGTTCTCACAAAAAAGGTATTCATTTACAAAATTTGAGGGAATTACAGATACAAAACGTGAATTTATACTTGTGTTTTACTTAAATGTTAAGTAAAGGATATCATTGATTCTGCCACTAACTGAGTGCCTGTTTATTCACATGTTTTCCTTATAAAGGATGTTCACAAGTTGTAAGTTTGATTGAAGTCATTGATCTGTATTTTGACATCAAGAAGAAGAGTGGAGGCAGTGGAGTGAGAGAGGTACAACCAGGACCCGTGGATGGACAGGCAATCGTTCACTTTGATGACTGGAATGGTTTGTATTCAGATAATTCTTTTTACATTTTGGTATATTATTGTTCAGCAATTTTACTTCAAGATGTTACTCATAATAATCTTATTCACTGTAAGTTTTGATGAAATATTCTATGCCATCCAAAGTAGCACTCAAAAGATTTGAATCACAAAAGAGCAACTGAGGTAAGCATTTTTTTCTTGAACAATTCCACACCGAATCTTTCAAGTATGGGAGGATGGTACACTGAAATGAAATGGGTTCATGTATTACTTTTTGGCCAAGATGTGACAGCATTATTGTTTTTATTATTGTAAGAAAAATTTACTTATGATAATAATAAGTTTCATGTTATACTTATGCCCAAAAGTTGTGAATGGAGTGTTGCGCAAAGATCATAAGATTGGTGGAAAAGTAGTAAAAGCTGAAACGTATCATGAATGTCTTGGGAAACTGGACCATGGTGATCAGGCGTCCGTCTCACACACCGCTGGCAAGACAAGCCCTGAACAGTTGAAAAGAGGACCCGGTAATGTAGCATCAAGCATCGAGGGAGCTGAAGCACAAGAGACTGGCCAGAAAGTAGGGACGAAGAAACCACACCAAAGAGTCCAGGTACCATTCCAAGGAGAACAGGGAGGCAAGGCAAGTGTTGCTTTTAACTCGGTATCGACAAATTACAAATGCATTGTATAACTAAAAAAATGAATGGTCTGGGGGTCGATTTCACAAAGAGTTAGGACTAGTCCTAACTTAGGACTAGTCCTACAAGATATTAAAAACGTATGGCTAGTCCTAGGTTAGGACGAGTAACTTGTCATAATTCGAGATAAGACTAGTCTTAACTCGTTGTGAAATGCACCCCTGTACACGTTTGGTAATGACTCTGAAAATAAATGGCAATACAAACTTACTACGTAAAAAGGACAGCAACTTTGGACAATAACTTTTCACTTCGCAGTTGTGTGGTTGTGGAAAAGGTTGTTACTTTTTTATTGCAATGGCTGATGTTTTGAATGATGGAAGGGAATCTTGGTTTATTGTGTGTGTTTATTGTTGTTTTTAAAACCTAAGGCTGTTGACACTCGGGAAGGGTTCCAAGGAAGCCATAACGAAAGTTACGAGCAACTGATTGAAGTGACTGGCTTCAAACCGTCCACAGATGATGAGATCTTCAAGCTCTATTTTGAAAATCGTGGAAAATCTGGAGGAGGTGAAGTAGAGACGATCGAGAGAGATTCTAAGACTGGTGCCGTCAGAATTACCTTCAAGGACCCATCGGGTAAGTGTGATATCATGGCCATTAAATCTTGCAAGAATAACCAATACAAAACAACATCATTGGGAATGGAAGCCAAAAGAAAACCACTGCCATGCAGGTCCGGCCAGCGGCATTTAGAGTAGAGAGTCCGTTTTAAAGCAGGGCTCTCTCTGACGTGTACATGCATACAAAGCCTGACAAATATTACAGATTAAACAAATAAGTTTTTAGCAACCCTTTGAACTTGGTAATGGAGCTAGATTTGTTGATTGTGTTGGGGATGGATTTCCAAATCCTATAGGGCCTGCAACTTGAAAACAAACACAGTTATTAATTCTTCAAGAATTTTTGTTCTTGAAATATTTTTGTTTTTGAAAAAAAAGTTGCTGTTGAAGTTGAGAGGAGAAAGCACAAGCTTGTTGGTGCAACGCTGAAGATCAAACTGATCACCAAGAAGAAACGTCGACCACTTCCAATCAATGCACGATGTATGTTTCTAGGAGGGATACCAGATGGATGCTCATCTGAGCGTGTGAAGCTCTTTATTGAGAATAGAGCATCCATGGATGAGGAACCAACCATCCAATATGGAGAGAAGCCTGGGACAGCTATATGTACATTCTCATGTGATATTCCAGGTAAGGAGGTATTAAAATATATAAATGAAACATAATAATTGATAAAACAGTTGACTATTCCAACCTAAAGAAATTGTGTTCAAGTAAGAATGTGCGCAGAAAAGTAACATACTCAACAAAAGCTGTATTCAAACTGGATATTCTTTTTGAATAATGATGCCGACGGGCCAACCTTTTGGATAAATAATTGGCCTTCAATGGATGTCAGTAAAGCGATATAATCTTTTTTTTTTTATTAATAGCAGTGGACACTATTGGTAGTTACTCAAAATAATTATTAGCATAAAAACTTACTTGGTAACGAGTCATGGGGAGCTGTTGTTGGTAGAAAACATTGTGAGAAACGGCTCCATCTGAAGTAATGTAGTTTGCTAGATAGAAGTAATTTTCCACGAATTTGATTTCGAGACCTCAGATTTACAATTTGTGATCTCGAAATCGAGCTAAAACTGAGACGAAAACTATTACTTTTACTCATTTCTCAAAATTTACAGCACCTCAGTAAGTAAAATTCCAAGGGAAGCTTTCTACTATCATAATCTTCAAACTGTGTAAGTTTAATGTAAATCTGTGGACATTGTGATTTTTGTTAGGAAAAAGTACATTCACCCTTTAAGTCATGACATTGTCTAACTGAATGCAATCTTGCCTTCACTGCTTTAGAATTGGATGATGTTATAACCAAGATTCCAAAGAAGAAACTTCGTGGCGTTCAAATAACAGCAGAAAAAGTTCATGAATCCGATGCACTCCGAGTACAAGGTAAATTATGCATGTGTGCCTGGTGTTTATTTATGTACGATACTTTGCAGGTTCACTTGTAACAAACCCGTGAAAATTTGAAATCAATTGGTCGTCGAAGTTGCGAGGAGATAATAATGACAGAAAAAACACCCTTGTCACACGAAGTTGTGTGCTTTCAGATGCTTGATTTCGAGACCTCAAAATCCATTTGTTGTTGTACAAAATGGAAATAAAACAAACAAACTTCAACCACGCCGAGACATGTCCAATTTCATTGAACAAACATGCAAGTTATCATTTACAACTTAGCAGAACTAACTATAGGTATTATATGGTATACACAATGTGAAATGGTGTAGTTTGGAAAATCAAGAGAACAGAATTTAAACATTTCCCATTCACCATATTGTTCAGTAAATCATTATAAATATTGTATTACTGGTGTTAACTTTCTTTATTGTTTCTTTACATATTATCTTCCTTATTAAGGATGTCCGCAAGACATAGATTTTGAAATGATTGAGTTGTATTTTGACAACAAGGAGAAGAGTGGAGGCGGTGGAGTGAGAGAGGTACAACCAGGACCCATCGTCTACTTTGAAGACTGGAAGGGTATGTACAGCACCTATCTTAATCAAACCAAAATAATGGTCTTCATTTTGAACTTACTCTATAAATCTAAGTAACTTGATTTAAAGACGCTGGACACCTTTGGTAGTTGTCAAAGAATAGTCTTCTCACTCGGTGTATCTCAACATATGCATAAAAAACTGTAAAAATTTGAACTCAGTTGGTCGTCAAAGTTGCGAGATACTAATGAAAGAAAAAACACTCTTGTCACACGAAGTTGTGTGCTTTCAGATGCTTGATTTCGAGATCTCAAAATCTAATTCTGAGGTCTCGCAATCAAATTCGTGGAAAAATTACTTGTTTCTCGAACACTACGTCACTTCAGAGTGAGCAGTTCCTCACTATGTTTTATACTATCAACAGCTCCCCATTACTTGTTACCAAGTAAGGTTTCATGCTAAAACAATAATTTTGAGTTATCACCAATAATGTTTACTGCCTTTAAATGCAATGAGTAATAATTCAATTGAAATAAAATTAAAGAAAAAAAACGCTTCAGAGCCAACAGCATGAATCTGCTGATAACAAAATCACCGGATTGTTATTTTACTAAAATTTATTTCATACCTACAGTGGTTCAAGACGTTTTAGCAAGAGGTCTTCATAAGCTTGGTAGTACTGAACTTCGAGTCGACTCATACTATGAGTTCCTCGGAAGACTGAGCCCGCTTGATGCCCCAACTCCACATATCCCAAAACCAGTGTCAGTAGAAGTACATGAACCTATTATGGAATTCCTCTATGGGAAAGGTGAAAATGCCAAGAAGAAGTTGTTGAAAGACTTGGCCAAGATGAAAGCCAATCTGCTGTGGCCGGATGGTTCTCAGAAGTCTCAAGCTAAACTGAAGCCAGTAGAATATGACTCCCAGCCTCAATCATCATGGTTGAACTGGGAAAAGGAAGCTGTCGATGTTCTGACCGACTTCATGAACGGATACAAAACAGCCCGAGTTCCAGTTCCGCAAACACTGTGGAAGGGTGCTGCTGATAAACTGCAGAAGATGACTACAACTTGCTCGATGGTCCCAGATGCTCAACGTCATGAAGTGATACTGGTCGGGGAGCACCGAGATGTTGATGTCACTGAAGCAACAATCATTGACATCATCATGGAGTTACAGAAGGAGGCTGACTATGATGCTGAACAAGTAACAGAAGACATCAACTGGGATACAGAGATCCTGCAGCTTTTTACCTTGTGTGGGATTAAACAAGAGATCGAAAAGTCCTTTCCAGCTCTGAAGATTACAATTTTCAGCTCTCCTGGTAAAACTGGCATTACTCTCGGGGGAACAAGGATAACCGTCAAAGAGGTGGAGCTAAAGATAAGGAGGAGGATGGACAGTTTGGAAAAGACTGAGTTCAAAGTTGGGAGTATCAAAGTGCGGTTTGTTCAGAGTGTTCTTGACAAAATTTATGAAGCTCTAGGGTCAAAGGATATTCTCGCAGCATGCAGTGGATCTGATGATGGGAAGATCACAATACATGGTGCTACTAGCAGAGATATCAGGGAGGCTAAAGCATACATCGACCATGAAATAGATGAAGATGTGATTCCCATCAAAGGTTCTGCATTAGCTGTTGTACAAGGCAACGAGGGGAAGAAACTTGTAGATTGTATCAACAAGCAAAAGTTGGTCATGGTGGAAATGAGGCAAGGTATGTATACTGATAAAGTATAACTATTGAAAGTTATCGAACAAAGAAAAAGTTAGCAGAGTTAGATTTGAATCTGCGACCTCCCTGGTGTGTGTGTGTGTGTGTGGGGGGGGGGGGGTCTCCATGTTATTTTTGTCAATGTTTATGCTAGTCAAAATCCGTTCAAAATGAAACTTTCGTTTTAGCCAGGGATCACACAAACTGCCTGGGAAATGACAGTAGAGAGGTTAACTATTTAAAGGTGGACCCGACTTTTTGCTTCAAAAAACAAGTAATAAGCCACAATTTGTGAGAAACTAACTTAAGACAGGTTAACTGGGTGGATTTGAGTTAATCATGAGTTGCGCAAAGACAAATTAATGCTAGAGTTGGATTTTAACTTGTAATCTCGGGGTTAAAGTGCCGACGCTCTACCAATTGATCCATTTATAGCCCTAATACTGTTGGCTCGATATTTTGTTAAATTGTCATTTTGTGGTTTATCACTGGTACAGTTGAAATTATCATAGAACCTATACATTTTTTAGTGGTATTTTTTGAAAAATTGTTTCGATTCTTTTAATTTAAACAAATTATATTTGTTATCTTTGCAGACAGTATCGAGCTCGCGGGATTCAAGTCTAAACTGGAGGAAGCGAAGACTCAGATCATAAAGTTCCTTAAAAACACAACAATTATTAAGGAACACATTCCTTGCCGCGCTGCTGATCTAAAGACAATCGATAACCTCTGGCCTGAAGAAGTTGAGTTTGTAGAAATGAAAAATCAGGCAAACTACGTCAAAATAGAGTCGAGGACACACGGAAGCAAGACCGGTTTTGCTATTGAAGGCAACCAAGACGGCATTGAAACCGCTCGAAACTGTTGTCTGTTGCTAATGGAAAGACTTTATAGAAACCAAGAAGACACACACAAAAGTTATAAGCCACAAACAATAGCTGTAGATCAGCTGCAATCAGATCAGCCAGCACAGGTGAATATTATTGTCATTAAGTTATAATATGTTAAATTGATTTTAATAAAATTTGTGACTTAATTAAAGGCAGTGGACACTAATGGTAATTGTCAAAGACTAGTCTTCACAGTTGGTGTATCTCAACATAAGCATAAAATAACCAACCTGTGAAAATTTGAGCTCAATCGGTCATCGAAGTTACGAGATAATAATGAAAGAAAAACACCCTTGTCACACTAAGTTGTGTGCGTTTAGATGGGTGATTTCTAGACCTCAAAGTTCTAAATCTGAGGTCTCGAAATCAAATTCGTGGAAAATTACTTCTTTCTCGAAAACTATGGCACTTCAGAGGGAGCCGTTTCTCACAATGTTTTATACCCTCAACCTCTCCCGATTACTCGTCACCAAGAAGGTTTATGCTAATAATTATTTTGAGTAATTACCAAAAGTGTCCACTGCCTTTAAGGCTCTGTAGTGGAGTGTATTTTTAAAGGCTCTGGACACTGTTGGTTATTACTAAAAAATAATTATTAGCATTAAACCTTACTTGGTAACGAGTAATGGAGAGCTGTTGATGGTACATGTATAAAACATTGTGAGAAACGGCTCCCTCCGAAGTAACGTAGTTTTCGAGAAAGAAGTAATTTTCCACGAATTTGGTTTCGAGACTTTAGAATTACATTTTGAGGTCTCGAAATCTAACGTCTGTCAGCACACAACTTCGTGTGACGGGTGTGTTTTTTCTTTCATTATTATCTCGCAACTTCGACGAACGATTGAGCTCAAATTTGCACAGGTTTGTTATTTTGTGCATATGTTTGTTTTGGACAACTACCAATTATAGTGTCCAGTGTCTTTAAGGGGATTAGCTGATGCATAAACGATGTATGATCAAGTGCAACAAATCTGATTGAATTTGTTTTGTCAAGCAATGGTAAGAGATTGTAGTTGGGTGCAAGAAATTCAGGGACTGACCCGAGACACGGCTCTCCTGGTAGTTGTTTTTCTTCGGAGAGGAGGGTGGGGGGGGGGGGGGGGCAAAAAGCGAATGTGTGAGTAGTGACAAGTTGGGAATCAATATGTCAAGCTTGTTTACTTTTTATGACATGTTTGTTTCCTTCAAAAGTTTAATCTAAAGCTCGGATTCTGTCTGATAATTTCATTATCCTACTAGAGAAGCTATACACAATCGGTGATCGTTAAATGTATCATAATTTTGATACCCGTAAAGTTAATGTTTTTACATCACATTATCTTAAGATTTAAAAAAATAGTTGTCCACTGTAGAAGTCTACGAAATATACTTGTTTTTTTTTCTTTTTTTCTTTTACAAACCAGCAGTTACAGAACGTAATGGTAAAAACAAAAGCAACTGTTTTTTCGTCTATGTCTATCTTTCTCTCTCTCTCTTCCAGGCCTGCAGTTCAGTAGAAGTTGAGATTGACCCAGGCCCTGCCAACCCGCTGCCTGCATCCTTTCCACGTCCTCCAACCACCGACTTATCCGTCTATTGGCAGTCTCTTCCTCCACGTAACTCCGTTGACTAGGCTCCTCTGAATCACCGGGGAGCATCGGGTTCTCAGCGGGTCGTTGCCCAACAGTGCGCGGGGAAACACAACGCTGGTCCCCATCTCGTGGCTGACCCCGACCCGCTTCTGCCTGGGTGATGTCCGGCATGAAACAGTGCCTCTTACTAGGACGTCTGAGGACAGTGTTATTTAAGAATAATCTTTCGGCTGCGACATCGCCATCTTCTAAACAGTCGACAGTGTCGATCAATCGACTGTCTCGCCGATCGGAACTTGCTGCTGTGCGGGTGCAGAATGCATTGACTTTGGCCGACACCACTCGGAACTCTTTGACCGCGCGGTTGTGCAAATCTACCCGTCTGTTCTCCCGCAGTTCGTCCTGATCCTCGGAACCCTGGAAGCTTTTCCCCAATCCGCTGCCGGAGTTCTGACTTCCGTGTCTCGACCTCAACTCGTGCAAGGCTGATCCACCGTCACTGCCCAAGGACAGTCCCGGAACAGACATGGATCTTTTCAAAGTCCGGACCTTTGAAGCGGGTTTTGTTGACCTTTCAGAAGCAGAAGGTGGCGATGGTTTTGTTGAACGCCCCATCATGGAACCGGTAGATATTCGTCTCTGTTTAGGAGTCTTCTGTTCTTTCGTATCGCCAATCTGAGGCAAGCGAAACGTCGACATTATTTCAGTGAATACACAGGAGTGATTTTTTTAGGAGCAGATTTTTCTATTCATGGGGCTTGCCGACAACTATAGCCACGGTCCTCGTGACGCAACAGTGACGTAGCAGTGACATTGCGTTCGTACACTATTCAGGCCACATGCAAGATCAGAACCAAACTACAGCGCATGATCAATCGACTGTATTGTGTATATACCTTTCCTCCATTCGGCTTTCAGAGGTGTCTTGCTCGGGGTCAATTTGACAACTGTTGAAAAACAATAAAAAGATGTAAAGATTAAGCTTAACGAAAACGTGTTTTCGGTAATGAGATGGCATGATTAAACACGCTATTATAAAAAAAAAAAAAAAAAAAAAAACATACTTTGAAGCTAGGCATTTACGTGCATGACGTCAGTCTTGTCAGACCCCCTGTCCACAACATACATGTATTACAGTACTTGTACATCCATCGTAAACGCTAGATCAACCGTACATCCGTACCACAAGACCGTCATTATTACTGATGCGGGATCGAGGCAGCTCGGCGTAATTCACGCGCTTCGAAGTGTGACGTCAGACAATGTTAAGGATAATCCCAATTTGCAGCATTGTTGATACTTTTTAGGGAATAACAGTGCGAGTACCCGGTCTACACTGCGTGGTAATGACCGGGTTGGTGGCTTGCGCTGTTAACGGACCGAGCCGGACGACGCTCATGAAGTGCATTTTGTTTAAGCCCCTATTGAATATAACGGGGCACAGTTACTTTATTGATCATGCACCAAACTTCCCGATCGATAGAGCGGCACATATTCTTTTCATTCAATTGTGATGATCAGAAGATGGCCATGTCATTATGAAAGGGGTCTACGTAGGTCCTCCTAGTGGTGGTAATGGGGGGGGGGGGGGGCAAATTGGGTATAAGGTTTCTCCAATTGTAGGGCTATATTATGCCTATAAGGTTTTCCCGGTCAATTTCGGCAAATGAACAGCCAATTTAACCACCAAGCCAAAAACGCGATACTCTGAATGTTTTCTTCAACATTTTTCTCTTTTGAGGCAATTTTCAACTTTGATTTTTAGATTAGAAGGTATAAACTGATCAACAGGTGTTTTAATTGATTCGGACGCGACCTTGTTGTAAATAATTAATTTTAGTGTCAGAGGTCACACGTTCTGTTTTCCTAAGGTGTTTTCCTAAGGTGTTCACATTTCGTCCAAGATATATTATTTTCTTTGTTCAACCCCAAAAATCAAGATATATTATTTTAAAACAAACATTTGATTTAGAAAGAAATACGTTCTCCGTTTGACGTGTTTTTTTCTTTCTTTTTTCTCGTTCCGTTACGCGTGAGACTTGGATAGTCTATTGCAGTTCGTGCTGACGTCACGCGGAACTTGTACCTTTTGGTGATCAAAACTTAGTGCAAACTATACGAGCATTTTTTTTTTCTTTTTCCAAAGGTTTTATGAACAACGATCCTCATTTCAGTTGTAGCAATTGAAACAACAATTGTCTTCTGAGTTTTCTAAATGATATTGATATATTTGACGTTGGGCCCTCCTTCAAAAGGAAAAAGTAATAGGGCGTTTATAAGTTTTAATGAGTTATCTGAGTTGTATCATGTTTGGCGAATGTTAAACTTTGGCTGTTATAAATCGGGGGAAAAACCAATTTTAATGTTAAATAGCTAGGGAAGCTAGTTTTGTTTGCTAGGGAAATGTAAAATACCAGCTCAACCAAAGGAGCCTAAAAAAAGTTCAAAGTTTGGGCACTTAGGCTCTGCCTATCCCCAAAGAACATTCTTCCTTGTCAACCAAACGGCTTTGTACAATTCAGAAAAGAAGAAAAAAATACAAACTTTCAATGTCTCTTGTCAGATCAAATTTTGGGTTATAGTCCTCTTTCATTTCTTTCTCAGCAAGATACTAATCATTTTTGTATATTTAACATTGTATTTTGGATGGTAGGCCTGAACTCTGAAGCATAATTTTGTGCTTTGAGCAGCTTTTTAAAGTTGTACCATAGGCCTTTGATAAGTACCGGGTTGTGAGTTAGGGCGAAGAACACCATCAAAGTCACGTAATTTCTATAGGAGGGTAAGGGTGTGTTGAAGTTTTCAGGCTTCCTCAAATATTGACCCGCGAAAAACCTCTCTATTGATTTAGTCCCTCGCTAACAATTAATTGTGACTGGGGTCGATTGGTCTATTAATGGGCAGCGACTCTCTCAAGAATGTGCTATTGATTTTTCCACTATTGTCCTTCTTTTGTTTGTACCCTTTGTCAGGGGAAATTTCTCAGTGTATGCCGAACACTTTCTCGAGAGCTGTAAAAACACAAACATTCGTCTTAAGAAGTTGTGAGAGAGGATGGGGCATGTACTTTTTTTGTACAAGAGGAAAAGTTCAGATATGTTGAAATGCAAGACTTGTGTGAAGACCTATATTCATATTCAATTACTGTTTTGTGTCAAGCTTAAAGCCATTGGACACTTTCGGTAAACAGTATTGTCCAAGTCCCACACTTCGTGTATCACAACTTATATATCAAATAACAAACCTGTGAAAATTTAGGCTCAATCGGTCATCGGAGTCGGGAGAAAATAACGGGGAAAACCCACCCTTGTTTCCGCACGTTCCGCCGTGTCATGACATGTGTTTAAAATAAATCCATAATTCTCGACAACGAGAATTTATAATTGTTATGTTTTCTCGAAAAGTAAAGCATTTCATGGAATAATATTTCAAGAGAAGTCTTTCGCCATTACCTTCTGTAAACCCTGTAAATTATTTGTAAATCTGTGAACTTTTTTTTTCTGTACCGAAAGGGTCCAATGGCTTTAAAGGCAGGTTACTACTTGCACTTATTGTAATTGTCTTCTCACTTGGTGTATCCCAACAACATGAATTAAAATAACAAACCTGTGGACATTTGGGCTCAACTGGTCATCGAAGTTGCAAGCAAATAATGAAGAAAGAAAAAAACTTGTTGCATAGATGTGCTTTCAGATGTATAATGTATACATGTGAAGACGTCATGCCTGACGCTTAATACACATTTTGGGTGAACATTTGAATTTTCTTTATACAACTACACTTCTTCATGGGGAGTCGTTTCTCATAATGTTTTATAGTGCTTGGCACTCAACTTGCCAAACATAAGTGTTTTTGGTCATTAACTTACATAGTAACTACAAGAAATGTACTCTGCCTTTAAATATCCACGGTATTAGTTTTAGGACCAAGACGTACACATCTGATTTTAGTGTGGATTATCAATAATTTGTTTTACTTTAGAAATAACTTTAGATATTTGGACAGAAGTGTTATTGTCGCCCGCAACAAGTATTTTGTTTCTCAAACTTTAAAGCAGACTTTTATTGCAAATCGTTTTTAACTAAGGATATCTAGCCTTTCAGTTTACCTACAGCCTATTATACATACTTTGTAAATTAGAGAAAAAAAAAACGTTTAGTTTTTTAATTCTAATCCATCTGGTTAGAAAGTTTGAAAACTATTTTGAAGAAATGCAGATCTTCAGTTATGTTTTTTCTCGAACACTTTTTCTTTTAGAATGCCTCAGTTATCATAAACTACCACATGATGGCATTGAAGTTTGGGGAAAATCGAGTTTTTCTTTTGCTATATTAGATCGTTTAGACTTTGTCTTAATTTAAGTTTGCAAGACTCCCCCCCCCCCCGGACAAACAAAGTAAAATACAACGATGAACAACAACATAGAAATTTGCAATTTTGGAATAAAAGAAACTTAACTTACCATTTTGTTCACTCAAAATTAATATGCACGACTTTTCTCCTTCATTAAATAACAATCCTTGAAAAATGTTCTACCGCAGACGTGTGTCCCACTATCACCGGGTGTTCTTTACTTTATCTTTGGACTCGCAGCTTCGGGTCCGTTGCGTTGCATCTTTTGGTATGTTTGATTACGTAATTCGGCACAGCGCCCTCTCTAAACTTACACAGATAGGTGAGATCGAAATCATGCTATTACAATCGTAGAGCAGGTCCTTTAACTAATGCCTACATACCATATCATTGTCGTTTTGAAGTGAAAAGGTGATAATATAATCAGAATTTGTTTTTTCATGTAGACCATCGGACATTGTAATCAAAACGTCGATAAGTATTATTAATCCAATACTATTTTCACAACCTGCACTGTTCAAAGAAGACTAGACATTTTGCCCAGCCCAACATTCATTTGTATGAACTTAATAAATAAGTGACGGGTTTTTGTTTCAAAACCATTCTTCAAGTTAAAAACTTAAATGCCAGTAGATAGAACTAATCATTATTCAAGTTTCCAGTAGAAGGTGTTGTAATAGACAAGTAATCAGAGTTTGTGATGATGTGATCCAATACCCATGAAATAACAAACCTATGAAATATGAAGCTCAATGGTTCATCGGAGTCCTGAGGAAAAAAGAGCGTTTTAAAACATCTGACTTTATGTAGCAACCCAAGCAATTTCAAGGGAACTTTCTACCATGATCCGATGTTTTAACATTGGGCCGTATTCATAAAAAAATAGCAATCGCTCTTTCTAGGCTTTTGCATCACATCTTTATACAGATATCTGTCAGTATTTATATTTTCAATCGGTCAAGAACTTTTCCGAACCACGCCAATAATTACAAACACGAACACACACACAAAATACTTTGTATCGTCGTTTCCTCTGGTTTATTGTTATTACATTGGACCTTATGATATGCACGTGGTTCCATTTGAGTAGGGCGCCCTCTGTTAGAGGTCAAAAGAAGGTCGCTGATTGGTTCATTATGTGTACCGCGCGTTGATTTGTACCATACGGTTTTTAAAGATGGCGGCCCCCACTGATGTTGTCTACGTGCATGAGGTCCATAAATTAGGCAAGTAACCTTTAATGAATTTACAGTTAATCTGGAAGACACTTTAAGTAACCAAAATATATACATACAAATTCCATCCCATTTTGAGTTTTTTTTTTTATACAAACAGACATCTAGGTCGCTGTTTAAAGGCATATTAATTCTTGATCTTGGTATAATTGAACAGCTCCTTTCTAAATTCTATAGAAACAACACTCACCACATGGGCACTGAAGAAACATACATTGTACATTCTAGAAATAAACATTAAAGATTTGGGAAAGTTTCCGCCAGCACTTTTTAATTCGATATGAAATAATGTGGTATCTAATTTGGATAACTTTCCGTATGGCGCCACCACTTTTTCACTCATTTTTACAAAAAGGGATATATCAATCAGGTAAATAAGTTCCTATATTATTTTATATCGAATGAAAAAGTGGTGGCGCCATACGGAAACTTTTCCTCTAATTTACCTCAATGAGATATCCTTTTTTTCAAATTGAGTGACCTCAATGAGATATCCTTTTTGTCAAATTGAGTGAAAAACTGGTGGCGCTATACGAAAAGTTATCCAAAGAGTTCTACATAAACTGTTTTAAGATTTGGCCTAAAATGAAAGTCTTACAAGTGGAAATTTCCCTCCCTATTTAAAAAAAAAACCCAACAAATTGGTGTATTAACAAACGATTTCAAAACCTTTAATTTTGTGGGGTGTGTATGGTGGCATCGTCTGTGCACTGAAGTAATGGAATATGATTGTGTATACTGTGTAGATGCAATCACCACATGATATCATTCTGCAGGGAAGCATAGTGCATCTATCAATGAAAACCCACAGTGAATCAAACAGTAGGAGGGTTGACTGTGTACTGTGTAGATGCATTTATTACAAAAAAGGGTTACATCATTCAAAAGCACAGTGGATGACATTGAATGGTTTGACAGTAGGAGGGTTGACTGTGTATACGCATTCATTACCACATCAGGCTTACATAGTTTGTCTATCATTCAAAACCACAGTGGATGATATTGAATGGTTAGACAGTAGGAGGGTTGGCTGTGTATACGCATTCATTACCACATCAGGCTTACATAGTTTGTCTATGATTCAAAACCACGGTGGATGATATTGAATGGTTAGACAGTAGGAGGGTTGACTGTGTATACGCATTCATATTGAATGGTTCTAAAAAAGACAGGAGGGTTGACTGTGTACCGTGTAAGTATTTATCACATGATATCATATTGCAGACTGACACAGTCTATATATCATTCAGAACCACAGTGTGGATTATATTGAATGGTCACACAGTAGGAGGGTTGACTGTGTACATGTATGCATTCATTACCACATGCCATCATACTGCAGGCTAGAATAAGTTTATCTATCATTCAAAACAAAAGTGTTTGTTGGTCAGAAAGTATTGATGATACTGTACGATTGGAAAATCTACATGACCGACTCTGAGTCTCACATAAATAATCTCCACATTTTACAAAATCAAACTACTATGTTTTTAAATGAGAAGCACTGGGTACACAGCTAATTAAATTAGAACAACATAAATTCAATAGCATCGGAATAATAAATCATTGATTTTAAAGATCTAATGAATCTGGGATGATCAACTTGAATGAAATTAATATAATGAGTTGTTAATGGTGAATGAGTTGCTAATGACTACATACACTTGAGTAAAACTAAAAAAAACAAAATGTTATACTGTACGAAATAATTTTTAAAAGATGGTCACGTTTTTGAGATATCGCTGAAAAACCGGAGCGAATATGTCCCAGCAGGAGAAACAAGTTGCATGGGAAGGAAGCGTTACTGACATAAAGATTCTCAGATTAAACATTTTGTATGAACCTAAATTACTTAGAAGTAAAATGTTTTCCGAAATACTTTATACTTTCGAAAGTTGCTGTAGGCTTCTAACCAAAAGTTTGTATTGCCAATAATGTTAAGAGTGATTAAAAAACAAATGCCTTCACTTTAACGGATGGTTCAAATGCCTTGTTTTTTTTTGTGAATAATTTAGTGAAATATAAACTGTCTGTGAATGTATAAAATTATTTCAAGTTTTAATGAAGATTTGAAATACATCCTTCAAAATATCACTGCCACTGTCACAACAACGCCAATATTGGAACAAACTGCACTCTTTAAGTATACACACCACGAAGAACTCCACTTCATAATCAAAAATAATAAATAAAAAAATATTGACTATTTCACGTTCATAACAGTTACATCCTTTCTAGAGCTTTACAACAACTAATTGCATGGTTCCAAAAATATCATATTATTTACAATAAGTCAATCTCTCATCAGCTAGTTCCAATTATTAAGTACATCAAAAATATTACACTCGTGAAAAAATATCTTTTACTGAGTAGTGTAAATTTTACATTTTTCGTGCGGTGAATCTTACACCCTTTTTCGTGTTTTCGTCCGAAAGAAAACAATTTGAGAGAACATTTTACAGAGAGAAAAACAAAATAGCTGCACAGATTCTTAGAACATACCTCACTTGGTTAGCTCGATAAACATTGTAAACAATTAAGCTTATTTTGATTTTATATTGTATGCATTGTTTTTCTTTGATTTAAAACAAACGAGCATACAAGCACCTAAGGGACGACTGATCTAAGTAAACTAAACCATAATTGCTTCTCTTCATCCTGATATATTCTTGCAGTGTTCTGAACTGAACAGTACGCGATTGTCAGAACGAGAGTTGTTTAAAGGCAGTGGACACTATTGATAATTGTCAAAGACTAACCTTCACAGTTGGTGTATCTCAACATATGCATAAAATAACAAACCTGTAAAAATTTGAGCTCAATCAGTCATCAAAGTTGCGAGATAATAATGAAAGAAAAAATCACACTTGTCACACAAAGTTGTGTGCGTTAAAATGGTTGATTTCGAGACCTCAAGTTCTAAAGTTGAGGTCTCGAAATCAAATTCGTGGAAAATTGCTTCTTTCTCGAAAACTATAGCACTTCAGAGGGAGCCGTTTCTCACATTGTTTTATACCATCAACGTCTCCCCATTACTCGTCACCAAGATAGGTTTTATGCTAATAATTATTTTGAGTAGTTACCAATAGTGTCCACTGTCTTTAAGTAAGTTTCAATCTGACAGCTCACTGATTATAAATTTCAAACCAGAACAAAAACCTTCAGAAAAATATCTCCCTTCCAAAGTTTTAAAACAAAATAGCATCAGAACAAATCCCATAATCATCAAAGGTTAATTTTGATAACAGTCAAATTAGCCCGATGGGCAATTCAATCCATGACAAAACATCATTAGTTTGTTATACTGTGCTTGTCGGATTTTGGCACTTGAACTCTGCAAAAACTGTCCTCACAAGTTAGTCTTAGTTCAAGAAGCCTTAACACATTTTGCTTCTGAATTAACACATTGGAGGCGCTTTTGGTCTACAGCCACTGGTGGCAGTTCAGCAACAAAGTACTAGTTTGTATTATTTTAAACTTTGCTCGATGCGAGTATAATTAGGTGAGGGTTTCGGTAGCACCATGTGTAACACCTCTTTTGAGTAGTGCTGGTTCTGAAAAGAAATGGTGGTTGACAACTAGCTAGTGGAAAGTACTAAGTACAGAGTGACACATTTTGCTTCTGAATTCACCCATTGGAGTCACTTTGGGTCTACAGCCACTGGTGGCAGTTCATCAACAAAGACAGTACTACTGGTTCGTAGGATTTGAAACTTTGCATGGTGGGAGTATAATCATGGTTTATGGTAGCACCATGTGTAATATTGATTTTGTGAGAAGAACCAGTGGTTGACAACTAGCTAGTTGAAAGTACTAGTTCGTTGATAAGTACAGAACGCCCGCTATCACTACATCAGCAAAACAAAAATAGACAAATGGCTGTATAGTAACCATTCAGGTAGCAAAATGCGCTACGAACTTCTTGCACCAAGGCTACTCTCAAGCCTGAAAATTACATTGGTAATTTCATTTGTTACACGTCACTTTTGGTAAATATTATCATCAGCGACGTAAGCATCCCTCCAAGGTAGAGTTGTTTTTAATAGCCAGGGTAGGGTCTTGATAATCTAACTGTAGTATTTGGCAGTGCGTTCTCTATGTAGTATTTTAAAAGGTCGTCCATTTTCGTGAAGATGGGATCAGTGTTCAGCGAGAAGGTTGAAACCTGTGCAGGGATGGACAAACAAGAACAAATTAGAAACAATTCTGCACAACAATTTTTGAGAGGTGCAGAGATAAAATGTTGACAGATATTTTTCAATGTTTTTATTTCAGGTTATGAGATAGTCTAGCAAGTACAATGTATATCATGGCCTCGGGAGGAACTCAAGTCGTAAGGTAAGAACTGAAATCGTTGTCAAAACATTGTCTCTTCTTTGATTCGAAAAACAAATTGTGGAACCAATAAACCAATTTCATTTAACTACTTCAGCAGAAACATCTCTTTGGTGCACAGCCACATCCATGGATACACATTTTGTTCATGTCCAATTTATGAACAAAAAGTTTGAAAACCACGGGTGTAGTAATTACCTCAATGTAAGAGAGGTTTCGCAAGCATGCGGATACAGATACAGATACGGATATGATAACCGTATACGTTCACGTCAGCCGCGTGTTGGATTTTGTTTCGCAAATTATACATGTAGGTATGTTTTACTTGAGTGCGCTCGCACATTTTCATCATGAGTGTTTTTCTGACAAACATGACCGATAGAGACCCCGTGTTTTATACAAAGATTTTCTCATCGTTTTGCTTGCAAATACCTAACAATTTTCTATCTATATCAAGCACGATACCACTGAAACCAAATCTGTGGGAAATGTTTTTGATCTGGGACAAAAATACAACTAAAACACTGCAAAGCAGTATCCGTTTTTCTATGACATGTATGAGCTCCCGTATCTGTTGCTAACGTGTGTGCAAAATACGATAGTCGCGGATACGTGTCACGTGAACACACAAAGTATCGACGTATCGGTATCTGTATGTGTATCCGTAGGCTTGCGAAACCTCCCTATTATTGTTATATCTTTACAATTACCGTGTCATAATAAACAAAACTGCTTGAGTTTGTAATAAACAAGTTATGAAACGGGTTACTCAATATATTCAGTTGTTCATTTGGTGTCTTTGTAACAAAAAGTCCATGACAAATTTTGAACTTTTATTTGTTTGTGATGAGACGAAACCAGAACGGCCACAACACTTCTCCCGAAAGAGTTTAATGAATACATGGTTATACCCGCAAGTTTACTACTATGGTTTTTCTTATGATCCACACCATGCAAAGCTTTAAACATCACTTAGAAAATATAGGGACTGTAGTAAATTTAAAAACAGTGACATTATTTACCTCATCGCCGAAGACTTTGTAATGTTTGCATGAATTGAGATGTTTGTGGTAAGCCATCAGCACCTAGGAACAAGGGGAAATGAAGAGATTTGTGTTAGCTTTAATGCATGACAATTTTTTGTTAATTATACTGTTTAATTATCATGTTGATGAAAACTGGACAATGTATTGAAAATTCAGAAGAAAAAGAATTTATAATAATCTTGACAAATCATAGACCTGCGGAAGATTTCATAAAATTGTATGTGACTTATGTCGAGGACTGTTTGTTGTTTAACGTTTAAGGCACAATAACAATTGCTCATCACTGGGCCAGGCATACCAGTCCAAGTCCAATAAATTGGATGTCAAATGACCAAAGAGTGGCGGATTGAGGACTGTAGGCACAATTAACAACTGCTTATCACTGGGCCAGGCATATACCTTAATCCAAGTCCAAACATGTTGGTGTTGGGTGACCATAGAGTGGAGGATAGTGGATGAATGAGGACTGTAGTCCCAAATGACAACTGCTGATCACTGGGGCGGACATGTCTTATCCAAGTCCAAACATTTAGTGTTGGGTGACCACAGAGTGGAGGATAGTGGATGAATGAGGACTGTAGGCCCAAATAACAACTGCTGATCACTGGGCCAGGCATGTCTTATCCAAGTCCAAACATTTAGTGTTGAATGACCATAGAGTGGAGGATAGTGGATGAATGAGGACTGTAGTCCCAAATAACAACTGCTGATCACTGGGCCGGACATGTCTTATCCAAGTCCAAACATTTAGTGTTGAATGACCATAGAGTGAAGGATAGTGGATGAATGAGGACTGTAGGCCCAAATGACAACTGCTGATCACTGGGCCAGACATGTCTTATCCAAGTCCAAACATTTAGTGTTGAATGACCATAGAGTGGAGGATAGTGGATGAATGAGGACTGTACATGTAGGCCCAAATGACAACTGCTGATCACTGGGCCAGGCATGTCTTATCCAAGTCCAAACACTTAGTGTTGAATGACCATAGAGTGGAGGATAGTGGATGAATGAGGACTGTACATGTAGGCCCAAATAACAACTGCTGATCACTGGGCCAGGCATGTCTTATCCAAGTCCAAACATTTAGTGTTGAATGACCATAGAGTGGAGGATAGTGGATGAATGAGGACTGTAGGCCCAAATGACAACTGCTGATCACTGGGCCAGACATGTCTTATCCAAGTCCAAACATTTAGTGTTGAATGACCATAGAGTGGAGGATAGTGGAGGATAGTGGAGGATAGTGGAGGATAGTGGAGGATAGTGGAGGATAGTGGAGGATAGTGGAGGATAGTGGAGGATAGTGTAGGTTAGTGGAGGATAGTGGAGGATTGAAGACTGTAGTCCCATCACTGGGCCAGGAATACCAAACCTTATCCAAGTCCAAACATGTAGGAGTTGAGTGACCACAGAATGGAGGTTAGTGGAGGATTGGGGACTGTAGGCCCAACTAACAATTACTTATCACTGGGCCAGGCATACCAATCTTACACAGGTCCAAACATATTGGTGTTGGGTGACAATAGAGTGGAGGATTGAGGACTGTCATGACTGTATGCCCAAATAACAATCCCAAGTCCACATGGACTGATAACTAACAACTCTCTGTGAAAATCAAAACCCTTTTACACATATCAAAAGTCCTACCTTTCCCTGACCAGAGCTTAGCCGAAGTAGATACATGCCGTCCTCACAGTATTGATACAGCAACCTGTAGTTAAAGAACACAAATGGAAAGTTGAAGCACCATACCATTGTAGTTCGGTTCTATTGGCTGGTCTATGAGGAAGAGACATGTTGGTCTATGTTGGTTTTGCAAGAGAGTCAAAACATTCTACAACTGTTGCGGCACCGGACTCAAGCTCATTGTCCAACTGCATTGAGCAGAGACTGTCGCTTAAAGGCAGTGGACACTATTGGGAATTACTCAAAATAATGATCAGCATAAAACCTCACTTGGTAACGAGTAATGGGGAGAGGTTGATAGTGTAAAACATTGACAGAAACGGCTCCCTCTGAAGTGACGTAGTTTTCAAGAAAGAAGTAATTTTCAACGAATTTGATTTCGAGACCTCAAGTTTAGAATTTTCTTTCATTATTATCTCGCAACTTCGACGACCAATTGAGCTCAAATTTTCACAGGTTGGTTATTTTATGCATATGTTGAGATACACCAAGTGAGAAGACTGGTCTTTGACAATTACCAATAGTATCCACTGTCTTTAAAAATGTTCTGCCAAGCGAAAATCAGCAGGCTACCAGTATACAATTGTTGCACGCTGTGACGGGGTCCATGGCGTTTTGTACACCCGAGGGGGAAAATGGAACCCGAGGCGAAGCCGAGGGTGCCATTTACCCTCGAGGGTGTACAAAACCCATGGACCCCAGTCACAACGTGCAACAATTGTTTTGTTATACCTTTGTATAATTGTTATTCCTCTTCTCGAAGTTCTGTTGTCATCTTCAAACATTATTACGGCAGACTATTCATTGTTTAATAAGCACACGAACGAGAAACAACTTCCTCGAACCCGCGGTTGTTTCGTACACAGCGCGAAATCGACCAACGCTGGGATGATCAAGGTGATGTACACCCGGTGTACATCACTTTTCATGTTACCCGGCGCGTCGCGAGCCGTGTAACATGCGTTTTTGTTGCGCGTCACATGATTGGTTCTCGACCAATCAAACTTCACAATTTGCACAGAGGTATAACAATCACAAATGGTATTTTGTGGATGTGATATTGGCTGGAAGCCTTGATCAGGAAAGCAACATTGTTTTGTACTTTGAAACTCTTTCAATGTTCAAACGGATGATAACTTGTTATCGGCGAGTGTTCCCTTGGTGGTTGAGAGCACTTTTATAACAAGAGGGAAACGGATGTGTCTGGAGGGGATGAGAGCACCAAACTCAAGCTCTGGCATATCTGTTCAGAAGATTGTGGGTTCGAGTCCCAGTCATGACACCTTTGTAACTAAAATTGCTGTGAGGGCAGAGATGGCTCTTGTGATTGATGTAGCTTGGTAGCACATAAATATTGCACAGGCTGTAAACCAGGTATGAATTAATTTGGTAATGATGTTGGAGCGCTTTCAGAAGCCCTTCGGTTGTGAAAAGCAGAATATAAAAACCGATATTGTTATTATTATTATTATTATTACCACTATAATTATTATTATAATTTTTTTAATGACTAAAATCAATTACTTACCCTTCGGCTTGTTTCTTGTCTTGTGAGTTGAAGACTGCTGATGACGGAAGAAGGTCTCTGGTTGCAGGTTTTGGCTGAACAAAAGAAAAAAAAGTTACTTAGTAACCATATAAAGTTAAGAACTTGATGGAGAAAAAAGCATCGCAAACCATGATAATGTTTTCTACAATAAGCCTACCAGGTTAGAATGTAGTGTTTGAATTCAGGTCTGGACAATCGTAATACAATTGTTCTTTAGTACAGACACAATTTGCTTTGACCTTTGGAGGTGATTTTCAGTCATAAGTCCAGTTCTTTTTAATACCCTTTTTTGTGGTGGTGGGGGGGGGGGGGGGGGGGGTGCCCCTCACGTTTCTGAGCTACTGCTTGTTTTTGAGGTATCCTTTATTTTATTGTAAGCAATATACAATAATATTCATTAAAAAAAGGATAAAAACTTTTTTTTAAAGAAAATGCGAACATAATCTGATAAAAGTTTTTTTGCCTGGCCATGTACATGGAAGTGTCGTGGCCGAGCGGTTAAGAGCACCGAATTCAAACTCTGGTGTTTCTGATCAGCAGAGTGTGGGTTCGAATCCCCAGCCGTGACACTGTGTCCTTGAGCAAGACACTTAACCATTGCTTCGTCCTTCGGATGGGACGTAAAGCCGTTGGTCCCATGTGTTGTGTAACGCATGTAAAAGAACCCAGTACACTTATCGAAAAGAGAAGGGGTTCGCCCCGGTGTTCCTGGTTGTGGCTGCTTAATGCGCCGTAGCACCTTGTAAACCCTTATAAGGTGCTAAATAATTGGGTCTCAGAATTCATCACTGCATAACATATCTTTCTGAAAGTTTGTTTATACTCAGCGCCTTGAGTACTTGTTTGGTAGATACGTGTGCTATATAAGACTTCGATATTATTATTATTATTATTACATTTTTGTACACTACAAAATGTTTGACATCTGTCGCGTAAATCAGTGGTTCATATCATAACAGCAGGCCCTTTCCCCCAATTATCCCCCCCCACCCCCCGCCCCAATAATAATGTCTGGTGTTTGGCATGAACAATTATCAGTCCATCAAAGATCAAACTCGGTTTATAAAATCAAGTAAGGAAATTGATCTATACTTCAGGGAAACTGACATCAAAAGGTAGTTGTTACCAACCCAACCATACCTTAGGCTTCACCCCTGGCTTAGGCTTCAATCCCGGCTTTGGCTTAACGGCAACAGCTGGCTTTAATGCACTCCTTGTGCCCTAAAATAAAAGACCAATTTTACAATTGTCATTTTCTACGTAATTTTTGTTTATATACACACTGTACGTGTGTTAAGAGTGGTCTCACAAGTAATAGTTTGGCAAACAGAAACATTCAGTTTGTAATCAGGAAAGTTTTGCAGTAGAAACATGTGTAAATTTCTCATTTGTCTGCATACATCAATGACAAATCAAAACAAGGCTTTGAACTTACCTGAATTTCATTTGGGCTGTGTGGAATTTCTTGGAATTGCTTTTTTCTAAAGCTGTTGCCATCTGGTCCTTGCCTGTCATTAAAGAAAATGTGTTGTGATTTGTTGAAATTGAATATAACGCAGTCAGTAGTGTACATGTAGGTACTAACACCCGACTCATTTAGGGTTTGTTTACTTAAAGGTCGATCTTCTGCACCCAAATATCCCACCTCTGCAACCATGTAATCTATTCTGCCATCACTAATTCCACTTCTGCTACCAATAATTTAACCTCTGTTACCAATAATCCCACTTCTGCTACCACTAGTCCCACTTCTATGCCACCAAAAGAATCCAACTTTCGCAACCAACGATCCCCGGCCCTACTCTCTCGCACCAAGCTCACCTTGTCTCACTGACAGGCAACGGTGGTGGATCTGATCTTATGTGAAGGTCTGGTTTGGCATGTGTTTCTGGTCTCGCATGTAGTTCTGGTTTAGCGAAAGGTCTGGTATTAACTCTCACTGGCTCCTCTCTCGAATAACCGAGTCGACCTCTTAACAACTCCGCTTCATGTAAGTCGACATCCTGTGGCAGAATATAGTCTTCGCTATCAGTGGATGCTGCAGATTCTGTCGATTAAAACACAGAGAGGCACCTCTTGATTATTCAGGAGATCTGTTTTGTTGGTCATGAAGACCCAGACCTTGAATTGCATCTTTGAGAGTGCAAGGCCATTTTCATTCTGAAAAGGGCTCTTTCATTTGAAAAAGTCCATGGGAAACTATTAAAGGGGGAACAAGACCAGAGCAACGGCGTCCATGTCCCCTATGGCCTCCGTGAAATTCTAGGCTTGAAGACCTCTGAAAACAAACCATTTGGGTTTACATAAGTGGATGTCAAGACAATGGGCAGTGGAGGCATTCTGAGCACATCCAATTATCTTTTTTGTTCATTGCTTGTCAGGGTCACTCCCTGCATTCACTTGCAAGCTTGAAAATAACGAGGACAAAGAAAAAGAGAATTAAATGCTCTCTTTGTAGCATGCCATGCAAATGAGGAACCACAACAAACACCAAATCTTTTTGTTTATGGCATTGTGTTTTATCTATCTCATGTTGCTTTTCATAACCATAAACACTCTCTAAAATAACTAACCAATAATAAGCTGTACAACTAAAAAATTCACTCCCAATTAATTAGTTATGTATTGGATGCAAAATTTCTGTGCAATATTTATTTGACGAGACGTTACAAATTATCAGGTTTGATATCCCCCGAGCACCATGTAGTGCCTAAAAATTCCATATAATTGTTTACATCTATTCAATAAGCTTAATGAATCCCCAACAAATAGTTAAAGAGGTCAGTTACTAACGTCTCATGCCTTATATGACACCTGACCCTTGGACTATGACACCCGACCCTTGACATTCACTTCCAATGCCATGCATTCATTCAGAGAGATGCAACGCATGCAAACACCACTCACGCTGAAACATCAAGAAAGGTGGCTCGGGTAACTTAGGCCTACTACCGGGCGAGGTCGGGGCGCTACTTCTGTGATGATTTTTGGGGTTTGTGACGAAACTTATGCTTCGGTCTCTCTTTTGGGAAGAAGGAGTGGGATCGGACTGTGTTCTTGGACCTAGGGCTGAAGGGGATGGGGGTAACATGGCAGAGTTTAATCAAGACTGGTCTGTCAACAGATTTGGCTCTGATAATAATAATTAATAAAGCAACAATTTATATAACGCCCAATCCATCAAAAAAACAATGCTCCATGGCACTTACAGAGTAATATTTCAAAAATCCCTTACAGTTACTCGTGGTAGAATATCATAAAATTTTAAATCTTAAAAACAAAAGTGTAGATTTATTTTTTTAAATAATACTTTTTTTGTGAGTCGGCCGAATTGACATACCAGCTTACAGGCTTGTGAGTTGCATTGATTATGAAGTTTATTCCTACGCTGTGGATTCATTTAAAAATAGTGACCCTATGACCCTGACACTGACAGCACAGGATTCTCAACAGGATTTTTCAAAACTGGGGGCATTTTGGACCCAAAATTTGGGAAGTTTTTCCCCAAAATGATGAATTGAAACAAGACCCTCTGAATGTGTTTTTACTTGGTATTTAACCTATATTGATTTTACCAGCCCTTTTGTGAATCTGGGGCTGCTAAATTGTTTTTTTATTTAATATTATTTTAATGAATTTGATCCCTCCCCACCCCCCAAAAAATATAAATCCCTAATGAATCAAAATTTCCCTATTGTCCCCAGTACATGTACCGGCTTGCAAGCGGGCGTATCGGCCAAGTGGGATAGCCAAGTGCGTTGGGAAAAAGATGGTTTAGTTTGTCATCTTACCTCTTCTCGGCAGTTCTGGTCTCGGCGGAATGATCGGGAGTGGGCCTCTGTTCATTCTGACGTCTGTAAGAACTAACAATAATAACGTTTAATAGAATTGAAAGATTTAAAATGCAACTTTACCCAAAAGATTTATCACTTAACCAAGTCACTTAAGACAAATTCTCTGGTCTGCCTCACTTTAACATGTTTAATGGATTTTGTAATGCAGTGTTGTATCTAGACCACTATGGCTAAAACATGCAACCTATTAAAAACTGATAGATCTTGGGAAGATGATGATTTTTCCCCCTTGTGAAATGGAACAGTCCAGACTTCACCTCGCGCTATTCTGTCATATTGTGCGATCAACTGACTGGGTAGATTTCACAGAAAAATTTACTAGAGTGGGATTCGAAACCTCCAGATTTTCTGATAAAAAACTCACAACGGACTAAGTATACAAAATTGTTGCATTTATTTGTGTCAGCAGGTAAAACAAGTTTGTGAGCCTGAAGAAATATTCATGTTTGGTTGTGTTGTTATTTAGCCTTCAAGAAAGGGCTGGCCATTCAATTTTTTTGGGGGAAAAAGAAGTGAACTTTTCTTACAAGATTCTTTTCGAGGAGGTATCGGTAGATTCCGCGATTTCATCGATGAGGATAGGTTCGGAGGTAAATATTGATCTTCGCTTGATTCTTCTAACGGCTCCTCTATATCCTCGTAGATTCCCGGCTCGAAGCTTTTCCCGCTGGGGCTTGGCGGCCCTCTTCCCTGGAGGAACTTTGTCTCGTTGTACTTGAGGTCTTGCAGAATTTTCAAGGATCTGAAATTAAAAATGTTGTCTGGAAACTTTAGATTTGAATACATGTAACACTATGAATTATACTAGCAAGATGATAATTATAATAGGCAATCATTCGGTGTCGAGGAAGATGTTCTCCACAGGTAAACAAAGTTATTAGGGTTGAGGTGGCTGGTGTCTAAGGTGGCTCTGTTGATGACTCAAAAGTTTGATGTGTGAGCCACATGCTCTCAGGCAGATGTCACAGGTTGTAGTTAGATCAAGAATAAGACTAAAGGCCCAGTCACACAGGCCCCGATAACGACAACGATAAAAGTGCACGCCCTCGATTGGTTGAATGAGCGTGGGCGTATTCTGCGTGGAGCAATTCAACCAATCGCGAGCGTGCATTGTTATCGTTCTCGTTTTCGTTCTCGTTATCGGGGCCTGTGTGACCGGGCCTTAAGGTTGTAGTTAAGATTATAAGATTGTTTGAAGAAGAGGATGAAGTAATGCTCAGTTTCAGATGTGTGAGAAAATGTTGAAAACCTGGAAAAGGGAAAAACCTGACAAGCCCAATTTCATAGAGCTGCACATTATAAGCACAAAAGTAGCAAAGTAAAACACCATTATCCTTACAAGTTATAAGTTTACCAGCCAAAGGAGTACCACATGACCCATTTGTAACTGGTATCCTGCTTATTTTTGCTTACTGAATGTAGCAGAAAATGTCTAAGCAATATTTGCTGCTTAAACAGCTCTATGAAGTTGGCCCCAGATGAACTGTGTTAATAGAGTTTACTAACCTGTCTCTAGCTTTGCCATGTATGGCTTTCTCCATTGTTACTTTGAAGAACGCCATCCAAAGCTGAAAGAAAAAGCAAGAAAACAGGAAATTAATAATCTGAGCATTTTTTGACACCTGTTTTTTTTCAAGAAAAGTTGTTTTAAAGGCAGTGGACACTATTGGTAATTACTCAAAATAATTATGCATAAAACCTTAGTTGGTAAAGAGATAATGGGGAGAGGTTGGTAGTGTAAAACATTGTGAGAAACGGCTCCCTATGAAGTGGAGCACTTTTCGAAAAAGAAGTAATTTTCCATGAGTTTGATTTTGAGACCTCAGATTAAGAACTTGAGGTCTTGAAATCAACCATCTAAACGCACACAACTTCGTGTGACAAGAGTGTTTTTTAATTTCATTATTATCTCGCAAGTTCGATGATTGATTGAGCACAAATTTTCACAGGTTTTTTATTTCATGCATAAATTTTGAGATACACCAAGTTAGTGAGAAGACAGGTCTTTGACAATTACCAATAGTGTCCAGTGTCTTTATATTGGTTATCTTGTGGAGACTGAAGACAGTAGCAACACTAGGTCTCCGCATGGGAACTCTGAAGAGAAAAATGAGAGGCTGCTCACTCTTTCAGTGCCCACTTTTTGTGTGATTTTTTTTTTTTAATTAGGTCTTTTTCACCAAACAAAATATCTTGCTGGTTTGAGGTGCCTTGGTTCACATCTCAAAGTCAACAGCATTTCTTGAAAAGTTGCCATCACGTGATGAAGAGAACCCTGTCTTCCTTACATGTGTCTGAGTTTGCCACACTTGGAATGTCAAAAGCGAGTGTGTTCACCCATTCACAAATTGATTGTCCGCACAAAACTGCTATAAAATCAACTTTCATTTCAAATGCAGGTATCAATTAAACCTATGATTGAACAAGTACACAATCTTAGCATCCATTGCATTAAAGACACTGGACACTATTGGTAATTGTCAAAGGCTAGTCTTCCCACTTAATGTATCTCAACATATGCATAAAATAACAAACCTGTAAAAATTTGAACTCATCAATTGGTCGTCGAAGTTGCGAGATAATAATGAAAGAAGAAACACCCTCGTCACACAAAGTTGAGTGCTTTCAGATGCTTGATTTGAGACCTCCAAATCTAATTCTGAGGTCTTGAAATCAAATTCGTGGAAAATTTTGTCTTTCTCAAAAACTAATATTACTTCAGAGGGGGCCGTTTCTCACAATGTTTTATACTACCAACAGCTCCGCATTGCTTGTTACCAAGTAATTTTTTTATGCTAACAATTATTTTGAGTAATTACCAATAGTGTCCAGTGCCTTTAAGATGGATTCATATTCACAATGTAACCAAATATTGGTTTGCAATAGAAGACAGTCACTTTGTGTTATTCTAGTAAAAACTGTGGCCTTCATTATCAATGTCATTATTTTTAAAGTAAACAAGGAAATTTACAGATCGGGCTGTCCTATAATAAGGTAAAACGCCATTTCCCTTCAAACAGAGAAGTAAATTAGACCTTACACATGTAATAATAATAGTTACTAATATTATTATTATCTTATTTTTATTTTGATGAAACCAAGGATGCATCATAAGTGAACTAAATTACTAAAATAACTACAGCTCGCAAGCCCAAGGAAACAACAAAAAAGCGCTTGCTATGTGAACCAGAAACACATGGGTTAACCCGTAGAGAAAGGTCTTTCCTATGGCTAACCCTTCTCTTTCATGATAAGTGTTCTGGGATCTTTTACTACACCACTTTAGGAACCTACATGTACGGCTTTACGACCAATCTAAAGGACAAAGCAATTATGGTAAAGGCTTGCTCTATAGCACACATATACATTGTATGTGCCACCACCAAGACTCTACTCAAGACTCTGCTGATCAGAAATACCAGCCACTTTAGTGGTAATATTATTTATTTTTTGCAGATGTTAGGTTTACATCAACATGATCAAGGAAAAAGGGTGTTTACAAAGCTGTGCTTTCCAAGAGAAGGGGGCCTATTTTGCTACAAATAAAAATGTCACTAGGCAGAATTTGGACAAAGGGGGCCACTGCTTTAAAGTAGTAGTACTGTAAGGAAGCTTTTATTTCCATAGTGTTTACAATGTACATGTATATGAACCTAAAGTGGCCTTGCCCCACCCCCCCCTGTATAAAACTGCCCTGTATACAACTGCCCCTCAAACCATAACGTCGTCATAGTAGAGCCCTTTTCAGAATGTGGGTTTTTTCCTTTGAAAATGAAATGATTAGTTCATATAAAGGTTACTGTACAACAGTATCATTCATTCCCTGTATAGTAGGCATTGCACTCTACTAGAAAAACCTCAATGCTGATAACTAAAATCAAAACTAAAATGCAATTTCCTGGATAGGCCTTGTCAAATAAAAATAAAAGTGACACTATAGTCATCAGAACCAACTTTAGTTTCAGAAACACCACGTGATTATTAACACAGGAGCTCATGACCAAAACTTTCTCAAAGAGGACAAAAGTGTGGTTTGACGGGTTTAGTTTGAATATAACATGTACAGTCTTTACAGTTATACCATGGTTATACACCTTTATTGTATTGTACTGTGATTGTTTGTACAGGCAAAAGCATGGGTTAAAGATGCTATGTCAAATTTTTGGCCAATTTGACCCAAAATTTTTGATTTAAAATTCAATAGGTGTTTTGGTGGGGGTCGAGAAAGTTACAAGCTTTCATTTGAACCATTGCTCGCCAATTATTAGTAGCAGTGAAATAAAGTGCTCAAAATTAGTTTTTGTCAGGATCCCGACAATTATATCACATGACCAATTCTTATGTGTTTTATAAGAAACGTATTAAATTTTTGTCATGGTTCCTGACCATTAAAAGTAAAAGTTAAACTTTTTTTCGTTAGAGCGGGTGACACTTCTTGAAATACCATTCACTCAAAAAAATATTTGTTTTAATGTTTGGGGCCAAGAATCTGACATAGCATCTTTAAAAGGCGACTGTTCTTCATGTACTGTATGCATGTTCCAAAAAACCTATGTTCTGACATCTTTATGTTTCAACAACTGTACTGTATGTTTCGAAACCTCTATACATATCGTTCCAACTACTCTACTTGTAGTTTTCAACAACCCTGCGTGTCTTTGGGGTTGAACAAAGAATTTACTAGAGTGGGATTCGAACCAACGACCTCCGGATTAATGTGCCGTTTCGATAAACTCTTGTGATCTACGCCAGGGTTGGTGTAAACATGGTAAAGCGGATCAGGATAAGCAACATTTATTTGTTGGGTCAGTCTCCTGACAATGGACAGAGCATCCTGTCTGAAATGTTGAGTCCACTGGTTCCTTTGAAACCACTATACTTCAAAATACATGGTGTCACTGCAAATCCATACGTTATCGTCTAAAACCGCCATGCACCCTTCAAGTTTAATGTAGGGGTGTTGAAACATAGGGGTGTCAGAACATTAACCAGTTTTAACTGGTGCCTTTGATTCTGTGGCCATATATTTTCGATGTACCAACTCTACATGCTGTATCTTGTCCATAGTGTGTATTTAAGCGTTTCCTTGTTCAGCATGTACAATATCATAGAGCTGTAAGCACAAAAACTAGCTAAGCACAGACAAATCTTGCTTTAGAAACGGGTTGTCAGCCAATATTCCAGGAAATTTACAATTGCTAAGTAAAGAAATATTTTGAAAGTCCAGTAGTTTCAGCTTTTAAACAGCTGTATACAATTGGACCTGAGATCTTTATCAGTGATCTTTAAAACACCCTCTTTATTTCAACCAATCAGAATGTTGGAACACTCCTTGTCATTTACATGCTAGCTTTGATTGGATTAGACAAACTTTAGTTTTAGTTCAAAAAAACTCCTTTACAGGACTCTCTCTCTTGCAAACACTGTAATTGGCAGTTCCGTTGCCATTGTGTATTTTTAACATCGCAATTCCTTCCTGCTACACTGCGGTTTATTGTTATAGCGGTGTTTATCATGTACAATTTCCTTGGATTGTCGAGCAGGAAAGATTGCAACAGACTTGACCATGTGCTAGTAATTCAAATTATTAACCATTCCGTGTATAATTTCCTTGGATTGTCGAGCAGAAAAGATCGCAGCAGCCTTGACCATGTGGTAGTAATTCAAATTAATTTAAACGTGTGATTTTGCTACACGTTGTATCTTGTAAAGTAATAGGGTTGGTGCTTTTCATACAAATATTTTTTTGTATGCTTCTTTTTAACAAAAAAGTTGCTGTCAGGGCCCAATTTCATAAAGCTGTTTAGCAGATAGTACTGATTAACACATTTCATAACGCTGTTTAGCAGATAGTACTGATTAACACATTTCATCAAGCTGTTTAGCAGATAGTACCGATTAACACATTTCATAAAGCTGTTTAGCAGATAGTACTGATTAACACATTTCATCAAGCTGTTTAGCAGATAGTACTGATTAACACATTTCATAAAGCTGTTTAGCAGATAGTACTAATCAACACATTTCATAAAGCTGTTTAGCAGATAGTACTGATTAACACATTTCATCAAGCTGTTTAGCAGATAGTACTGATTAACACATTTCATCAAGCTGTTTAGCAGATAGTACTGATTAACACATTTCATAAAGCTGTTTAGCAGATAGTACTGATTAACACATTTCTCTCGTAAGGCACAAAATGAGTTTGGCACCAGTCGCAACAGTCTCAACTTTCTTGAATGTTGGCTGGTTACCTGTTTTTGCTAAGCAAGATTTTCTTATGCTTAGCAGGTTTTTGTGCTTACAGGCTTTATGAAATTGGGCCCAAGTTTTTGAAAACTGCATTGGTTAATGTTTTCTGTCCTACAACTCTACGCTTTCCCTTTTATACTAGAACACAAAGATATTCCATAGGCCTGGGGTCGAATTCACAAAGATAATCCTAACTTTAGGATACAAAACTTAAAGACACTGGACACTATTGGTAATTGTCAAAGACCAGTCTCCTCACTTGGTGTGTCTCAACATATGCATAAAATAACAAACCTATGAAAATTTGAGCTCAAGTGGTCGTCAGAGTTGCGAGATAACTGTGAAAGAAAAAACACCAAGTTATCCCACGAAGTTGTGTGCTTTCATCAGATGCTTGATTTCGAGACCTCAAATTCTAAACTTGAGGTCTCGAAATCAAATTGGTGAAAAATTACTTCTTTCTCGAAAACTACTCCACTTCAGAGGGAGCCGTTTCTCACAATGTTTTATATTACCAACCTCTCCCCATTATTACTTGTTACCAAGTAAGGTTTTATGCTAATAATTATTTTGAGTAATTACCAATAGTGTCCACTGCCTTTAAGGCTACATGTGTAGTCCTAAGTTAGGACGAGTAACTCTTGTCCTAACTCGAGATAAGACTACATGGAAGTAGTATTTGTGAAATACTGCCCAATACATTTGTGTTCACTGCTGTGAATACATGTATTCTTCAAGAAGTGCTGCTGCAAATTAGACTCAATACATTCGTGTTCATGTCTGTATTTGAGTAGAATTTGGCCGTAGATCAAGAACTTGATTACTCATTTGTTGGCTGTGACTGCCGGATTCATCATAGGGATTTCCCTAGTCATGGGTTTTTTGGGACAGACATTTGAGCCATAATTACATTCATAGTACAAGAACCAGGAAATGTTCACTAAAATTTACAAGTGTTATTTCTGATCATGGTAAATGAGTAACTTGTGCTTCAATTAGTGCTATACCATGTGACATACAGTACCAATTATCACACTGTAAATACTTGTACAAACAATCCAGTTAATACATAATACTGACTGACAAGTACATTTTGTACTCTGAACTCTTGCCATTAAACATGTTAAAAGCTGATTAATGAAAGCCAAACAGTAAACCACCGACATTTCTCCAGGCTTTCTCGCTGCACTCCCGCCACTGTTCTCTTTAGTAAATACATGTAATTTTGACCATCCTTCTTCCAGGTGTACATGTATCTGCCACACCTCACCACACCCCACCTTACAACATCAACCAATTTTTTTGTCAAGAATCCTGACCTTTCAACCATCATTTCATCTCATGTTCTCAATTGGGATTGCCCTCAATCCAATGTGAACCCCTTCCCTTGTGTCCACCTGCCTTCATGCATCCCCTCAGGTTCCCGATCCCACATGTCCTCACTTCCCTCTTGCCCCTCTCGTCCCCCTCCCTTGCCCCCCTACTTTCATGTCCCTCTTCCCTCTTGTCCAGGCGGCCCTCAATCCATTGTGACCCCCTTCCCTTGTGTCCACCTGCCTTCATGCATTCCCCCTCAGGTCCCCTAGTCCTACTTTCATCCCCCCTACTTTCATGTCTCTCTACTCTCTTGTCCACTTCTCTTCTGTCCCCCACCCTCGTGTCCCATTTTCTCCCTGCCTTCTTTCCCCCCGATCTCCTTCGGTCCTCCTACACATGTACCCTCTTGCCCCCCTTCCCTTGCGCCCTCTCCCCTCATCACTCCTAAGTTTCTTACCCTCATTTCTCTTTCTGAGGCAGCACCAAAGTACCATGTTCTGTCATCAGACCGTAACCCGATGATTTTGAAAGCCCATTGCTGATTGGCCGATGTCATGTCCTCAGCACGGACGACTCTGAAAGGTGACAAGAAACACAAGAGCAACTTGTTTAGTGATGATGTTTTTGGACAATGAACAAAATGGACAACTCATTAGGCTGTTAAATGAGTAATTCTTGGTTGGTCTGAATCAACCTTGTTTAATATTTGTTGTGCTTGGGACTCGAATGCTGTGTGGTTTATAAACCTTCCTCTAAAAAGACTGAACAAGAGGGTGTCCTTACTAACAAATTTCTCCCAGCACTCTGAGCAAAATCCACTGTGCAGATTTCCCCAAGATTGCACTTTCAGCAATGATGGCCTCATATCTTTAAAACATTAATAATTTTGTTGAACCGCTTAGCCCTTGGTGGACTAAATTGGTCTATAGCTACAACACTGGTTGTGTCACACCCCAGCAGTCCCGTGTCTAATCAGGGAAGTGACAGTCTGGGGGATCACTCAGTGGGGATGCGGCTTTCTGTCAAATTAATTTTCATCTTCGTAATTAAATTTGTTTTTCGTGGTCTCTGTCAAAATGATAGCACTTCCGACAGACCAAGAAAATCCGAACGTCTGCTTTTCTCATCCGTCCGGAGGAAAAAGGGTTTTAGATTCTGGATGATAATCGGATGATCAGCTCAAGTTGGATGAAAAGGAGGACAAGTGCCCTACAGTGAAAACATGAAAATGATTCTTTAGTCACTCTGTCAGTGTCATGATGTCAACGTCATGAGTGTTTTTGTTGCTGTTTTTTTTCCTTCTCTCTCTTTTATCATGAAGGGACGCATCCTGTGCGTAACCGAAGTTGTGAAAATGACACAACGATGGAGTCTTAGAGTAAAGCGTTGACCTGGAGATCCAGTAAATCCTAGTAATTAGGAAATCCTCCGGGTACACACATTGGCATATCTTTGTACAAGGACACGTGGATGCTATACAGGAACGTGCACTTACATGTATGGCTAGTCAGCAAGTGTTTGGAAGTGTCGCAATGAGGGAAAAAAAAAAGACAGATTGTTTACCAGGGTTCTCCCCAGGTTTTTTATCAAAACTGTCATTCTGTGGACCGTGTATTTGGAAGTGTTGCAATGAGGGGAAAAAAAACACCTATAGATACATGTAGACCCTATTCAATAGCCCCCTTTTTGCTATGAAGGTCGCCATCTTGTAGAGCAAACCGTATACGCGTCCAAACGCGTACATCAATGAAGCACGCAGCATTCCCGGTTTGATTTTTATGAGACATGCACTCACACAAACAAGCACACGTGCACAGACGCCACGTTGTAAGGCAGATATTTTAACGGTGACACGGTCTATATACTGACCTAAAGCATGATTAATTTAAAGGAACACGTTGCCTTGGATCGGACGAGTTGGTCAATTAAAAGCGTTTGAAACTGTTTGTTATGAAATGCATATGGTTAGAAAGATGTTTTAAAAGTAGAATATACTGATCCATAAAGTATCACTCAAAATTGCACGGTTTTCCTTTTACGTCGCGAACTATCACGGTCGGCCATTAATGGGAGTCAAAATTTTGACTCCCATAAATGGCCGACCGTGTTAGTCGCAAGGTAAAGAGAAATCCACGCAATTTCAAAGCATATTTGTGTAGATCATTGTATTCTACTTTTACAATATCTTTCTAACCATGCATTTTATAACAAACAGTTACAGAACGCTTTTCAAAGATCAACTCGGCCGATCTAAGGCAATGCGTTCCTTTAAACTACAGTAGTTCCTCTGAAAGTTTTTTGCATGAAGTATTTAAAAGCCCTATCTGGGTTTTATTGTTAAGAATATTGTGAATTTGATCTGAGGGTTCACCCCCCCCCCCAAAAAAAAAAAAAAAATAGACAAAAGTTTATGATTCCATATGTACAACCAACAGATAAGGCAACAAGTAATTTCGTGTTTAGTCTAAGTCATTTCAAAAGTTAACGCTGAAATTAACAAGTCAAGTCACAAGTCATAAAAATGAGCAAACAACTACTCTGACAGCCACCGGCCTGCTGCGGTCATGTCAACAGTCCCCCCTTTAAGGAAACGTCTCTCCAGCCCATTCAGACAATGCTAACAAAATCACCAGAGAGGAAAAAAAAACAGAGGGATCATTTTCAAGTTCGGAGTCCAATTAGTAACTAATGGATCAAATCCTGTTTACATGGACTCTTTACATTCCACCTGGCTCTAAGTCTAAATGCTCCACCCCAAAAGGTCAGCAACAAAACCCAGTTATGACTTCATTAGCCGACAAGCCGCAATGTTGAGTTAATTAACCCACAATTAGTAGATTCCTGTACTTGAAAGCCTATTTAATACGCCCACTTTATGTATGATACCGCCGAGGTGTGGGCCAAGTTCGCGCAAAAAAGAACTATTTGACATAACACATAAGACATATATAAGAAAACTTTTTTGATCTCCGAAAGAAGAAATTGCATTGCTCACACAAGTTTTTTAAAAACACACCAAATATAAAAATGCAACAAAAAAAGCACACGCTATACATTTGAGTAAGTAAAAATAGCCCGAGCGCTGTTAAGTCAACAATAGTTGGACTACATAACTGCTGTAGTCAAATGTTTAGATTTCCTACAGGGCTGGTCCCAACACTCGTTATCATAATGCAACGGCAGTTTTAATAGCCGAGTGGACCAGTTATATCAGAAATAGATAACACACATTTACAGTACATGTGAGCCGCCAGTCGCTTCGACTTGACAAGACTAGAGTCAATTGCACTTTAATTATTGGCACATGGAACACGTACTACATGTAATTTGCAAACTACTGTAAATGTTGTCTCTTTCCACTGATCGGGAAGATACCATTTTTACTCACATCAAGTTTACTTCCTTCTACCAACATTTCCCAGTGGGAGACACACATCATCTCGTGTTTAATGGCACTGGACACTATTGGTATTTACTCAAAATACTTGTAAGCATAAAAACTTACTTGGTAACAAACAATGGAGAGCTGTTGATAGTACATTTGTAGGCCTTTAAAACATAGTGAGAAACAGCTCCCTCTGAAGTAACTTAGTTTTTCGAGAAAGAAGTATTTTCCACCAACACATTTGAATTTGAAATCAAGCATCCATAAGCACACAACTTCTTGTCTTTTTTTCTTCCATTATTATCTCGCAACTTTGACGACCAGTCAAGTTCAAATTTTCACAGGTTTGTTATTGTGTGCATATGTTGAGATACACCAAAAGTAAGCAGAAGACTGGTCTTTGACAATTACCAAAGGTGTACAGTGTCTTTAATAATAATAAAATAATGGCTCTTAAATCTAGGGCATTCTCAGATATAGGGGTATAAATGGGTACTGCAAGGGAAATGGTTGACACTTGTGTTTTAAAAATGCCTATCTCCCCAGGCAGCTGAGAAAGATAACACAAATTTTATTATAACGCCCCTTACAAATATTCTTCATTTTCATTGGTTTAGAGCGCGTCACATGATATGTCTGAGTTTTACTAGACGGGGGCCGTGTGATAGTGCATCGTTTGCCGTGTGATAGTCCGATGACTAGGCCCTATCACACGGCGTGCAGTACCCAGACGTCTTTTTACCCACCTCGAACCCAATCAGTTCTGCATCTGTGTAGCTGAAACGCGCATACGAACATAACATGTACGAAGATGATAATAATCCGTTGGGGTGTTGTAAAACAAATATTGACTGCTTTAACTTGTGCTATGGTTAAAACTCTGACTCCCTCGGTGATCCCCGCACCGTTCAATTTAAAAAAAAAAAAAAAATGCTCGGGGGATCACTTCGGAAGTCGTAGTTTTAACCATAGCACTCGAAGCAGTCAATATTTTGGCTCAATGACCAGGGCACTTAATGAAGAGCATTGATGTTACTATGCGGTAGTTATTATTCTCATAGTGGCATTTTACATTTTGTTCAATTCTAATTTAACATTTAGCTTCCTGTGAGTGTGAGTGCTTGCAACAAAACTTTCTACGGCCATTGTGCTATCTACAGTGCAGAAACCACCAGCTGACCATGGAGCAATGGATCCTATTGTTCTTAACACACTCAATCAGTCCACATGGGTGTGGTTGTTATTTCATTACGCTTCTTGTCACAAACCGAAGCTTGCTGAATGATACTGAGGGGCTGTCTTGGTAATAAAAGTAGACATCTAACAGTCTAACCCCAAGTACAAGCAGCAGCTGACAGGAAAATCTACAGAAATGTGGTGTAAAAGATTTTTACCTAGAAACTCAAGTCCGTCAACATTTCTCATGACTCAATTTCCTTGTTGAGTTTATTACAATTTTTGTTTTAAATGAACGCTGAATGTGTTGGAGACTTACACCATTTAACAGCCAAATCTTTTACTACACTGTATACTGTAGTGTGTATCATTTTTGGTCTCTGCAACGTACTGACATCCCTTGAACTTTAGGGATCGCCTACTACTAAGCTTTATGCCACTTTGTTGCCCGCCAGTCCTAATGATCACTGTCATCCTGCACTAGCCAGTCACAGTACAGATGTCTCGGGACTTTGTAGCTATCCAGTATTGACGGTCACTGCATGGAGCTCCCTGGTCACTGTCAATCCATATCCCATCAATCATGGTGACCTGCTGACCAATTACTTCCTACCAACTCCAGTGACTGTCACCAAGGCCTGGATGGGGACCATAATTCTAGTCCTGGTGCCCGCCAGTCTTCTAGCCCCACCGTCAGTCAACACTAACCAGTCATAGTGCACTCTCTATCCACAATAGTAACAGTGCCACCCATTGCTTAGAAGCACCTGCCAGAGACCTTGACTCGTCGAGTCCCAATGGCCAGTGACAGCTACACGTACAACCGCCTTGGTGCACCTCCCTCCCCAACCATCAGAGCTAGTGCCTACCCCCTTCTGGTGCTCAACCTTAAAACAACCATGCGATCCGTTGCTTGCCAGTCCTGTCTTACTATCCATAAATAGTGCATGTTTTGGCTCAATAAGACCATACTGTACACCGTATCTTGTTCTTATAAGATCAATAGGCAGTTTTTCCTTCCTTCATTTATGTATCACATCAGTCACATAAGAACAATTCAAATTTCTGTCGGCATTCAGAGTTGCCATAGGGTATTTTAATGCTAGAATTATACAAGTCAATTGAGGCGCTGGAAACCGAGGTTTCCGTTGCCCTGGTCTTGGCCTTAATGTCCCCTTCAAAAGTTTCCCTGTAGACTCTAAGATTTGTCAACGGAAGTACCCTTTGCAAAACTACAATATAGCCTTGCCCTCTCACAAATTAAATTCAAAGAAATTAGTGGTCCGAGGCCTTAAACAATTAGAGTCCAGTGAGAGCACAAGTTCAAGTCTCAAGACTCGAGTCACCAAATCTGCTGTCATTTAAAGGGGCACCAACTAGAGAGACAATGAATATAGACTAGGGGAATTGGCTTGCCTCCCTTAATTGTGTCTATGAAGAGCCTCCCTCAATTGCATTCATGAAGAATCAGACTTGATTGATCAAGCAAAGTTGGCAACACAGGGAGGCCTTGTACGATTAAAACGCTGACTGTAGCTCCTCGTTCACTCAGCAGGTCATAATAACTCAATTACAGACAGGAACCATTTCATCTGCATCCCTCCTGATAGTAACATCGCTGGCGGGCAAACTCTTTTCTGGCGGGCAAACCCCCTCGTACATTCGTAAATAGACCTTGCAGCCAGAGAGTCAAAACAAATGTAACCCGATACAGATGTTGTTCAATCGCGCGGACTCCAGGGGCCGCCGTCTCGAAACCATCAAACTGTCAACTCGTAACTCACGAGAAGGCCATCTTGGGACGGTCAAGGGGTCAAGATGTAGAGCAGGCAGTGAATTAACTTATGGCACCCACAACAAGTGCCTTGGTGCCCTGTGCTAATGCTTTGGTTGTGCCCTTTGCAAAGTTCCCCAATATAAATTTTCCTCATAGACATGCCCCGTACTAGAGGAAGATTGCTGTGCCCCTTCTAGACGTGCCCCGTACTAGAGGAAGATTGCTGTGCCCCTTCTAGACGTGCCCCGTACTAGAGGAAGATTGCTGTGCCCCTTCTAGACGTGCCTCGTACTAGAGGAAGATTGCTGTGCCCCTTCTAGACGTGCCCCGTACTAGAGGAAGATTGCTGTGCCCCTTCTAGACGTGCCCCGTACTAGAGGAAGATTGCTGTGCCCCTTCTAGACGTGCCCCGTACTAGAGGAAGATTGCTGTGCCCCTTCTAGACGTGCCCCGTACTAGAGGAAGATTGCTGTGCCCCTTCAAGAACGAAAGTTCAAGGCCTGGTTGTGACAGTGCCGGATCTTTGTATGGCTTACAAGTTACAATGTCTCGTGGGATTTTTCGAACACTGTACTCGGATATTTGTGAGGAAACCCTCCCTTGTGTCCAGTGACGTTCGTCATTTATAACTGGGTGTGTTTTTAATTCACTTACACATACAGTGGCAACGAGAAACAGTCCTGTTGGGAGTTGGGGGGGGGGGGAGGGAAATAAATGTTCTGTACAATACAGTCCATTGCAATCTGCATAGACAGTAACTTTGTTAATTTCACTCGCCCTTGTGGGTAGTCAAGGTGTTATCGGATTAGCGTAGATATGACATAGGTTTGAAATTTGACTCCCATAAATGGCCGACCGTGTTAGTCGACAAGGTAAAAGGGAACCGTGCAATTTCGAGGCGTGTTTGTGTGGATCATTGTATTCTACTTTCACAACATCGTTTCAACCATATGCATTTTATACTAAATGGTTACAAACGCTTTTCAAAGACCAACTTGACTGATCCAAGGCAACGTGTTCCTTTAATGTCTTCTCCCAAGTGAAATGGTTTTAGTACCGGTATTCACAATTACCACGTCATAATTAAATTTTAAATTCATTACAGTAATTCTCAGTGAAACTTTTTAATTCTCTTTCATAAACAATTCAGGCCTCACCTGTTATAGCCCCGCAGTGAAAACACGCCCTTCGGCTTTAAACTCCGGTCGTTCTTGTAGTACAGGACGTACTCCCGGTATAGTACCACGTATCGAAGCTGCCATTTTGAAAACAAAGCCGTGCTGATGACAGAGCCTACGGACTCTGTCACTGTATCGGTCATCTTCTCCTGGGCTCGCTTGTAGAGAAAGCCGCTGTGTTCATTGTCTTGTTTGAGGATGTCGCATACACCTTGAATGGACAAGAAAAAAAATCCCAGAATTCGTAAACCGTTTTATATCTGTCTATGGAACAAGTTTTAAGAATTGGTAACCTGTTTGAATCATGTTTATGAAACAAGTTTTCATAATTCAGTTCATGAAAACTCACAGTAGAATTAGTGAGAAGTTTTCTTTATATATATATGTTTTGAAACTTTGCGTGGCTGGTGGCGATTACAATCTAGATTTTCAGGTTTGCAGTACTACTTTTATATGAAAACTTTCTAAAAAGAATTGGTTGCTAATATTTCGATCAGTTATAATTACTGATTACTCCGATCATTTTTAGTAGAAACCAGCCTTCTCCTGAAGATGATCAAAGCGTACTGATCGAAATGTAGAGTTGTTCTTTTCAGAACCCCAACAACTCATGAGAGATTTAATAAGAGTGTTTTAGAAAAAATCTTGAGGTGCAGATGACCCTTGTCATTAGACACATCAGTCAAACAAATTGTATGGCTCAATTTTGACTATTGGGTCTTTATCGAAGTAGCTCTGTTGGTGAAGAGCGCTGGCACGTTAATCCAGAGCCCAATGGTTCAAGTCTTGCTTTAGTCCATTTTTTGCTTTGCTCAACCCCAAATTGTGTTACATGTACACGTATTTTTGAGAGACACTCATCGGATGATTGCCGACATGTACATACGTATGTATCCAATAAATTGACAAATAATTCTGAAATAAATACATAAATTTCTCTTAAAAGACGATTTACTGAATTGACTTACTGATATTTTCCAGGGCTTCATGTTCCAGACTGTACATGTAGTTGTTCTCGATGTCAAGTTTCACCGAGGAGGACCCTGCGAGACTAGCGCTCGTTGACGAGTTGTAGCCCTCAGGGCCTTCTCGCTGGGACTGCTGCTGCCAAGATTGGGCCATGGACGAAGCACGGTGGTACTAATGACTCTTGGCAGGACGGGGTTCATGGGTAGTTCGCCGGTTAGGGGAAGAAAAGAATACGTACGTATGCGGAGCCCACTAACTCATGGATCTGAACGATAAAACAAAACAAACAGGAAAGACGTCATTACAAGAAAGCGGTCAGCTATCTTTTACATAACCTGGAACTTGCTTCATAGTCATGGGGTTGAGAGGACTAGAGGTACATGTACATAAAGTGGTAGAGAGAAGGGCTTGGCCCTAGGGTCCTTTGGTCGGGTTGTAGGAGGTGGTGTCTTTGCTCGCCTTACCACCTGTAGAACCGCGGTTCGAATCCTGCCGGAGGCACTATGTGGATTGGGTGTTCAGTCCCTGCATGATGGTGTGGGTTTTCCGTACCACGAGTGGGAGGAGGTGGTGTCTTTCCTCGCCTTACCACCTGTAGAACTGTGGTTCAAATCCTGCCAGAGGCACTACATGTCCAAGTACGTGGATTGGGTTTTCAGTCCCTGTATGATGAGTGTTTGTTTCCCTGGAATAATTCTCTGGGGTTTTCCTCCCACTTTTAAAACAGAAACTTCCTTTCTTATCTCTCCATCAGATGCTTGGCTAGTACAACCAGAATTAATAACTGAATTAAACAAAATAAAATATTGAGTTCCTTTTCATCCAAGAGTTTCTTGCACTTAGAATCTCCACTAGACAATCTTGTAGCTCAGACTTCCCAACTCGTTTTTATTAGTGCTAACTTTGTTGGTATGAGGAGGCTTGGACTTTTAGATTTTTTAAAGTTTACGTTAAGAAATACATGAACTGTTTAATTGTGAGGTACAATAAAATTACTGAACTGTGGCCATCCACAAATTGTATGGGCATTTTGTACCCTGCTTGCTGCATTGTATGTAATCAATATTAAATATTTATAATATCAAAGTCTTATGCGCAAAACCACCAAGGTACTCAAGGCGCTTAGATACATGTACATTTTTTCAGAAAGATAGGTTTTTAAAGTTTTTGCATTCTGTGATCCAATTATGTAGTGCTCATCCTATAAGGGTTTACATGTAGACCTACAAGGTGCTACGGCGCATACAGCAGCCACAGCCAGGAACACTACTGGGGCAAACCCATGTGAGTGTACCACATATTTTCTTTAAAACTTTTGGTGGTCAGTATTTTGTTACCAAATCATCCCAGTCCAACTTTGCAACACTTTTAAAAGAGTGTCAAGAACTTACGCAAATTGTTGATTACCCCTGGATGTGGTCTTCCTTATAAACTCGATGGTCGGCCCTCGCCTTTGCCTTGCACATATACAAGACTTTGACTTAAACCCATGGTTTGCATATATACGTACATTGTAGTACCTGACTGTACTACTACATGTATCTAAAAACGGATCACTGGGCATTGCGCCATCAAGTTTTACAATACAATAACCCAGAGGGCATTATCTACACTATAGGTGTGATTGCATTGCACTTTGACTATTAATGGAAACCCCCCTCCGTCATACAGTGCATGTAATATGTACAATGTCAGATAAAACTGATTTAAAAACTAAAAAGGTATGTGTCTGTGACATCGGACTTGTACAAATATGTACTAATAATGTCAAAGTAGTCTTTGATACTGTTAGAGGAACACGTTGCCTTGGATCGGTCGAGTTGGTCTTTGAAAAGCATTTGTAACCGTATGTGATAAAATGCATTGTCTAGAAAGATGTTTTAAAAGTAGAATACAATGATCCACACAAATTTGCCTCGAAATTGCGTGGTTTTCCTTTTACTTTGCGAACTAACACTGTCAGCCATTTGACTCCCATAAATGGCCGACCGTGTTAGTCGAAGAGGTAAAAGGAAAACCACGCAATTTAGAGTGATACTTGTGTGGATCATTATATTCTACTTTTAAAATATCTTTTTAATCATATGCATTATATAACAAACCATTACAAACACTTTTTAAAGACCAACTCGACCGATCCAAGGCAACGTGTTCCTTTAAAATTCAAGGTCGACTGAGTTCATCTACAGTGCATTTCATTTTCTAAAGCTACCTTGCATAATAAACAAATGCATAAAAAAGGTATAGAAAAGGTTTGTGACATCAGACTCGTACAAATATGGTACAAATGTTTATTATACGTAGAAGTCTATGATGTTAAAATTCAAAGTCAACTGAGTTCATCCTAAAAGCCATTTCCTTTTCTAAAGATACAATGCATACATCGAACATAGAAGTTTGCACTTCCTGTACTGGGCGAGTCAAAAAGAAGTTCACCGGGATTGGTGATGTTTTTCAAAACAAACAAACAATGACACTCAAAATTTCTGGAAAGCATTGCTCTCCTGCTTATTAGAGAGAAAAAAAGAATGAACAAAATTGATAATTCGTAGGAGGAGTTATGCCTATTTTAATAAAGGTACTCATTTTGCTAGCTGTCCATGGAATACTTGACAAAACAAATTATGTAAAGTAGCAGTAAGCATTTTAGCTGTGTTGTACTCATTTTTAAAACACTGTGCTTTCAGTAAAACAGGCAAGCTTCTCTCAGAAATTATAAATTTGTTTCATTCCTTTTTTCAGATTTATAAGCAGGAAAGAATGCTTACAAGTTTAATTATGTGCTTCACTGGGGCTTTGTGTAATAGTTGTTGTTTTGTTTAATTAAAGAATAAATCTTGGTAAACTTGGTTTGATTTACCCTGAAAATGGGATTGTTCAACAATGAATAAGCCAACAATTTGAATTTGTCTTAAAGGCAGTGGACACTATTGGTAATTACTCAAAAAAATAACTATCATAAAATCTTTCTTGGTGACGAGTAATGAGGATACGTAGTTTTCGAGAAAGAAGTAACTTTCCACGAATTTGATTTCGAGATCTCAGATTTAGAATTTGAGGTCTCAAAATCAAGCACACAACTTCGTGTGACCATGGTGCGACAAGGGTGTTTTTTCTTCCATTGTTATCTTGCAACTTCGGCGGCCAATTGAGTTCAAATTTTCACAGGTTTGTGATTTTATGCACATGTTGAGATACACCAAGTAAGAAGACTGGACTTTGACAAGTACCAATAGTGTCCAGTGTCTATAATGTATGTTGCTCATAGTTTTTGCCATTTAAATAGTTTTCAGTGATACATGTAGAGGCTTTTTCACCAGTCCATCTTTCATGTTAAATAAAAGGATGCTTTTCAACACTGAATAACATTGTAGACAGCCAGATAAGTTAAAGGGAACTTTGACTGGTGGTTTTATATGTGTTTTAAAGGCAGTGGACACTATTGGTAATTACTCAAAATAATTGTTAGCATAAAACCTTACTTGGTAACGAGTAATGGGGAGAGGTTGATAGTAAAACATTGTGAGAAACAGCTCCCTCTGAAGTGAAGTAGTTTTCGGGAAAGAAGTAATTTTCAACTAAAATATTTGAATTTGATTTACATGTAGAGACCTCAGGTTTAGAACTTGAGGTCTCAAAATCAAGCATCTAGCAATCAAGCACACAACTTCGTGTTTTATTTTTCTATTATTATCTTGTAACTTCGACGACCGATTGAGTTCAAGTTTTCACAGGCTTGTTATTTTGTGCAAATAAAATTATGTTGAGTACACCAAGTGAGAAGACTGGTCTTTGACAATTACCAATTGTCCAGTGTCTTCAACTCTCACTGGCAGGGCTAGATAATACTATGGCATACTGTGTTTGTTTTTTGTGACAGTGAAAAAATGTTCTCTGATGAGCTGTTGATTTTGTGCGGTTGCCATCGTGCAATTCATAAGTCCCAAAGGAAGGAAGTTTGATTATACAACTTAAATCCAATATCCACTTCCTTGTTGTAGAATTATTGTATGCCCACTTGTGTATTAATAGCTAAACATTACAATGTCAATGCAGTAATTATCCTCCAACTAATGTCATTAAAGGCAGTGGACACTTTTTGTAATTGTCAAGGACTAGCCTTCACAGTTGGTGTATCTCAACATAGGCATAAAATAACAAACCTGTGAAAACTTGAGCTCAATCGGTAATCGAACTTGCGAGATAATAATGAAAGACAAAAACCACCCTTGTCACATGAAGTTGAGTGTTTAGATGGTTGATTTCGAGACCTCAATTTCTAAACTTGAGGTCTCGAAATCAAATTCGTGGAAAATTACTTCTTTCTCAAAAACTACGTCACTTCAGAGGGAGCCGTTTCTCACAATGTTTTATACCATCAACCTCTCCCCATTACTTGTCACAAAGAAAGGTTTTATGCTAATAATTATTTGGTGAAATTACCAATAGTGTCCACTGCCTTTAATCACTAGATGTAACTTGATTAAAAACTAAACTGTTCTGTCAACTTTCAGGCTGCATTTGTAATACAAAACACAATGTCCACAGCACCTCAGCAAGTAATATTTTCAGGGAAGCTTTCTACTCTTATTATCTTCAAACTGTGTAAGTTTAGTGTAGCTTTCAGGGAAGCGTTCTACTATTGTTATCTTCAAACTGTGTAGTGTAAATCTGTGGACATTGTGTTTTTTTGTCCTACAAAAAGTACCCAGATCCTTTAACTTCAGGTACTACATGTAGGCCAACAAACCAGTACTCAGAGATCTGGGGACAACTTCCCAAAGCTGCTCGATATAAGCAAATATTTCAGCTTAGTAGGGACTGGACACTATTGGTAACTCAAAATAATTATTAGCATAAAAACTTGCTTGGTAACGAGCAATGGGTAGCTGCTTATAGTATAATGATAAAATACTTTGAGCTGTAGCCTTTCATTAAATGCATGAAAGCACACAAATTTTGTGCAACAACGGGTGTTTTTTTTTTCATTATTCTCTAGAAACATCGATGACCAATTGAGTCCAAATTTTCACAGCTTTGTTATTTGATGCGTACTGTACATACGTACACTGTACATTGTTTTTTGGGATAGACCAAGTGAGAATACTGGTCTTTGACAGTTACCAGTGTCATTTGCCTAGCGTATTTCACAGGATGCTACATGTAGAACATACGAAAGACATCTTGTAGTGTACACCTATACACCATGGATTTACAATGTCATTAATTTGCTCAAAGAAGCGCCATTCGGTCAGCATGCCTTTCCAGGTTGGTATTTTATGAAAAATCGTACGGTAATCACAAATTGGACATTAAGCACAGGGCTAGAAATTTGACAGTGGCTGGACATTAAGCACAGGGCTAGAAATTTGACAGTGGCTGGACTGAATGCCAGATGCCAGTGATTTATGTAATGTATGACTAGACATTGGACAAGTCTGACAATCTTAGTGTGTTTTAAACTGAATAAAAATACCTTGCTGTATAAACAGTGTTACATTTTTACAAAAGTTGATGTTCACATGTTGAGTGTTGACTTAAAACATCTTTCAATCTGAACATTGAAGAAACACTATAAGACAAATGAGATTGTCATAGTCATGATAGTGATTGTATTGTTTAAAACACAGTTTATGTGTTTTAAAAATAAATAAGCTTAGTTCGTAAGCATTTTTCGTTTTTGTGACTGGTAGGCCAACCCACTAATTGTTCATTTACCAAGAAAATTTGCGAAGAAATATTTTCTACTAAACAGCTTTATAAATTAACATTTTAATGTTAGTCCCAACAAAGGGAGTACACTTCTTGCTTAAAAAAACAAGGGATTTTTCAATTAAAAATAAAATAAAATTATACATACTTTTTTATAGCGGAACGGCAAACATGTTACATAACAACAGCATCCAAAACAATCTAGCCACTTTGCTTCAGAAAAGAGAAGTTTCATTAAAATAAAAACACTTTCTACTACATAAAAAACATCCTTTGCCATTCTCCACCCCCCAAAATAATCCAGGACTCATACAATTACACAAAGTACTTTTGTCAATGATTACCAAAACGATCACACTTTGCTAACCACTTTTAAAAGATTACCTCCTGAACAAATGCTTCTTAAAACACTACAAACACTAAAAATGCCCCTTCCGTGACTTCATCACCCAGACATTTAAAAAAGACAACACCTTGAAACAAAACTAGCCAGTACAACTCACCTCAGGCTGCTACTAGAGTCTGGAGAGAGAGACTAATCCCACAGTTGTGAAGTTATAAAACTGTTGAGCATTGTGTACTTGATTGAACCACAAGTTCTGGGTGGGTACATTGTCCACGCTACAGTGCACAAACTGTATGATCACCTCAGGACCTCTATGGTTTGTTTTCGCTGAGAAACTCGGCTAAAAATACTCCAGCTGGAAATACTCCGGTAATTCCATATGGCACAAAATGCGCATCGGTTTTATTCCAGTACAAGCATACTGTAGTAGCCTGTTATGAATGATTCAAGTTAATTGTAAAGTCACCACGGCATGTCAAGACGTTAGAATGTATGATGCATACTGTGTGTGTCTTAGATAGCCGATGCGTTCACGTCTTGCGCAGAGTAAAGCGTCCCGGTTCTATTGAACAAACAGGATGTACTTGGAATCGACTGGAATCAAACAGCCATGGGCTGCAGGCGCCTGTTACTGTGCCATAGATTAAAGGCTCTACTGGGGGGTGCAATGGGTAACTCATAGACAGGGTGCAGGCCTTTAAAGGTTTTCTGGGTGTGGCTAGGTACAAGGTTGGATGGTCCATGCTAAGTCCACAGTACCGTTGGATGAAAGACTCCTAGATTACAAGAAACACACTGTACACGTTTTTCCGTAAAAATAATGTTTACCTTGTTTAAAGGAACAGGTTGCCTTGGATCGGACAAGTTGGTCTATAAAAAGCGGATGTAACCGTTTTTTAATAAAATGCATATGGTTGGAAAGATGTTTTAAAAGTAGAATACAATGATCCACACAAATTTGCCTCGAAATTGCGAGGTTTTCCTTTTACTGTGCGAACTAACACGGTCGGCCATTTATGGGAGTCAAAATTTTGACTCCCATAAATGGCCGACCATGTTAGTCGACGAGGTAAAGGAAAACCGTGCAATTTCGAGGCATGTTTGTGTGGATCATTGTATTCTACTTTTACAGCATCTTTCTACCCATATGCATCTTATAACAAACGGTTACATACGCTTTTAAGACCAACTCGACCGATCCAAGGCAACGTGTTCCTTTAAAATTCAAGGTCGACTGAGTTCATCTACAGTGCATTTCATTTTCTAAAGCTACCTTGCATAATAAACAAATGCATAAAAAAGGTTTGTGACATCGGACTCGTACAAATATGGTACAAATGTTTATTATACGTAGAAATCTATGATGTTAAAATTCAAGGTCAACTGAGTTCATCCTAAAAGCCATATCCTTTTCTAAAGATACAATGCATACATCGAACATAAAAGTTTGCACTCCCTGTACTGGGCGAATCAAAAGAAAGTTGACCGGGATTCGTTTTGGTGCATTGGGTGGGTACAAAAAATCGTTCCATGCCCTTGAAATTAAATAACTTAATAAAATTTAAAATTCTACATTGAATAATATCAAAATTCATAAACTTTCCAGGGCGAAGTCATGTAAGCACAGAATTTGGTGGTTAGCAGAATCGAGCCCTGTACCTGATGAACACAATGAGTCATTGACGACAAAACAATAGAACGCTTCCTCTTTAAACATGATCTTCTATGGAACAAAACGCAGACGGAAACTTTTTATTTATTTTCTTGAGTTGGCATGACCACAAGTAACATTTACCATTGTTTGAAAAGTAATTGCTTTGTTTCAATGACACTGTTTTAAATTGCATTTTCCCTGACAATTAGTAGCCTGTAGACACATTTTGAATGTGGTCAGAGGAGACTGGATGGGTGGGGGTGGGGGGGGGGGGTTGAATGGTTAATTCTTGACCTCTTGACCTAGTCACCTAAGTTTGCTAGTTGCTCAGGAAACAATTGATTAGACTTATCTGACGTCCCAAGAAATACCATGGTGATATGAGGGTGTTAGACTTTCAAGAGCAGTATATTTTTTGAGACAATTAACGCATTGAATTCAACTTGTTTTGTTTTCCCTTTCCCTACCGATGTGTGTAAGCACAGTATACCAGTACTTTCCCGAGTTCTGTGAACAAATAGGCTATCACAGACATCCTATTACTTGAGAGTACCTACATGTCCATGTACAAGGTATGTGTAACAATGGAGGAAACCTTACTTCCTGGTGTAACAATCTTATAAAAAAAAAAAAATTATGAATGCAAATTTCGGTTCTTTTGACGAAAAACAGACAATAACATTTTACTTAGTCTGTCATATCTGTACTATTTTCCTATTAAAAAAACAACAACAAAAACTCTTTATTGCTTCCAGTAAAATGCTTCTGGGGGAATAGAGGGTTGGTTCTGGTCTGGAGACGTGAAAGAATTTTGTTTTTAAATTGTGACTTTTTTTGAAGTAACGTAGTTTTCGAGAAAAAAATAATTTTCCACAAACTTGATTTCGAGACCTCATTAGTTTTGAGGTTTCAAAATCAAGCATCTGAAAGCACACACACAACTTCGTGTGCCAAGGGTAATTTTTCTTTCATTGTTGTCTCACAACTTCAGACGACCAATTGAGCTCAAATTTTTAACAGTGTGTTATTTTATGTGTATTGCTTAAGAGACACCAAGTGAGAAGACCGGTGGTCAATGGAAGTTACCATTAGTGTCCAGTGTCTTTAGAGGGACTGTCTTCATGGTCAAAGCAGGCCTAGTCTATGGTTGTTATATGATGAACTTTCACCCAGTAATACTATATAATTCCATGTACATTACAGACACAAGCCTGCTTCGATCTTGATGACACAGCCCCTTTAAAGGAAACCAAAACAAATTATTTTGTAAGGCCTGATGTATCTCCTGTAATTACCGTTTATTAGCTCCCTTAGAAGAAGGCTTTAAAGGCAGGCAGTGGACACTATTGGTAATTGTCAAAGACTAGCCTTCACAGTTGGTGTCTCTCAACATATTCATAAAATGACTAACCTGTGATTTTTTTTTGGCTCAATCGGTCATCGAAGTTGCGAGATAATAATGAGAAAAAAACACCCTTGTCACACGAAGTTGTGTGCGTTTAGATGGTTGATTTCGAGACCTCAAGTTCTAAATCTGAGGTCTCGAAATCAAATTCGTGGAAAATTACTTCTTTCTCAAAAACTATGGCACTTCAGAGGGAGCTGTTTCTCACAATGTTTTATACCACCAACCTCTCCCTATTACTCGTCACCAAGTAAGGTTTTATGCTAATAATTATTTTGAGTAATTACCAATAGTGTCCACTGCCTTTAACTTACAGACTCAAATCCAGTGCTATGAAATAATCATTTTCCAGTCGAAGAGTCCTTTATGATAGTGGGGAAACAATTAAAAGTCAGCATTACCACAATAGTATCATTCACTTATTCAGAGAAATTGAAACATGACACCATCAGTTGTTAAGGAGACAGAAATTTCCACTCTTCCTGAATCCTGTACACTTTTTGATTTTAGTAAACTGAGTCTCAATTCAATGCTATTTCAATTGGATAGGCCTACCGTCAGGAATTAACCTTAAAATTCCCAATTTTATACAAAAAGTTACATTTTATTCCTATATTTTGGATGTTAAGAATTTGCCCACAGATAGATAAATCACAATACAACTTGGCACTTGGTTCTATCTTAAAGGAAGGTTGGAGACTTGTCACATTTTTACATGTGAGCATCCCAAATTAAATACTTTACCTTGTTTTACATTAATTTGACAGACCGCTATCACCTAGGCCCCCCTATAAGATCTACATCTACACAGAAAGCAGACAGAACAAACCTCAAACAGTTCGTTTAAAGACACTGGACACTATTGGTAATTGTCAACTCAAAGACAAGTCTTCACAGTTGGTGTATCTCAACGTATGCATAAAATAACAAACCTGTGAAAATTTTAGCTCAATCAGTCGTCGAAGTTGTGAGCTATTAATGGAGAAAAAAAAAACAATTGTCGGCACCATGGTCACACAAAGTTGTTTGCTTTCAGATGCTTGATTTCGAGACCTCAAGTTCTAAATCTGAGGTCTCGAAATCAAACTTGCGGAAAATTACTTCTTTCTCAAAAACTATGTCACTTCAGAGGGAGCTGTTTCTCACAATGTTTTATACTATCAACCTCTCACCAAAGAAAGGTTTTATGATAATAATTGTTTTGAGGAAATTTTTTACCAATCGTGTCCACTGCCTACTTTAAGCTCTTGAAATACATGACTCTCACAGGAGGCTATGCATAGACGTACTGCTAGCTACGTAGTACTAGCTGACTCTCCTGAGACAAATCTCAGTCAGCAGTCTCAGAAAAAGAAAAAAAAAGCTTAAGAACTTTTTAGGAGCAGCGGGAGAGCTGCACGTATGTTGCGATAACGTAAGCCCTCCTCCCGACGATAACGTAACTCTCCTCCCGTCGTCTTTAGTTTTTTCCTTGGCATTATACATTATATCCTGACTTGCGGACAATGCCGAGTATCACTTAGAAGTAGAAGTAGTAGAAGTTACGCTTTATCGCAACACAGGAGAGCTGGTCTGCTGTCGCCATGACAAATATTGATCAACCATTACCATAAGGTTTATCGCGATTCTGAAACACACTGCATTGTGGGAAGGAATATGGGGCGGTTACTATGCAGTTTGTATGACTCGTGCACGCAAGGCCTATACATTTGTGTGCGTTCAACAGCGCCCTCGGATAACATTCCGTATGGCGCCACCACTTTTTCACAATTTTTTACAAAAAAGGATATCTCATTGAGGTAAATTAGATACTATATTATTTCATATCGAATGAAAAAGTGGTGGCGCCATACGGAAAATTTTCCGCGCCCTCTCTTGATATTTTGCTATTCGCGATAAACCTTATTAGACCAACTAATCCACAGCACAGGTCTAAATTTGAGACTGATGCTCTGCAAAGCTCAAACTAATGTTGTTTTGGGTTTTTATAAACATTTATAGAAATTTGCTTTCCAACCCAATATCACCGACACCATGATCAGATGATCACTTACCAGGAATTCCCAGCAGATTAATGTTCGGGATAAAAATCTAGTAGTATTTCAAAAGCTAACAACAGAACAGTGCACTACACATCAACCCCACTACATTTTTATACACAATTTGAATGCTTGAAGCTGTTGTACATGTGATGAATATTGCTTACCAAACTCACATTTTGCCGCATTAGCGCCAACAACCTAGGCCGTTCATATACGACCACTTCTCACGGTAGTCCAGCACGTCGATCGCACGGTCAAAATCCAACACGGAGTACTCAATGAAACTCCTTGAGTTGAATATTACTTTCCAGCACAGACAGAGTGTTTCCAAAGCACGTTGCTCTTTTTGCGAAATACCACAGCTGTCACTGTCAGACAGTAAAGAAGCTAGCCACCAGTCACCAGTGCAGTTGTTTGCAGCAGACACACAATCAAGATCACACAACAATACAAACTTGACAAACAATGTTCCTATCCTCCTATACACGACACTGTGCATTTTTGTGTGCCACACTCTTGTGTGTGGAGCCAGTAAACAATCCCGAGTCTTGCTCAACTTTTTAGTACAACAACGTGTACTTCGTGTCAGAAATGCATTAAAGGGCAAACCTTCATCTTCACGCACATTTTGACGTTTTGACTGGCCCGTCTCAAAATAAATAATAAAATGTTAATAAATATTTATGATCAATTAATACAGCAGATGTTCGATAACTGAAGCCTGTAGACTTGTTTTCAATTGTACGATCATTTATTGCCGTGTGTGTGGACCATTGTTTGGAGTTAATTTTAAACTTAAAAATTAAATTTTAAAATTGTATCCTCCCCTTACCAGTTTTCACGCTATTATGCCTTTTTCTTTGAATTGGGAAAAAAAATAATGATGCCTTATATTAACCGATGCCCTTATTACCTTCTTTTGTTAATATGAAGTATGCAAACATATTATATTAAAACTTGATGGATATTGAAATGTTCACACTACACACCGATCTTCGATGAATTCAACTGGCCCCATTTGTTTTGATTTTTTCCTGTTTTCACGGCAAACAAGAAAGCATGGTTTCCCGGTACGGTGAAGCCATACATGGAAGACACATCTACAGTGACTACAAGTGTTCTTTGAGACTCTGTGTATGACTCTATAGCCAGCAGTTGTCTTCGTTTTATTCAAAATATTTTTTAATGAAATTTTAAAATTACCATGGTAATTTGCAAAAAATAACAAAAATAAATAATTTAATAAAAAGTGTGAATAATCATTGGCTTTCAAATCTGATTTTTTATTGATTTTTCCCCTTTTTTTCTCTTAAAATTTATAATAAAGCGTATAAATAAACAGTGATAATTGAATCAACAAGCTGATCGTTTAAGTTTTAATATTAATAATAACATTGATCGGAGGGTTAAAAATAAAAATCTCCAAAAATATTAGAAAATGATATAAGGCACATGGCTTCTTTAAGCCTCTGTATTTTTCCCCAGAATGCTCAGCAAAATATTCAGTCACATGATTTGATCATCATGAATTGTGAATTGAAATAGTGTTTGATGAAACTTTTTCGGTAGGCAAATATTTTTATATGGCCTCAACATTATGACATTATTGTTGTACCTTGTAGAAATGCCTAAAATACCAAACTTTTTGCATTTACAAGTGCAAATATCCAGTGGAGCCTTACGTGTTTCTAAGTTTTGGTCAAGGGAGAGGAGACTCTTTGCTTGGCAAATAAAACCACACAATTTTTATCTGGGGACTGTGTACATCGCGCACAGAGAGGTAAAATATTTGCCACGATTTTAGGGACACCTCGAAAACAGGACCTCCTACGATATTTGTTTTATGTGAAAAGCCTTGGAGAGGATTTGGTGGCAGGGATGCAAAAGCCCTTTTAAAGGGTATTTTAAAAAGAGATTTCTTTATTTTGCAGAGCATTTCTTTTATTCAAAAGCATTTTTATTTCCATTAACAGTTTTGGTTTTATTTCAAAAGTTATTTGTTTTTGCCTGAGCAGGGGCATATGGAATTAACAAGTGGATCCTCAAACCCTTGCCCGATTGGGAATGCATGATTTTTATGCCCCGCCGGCGAAGCCAGCCGAAGTTCCTTAGTGCGTGTGGGCGTGGGGTGTGTGCACGTGCACATCATCCTGTCCGAGCGATATCTCAAGAAGGACTCGACGTATCCACTCATAACTTGTTTGTGGATTGGTCATGGGTTTTTAAGCTCATTTTGGCTAAAACAATAACTCAAAAAGGACTTGGTGTAGCAACTCCTATCTCAGCGAGGCATTTGTGTTGTCAACACACCATGCTTGTTTTTGTATGGCTTCGCTTTCCTTAATTCGGTAGAGCATTATCTTGAGTTATGCGTTTTCACGCTAAAACTTCTTGTTCTTCAGAAAAGGAAACAACAATCGTATTTCCTCAATTCCTATGCGATCACACATATTATTTATATGACTTTTTATCTAGAAATTAGAAAAAGAAGAAGTGAACAAAAAATGCTTAAAAATTGAAGTTTTCTCCTTTAAAGTGTTAGGTGCTGACAACGCGGACTGCACGTTACCAACTAGAGGACGTGTAGTACATTAAACATTGACAAAACATTGCATTGTTGCGTTCGTTATTATGGGACGGAAATAGTCCGACGGTGTGTGTGTCAGCGCGGCGGCGGGAGATTCAAGATGGCGTCGAAGAGAGGACTTTACAAACCGGCAACTTTGCAAGATGTTGGTAGCAAAGAACAGAGGTTTGTCATCGCATGGTTTTGTTTGTTTTCTGCTTATTTAGTGGCCATATGAATTGGAAAAGTTTCCGTATTTTGCCACCTCATTTTAATTCGTTACATGTAAAGAATGAACCATTCTTAATTCAATCATGGATCCAATAAAATAGCGCAATCACAATCACAGAGTGAGAGTCTCTATAGTATTTAGTATCAATTTAAATTAGTTATTGTTGAGAGGAATGGTTAAAGTTAGACATTAGATACAAGAAGTAACTACATAAAGGAAAAATTATTTCTAATCCAACAACCAATGGCCAATGGGATGTCCCATTTCCATTTCCTTTTCTTTATTTCTATTTTGGTTTGTAAAAAAAATAGAAAAACAAAGAAAGTGGTGACGGGATACTGAGCATGCTGAAACTGAAAACTGAAACCTTTCCTTTGACATGTTTGAACAAGTTTGAAATAAATAAAGTATAACTTTCCGTATGGCGCCACCACTTTTTCACTCATTTCTACAAAAAGGGATACCTCATTGAGGTAAATTATATACTGTATTATTTCATATCGAATGAAAAAATGGTGGCGCCATATGCCATACGGAAACTTTTCCATTTATTATAATAGCATACTCATTCTCCAATCTCAATAGTAATGTTTTATGAAGAAACGATGTGGTTCTGTTTTTAACAGTTATTAGTATGATGGAGATAACTTGGTTCACTCTTTCTTTGTACTTTTTACATGCTCCCCACATATTTATATCTGTATATTTGTATTTTTATCTGTAAATTGTAATTTTATTCTTGTTGTATATATTTGCTATGGTCTCCCTTACACAGGGAAGACAAATATCATGTTTGTTATGAGAGTAAATATTTTGCAATCTTCTACGTATGTATCTCTGTTTTGTATTATAGGAAACTTAAGTTGTGATAATTAATATATTATATAGAAACCCTCCATCATCCTCGCAACTTTTTCTGTATTTGAACATTGACTTTGCAAATTCCAAAGTTGATAGATCCAGCAAAAGTGCTATCCCTCTCCTACATTTTTTTGGGTGTTTCATGTTTTTGTTGTACATGTAGGTCCTTTGTGGCCTTTGCGCTTTAGATTTATATTTTTAAGTAGTTCGATAATGTTGTAACCGCCGTCGGCAGCAGGAGGATTTACGTTATCGTAACTAATTTTTAACATAATCTTATTTTTTCTTATTTTAATTCAAATCCAATTCAACCTCTGGTCGTTAACTTTTGAAATGTTTTTAATAAACCAGTAATAAACCAATAATAACAACTTCAGTTCTCAAGCAGAGCGGGACAATTTGCCCTGGGGATAAAATTAACGCTTGGGTAAAACTTAAATTTCAAGAAGACAAATTCCGCAAAGTGTGTACATGCATGCTGTCGATCATAAACAAAATTCATGTAACAACACACCCAGCATGGCCCAATTTAATTGTAAGCACAACAACTTGCTAAGCACTGAAAAGTATTGCTTGAAACAGGTTACCCGCCAAAATCACATTTAATTTTTCAAGCATTAGTATTTTCTGCTTAACAGCTCTATGAAATTGGGCCCAAGCAAGAGCGCAGGCCTGGATTTGCACGGAGGTCATGATCTCTGTTGTCCAACGTTTTAGCCTTGGTGCCCCTTAAAATTTGACCATAGTCGAGGGAAGAAATTGACAATTCTAATTGAAGTGCCCTTTGCAAAATTAAAATGGCCCTGTTGCCCTCTCAGTCAGAGATGAAGTCCTGGCCTGTAGTGTTGTGATTATAGCTTGTAATTTTGTTTACAAATTAAAAACTTACTTATGTTTCAGACGAGGTCTTGCCCAGGGTCGTCTCGTCAACAAACCTATCCTGCCAGACACGATGACAGTATTTGCATCACCGAGAGACATCAATATGAACAGTTTTGATACAGAAACAGGTAAACTAACAAGAAACAGTTTTGTTGTGCTATTATTTATAATTTTATGGTTAAAGGAAGACTGGCACCATAATTACAATATATATAACAGGACTGTTCGCAGAGTAAAAGGAAAACCACGCAATTTAGAGGTAAATGTGTGTGGATCATTGTATTCTACTTTTAAAAGATCTTTCTATCCATATGCATTTTATAACAAATGGTAACAAACGCTTTTTATTGACCAACTCGTCCGATCCAAGGCAACGTGTTCCTTTAAAGGCAGTGGACACTATTGGTAATTTGTCAAAGACCAGTCTTCTCACTTGGTGTATCTCAACATGTATAAAATAACAAACCTGTGAAAATTTGAGCTCGATGGAGTTGCGAGATAACTATGAAAGAAAAAAACACCCTTGTCACACGAAGTTGTGTGCTTTCAGATGCTTGATTTCAAGACCTCAAATTCTAAACTTGAGGTCTCAAAATCAAATTCGTGGAAAATTGCCCCTTTCTCGAAAACTACGTCACTTCAGAGCAAGCCGTTTCTCACAATGTTTTATACTATCAACCTCTCCAAATTACTCGTTACCAAGTGAGGTTTTATGCTGATAACTATTTTGGGTAATTACCAATAGTGTCCATTGCCTTTAACAGAAACAGGTTACCAGCCAAAGTTCCATAAATTTCACCTCGTTGCAAGTGATGCCCCACTCAATTTTAGTTGCTCAGCAGAGACTTTTGTTAAGCAGTATCTTCTGCTTTACAGCTTTGTGAAATTGGACTAAGGCCAGGACCTTAGTATCGGTACCATATAAACAGTGCCCCTTTAGCTCAAGGGGATAAACGCATCATTGGTTTTGGGAAAAGTAAATTTATTTTCAAACCCATTCCTCAATAAACACACAGCAGGCCTAATCCTTCAATATTCAAGAAGGCGTTGCCCCGGTCATTGCCTTGGTGCCCTTGAAATGTTCCAATAGAAATTTACAATTCCCTGATACATGTACATTGGGGTAAGATATAAAAAGTTTACTAATCAGATTTTGTCTTAATTGAATAGGCCTACTGCTTCTATTAATGTGCCCTTATTTTTGTACAAAGTTTGTTTTTACCCTTCTTATTTGTCTTTGTTTTTGTTTCTCCAGGAGATTTATCAGTGACCATTCCACATTCCGGTTACCCCTTGCAGGGAACCACAACTCCCCCAAGACAAGTAATGGCCAGCGTTATGACTAGAAATAGCAACCGGCTAACCCCACAAGACGTCACCAATTCTGGTACACCGCGAAAGTGAGTCAGAATTCCCTTTTTGAAACCTTTTTTTAAAACGCAAAATGTTTTGTGGACAGGTGTTTTTTGATTTGTTGTACTTTGTTTTTGTGATACATCTACGCTAACCCCCTTGGGTACTGTACAAGGATCCTTCCTCACTCTAACAAAAGCTAACACTATATAACTGAAAGAAAAAAAAACTGTTTTAAAGAAGGATTGCGGTTGCACCATGTAAACCTTTCTTATGAGTTGTGGTTCTAAAATAAAAACTGTAGTTGAATAACTCGACTCTTTTTCAGAAGCAACACACATCGTAAGAGAGACTTATGTACCGTGTTACCGCAAACCATACAAGATATTGTGATCTCAGACATGCGAAGTAAGCATTTTGAGCAGCAAGCCATGTGATCTTGTGGAACTTTCAGCCAAATTCAAGCCCTGGGGTGGATTTCACAAAGAGTTAAGACTAGTCTTATCTCGAGTTAGGACGGGTTACTCGTCCTAACTTAGGACTAGCCATATGTTTTTTTACTCTTTGTGAAATCGACCAGACTACCGAGATTGCCCGGTAGCTAGAGGCAGTTCGAATCCTATGTTTTGGCAGCGGGTACCGCGACAATATAAGAGATGTTAAATTTGCATCGGGATGAAGAATATTAACTTTTGGTTTACCCATACCCGGGCAACATCGGTAGTCTGGTTAGGAAGACACTGCTCTAGAATTGCAAGGGTCGTGGGTTCAAATCCCACCCGAGTAAATATGCCTGTGATATTTTTCACAGAACTCGGGAAAGTACTGAGTATACAGTACTAAAACACATCGGTGAATGGGTAAACACCAAAATTAATATTTTTATCCCCATTGCAAATTTAACATCTCTTATACCCTTCCTCTTATTACCAACCCTGTTTTGTTTGTAAAACCCTGTTTTATTTGTAAATGTAGGTCACCGTTTGGAATTGTCGGCAAGCATCCCTCCCCACCCACCTCTCCTTCCAAGCCCACCCCTTCTGCCTCATTGGAACTGTCCGACACAGAGAGAGACCTGTACTACACGAGGTCCAAGGTGAGTTTATATAACGGCATAATGGGACAAATTGATAGCACTCAGGGGCCCAATTTCGGAAAGCTGCTTAAGCACAAAAAGTAGCTAAGCACAACATTATTTTGCTTACTAGAATAAGGTTACCAGCCAAAATACCATGTCACATGTAAAATTAATGACAAGTATCCTGCTTCTACACGTAGAAGAACATTTTTAAAGGCAGTGGACACTATTGGTAATTACTCAAAATAATTATTAGCACAAAACTTTTCTTGGTAACGACTAATGAGGAGAGGTTGATAGTAAAAAACATTGTGAGAAATGGCTTCCTATGAAGTGACATAGTTTTCGAGAAAGATGTGTATTTGCGCAAATTTTATTTTGATACCTCATATTTAGAATTTGAGGTCTCGAAATCAAGCATCTGAAAGCACACAACTTCGTGTGACAAGGGTGTTTTTTCTTTCATTAATTATCTTGTAACTTTGACGACCAATTGAGCTCAAATTTTCACAGGTTTGTTGTTTTATGCATATGTTGAGATACACCAAGTGTGAAGACTGGTCTTTGGTCTTGAGATAATTACCAACAGTGCCCAATGTCTTTAAAGACACTGTCAACACTATTGGTAATTGTCAAAGACAAGTCTTCTCACTTGGTGTATCTCAACACATGTGTTTAAACTTAAAAACAAACCTGTGAAATTTGAGCTCAAGGTCGTCGAAGTTGTGAGATAATAACAAAAGAAAAAATACCCTTGTCACACAAATTTGTGTGCTTTCAGATACTTGATTTCAAGACCTCAAAATCTAATTCTGACATGTCTGAGGTCTCAAAATCAAATTTGTGGAAAAATACTTTTTTTCTCAAAAACTGAGATACTTCAGAGGGAGCTGTTTCTCACAATGTTTTAAACTATCAACAGCTCCCCATTACTCATTACCAAGTAAGGTTTTATGCAAACAATTTATGAGTAATACCAATAATGTCCACTGCCTTTTAAGCAGCTCTATGAAATAATTGGGCCCAGGGCCCTGCATGGTTTTTGTTTCCTATGTGTCTTGGCCTCGAGGGTGCCTCGTAAAAAAAATGCCATATAGTTGAGCTGTCTGGCCTGTAGTCAAGCTGCGGTTAAAACCCAGGCACTTTTTGCATGACGTCATGATAGATATATGCCGTCATGATTAATTCATGTAAGTTTAGACACATGCTTCTCCCCTTCAGAACTTTAGATGTGCGGTGTGGTAGCTTTTATTAATAGTATTTCCCTCTTGGTTAATTATACCCCAGCCCGACGCCTCAAGCAACAACAGCACTGTGATGATGACCACGCATTGTAAATGTACATGTGGCGGCAGTTTTTTACTCAAAACAATATTTTAGGGTTGAACACAGAAACATTTACACCAGCTAGACTTAAACCTGCAAAGAAAATTCACTAATTAGCCTAACTTTTCTAGTCTTAAAATAGGACTTAAAAGTTGGCTCAACCAATACTACTATAGAGAAATAAATAATTATATTTTATTGTGCAAAAAATTAATTTAACTATGCATGAATTGATTTAACTGCGAATACACGATTTAGTTCAGTTCATTATTGTATAATGAATGTTTTTCAAAAACATTTCATACTTTTTTCTGTTGACTAGTCCCAGGTCAAGCATGTGAGGCATCATACACCCTCGCCAGTCTTACTCGTAGACGCATCGGGAGGTCGCCTCGACCCTGATAGGTCAGAGGTCATGACCAGCACAGACTTTGTGACCTCGCCCGCAAAGGTCATATGCCATGCCCCAGCCGTTGTTGCAAGTGATCTCAGGTAATTTTTGTTTCATTTAGAAAAGTGGACTTTCTTCATAATCATGGCAGGCCTGTGGCTGTGAATTGTGAAGTCTAACCCAGTTACTGGTCGCATGCGCACTGGCTGTAGCTTCACAATATTACAGTGAGGGCGCCCTTTGTGATGCGATGGCCAGTGTGTACGTTCATGGGAAAGAGTTCATGATTCCACGTACAGCCAGAGGCCTGCTGTGATCACAGCAAAGGTTAATCTCCAAGACAATACTGCATCTAGCGTCCTCCTGAAGTTGTTTAGAGCATACTGTTCACAACGTTGTCAACCACCGGTTCTTTTCAGAACCAAGACTACTCAGAAGAGATCTACACATGGTGCTACCACAAACCTAACCTCAGTACGTAATACACCAGATGGTGACTGTACTTTTACGGAAGAAGAAGAAGAGGAAGAAACCTCACCTAATTATGCTCCCACCATGCAAATCTTCAAATCCTACTTAAAATATGTCTAGGTGCCTTCATGACTACAAGTTAATGTATGCAAGTTTGACCTAAAACAAATTTCCTAGAAGTTTTCAAATGCTGTATGATTCTGCTGGGAACATGATAGTTCTTTTTCGAAAAATTGTTTGGCGTGAAGGCCACGGAATACACTTGTTCATGGTCAACTATGTAACTGTTCATATAGTTCCGCTGCTGACAGCGAATTGAATAGATTTTTAATAAACCATTGAATGAATGAAATGAATGAAACAAGAAACAAAGTATTGTAATTACGAACCTGATTGGCATCACTGGCGTTGGCATAAATTCAATTCACATACATGTACGTACATCGAAGCCTCGTTACACTCCAGAGATTTCTACAGCCTCGAATGCACATCCCTCGACAAATAAAAATCCCTCACTCCCCCCCAAAAATGATTGCCCCCCAAATGCAGCTTCTTTCTTTTCCCCTCCTCCCACCGCAGTTCAAAAATAAACCACAGTTACTAACGTCATAGCGAATTAATTCGGTGGTTATTTTTAGGTCGATGATAATCCAGGCTTCCTTTTGGGCTGCCTTATTCTGTCGGTATTAATTAGAGGAGGAACCCAAAGAGGGGGAGGAAAGTTCTATTTAAGGTCCTTTCAGAGCAAACGTCGCCGGTTGTACCTGGATATGTACACGGTGTAAGTAGGGATTAGTTCCCTCTGTATAATGACTTGAATTAATTTGAAGTCGTTTCCTTTAAAGGCACTGAACACTATTGGTAACTACGCAAAATAATTGTTAGCATAAAAACTTACTTGGTAACGAGTAGTGGGGAGAGGTTGATAGTATAAAACATTGTGAGAAACGGCTCCCTCTGAAGTGACGTAGTTTTCAAGAAAAAACAAGTATTTTTCCACAAATTTGATTTTGAGACCTCAGATTTAGAATTTGAGGTCCCGAAGCCAAACATCTGAAAGCACACAACTTCGTGTGACCATGGTGTGACAAGGGTGTTTTTTTCTTTCATTGATATCTCGCAACCTCGCTGACCGATTGAGCTCAAATTTTCACAGGTTTGTTATTTTATGCATATGTTGAGATACATCAACTGTGAAGACTAGTCTTTGACAATAACCAATAGTGTCCACTGTCTTTAAAGGGAAGGTATATACCTTTGGTTTTTAGGGCCTGTTTGATCGTTTCTAATCCTATGTAAATTGTAGATAAACTATACACTAGTAACACGAACCTGTGAAAATTTGATTTCAAAAGGTGGTCACGTTTGTGGGATATTGGCCAAAAATCAGGGTTATGTTCTCGTTGGAAGAGTATTCCGTAATTAGAATACTTACTCTGAGAAATATATCTTATAAGTTATATTAACGGTACTCAGATTAAAATTTTGGGGGATAAAAGCTGATGTATTGCGTCCATATAGGCAAGACACTTAACTTAACCATTTTTGCTTAATCCTTCGAAATGTATTTAAAGCCGAAGGTCCCGTGTGTTGTGTAACGCACATTAAATAACCCAGGACACTTATGGTTAAAAGCGAGAGGGTTTGCCTAGTGTTTCTGGCATGGTCTGGCGTAGTTTGTGCCGCAATACTAAAGTAAAACCTTTCAAGATGCTACATGTTTAATAATAAAATCGGTTTCATATTTATAACTTTCATAACCTGTCATAAATACGAAACTGTGAATACATGCAAATCTTCCACACCTGGCAATTACCTCCAACAGTTTTAAGCGCCCAGAACAATTTAAGAGCACCCTACATTATATTTTGTTGCTGTCAGCTGAACTAGGTCTTTTTGTTTTGTAATCATTTTTATCATAACTAGCCCTATCATTATTATCATTGTTGTAAACAGGGACACTGGCTACACTCAGGAGACGGCCAAGATCAGGGTTGACCCTGTACCAACAGTTAGCCTTCTTGGTGACCTTGACATGACCCAGGTCAACGAGGGTGGAGAGTCAACCAAGCACGGCGTTGGTGGCTCACATGGTGGAGCTAGAACCCCACTAGTTGTAAAGGAGAACACAATGGCAGGTAGGTTCACATGATCCTTGTTAGGCCTCAAAGGGCGACTAGTGAAATTTGCTGCTCTACTAGTCGCGCCTCAAATACAGGCCTGTGAAATCTCGGCTTTAAAATGGATATCCGCTTTTTTTGTTGATCAGGACCATTTATTATTATTATTATTTTTTTATATATTTTTTTCCCTTTATTGCTTCGCATGCCTGAGGTGCCCCAATTCGACCAGCGTAAATGCGTGATGCGCACTCACTTGACGAAAGGGAGAAAGAATTCATTGTGTCCAGTTCTGTAGTTTGGTTTTTTTCTGGTGATTCACAGATTATGCGAAACTGTAATATCTGGAAGGTTCTTGGTCTAGAATATGGGGGAACCCATGCCTGTAAGCTGTTTCACATTCATCAAATGTCATCCCTTGGTAGTATCTACCTCCATGGTAGTATACAGGATTGGTAGAGCTGACAGAATAGCTGCAGACATGTCATGTTTAGAGTGATCAACCTGTCAAACCTGATAATCCTCTGTGAGAGCCAGGGCAAAATTGTGAAAAACCATGCACAATGTTCAGCGTTGGTCTTAATTTGGGTTGTAACAATCGAAATCAGAGATTTTTTTTTTTTACAGTTTTCTCAAATGTGAATTCATTTCGGAGGGAAATTATTATTGTATTTCACAGAAAAAATGGTTCTAGTATGAACTTATTTATCTTTACCTATGATGTAGCCTTTAGTATGACATGAAACAAAAACATCCACAGATTTACATTAAAGTTACACAGTTTAAAAGTAATGGTTGTAGACAGCTTTCCTTCCCAAAAAAGTATTACTTGCTGAGGTGCTGTACGTAGATTTCGAGAAATGAGTAACACAAATAACAGTTTCACAAAAAGTATTTTTGTCTCGGTGAGACGAAAATTGTTTTAAGCAGGAGTGTACAACAGATTTCCTCTGAGCTTTTCCTTTTTTGTTCTAATTTTTTTTTACGACTAAGGAAGCTGAAACTTCTACAGCCAAAAACTGTCAAAAGGTTTCAAGCTTGGGCGGACGCACACTACATAATTAACATTAATGTCCAACAGAAAAACCAACGCTGCCTCATCAAAAGCGAACTTTATCACTGTAACTCAAAATACTGAGGAAATTTAACTCTAAATCATGCCTTCTCTATCATCAGTCTATTCTTAAATAACCAGCTATTTCCCTCACCACCTGGCCTGCACACAGTTAATTCAACAAACCACACCGACCACTTTTTGTTTTTACTCATTCTGCACTGAAACAAAATTGTTGATACAAACATGACAAAATCTGTCTTTAAAAAAAAGCAAAAACTGTTTTAGAGTCAAAACTGGTTTCCTAAAAGCTAGGGAATGATTTACAGTAAGTGTAACACACTCACTTACGGGTTACCGTCTACTAGAATGTGATAATGGAAAAGAGGACTTAAGCAATATCCTGTTGACTTCCCTATTAGCTTCTATAGGTTGACCTTATTAAGGCTATATGCTGACCTCAGGGTACTTGTTTTTTGGGGTGGCCTCGATGACACAAGTTGACCCCTTGACGTGTGGGATTAAACTCGATTATCCTGAAATCTGTTTTGTGTACTACTTACATGTATCAGGGCAGATAAGACCGTGAATCATTCAATTTGTGATACAAGCACCACGATCTGCATGAATGTTCTTCACGGATCAGTAATTGAAGAAATACCATTGGGCTCACAATAAACCAATATGGCCTCCATTTTCGAAGCTACTTGCCTTTTATACCTCGTTAGGTTCACATATTTTTTTTGCAACAAAGAATGAGTTGGTAGCTATAACAATTTGTTTTAAATGATTTAATATAAATTTTGTTGGTTCAATCAAATTGTGCCTGCAGGAAGTACAGGCTCAGTGACATTTTTAGACGTCACAGGTCACCTGTTCCACCATTGCTGTACTAACCCTTTAACCACACCAATGCATTGTTGCAGTACTTAATTTCCAGTGTCACGCAGAAGGAAGTTTGCCTAGCTGTTGTTCCTTTAAGAGCCTTACTTCCTGTCAATGGTGAAGGGTGGAGAATGGGGGGAGGGGCATTAATATTTAAAGGGTTTTGGTACTTTTTGTAGGACAAAAAACACAGTGTCCACAGATTTACATTAAACTTACACGGTTTAAAGATAAAGGTGGTAGAAAGCTTCCCTTAAAATATTACTTGCTGAGGTGCTGCAGTTTTTGAGAAATGAGTAAAACAACATCACAAAAATAATTGTTGTCTCAGGAGATGTAATGTCCGGTGCTGGTATTTAATTAACCAAAATCCTTTAAGGGGTACCATAAAGAATTGTGTTTGTCCCAAATGTGAATACTAAATTTTAAATAATTTGTATGACTATTTTGAGATCTGATCCACTTCAAGCATTATGATGTAACCACAAAGTGACAAGAATGTGTTTTAAAACATACTTCTATTCAAACATTTCACCAGGGCCCAATTTCATAGCACTGCTTAACGGTAAGCAAATTTGCGTGCTTACTGTAGCAGACAAATTTGCTTAAGCCTTAGCGTATTTCACAGGTTGGCAGAAAAATTGGGCGGCCATATTGCGTGTTTACTGCGGATTTGCATTGTGACGTCATTTATTTTCGTGCGGTAAGCACTGGAAGGTTAGGATGCCTTTTCGTGTGCTTACGGTTAGCCACGTTAGCAGCGCTATGAAATAGAAATTGCAAAGTAAGTACAAAATCGGCCGCTCAGCAGCGCTATGAAATTAGGCCCTGCTCACACCAACCAACCCAACAATAGGGCTCTAACGTTTTCACTGGACCAGAGTTGATTTTACAAGACCGGAGTCAAAACAAGTTGAAAAGAAGCACTAGGAAAAGATCTATCTTATTTGTCTTATTTTTGAACTCATGAGTATTTTCAAAACTCAACAGAATGGACATATGTTTAACAGAATAAAAAATAGTCAACACTTTTCAAAAAGTATCACTTAATAAAGTAGCCTATTATTCAACTATAAAACCCAAGACAGCCAGACTTGTCCTGTCTTGAGTTTACTGGCCCGACGCTACAGATCAGTTAATTTTGAGCCCTAAACTTGTGTCACCCGCCCACCCACCCAGAAGCAAAACCACCCACTTGTCCGTTCATTATGGTGATGCAGTATCAACTCATGTTTATTTAATAATCTATTTTCATTTATAAGAGACTTTCAAAATACACCATTGGTTTTTGGAAGAGTAAATTTGTCCTCTACTTTCCAATAAACATAATAATGAAAATTTTGTTGGGCAAAAGCCTTTTGTGTATGTTTTTTTTCTTCTCCTTTTACTTCTGTGATTTTACGATCGATTTTTATATAAGGGGTAATTTGATTGTGACTATTTATACAAGCAGCAACGATTTCTTGTACTTCAGTACCTCAGATATTAATCTCCAGTGGATAATTGGTGCTGGTCATGAACTTTTACAATCACTGAAAAAAAAAATCAATTATCCAATCCGGTACAATTACTAGAATCTTTGAATCAACCTTGCTGTAAGCCAAATTCATTGCCATTGAACAAACCAGCACTTTCTTTGATTTTAACATTTAATCCACTTAATAAATAAGAAGAACAATCTTAAAGGTTATCTAATATGGCCTTGTTTATTTCTTTCTCTCTGAAGGTGTTTCTCGTGGAAGGGCCCCCTCTATTGGCCGTGATAGCTCAAGAGGGGAGGAAAACACATCAGTTAACAGGTATTTTTTAAAGACCTAAGGAATTTTGAGGAAAATTGTTCAAGTCAAAACTACATTCTTTTTAGACTTTTTCTCGATCCTCAATAGTCGTCTTATCACACTGCAGCCATATTTGTTAGACTCCCATAGATGCATTTGACGTCCCCTTAAAGACACTGGACACATTTGGTCACGTTTGGTCACGTTTGGTCACGTTTGGTAATTGTCAAAGACCAGTCTTCCTACTTGGTGTATCTCAACATATGCACAAAATAACAAACCTTTGAAAATTTGACCTCAATTGGTTGTCGAAGTTGCAAAATAATAATGGAAGAATTGAAGAAAAAACACCCTTGTCACACAAAGTTGTGTGCTTTCAGATGCTTGATTTTAGGACCTCAAAATCTAATTCTGAGGTCTCAAATTTAAATGCAAATATTTTAGTGGAAAATTACATCTTTTTCAAAAAGTACGATTCTTCATAGGAGGGAGCCGTTTCTCACAATGTTGTATACTTTCAACAGCTCTCCATTGCTTGTTACCAAATAAGTCTTTATGCTAACAATTATTTTTAGTAATTACCAATAGTGTCCAGTGCCTTTAATGCTTAATTGATAAAAATAGATTTAACTGAATTAATAAATTTATGCTTTAATCTTGGGAAAAGAAGTCTGATTAAATGAATTTGTCTTTTTCAGTGCCAAGTCAGATTCTGTTATTAAAAAGAAAAAGAAAACCAAGGGTAGGTGACAACTTTTTTTTTTCTTTCTATTTCTGTATCAAATGAAAAAGTCAATCAAACAGAAGAAATTAAGGAATCAAATTAAATTATCAAGAAGATGTAAGAAGTCTTGTGAAAATAATGTTAGTAACACAGGCGATTTTTAGAAGCCTTGGCTTGTGGCTGTCATAAAAGAATAACATAAAAATAGTAAGCAGACTCCGAAACAGCAGTTTCACAAGTAGTGAAACTTCAATCAGGTTTTTCTCCGTACACGTTTTTTCAAACTGTGAATGAGTTAGGTCAGTTCGTGGTCCTACGTAATATTTAGGATATAATTTGTATGTTTTCTCAAAGATTAGTTTTACTAAGTTTGTGGTATGGCATGTTTATTACTAGTGAATTTGATTAAGTTTTCTCTTCCGGAAAACATGCTAAATTTTTACATCTGAAATTTTGACGTAACTCAATTCAGTTTAATTTACCTTGAAGCCACAGGAATAGTACCCTCCAGATACATGCAATCAGCTTCCAAGTCCGTCCATTCCACCTCGGTGGGGGAATCAAGCTCTGTGCCCCCACGACCAAGAGTCTCCTCAACCGCTCTGCCATCCAGGTTTGGTCTCGCTAAGAAAGCGTCTCAAAAGGTAAAGCAAACTGATGGTACATAAAAGACCGCTGTTTAGATTTTTTGGATTTGTTTTGTCTAAGTTTGACCCAAACAAGGCTAAAAGCCACTCTTGGTATAGGGCTACAACAAAACAGATTTTGTTTTCATTTCAAAATCAGTTTTGTGATGCACTAATTTTCTAAATAGATGTAGTCCATATATCGGGAAACAATTTCAAGTCTCTTATTTCACATTAAAATCGTGTAAAATGCCACCGTGTCTGATACCCTTCAAAGTGCAATTTTTTCCAAAAAACATCTGATGACGTCAAATTTAAAATACATCAAACAAAATTTCCACGTGATTTTCAGGATAAGCAAACAAACAACAGCTGAATACCAGTAACAAGCAATATGAATCACATGGAAATTGGGTTGGTAATTATGTTTTTATCAAGGAAGAAATTTCATGCTTAGCAAAGTTGTGTGCTTAGCAGCTTTGAAATTGGGCCCTGTATATTTTGGTTTACATAGAATTTTTCAGATCATTCTTGAATTCTGATAATATTCAATTGAAACAGCAGAAAATTGAACTCTACAATTTAACCATTTGCTGTCGGAAGATGTCATTTTTCAAATTTGTCTCTGAAGTTGTGCCAAAAATTTATGTTTTACACCACTTTAATGTGAAGTAGCGACTTGTAACTTTTTCCCACTTTTATGAGGAAGCTGTCAATAAAAAAGCGTAATATGACCCTGGAGCCCCTCATTAATTTAACATTTCAGGGATATGATTTCTCTGTTTGTAAACGGAATTCCAGGTTTTTTTTGCCCTTAAAAAAGAAATTCTGTTTTTTCTTTTATTCTCCCCCCAAAAAATAATGTTTATATTTTCTTTTTTCTTTTTCCAGATTGCAGAGTAGGGATTTTTAAACCAAAATTAAATGATTGGGCTTCATTAATACTGTACCAGTAAACATTTTATGTTATTCCCACAGCATGGCTCTAATTTTAAAACCTTTGTTGTGTTGTTTTTTCATTTTGCAGAGTCACACAAAGCGTACAGTCAGCACTTCAGTGATGCAGCAAGCCCCCACAGCCAATCAGAAACCCCTCCGCGCACAAACCAACCAATCACAGTACAGTTACACCCCTATGGCGCGTGGGACACGCAGAGGGGGCGGTATAACGTCAACTCCGGCTGTTGACGAGTCGATGATCGCTAACAACTGGGATGCATCTGCGATTGGCGCATCGATGATCCAAGGCCCCGATGTTTCCATGGGAATGGCGCCCTCTGGTGACGTGTCTGTCTTCCACTCTAATCTATCCCATTCCGCAGGCCAAGACTCGGCGTATGTTTCCCTCCCAACGCACAAGGTATTTTAGAAATACTTTGCATTTTTCAAACATATTGCATATTTCTATAATTGCTTGTCATTTTTCTTTTGTAATTTATTTTTTCAGACTGATTTTTGATAATTCTGATGATGACTTTGTCTTTATCATAGGGATTTTGTTTTTATATGTTACTCTGTAAGCGCAATGGAGCATTGTTTTTCGATAGATTTGGCACTATATAAACCAGTTGCTATTATTATTGCTATTTTGAAATAACTCTACTTTCAGTTAACAGGTTTTGATACCTTTTGTTTTTGGCAATGATCTGAGTCCCTACTCACTGTGAAAGAAGATGTATGTAATGTAATATACCTGTAGAAGTTTCACCTTCATTGGTCGTAAATTTTTTGAGAAAAGTGAAAATCACACTGTTTTCTCAGCAAGTAGACACTATACTCATAGTTCATCTGAAAGTTTTACATAAGTCTTTGACTGTATTCCTTATAACTGTGCCTATAAATCAGCATTACGCTGACAGAAAAACCAATCACAGACCCAAGTTTTTATTATCATTTCCTTTTTATAGAAGAAACGCCACCCTGATATAAGCCAAGACTATTTAGACAGAGTGTACGGTCGCTACCTCCAGGCTGTTTTCATCGATTCAAAGGTAGGCTTGGATTTTTATTTTTTTCATTTTTTTTTCTAATTTACATTGCAACTGCTTTGAATGCTGACTGTTTTAATACCTACTCTTTGAATGTATATATTTACGATTGTTTTTAAATTTTCTGTATTTTTGAGGCTGTTTTAAAGGCACTGGACACATTTGGTAGTTATCAGAGACCAGTAAAATTCTCACTTGGTGTATCCCAACAAACGCATAATATAACAAACTTGTGAAAATTTGAACTCAATTGGTTATCGAAGTAGCAAGAGAAAAATTGAAGAAAAAACACTGTTGACTCACAAGCTGTGTGCTTTCAAATGCTTGAATTCGAGACATCAAACATTTTGCGTGCACTACCTTCATACAATCATAGTATCAGAACCTACAGCTTAATATCCCATCCAAATGACAGAGCAACTTATGGTGAAGTATCTTGCTTAACCCTCTAGTCCCTGCACCGCCCGAGTTTGCTGAAAACTAATACTTCAAAATTCTTGCAGTTGATTACTGGAATCGTAGTTCAAATTTTAAAAGATAGCCACAGCTTAATTTTTATGCACAATTTGAACCTTGATATTTGTATAAAAGTACAAGTTCGCATGAGAACAATACATGTCTCTCGTTAAACGGCTACGGTAATTTTTATGGCGAATATTTGTTTGTAAGGATAAAATGGACACAATAGCTTTTCAAGGCTTTTATCTGACTCAATGATTATACTGATTAAATGTGAGTTTTCGACAATATTATCATGAATGATGAATAAATACAGTTTCCTTTGTGTTTACTAATGAGCGTCTTGTTGGGGTAAGAGCTAAATTATTTCACCATCATTAGCTTCATTAGCTTAATAATGACTATCGAGGATTCTTTTGATGTTCCTTTTTTTCTACAAACACAAGCTAGCAAGGTTTCCTCCTACCACATACAGTATATCGATAGGCGGCTGGGCGGTCCAGTGGCTAAATGGTTAAAGGCAGTGGACACTATTGGTAATTACTCAAAACAATTGTTAGCATAAAAACTTTCTCGGTAACGAGTAATGGTGAGCTGTTGATAGTATAAAACATTGTGAGATACGGCTCCCTGTGAAGAAACGTAGTTTTTGAGAAAGAAGTAATTTTCCACGAATTTGATTTCAAGACCTCGGAATTAGATTTTGAGGTCTCGAAATCAAGCATCTGAAAGCACACAACTTCGTGTGACAAGGGTGATTTTTCTTTCATTATTATCTCGCAACTTTGACGACCGATTGAGCTCAAATTTTCACAGGTTTGTTATTTTATGCATATGTTGAGATACACCAAGTGAGAAGACTGGTCTTTAACAATTGTCAAATGTGTCCAGTGTCTTTAAGGACACAAAGACCATGACTGAGATTCAAAACCAACACTCTGCTGATCAGAAATACTTGAGTTTGGTGCCCTTAAATGAACGCCCACGACATCCCACAAAAGTAATTTATTCTTAACATTAAATTTTGTAATGAAAATTTGGGTCTGAATTGTTTAATTGTATGATTTTTTTTTCTTCTCCTTGTTAATAGTTGGAGAAAACATTAAAGGAACAGGAAAAGGAATCGATGGTAAATATTTGTATTATTTTTTGTTGCTTTTGTAACAATAAAAAAAGGTTATACAAGGAAATATGAAGGGCAAGGAAATAGGAACTGGGATTCGAACCAAGTCCTTACAGCATTGACAATTATATTCCAAAGGTATCTCATCTCCCTGGGGAGTATACAGCCTGTGCTGTGTAGCTCACCAAACTGAATCAATCACAAGAACCATCTCTGCACTTACAGGTACCCATTTACCCCTGGGTGAAGAGAAGCAACTATAGTTAATTGTCTTGCTCAAGGACACATGTGTCATGACCGGAACTCGAGCCCAGACCCCGCTGACATTAATCACAAGAACCTGAGTTTAGTACAATAATAGACCAATCGACTGCAATAGACCATCCCAAAGACCAAAGCAACTATAGTGTTATCTAGCTTTATTAAGCACACAAATTGCCCATGATCAGTACTTCGAACCAACACTCTGCAGATCGAAAAAACCAGAGCTCCATCCAGTGCTCTTTACCGCTAGGCCATGACATGCCACTAGCAAATCAGAGCACTATTTCATCACATTGTTTAACACGAAACTCTGCACTTTCCTTTGTCATAAATCCATGCTCTCTACAGATTGTCATAATCCCAAATGTGCTGTATTTTTGACCGCGTGAGTGAGCTCTCAAACATATCTGTATCACTTCCGGGGGTATACTCATTCATACCTAAAAAGGTTATGAAAGACTGGAACACATTAACACCACAGACATCATATCAAAGGTTATGAAAGACTGGAACACATTAACACCACAGACATCATATCAAAGGTTATGAAAGACTGTAACACATTAACACCACAGACATCATATCAAAGGTTATGAAAGACTGGAACACATTAACACCACAGACATCATATCAAAGGTTATGAAAGACTGGAACACATTAACACCACAGACATCATATCAAAGGTTATGAAAGACTGGAACACATTAACACCACAGACATCATATCAAAGGTTATGAAAGACTGGAACACATTAACACCACAGACATCATATCAAAGGTTATGAACGACTGGAACACATTAACACCACAGACATCATATCAAAGGTTATGAAAGACTGGAACACATTAACACCACAGACATCATATCAAAGGAGCTGTTGCAACCCACCTCTAAAGCAACTTAAAATTAAGGCGCAACAAAAGTGACAGAATGATGTTAAAAACTGTACAGGACGATTCGCGTATACCCTCGGAAGTGATACAAATACCATTGAGAGCGTGGTAGGGATCACCATGACAATGAGCCCTTATTTCGGTTGGTTCGAATACTGCATGTGTCGGAACTCTTTACTCCAAAGACTGACTGCTCAATGGTTATTTTATTTAATGACAAGTTTTTGTATCTGTATTAGTCTCAGATTTACGGGCTGTGGCATGAGAACGAGCGAATGAGAACCAAGAAACGAAACTTGGAGATGGAGTTAAAGAGCGCTCGCCATGCCAACAATCTAGACCATCACCTTGATGTACAGGTAAACAACCGTAGCTTATAATACTTTCATCTTGTTGTCTACATGGCCAGACCGGTTGAGTATGATTTTTATTCTTAAATCCCTTTACGTTGTTTAGTTTAAAGGCAGTGGACACTATTGGTTATTGTGAAAGTCTAGCCTTTACAGATGGTGTATCTCAACATATGCTTAGAATAACGAACCTGTGAAAATTTGAGCTCAATCGGTCATCAAAGTTGCGAGATAATAACGAAAGGAAAACACACCTGTTTCACATGAAATTGTGTGCGTTTAGATGGTTGATTTCGAGACCTCAAGTTCTAAATCTGAGGTCTCGAAATCAAATTCGTGGAAAATTACTTCTTTCTCGAAAACTATGGCACTTCAGAAAGAGCCATTTCTCACAATGTTTTATACCATCAACCTCTCCCCATTACTCGTCACCAATAGCGTCCACTGCCTTTAAATCCTTGTGCGTTGATTGCAGGCATGCAACTCTTCCACGTTACAGGCTAACAATGCACCTTAGAGCTTAATAAACCTCAGCAGTTTCTAGGGTACCGTTGTGGGTCGCATGTCCCATGGCGTTTCGGCTGCCTCGCTCTGCATTTGCGTTGTGCCTTCGGAAATTTTCCTTTTTCTCTCTCAAAGGGCAGTGTTTACATGGATAGATTGGTTTATTTTCTCAGAAGTTTCTGCATAGACAGAGAGAGTTGGCAGCCCTGGTTAATCCAACACAATACTGTCTCAGCCCTAAAAGGTTCCAATTTATACCCCTCGGTGTAGAGGAGCAATAGTGCCTTGCTCAAGGACACACGTGTCGGGACTGACCAGGCATGCCAGGGCAGGATTCAAACCCACATTCTGTATATTTTCTGTAATTTACAGAACTTGAGCTTACCTCCCTAGACCGCTCAGCCACAACACCCCTTGAGGAGTTTTACAAACAAAAGTTTAGAGAAATTAATTAAGGAGTTTAGGGCAAACAAATTAAGAATTTAGGGCAAACAAATTAAGAATTTAGGGCAAACTAATAAAGTCCTATGTTCCAAAATCCCCAACGAAAGAATGACATCCTTTGAAGAATCCAACATGCCTCCTTGATTGCAGATTTCTGGTGTGAGTCCCGTCGTTGCCCACCTGAGCCAATTGAAACAGCAGTACAGCACCTTGGCACATGCCCTGGACACAACTAGACACCAGCTGGGCGTCACTGGAATACATGTACCACAAGACGAAGACAACTTTCATGGTAAGTGCATCCGATAGTCTATCTTCTGGTGGGGCAGGCACAGGGGAAGAGGTGGGCAGGGGTTTCGTGCTGGGGTGAATGGGGCAGGATCTGGTCTTGGGGCAGCAGCACTGACCACTTTCATGGTAAGTGTATATGGTAATCTATCTAACTATGAGGAAGGGGCTAGGCCTGGGGTAGGCATTTTTTTATAATTTGATTAAAAAAAGGGGTGCCAAAGTCAAATTAAAGACACTGGACACTATTGGTAATTGTCAAAGACCAGTCTTCTCACTTGGTGTATCTCAACATATGCATAAAAAAACAAACCTGTGAAAATTTGAGCTCAATCGGTCATCGAACTTGTGAGATAATAATGAAAGAAAAAAACACCCTCGTCACACGCAGCTGTGTGCGTTTAGATGGTTGATTTCGAGACCTCAAGTTCTAAATCTGAGGTCTCGAAATCAAATTCGTGGAAAATTACTTCTTTCTCGAAAACTATGGCACTTCAGAATGAGCCGTTTCTCACAATGTTTTATACCATCAGCCTCTCCCCATTACTCGTCACCAAGAAAAGTTCTATGCTAATAATTATTTTGAGTAATTACCAATAGTGTCCACTGCCTTTAAACATCATCAAAATTCAGAGAAGAAATAAAAATTCTCTGTAAAATGAAAAAATAATGACCATATATTATTTGAAATGTGAGGTCATCAATAGTTGGATTTTGATTTTAAAAAATTGCAGTGGCCTTTTTTCAACATCATATTAACACTCAGTTGGAAACTTTATGACCCCTTTATAGCCAAGAGAGCAACCCAAACTCCAAGACTCCTCAATCTTTAGAAACTGACATTTCATGTCTGTTCCTTATTTTCTTCTTGTGACCAGAATCGCTCCTGAGTGCCCTAGCAGAGAGTGAGCATCTTCTGGGTGAGATCAGCGTAGTAACCCAAACCCACCAACCCCAAGTCTCCTCTTTCTCCAGCGCCATTAACTCCTCTACATGTATCTTAGAAACTTTCATGTGTGTTCCTTATTTTCTTCTATTGACCAGAATCTCTCCCGAGTGCCTTAGCAGAGAGTGAGCATCTTTTGGTTGAGATCAGCGTAGTAACCCAAACCCACCAACCCCAAGTCTCCTCTTTCTCCAGTGCCATTAACTCCTCTACATGTATCTTAGAAACTTTCATGTGTGTTCCTTATTTTTGTTCTTGTGACCAGAATCTCTCCTGAGTGCCCTAGCAGAGAGTGAGCATCTTCTGGGTGAGATCAGCGTAGTAACCCGAGCCCATCAACCCCAAGTCTCTTCCTTCTCCAGCGCCATTCAGGCCTTGCAGAAAGCCGTCGAGAATGAAGATAAGGAACTCAAGAGGTAAGCTCCTTGGTTTTATCTACTTCCTATAACTTCCTACTACTTACTTCATCAGCTTCTTGAAGACAACGAGAGAGAAAAAAAACTTGTCTTATACTTAAAGGCACTGGACACTTTTTGTAATTACTCCAAATAATTCTTAGCAAAAAAAACATAGTAACTAGCGACGGGGAGCTGTTAAAAGTACATGACATTGTGAGATACGGCTCCATCTGAAGTAACTTAGTTTTTTCTCACTCAAATATTTATATCTGATATAAAACAAACTTCAGACTTAAAGCCTTTTTTAGGCATCTGAAAGCACACAAGGTTGTGCAACAAGGGTGTTCTTTCTTTCATTATTCTCTTGCAACTTTGATGACCAATTGAGCCACAATTTTCACAGGTTTGTAAATGTTTGCATATGTTGGGATACACCAAGTGAGAATACTCGTCTTTGACAATTACCAAAGATTCTCAGTGCCATTAAGTTTTGTTTCCCATTTTGTTGCCCTTGGAAAAAATCTTAAAAATTGGATTATATATAACATGAAAAGTCGTCATGTACATGTACCATTTTATAAACAAGTAGGTCAGCCCAGATCCTGCTTTTTTCTCCAAAGACCAAATATCATATCTGATACCTTCTTTCTACTTGTTTCAGCAGCTTCTCAAAGGCAAAGAGAAACAACAAGTATGCTCATTGAAAGTTTATCATCCCGCCTGCATGAAAATTTTCAAGCCTTTAAATTTGTTTTATCCCAGCAAAAAAGCCATTTTCTTAATTGTAATTAAAAATTACTATATTCCCTTCAGATGTCAGGAGATGCTGTCAGCGACATGTACATTGGCAACACAGGAGAGTTCTTTACGCATTCAGGATATTGAACATTGAGGGCGCTATACTTTCCCCATGATCAGCCATCAGGGAGGTGAACTTAATTGTAATTAAAAATTACTATATTCCCTTCAGATGTCAGGAGATGCTGTCAGCGACATGTACATTGGCAACACAGGAGAGTTCTTTACGCAATCAGGACAATGGACATTGAGGGCGCATTTTTCGCAAATACCCCTTGCGCAAGTGCTAAATGTTAAACATGTTAAATGAGGCCCATGCTGGTCTAGCTAGCGATCAAACTTGATCACTAGTTAAATCAACATGTACCCCACTCCCCCTGACGCGCTCAAACAAAGTATTTGCAATAGGATCTATGACGATGCAACATACATAGTATACAAACTTACGAACATGTGTTTTTCCTTAAGTTAAGTACCTAAAACACTTGTACAGAAACAAATATTTTGGAGAAAGTTTGTTTGAACAGAACTTGAAAATGTGAACATTTATTTTACTTCTGAAATCAAAATGCTTAAAATATGAAAATAACTTATAAATCTTATGGTTTAATTAATGTTTTGAGTATACAAAAAGATAAACGTATATTTAAGGAATTATTTCTAATCACTTACTGAATGATTTACAGGTCTGATATTTGGTTCTAGTAAAGGCAGAAAGTTTGTCCTCAGTAAAGGGTGCTTTTCAAGGGCACCAAGGCAATGATCAAGGATCATGGGGGGCAATTGCCTCCATAAGAGTCAGTGTGGTACCAATTAGGAAATTACTGTAACAGCTAAATGACATCATTAAATTTTTTTATGATTTAACCTTTTCTGCAAAAGCAATTCTCATGATGCTTATTTGAACAAATTATTTTGAACCTTTTAGAACTATTTATCGGCAAGGAATACGTCACAAGAGATGGCAAAACCCTTTATAGTTTAAACATAGTGCAAAACTAGCTCTATAACAAAAAATGTATATAAAATAGCTACCTACTTATACTTTTTGTTAGTATCTACAATAAAATTAAAAGTAAAGTGATAACAAAGAAAACAATGTTTTGATTGCAGGAATAATGTGTCTGTCTGGTATTTGTGATTGCTCTGCATTAAGGTTTGATTTATTCTAAAAAACTGAAAAATCACCATGCGTATGTCCAGCATTTTTATCAAATTCGGGTCAAAAACTGAAAAATATCCCTTATCTAATTTAGGTCTAAAACTGAAAAAATCACAAGGGGTAAGGCCAGCATTTTTATCAAATTTAGGTCTAAAACTGAAAAAATCACAAGAGGTAAGTCCAGCATTTTTATCAAATTTAGGTCTAACACTGAAAAATCACAAGGGGTAAGTCCAGCATTTTTATCAAATTTAGGTCTAAAACTGAAAAAATAACGAGGGGTAAGTCCAGCATTTTTATCAAATTCAGGTCTTAAACTGAAAAAATCACAAGGGGTAAGTCCAGCATTTTTATCAAATTTAGGTCTAACACTGAAAAATCACAAGGGGTAAGTCCATCATTTTTATCAAATTTGGGTCTAAAACTGAAAAAATAACAAGGGGTAAGTCCAGCATTTTAATTAAATTGAGGTCTAAAACTGAACAAATCACAAGGGGTAAGTCCAGCATTTTTATCAAATTTAGGTCTAAAACTGAAAAAATCACAAGGGGTAAGTCCAGCATTTTTATCAAATTTGGGTCTAAAACTGAAAAAATCACAAGGGGCAAGTCCAGCATTTTTATCAAATTTAGGTCTAAAACTGAAAAAATCACAAGGGGTAAGTCCAGCAGTTTTATCAAATTTAGGTCTAAAACTGAAAAAATCACAAGGGGCAAGTCCAGCATTTTTATCAAATTTAGGTCTTAAACTGAAAAAATCACAAGGGGTAAGTCCAGCATTTTTATCAAATTTGGGTCTTAAACTGAAAAATCACAAGGGGCAAGTCCAGCATTTTTATCAAATTTAGGTCTTAAACTGAAAAAATCACAAGGGGCAAGTCCAGCATTTTTATCAAATTTAGGTCTAAAACTGAAAAAATCACAAGGGGTAAGTCCAGCATTTTTATCAAATTCAGGTCTAAAACTGAAAAAATCACAAGGGGTAAGTCCAGCATTTTTGTCAAATTCAGATCTAAACTGAAAAAATCACAAGGGGTAAGTCCAGCATTTTTATCAAATTTAGGTCTAAAACTGAAAAAATCACAAGGGGTAAGTCCAGCATTTTTATCAAATTTAGGTCTAAAACTAAAAAAAATCACAAGGGGTAAGTCCAGCATTTTTATCAAATTTAGGTCTAAAACTAAAAAAATCACAAGGGGTAAGTCCAGCATTTTTGTCAAATTCAGATCTAAACTAAAAAAATCACAAGGGTAAGTCCAGCATTTTTATCAAATTCAGGTCTAAAACTGAAAAAATCACAAGGGGGTAAGTCCAGCATTTTTATCAAATTTAGGTCAAAAACTGAAAAAAACACAAGGGGTAAGTCCAGCATTTTAATGAAATTCAGGTCTAAAACTGAAAAAATCACAAGGGGTAAGTCCAGCATTTTTGTCAAAATCAGATCTAAACTGAAAAAATCACAAGGGGTAAGTCCAGCATTTTTGTCAAATTCAGATCTAAACTGAAAAAATCACAAGGGGTAAGTCCAGCATTTTTGTCAAATTCAGATCTAAACTGAAAAAATCACAAGGGGTAAGTCCAGCATTTTTATCGAATTTAGGTCTAAAACTGAAAAAATCACAAGGGGTAAGTCCTGCATTTTTGTCAAATTCAGATCTAAACTGAAAAAATCACAAGGGGTAAGTCCAGCATTTTTACCAAATTCTAAAACCCTTATAAGGTGCTACATGTATATAATAGTGTCTCAGAATTCATCACTTTAATAACCTATCTTTCTGAAAGTTTGTGTATACTCAGCGCCTTGAGTACCTTGTTTGGTAGATACGTGCGCTGAATTAGACTTCAGTATTATAATTATTATTAATTAGCACAAGTTTGGAAATTTGGAACAGCCAAAATTAGTTCAAACTGCCTCACCTCACTTTGTTGTACTGCATTGTGAACTAATGACCTTACCTAGAATAATCTAGAATAATGTTAAGCCATGACATGAATCCTTACACACTGTGAATGAAGATGTTTGTAATATAGTTTACCTGTAACAAAAATGAACATCATCGAGCAATGTTTTCAGGAGAGTCGTGTACCCTTTTCTCAAAGACTACAGCACCTCAGCAAGTAATATTTTAAGAGAAGCTTTCTACCACCATTATCTCCAAATCTGTGAACATTGTGTTTTGTGTCCTACAAAGAGTACCCAGACCCTTTAACTCTTTCAAATGGCTGAAGAAATGCCGTTTCAGAGAAAGTTTGACTTTAGCAAAATCATGATTTCAAAAGTTATAAAAAGAAGAATCAGACGTTTATTCGCCTCAGAAGTGATTCTGCGCTTCAATCTTTGAGAACATACAAACATTAATCTGTCAACATTTTTTGATCAACACAATATTTAAACAGTAACTAGTAACAATATGGTTTCTCAAATGCATGATTAGAAAATAAAATAAATTATGGTTCAAATTAGTGTTTTTTTTTAAAAGACAACAACAAAACTTTTTCTTTGATCTATTAAAAACAGACTTGCATTTACACTGTATGCTTCTTTGCCATAATTCAAGTATAATATCAAATGAATACAGAATGTTTTTTTCAAATAGAAATAATGTTGTTTTTTTTAATTCTGGTTAATCAAAATAATTGTAAACAGCATGAATATTTTTTCAAATTGAAACAAGTGTAAACTCTTGCAATTTTGGCAAGTTTTCTGAGCACACACAAAAGGATTGAAATCTAACATGATCATCCAAACAATATTTTTGTCAGAAACCTACATGTAGATGATTGCTCTATCAATCTCTCTTGACGTTTGAGCATTTAAACTAAAACTAATTAAATCCAGTCTTGCACTTCTCATGCATTAATGGTTTTAAATCCTAGTTTCGTACAACATATCACCCAATAACGAAATTTAGAACTACAAACAATTTGCTGATTTTTCTGCAGACAAAAACTTAAGGAAAAGAGATTAATGTAGGAAGAACATCAAAAATGTTCCAAGGCGTGCGTGTCTTGGCCAAGCCGTCTACATGTAGTTCACCCGACCAAAGCTCTGGTGTTGTCAGCAGCAGAGTGTGGGTTTGAATCCCGGTCATGACACTTGTGCCCTTGAGCAAGACACTTAACCATAATTGCTTCATAAAAAGTTGGGAAGGTAATGCATTCTGCTCTACCAACCAGGCTTCAACCAACCTTTGATCAATAGAAATTATTCAACATTTATACTTTTGAAATCTTTTCTATTGTCCTAAAAGAACTGCAGTTTGTCAGCAACAGCAACAAGAAGAAAATGTCAGGCACAGCAAGACTTATACTGTTTGTTTTTTCAATTTTCAACGGCGCAGCCGAAAAACCATGAACTAATATTTGCAGAAAAGTTGAACGTTTGTTTAAAAAAATATTAATAGCAAAGTGCTTCGATAAAACTTGTTTATTTCAACATACTTACATTAGCGTCCTAACATACAATAACAAATCACAATAGTTAATTTATACTGTAAATAGTAAACAATAAACAACGTTAAGAACAGTTTCAACAATGCTTTGTTCCTCTAACCAAACCTAAAGAATCCCCCAGTAGTCAAATGTAGCGCTTATTGTCAGTTCTTTTGACTTCTTTTCTTTTGCTTTAAACAGTGAAAAGCAAAAAAAATAAAAAATTTAGAACCCAATCATGAACTGTGTCAAAATCAACTTTTTAAATAACCTGTTTGGATACGGAGTTGGCACTTAAAAAAAAAGCAGCATTTTAAAAGCAATCCATAAATTAAAGAACATCTCTTTACTACATATCAAAATAACCATTAACTTAATTTTGAGTAATGCCACATGAAAAAATATGAATTACAAAATCTCCACAAAAAGCTGTACCCGACCCTTTCAGGGCACAAAACAGAAAACTCTCCGTAGAGGGCGCTTTTGATGTGCACTAAAGACACAAAATGTACAACCATCATGGATCTTCCAGTAATGTGTTGTTCCATAGAGGGCGCTTGTGATGTGCACTAAAGACGCAAAATCTACAACCATCATGGGTCTTCCAGTAATGTGTTGTTCCATAGAGGGCGCTTGTGATGTGCACTAAAGACGCAAAATCTACAACCATCATGGGTCTTCCAGTAATGTGTTGTTCCATAGAGGGCGCTTTTTATGTGCACTAAAGACGCAAAATCTACAACCATCATGGAATGGATCTTCCAGTAATGCGTTGTTCGAATCATGGAAACCAGACCTGAGCCTATAGAAAAAAACAAATTTTGAATTTCCTGATTCAAAGCTTTGCCCAGCAGTCCTCAACGTAAATAATCTTAAAATCATCTGCAGGAATGCCTGGTCCTGCAGCCAATTTCACGAAACGCTAGGATTAATCCTATCTCGTGTTAGGACGAGTAACTCATCCCAAATTAGGATGGGCTCAATGCGTCCTATCATCTATAGATACGGAACTTAACTCGTCGTAAATCCTAAGATTAATCCTAAGTTAGGAAAAGTTTTGTGAAATCGACAACGGGGTTTATAAACTGAAGCTTTCTCTACCTCTGAGTTCATCAAAATCGTCTTAAGATAAGTTCTGATCTACCGATCCACTGCTTTATTCTCCAGAAAATCTTGAGTCAGAATTTCTCATCTTGTGAATTACCTGGTTCAGTCTCCTAGGTTGGCGATTTCCATCTCCATCTCGGCCAGCTGGCGTCGCTGCGCCTCTATCTTCGCCTCTAATTCTTTCTTCTTGCGCTCTGTCTCTCGCCTCTTGGCCTCTGCTAATGGGTCAGGGGTCGTGACCTTTGGTGATGCTCCAGAGCTCAAGAATTTTGGTGATGCTCCAGGAGTTACAACTTTTGGTGTTATGAACTGCGGTGACGCTTTAGGAAGTGCAACCTTTGGTGATGCTCCTGGGGTCATGACCTTTGGTGATGCTCCAGGGGTCGTGACCTTTGGTGATGCTCCGGGGGTCATGACCTTTGACGGACCATTGGGGGTACGAGACCGGGCGCCGAGTTGGTCTGGGCTGCTTGCTGGTTTTGCATCTTTCAGATACGCAGCGACAATCTAGAATAAACAAATTAAATAAGAATTTCTTGATCAATTTAAAAATCAAAACATAACCTAGGGGTATAAATGGACACCTGCAAAGGTAGTGGTTAATAATGTGTTTGAAAGAGCCTATGGAGCGCCAATGCAGCTCAAAGCTGTATACTCCCCAGGGAGCTGAGAAAGAATAAAAGAAATGTTATTGGCCCAGTGCCTAGAACACTATCATGAACACTTAGTGCATTGATACGTTATTGTATACATGCGCGATAAAAGAACTAGTTATTAATAAGGATGAGGGGATGAGGTAAATGCGTAAAGGCCAGTCAATCAGACATCACCAGGGCTCAACTGTGGGGCAAAAACCACAAGACCGCAGGGTACAAGCCCTGCATGTGTTCTTTCAGAATTTTACACAAAATATTCTCACCATTTCCACCATGTCAGAACTTGTTCACAATACCAGAATCTCAATGAGACTTGTTGAGACTTCTACAAAGTCCAACATGTACACATGGTTTTTTTTTTTACAAGCACGATAACAGATTTTAATATCATGTGTCTTACGGATAAGTATTCTTTGAAAAGGCCTACTCAACATTTTAAATAAATTTATCAGACTCGAGTCATTTTTATGACAAAAAATTTATCGTGTTAAAGATATTACACAATTCAAAGACACAAGAGGGCTGGACTTGTCGTATTTATAGTTCTGGCATGTCTGGTGCGAAAAATCACTCAATTGAACTTGGTCAAAAAATTATGAGGTTGAATGTCACACTTAAAGTATGTTGCTCACTTGATTTATGTTTTTGTCTGATTCTGGCTCAACCAACTGCACCAGTGATGTCCCATCTGCTGTCAACTCCTGAAGGGTGGCACGCAAAAGTGGAGAACTCTCATCGCTCAGCTGCTCCTGAAGAAACTTCTTGGTGTTTTCATCCGAAGAACTAGCACCCAACGGAACCCCTGTGGAAAGAAGGAGAGCGAAAGCGCGATGAGATTAGTTTAACTATCAATCAAAACCACCATGGATGACATGGAATGGTCAGACAGTAGGAGGGTTGACTGTGTACTGAGGAGATGCATTCACGAAATAATATCATTGTGCAGGCTGGCTTAGTTTATCATTTAAATCCACAGTGGATGATATTGATTGGCCAGACAGTAGGAGGGTTGACTGTGTACTGTGCACTGTGTAGATGCATTCACAAAAAGATATGAAATTTGCAGGGTGGCATAGTTTGTACGTATTCAAAACATCATCGGATGGTATTGAATGGTCAGATAGTAGGAGGGTTGACTGTGTACTGTGCACTGTGTAGATGCATTCACAAAAAGATATGAAATTTGCAGGGTGGCATAGTTTGTACATATTCAAAACAACATCGGATGGTATTGAATGGTCAGATAGTAGGAGGGTTGACTGTGTATTGTGTCGATGCATTCACCACATATCATATTGAAGGCTGCCATAGCTTATCTATCAATTTATCAACTCACCACTTAGTCCGCACTTAATCGCGTGGATGGGTAATTCGGCGAAAACCTGTGGGGCAGCGTGCATTTGAGACCATGGCAACGGCTCCACGTTTCCAAAGTCGATATACTTCACCAAGGCCTTCTGGGATGACATCTTGATCTTGATGATGTCGCCGCGGTACCAGTAATTATCTAAGAATAATAGAATCAACAAAATTCATTCAGCGACCATCTTGGTTGGGTTCCATGTGTGACCAGTGTAAGCTTTGGCGATATCTCGATATTATCAAAAAACGCAATACCATTTCTGAAACAATTACCGTATCGTCTTGATTTTTTGTTAACTAAATTATCGGCAAATCGTGTTTTTGATGAAGCATCACGATGTCTTCCCTAATTGAGACGTCTTGCAACCACAACGGGCTGTTTAAAAAAATATAAGGTCCCAGAACCAACCACAAGATTCCCAAATTGATCCCGAAATGACAGAGTTTGGTGAACACAAATGATTGCGACTGAGATGACCGATTGAGCTTAACACTTCCACAGGTTTGTCAGTTTCTTGACATTTGACCTACATCTAGGTTGTCCAAAATCAGTAGGCTTCTAGAAATCTCAAAACAAATTCACAAACCAAGTTTGGAGTTAAGAAGGATTTGAAACTTTGCATGGTGGAAATACGATATGGAGAGGTTTGCGGTAACACCATGTACTGACTATCTCTACTGAGTTGGGGTGGTTCTGAAAAGAACCTTTGGTTTCAACTCGACGTTTCGATCAGTATATGCTCTGATCATCTTGTGGAGAAAGCTGGATTCTGATGCTGCATGCTGCTGTGGAGGCGGTTTAGCTTAGTGATGCACGAAGGTGGGAAATAGAGGCGGAAAATGGAGCTCGGTGATGTGTGGTAAGTTTGGAGTTGATATGGCCAGTTCCTGTGCCACAGCACCTTGTTACCCATTACATGGTGCTAAGGATTAGGTCTTATATCTCAAACTTCACCCCACTCCCTGCAGTAATAATACCTGGCGCTTTGTATCCTTTGTCAAAAGGCGCATTATAAATACGGTTATTATTATTATTAATATTATTATTAATATTGTTATTATGTGAATCATGGAAGGACATGTTCGATGGCTTTGTAAACTCTGGGAAAGTAAATTGAAAAGTTCACCTGTGAATTTAGCGAGGCATAGATCTCCAATGGCTGGTTGGTACGGTGGGATGTCTGATGGCAGTTTGGTTGCGTAGTCTTGAATGTCGTTCATCAACGTCAAAAGCTTCTCATCTTGTAGGGGTGAAAAATAAAGAAAAGATGGATGTGAATAATTACCGAGCAACCCTGGTATCCTCTAGCTACCGGGCAATCTTGGTGGTCTTGGTAATGCCTACACACATCGATGTAAATGGGTAAAAACCAAAATGAAACATTTGTTATCCCCAATGCAAATTTCCATGTAGTGAATAATTTCAGTTACAAGCTTGATTAAACTTTATATTAAAAAGCTGATCAAATTTTATTATTTTTATTCGTAATTTATTAAAAACCTGCTGACCGGGTAAATTTTAAATGATTTAGGTTTGACCGAAGAAAAATTGACTGGAGCGGAACTTTGACCTGCAACCTCTGGATAAACATGCTGGCGCTCTACCAGCTGAGCTTTCCAGCCCTAAATTGGCGGTCACCCTGTTGGTCATTATCTTTGCAAGCTGCCGTGTGACATTGCCAGTTATTTGCAACATAAGTCTGAGAAAAGAAATTCCTAGAAACCACAAAGCAGAAAACCCAACCCAAAGTTCCTGCAGAAGTAACAAGTATCACCAACTCATGAATAATGAACAGAAAAATTAGACATTGGTTTCTAGGGAGTGTCTCAAAGTCAGAACAGAAGGAAAGATCTAATTCGTTCAACCAACGGTATGTTCTTGAAAATAAGTTACTGCAGTGCTTTGACACAATGATGCAGTCTATCAAAACGTTCTGGCAGTACAACGGTTTGCAGGCGTAAGCCTAGAGGAATGTTATTTTGTATCTAGAACAAGCCAGGCGTTTGAGACGCTCCCTTGGTGTTAAAATCAGAACTACAATGTACTTACTCTCTTCTTGGATGCACATCTGGCAATAAAACTCCAGGGGACTCACAATCTCATTCACGATGACGTTAACGGCAGAACTTGGTAGAACCATCTTCTTCAGAGATGAACACAAAATAACCCCATCTGTGAAAAAATAAAATAAAGACGTTGGCGCACTAATAAATAAATGAAATTAAAATATGTTTTATTTGCGCGCACAAAACAGGCTTAGTGAAGGGCCCTTATGGGGTCTTTTACACAATGAGATAATGAACCCCACAAGGGAAGAATTCTTTAGAAAGGGGAATAACAGAACAATGTTGGCAAAACCCTGCAATTCAGAACCGTAAGGTTGTGTGCCCACACAAATACAGCTTGTGCTGCTGAGGCTCGAAACTTCATTTTGGTTGACCCATGTATTAAATTGTTGCAGTACTCGCTGCTAAAACATAGCATCTGAACTGCCTCTAGCTACCAGGTAACCTCGGTGGTCTAGTTGGTAAGACACTGATCTAAATTTGCAAGGGCCGTGGGTTCGAATCCAACCCGAGTAATATGCCTGTATATGGGTAAAACCAAAATGATTAAAAACAAGATATTATACACAAAGTTGTTTACCTCTTGGACTAGTTGGTGATGAGACGGTTGACGCAATTGGTCGAGCTCCAACAGGCATAGGCGATGTGAATGGTGAAGCTCTAACAGGTACAGGCGATGTGATTGGAGGAGCAACGGGCTCAGGCGATGTGATTGGTTGAGCTCTGATAGGCTCAGCCAATCCCAGCTCCCGTAACTCCTCCTTGATGTTGATCCACTGATCTTCCTGACTGGAGTAAAGAATCTCCACCTCACACACCTTCCCGTCATTCTTCACGATGTCCACTGTGCACATGGCGTTCTCCAACTGCAAGAAATAAAACCTTTGATCTATAAAACAAAGCAGTGTTCTTGTTGTTCTTGGACCTGTCGTCGTTTTCACCAAACTCTTCTTAACTTAGGATTAGTCCTAGGACTTAAGAAAAGTAAAGCTACATATTCGAAGACGTTAGGTTGCATTGAATCTCGAGATAAGATTAATCCTAGCGTTTTGTGAAATCGGCTGCTGGGCCCAATTTCAAAGCTCTGTTCGTATCCCACAAGGCGCACCATGTGGATTTGGGTTTAAAGTCCCTATCTGGCTGCGTGGGTTTTTCCATGGAGTAGGCTAATTATTTGGGGTTTTCCTCCCCCACTTAAAACATCAAATTCATTCCTGGTTTTCTCTCCCTTGGAATCTTGGCTAGAACAGTGATTTGGGGTTTTACTCCCACAACTAAAAAACTGAATCTTCTTCATTGTCTTTTTTTTCTCAGTTGGGTTCTTGGCTGTAGTGTGATTAAGTTCTCTGTTCTGAGAGTCCTTGACTTCACAACCAGAATCAATAAATAAAATCAAATAAACTAATTGTATTCACATAAATAAAATTGTTACTAAACAATTTCTGACCTTGGACTTGACGTGTTTGATCGTCTCCTCACTCCATAGCAACTGCTTGCCTCCAGAGGGTGCTATCATACCGTGAATTCCACACCGGTGGGAGAACTCGGGGACCTCTGTTAACCACCCCTCCAGCTTCCTGATTTCATTCAAGGCAACAACTTCAACGTTCCCGTAATCCACAAACATAACTTTCACCGCTGATTCAGGGGCCACTTTCTCAACTGCCCGGGCCCTGTACCAAGCATTGTCGGCACTGAACCTAGCAGCACACAACTGGCCAATCTTGGGCTCATGAGGGTTCATGCTGCCATCGTCATACTTTGTTCGGAGCTCGTTGCCGAGTCTTTCGTCAAGTTCAATGTTTTCCTCGGATGGGATTTGGATGAAGAAATCGGACGGACTGTTGACGACTGTCACAAGACAGATGCAGTTATCAGTAAGCGGGATACCGGCAGGTAGGGTCTCAAACTCCGCACTCTTGCCCAACCCCTGACCTATCGCCTCATTGGCTGGACTAGCTGGTTGTGGCGGCTCCCCATTGGCTGGCTGATGATCACCTGACGGGCCAGGTGAATTGAAGTGAGCGATCAGGTCATCGTTCACCAATGACCAGGTGTCACCACCATCATTGGAGTAACGAATCACCACCTCACACCCCTCCCCGTCCCGTTTCGTCACAGTCACCTGAAACCCTTTCACACTGTCTCCCTGGCAAAAAAACAAATTACATTAAAAAGAAATATCTACATGTAAGTTACTTATGATGTTGTCTTTCGTGTTTCCAACACTTTTTTTGGGGGGGGGTTTATCCATCCCCCTCTACCCACTCGGAGTGGTCCCTAGCCTGAACATCGAGGCCCAATTATCGTGAGCAAAGAATCAGCGCGATCAAAAGCAGGGAACTCAAAACATTTCTTTTTAAAAGACACCATCGTTGAATTTTTGCATATTTTTTATTGCCATTTCTGTGGTGTAATATTGTTGATTATCTCAGATTGATGTACGTCAATGTTTGTTTTTTCGTTCTTATTGTACAATGTACTTTTAGCTTAATGTTTATAATATGTAAAAATACTGTACAGCGTTTTGAGATTTTTTTATGTAAAACGCGATATCAAAAAAGAAACATTATTATTTAACTCAATGCTAACGTCAAATGTATGGCCGGAATTTTTGGTTGTGAGAGAATGCAGACTCAAAGTTACTAGACTCAAAGTTACTAGGCATTCTATGCTTACACAGATACACAGAAAGTTGGCACTTGCCGTAAAAGCGAAGAATTGTCATTGTAAGCGCAAAATTTGGTGGTTAGCAGAGTCATAAAACTGGGCCCTGATGTCACACCTCGAGGTTTGTAAATAAAGCCAGAGACCAGCCTGACCAGATGTTTTGACCCTTACAAATGGATGTACCATTGACCTGGCATCAATGTAAACATACATTCATAGTGAATGAAACAGAAGGTCGAAAGCAACCTCGTCCCTAGTGGTGTCGAGCGGTTACAAGGTTGACGCTCTCTAACCCTGGTATTTGATCACTTGCATAGCCAAAATTTTTGGATACATATATGCAAATTAAAAAAGTCTGGCTACTTTTAGAAATCCACACCTTTTGTCATTATCTCGTAGTACAGTACCAGATTTAATAGCTTGTTTGTTAATTGTTGGTTGCCGGCGACTGGCTGTACCTAGGAATATGGAACATATTCTAATATTGTAAAGTCGTTGTCCAATCAGGGTCCAAGTAACGAGTTTCCATCCCAGGGTTTATATTGTAAACATGGTTGAAAACAAAGTAAACCATGGGGACGAGGTTGGGTCGAAAGTGCAAACTGACACTACATCATCACCTCGGACCAATCAAAACACAAATAATGAAAGCAATGCGTCAAAGCATGTTTATCTTTTGAAATAATTGTATCTAATGAAATAATCTGGTCTGGAAGACCAATTCTCGTCTTTATTCTTGCGGATAAAGACGGGGGACCAGTCCACCCACTCCCCTCTTTACCAAGATTGTTGCTATGTGCTTGTTGAAATTCACTGACGCCCAAGTAAAATGGATTTAAACCGCTGTGCCTGCTACATTTATAACAATTAGGAAAGAAGCTAATTGTGTACCTTTCAAGTTGTAGAAGGTGATTCAATCCAAAAACAAGTGAACACAAAGTCAATCAGATGAATACCTACCTCTGGGGTAACCATCTTCCTGAGTATATCAGTGGCAGCACTGTCCCACTCTCTACCTCTAGAGGGCGCTCTAACACCACTCAGATAACAATGGTGGCAGCACTGTGGAACGGCAAAGAAGTCTCCGTCCAGTTTCTTGATGCCGTCCAAGGAAACGGTCTCCGTGTTTCCATAGTCCACAAACAGAACTCTAGCTTGGGTGGCTCGTAGCTCATCCACCCGAACCCTGTACCAACTGTTGTCGACGCTGTACTTGGCGACGCAGGCCTCTCCGATGCTTGGCTTATGAGGGCGCTGTTGCATCTTCTCGTAATGGGCGTTGAGTTTTTCAGTCAGCTCGTTGACCGCGTCCAAGTTTTTCTGACTGACCACTTGTATGTAGAGGTCGCCGCGATCACCGACGGCGGAAACGTACCCCGGAAAGTTTTTGGGTGGTTGGACAGTCGGCACGGAAGCTACTTCTGGATTGGGTGGCGTGGTCCGAGGCTTAACCTGATTGGATGGCGATACATCTAGTAGACTTGCAAAGCCGTTCTTGATGAGGTCCTTTTGGATGGTAGTTTGTTCTTTGTCGTTGGGGTATAGTAGCTCCACGAGGCACTTGTTTTCTTCCTTCCTCACAACTTCAACTTCAAGTTGTTTCTCTTTCACCTTCAAATATGAAACACATCATACTATAAATAATAAAGTAATAATAATAATAATAATAACAATTTCTTATATAGCGCATTTCACAATAAACCGTATCAATGCAATGGCAAAAAAAGATGATGAGAAGCACTGCAGCTGTTGATAGTTGAATTATTTTGAAAAAGGATTCCCTTCGAAGTGATACGGTTTTTGATAATTTTACACCAACAAAAATTTTGAATCTGAGGAACCATCCAAGCATAAAAAAAAAATTATTTTACAAAATGGAAATGGGAATGTAAATTTAAAAAACACGCTTAAAGGCACTGTACACGCTTGGTAATTGTCAAAGACCAGTGTTCTCACTTGGTGAATCCCATCATAACCATAAAACAACAAACCTGTACAAATTTGGGCTCAATTGGTCATCAAAGTTGCGAGAAAATGATGAAGGAAAAACACCCTTGTTGGCAAATTTGTGTGGTTTCAGATAGGAATTAAAGACTTCTAGCTAGAAGTCTTTTATTATTTTAGATGGAAATTACCTCTTTCTCAAAAACTACATTACTTCAGAGGGAGTCGTTTCCCACAATGTTTTATACTAGCAACATCTCTCCAATGCTCGTTACCAAGTCAGTTTTTAAGTTAATATTTGTTTAGAGTAATTACCAAATGTGTAACTTCCCTTTAAACAACAAAACATGAGTAAATTCAGATTGTAAAACGTAAGCAAATATGTGGCAACTTGCTGGTGAATTTTTACATACCTTTTCAGTAAAGAAGGCTATTGCTCTTTCGTTTTGGTTAATTGTGGAGTTCTTTCGAACACAAGCTAGTCCGCAATGTACAGCGAACATAGGGGTGTCATAAAATCGATCTTCCAACAGCGTGATTCTGTCCAATTGCGTCACCTCCTCGACTCCATAATCCACAAACAACACCTTGAACGCAGGTTCAGGGGCCACCTTCTCCAGAATGCGGGCCCTGTACCATGCATCATCGGTGCTCTTCACCGCGCAATAGTCACCGACTCTCGGGTTGAAGGGGACCGGGTCCTGAAGCGAGTACCGCGTATTGAGAAGGTTTGTGAGCGCCTCAAACGCCACCATGTTCTCTCGGCTGAAAACTTGCAGATAGAAGTCCAGCGGGCTGCTGACGGACGTTACAAAACCATCAAACTTGATATCGGGTATGGCAGCCACTGACAGCTGTTTGGTTGCTGCGCTTGCAGACGGCTGGTCCATCATAGCAGTCTGATTGGCTGAGGCAGAGTCACCTGATGCTCCTGCAGCAGCCTGATTGGTCACACTCTCTTTTTTGTCGTCGTTGTCGTCGGCGGCGAAGCCAATCGTCTGGAGCATCTGATTGAAAGAACATTCCGGCTCTTTAGCCCCAGGTGAGAACACCTCAACCACAAGGTACTTGTCCTGTTTATCTTGGATGTTAATGTTGACAGTTGGAGCTGTTGCCAGCCACTCTTTGAACGCCCCGGTCATGTCATCTTGCCAGTCGGTCCCTCCCGTGGGTTTTACACCGGACAGTTTACATTGGATGGCTTGATTGGGCAGGCTGGTGAATCTCTCCTCCAGAGGGCGACATTCATCCAGACTAACGCTGTCGCTATTGCCGTAGTCGATGAAGTCCACATACAGATTTTTCTCTCCAGAGCGAGGAACTTTTTGGACGACCGCCCGATACCAGCAGTTGTCGTGACTGAATCTAGCAGCACAGAGTTCTCCTTGCTTGGGGCTGCGATATAAAGGTAATAGTTCAAAGTTAAGATTCAAGTCTTTGGTCTACTTGTCTGTCCGTCTGTTTTTATTCCTGTCAATGTTATGCTTGTCTGTTCGTCAGAAGCATCGGCTTCTAGATGATGCCTTCATTCTTAAAGTCACCTGGAAGTGGTATTTTTTCTAAATAAAGCTTTTGTCACTAATATATGTGTTTTAATGAGTGGAATGTGAATAAACAGTTAACTAAGGTTTTAAAAAATCAGTTCTGATGTTATTTACAAATTTAAGAGTAGATCCCGACTCGAGAGGGCGCTGTTCGTGACGTCAATCGAGGCAGACTTTGCCTGTAATGCGTAGAGTAAACACAATTGCAAAGTACATGTACGGACCAAATCGTGAGTTTGTACGTTTCAAACAATAATTTTTTTGTTTTTTTCCGGCAATGCCGACCGGGTGTATTGCTGCTGAAAGAAGAAAAACACTTTTTGAAATGTACCAACTCACGACTTGAACATTCATGTACTTTGCACGTGTGTTTACTATACGCATAGCAGGCAAAGTCTGCCTCGATTGACGTCACAAAAGGGGTAGGCGGAGTCAGCCCCCCAAACAACTTTATATATTTTTTTAACATATAAATCGTGACATATACATGTAAAATATGATTTTCATTTTTTTAATTTTTTTATTATTGTTTTGGCTATGTTCTGTTTAGAAATTTCCATTAAGTATGGAAATAAACGCGAGTTCATATTAAAAGAAAATAAACAATTCTTGCCACTACTGGCTGAAACTTGCAACACTTTTCAGGTCTTGCGCTTTAGCTTTCTAAAATAATATGCTCCTTAATTTTTGGGGGATCCTACCCCTACACTGATGTGGGTTAGCACTGTATACTCAAGTACTTTCCCCTGAGTTCTGTAATAAAACAAATCTAAATAATGACCTTTGCAATTCTAAAGCAGATATCTTACCAACTGAGTGCCTGATAGCTAGAGGTAGTTTGAATCCTATATTTTAGTAGCAGTGGTTACCGCAACCGCAATATTCTTTATCCCTGAAGCAAATTTAACATCTATCTAGAATGTTCAGAACTGTTTAGATTTTTAGATGATCCCTGTGTCTTCTTCATCATGTGGAATTGGTTTTGCTAGCAGAAAAGTTGCTGGCAGTGTAAGCACTTTATGTAATCCACCATATACATAAACTGACAAACCTGTACAAGTTCGAGATCGATCGACCATCTGGGTCACGAGAGAATAGTAAAAAACTAATTACAAATTTTGCATTGCATCGATGCCCCCCCAAAAATGAATAAAACGCTCACTGAGCGATAAACTCCAAATGCGAAATAAGATTATTTATTTCTCATCAAATATGAAATTTCAGACAGAAATATTTCAAGGGATGATTTCTACCATCATCATCATTAGACCATGTAAGTTTTATGTAAATCTGTGATCTTCATGATTTTTGTTTCTTACCAATTCTGTAGCGTTCCTTTTAAATCTTCAACATCCCCCCCTACAAACACCTAAACATTTCTGATTTATTTTTTATTTGGGGGGGGGGGGCGGGGGGTGGTGTTGAAGATTTTTAATCTATTCCACACTACACACCGATTTCCCACATTCCTCCCAAAAGCCCAAACCCATCGCCCTTCAAACACCCAATCCACCCGCTCTCCCCCGCTCTCACCCAAACCCATCGCCCTTCAAACACCCAATCCACCCGCTCTCCCCCGCTCTCACCCAAACCCATCGCCCTTCAAACACCCAATCCACCCGCTCTCCCCCGCTCTCACCCAAACCCATCGCCCTTCAAACACCCAATCCACCCGCTCTCCCCCGCTCTCACCCAAACCCATCGCCCTTCAAACACCCAATCCACCCGCTCTCCCCCGCTCTCACCCAAACCCATCGCCCTTCAAACACCCAATCCACCCGCTCTCCCCCGCTCTCACCTGAATCCGGCCTGAGCTGTCGTCTCTGAATAAAAGTCATTGATGTTTTGGCCCAATTCCACCAGATCAGAACCAAGGTCCACCACGTTGGCGTAAAAACAGCCTGGGCTTTCCACGTGGCTGACGCAGACTTCAATCAGCTCCCCAATGGTTAGATCCTCACCAATCGAGCCCAGGCTAGGTTGGGAGCCAGTGGTAGCACTTGGTGGTTTTGCAGAGGTTTGGGATGGCGCAGAGATCTTGGTAGATCTGGCCAGACCGGCGTAGACTAGAATCGTAGACACTGGTAGTGCTGTTGGTTTAATGAGAAGATCAAACTGATATTCATTTTGTTTTTACCCATATTGACCAAATTCACCTGACGTCATCATCCAAATAATCTTGGATGGGCCATTTGGTGGGCAATGTCACTACTGTGCATTATTCAGTGAAGTGCGCACTTTAGGCGGCGTTTACATGTAGCCCTATTGCCAACCAAAATGGTGAGTGTGGCACAGTCGCAGCATGTGTTGTGGCTGGGTTACCCGAACACTGATGTGTGTTGGCACTCTATACTCGGTACCTTTCCTCAGTTCTGTGACAATTATAACAGGCATATATATGACTTGGCTTCACAACCAGAATAAATGCACAAAAAAAAGAACTCGCTTCAGATACACTTACAATTATCACTGGGGTCGTACAGCTCAATCTCTCGACCTTCAACCCCCTGACCCTTGAACTCCACAGTACACTTGTGACACTTGACCAATGATTGGAGCTTTTCGGTTGCCTCCTTAGACCAGGTACCCTGAGGCGATTGGATGCCACTTAGGAAGCATTTCAAAGCCTGTAAACAAAAACAAAAACAAAAACATATACTAAATATTTAAGGCACTGGAGACTGTTGGTAATTACTCAAAATAATTGTAAGCATAAAAACGTACTTGGTAACGAGCAATGGAGAGCTGTTGATAGTATAAAACATGTGAGAAACAGCTCCCTCTAAAGTAATGTAGTCTTTTGAAAAAGAAGTAATTTCTCACTAAAATATTTTAATTGAATTCGAGACCTCAGCTGAGCATCTGAAAGCACACAACTTGTGCGTCAATGGGGTTTTTTCTTTGATTATTCTCTCGCAACTTTGACGACCAATTGAGTTTAAATTTCACATTTATTTTATGCATATGTTCAGATAATGAAAGTAGGAAGCTTCCCTTCAAATATTTACTCGCTGAGGTTGGCTGTAGTTTTTAAGAAATGAGTGAAATAAGTCACAAAATAATTTTTGACTGAGGAGACGAAAAATATTTTAGCATGTAAAACATAATTTTGCGACATTGTTTTACTCATTTCTCAAAAGGTACAGCACCTCAGCAAGTAATAATTTAAGGAAAGCTTTCTGCTATCATTATCTTCAAACTGTGTAAGTTTAATGTCAATCTGTGGACATTTGGTTTTGTGCTAGAAAAAGTACCCAAATCCTTCAACGGAGCAAGTTGGATTGGTACTGGTATGAAATTATAAACCCCCCCAACAAAATTAAATAAAATTTAAAAAATGAATTATGCAAAAATATTCCAGTTCCCATTTTTCGCCTTCGAGGAACATGTGCAATTTAGCATACCTGCTTGGGTAGTCTCAGCAACTTGTCTTTCAGTTTGCGAACGTCCTGCTTCATGATGGTATCCGTGATGCCAAAGTCTATGAGGAGTACGGAGTATGAGTTGTCGTCCTCGACGGAGAGGATCTCCGCTCGATAGAAAGTGTCTTGCGAGTATTGGATGGCACACACAGCTCCCACCTACAGGTAGATAATGATCACGGTATCAAGTAAGATTTGAAACTTTGCATGGTGGGGGTTTAATCAGAGGAGGTTTGCGGTAGCACAATGTCACACTCTCTTTTGAGTAGTGTTGGTTCTAAAAAGAACTGGTGGTTGACAACTCAACATTTCAATCGGTATGCTCTGATCGCTCACGGAATATGAAGGGATCACCCTGTTTCAGCCCCAGGAGGAGATCTCAGTTGATTTGGGTCAACAGGCTAAATCGGTTAAGTGTAGCCCTAAAAGCCTTGTTACGTTGGGCATTTCCCATTAAACAAAATTACAAGAAAATAGAATCAGCTGTCGCAAATCGCTTACCAACCAAAAGGACCTACGGTATAAATGCAACAAATAGTTAATAGACCAATCCGACGAAACAAAATCGGTAGCGCCCTCTATTGAATTTTTTTTACAATTGCGGTGTCTTTTCTGTGCACAATCTATGCACTGAAGACACCGAAGCAAATGGCGCCCAGATTTGTCTATAGCCTGACAGTGAAGTTTGGACCCTAGCAAAGTCTTAAAATAAAGTAAATTAAACAAATAGAGTAAAATAAACAAATCGTAAGAATTTTGATCATTAACCTTTGGTGTGCAGCTGAACTCTCCAGAGTTACTTGTCCCTAGATACGTATCGCTTAGAGCTTGGCTGAGCTTCCCGAAACGTTCCACGGTCTGTTCCTTGTAAATTTGCACCCAAACTGAACCAGGGCTGTCCACTTTAGTTACAAAAACCTGCAGAAGAAAAATGGTAAGCTTGTTTTAATTTTCCCTCCTTAAAGGCAGTGGACACTATTGGTAATTACTCAAAGTTATTATTAGCATAAAACCTTTCTTGGTGACGAGTAATGGGGAGAGGTTGATGGGATAAAACAATGTGAGAAATGGCTCCCTCTGAAGTGCCATAGTTTTCGAGAAAGAAGTAATTTTCCACGAATTTGATTTCGAGACCTCAGATTTAAAACTTGAGGTCTCGATCTCAAGCATCAAATGCACACAACTTCGTGGGACAAGGGTGTTTTTTTCTTTTGTTATTATCTCGCAACTTCGATGACCGATTGAGCTCAAATTTTCTCAGGTTTGTTATTTTATGCATATGTTGAGATACACCAACTGAGCAGTCTAGTCTTTGACAATTACCAATAGTGTCCACTGCCTTTAACACAAGTCCCAAAGACTGCCAAAAAATACTTAAGGCTGGCATCGGGTGAATGGATTTCTTCTGTACACTGGTGCCACAGACTGCCACAAAAGCTAGCATTGTGTGCTCAAAGGCAAAACTCGGCTTTAACAGTCTAAAATGCCATTGTGTTTGAGACACCTTTCAACTGCAATTCTTAAAATAAAATATTATAATTTACGTAACATTTTTCCATTTCTTCATTTTTTCATAAATGACAATTATAACATTAGAGTTTTGAAAAACTAGAAACACTTCTGCCATTGATGGCGTGCGTCAAAATGACAATGCTTTGACGGCATGTCTGGGAGTTTGCTTTGTTATACCTCCTCGCTGCAACACAGCGGAGCGGCTATACAAATCGGGAGCTCCCAACTAAGACATTTTGAGAGTGATTACGTAACGGAGCTTTGCGCAAGTCTTTCTGAAAAGCACTGGATCAGGGTATTCAAAAATGCTTATTTTAACACAACTAAAAGCTACTTATTCTCATGTTAACTGAATTTCCTTTTGATTAAAAAATATTTAAAATGTATTCAACAAAGATCACGACTTGCTGTTTTCTTTAACAGGTGTTTAAAATTGGCAATAACATGACTTCAAAAAAAATGGCAGATTTAAGTACCTCCATCCGAGATTCATCTGGTGTCTCAAATGGTAGATTCTGTGCCATGAACTGCCCTTCAGCACCGCCATGAAGGAGGGTTGTGGTTGTCGTCTTCTTCGGGGGAGACATCGTCTTGGGTTTGTCTGGTAACTGCGCCTTGGGAGACCTAAACGCAAGAGAGTACGAAAGAAACTAATTAAACAAACTCTAGGAAATAATAACAAAATTAGCTGTGTTAGTATGTGTATATTTGGTTTGCGGTAACACCACGTTTCCACTAGCTTACTCTACCCGACGATGACTCGAGCAAGCTAGTCAAAGGAACTCGCTGAAGATGTTCTACTTTAGAAACCCACCCATGGCAGGACAAGCACCAGGACGCCCAAAGAAGACCTATATTGACCAATTGATGGAGGATACCGGATGCAGGTTCAAAGATCTACCAAATGCAATGAACGACAGAAAAAGATGGAAGAAATGTGTCAAAGAAAGCTGAGAGCGCTTGAACTGATAATGATTTTGAATTCACTCCGCGTCAGTGAATTTAGTAAGGACAAGTCCCCTGGATCCACTAAAATGAAAGTAGTAGTCCCGACCAATTTCCTACCTTCCGCCCAGGCAGCAGTTATTAAGCAGGTCAGTTCTTTTCAGAACTGAGAAGTCTCCCGAATTCCGAAAGTCTACTCCATGGCAGTAGTGAAGTCTCCCAAATTTCGAAAAATCTGCTCCGCGGCAGTAGAATATATAGCAAGACAAGTGTCTCAACAGAAAATAAGCTATCCAGCAAGTGGATATACACATGGTGTTTAATTACCGCAAACCTAATATACAGTGATAACTCACCATGCAAACCTAATGTACAGTGATAACTCACCATGCAAACCTAATATACAGTGATAACTCACCATGCAATGCCTCAAATCCCATACATACGCGAATAGTTCGTCATATATTCATGTACTGTATAAAACAAGGAAAATAGGCACAGCACTTAATAAAGACTAAAGCTTTCGAAGTAACAACTACATGAACATGCACTTCATCAGATGCAATGAAGGGAAAATCAAAGTAAATGTACATGTCATCATGTACAAGAAAGGGGGAATTCCCGAGAAAATGTGCAACAGGAAACCACATTCCCTATTAGGCCCAACAAGCAAAAAAATATGTTTAGCGTCTTGCCTTTTTGAAAAAAAGGAAGAATTTTTTTTTTTTTTTTTTTTTTTAATGGCTGCCCTGGCTTGGTTGTTTTTCAAAATGTATTGTTTCGTCTGAGATCGTTAAAATGAATCATTTTTTCAGTTCAAATATTTCGTTTTCCATTAAAAAAAAACTGTTCACCAATCAAAAGGACAGGTACATGTAGTAGGCTGAAATTAGCTGAATGCCTGACCTTTGTACCCTAGCAGAGTCTTTCTCGAAGGCTATGACAAAACAACAAACATGAACATCTATTTATAAGAGTGACATAAGCAGTCAAATGGAAATACAGAAATACATGAATAGAGTGACGGGGGGGGGGGGGGTTGAGGGGTTGAAGGGAAGTGGCTGGTCTGCAGGGAAGACAAAAAGTACTTCATTGGTGAACGAGGCAGACTATAGAAAAACAAGGGAATGTCTGTTACCGTATTTAGGGAAAGGGAGCAGAAAAAAAGCCAACAAGGTTATTAGTCATTTCCTTCTGAGATGTTCAGACCATGAAGTTGAATGGTCTGAAGGCGTGGTCAAATATAGTTTGAAAGCGTTAAAGAGTCGGGCATGTTTTAAGCAGGGCGAGAACTCTCCAATCAACTCATGCTCACAATCCAGTGGACTTCCAGATGCTTTTGCTTCACCAAGGCATTGTGCACGCTAGCATTTTTTGATATTAAAATTGAAATGTACCCATATTGGTTTTACTTTTGGTATACTCAGTACTCACCCGAATTCTGTGTAAAAAAAATCACATGCATATTCCTGGGTGTGATACAAACCCAGGACCTCTTGGTTGTCTAGTTGGTTTGACACTGCTCAAGAATTGCAAAGGTCGTGGGTTCAATCAAACCCCTACCCACACTTAACCCCGTTCACCACTCTACATTTCCAGCATTCTAGACGCAATGCTTTCTAGCGGGTGCCGCGCGAAGCACGGCATCCTGCTAGTATGCATAAAATAACAAACCTGCGCAAATTTGGACTTAAATGATCGTTGAAGTTGCAAGAGAATAATGGAAAGAAAAAACACCCTTGTCACACAAGTTGTGTACTTTCAGATGCCTTGAATTTGAGACCTCAGCTGAGGTCTTCAATTCAATTCAGTTCAAATATTTGAATGAGAAATTAACTCTTTCTCAAAAACTACATTACTTCACAGGATGCAGTTTCTCACAATGTTAGTATACTATCAAGAGCTCTCCATTGCTCGTTACCAAGTAAGGTTTTATGCTAACAATTAGTTTGAGTAATTACCAATAGTGTCCTGTGCCTTTACGAGTTTTAGAGATGTTTCTTTTTTACTTACCTATCAGGTGTGGAGGCTTGACGGCAACTGTTCTTGTGAGTAGGCCAATGCTCTCGCTGGCATTCCCTGGAGCAGTATAAACCTTTGCAGCGACTACAACAATGATCACCTAGACAGAACGAAAAGGTCAAAGGTGTTTTTAGTAATAATAATAAATGATTTTTGTATAGCAGTATAAACCTTTGCAGCGACTACAACAATGATCACCTAGACAGAACGAAAAGGTCAAAGGTGTTTTTAGTAATAATAATAAATGATTTTTGTATAGCGCTTTTCACACCTGCTGGGCATATCAAAGCGCTTCCAACCCCAGGGCCCAATTTCATAGAGCTGCTTAAGCACAAAATTTTGCTTAAGCAAAAAAATCCTTGCTTTGTAAAATCAGATTACCGGCCAAGACTCAACTCAATTGTTATGCTAAGTAAACAACAGCTAAATACCAGTCACAAGCAATGTATAGGGCATGAAATTTTGGCCAGTAACATGTGTAAAACAAGCGAGCTATGTTCGTGCTTAAGCAAATGTTTTGCTTAAGCAGCTCTATGAAATTGGCCCCTGGTCACTGGGCTTTAAATCAGTCCTTTAACTATCTCAGCTCCATGGTGAGTATACAGCCTTGTGCAACAAATATGCGCTACTCGGCTAAATCAATCACAAGAACCATTTCTGCCCTTACATTTACCCACTGGTTGAGAGAAGCAGTTATAATGTAGAGTGTCCCGCTCATGAAGGTCATTCAGTTATATTAAAGGAACACGCTGCCTTGGATCGGTCGAGTTGGTCTTTGAAAAGCGTTTGTAGCTGTTTGTTATAATGTAGAGTGTCATGGCCGAGTGGTTAAGAGCATCGAATTCAAGTTCTGGTGCAGTCACCGGAGTGTGGGTTCGAATCCCGGTCGTGACACTTGTGTCCTTGAGCAAGATACTTTACTATAATTGCTTCTCTTCATCCAGGGGAATAAATGGGTACCTACGAGGGTAGAGGTTGATATTGCGAATGAAAAAGCCTTTGGAGCGATATAAACTGTTGCCCAGGTTGTACACTCCCAAGGGAGCAGAGAAACATTACAGGGATGTTATTGGCCCAATGACCAGAGCACTAATGTAAAGCGCATTGATATGGTTATTGTAAAATGCGCTATATAAGAATTGGTTATTATAATAAAGTGTCCTCCTCATGAAGGTTATTCAGTTGAAATAATTTAAATAATACTAGTATATTTTCATAGTGCTGCTATCTAATAAGTGCTCTTGGCGCTTCCTATGTGAATGTTTACTAGTGGTGCAAAAGCAAGAAAAGGTCAGCAAACCCTGGCACTTCCCCCATTTAATAGGGCCACTGATTTTCCGCGATCGCGGAAAACGGACGGAATTCGCGGAATCCGCCCACTGAAACGGAAAACGGGATTTCAGAAAATTTGATCATTTTTTTTAATTTTTTTTTTCTTGACGCCAAAACTATTGAAATTGCATTCTTTATTAAGATTCTTTTTGTTAAACTAAAAAAGCATCCGAAATCAGACCATTAAAAAGTACGAGATCGTAACCGTGGATCATTCTGTTCTACATGGTTCTACTTCACACCACCATCCATGTTTACACACACCATGGAGGTAGAATTAGTATGCACACACCATGTACACACGTTGTTAACATGGTTCAGCGAAGGGCATTATTCGCGGCACGTTTTTAACATTTTTTGTTCACCCAAATTGCATTTTCTCCCTCTCTTTTACCAACAATAATACACAAACTAGCTTACCTATGATCTATAAGAACACATACAATGTTTTTTCATCTCGGAAAGGTCTAAAATAAAACCGTAAACTGTCAACATTATGTCGCCAAAGCGATAACAAAATGGCTGACATTTTGTTTGTGGATGGAGAACGGTCACGTCCATAGACTTGTTCCCAAGTCTTTGATCATGCTGAAACAGCGCCCTCTTGTGGACACACTCCTGTCATTAGCCTACGATGTGGCTGATGCAGAGAATCAACTGCAGTTTTAGACTTGGAATCAAGTCTATCACATCATGTGCATTGATACTGCAGTCACAGTGCAACCTTTTTACCCTGACTACATGTTTTTGTTTCATCGAAAAGCAGTATACAAAATAATCCACAATTAAAAAAAAAAAAAAATTAAAGTATTTTTTTGAAATTTGTCAGTTCAAATGAACATTTTACGAAGTCAGCAGTGTAACTTATCTCAAATTGATTTTTATAAGTGTGTCCCTGGGTATTAAATAACCTTTTATCTAATTAAAAAAACATGAAACGGAATTTTTTGTGCCTCAAACGGAATTCATGTTTTTGCCAAACGGAATTTACACTTTTCTGAAACGGAAAATCAGTGGCCCTAATTTAACAAGTGATAAATGCAACTAAACAAATCATCCCTCCTACTTTCTGACCATTCAATATCATCCACTGTGGTGGTTTTGAATGATGGATAAACTATGCTAGCCTGCAATCAAGGTAAATGCATCTATACAGTTCACAGTCAACAGTCAACCCTCCTACTTTTTGACCATTCAATATTGATCACCCACTGTGGTGGGTTTTAAATAATAGATAAACAACCTGCAATATAAAATTGTATTGTAAATGCATTTAAACAGTTCACAGTCAACGCTCCTACTATCTAACCATTCATTATCATCCAATAGTTTTGAAAAATATAGATAAACTATATGCAAGCCTGCAATATCATAGCAGGCCATAAATGCATCTACAAAGTTAACCCTCCCTACTGATTGACTATTCAATATCATCCACTGTGGGGGTTTTGAATGATGGATAAACTATGCTAACCTGCAATAGAATATTATGTGGTAAATGCACCTACACAGTACACTGTCAACCCCTCCTACTGTCACACACGTCAGACCATTCAATACTGTTGATTGTCCACTGCGGTTTTGAAATGACAGATAGCTATTATGCAAGCCTGCAATATGATAGCAGGTCGTAAATGCATCAACACAGTTAACCCTCCTACTGTCTGACCATCCGATATCCTCCACTGTGGTGGGTTTTAATTATAAACTAAAACCTGCAATATAATATCATTTGATGAAGGCATACAGTACAGTCAACCCTCATACGGTCTGACCATTCGATATTATCCATTGTAGTTTTTTTAAGGATATAAGCCTTGTTAGCCTGCAATATGACAGTCAACCCTCCTACTGTCTGACTGTTCAATATCATCTACTGTGGGGTTTTGAATGGTAGATACAACATCCTGCAATATGATGTGAGCAAATTCATCTACACAGTAAACAGTCAACCCTCCTACTCTCTGACCAGTCCATATCATCCACACTGATTTTTGGAACTGTATAAAAATTAGGCCAGCCTGAATTTACAGTTAACTGGAGAAAATTGATTCTAAAAACTGTTTACCTATAAGTTCACCTGGTTTAATCTTGCAGTTCATGCAGAGCTTGGGAGAGGACGAATCCGAGTCAGACCCTGTGCCTCTCTGCGATGATCTCCGATATTTACCATTCCCGCCGGCTGTTGCCTTTCCGGTGTCATTCTCAGAGGGTCTACCCGCTGGACTTGGATCAGCAACTGGTGTCCTTCTGCTTTTCATGGTGGGATTAAGGGCGGCTTCTTGCGTAGACCCGTTCCCTGTATCTGCTTCAACTCCTCTGGAATAATGCTCTTCCCACTTTGTATAGGGCCTCGTCGGGTGCGAATGGGGCATGTCAGGTCGTGGTTTAGGGGGTATTACTTTATAGCCGCTCGAGTAATAATCCCTGGGGAATCTCGGTTCTCCTCGATGAAAGTTTCCCCGATTCATACCTCTCCGGGGTGTTCCGTAGCGGAAATGCTGTCCGTAGGAATGGGCGTGGCCAGAGGGGGGCACTGAGCTATACTGTGGTGGGTTGTAGCCGTAAGGATCTGGACCGTACTGGGGGTACCTTAAGGGCATGGAATGCTGGTACGGCGGGTACATCGGGTAACCCTCAGGTGGCTGGGCGTACTGGGCATGGGGGCTGGAATATCTGTACGGGCCGTTCCACGGATGTTGCGGCTGATGGTAGTGAGGTGGGGGCTCATGACCCTCGGTGTCGCACTGACTGCAGTTTGCGCAGGTGGAGTGATAACCCTGGCCGGATGGGCCATGCGGTGGCTGCGACATCTGGCCCTGATGATGCAAGGAAGCATCCCTTGGAGCTGGTCCTAAAATCCCCCTGTTTGAAGGCCCCGCTTCTTGATGTTTTGAGTGGTTGATTGAAGCTGCTTCAGACTGATTTGCATAGGGTAGAGGGAGAAGAGGTTCTTGATGTGGTGTGGAGTGGTGGATTGAAGACACTTGGGACTGATGTCCATCGGAAGGTTTAGAGGAAAGGATGTTACCTTTGACGGGTAGAGCAAGAAGAGGTTGTGGGGAAGCTGCCTTTACGGCTTCAGTCTTCACCATTGAACTCGCTGGAGAAGCCTCCCTCTCCTCAGGAACCTTCTCCCTAAGGTGCACACCACCTGCCTTCAGTTTTGCAATGAGCTCTACGCTGTCGGACTTCCGCTCCGAAGAAGAACCCCCAAATTGGATCTGTCTGCTCGCTGCACCGACTAACTTTACCTCCCCTGTACCTCTAACCTCTGACCTAGTGACCTTCTCACCCTCTGGTAGGCTAGTCTTGGGAGTCGAGTCATTTTGGTACTTCTCCTTTGGGGATGACGGACCGTCTTTAACGGGGTATTTCATCTTTTGGAGAAGAGACTGAAGCGGGCTTTTGATGAGAGGGTTGCTGCTTGAGGGCGCTTTGCTGGCCGGGTTGCTGCTGGAGGGCACTTTGCTGACTGGCGCCGAGCTTGTTGGAGGCTTGATGGTTGGTTCTGCTTTTGGAGAGACCACCTTCGTCACGTTTCCATAGCGATTTTCAACTTTTCTCAGCTCCGGAGTTTTTCTGTGATAAGATATAAAAGTGAAGAACACACTATGATATTTAGAAATAGTAGTTGTTGTGTAAGTTTTTCATTTTTAATTCTAATTTTTCTATTTAATTTCTATTTAACTTGTTCAACCTTCTAGTGCATTTTTATTCCCTTGTGATAAACATGCAATTCAGCGCCAAGCTGCAAATTGGAGTAACAAAATATGAATATGAATATGAATATATGAAAGTGTTTCAAAGTCCGAATGCCATTCCAGTTGGACTGGATAAGTACTCCAGCATGTTAAACTTTTGTAGAATTGTTCCCCTACTTTGGCACAATGGTGTGATGAAAACATAAACGAAACTAAAAAATATTTGTTGCTGAAAAAAAGAAAAGTTAACTTGAGCTGAATTTGAACCAATGATCTCCGGATGAAAGTGTCCACACTCTACCAAATGAACTATCTAATGTAGCCCTATGTTGGCGATCTCCCTTTTTTGTCAATATCTTTGTTCAGTGGGGGGGGGGGGGGCAATCAAAGCCACACAGTCGTTAACTGCCAAGTGAAATTAACAAAGATACGTTTGTTTTTAAGGTTGTTTTTTTTATTCTTAAAAATTTCCAATGGTGCACCTTCTTGGCTTTAAGGCATTACCTTTTACCGCTACTGTCACTGCTCGCATACCCGTCGGCATCTGCACTGCTTGACACCGTCCCATTGGTTGGTTTGGCTTTGGACGAGGGCTGGGCCACATTTGATTGGCTGGGAGGATTGAACTGCCTGAGTCCTTGGGAGTCACTTCTACTTTTCTCTCTAGCGAATGAAATCTTCATGAAATGTAAAAAGTAAGGATTTTTTTTTTTTTTTTTAAATACATCACCAAATGAAAAGTCAAAGACTAAAAGAATTTGGCTTACAGTAAAACTACATTAAAGACAGTGGACACTATTGGTAATTGTCAAAGACCCGTCTTCTCACTTGGTGTATCCAAGATATGCATAAAATAACAAACCTGTGAAAATTTGAGCTTAATATTGGTCGTCGAGGTTGCGAGATGTGAATGAAATAAAAGACACCCTTGTCACACGAAGTTGTGTGCTTTCAGATGATTGATTTCGAGACCTCAAATTCTAAACTTGAGGTCTCGAAATCAATTTCGTGGGAAATCAAATTCGTGGAAAATAACTTCTTTCTCGAAAACTAGGGCACTTCAGAGGGAGCCGTTTCTCACAATGTTTTATACTATCAACCTCTCCCCATTACTCGCTACCAAGTGAGGTTTTATGCTGATAATTATTTTGAGTAATTACCAATAGTGTCCACTGCCTTTAAGCAGCTCTGTAAAATTGAGCCCATGTTTTAAAATTCTTTACCCGAGTTGATCACAGTACACAACTGATTATGCAATCGCTGCTCTCATTGGTCAAAACATCATCAATTCCACTGTTACTCACGTTACCTTTTTGTAATGTACTTCTGTGATTCATTGGGCTGTAATACCTTACTGACCATACAGATGTAGGCACGGGTATCATCCACTATATGAGCCTAGCTGGTAGAGCTGTTTTTACTACCTTCTCAGCAATTATGGCTAAGTGCTTTGCTCAAGGTGCAAAAGTGTCAACACCAGGATTCAAAACCCACACTGAGAAGAATGTACTGCCTTCCCAATTTTTTATGAAGCAACTATGATAAAAGTGCCCTGCTCAGGAGCACAAGTGTCATGCCCGTGGATTTGAACCCACACTCTGTTGCCAACAACATCAGAGTTTGAGTTCGGTGAACTAGACCGCTCAGCCACGACACACCACAGCATATTTGTGCCTAAAAATGCCACTTTTGTGGAAGTATGAGGTTGTGGGTTGGTTGTCTGGAGAACTACCCTGATTGTAAGAGAGTTATAATGAATGGCTCAAGTCAGACACCTCATGACAAAATAAAACTTGTATATTATTTACCCTCAAACCATAACCTCTGATTTTGTGGCCGTCTAATCTCCTAATGGCTTCCTCGCCGTCTTTGACCGATGGGACCTCGACAAATCTGTAACAAGAGAAAACATCATTTGTTTTGTTGTTATTATATACTTGGTTTGCGGTAACACCATGTGTGTATCTACTTGCCAGGTAGAGTTTGTACTACAGGAATGTTTTGTCTGGATCCTTATTAAGACAGCATAAAACAGCATAAAACAGCATAAAATAAGTATTACTATGCTTACCTCTATAAAGAGTTAACACAATGACATTTCCGACGTATTTTGTTCAAAGATTATGAAAGTCTTCCTTCACGTAGAGCCAATCACGAAATCAAAAGAAAAAGCAAATTGCCATCTTTAAATTAGATCCGGTTATTTTTATGAATGAACCGAGTGACACTGTCTAAAACTAATATCAATCCCCCCTACGAACGACCACAAACGAACATCCCCTCTAGCGGCACAAAATAAAAATAATAAAAAAATTGAAATAAATTTATTTTTAAAAATATTTGAATATCCGGTTAATTTCGGATAGTTGGCCAGCAGTTAACCGAATACCAAATTTCACTATTCGGCCAGCACTACTATTGGTAATTACTCAAAATAATTATTAGCATAAAACTTTACTTGGTAACAAGTAATGGGGAGCTGTTGATAGTATAAAACAATAGTCTCAAAACTACGCCAGATAATAAAACAATGTTTGGTGATAAGACCTAGGTCGACAGAACTGATTGCCCAGCGCTGGTGCACCACCACCTTCTGTCCCGTTCTCCCTCCCCGATCTTACCCATAACCAGTTTGGTCCTTCCTGGGAATGACTTTAGTGAACTTGATGTCACAAATTGGGCTGAACAGGTTAAAGAGACCATCCTGAAAAAGGAGACAAAAGGGGGCAATGAAGACAAAGAGAGCCCCACAGACAAACAATGCAGGAACTTTGCAAACCTAACTGTACACAGACTGTGTGGGCATGCAAGGCCAATACCAGGGTACTGCAGGGGGGGGGGGACTCTTCCTACAAACAAACAATGCAGGAACTTTGCAAACCTGACTGCACACAGACTGTGTGTGGGCATCCATGACCATCCATGGTGCTGCAGGGGGGGACTCTTCCTACAGACAAACAATGCAGGAACTTTGCAAACCTGACTGCACACAGACTGTGTGGGCATGCACGGCCAATACCAGGGTACTGCAGGGGGGGGGGGGACTCTTCCTACAGACAAACAATGCAGGAGCTTTGCAAACCTGGCTGCACACAGACTGTGTGGGCATGCACGGCCAATACCAGGGTACTGCAGGGGGGGAATCTTCCTACAGACAAACAATGCAGGAACTTTGCAAACCTGACTGCACACAGACTGTGTGTGGGCATCCATGACCATCCATGGTGCTGCAGGGGGGGGGGGGGAAGGGGACTCTTCCTACAGACAAACAATGCAGGAACTTTGCAAACCTGACTGCACACAGACTGTGTGTGGGCATCCGTGACCATCCATGGTGCTGCAGGGGGGGGGGGAGGGGACTCTTCCTACAGACAAACAATGCAGGAACTTTGCAAACCTGACTGCACACAGACTGTGTGTGGGCATCCATGACCATCCATGGTGCTGCTTTCCCTGTGCACCACACACACACACACACCACAACAGTTTGGGTGATGAGTGACTGAATGCTAGTTTTCCCATATGTTGGTAATGCATGGGTTAAATTGTGGATTTCTTAAAAAGTGAAATGTTTTACCTCCGTCATCTCAGCTGGAATGTTCCCAACAAACAGCTTGTACTTCGTATCTCTGTTGTCCCCTTGGTGTTGATTACTAAAAATTAAAAAAAATTAAAAACACCAAGGTGTCAAATCCTCTGAAGGGAAGGTATACATTTTAAATGGATTGTACGGTTAAGTACATTTTAAATTACTAAATAAATAACTAGTATGGACTGGCGATGAGGTAACAACTATTCCCCCGAGGGACTTTGAGTGACCAGAAGAGGGACCTGTTTCCGAGGCCGAAGGGTTGTAAAATTTCTAAACACAAAACTAACTTTTCTGTTTCATGTTATTTCTGTTGACATTTTTTACTGACAAAATTTGATTTTAAAGTGAAATTACCTATCTATATAATCATATTTCCACAAGTTTCAAATCCTACTAAAATGAACAACATTAGCAATGTCTGGGCGTTTTGTGATGGTTATAATGGTCTTTAAAAAATTAAGATATCAAATGAACTTACTTTCCGAGCAACCCATTCCCAGGTCCTCTGTTGTAACTGTTGAATGAACTATCGTTGTAATCATCTTCCATAGGGTCCCATCCATCCAGCTTGGCTTCCTTCATGGCTCTGTGAAAACAGGTTCAGAATGGAATCCAAGATTTGATTAGAAAAAAACAAAAAATATGTCAGCCATAGCACAGGCATCCAGGGACCCAATTTTGTACAGGTCTGATAATATGTACTGTAAGCACAAAAAGTAGCAAAGGAAATAATAACAATAATAATAATACAGAAAGGCTTGCGGTAACACCATGTACATGTACATGGTGTTACCGCAAGCCTTTCTATATCGCATTTCCACCATGCAAAGTTTCAAATCCTACTTAATAATAATAATAATGAATTCTTATAATATATAGCGCGCATATCAGTCTCTCAATGACACTAAAGGCGTTTTACACACAGTATTTTCTTGCACGGTATATCTGGCATTACAGTTGAATTATGAGACCTACTCCTTTTACATAGCACCATGTAATGGTCTACAAGGTGCTGAGGCCGATGTGCTGCCAATCAAACCAGGAACACCGGGGTGAACCCTTTATCTTTTCTTTAAGTGCATTTAATCATTGATATGATGAATTATTAAAAGTAATAAATAAAAAATTTGAAAAACCATAGAGAACTTACCCTCTGCCGGGAGACGCCACCGACTTTGTCAGTCCTTGGACTCTAGAGGGCTCCATTTGCGCCACTTGTCCCTTCGACGCAGTGGAGTGCACTGAAAACCTCACTTCACTGAAGAAAAAATTAAAAAAAATTAGTGTAAATTTGTTTATCATGAAGGCACTTGCATGGAAAAAGATTATTCATAATTATAATACAAATAATAACCAGTTTTAATATAGTACTTTTCACACCGGAAGGGTGTCTCAAAGTGCTTCCAAGTTATTGCTGCTGGTCATTGGGCCATTTAATTCATTCCTTAAACCAAATCAGCTCCCTGGGTAGTATACATTTAGTGCAACATTAATATGCGCTACTTGGCCAGAACAATCTTTGTCCTCACAGGTAACCATTCACATTCTATTGGTTGAATCGCTCCACGCAGAATACGCCCACACTTATTCAACCAATTGAGGGCATGCATTTTTAAAGTTCTAGTTTTCGTTCTCGTTATCGAGGCCTGTGTGACCCAGCCTTAAATAACAATACTGCCCACTGTGTGCATTGATCTGAGACACAACTAATGATAAAGAGTATCAAATGTCACAGAGAAAGAACAAAAGTCAAAAGGCCATTCAACTTACTGGATGGCCCCATACCATGAACAGTTCAGAAACCTGGCATCACGCCTAAAGCTTGTACTTCTGCAATGTTGGCCCCATAATTAAACATGAATAATTGTTTGTGGATTCGCACGCCTTTGGTGGAATTTAAACAACTTGGATTTATTGCCCACCACTAAAAGTGGTCTAGCTAAAGCCCTGGATACACCATGTAACCATGGATCCTCCTGATGCCACCCCCACCCCCCCCCCAAATACTGGCGCAGATCGTCCTGACTTAGCTACTTCGCTTGGCTACATCAGTCTCAGCCACGATTGCTTGGTTGGGGCCGAGATAGCTTTAATATCTCATTAAAGGGAAGGTACATGTACACATTTGGTAATGTCAAAAACCAGTCTTCTCACTTGATGTATCCCATCATTTATAAGCATTAAATAACAAGCCTGTGAAAATTTGAGCTAAATTGGTCATCAAGTTGCGAGAAAATAGTGAGAGAAAAAACACCCTTGTTGGATGAATTTGTGTGCTTTCAGATAGAAAAAAAAGACTTCTGGCTAGAAGTCTTTTATTGTTTTAGTGAGAAATTACCTCTTCTCAAATCTATGCTATAGTGTACTTCAGAGAGGGAACCATTTCTCACAATGTTTTTTTTGGAGGTTCCCCCAAATTTAATTAATAATTTTGTCATTATCTTCTTTTAAAGGTAGTGGACACTATTGGTAATTGTCAAAGACTAGCCTTCACATTTGGTGTATCTCAACATATGCATAAAATAACAAACCTGTGAAAATTTGAGCTCGATCGGTCATCAAAGTTGCGAGATAATAATGAAAGAAGAAAAACACCCTTGCCACACGAAGTTGTGTGCGTTTAGATGGTTGATTTCGAGACCTCAAGTTCTAAACTTGAGGTTTGAAATCAAATTCGTGGAAAATTACTTCTTTCTCCAAAACTATGGCACTTCAGAGGGAGCCGTTTCTCACAATGTTTTATACCACCAACCTCTCCCAATTACTTGTCACCAAGAAAGGTTTTATGCTAATAATTATTTTGAGTAATTACCAATAGTGTCCACTGCCTTTAAGGACTGTTAGTCTTATACATAGTGTGCTTTCTTGTAAAATTTTGTCTCAGACTGCCTGAGTTTTAATATTGTATTTTTCTTCTTTGTAAATTGCATGTAATTCAGCCTTTGGCTGCAATGTGTTTTTAACAATAAACCAATTAATAAATAATAAATAAATAAAAATGTTTTGTACTATCAACAGCTCTCCAATGCTCGTAACCAACCAATTAAGTTTTAAGTTACATGTAACATTTGGTTTGAGTAATTACCAAGCATGAAAGAACTCATTGTAACTGGTAACCAGAGCAACGCACCGGTCACAACACAATACACGCATGATAATGATTTCAAACAACTAATTGGCACTAAAAGCTATTCAGGCAAATTATTAATTAAGATGATTCGCAAGTCTGATGTCTACGCATCTATGATTATCAGTCAACTAATTTTTCATGTGCAGCGCCCATGTTTTGCATACGTTAACAATGGATGTGAAGACTCAATAAATGTTTGTTATAAAAATGGAAACTGTTTTGCAGATGTTACTTCTTTTTTTTTAACTCTGTAATAAAAAGAAATTTCCCACATTGCTTCTAATTGGTACAGTAAGTCATTTGTAAGAAAAATAAACACAGGTTAAAACATTAAAATTTCATGTGGGTCCGAAAAAGAACGAATATGAAATTTCTAATCAAACTTATACACAAAATGTTTTGGAATTTGTTCTGCAAAACCTATGCCAACAGTGCCTTTTGCCCTTTGATTATGATACAAAAACTGATCTGTCTGTCTCCGTATCCTTGCGAAACCTCTCAAATGTTGCGATCAAGTCGTTTTTTTTTACAATTTAGTTCAATTCAATACAATTTATTACAAAATCACGTTAAAAACATGAAAAATTCCCTCCAGTGTGCATCAACGATTGAAATGATTACACCTGTACATTTATATTGATAGAGGTGAAATCTGGGGGTGACCTGGGCCCAATTTTTTAGTGCTGCTAAGCACAAAAATTTACTTAGCATGAAATTCCTCCCTTGATAAAAACAGAAATGCCTTGAACCAAATTTCCACTAGATTTTCAGGACAAGCAAACAACAGCTGAATACCAGTCAGAAAGCAAAATGCAACAAATGGAAATTTTGTTGGTATTAAATCCTGTTTTTATCAAGGAAGAAATTTTATGCTAAGCAAATTGTTGTGCTTAGCAAATTGTGACCAGGGGTTAACACGTCACAGAGGAAACTAGTCCAATGAACTAGCCAAAAACCTTATTGTACATGTAGGTTCAGGTACTTGGACCAAAGGAACGTTTGGATACATGGGGCATCAGGACAATGAAATGGAGCATGTAGGCAAGGGCACTTTGTTTTGCGATACATGTACCTGTATGTATCTGAACCAGGGATCTCCCCATGCCCAAGCGAGCGTAACAGGCATGAATTGCATGCCGATACGAGTCACTAGTCCCCCGTGGGTTTAAAACAATACTACTTTTAAAGCCAGTGGACACTATTGGTAATTGTCAAAAACCAGTCTTCTTACTTGCTGTATCTCAACATATTGCATAAAATAACAAACCTGTGAAAATTTGAGCTTGATTGGTCGTCGGAGTTGCGAGATAACTATGAAAGAAAAAATCACCCTTGTCACACGAAGTTGTGTGCTTTCAGATGCTGATTTCGAGACCTCAAATTCTAAACTTGAGGTCTCTAAATCAAATTCGTGGAAAATTACTTCTTTCTCGAAAACTACTCTACTTCAGAGGGAGCTGTTTCTCACAATGTTTTGTACCACCAACCTCTCCCAATTACTCGTTACAAAGTAAGGTTTTATGCTAATAATTATTTTGAGTAATTACCAATAGTGTCCACTGCCTTTAAAAACAAAAAGATTTTACTAGCAACTTCACTAAAATCATCAAGATAAAACCATAATGCTCTAGATTGAACAATAGGGCTTTTCAAACCAGAATGAATGCCGAGTAGACAACATTCAAAAGACCTCAGTTCAATTCAGCGTCCTTTGGCCAAACTTTAAAAATTTGAGTCAGGAATTACCCCCCCCCCCCCTTTCTGAAAAATCTTCGGGAGAACCCTGCAATCCCTTTTTTCCAGAGATGTTTAAAATAAAAATCATATTAGATCACCTTTCGCTTCCAGTTCCATCGCTGAGGTGAGCCTCTTTTCCGGGCCATTTAGGCTTCAATCCCAAAGCGGACTTGTTGGAAGCCATTTTTAATCAAAGAGCACATCAGCGCTAGCCAGATATGATGCCGATGGCTTGCAACTATAAACATAATAAAGTGAAAGTTTACTCAAAATTTGGAAAGTGTGTCATTTCACCCAAAACACTATGTATTTACAGAGCTTGTGTACACACTTGAAGTGGATGGTGTGTTGGGTCATGGTGCTGTGTGACTTCTTAAAACCGCAGGTAAAGTGATTGGGTTTAACTTTGAGATGTCATAACGACTGCCTCCAGCCCCCCTTTTCAAAAGATTTAAACAGTTTGGGTCTAACTTTAGTACACTGTTTGTGTGTTGTTTATGTCAAAAGAACGAGGTTGTTCTTTGACATAAACAACCAATGGTGTCTACATTGCATGACACACATATTATTCTCAAACAACAAGAAGTTCGATTTTACAGACTGTACTACACAGTGTACTATTCTACCTTGAAGATTTCATTTTAGAGTATAAAAAAGTAGTACAACTAAATAGTACAAGTCTGGTAAAGCAACGGTCTGTGTCATGCTTCACACAGACATCGAGTGACTTTCTCATTTGCAATTGATGATAAGGAAACCCGTCATCCTGAAAAAAAAATTGAATCGTCCAGGAGTAAAGTACTACCTCACATTGGGTGCGTTCGTTTAGCTTCCCTGGGTCGACCCCGGTCTGCCCTAGTGCATTCGAATAGCTTTGACGGGACTCACCTGGGTCAGCCCCCAGTGCCCTGCTTGTGGAGTGGGTCACTTGGGGGTGACCTGAAGTGCAATGCTGTCACCACGAGAGGGCGAGTGTGATCGTTCGATTAGCCCTTGTCAGGGGCTCACCTGAGTGAGCACCGCGGGGTCAACCCAGGGAAGCTAAATGAACGCACCCCTTGATTCGACAACAATTATCGCTTTGCCATCTGCAACTCAACACTAAAACTTACAAGTTCCACTTTTGACGCACCAGTTCCAACTTCCAGTGGCGTGTGTGTGAACTGGCTAAGTTCTCTATAATATTTACACCGCCAAATCCCATGTAGCAACTTATGTTCAAAATAAATAAATCTGCCCCTTTTGTTTGGTCTAGGAACGGAATGGCCTTAGTATTAGTTAAGATTTTAAGTAAGAGCAATAACAGAAGTGATAATAATGAGTTTATGCATATTTTTTTTTTAAGTACTTTGTTATGTCATGTAACAAAATTATTTTGACTGCAGCCAGTTTCACGAAACTTAACTACTACGTCCACTTCCGCAAAGTTTATGGCGCACTCACGCCATTTGCGCCATTTGCGCCATACGACACACGTTGCACAAGTGGACTATTGCAGTTGCAAAAAGTTTTGTGAAATCGGCTGCTGGCTTGGTAAAGTTTCGGTTTCTAAGACTGCTACTTTTTCATTGAATGATGAAACGTTCATTTTACATAAATATTATGTTTAAAATAAAATAGTACAGATATTGAGATAGGCCCTATAATCCTAGATAGAGATAGCTTTTTACTCAAATAAGATTCTTTTGCCTTTGATAACAATGATCAGTGAACGGTGGCAGTCGGGACGGCGGACATTCATTTCCCAAGCACAGGTCCTCGACCGCATGATCATGACCCGAAGGATCGTGGAAAGGGTTGACCCTCGACGAGCCCGACGAGTCACATTAAAATAAAATAAAACTTTATAAAATAAAGTAAACATACCAAAGTACCTACAACTCTCAAATTAATTAAGGCTACTCATTGGGCAGGACACTAGGACACTAAATGTTCACATTAGCTTGAGCTAAGGAAACTATTTATACGAACAAACCAAAAATACGGACTGAAATTATTGCAACTTACCTGCCAAAAAGTCAATGACACTTCGCACACTGACGACACACGCTGTGACATCGACTCGAGAATAGCAATTAGTGTGAGCTTACACGTGTAGTCTGGTACCGACTACGCGGTGGAGACAGAACTTTCCTTATAAGGGCTCGGCATCAGACCAAAACGTTCTATGTCAAGTGAGGGCGTTAGTCATACAGCACTTTCCGCTGATTTGCCCCGTTTTATTCATATCATCATGAGCAGGGAAACTTCAATTTATTTGACCATCCTTGCACTCAACGTTTCGATTAATCGTGTTATTAGCGCTAACTTAAGGCTCTTCTATATTAGACTTGGCACCATTATTGTTTAAAAAGTACGAAAAATAGTGGACTTTCAAATCCATGAAGAAATATTTACTTGCACTCAGCATTAATTTTCATTAAAATTAATCGCCGACTTTTTGGGGTTTAGTAGGAGGGGGCTCCCCCCCCTCCCCCTCCCAACGCACGACTCGGCGGTGCGAATTCACATTAATTTAAGGTTCCCGGGGGTGCTGCATTGACTGCATAACCCACATTTCAGACCTTTTGCACTAAAAATTAATGTTCAAATGTCCCGAAAGAAGTAACAATAAGTACTAAATGTACTACGGTACAATTTTGAGGGATCAGTGTTGGCTCTCAAAAGAGCCGGTGTACTCTCAACGTTTCGAACAGTATCCTGCTCGTCTTCAGGAGATACATTAATTTGTGTTTCTGTAGCATAATATTGCCATCCTTTTTTTTCTTTTTCTATATGCCCCTATTGAAAAGCAGTAGCCTACGACAGTGGAACTGTTGGTGAGAAGAAAAATATGCACCCCATCGGTCTTATTAGTCCGGTCTCATCGAGCGCATGCTAAAAAAAGGGGGGGGGGGTGCAAAAGTCATTATTTCCAGCCGAAGAGAGTACATTAACATTATGTATACTTCCAACCCTGTTCTAAAGAACAATAATGGGTATGAACGAGATTTTTGTCGTTACTTTTATTTTCACTAACATAATTTCAAAATTATTGAAGTATTTTATTTTAGGCCTACACAAATCCTCAAGTATATTGGGTTCTATCTGCCGCACCGACCCAAGTTTCTCGGCTGGATAAAATGAAAAAAAAAAAAAATATTATTTTAAACAATTTTGTTTGTGACATTAACACCCCAATAACAATCATCAGATAACTAGATAACTTACTAACAACCTAACACTAACTATATTATCTAAAATAGATCGATACATCACTAAATAAATAAATCGTTATGTTAAACAATCATCAAACAATCAATAAATGAATAAAAATAGCAATAGACTGTAAACGATAAAATAATATAAAGATAATTACGAATATAATATAAAAAATAAACAGTAATACTTTTATTTAGCTCCCCAAATCCGCATAATAAGACCGCTCAACGCTTTACAGAAAATAAATAAATAAACAGGAAAAAAAAGTTGGGTATTTATTTGTATGTTATTTTTAGGGGGAGCGGGGGTATTTTTTATTTACTTTTAAACGCTATTGAAATTGTGGATTATTAAAAAGGGAAATCCGACTCGCATTCAACTAGTCATGAGTCACCGAACTTGGTTGAAAAACATCGCATACAATAATATTGTCGGCCTTTTTTCCGGATGCACAATGGATCTACTGGAGCGTGACGTCACGATTGAATTGAACCTCAAACACGTTGGACCAAACTTCCCTCCTGTGTGAATCGACAGTTTAAGTGCCTCGCATAATGGCTCAAACTTGACCTGTACCGATTACGAATGGTTATACCATGCGGAAATAAACTTTCTAATAAAATGAAGGTGCTATAAAGGCCAAATCAGCTACACTCCAGTTTGCGATCAGTTTAGAACCAATGGGGGCAGGCGATAACAGGTGAGTTGTGAGTGGCATCATTAAAACAAAAAGCGTAGACTTATACATTATCTATTATAATAATATGTAAATTTGTATAATTGATTGTTAAAGGCATGGACACTATTGGTAATTGTCAAAGACTCGCCTTCACAGTTGGTGTATCTCAACATAAGCATAAAATAACAAACCTGTGAAAATTTGAGCTCAATCGGTCATCAAAGTTCAGAGATAGCAATGAAAGAAAAAACACCCTTGTCACGCGAAGTTGTGTGCGTTTAGATGGTTGATTTCGAGACCTCAAGTTCTTAATCTGAGGTATCGAAATCAATTTTGTGGAAAATTACGTCTTCCTCTAAAACTATGGCACTTCAGAGGGAGCTGTTTCTCACAATGTTTTATACCACCAACCTCTCCCAATTACTTGTCACCAAGAAAGGTTTTATGCTAATAATTATTTTGAGTAATTACCAATAGTGTCCACTGCCTTTAAGGACTGTTAGTGGTTTTCCTTTTACTGTTACTAACACGGTCGGCCATTTATGGGAGTCAAAAATTTTACTCCCTTAAATGGCCGACAGTGTTAGTTGACGAGGTAAAAGGAAAACCACGCAATTCCGAGTGATACTTGTGTGGATAATTATACTTACGTTTACAACATCTTTTTAATCATGCATTTTATAACAAACGGTTGACAACGCCTTTCAAAGACCAACTCGACCGATCCAAGGCAACGTGTTCCTTTAATTTTCTATCAACAGGATTTTTTTATTTTCATTCCGGTCATTTTGGTTGAACTTGAAATAACCTATTTTATATTCAATGACATGAAAATTAAAGGAACACCTTGCCTTGGATCGGTCGAATGTTTATATAAAAATTTCAGGATCTGAGTTTTTTAATGGCTTTTTGCGATCATAATAATTACCCGGAGTTGAGAACCTACTTACAGGCTTAGTCATACCGACTTATTGTATTTACAAATCGTTTATCTTTGTTATTAGCTCCATCACGACTAAAGAAAATTACCCGGGGAATTGTTATTTAAAATGAGAAGGTGGAACAAAACTACGGTCAATAAATTCAATTCACTGGTCATTAGTGATGGGAGGAAATTGAATAAGCAACGGAGTTGATGGCAATCATTTGTCATTGACTAATAAACGAGTAAGACAATGACGTGTGTCCCCCCCCCCCTTGATTGATATCCCCAGTGTGCGCTTTCAGATGCTTGATTTCGAGACCTCAAATTCTAAATCTGAGTCTCGAAATCAAATTCGTGGAAAATTACTTCTTTCTCGAAAACGTCACTTCAGAGGGAGCCGTTTCTCACAATGGTTTATACTATATAAACCTCTCCCCATTAATACTCGTTACCAAGTAAGGTTTTATGCTAATAATTGTTTGGAGTAATTACAAATTATGTCCACTGCCTTTAATTATTTTTTTTTAGAGAGAACTCCGGCTGAGAAGAGCATTACCCAGAAGAGATTGTCTGAAAATTCAGTATTACAGGTCCGCCTAAAGAAAAAACATGGACATGAATGAGAGTTTGGTCTTGGGCAGCCCCTGCACCAAACCCGATGCTGGTTCCGTCGCCCTCGCCTCCGTGTTGTCGCTACTGAGCCTGGTAACGATCGCCGGGAATCTGCTCACTATCACGGCGTTCGTGACCGACGCGTCGCTCCGGAAGAAACCATCGAACCTCTTCATTTTGAGTCTGTCCTGTGCGGACTTGCTGGTCGGTTTCGTCATTCCGATTGGGGTTGGTGAGTTGATTTGCAGGTAAAATTTTACCCATTAACCCTTTTTGAAAAGTTGTTGACACGCATTGCACTGTTTGGTTTTGGTTAGAACTCTATAGACCTTTACCACGCTGTCACCATCTTGGTCATGTTCCCTGTTTCCAATGACAGTAATGAATGCTAACATTCATTGCGCACGGCACCAGACTGTTATTTCGTCCAGCCTCAGTTTGGTTACAATGAGTTGGAATGGAGTCAAATCAAGATGACACCATGATAAAGGTCTATGGCATTGTACTGTTTGGTTTGGGTGGATATAATCAGAGTGTCCAAACCTAATAGTGTTTAGTAATGCTTCCCCCATTATAACTCAAATGGCGTATTGACATGCGCCCGATTTCATAAAGCTGTGAAGCAGGAAATACTGATTAGTAAAGTTAGTAGCTGAACGAAAACTGGGAAAAAACAGTCGCAACAGTGTAAGCTTTAGGATTTTGGGCTGGTATCCTGGTTTTGCCATAATTAAAGCAATAGTTTTTCCGGCTGGGCTCGGCCAATATATTTTAAGGCCTAAATTTTATGGCACAAATCGCACAGTACCCGGTAGCCCTGGCGGCCTTACACTTTCGTAATACTATATAGGGCTATGTACCCGGAAACGTGTCACTTCAAAGCGCGCTCGGCATTTTGTAACCCTGAGCAAAAAATGAGCGGGGTGTCAGTCACAATAGTGTAAACTTCATGACATTTTGGCTGGTATCCTGTTTCTGCTAAGAATATTTTTTCTTTCTGTGCTCAGCAAGTATTTTGTGCTTGCTTGCATCTATTGCATATTATTTAAAGGTAGTGGACACTATTGGTAATTATTCAAAATAATTATCAGCATGAAACTACGATTGGTAATGAGTAATGGGGAGCTGTTGATAGTATAAAACATTGTGAGAAACGGCTCTCTCTGAAGTGACATAGTTTTCGAGACAGAAGTAGTTTTCCATGAATTTGATTTCGAGACCTCAAGTTTAGAATTTGAGGTCTCGAAATCAAGCATCTAAAAGCACACAACTTCGTGTGACAGGGGTGTTTTTTCTTTCATTATTATCTCGCAACTTCGACGACCAATTGAGCTCAAATTTTAACAGGTTTGTTATTGCATGCATATGATGAGATACAGCAAGTGAGAAGACCGGTATTTGACAATTACCAATAGTGTCCACTGTCTTTAATCAAAGTCCTTACAAAACCGAGGCTGAGGGGAAATTAATAGTCTGGTTCCGTTTGGCATAGCGAGCATTGCTCAAAAAGGTTTGGGCATAATTACCATAAAAATTGAAAAAGAAAAACCTCATTTCGAACCTACTGTTATTAATTTTGCGGCTACAACCACAGTGTACATTTCTTTTGAAGTGAGTTTTGGCTCTGAAAAGAGCCGTTTGTGGTCTCGACGTTTCGAACAGTATTCTTTGTCCGGCTTCTCCTGAACACCAACAGAGTATCCTACTTGAAACGTCGAGACAACACCAGCTCTTTTCCGGGACATTATTCCTCCTAAACAAGATGTTTGAAAAGAGGTATTTTTTTTTCTGCCCACACAACAAAGCTTCAAACATCACTGAAAGGTTGTCGCAAAGGTTTGTGGCTGTATATGGAATTATGAACTATATAACTCAGTTACTGCATGCACCCGCGTGACCCCTTCCTCGTATATCCTATCTATCTTAAGCACGCTTCTCCAACAGCAAAAATGACTACCCTTTTGTAATATGTTTTGCACAGTTCCTGGCGATTTGGTGAGATTGGTTGCCAGTTGGACTCCTTCACGTCCAACATTGGGATCATAGCCGGTATGGGATCGATCACCATGATAGCTTTGGACCGCTACCTTCTAATCTCACGGGAGTACCCCCGGTACTTAGCGCTCCAGTCCCGGCCCAACGTCCACCGGTCCATCGCTGCGGTCTGGGTTGTATCCGTTAGCATCGGTCTCCTCGAGATCATCATTTGGGAGGCGGTGGATTTTTCGACGGGGTATGATTTCCTCGTTGAGTGCCGCTCCCCACCGAGGGACAATATTGTCATACTCTGTATTCTATTTCTCGTCGTGGTCGGCCCAGTCATTTGTGTTGCTGTGTTGAGCGTACGATTCCTCGTTCTGCTCAGACGGCGTTTGCGTAGTTTTGCGACACCACCTTCAGCGAACGGTAGCGGACAGCCGGTGGGTCTGGTCGCTCCATCGGACGGCATGGATCACCGCGAAGAGCTTGACATGTCGACAAAGAGTGCTGCGGGGAACGCCCAACAGTCTTCCCCCACCAGTGAGACCGGCAAACGCAGGGCTCGATACATACGGCCAGCCATCATCATGACGACGCTAGTAATCGCTTTTTTCGCCTTCACCCTCCCCTACGTCATTTTCATCACGGTGGTCGCCCAACTGTGTCCAGAATGTGGGGACAGTAACCGGGTCCATTTTTATTTGGTCAATGTGTTTTATCTCAACTCCTGCATCAACCCGTTCATTTATGCCGCGACTCATCCAAAAATACGAAGGTTTCATCTCAAACTTGTGTCATGCCTAAAGTTCAAATGAACAATTTCTTATTTGCCGCCATCTTTGATGACAAACAAGGGAAGTGTGCACGCGTGATGGCTACGTACGACTCTCAGCCAATGATAGCTCTTCATGCGTGCACGTTTCATCATCAGCGATGGCGGCCAGTTAATGACAATTGGATTTTTTTTAATGGTTTTGTGGGAAAACGACGGCCATTTTGTTGTTTGACACAAAAATGAACTTTCGCCGGGTCAACATTTTATACACCATCTTGATTCGTGATCAACATGTCTTACCGTTACAAATTTCCTTCAATACGGTGGGATAATTAAGGCCATAAAACAATCCTTTGGTACAGCGATTATGGGCAAGGATGGGGCGAGTATTTGCATCCTTTTCATTCCATTCAATTTTAGGCTTCTCTTGCAAGATAAAAACAGGCTCTAACCGTATTTATAACAGTCTTACATCTGCTAAAAAAGTAGCCTATAAATTCATCGCTAGGTGGGAAACAAAATTGAGTATTCAGCTTACCAAACCTAAGTGGATGTTCCTTTGTAACATTCCTTTTTGTGCTATTCGACACCAGACTACGGTGGTTTCAATACAGATTAGTCCACAGAATACTTGGAGTCAACTCATTCTTAGCCAAAATCGGTAAAAGGGATAACGGTCTTTGTACATTCTGTCAATTAGAGAGTGAGACGCTGTTCATTTATTTTGTAGATGCAAGTTTTCAACTATTTGTTTGACCTAATTTGGGGATTGGATAGGGAGTACTCTTAATATTAACATTCGCTTAGACAACGAGGCTATCCTTTTTGGTATTGGAGTGCTCTTAATCTGATCCTCCTTTTGTGTCGTTTCCATATCTATAGAATGAAAATTAGTGAGAATAGACCGGTCCCTCCCTTGCACTATTAAAACTGGATTTAAAGCTGTATTATACTTTGGATAAATACATCTCCATCACCAATGGTTCCACTGTTAATTTTCACAAAAAATGGGACTCTTTCAAACTATTGGTTCAAGGTTAACATCGTATTTTTTATTTTGTTTATTTGTTTGCTGTTAATGTTACGTATTTTCAGCGTATTTTGTAACATATAATAAGAGTGGTCTTAAGTGTGAATAAAAAATTTCCTCCGTGAAAAAAAAAAAAAAAACATGTCTTACCGCATATTATTTTCATGTAAAGACAATGAGGGGAGCAAATAGTGTAATGTAAAAATGTTTTAAAGTGTTTTTGGCAGTGTGGAGCTTAGACTAAGTGGGATGGAGTCCACAGAGTATAGTTTAAAACCAAAATATGGTTTAACCTCGACAAAAATGCAAAAGAATATACTTCCTGTTTCGATTTTGTCCTGGTCAAACCACAGATTGACTGGACTATAGGGCCAAATACACACATCGCAGTCTGAGGTATTCTGGGAACGGAGGGTCAAAGCTCTAGTACGCATTCAACATTCGATCACTTAAGAGTTTTCTTTAAAATTGTGCACATTAAAAAGTACCAAATGATATTTAAAAAAAAAAAATTACCTATTTCCAACTTTCAAGATTAAGCCATGTCCGAGTTGGCGGCTACGGTTACGGCTACGGCTACGACTTTTGCCAAGGATGTTACACCATTTCATTTCCTTTGCGCTCATGTTGTGTCCAAATCTCCCTTGCCTACAGAATGTTGCTGTTTTGTTTTAAACTCCCTTGTTTTGTTTTTATTTTGTGTCCACAAATCCCCCCCTCATGTCCATAGCTGTTTTCCAAATTCCTGTTTGTCTGTCTAACTCTAGTAATATTTTTAATATTATTGTTTTATCAGGTAAACTTGTACATATATTTTGGATGTAATTTTATTGTAAACCAAATGCCATTAGTCTATGACTTTTTATTTGGCCTTGTATTTTTATATGAAAATAAACCAATATTGATTTGAATTGAATTGAATTACATCATTGCATGGCAATGGCACGGCAATCCAGGCGTAGACCATAGCCGTAGCTCCAATTTCTGACAAAAAAAACTATCAGTGTAGTATCTGTGTCCTTATATGGTCCGTGCATTGGTGTCCCCTTTGAAATATTTATATACATTTGAAATTGAAAAGTACAACAACATGTAAACATTATAAAGCGTCTAGTATATCGCTAAATATTATAAGCTTATTTTGGAACACGCTTATAAAACAAATGGCACACCCAACTGTGTGCCCCTAAAAAGATCCCTTGGCACACACGGCGTATTTGGTACTTTTTAATTTTGATGGCCCTCCCGACGAAAATTGTGTACATTTCTTTCAGTCTGTGAGAAGATTTTTCCTTAGGATTTTCCTTTTTTGTTAGTACTAGACTGTCCACAGAGTTATTGAGCAGTTTGTAACGATGAAGTTTGATCTTTATTAATATTCAGAAAATAATAGTTAACTTCGTATCTGAAAGGCACTGGACACTATCGGTAATTACTCAAAAAAACTTTTAGCATAAAACCTTACTTGGTAACGATTAATTGGGAGAGGTTGATTGTATAAACTGTGTGAAAAAACGGCTCCATCTGAAGTGATGTGGTTTTCGAGAACGAAGTAACTTTGCACGAATTTGATTTCGAGACCTCAGAATTAAATTTTGAGGTCTCGAAATCAAGCATCTGAAAGCACACAACTTCGTTTGACAAGGATGTTTTTTCTTTCAATATTATCTCGCAACTTCGACCACCGATTGAGCTCAAGTTTTCACAGGTTTGTTATTTTAGGCATATGTTGAGATACACCAAGTGAGACGACTGGTCTTTGACAATTACCAATAGTGTCCAGTGTGTTCAAAACTTGACATACAATTAACAAAGTTTACTGAAAGTCGCAAATATAAGCGTTACAAATTTTGCTTGTCAAAACAAAACCCAAAACGGGGCACCCTTAAAAACAACAGGGGGCATTGGATTTTCGTTAGTAACCTTTATCTATAATTATGACAAACTTCTGAAAGTTTATTCCCAATCAGCCATCAGTGTTACGAGAAAAATATAGTGGAAAAAATCATCATGTTTTCACTGGTTTAAAACATTGCGTTTTGGTCTCGTGAGATTTAAAACTAACTGACATCTTCTCAAAAAATTGTATTTCAGATAAAATTATTGAAAGGCAGATTTTTCACCATGACCATAATAAAATTTAAAAACATTCTTCTAGCAAATCTGTAAAATATTTTGAACCTTATAACCACTGTTTTAGGGCAATTTACTGACTGATTTTACAACATGTCATGGGATTGTACCGTAAGTGATACACGCATTGAATTTGGCACACAATCACAGTATGAGAATGAAAAATATATTAGTTCCGCAATAAGGCCATCGCAGATTTTTCCTTGTCAATTGCTTTTTTGTTACCTAATTATTTTCATAGCAAAACTCTGCGATGTCCTTAAGACAATTATCTTTCTCATGACATTCTCTGAAAGTCTGCCAAATTCCATCATCAAAGACACAGCTCCCCCAATATTTCCATTTCTGCCCCACAATATTAAGATTAAAACGTCAACAATTTATAATATTTTAAAAGATCAAACATCGGTGCAGTAAAGAATTTAAAATGTGTGCAAGAATAATCGTTCTCAAAAAACGTCAAAGGAAACACTATTAAAAATGTCCGTAAATTTACGGACTCCGTAAAGTGAAGTTTCGCCGTTATTTTACGGACTTTCCGTAAATGCAAATATCAATATGCTAATTAGCGTAATTGAAACCAACCACATTTGCCCAAACACATACACATACATGTAAGTACATATTGGGTTTTTTTCAGCCACAACCATGTACACATGTACAAACCCACGTTAAAGACAATGGACACTATTGGTAATTGTCAAAGACCAGTCTTCTCACTTGCTGTATCTCAACATATGCATAAAATAACAAACCTGTGAACATTTGAGCTCAATCGGTCATCGAAGTTGCGAGATAATAATGAAAGAAAAAAACACCCTTGTCACACGAAGTTGTGTGCTTTCAGATGCTTGATTTCGAGACCTCAAATTCTTAAATCTGAGGTCTCGAAATCAAATTCGTGAAAAAATACTTCTTTCTCGAAAACTACGTTACTTCAGAGGGAGCCGCTTCTCATAATGTTTTATACTATCAACAGCTCCCCATTACTCAATACCAAGTAAGGTTTTATGCTCATAATTATTTTGAGTAATTACCAGTAGTGTCCACTGCCTTTAAAGGACTTTATATTTTACGGAATGAAACAACTTTTCCGGTAATTTTGCTGCAGGATACGGATTTTTTTCCGTGCAGCAAAATTATCGTCCCTTATAAAGTCCCTTAACTTGGGTTTGTACATTGTGTACACGGCCCGGCTGAAGTAATGCTCTGTACTTACATGTACTTTATTATGTGTAGGGGATTGAGCAAAATGTGGTTGGTTTTAATTACGCTAATAAGCATAATTAGTATTTGCATTTACGAAAAATCCGTAAGTAACGGCGAAATTTCACTTTACGGGGTCCGTAAACTTACGCACATTTTTAACAGTGGAAGCAAATAATGACATGACATTCTTCATATTTTTCCTGAAGCAATCAAATACAATGCAATGGCTATATTTAGCAGTCATCATGATATTCCTTTCTTAATTTGAAAGAAAAATGTCAATTCAATCTGATTAAATTTTTCCGAAGTAACCGTTTCTCATCACTGTGTGATTATTTGGATTCTTTTGGTAAAAAAAAACAAAATTATGATGGATTATTCTTACTGCGCGGACAAAACCGCTCCAGATTTTCCGTGATAACTCAACAAGACTACCACCCCTTTGAAATAATTGTTTTCACACTCAGGTTAGTTGTATTGTATATATCTACACTTATAATGATTAAAACAATAAATAACCGTTCGAAAAAAGAAAAAAAGTTATACTGTGCCTTTAAAGGTTAAATTAAAACCATTCCAGTCGACGACTTCTTAAAAGTCCTACAGGAGAATGTTATGGCGAATGTTCAACCCAAAATGTCATCAGAAAAAAGGGAGAAATGTTCAGTGTTTTGACGAAAGTCACCAGGCTCATCACATCGGGTGGCGTTGTTCAGTTGGCAAAGCAGCGTCTGACCGTCCCGCATGATGTTGAAGGAGCGACACTGGGGTTCGTCGGCGCAAGTCCTGCCGCAACCGACGACGGTAGGCGTGGTCAGCTCCGTGATGTTGTGGTTGACCAAAGACTCATGTAAGAGCTGACCATTCTCGCTGTTGGGGAAACAGTAGGCCTACTTCAGCTGACTGCTCGGGCGAATGACGCAGATCGCTGGAAAATGATTAGCAGGGGCATTACATGTTACAAACAACCATTTACCCAGTGCGCAGTCATCAGGCTCTCCACGGTTTACACACAAAGATGCACAGCGTTGCTGCTCGTTTTGTACCCCTCTATACCAGTTATCGAACTTTTGTTTCTGACCATTGCAAAACCATTGTTCCCCGTCTTCACTGGTGCAAGCAATCCACAAGTATTCAATGTTCCCTGCCAACTCGACGAACCATTTATTTTCTTCGGCTGAGCGAGGAGCTGCGATTTCACCTCCCAGGCTCTTGCATCTTTCCTCGACATCACTGTATAGGCCAACTACACTCTGGTCGGTGAGTCGGTAGCAGGAATTGCCCCATTTCTGCCAACCGCGACCGCAGAAAGACGAAAAGCAACAGGATTGACAACCCGAGATGACAAACAGGATCACCAACACATAACTGCCGCAACCGGACACGGCCATATTTTGTTGAATAAAAGTGCTGACAATTCTCCTGCAATCAGCAACTATTACAAAACTTCACTCCGATCCTCTTCGCTTGAATGTTGAAAGCAAAATGAGCAAAGCAAGCGCCACCAACGTAACGAAGACTTGCACTAAAATACTATAAGCCTGGCAACGCGAGGGTGTCACATAACATAGCTTTACATGACTAATCAAATTCAATAAACACTATAGGAGATCTCAATTGCGTCGTCAAACCTTTCATAGGAATTTGTATAATAGCCCGCTGTCCAGAACAAAAGCGGGTAAGCAAATTAATGTAGCGATACCAGACAATGGTCTTTGAATGTTTTTGACATGATAAATTAGGTAATTCGCGATTAGGGGATGCAACACAAATTCATTTGCAATAATTGGTTGTTAATTTACTTGAAATTGTTGTACGCCTACGTGTAGTCTGTGTCAGTGTACTTTTCATCAAAACAAATGGCTCGTGTGGCTTCAGTTCTTGATAGATTTCTTCGAAATTATAAGTAAATGTTTAAAGTATAGATTTGGGTGGTTTTTATTTTGTGAAATGTATAGCGTGATGCTGATTTATAGACGCAACTATCAAGCGACACAAAGTGTCTTTTGAATCCATTCATTCAACTGAATAATAGCGTATAAATTTGTTGAGAAAACTGAAGAAGAAAAACCTGGCGCGGCATTGTTGGGTCAAAAATTATTTAAAGTTGGGCTGTTTTGCCGTGGACTCGCTGAGCGTCTCGCCACCAAGAGGAGAAAATCACACACCAACTATCTTAAACACTCCCAGCTACTTGAGCGGAAAACGGAAAGCTATTTTAACTTGTATATAATACGTTTGTTCACCATTTAAAGACACTGGACACTATTGGTAATTGTCAACGACCATTTTTCTCACTTGGTGTATCTCAACATATGCATAAAATAACAAACCTGTGAAAACTTGAGCTCAATCGGTGGTCGAAGTTGCGAGATAATATTGAAAGAAAAAACATCCTTGTCAAACGAAGTTGTGTGCTTTCAGATGGTTGATTTCGAGACCCCAAATTCTAAATCTGAGGTCTTGAAATCAAATTCGTGGAAAATTACTCCTTTCTCGAAAACTATGTCACTTAAGAGGGAGCTGTTTCTCACAATGTTTTATACCATCAACCTTTACCCATTACTCGTTACCAAGTAATGTATTATGCTAATCATTATCTTGAGTAATTACCAATAGTGTCCACTGCCTTTAAATGTTACTTTTTATATATGTAAATTTCTTAATTTTCCGTAATTATCGTTTAGGTTATGAAAAACAGTAACAATGATTTTATTGAATAGACAACGTGACCCATATCTGTGTTATGATTGATCTGTAGTGATGTGCGTACTTTTGTAACTACACAATGTCCACAAATTTACATTCAACCTGACACAGTTTGAAGAAAATGGTGGTAGAGAGCTTCCCTTAAAATATTACTTGCTGAGGTGTAGCCTTGATTCAAGGCTGTTTGCGTAGTGTGGCCCGGCCCGGTGCGGCACGATTCGGCACACAACTACATGCAGTGCATACACGAACAAGTGCAGCGAGAACAGTAGAGCGAAGTCGTGAGTACGGTCGTGTTTTTTAACCTCGTACGCGTGGCTCAAACACGAAAGTACTCACATGTAATGTACACCCATCTTCCTCCATGTACAGTGTACATGTAACTGTACACGATGTACACGTACGCTTTGTGTAATATTTATGGGGTGCACTGACGGAATTCAATGGGGACTCGGATTATGCCGGTCGCTGCCGGCTGGAGCGCCTTGATCAAGGCTAGCTGAGGTGCTTCTGCTGCGTTGTTTTTTTTTTTTGTTTTTTTTTTGAGAAATGAGAAAAACAAGTCACAAAAATAAATTTCTTTCTTCCGTTTTGAAGTACAAGTTTTCTTGCGGTCTTATTACGAATTAAACGAATTGTGACGAGGCTAAACCACTGCAGCTAAAATGTCTACACTATAAAAGCCACCGGATCTGAATTGAGCTGGATTCTGACTCCAATCAGGGCGCCTGAGCATTTCCGGTCAGGTTAACCTTGAAAGTGATTACAAGAATATTATTTTAAACTCAGATTCAGCATCATATTGACCCACTTTGATCCATGGCTCATTCTGACATATAAATTCCGGATCGTTCTGATCGAAAAATGGTCAGACCCCACATGACCTAGACTTGATTCAAGTCCCATTCTCGTGTAAGAGGTCCCTAAGCATATACCCCCAACTTACTATAAAACAACACGTAGCATACACAGTACAGTGCGCGCTCGCCGTCAAAATGTGGTCCCGAGTCTCGCATGCGGAACAGGTTTTGGAATGCAGAGCATCACAAAACAGTAGTTTCCTGGGGGATGGCACGGGATTGGGACTTGAGTCAAGTCTACACCACCATGATCCGGGTCAAATGACTCAGAGATGTTTTCAGAGTGTTGACTGATGGACAAACTAAGCATCTATGTTACTACTCGCTGAACATTGTATAATGAATACATACAGATACTGTCTGTTGGATCTTAGCCGGGTCGGTCGAGTCGTTGAGCTGACAAACTTTCTGTCCTCCTTCCTCGGTGATTTTGATGTTGATGGAGCGGCATCGAGGCTCCTTGATGCAGGCGAAGGCACAGCTAGGGATGCTGGTGATGACGAACTCTTTGATGACGTGATCGACGAGGCATGAGTTGAGAGGCAGCGGGTTTCCCGTCCCGGCGAACCGGTGGTACCGCGGTCTTGGGCGGCACGGCCGACCACCGGTGACGGGCCGACCGTCAACATTCGTACTGGCGGTGCCTTCAGTGGTAGATGGAATAACTTGCGGGCGTTTGACACAAACAGTTGGGAACATATTATCACAGCTTCTGTTATACCATTTACCAAACCAGTCCTCTTGAACCTTTCCCCACACGTACCCACAAAGACCTGGTTGATTGTAGCTGGGATCCCAATTAGAAAACGCTCCCACTTCGTTCGCCTCACCCTCGCACTCCCATCGCTTGCTGGTTTGCTTGTAGCTGCAGTCAATCCAAGTCCGGTCGATGGTTCGAACCCTTGCCATCTCCGCTACGAAATTGTTTTCTTGGGCCGAGTACGGAACCACCATCTCGCTGTCCAGGTTGAGGCAGGCCGCCCGGGCATCCGCCCAAGTAGCTGGCTCCATGAATAGAAAACAAGCGTCCCCGAAAAACTCCCAGAACGACGGGCAAGGCGGTAGAACAGATGACCCCGTCCTCGAAACAAGCAGCCCGGCTGAGATGATGCCCAGTATGTACACGAACAACATTTTTTTGATAAGTTGAGACGGTCCTAGAACAGTTTACAGAAGAACCAATCTCAGCAATACAAAAAGAGCGTTGAATTCCTGTAATGAATAGTAAACGATTCTGCGGATGACTTGTTCTGCACAGTCCGTATGCACTACAATTCAAAATGTGCCATCTTGCTGTCCAGCTCGAGGCAGGTCCTAGAACAGTTTAACAGAACGGTTCTAAAACAGTTAACAGGAGAACCAACCTCGGCAAAAAAACAGCGTTGACTTATACTATATTGAACGAAGAGTTGTTATTCCACGGTTTCCACAGTCCGCTTTGCACTCGCGCCAAATGTGAAAGTACACACAAACACACGCATCTTATTGAAGGTGAGCAAGAACCCAGTGGGTAATTTTGCTGAAACTGCCGGTCCACACGAGTGATAATGTTCCACTCCCTGTCGGTCAACTTAATGGCTCCAGAGTTGGGTATAAACACAGTTGAGAAGACCCTATAAATGCATCCCAAATTACGATGAACAGTTTTTGGTAAAATCAGGTTGTTTTTACAGGGTAATTCTTAAAACCAAATCCTATGTTGGCCAACGTTTTTCCTTGTTTGTGTAATAAATACTTCTTGAGTAGATGGAAATGAACAATGACGACTAAGATTGGTGCAGTTTTTCCCTTCTGCTTTATAACATAAGAACTGGTCATAAATACGTTCCGAGCCTGAAGTGGCATTAGAGCCGCGGCAGATACCTCAAAATTAGACCGAAGCCCCGCCCTCAAAATGATAGGCATTTCGTCATTTCGCGGTTATTAAGCGTGTATAAGTTTAAAGCTGTGATGCGTGTTTGGAATAAAGAAAAAAGGTGAACAGTTCAAATCATGAAATTTTAGTTTTTATAAACAAGGTTCCCTTTCAAGCTCCAAAGAACAAAATCCCGCACAAAACAACTGCCGAGTGCAAAGAAATAAATGATGCAATATCTTGTTTGGACGTGAATAAACTCCCAGAAGCCACTATTTGGTGATATCTTTAAAATGAAAACCTGAGGGAAAAAAATAGTTTGATGTCATTTCCAAAACTGACCATATGAACACCTATGGTTTGCTGAATTTTGTTTAATTTTTGCTGATTTTTTTTCTTCATAATTTAGACTTTTGTATGGGCTTTTCTTGTTGAAAAAAAATATTGAAATGTTTTTTTTTGGGGGGTGTACCAAAATCAAACCTTTAAAAATCTCTAGTCCATGGCCATGACGGAGCGAACTGCGATCGTTGATCGTTATAAACCTAATTAAGTTTTCTTGTCACATAGCGACTGTTTTAGCACACTATAGATTGATTCAACCATGCATGGAGCTATAATAAGGAGAACGAAGCCGACAGTAAAATAGAAAGAAAAAAATATATTATTTTGACCTCCTTTTCGTGAGAATATAAGCTGGGCTCGGATGATGTCAGGGCGCGATTGTGCAGTAACTATGGGCGATAGTATGAAAATACTGACTGCTATGAGGGGCATAGTATACAAATATTGAGTGGCTCAGAGTGGAATGGGAGAAATATTATCGCAAGGTAAAATTTGGACTGTGTGAAATGGAACAGTCCAAATTTTACCGAGCGGTAATATTCCTTCCATTCCACGAATTAAAGCCACTCAATATTTGTTTTATATAACTGACATACATGTAGATCCTTGTCATTTGATGTATTTTAAAAGTATAACATTATGTAAAATCACACAAACTACTGGCAACCAAAAATCATATAGCGCCGCGTAGCGGCAACATAACAATGCACAAATCGGATCACAACCTTTTGCACAGATGCTCCCGCGGCGGCGCTGCACTGCTCAAAAACATTGGGAACAAGGATGATCCCAACTGTTGAATGGGAAATGCTATTCCCCATGGGCGAATAAGTATTTTTGATCGCAGGTGCGGATGGGAGTAATAGTGAATGTCACGTGAAGTAAGTTCCACCAATCAAATGACAAGGATCTGTATGTCAGTTATATAATTAAAAATTATAGGCTCAAGGTGATGTCAAAACCATGACTATGCCAGAAGCGGGGGGCATAGCCATGGTTTTGACATCACCGAGGGCCTATAATTTTAATTATTTACCTCATGTGTAGAGTCCTCTCATCTGATTGGTTAAAAATGGAGTCATGGAAACAGCTATACCCCCTTTTTCTATCAAGATGACACCATAGTGACTATCCTGAGGCACAGTCATAGCGTACGACTTGCGTTCTGTGTCACGGCGCGACCTTTCGTCACAGACGACCTTTTTCACCGTATAGTCAGAGTGTTGATGATCAGAAGAATCGGTGAAGTCAAAACCATGGTTATGCCCTCAGCTTCACTTCGGGCATAGTCATGGTTTTGACATCACCTTGGGCCTATGATTTTAACTGTGCACCTCATAGCAGTCAATATTTCCATACTGTGCCCCGATTATTAAGCAGTTAATATTTCTTTTATATACCGAATGAAGATTCTTCTAACAAATAACACTGACTACGGTGAAAGGTCGTCTGTGAAGAAAGGTCGCGCCGTGACACGGAACAGATAGTCGTACACAAAACATATCATAGTTGCGTTATTTTGAGGGCGGGCATAGTCAATGCATAGTCACTATGACGTCATCTTGATATAAAAAGGGGGCGCTATAGCTTTTTCCATGACTCCATTTTTAATCAATCTGATTAGAGTATTCTATACATGAGGCATATAATGCAAACTATTGACTATACGACTCACGAGGTGATCCCCGTATCATTCTTTTTTTTTTCCAGAGGCGCAGCCGAGGGAAAAAGCGAAACGTTCTGTTACCACCATGGTCTGGGGATCACCGAGGGAGTCTGGGTTCTAACCATAGCCCAAGTAAGGCCGTGTCCGAAACGGCGACTTCGGCTACAGCTACGGCTAGATCGCGCGCGTCTGCCTATTCATCAACACTGGTAGACGCGCTGATCTAGACGTAGCTGTAGCCGAAGTCGTCGTTTCGGACACGACCTAAAAGAAGTCAATATTTGTTTTAAAACAGACTATTTATCATCCTCGTTCACGTAACGCGCATTTTAGATACACAGATGCACAACTGATTGGGTTCGAGGGGACGCCCAGGTACTGCGTGCGCCATGAATAGTCGGCTATAGACATGCTCCCTGTTTCCAATAACAGTATTGCATGCTAACATTCGTTGCGCATGGTACCAGACTATTATTTCGTCCATCGAGCCTCCATTTGGTATGATGAGTTGGAATGGAATAAAATCAAGATGACCACACCGCAATAAGGTATATTACATGGCAAACGACTTTCACACGGCAGCGGGGTTTCTAGTAAAACTAAAACACCCTTGACACACGAAGTTGTGTGCTTTCAGATGCTTGATTTTGAGACCTCAAATTCTAAACTTGAGGTCTCGAAATCAGTTTCGTGGAAAATTACCTCTTTCTCGAGAACTACGTCACTTCAGAGGGAGCTGTTTCTCACAATGTTTTATACTATCAACTTCTCCCCATTACTCGTATTCAAGAAAGGTTTTATGATGATAATTATTTTGAGTAATTACCAATAGTGTCCACTGCCTTTAACCAATAACAATGCAGGATATTTATAAGGTGTATTAGCCACTGGACCGCTTTGATATACCATGCAGACAGAGCCCCTTCAACTTTAAATAATTATTGGTTGGTTAATCACGATTAAGGCTCACTGAGGGGCCTTGGAATCGATTTGAGCCCAGTTGATAAAATTTACTCTCAAACGACTATAGATCGCTAAGGACATTGCGGGAACAAAGAGTGATGCGCAATTAGCCATTTGAAGATTAGCGAAAACCATAGGGAGACACCATTTAGTATGCGTGTCTATCACAGACAAAATCATCTGAACTATTATGCTGTTCAATTATCTAACACCACCTCCGATACTTTCTTAAGCAACGCATGTTAAAAATCACTCTTTTTTATACCTATTACTAAGGAGGAGGTTGTGGATTGCATTAACAAAATACCTTCTGGGGAGGCCCCTGGATTCGATGGTTTAAGTCCTTTTGTTATTAAACAGGCTAGTTATGCACTAGCTAAGCCGCTGGCTGAAATCTTCAACAAGTGTTTAACAGCTGGAATATTTCCAGATACTTTAAAAATAGCCCAAGTAATACCGATTTATAAAAAAGGTTGTAAGAATGAATTTACTAATTATAGACCTATCTCAGTCTTGTCCGCGTTTTCAAAATTATTTGAAAAGCTTATTTATAAGAGATTAATATCTTTCATCGATGAACATAACATTATTTCTGAGTCGCAATTTGGGTTCAGAAAAAATCGCTCAACTGAAATGGCGACATCGTATGTTATTAGTAAATTATGTAATGCGATTGATCATAATGGGTATCTTTTTGGACTTATCAAAAGCATTTGATACTGTTTATCACGACATACTTGTCAGAAAGTTGGAGCACTATGGAGTGAGAGGAACAGCCCTTAACTTACTCTCTACTCTTTATATTAATGTGTAATACTTCAGACAAATTAACGTTTTGTTTATTTGCTGATGACACAAGCTTACTGTATACTTACAATAAACTATTGATGAAAATCTTTCTTAGAAAAATCATATTGACGAAGTAGCTACTAAAATATCCAAGAATATTGGCATAATGAATCGCCTAAAAAATTACCTGCCGATCAGTATTTTATTAACATTGTATAATTCACTAGTTCTGCCATACCTTAATTACTCAATCTTGACCTGGGCAGTTTTTCTAAATTTAATAAATTACTTATGTTACAAAAGCGAGTGGTTCGTGTCATTTCTACCTTGAGCATTCAGGACCATTATTTGCAGAATTAAACATACTTAAATGTAATGACTTATACCATCATAATTTGAGTAAATTCATGTATAAATGTATGCATAACCTACTTCCTCACTGTCTTGTCTCACTTGTTTTACATTAACTTCAAATATTCATGCATATAATACTCGTTGTAGCGCTAAGGGTAATTTATTCGTCCAATTTAATAGAACGTCAACGTCTGAAAACAGTGTTTTCAATCGAGGCATCTCATATTGGAATAGTTTAAATGATTCTCTTAAATCTTCACCGTCTTTATCTATGTTTGATAAAAACTTAAGAGCTCAGTTCCTTGACTCTTATTCATAGTCTCAAAAGGTGTAACTTGTAAGTTGTGTTGGCCTTGTCTCATACTGTCTTGTCCGCTTCCTTTGTCCTGTGTCCTGTCACGGTTCCGTGGTTTTATGTTTGTTTGTCCATAGGTTATGGTACAAAAGCGTTCTGTTTCACCTTACTCCTAAATGTTGTAATTCTGCCGATTATTATTGATTCATTGTGCACCAAATATATTTATTATCTCATGTTACTGTGTTACTTGGGTAATTTCAACTTATGTGTTTTTTGTAATGAATTGCAGCATTGAAAAAGAAAAAGGTTACTGAATTGAAGACGTCGTCATTGAATTTGAAGCAAATAGAATTTATCATCAAGAAGTTATGATTTTAGAAAAACGTTGATGGCCCCTCTTGAGATCCGTAATTCCTCCCGCTGCTGATGTCCTCAATCTTCACCAAACTAATAACAATATCAAACACTCACTTGTCATTTACAACAATTACTTCTCTTTTTGCCACTAATTTCCATCATTTCTTCATTACAGAGTTGACACAACATTGTTGGAAGTATATATGACGGTTTGACGCCGATGCCCGTAATTACGAACATCAATCAATCGGGTAATTACCTGTATAGATTTCTTTTCCCGGAACTCTGGAAAGTAGGTTACAGTGGGGGAAGAGGGGACATATATACAGATAGTTGAAATTAAAACTTACCATAATTCGTCAAATTGGCTCACTGGTACTAAAGTTTGTTTATATTTTCACCTTTTATTGAAATTTCAATGGTTTTTGACAGAAACTAAAACTTGACATTAAAAAAATTAATTTAGTGTCCCGTTTTCCCCAATCATTTGAGGCAAGATGGGACGCATGCATTGTATCAATGACGGGTCAGCGAATTATTAAATTGGCATATTAAATAATATGCATGGGTTAAATAGAATCTAATCGGGTCAAGATGGGACAAACAAATTATGAAATCGTTGCGGTACCCGCTGCTAGACACATAAAATTCGAACTGCCGCTAGCCACCGGGGCTGCAGCTCGTTGGTCTAGTGGTTAGACATCTGCTCTAGATGAAAAGGTCGTGGGTTAGAATCTCGATTTGCCTGTGGCTTTTTTTCACCGAACTCGGAAAAATCGTAGTGTAAAGGCAATGGACACTACTGGTAATACTCAAACAAATTATTAGCATAAAGCCTTACTTGCTATAAAGGGAGTTTTGATAGTATAAAACAATGTGAGAAACGACTCCCTTTGAAGTAATGTAGTTTTCGAGAAAGAAGAAATTTTCCACGAATTTGATGAGTGAGAATACTGGTCTTTGACAATTACTAATAGTGTGCAGTGTCTTTAATATCGGTGTAAGGGTAAAAACTTATTACAACCTCAGGCAAGTTATAATATTAAAATAACAAACCTGTGAAATTCTGAACTTAATTGGTCATCGAAGTTTGCAAGATAACAATGGAAAACCGAAGTTGTGTGCTTTCAGATCCTTGATTTCGAGACCTCAAAATCTAAATCTGATCGAAATCAAGTTCAAATATTTTAGTGGAAAATTCCTTGGTTCTCGAAAAAAAAAAACGTTACTTCAGAGGGAGCCGGGGTTCTCATAATGTTTTATACTATCAACAGCTCAGCATTGCTCATTACCAAGTAAGGTTTTATGCTAACAATTATTTTGAGTAATTACCAATAGTGTCAAGTGCCTTTAAAGGAACACGTTGCCTTGGACCGGACGAGTTGGTCTTTGAAAAGCGTTTGAAACCGTTTGTTATGAAATGCATATGGTTAGATAAATATTTTAAAAGTAGAATATAATGATCCACACAAGTATCACTCGAAATTGCGTGGTTTTCCTTTTACCTCGTCGACTAACATGGTCGGCCATTTATGGGAGTCAAATTTTTGACTCCCATAAATGGCCGACCGTGTTAGTTCGCAAAGTAAAAGGAAAACCACGCAATTTCGAGGCAAAGTAGTGTGGATCATTGTATTCTACTTTCAAAACATCTTTCTAACCATATGCATTTTATAACAAACGGTTACAAACGCTTTTTAAAGACCAACTCGACCGATCCAAGGCAACGTGTTCCTTTAAGTATAAGACGCGGTGTTCAGCTGAATAAATTAATTCTAACGAGACTACATGTCTTTCTTGATAATCGCGTCTATGAATCAGCATTAAAGGATTTGGGTACTTTTTGTAACACAAAACACAATGTCCACAGATTTACATTAAACTTAGTACACAGTTTGAAGATAATGATAATACAAAGCTTCCTAAAAAATATTAGTTGCTGAGGTGCTGTAGTTTTTGAGAAATAAGTAAAACAATGTCATGAAAATACGTTTTTAAGAGTCAGTTCAGGTAAATAATTGACATAGTTGCTCACGGTCAAAAAATGATTTTTTTTTATACTTTGTGGGTGGAAGGGCCTTGGGGTGCAAGTACAAAAAATTGCATTTTCAATTCTATATATAGCCCGTTGCCATAGTTACGGCTCTTTTTGTTTTTTGGCCATTTTAGGCCGATTTTGGGGTCTGAAAAACTGGTTTTTAGCTCATATTTACAACTCCACCCCACCAAAATGCAACATTATTTCAAAAAAACCTTTTATATCACTACAAAGAATCATCCTTGGCCTTCCTTGAGATAATTTTCCTTTCGGTTTTGATCAGGGCCAAAATCTGTCTTTTTTTTCCGGTAAGAAAAACTCGGGCAATTGTATCCTGATGTAACAGAACTGTCTCAAAAATAGACCCTTTTCCCCGAAAACATAGAGAAATGCATTTTGAAATATTTGCTTCATTTTGAATTTATAACATTAAGAAGTTAGTAATATTAATAATTCCATCACTCTGGCAGCTTTTCATAAGCACTCTGTAGGCTTAGTGCATTACCAAACATTGATCAGGACTTGTTGATGACCTAAATCTTAGATTTTGCCCCGCCCCGGCCCCACCCAGGCCCCGGCCCAATCATATTTCTTGACATTGCATAAAGTTTTGTGAACAGCGCCTCTTTTTTGAAAGTCACATTTTTGGTTGGATACCATGTATGTTTAAATAAAAACTTTGTATTCATTACTCAAAGGGCATGGAAACAGTGCCAGATTTTTAACAAGCATGCAATGTTTTTGGAAAAATTACTATACTTAAGGCATGATCAGTCACAACATGATACAATAAACACAGTGTTTCTACCCAGAAGACATGAAAACACCAATAACAACCGAAAGGGAACACATTAAAAAAAAAGGCGCTATTCACAAAACATTGTTTTATGCAATGTCAAGAAATATGATTGGGGCTGGGCCGGGCAAATTATAAAATAAGGTCATCAACAGTTCCTGATCAATGTTGGGTAATCCACTAGTGCTTAGGAAAAGCTGCAAGATTGATAGAATTATTACTTTTTAATGTTAGAAAATTCAATATGAAGAAAAAACAATTCAAAATGCATTTTTCTGTTTGGGGAAAAAAGTATATTTTTGAGACAGTACACTTGCCCAAGTTTTTCTTACCAGAAATAAAAAGACAAATTTTTGCCTTGATCAAAACCGAAAGGAAAATATTCTGAGACCCCTATGTTTTCGGGGAAAAGGGTCTATTTTTGAGACAGTTTTGTTACATCAGGATACAATTGCCCGAGTTTTTCTGACCAGAAATAAAAAGACAGATTTTGGCCCTGATCAAAACCGAAAGGAAAATATTCTGAGACCCCTGAAAAAATGAAATTTTGAGGGCAAAAAATATGGTAAAAATGTTGATTTTGCAAGTTCTAAAAACATACTCTAATGCACGTTCTAAAAATAGCACAAGAGTAAAATTTATAGCAATATTATTTTGTCTCAAGTAAAGCCAAGGATGATACTTTGTAGTGATGTAAAAGGTTTTATGAAATATTTTTGTTTTTTGGTGGGGTGGAGTTGTAAATATTAACTAAAAAAACAGTTTTTCAGACCCCAAAATCGGCCTAAAGTGGCCTAAACACAAATGAACTGTTACCATGGCAACGTGTTATATTATGATTTGAAATGTAAATATTGTTTATTTGGACCCCAAGTCCCTACTATCCACAAAGTATAAGAAAAATATTCCTTTTTTTTTTACCGTGGACACGTATGTCGATATTATGTGAAAAGACCCTTAAAAAGGAATTTTTCACGTTTTGGGGAAAAAAGTCTAGTTTGAGGCAGTACTGTCACAACAGGATACAATTGCCCAAGTTTTTGACACCAGATATGGAAAGACCAATGTTGGCCCTAATAACAGCCGAAAAGAAAATTTTCTGAGACCCCTGGCAAGTTGACATTTTGGGTTCCAAAAATAGGGTAAAAATTTCGATTTTGCAAGTTCTAAAAACATACTGTAATGCATGATGCAAAAATAGCACAAGGGTGATATTTAAAGCAATACATTTTTTTCTCAAGGAAGGCCAAGGATGATACTTTGTAGTGATATACTAGGTTTTTTGAAATAATGTTGCATTTTGGTGGGGTGGAGTTGTAAATATGAGCTAAAAACCAGTTTTTCAGACCCCCAAATCGGCCTAAAATTGCCAAAAAACAAAAAGAGCCGTAACCATGGCAACGGGCTATATATAGAATTGAAAATGCAATTTTGCACCCCAAGGCCCTTCCACTCACAAAGTATTAAAAAAAAATTATTTTTTGACCGTGAGCAACTATGTCAATTATTTACCTGAACTGACTCTTAAAAGCTAAAATATTTTCGTCTCATGAAACTATGTTCATGACATTGCTTTACTCATTTCTCTAAAACTACAGCAACTAATATTTCCAGTGAAGCTTTCTACCATCATTATCTTCAAATTGTAATGTGAATCTGTGGACATTGTGTTTTTTTGTCCTACAAAAAGTACATAGACCCTTTCAGCTACATTTTTATATATATCAAAAAATCTATGACCCATTACACTTTAAATATTTACTTAGAATTTCAAAAATAGTCATCAACAACTGAAGCCACAAAGAGCCGTTTGTTTTGGTGAAAAGTACAGTATTGATGTCACAGACTATGTGTAGGCGTAGTACACAATGTCAAGTAAATTATTAACCAATTAATAAGTGTAAATGAATATTAAACTATTGTGTGTTTTATCCAATCATCGCGAAACACCTAATTTATCATGTCGAAAACATTTAAAGACCAGATCCGGTATAGCTACATCAATTTGCTCTACCGCTTTTGTTCTGGACAGCGGGCTATTATACAAATTCCTATTAAAGGTTTTACGACGTAACTCCGGTCCAATAGTGTTTATTGAATTTGATTAGTAATGCACGCTATGTTCTGTGACACCTCTTTCCTTGCCAGACTTACCAGAATGTTCGTTACGTAGGTGGAATTTGCATTGCTCATTTTGCTTTTAACATTCAAGCGAAGAGGATCGGAGTGAAATTTTGTTAGTTATTGAATGCAGGAGAATTGTCAGCATTTTAATCAAAAGAAAAATGCCCGTGTCCGGTTGCGGCAGTTGTGAGTTGGTGATCTTGGCTGTCATTATCACGGCGTTTGGACAGACTTGCGGCAGCCCGTCCGTCAACAATTACTGCGACCCAGGTCGCAAGTGGCGGAGCTGGGGCAATTCCTGCTACCGCTTCACCGACCAGAGGGAAGTGTACAGTGATGCCAAGGAAAGATGCAAGAGCCTGGGAGGTGAAATCGCAGCTCCTCGCTCAGCCGAAGAAAATCAATGGTTCGTCGAGTTGGCAGGGAACGTTAAAGAGTTGTGGATTGCTTGCACCAAAGACGGGGAACAATGGTTTTGCAATGGTCAGAAACAAAACTTCACTAACTTGTTTAGAGAGGTACACAACGAGCAGCAACGCTGTGCATCTTTGTGTGTAAACCGAGGAGAGCCTGACTGCGCACTGGGTAAATGGTTGCCTGTAACATGTGATGCCTCTGCTAATCATTTTCCAGCGATCTGCATCATTCGCCCGAGCAGTCAGCCCAAGTATTGTTTCCCCATTGGCGCGAATGGTCAGCTCTTACATGAGTCTCTGGTCAACCACAACATCACGGAGCTGACCACGCCTACCGTCGTCGGTTGCGGCAGGGCTTGCGCCGACGAGCCCCAGTGTCGCTCCTTCAACATCATGCGGGACGGTCAGACGCTGCTTTGCCAACTGAACAACGCCACCCGTAGTGATGAGCCTACTGATTTTTATCAAAACACTGACTATTTCTCAATTTATTCTGATGACATTTGGGTTGAACATTTCGCCATAACATTCTCCCGTAGGACTATTAAGAAGTCGTCGACTGGAATGGTTTTGCTTAAAACTTTAAAGGCGAATCATGATTTTTGGAACTGTTATAATTGTTTTAATGCTATGAAAGTGTAAGTATATACAACTAACATGTGAGAATTCATTTCAATTGGGTGGTAGTGTTTTTGGGACATCGCCGAAAATCTAGAGTGGTTTTGTCCGGAAGAATATTATATTCATGGTTTATTTATTAAAAACACTTCAATACAGCCGCAGCGGCTAAAAGCCGAAGTGCACAGTTAACAAAAAATAATCCAAATAGTCACCCAATCTGAGAAACGTTTCGTTCAGATGAAATGTTTTTGAATGATTTCTCTCAAATTAAGAAACAAACATCATGATGACTGCTAAATGTTCATTTGCATTTTGCTTCAAGGCTTGGGGACAAATAAATAAGAGGAATATCATATCATTATTCGCTTTACTATTTACGCTTTTCAGAAAGAAATTTTTATCCACACACATTTTGAAAGTTTTACTGCACCAATTTTGATCTTTTAAATATTACAATATTTGACGTTTGAATATTAATATTTTGAGGCAGACAGGGGAACTAAGGATGGAACTGTGCCTTTGATGACACAAGCATTGAATTTGGAACACAGTCAGAGTATGTCTAGAGAAAGATAATTGGCTAAAGGGCATCGCAAATTTGTCCTTATAAAAAAAGGAAACAAATAGGAAAATTAAAAGCATTATTCCACTTATTTTTTGAAGGACAAAATTAATCTACGATGGCCTTATTGACAAATATCTTTCATATGACATACTCCGACTGTGTACCAAATGCAATGCGTGTATCATCGAAGGTACAAACCCATTACATATGCCGTACTAGTTCTGTCTTGACCTTACATCGTAGGTGAGAACAAAAACTTTAAAGATTTTAAAAAGCTGCTAGAATGGTTTAAAATTATGACCATGGTGGGAAATTAGCCTTCAATAGTTTTATCTGAATTGGACCAATTGAACTTAAATTTTCAGAAGTTTGTTATCAATTTTAGATAAAGGTTTCCCGTCATGGTTTTCTTTTTGTTTGCCTAGCAAAATTTGTAAAGCTTATTTGCGACTTTTAAGCATTTCAGTAAACTTTTGTCATAATTAAGATATGAAGGAATATCAATAAAGAGCAAACTTCATTGTTGCAAACTGCTCACTAACTCTATGTACAGTCTAAATACTAACAAACGGAAAATCCTAAGGAAAAATCTTCTCACAGGTTGAAATGTAGACAGCTTTCAACGGAGGGCCAAAAAAAACAACCAACAACCCGTGTTTGTCCATCTGCGGCAAATAAAGGCGTCTTTTTAGGGGGCACAGTTGGGTGCGCCATTTGTTTTACAAGCGTATTGCAAAAAAAAATTAAAGATTGAGCTACCAATCACAAGCTTAAAAATGTCAAATTTTTATTTGTTGTGCTACTTTCTAATCGTAAAGGCAGTGGACACTATTGGTAATTACTCAAAATAATTATTACCATGAAACCTAACTTGGTAATGAGTAATTGGGAGAGGTTGATAGTTTAAAACATTGTGAGAAACGGCTTCCTATGAAGTGACGTATAGTTTTCGAGAAAGAAGTAATTTTCCACGAATTTGATTTCGAGACCTCCAATTAAAATTTGAGGTCTCGAAATCAAGCATCTGAAAGCACACAACTTTGTGTGACCAGGGTGTTTTTTCTGTCATTGTTATCTCGCAACTTCGATGACCAATTGAGCTCAAATTTTCACAGGTTTGTTATTTTATGCATAATTATGTTGAGATACACCAAGTGAGAAGACTTGTCTTTGAAATTACCAATAATGTCCACTGCCTTTAACCAAGGCACGGACGTAGGGTCGTGTCCGAATTGATGGCTACACGGCTAAGTCTACGACTTGATGACCACGCCATCATGCGATGAAGTATGTGACGTCACTGAGCAACAGTAGTAGCCGTAGCTGCCAACTCAAATATGGCCCAATTCTAAAAGGTGAAATAGTTTAAGGTTTTGAAATCGATGTTTGGGAATGAAAATGTGTACACTTTCAAAGAGAAATCGTACATGCATGCGTACTAGAGCTTTGGCCTGTTTTCCCTTCCGAACTTAGGCTTCAATGTAGGCCTATATCTGGTACCCGTGGTGAGGGGAGACTGCTGGGCGTTCCCCGCACTCGACGGGACGTCGACATATCCAGCTCTTCGCGGTGATCCATGCCGTCCGATGGAGCGACCGGACCCACCGGCTGTCTACTACCGTTCGCTGAAGGTGGTGTCGCAAAGCTATACGCAAACGCCGTCTGAGCAGAACGAGGAATCGTATGCTCGACACAGCAACAAATGACTGGGCAGATCACGAGAAGTAACAGACCATTACAGTAATGATCCTCGGTGGGGCACGGAATTGTTACACTGTATGCATATATAAATATGAATGTCTTTTTTTACTTTTGCTCTCAAATTATAGAATTTTTTGAGGGCATAATTTTTGGAAAGAACGAGCTCGACGCTCTGTTTTCTCGGGTGCACGTTATCAATTAGCATACAGTGCTAATTGATAAATACTTTAAAAAATACACGAAAAATACTTACTATTTACGGTAGTGTATAGGAACTCTCAAAAGCTTTTTTCTGCTGGGGGGGGGGACACGGGACGAAGAGATGCCAAGTTCAGAAACAGCTAGCAGCCCCCCGGCCCGAAACCGTCCCCCAGGCCCGACCCCCCCCCCCCTTCCCAGGCCCGAACCCACTTCCCCTCCTTAACTTGTTCATTATGTGGATTTTGAGCCCTGGTTTAAGCGTTTTCTTTTGGTGAATTATGTGTTTTTTGAGCGTAGTGATATATTTTTTGGCATGGTGAAAACATGTAAACCCAAACGTAACAGTATAAGACAAAATAAGATGCATACGTTATATACTCCTAGAACTCGGAAGTATGAAGTTCTTTCCGCTATCGTCTCCACGATCGGCCCGATTTGAGCTGCTAAGAAAAACAGAATTACCAACCAAATTTCCACGTGATTTTCAGGATAAGCACAACAGCTGAATACCAGTAACAAGTAATATACAACACACACGATCATGGAAACTTGGTTGCGGTGTTTGGTTATCCCGTTTTTATCAAGGAAGAAATTTCATGCTAAACATTTAATAATTTGTGTGCTTAGTAGCAGCTCTATGAAATTGTCAATCTCCCGTTGACCTAGCATTCATTTTACACGAAGGTTCACAGTCGATTCACAAATACTATTATACGGAGGTCTGATGACACCATCGGGCTGATACACATTTACTTTTCGGTTTAGATCTCCATATTTTCTTAGGTATTTAACTTCTTCATGCCTTGGTCATACCACATAATGAACGGGGAGAGCCGGGAGTAGATGAGGCCCGAACCCCCCCCCCCCCCCCCCTCCCTTATGCAGAGCTTTATTAACTCGAAAACTGGCGCGCTCGGTTTGGATGTAATTTCAGAAAACATTAAATTCATCAAAGTAGAACTACAATAGACAGTCAACATTGGCAACGCAATGTTCCGGTCCGTGGCAACCCCTAGCATGAATTTTGTTCCCTCTCGGATAAAAAAACAGGATGACCAGCCAAATTTCCATGTGATTTTCAGGATAAGCAAACAACAGTTGAACATCAGTAACAAGCACTGAGCAACAAAATGGAAAGTTGGTTGGTAATTGTCACATGTACGGCATCAAGGGGACTGGATAGACCTTCTTTTATGAGTTTTCCCATTTATTTTGCACTCGGTGTAGTAAAATTGACACAGGTGAAACTATAAATAACAAATTACATAAATCGCTTAATTTAATAGTGTGCATTTTCGTGTTATTTAATAAGCTATGCTTATTAAATAAACATTATTAAATGCTTAAAGTCACCTGGAAATATAATTATTTTCCTTTCAAACATAAGAGTATATACTTACGAACAATAAAAAAAATTTTTTAGTAATTGTTTGTCACGATTTATATATTTAAAAAATATATAAAGTTGTTTGGGGGGCTGACTCCGCCTACCCCTTTTGTGACGTCAATCGAGGCAGACTTTGCCTGCAATGCGTATAGTAAACACACGTGCAAAGTACATGTACGTCCAAGTCGTGAGTTGGTACGTTTCAAAAAGTGTTTTTCTGCATCAGCAGCAATACACCTGGTCGGCATTGCCGGAAAAAAACAAAAAAATCTTTTTTTGAAACGTACAAACTCACGACTTGGTCCGTACATGTACTTTGCAATTGTGTTTACTCTACGCATTACAGGCAAAGTCTGCCTCGATTGACGTCACGATCAGCGCCCTCTCGGGTCGGGGTCTACTCTTAAATTTGTAAATAACGTAAGAACCTTAGCATTTAAAACCTTAGTTAACTGTTTATTCACATTCCACTCATCAAAACACATATATTAGTAAAAAAAGCTTTATTTTGAAAAAATACCACTTCCTGGTGACTTTAAAGGCAGTGGACACTATTGGTAATTACTCAAAATAATTATCAGCATAAAACCTCACTTGGTTACGGGTAATGGGGAGAGGTTGATAGTATAAAACATTGTGAGAAACGGCTTTCATCTGAAGTGACGTAGTTTTCGAGACAGAAGTAATTTTCAAAGAACTTGATCTCGAAATCAAGCATCTGAAAGCACACAACTGTGTTTGACAAGGGTGTTTTTTCTTTCATTATTATCTCGCAACTTCGATGACAAATTGAGCTCAAATTTTCACAGGTTTCTTATTTTATGCACATGTTGAGATACACCAAGTAAGAAGACTGGTCTTTGACAATTACCAATAGTGTCTACTGGCTTTAAGGGGAGGGAGACAAAAGTGAACCGTATCAGTCCAATGAATACAACTTTAAATGTAAAACGAGATACAGTAATAAAACGAGCAATAACCGGAAACCGAAATGGTGAAACTTAAACATTAAACACTTCCAAGACAAATTCAGCAACAAATCACACCAGCGAAATTACTTATTATTATAATAAACTTACCCCATTGCCGGGGGAAACTCATAACTTCGTCCGTACACATGGGAAATGTTCTGTGGTATTCTGGGGCTTGCTGCGTCATTGCATTCTGTGACATTCTGGGGCTTGCTGCGTCATTGCATTATGTGACATTCTGGGGCTTGCTGCGTCATTGCATTATGTGACATTCTGAGGCTTGCTGCGTCATTGCATTATGTGACATGCTGGGGCTTGCTGCGTCATTGCATTCTGTGACATTCTGGGGCTTGCTGCGTAATTCTGCGGCATTCTGATGTAAAAATTACGGGAGATGACAACGGAAAATTACATGAGCAGACCTAAAACAAAACTCGAACAGAACTCAACGGAAACCGGAACATAAATGGCCCAACGGTCTTCACTCCAAGAATCTACTAAGCAGCCAACGCCCACTACCTTGGTACCCGGGGCATACTGGACATTCCAAAGCAATACAGTGTAAATACCTGAAACGCAGTGAATAAAAGAAATAAAGGGGAAGGCGGGTGGGACAATACGAGGAATGCCTTAAGGATAATACAATAAAATAAAAACTTATCGACGGAGAAAACAGTAATCCTCTTTTGATCAAGGAAGAAATTTCCATGTGATTTTCAGGATAATCAAACAGCAGCTGAATACCAGTAAAAAGCAATAAATAACATATGGACATTTGGTTGGTAATACTATTTTGATCAGGCAAGAAATTTCATGCTAAGCAACATTGTTTGTACTTAGCAGCTCCATGAAATTGGGCCCAGAAGGGAACAATAGGAAACAATAAGTGCACCGGTTATTTGTGTATGTGATTAATATTTTGTATCAGAGTGAACAAAAGAGGTTTTTGTGAAGGCCGTTACCTGTCATCAAACGACCATCTACTGATTAATATTGCCAAGTTATTAGTTGTTCACATTACCATGGTGATGAAAGAAAACAACATTGAAGAGAACAAAAATTAATCACACTTAACATTTTACAAGTCAACTGTGAATGGAGAATTTAATAATTCATGCAAAGGGTTGCCATGGACCGGAACAATGCGTTCCAATGTTATGTCGACTATCTAGTGTAGTTCTATTTTGATGAAATATTTTTTCTTGAAATTGCACCAAAACAAGCACGCATGGATGATCGTGTTAATGGGCTCTCCGCATAAAATATAAATTTCCACACACATTTGTTTTCTTTCAAAACAAAATTCCGGATTTTTTTTTCATAAACGATTCCATGAAATAATCCACTATTCAACGACAACTTATAGATAAAAGGACGTCAGATGAACGTAAATAAACATTAAAAACTATGGGTAACTTTTGAAACTTTAACCACGAATTCTACTAATTTAGTGCAAGAGTCTCATAAATTGTTTTGTTCTGTTTTCATCACTGTCTAAAAACCATCGCATTTTCATTTCAATTATTCAAGTGACTGCGTATAAGTTCAGTCTTGTTTTCACAAGCTCTTAAAGGAACACGTTGCCTTGGATCGGTCAAGTTGGTCTTTGAAAAGCTTTTGCAACCGTTTGTTATAAAATGCAAATGGGTAGAAAGATGTTGTAAAGTAGAATACAATGATCCACACAAACATGCCTCTAAATTGCACGGGTTTCCCTTTACCTCGTCGACTACCACGGTCGGCCATTTATGGGAGTCAAATATTATTTGACTTCCATAATGGTCGACCGTGTCATTCTGCACACCAGTATATAAAAGGAAAACCAGGCAATTTTGAGGCAAATTTGTGTGGATAAGTGTATTTTACTTTTTAGACATCGTTCCAACCATATGCATTTTTATAAAAACCGGTTACAAACGATTTTTGAAGACCAACTCGACCGATCCGAGGCAACGTGTTCCTTTAAACATCATTGGTCGTCACTTTCCTATAACTGAAATTATTCGACGCCATTATAATCTTTATTATATAGGTTTTTTCGGTCAATTTCGGCAAATGATCAGCCAAGTTGAAGCAATACTATATATTTTTTTTAAATAAAAATAAAGCCACGCGGGGAAACCTAAACAATTCAATGTGAATCAATAAATAGATACAAAATGGATAAATAAATAGATAAAAGCGAATAAATAAACAGGGACAACAAATTAATAATAAATGAACGAACGAATAAATAAACTAACGAATAATTTTTTTTTTTTATATATGTAAAAAAAAACAGTTTGACAAGCTAAGTTAAATAAAATTAAAACATAATAAACAGATGAACACATTAAGGATGTTAAAGGCATAAATACGGTTCACTTATTCTATATCACAGTCCTAGACAAAACCTACTAAAAACGTAAGCAGGGGAACTTATCCACAGAATGACAAGTTGGGGAGGGTGGGTGGAGTTTCAGCCTTATCAATGATTTACCACGTTCTTGATGCAGGCTCAGGCTTGGACTGACAGGTTGTTTAAGTTCTTCATTATTGCTGTGGTTATTTATGAAGCTGGAGGACTAACGCACTTATATCGATTGCAAATGTTTAATACATCTACTCAAAATTAAAACTCAAACAAACTTTGGACAGCACTGGGTTAACTGTGAAAATAACCGGACTTGTAGTGACCAAAACCTACTCGGGATACAACTAGGATCGTATCAACACTGTTTAAACTAGGAGCACTTTGAAGTTGAATCTACTCGGGGTACAACTAGGATTGTATCAACACTGTTTAAACCAGGAGCACTTTGACTTTCAACCGTGTGGATCAGCAGTTTGAGACAAAAGACCCACTGCGTGTAGTGCATCTTTACATTTAAGGTGTGGCTGTGTATGTTCAGATTGTCATCGTGGTGCAAAGGTTATGTGAACAAGAGCTCTAAAGGATACCTCATTTTACTATTCAATAGAGGAAATCAACGCTGTGTTTTGCCGAGATTGGTTCTTCGGATCGCTTTTAAGTCACGGCAAATAGTTAAGTATTCATATCCGAGCATAACGATCGAAACTTTGGTTCGTTAGATAACGACGGTTCTTTTTTTAGAACCAACACTAATTGACATTCACGTGTTTACCGCAAAACCTTCTTATTCTTATATAGGACCGTAGCAACTTATCAAAAATGTTTTTCGTGTACATCCTGGTCGTCAGTTCAACCGGGCCGCTTGTATCGATGACGGGGTCATCTGTTCTACCGCCTTGCCCGTCGTTCTGGGAGTCTTTCGGGGACGCCTGTTTCCTATTCATGCGGCCAGCTACTTGGGCGGACGCCCGGGCGGCCTGCCTCAACCTGGACAGTGAGATGGTGGTTCCATACTCGGCCCAAGAAAACAATTTCGTGGCAGAGATGGCAAGGGTTCGAACCATCGACTACACTTGGATTGCCTGCAGTTACAAGCAAACCGGCAAGCGATGGGAGTGCGAGGGTGAGGCGAACGAAGTGGGAGCATTTTCTAATTGGGATCCCAATTGGAACCAAGCAGGTCTTTCTGGGTACGTGTGGGGAAAGGTTCAAGAGGACTGGTTTGGTAAATGGTATAACAGAACCTGTAATAACTTGTTCCCAACTGTTTGTGTAAAACGCCCGCAAGTTATTCCCTCTACCACTGAAGGCACCGCCAGTACGAATGTTGACGGTCGGCCCGTCACCGGTGGTCGGCCGTGCCGCCCAAGACCGCGGTATCTCCGGTTCGCCATGACGGAAAACCCGCTGCCTCTCAACTCATGCCTCGTTGATCACGTCATCAATGAGTTCGTCATCACAAGCATCCCTAGCTGTGCTTTCGCCTGCATCAGGGAGCCTCGATGCCGCTCCATTAACATCAAAATCACCGAGGAAGGAGGACAGAAAGTTTGTCAGCTCAACGACTCGACCGACCCGGCTAAGATTCAACAGACAGATTCTGTGTGTCTTCATTATACAATGTTCAGTGAGTAGGTGCTTAGTTTGTCCATCAGCAAGCACTCTATAACCTTCTTAATAGTCAGTTGACCCGGATCGGGTCACGTGGGTTCTGACCAACTTTGAATCAGAGTGATCCGGAATCTTTAACGTCAGAATAAGCAATGGGTAAAAATGGGTCAACATGATGCTGAATCCGAGTTGAAATCCAATTTGTAATCCTATTTCAGGTTAACCTGACCCGGAAATAGCTCTTGGTGACCTTAATGGAGTCGGGATCCAGCTCAATTCAGATCCGGGGGCTTTTAGAGTGTAGACAATTCAGCTGAAGTTGAGTAGCAACGTCACGATTCGTTAAATTCTTAATAAGAAGGCCATTTTAAACTGAAGTGAACTGAACTGTGAAACATACCCGCAGTGTTTATCTCAGTAGTTTGCGCTGCGACAGAGATGTCATCAACTGGTTTGTGTACTGTTTCATCACCATGGCAATGTCATGTAAAATATTCAGACAAGTGATTTCGCATTAGGTAGTCCTAATTCCAGAAGCTTTTAAACTATTGCCATCACTTATTTATACATGCTACTCGATGCTCTTATAATCTCTGTATAGGCTTTCTCTGTCAATTTCGGCAATTAATGGGCAGCCAATTTTAACAATACGCTATTCTATTTTGCGGGGAAAAAACGAATGAAAAGGGTTATTCTATTTAGTTTTAAGACCAGTCAAAAGTGTATGTTTTCTCCTTGGTCAATCTCGGCAAATACAGCCAATTTAACAACAGCGCAATTTTTCTATTTCGTGCGAAAAAGGGTCATTCGATTTCGAATGCCGCTGAAAAGTGACGACTTCGTCTTATGAGTAGTCAAAATGTATTGTTGCGTCATTCGAGTTAACAACCCTATAATAATTATTGATTCAACATAGCAGCTTTCCAATTCGCAGAAGCCTTTGGGGCGTGTGTTTCATTCAATTGAATTTGTTGGCAAGTATTTCTGTATTTTGTTGTGCAATATAAATCCTCAAGCTGAAAGTTACTAAACTGCAAACACTGGGGTTTTAACACTGACACCGTGTTCACATTATAGAAACCGAAGAGAGAATCAAATTAACACCATAGGGTGTTAAAATAACACCAACGTAATTGCTTTTTGCAGAAATGGATGTTATTTTAAAGGCACTGGACAATATTGGTAGTTACTAAAAAGAAATTGTTGGCATGAAAACTTTCTTGGTAACAAGCAATCATGCTATTTTTGAGAAACGGCTCCCTCTGGAGTAACGTAGTTTTCGAGAAAGAAGTAATTTTCCTATAATATTTGATTTCGATTTTTAGGTCGCGAAATCAAGCATCTGAAAGCACACGACTTCTTGTGACAGGGTGTCTTTTAACTTTATTATTATCTCGCAACTTCGACAATCAATTGAGTTCAAATTTTCACAGGTTTGTTATTCTGTGCGTAAATGTTGAGATACACCAAGTGAGAAGATTGGTCTGTGACAATCACACACCTCTCCTGAGCTTGTTGCGAAACAGCACGTTTAACAATAAGCCACTTCGGAGTTCCAGCTGCGCATGTCTGTTACTGCTGACAACGGACTTTGTCTATCTCCCGTGACCTTTTGACAATACCAGCGGGTCTTGTCAAAAGGTTACGGGAGATAGACAAAGTCCGTTGTCAGCAGTAACAGACATGCGCCACTGACATTCCGAAGTGGCTTATTAAATCATTGTAGCCAATGAAATCATTGGACATGTAAGACCAATGCCTGCATAGGGCGCGTTCGTTTAGCTTTCCTGGGTCTACCCCGCGGTGCTCACTTGGGTGAGCCCCTGACAAGAGCTAAACGAACGACCACTCACCGCTCTCGTAGTGACGTCGTGAACCTGGGCCAGCCCCCCAAGTGACCCACTCCACAAGCAGGGCACTGGGGGCTGACCTGGGTGAGCCCCTGCGATGACGTCAAAGCTATTCGAACGTACCGGGGGCAGACCGGTGTCGACCCAGGGAAGCTAAACGACTGCACCCTTTACCGATTGTCAAACTCACATCAAGTGGAGTACAAACGATAGAGGGCGTCATATCGACTCTCCAGTCAGTCAGAGTTGTACAATTTTCTCCAGTTTGGAAGGGGTGCACCACACGCTCTCAATAACATGAGCAACCAATGCTAAACGCTTCGTATTTTTTGTTCATGAACAAAAAATTACCACAACAACATTCAAAGGTTTATCGGCCTCTTGAAGACAAAACACTATCTGACAGCTAAAACTAAATAAATTGTCTGTTCAATTGTGGTTAGGTTAGTCATTCCTAGCCTTTGAACTATACGCTCATCCAAAAAAAAAAAAAAAAACATGAAAGATAACACTGGCCATCTTGGAAAATAATAACCCTTTACACATTTCATCAACATAGGGCGAATTCTACTGGGGAGGTGCACCCAAAATACTGCATGTTGAAAGCCACCAACCAGAGGAGCACACTATTGGACAATATTAAATTAATTATCAAGCAGCTTATAATGGGTTTACATTTTGCAAAAAGTAGTTGAGTGGCCTGGCGTTTCGACCCATGTAGATTTTGTTTCCCAAGGAAAACACAAGGGCTGAAGCAGGATGATTTCAAAAGAGGGCGCTATCAGAAGACGTGTGTACATACTATAGACCTTATCGCAAATACCAATGCGCAAGCGCAGACTGTTGAATGAGGTGCATTGTGGGATATATATGGATCAAATTTGGATACCAGCTAGACCACAATGCACCCAATTCCAAGCTTTACGTGCGCGCCCCGGTATTTGCGAAAAGATCTATTGTTACGTGTATATTTTCAACTGTGTCATTCCCGTCAGATACTACTGAAATATTTACGTAAATAGTTAAAGTATACGTGATAACCTTTTGAGAGTCAGAGAAACCGAACTGAAAATCAATCCTCAATTCTTCCTAATCACAAAAATAAATTGAATGATTAATTTGTTGTACTCGGGAATCGACCTATTCCCTTCCGCTACAGACGACATGCATCGTCAGGAAGATGAAATAAATAATTTATTCCATACACATTCAATCCAACGGGAGGATCGTAGGTATAATGGTTCTTTCAAGATGGAACAAGTAGTTATTACTATATATATGATTTATTAAGTTAAGAGGAATATTTCACAAAAGGCAGAAATGTCATTAAGTAGAAGTTGGTTCAGGATAATCCGTTTGATCTTTTACATAAAGGACCCGGATGATTAAAGCTATTATATGTCTGAATGCCGCAATCATCTTGGGTAAAAAAAAAAAAAAATTATGAGTGATTGGAAATTACTATTGGGCAAATTCATTAGTTCCGATCTGGCGATGGAGCTCAGTTTATGTCTGTTGCTGTATACTCATGCTCAAAATACTTCTGTCCATCAAAAAATACTTTTAACAGTAAATACAAGCTTTTCCCCCTCTTTATGAAAAATTATAAATACAGTTCAACATAAAATCCAAATTGAAAACAAACCAACATTCTTGTTGTTTATTTTGATTGCAATAACAGTATTAAATATAAACGAAGGTGTAAAGGTTTTCGCGTAGCTTTCTGAAATTGTTTCGGGGATTCTCAAATCAGCGGAACGGGAATGATGATCGAAGCGACCCCGGTAATTCACGCTTAATTATGTTCGTTGTGGAAAACACGCTGCCCACACACACATTCCTCATTCCCGTCAATGAATGGTGGTCCACAGTGAAACAAAGTGTACAGGTTTTTAAAGGCCTACCAGTGTTTTAATAGTGTTTTCTAAGAAAAAAGCTGGTGTAATTTATTTGGTGTTGCCCTAATTTCTCCCCTTTTTCGCTCTCCATTTTGCCTAAATGCACCCCAATGTTTCCATGTCCAACCAAAAGCAGACTACGCTCACAACGCTCACACGACGGCAGGACACCTTTAAAACTGAGTAATAATTTTGAAACAATCTCCGACCTGACATTTACCGCGCGGGGGCTTTATGTCCCAAAGCCTTTCGTACAATCCCTTTTTGTTCATTGCCATGGAAATAAAAGCTTACATCATTCAAGTAGGTTCATAAAGCCATTGGACACTTTCGGTTAACAGTATTGTCCAAAGCCCACACTTCGTGTATCACAACTTCTATATAAAATAACAAACCTGTGAAAATTTAGGCTCAATCGGTTATCGGAGTCAGGAGAAAATAACGGGAAAACCCACTCTTGTTTCCGCACGTTTCACCGTGTCATGACATACTGTTTAAAATAAATCTGTAATTCTCGGTATCGAAAATTGATATTGTTTTAATGATTTCTCACAAAGTGAAGCATTTCATGGAATAATATTTCAAGAGAAGTCTTTCACCACTATCTTCTGTAAACTGTATCGAAGGTGTCCAATGGCTTTAAAGGGAAGGTATACGTTTGATAATCACTTTGTATAATCATGGTAATAAAAACATTTGGGTTAGAAAGCAAGAATCATTTTCGATTGTATAAAGTCTTTAGAAATATTTCCCTTTGAATTCTATAAAAAGGGATCGGTTTGTTATGACCCTAAATTTGCATCTGAGAAGCGTGACGGCTTCTTTGTACAGGATGTAGTATGAGTGAAAAATATTTTAGTCCGCTCAAAAACAAATACACCCCTTTGATGGGACCTAATTCCCTCTTTAAAGGGTGTATGTAATTTTTGTAAGACAAAAAACACAATGTCCACATATTTTGACTAAACTTGTTTTAACACAGTTTGAAGATGATGATAGTAGAAAGCTTCTCTGATAACTATTACGTGTTGAGGTGCTGTAGTTTGGGAGAAATGAGTAAAACAATGTCATGAAAATAATTATTTTAAGCATGTACAAACGTATTTTCATGACATTGTTTTACTCGTTTCTCAAAAACTACAGCACCTCAGTAAGTAATATTTGAAGGGACGCTTTCCACTATCATTAGCTTCAAACCCTGTAAATTTAATGTAAATCTATGGACATTTAAACAAAAAAAGGACAAAAATCCTTTAAATGTATGGTCAGTCCAGTCTAGGACATCAGGGACTATGAGCCTTTCATCATGGCACTGCTCGTTCAACTCTTTGGAGAAAACAGTGAATTAGTGTTTCCATATTTTACATAAATACACATGACGCTATTGGTAATTGTCTAAAAACCAGTCTTCTCACTTGGTGTATTTCAACATATTCTTATTGCATTGCTTATCTAAACGACTTCATCTGAAGTATTTAATTATGTGAGGGAGAAATTACTTCTTTCTCAAAAACTACATTACTTCAGAGGGAGCCATTTCTCGCAATGTTTTACAGTATCAACAGCTCTCTATTGCTCGTTACCAAGTAAGTTTTTATGCTAACAGTTATATTGAGTAGTCGTCCATCAGTGCCTTTAAAGGCAGTGGACACTATTGGTAATTACTCACTCAAAATACTTATCAGCATAAAACCTCATTTGGTAACGAGTAATGGGGAGAGGTTGATAGTTTAAAACATTGAGAGAAACGGCTCCATCTGAAGTGACGTGGTTTTCGAGAAAGAAGTATTTTTCCACGAATTTGATTTCGAGACCTCAAGTTTAGAATTTGAGGTCTCCAAATCGAGCATCTGAAAGCACACGACTTCGTGTGACAATGGTGTTTTTTCTTTCATAGTTATCTCGCAACTCCGACGACCAATCAAGCTCAAATTTTCACAGGTTTGTTATTTTATGCATATGTTGAGACACACCAAGTAAGAAGACTGGTCTTTGACAATTGCCAATAGTGTCCACTGTCTTTAAGGGTTTCACAAACTAAAAACTCGACACAAAATCGACACAAACACATTAGCGATTTTACAATATTCACAAATATCAATTTTATTTGATGGTGTCTTTATTTTACGAATAACCATTTGTGATTGGTGATTGTGTACGTTTTCGTTTATATAAAACAAGAATTGATGTTCATCTATTCTCTCACTCATTTAATCTCTGGACGATACAGCTGTTGGCCTCCCGTAAATAACAGTCGCTTCAAATCTGATTATTAAAAATAACTATGAGCGAAAGTGTTTAATTTAAAATTAAATAATAATACAAAATAAGATATGGGACGCAGACGCGCTTTATTTTCCGTATTTCCACGAGCGCGCGTGTGATAACGAATTTATCTCATATATTTTAATTCTATATCTATGGATTTATCTTCAAGCAAACTTGGCGCGTCACATAGAACACACAAGACGCATGGTAGTGATATTAGCCGTGCAATATGGGTTTTTATCACCACTCCATTCTGCCAATCTGATTTGAGGATTAGCGCGTACTTGAAGATAATCTTAGGCCGTGTCCGAATTGGCGACTTCGGCTACAGCTACGGCTAGGGCGCGCGCGTCTGCTATTCTTCAACACTGATGACAGACGCGCTGATCTAGCCGTAGCTGTAGCCAAAGTCGCCAATTCGGACACGGCCACACTTATACTTATTTATACAACGTTCAGCACTGTGCTGATGTTTTATATAAGCTATTGTGTAAAACCAGGCCAACAGTACAAAAATAAAGATACAAATTTACAAAATATAAATCAGATAATAAACGTGAAAAGGTAAACAAATGAACATAAATTAACAAGCCGCAGAATGGCGAACTTGGTGAACAAAGTATTGGATACAGTCATATTATCGGCAAACATTGGAAGGGACTAAAAGTAAAATGTTACATTATAACGCGCGAGACTTGTAAGTAAGTGAGTTAGGTCGCTGTTGTCGTATGTCGTCATAGTCGCTGGTCACCCCCTGTCGTTGTCCATTTTGTCGGCCCTGTCGTGGATGATGCCGTGAAATGTTTTGCTTTTGTATTTCCCTTTTTTCAACTACCGTTACTGCTGCAACAGTATTTGTTTGCAAAACTAATTTTTACAATCTATTTTTTCTCTGGCCGAAATCCGGAGAAAGGCGTTTTTATTTTCAATTACACGACAGTTTCGTCTCGCCAGATTGTCACGTTAAAAAATTAAACTTGACTGCTTCGTTGGTACCTTGTCATCAATTCAAACACAGCTTTTGCGTTCATTTTTTTATTTCATGTTTGTTTGTTTGTTTCCTCGTTTCTTTCTTTATTTGTTTCAGTGTAAATTAATTTTGGTGTTCCAATCATCATTTCAAACAACAACAAAATCAAAACTATCTCCAAAATCATATTTCGGTCTTTTGTTATAAAAAGGTGGTAGAATAAACCATTTGCGAATTGAATTTGAATAATGTCCGGTGCAATGACTTGCTCAGTCACACGTTGCCGCTAACATTTGAATTCCTTAGCATACAGAGACAGTTGCTATGTCAAGGCTTTGTGTAGCAACCTCCAGATGAGCAGACCGGTGTGCCACCATCCGTACAGAATTGTGTATTGGTGTTCACCGTCTGTTACGTAACTATGCAAAAGCTTGCCCTGAAACATGTGACGTAGCAACTGTCTCGATAGTCTGGGGCATTCAAACCTAAATGTTGACTGGTGATCAAGCACGTCATTGTACCAGACAACATTCAAATCTATCACGCAAATGGCTTTCTCAATGATATCTGGCAAATGATATCAGATGTATGTGGGCTTACAAGAACAACGTTATAACGAAAGTGCACAAAGTGTCTAGACATCAGGCTAGCAGTAGACTTGTGGACAAGTCGTTAAATCGGCCCCACGCGCTGAGATAGTGCTCCCCCGACAACACTGCTCTCGTGCGAACTCACTGCTCTCGCGCGAACTGATGGCTCCCCGATTTTGACTCCTCATTAAAATCGGGGAGCCATCAGTTCGCGCGAGAGCATGCAGTGAGTTCGCGCGAGAGCAGTGTTGTCGGGGGAGCACTATCTCAGCGCGTGGGGCCGATTTAACGACTTGTCCACAAGTCTAGGCTAGCAGCAATCCCCAGAAGAAAAGAAAAAGTCTTATAAAAATGCAGTTTACGCAATAATGACTGTTAACTTTCTATGGATTTTGCACAAACACTCACCATAGCTGCTCTTAGTAACAAGAATCCTCAGGGGTGCCATAGGCATTATACACTCATCCTTTAAGAGCTCGCCTTGACGCACACTAGATGCAAACTTTCTGTTACAGAACATTAACCTAATGTTTTGCAATTGAATCGAACTGCACATACCAAGCACTAAATACTAACGGAGTCCACAAAGGGACAAATATGGTGAAAACAAAAATAATGGACACCGAAATAATTGTTTAGTTGTTTATTTCACCGTGCGCTCGAATGTTTCATGCTTTCTAAATAAGTCTTTTCACACGAAATCAGGTCGAGAGCAAGAAGAACTCAAACTGTTTCTTTGTTGATAATTTTGTTTTTCATCACTGTCACTTTAGGGGCTCCGTACTGTAAATGCTGTTACTGAAAACTGCATTTCGGACCATTGATCAGAGACGCGGTGGTTTCACAATCTTCTGCAACGTGTTATACAAACAGTGACTTCATCAATACGAAGGTCTATTGCCGGTTTTGTTTCGTTTTTAGATATCCTCAGAACCAAGGTTTAAAAACCATGTGTCTACAGGAAGCTGTGACCCAACAGGAAGAGAAGCCACTAGAGTAAATGGATTGCACATAGCGTCGATCAGTGACCGACAGAAGGGTACTGTCCCACGAGTCAACTTTTACAGGAAACTTGGAGGAGGCAACCAATACAGTGCATGTCACAGGACCACGTTGATGGCACATCAGTAACCTTGAGAACAGTGTCTACAATCCCCAGAAAAATAGGTGAACATTTATCTGTGAATGGCTTTTTCTTCCTTGGACATTGCCTGATTGCCTGTAAATTGCCTCGCGTGACGACATGTGCCTAAAGATGGGGTACAAGTGTACACGCTACGCACAACTCTCAACCAATGATAGCTTTTCACGCCTGCACGTTTCATCCAAGATGGTGGTCAATGACGTCATGTGCAATTCATGCAATGGGTCTCACGCGTGTATTTTGACACAGGGAACCCTCGATTGTTTTTTCTTGCTTTAATTAAGTTTAAACCTGTGCACGAAACTAAATCACGGTCAAACGTTCATAGGGTGCCCGGTTAAGGTGAAGGTGCCATCTTGGAAAGTGTGTACAGAACTAATGGGATTTGTTGCCAAAAAAGTTAATGATTATTCAAAATAAAGAGGGACAATAGGAGGTCTCCGATTGCAGTGCTTACACACCTGGGCTAAACTAGAGGGTCCTTTTGGTGTCGTTTACACAATGTAACAATGGACCCCCACAGGGAATAATTGTGGGACTGATTTGCTTTGTTTCCAAATAGTTAATGATTATTTGAACAGAAATGGAGAGACAATAAGTTAGTCTCCGACTACAGGTGTTTACAGACAATTGGGTTAACGGGAGGGCCCTTGTGGCGTCTTTTACACAATGAAACAGTGGACTCCACAAGGGAGTCATTGTGGAACTAATGTGATTTGTTGCCAAATAGTTAATGACTATTTAAACAGAATCGGAGGGACAATAGTTGGTCTCCGACTACAGGTGTTAACAAACTTTGGTTAACGAAAGGGCCCTTGTGGGGTCTTTTACATAATGAAACAATGGACACCACAAGGGAATTCTTTAGAAGGGGGATTATATAGAACAACAAAAGCAGGACACTACAAACCGGATCCGTTAGGTTGCTTTTGAGTAGGTATACACATTCACATCAGGGGAACTGATAACAAAAGAGGACAATAGGGTACACGGTTCGAGAAAGGTCCGCAGTTGGAAAACGTGTACAAAACAAATTGGAGCTGTTGCAGAAAGGTTTAAACAAAAGATGAATAATCAGAGGTCCACGTGTTCCAGGCATATACAAGCTTTGGTGTGTGGGTGGTAATACTATACATTCGACAATCGATTCAAGGACTTGTGATAAATGGAAAACAGTCACCATGATTGCCACCACAAAGGAACATAATGGGGTCCACATTTTGTCAGAATAGTGAGTTGAACAATGGAGAGTCCACGGTTGGTGGCCATGACACACTAACATACTCGTGAATAATAATGCGACATTTGCATTGCAGTACCTTCACGTTACGATTGTTTACACTTACGCAAATAGGTCATCGAAAGCCTACTCTTTGCCATAAGAGGCAGTTGGATACAACACCAATGGACACTTGCTTCAAAGTGATTACATCAAACAACAAAAAGTAGATCTAGACAATATTTCGAGGTAGGGTGGACATTATACTATACCAAGGTTTCGGTTAAATTTGTCAGATACATCCAAACACAACAGTGCACTTCTATAGACGATGTGACCTGTGACATCACAATGTTTACAACAGAGCCACAGAGCCTGGACTTCCCTGCAGGCACGATTCGTACATACACAGCCTAATAAGAAATCAGAAAATCTTATGTTTTATGGAGATTGTACTGTCTAATATTTATCAACTTTTGATATAATGAAAGGGGGCACATCTCAAAACTTATCAAGCTTTTACTTTCATAATTCTTGGATTTACGTGGAAATTATGACACAAAATGTCATCTTTCCCATTACGACCTGTGCAGTATTGTGCCTGCCAGAATACTCAAAGAATGTACAAGGTCACACTTATTGTAAACAAAGTTCACATAGTCTATAGAATCCACCATATCTCTTAGAGGCTATCTGGGTCCCTTAACGAGAACAGTCATGTGTTTCTTCATTTGGTTTTTGATCGGTTTGTATCTTATTTGTATATTTTCGCGGCGGGGAGTCGGACGTGTCCCAGGGTGTCCGCCGGAGTTTCTGTCCCCCATTATAGGACATTAACATGGGCTGAAGAAGGATGTTTCCAAAGGGGGCGCTATCAGAAAGAGTAGTTTCACAGCTTGCCGTATGGAGGTGGGGGGGGGGGGGTACAGAAAGGGACAGAATCTCCTGGCCACATCGGAACTATAGACTTGATTCAAGTTCCGTTCTCCTGCGAGATGACCCTAAAAGCATAGTGCGTCAACAAACAAGCAGTATATCTCACCGGATTGGGACTTGAGTCAAGTCTACATCAGAAACTTAAAGAGGACGGATTTGACCGACGACGCTTCCGCTTCCACCCGATCCGTCCACTTTGCTCGAGATAGTGCCTCCTCTGATCACAGACAGGGTTTGATTCGTCTGCTCCTTCGGCAAGAACCGAACGGCGTACAACTTAGGCAGATACAAACATACCAGGGTCAGATACACGTTTAAGAGCAACGCCGAGCACAAGGTTGCTACCTTTTGCAGCACCGCAACGGCCGTGAAGTAGACTGGTAGTGCGGCCAGGCAGACCACCAGCGTGGAGTAGACACTCACAGCGATGAACTTGGATTCGTTGTAGTTGTCTGGTACCTGCCTCGTCTTGAACGCGTAAAAACAGCACGCGACGATGAGAGCAAGGTTGTAGGTGCAGGGTACCAGGAACTCGTAGCCGAATGCACAGTAGAGTTCGAGGTAGTTCGTTGGTGGTACCGCTGGTACGGTTGACAGCGCTTTCACTGGTCTGACACTGGATGAGATCGCTATGACGATAATCTATAATGTAAACAAAAATGAACAGGCAAAATACATGAATAACTTAATCTAGAACCAGGCCCTTTAAAGAAACATTATATAATAATTGGTAAGAAAACAACTCGTATAAGATCACAGAGTTACATAAAACTTCCATGGTCTAATGATGGTGATATATAGTAGAGAACATCACTCGAAATATTTCTGTCTAAAAATGTCATATCTGATGAGAAATAAATAAAAACTAATTTCCCGTTTGGAGTTTATCGCTTAGTGCGCTTTTTTATATGTATATTTTTAAACGTCATGTTATGAGTAAATCGGTTTTTCACTATCTCGCGACCCAGATGGCCGATCGATCTCAAACTTCTACAGGTTGTCAGTTAATGTACATGGTGGATAACATCAGATGCTTACACTGTCAGCTTAGCAAAAACCAACTCTGTAACATTGTCACTCTGTCCGTGTGTTGTCTGTCTCTCTACCTCTCTCTCTCTCTTTTATCTTATTCCACTTGACGGGTTCTGTTACTCCAGTATACCTGTCAATGTTTGTTGTGTTGTCAATTAAGCCCATTTGTGTGCGTTTTTACAGACCCCTATCGAAACTGATGGGGTAATTGTTTATGCGGCAATGTGACATTCCAGTTTCTACGGTGCACTTTCGCGGTTTTTAAAGTGCGTTTTATAGGCCATTTGTGTTGGTAAGCAGTTTGTTACAGCTATTTCTATTTTTCTTATAATATATTTTCTGTTGCTTGTTGGCCGAATAGAACTTATATATTATAGTAATAACAACAGTTGATAATACAGCGATTCGTGTTTTACTATCTCATTACTCTCGTGGTACTATCACAATTATTACAATTAACAATGAAGCACTTAAAGGCAGTGGACACTATTGGTAATTACTCAAAATAATTATCATCATAAAACCTTACTTGATTACGAGTAATGGGGAGAGTTTGATAGTATAAAACATTGCGAGAAACAGCTCCCTCTGAAGTGACGTATAGTTTTCGAGAAAGAAGTAATTTTCCACGAATTTGATTTCAAAACCTCAGATTTAGAATTTGAGGTCTCGAAATCAACCATCTAAACGCACACAACTTCGTGTGGCAAGGGTGTTTTTTCTTTCATTATTATCTCGCAACTTCGACGACTGATTGAGCTCAAATTTTCACAGGTTTGTTATTTTATGCATATGTTGAGATACACCAACTGTGAAGACTAGTCTTTGACAATTACCAAAAGTGTCCACTGCCTTTAAACAATGAATGCTTTCAGGGCACTGCAGCGGAATTTCAAGACGCTAGTATCACTAATCCTGACGAGTTATTACTCGTCCTCACTTAGGTTGTGTTCAATGCGTCTTAACATCTAGGGTTATGGAACTTAACTCGTCCTAGGTCCCAAAGATTAATCCTGAGATAGGAAGAGTTTGCTGAAATCAACGGCTGGAAACGTTTGGTAATTGTCAAAGACCAATATTCTCACTTGGTGAATCCCAACATTTATGCAAAAAATAACAAAAATTTGAGCTCAATTGATCATCGAAGTTGTATAAGAGAATAATGAAAGAAAACACACTTGTCGCAAAGATGTGTGTGATTTCAGATGCATAATAAAAGGCTTTAGGCCTGAAGTTTTTTGGGGGTGAGAAATTACCTCTTTCTCAGTTACTTCAGAGGGAGACGTTTCTCACAATGTTTTTGTTTTATATTGCTCGTTACCGAGTAAGTTTTTTTTTGCGTACAATTATTTTGAGTAATTAACAATATAGTGTCCATTGCCTTTAAACACAGGACGACCGACTTCTTCTAATTCTGACAAGGTCAGACAAAAAGCCTGCGCCTGTGCGCCGCGGCAAACACTCAGCTCACGGTTACCGCAAATTGCTTAGGGCTGCATGGTCGGTGCATTGTTATGCGACACTTCCATTATTTGACATGATAGACCTTTACCGATATGTAAACAAAACATATCCGGGAATAAATTCTCGCGACTTGGAAATTATACAATGAAGTGTCGAAAAAAATGTACACTTTTATGGTTGCCGTTCATAGAGAAATATCATTTATAAAACGATTATGTGATGAGATTATGGAATAGTTTTGTACATTATAAATGGTGTTTGAAGCTTTGCACGGGTACAACCATGAGTAAAACCTCTTTTTATGGATTTTTTTTTTTTCATTTTTTGGCTCTGAAATAGATTTTAAGTATGGCTGTACCTGCAAGTCTTCTATTCATATTTGTATTCATAGTTACTCTTAGTTTTGTACATGTTGTTAGGTTCGTCGGTAAACAAAGTTGCTTAAAATACATTTTTGATAAGATGGAGTTTGATCGTTTTGACCCCAAAGTAGTAAATTTATACCATTCTCCAATGAAAACATTATAAACTACGTGTGAAATTTTTATTTTGTAATTAATTTGGTGGTTTATTTCTTGGCAAATTATGTATTGTTGTACGGACATCTGCTCCAGCACGGCAAAGCTGTGACCGGGTGCGCTGGTTCGAATCCCACCCGAGTGATATGCGTGTGGAATTTATTTGCTCAGATCTCGGGAAAGTACAGTGGCTCAATACAACGATGTGGGCTAGTGTGAGGCCAAGGGCATAAACCAAATAATATTCTTCACACCCGATGCAAATAAATCTCTTTCAAATAATGGATGAAGTGCCCAATACTTACAAAAAGGGATTCGAACTGCCCCTAGCCAACGGTTTATTTCGGCGGTCAAGACATCAGGGCCCGATTTCATAGAGCAGCTAAGCACACAAAATTGCTTAGCATGAAATGTCTTCCTTGAAAAAAAAACAGGTTTACCAACCAAAATTCCATGTGATTTTCAGAATAAGCAAACAAAAGCTGAATACCAGTAACAGGCACTATGCAACAAATGGAAATTTCGCTGGTAATCATGTTCTTATCTGTGAAGAAATTTCATGCTTAGCAAATTTTGTGCTTAGCAGCTCTATGAAATTGGGCCCTGCTCTAGAATGGCAAAGGTCCAGCAAGTAAACGGTGCTTATAACACATCGGTGTAAGGGCAAAAATAACATGTTTTTATCCCATCCAGCCACAATGTAATAAATGTTGGTCACCACTAGCTCCGAACTCTGATGTAGCACATGAGGAGTAGTGTGGCAGGTAGGTGATATCTTGTGCATTCGATGATACGAACATTGGTAAACAAAGCATGTTGTTTTAAAATCAGTGAAATTTGTTCAATCTTACAAATGATTTAAGGCCATTATACACTTTCGGAACAGAAAAAAAAAGTTCACAAATTTACAAATAACTTACAGGGTTTACAGAAGGTAATGGTAAAAGACTTCTCTTGAAATATTATTCCATGAAATGGTTAACTTTTTGAGAAAACATTAAAACAATTATAAATTCTCGACATCGAGTTAAACACATGTCATGACACGGCGAAACGTGGGGAAACCAGGGTGTGTTTTCCCGTTATTTTCTTCCAACTCAGATGACCGATTGAGCCTAAATTTTCACAGGTTTGTTATTTTATATATCAGTTGTGATGCACGAAGTGTGGGCCTTTAGAAAATACTGTTTACCGAAAGTGTCCAAAGGCTTTAAGCCACGTTTTTCATAATTATAGTGGGGAGTGTACGTTTTAGTGATACACCCGTTGCATTTCACACAAAGAGTGTGTCACGTGAAAAGATATCTAGCAATAGGACCATCACATACTTTAAATAATTACAAATATTTAGGATATGGCAACCATTTAAAAAAAATGCTAATTCTACATGCTCATGTTTCCAAAGGACACATGTGCGATGGTTCTACAGCCAAGTATCTTTCTCATGACAAACTGTAACTGTGGACAAACATGCATGCACAGTTCTACGAAATATTTTTTTCGAAACCTGCCAAATTAGAGAAATTCAGAAGAAAGCACAGTACGCTGTTATTTGTTATTTGTTGTTGTTGTTATTTTGTTTCATGTTGTTTTTGGTGTTTTTTATGTGTTCCTCTTCGACAAGTTGTTTTTGTCCATCGTATATTTTTTTATTAGGCTAATATTAGGCCTATAAAGCACCCACGATGCTCGTTTTTCTTTTTCTTTTAGCAAATAGCGTAACTGCCTTGCATTGTACAATATTTATTCGATCTTCATTGTAAACGTGTGCCTAATCGAATTAATCACAGCAAACAACCGTCAACAAAGGTAATAGATATATAATCAAATTAGTTTTGTTTCCGGAAAGGGCCTCGGGCTGTTGAGTGTTTAAATAAAAAATATTCCTTATTTTTTTACCAATTCAATACGGGTACGGATGAAAATGCGCAATAATGACGTGGGTTGAATAATATACATCCGGGATTAGATATTTTGGTAAAAAAATTACTGTTTTGTCTTGGGATACTTTTTTTTTTTTTTTTTTTTTTGATTAAAATTCATTCAGTCAGAATACAGCAAAAAAAATACTAATCTATGCAGGACATGAACATCCGGGTTTACAAATTTTGTTTAAAAAAAACCTGTTTCGTGTCTAAAATTTAGTCAGTCAGAAACCATGATTGAATTATCTGTTTGCATAAAAATAAGAGTAAAACAATTATGAAGAACATTTCAGTTATTCTTTGGGAGCGGGGTTTAATACAAAATAAAAGTAACGTTTAACATCATTTTACTCTATGATATTTCATGCAATAACAATTGCCAAATAATCATGTTATTAATTTGATATAATTTACAAACGAAATCCAAACCCTGCTTTAATTTTGTTTTATTTAATTGGGGGGGGGGGGGGGCGAGGGATGGGGGTGTCTTTGTTGCAGTTGACCAACCCCGTTGACCAAGAAAAACGGAAATTGAATCATTTAATAATGGTTCATGGTCTTTTATCCGGAAGTTGCCACAAGTTATCACATCCTGAGTGTTGTGTTGTACCTCCACATGTACAAGTATATCATTACCAGATATAAAAAGAGAATTGCACGTAAACGGTTTAAGGACACTGGACACTATCAGTAATTATCAAAGACCAGTCTTCTCACTTGGTGTAGCTCAATTATGCATAAAAAATTAATAATAAACCTGTTAAAATTTGAGCTCAATTGGTCGTCGAAAGTGCGAGATAACATGAAAGATAAAACACCCTTGTCTCACAAAGTTGTGTGCGTTTAGATGGTTGATCGAGACCTCAAATTCTAAATCTGAGGTCGCGAAATCAAATTCGTGGAAAATTACTTCTTTCTCAAAAACTATGTCACTTCAGAGGGAGCCATTTCTCACAATGTTTTATACCATCAACCTCTCCCCATTATTAGTCACCAAGTAAAGTTTTATGGTAATGATTAATTTGAGTAATTACCAATAGTGTCCACTGCCTTTAAGGTTGACATATAAATCATTCACAGGTTAACACATAGCTTGTCTTTTATATTATGTTTGGTCCTTATTTCTGTATATTGAATCTTAAAAAAAAAATATTGTTCGTACTCTGTTGGGGCTCAATTTGATATCTCAAAGTAGAAGGTGTAACAACATTTCGTCATAGCTTCCATTGCGTATTGTACGCTATTGGTAAATATCAACTCATGTCAGAATGTTTTTTGTTAGTAGTTCACAGTAAATACATATAGTAACTTAGGATAAGAAAACAATGAGAGTTCACAATAATTTAGAAAGTTATAGATATTAAGAAGCTTAAAGTCGGACAACACTTAGGTTCATGTGAAGCAGAGGCTTTTGTGCATTAGCCTATAAACAGATAAACAACAGAAAATACTATATATACAGAAGACAGAAAATGTGTACAGAACGGAGACTAGCGAACAAAACACACGACAAAGGCTAATAAGATGGTGAGTATGTTTTAACACCAAACGTCAAACCTACGAATGAGCATCAAGAAGTTTTTTTCTTCTTTTTTTCTTTTCTTGTGAAGGGCAGGAAGAGTGATTGAAGATTTAAATGAGTAACTCAAACCATTCCAAGACTATTTTGGTACAATGTTGTACTCTTGCGGGAAACGAACAGATTGTTTATGGCAGAAATGAATCTGAAGAAGCTTGTCTCTCAAAAGTAAAATGGAAAGTTATGAAAGATTTGATTTTTCTTCGCTTTATAGAATAATTTTAAAATGACACTATAACTAGTGCAGTTTTTTACCTTCATAATGGTGTGCTGTACAATGTTTATTTTTATTTATGTTAAATCCTCTCTTTAAAGGCAGTGGACACTATTGGTAATTACTCAAAATAATCATTAGCATAAAACCTTACTTGGTAACGAGTAATAGTGGGGAGCTGTTGACAGTATAAAACATTGTGAGAAACGGCTCCCTCTGAAGTCACATAGTTTTTGAGAAAGAAGTAATTTCTCACTAAAATAATAAAAGACTTCAGGCCAGAAGCCTTTTATTCCTATCTGAAAGCACACTAATTTGTACAACAAGGGTGGGGGTTTTTTCTTTCAAAAATTTCTCACAACTTCGACGACCAGCTGAGCTCAAATATTCACGGGTTTGTTATTGTATGCATATGTTGGGATATACCAAGTAAGACAACTACCAATAGTATCCAGTGTCTTTAAAACCTCTCTTTAATTCAGTGTATAGATTTCGAGGCGCACGGGCCGATTACACGAAGCAATCAAATCCATCCCAAGACAAAATAATTGTCAGTAGTATCGCCAGTAATTTGTATTGTGACATCACGTTTTGCTTAGCAACTGCGACTGATTTGCAGTGAAGATCAATTTAAGCTCTTTGTGAAATCAGCCCCTGGACACCTTTGGTAATTGTCATGACCTGGGCCCAATTTCATAGAGCTGCTAAGCACAAAAATTTGCTTAGCATGAAATTTCTTCCTTGATAAAAACAGGATTACCAACAAAATTTCCATTTGTTGCATTTTTCTTGTTACTGGTAATCAGCTGTTGTTTGCTTATCTTAAAAATCACGTGGAAATTTTGTTGGTAATACTGTTGTTATCAATGAAGAAATGTCATGATTAGCAAATTTGGTCATCGAAGTTGCAAGAGAATAATGAATGAAAAAAAAAACACCCTTGTTGTATTAAATATGTGTATGCTTTAATTCTGATGCCAAATAAAAGGCTTCGGGTCTGAAGTTTTGTATTATTAAGTGAGAAATTACCTCTTTCTCAAAAACTATAAGTTACATTAGAGGGAGCCGTTTCTTACAATGTTTTTTTTTTTCATTAACAGCTCTCAACAATGTGAAGAAAAAAAAGGGGGCGAAATTATACGGTGCTTTACCTGGCAGCTTGGGTGGCAGGTAATGGACAATTTTGCAGACTTCCCCTTCAAGGCACAATTACAAAGCTTCCACAGTAATGTTTACAGTGATTTAACAGGTACACTAGCTGCCAGGTAGGCCTAAAGGACCGTTAACTTGACGGGATTTATTTTTTTTACAGTAAGTTTTGTATACTTAAGATTATTTTGAGTATGTGTATTACCAATAACTAAGTATTGCCTTTTTAAACTTTTGTAAATTGAAATTAATTTGTTTCAGCCATTCGATTGATGAAAAGCTCTCATAACAAGCCAACATATTTATAGAGTTTTGTAATTAAATTAAAACCAAACGATTATTGTTGCAAGATAAAAATCTTATTCTTAAAGATTTGAAAAGGAACCTTTCCATTCGCTCTTTTTCTTTTGGTTTAAAAAAGGCCTGTAAAATATCCGGCCCTATCGGACGAAGATGTCACCAATCGATAGTAATCGCTCAAAAGTAATAAATTCGCCAACTGGGAATACAACAAAACGTAGAATCACCATGGAACATTGTTTGCTGAAGAGAGCCATCACGGCATTTCAACCTTTTGAAGTAGCTGAACTTTATGCTCTTTTAACGGATACAATATTGCTTTGACATTTTCAGGATGCTTTTTAAGAGTTGATTAGTTTGGTTAATTACTGCATTGTTCGAATATTTCCTAAAGAATTACGGACATTTTGGATTATCGATTACTACTTGGCTCTTAGATCTTTTTTATTATTGTCGACAACAAAAAGAGATGCAGTATAAAGAAGCAATTTAAACATCAAAATGTAACCAAATAATATGATTTGATTTTAATTGCAATTTAACTTGTAAGATAAATTGGTTGGTATCGATCAGAATGGGAAATTTTGAAAGGTGTACTTCTTTTTTTACTTTACATTTATTACAATTATTACGACTGTCAATGGTCTGACGCTTTGACCCTAGCATAAGTTTCCACAAAGACTTTAAAGGATTGGTATTTATACTCACAACATTGTTGGCATAAAAACTTACTTGGTAACTTTTGATAGTTTAAAAAGATTGTGGGAAACGGCACCCTCTGAAGTAAGGTAGTTTTTTAGAGAGAGGTAACTTCTCCATCAAATAAAAGAATGATTCGGCTGAAGCCTATAGGCATCTAAAAACACATACAGAGTGTTTTTCATTCATTATTCTCTTGCAACTTCGATGACCGTTTGAACGCAAATTTGTACAGGTTTTATGCATAAGGTTGGGATAAACCCCTCATCAACTAAGGAGCTAGCCTGCGAATAAGTCTTGACCACCATGTTCAGTTAGGTCTACAATTACTAATTTTGGCCAACTGTTTAACCATTAAACCTATGTAATGGTAGCACAAAATTTGGTCGTGAATGGGAAATGGGGTTTCTAAAACATTAAGCATCCTCGTTGTGTAGAGTAAGTAACGAGGTCTTAGAGGGTCGTTTAAAAAACGGCAGGGTCGTGGCCGTGGTCGTGGTCGTGTGATTTCGGCCCTGGCCTTTACATACGTCCACGACCCTGCAAGGTTTTAAACGGCCGTTTTCTTCCCATTTGTAAAATAAAATTATCTTTTGTTTAAAATCGGGAAAGCTGAGAAGAACTTTTTGAAAATGTCATTGACGCTGAACGATTTGTGCGCATCGCATACTTGCTAATAGTTTGTACAAAAGCTGTGCACAAATTAACGCCATGCCTATGTTTAAACACTGTGCTTTACTTTTAAACATGGCCACGTTTTGCCCTCTCGACCAATCAGAATGGACAAACTGTCTCGGGTGTTTTGATTTTGTTTGTTTGTTATATACCGCAAAATATGTGTACGTACAGCTCACAAGCCTGAAGAAAACCTGGCAAACAACTGCTATGTGAACCAGAAGTATTACACCCATACACTTCACGATATAAGTGTTCTGGGTATACTTTAAAGTGCGCCACTCAAGAACCTTGACGTCTTAATGTCACAACAAATACTTCAGTTCAACGTATAGTCTAAGACTGTAAAATGTATATTGATGTTGTTAAAGTAATCATTGACTGTCATTGAAGGTTATAGCCTTCACTGTCTAAAATGAAAGTTTGTAAGATTGGAAATTTAATGTTTTTCTATTGAGTTTGCATTGAACAACTTCCCATGGTCATTATAAGCCTGACAGTACCGAAGAAGTCAAAAACATTTTGCAAACCTTTCCTGTTTTTCCTGTATTTAAACTGTTAAATACAAAAAGGAATGTCTTCGGAAGACTTTAACGACAAGATTTCATTTTCCCCCGAAAACCAAAGTATGGAAGATCAGTCATGTAATACCGGAATCACTTATTGTTCAAGTCCAAATCATAAATTGTATTTAAATTGTTAAATACAAAAATTTCTCAGGTTTATTTGATGAAACAAGAAATACTTCTGTGATCGATCATGTCAGTGGATACATAAAAGAGGTGCATCACCGTTGTTTGCTTTTATACTTTCTGCATGCGCTTAAAGGCAGTGGAAACTATTGGTAATTACTCAAAATAATTATTGGCATAACAGAATTACTTTGTAACGAGTAATGGGGAGAGGTTGATGGTATAAAACATTGTGAGAAACAGCTCCCTCTGAAGTGACCTAGTTTTGGAGAAAGGTGTAATTTTCCACGAATTTGATTTCGAGACCTCAAGTTTAGAACTTGAGGTCTCGAAATCAACCATGCGCACACAACTTCGTGTGACAAGGGTGTTTTTTTCTTTCAAAGTTATCTTGCAACTCCGACGACCGATCGAACTCAAATTTTCACAGGTTTGTTATTTTATGCATATATTGAGATACACCAAGAGAAAAGACTGGTCTTTGACAATTACCAATAGTGTCCACTGTCTTTAAGCATGCACTCTTTGAAATAGAGACGAGAGTTGAGCCATCACTTGCCCTATATTGAATATATGTTTCCCCGGCATCAAATTTAGCTTCAAATGACAAGCAGCCAGTCCATACAAAACTATCGGTGTCGGTTTTATCCTTCAGTCTTAAAATGAAAGTTTGTAAGATTGGACATTGAATGTTCTTCTATCTTGAGTTTGCATTGAATCGTTTTCCTGTGCATTGTGTCATGTCACATGAACATATGGTCTTAATAAACTTAATAGCACCGAAGAAGTCACAAACATTTTGCCACCATTTCCTGTTTTACCAAAAACCAAAGTATGAAAGATCAGTCATGTGTTACCGGAATCGCTTATTGCTCGTGTCCAAATCGCAATTTGTAAGCAAAATTTGAAATACAAACAAATTCATCCGGTAGCTTTGATGAAAAGATTTCCTTCTGCGATCGATCATGGAAGTGGATACATGAAAGCCTTTGTCTTGCCTTTGTTTGCTAAGTATAAAATTGGTGTGCTTATAGCTACTTTCTGTGCTTATGCAACTCTTTGAAGAGAGTTGAGCCACTTAGGTCCTATAGTATACCACAGTCCTCAAATTTAGCCTCAGGCCATGCAGCCTCTAAACTGTAAACTCTAAACTATCGTTGAAGGTTCCATCATTCAATGTCTGAAATGAAAGTTTGTAAGATTATAATGTGAATGTTTTTCTTTCTTAAGTTTGCATTCAACCGTCGAATTGTCTCGTCTAACATGTCACATGGATCCAAATGCCATAGTAAGCATTCAACACCCAAAGAAGTCACAAACATTTTTGCCGCCATTTCCTGTTTTACACAAAACCAATAGAATGAAAGTCAGACGTGCTTTACCGGAATCGATTATTGTTCTTGTCCAAATCGAAAATTGTATGTGAATTTTTTAATACAAAAATTTCTCCGGGAGATTTAATGAAATGATTCCCTCTCCGACCGATCACAGAAAAGGATGCATACAAGAGATGGCTCACCTTTGTCTGCTAAGTATTTAAATTTGTTGTGCTTTCTGTGCTTATGCAACTCTTTGAAATAGTTGAACCGCGTAGCCCCATGGTATGTATCCCATCAGGCCTCATACTTAGCTTCAAGCCATGCAGCAAGTAACTCTAAACTATCACTGCAGGTTCTATTATTCACTGTCTTAAAGTATGTAAATGTTTTCTTTCTTGCGTTTGCATTGAATCGTTTCCTTACACCATGTCTCTTGTCACATGAACCCAAAGGTTACAAGCATTAAACGACACCCAAACAAGCCACAAGCATTAATTTGCCGCCGGGTTCGATTATAACCGGATTCGATTATTGTTCTATCCAAATCGCAAATTGTATTCAAATTGTTAAATACAAAAACAAATGTCTCCGGTAAATGTAATGAAAAGATTTCCTGTTTTCCCAACAACAAAAACTATGAAAGCCAGACGTGTTATTACCGGATTCGATTACTGTTCATGTTCAAACACAAATTGTGTCTCAATTTGTAAATAAGAAAATGTCTCCGGTAAACTATATGAAAAGATTTCCTGCTTTCCTGCTTTGCCGAAAACCAAAGTACAAAAGATCAGACGAATGTATTATACCGGATTCGATTATTGTTCTTTCCAAATCGCAAATTGCATTCAAATTGTTAAATACAAAAACGAACGTCTCCGGTAAATGTAATGAAAATAAAAAATATAAAAAAATAAAAGTAAATGAAAAGTCAGAGGTGTTTTAGCGGATTCAATTATTGTTCATCTCCAAATCACAAATTGTATTGTAATGCTTGAATTCAAAAACGTCTCAGGTAGATTTATTGAAAAGATTTCCTACTGTGATCGATCATGGAAGTGGATCCATATACAGATATGCCTCATCTTTGTTTGCAAAAACAATCACAGACAGTGCTCTCGTAATTCAAGCAATATCTTTATTGCTTTGAGCATTGGGCATGAAAGGGCGCGCAATCTCAGATAACCAACTCGTTTTAAAGGCGCTGAACACGTTCGGTAATTATCAAAGACCAGTATTCGCACTTGGTGTATCCCATTATGTGCATAAAATAACAAACCTGTGAAATTGTGGATTCGATTGGTTATTGAAGTTTCAAGAGAATTAAACTTGGAAGAAAAAACATCCTTGTTCCAAAACTTTGTGTATGCCTTCATATGCCTACATCGAATTAAAGGTTTCATGCCTATAGTCTGTTAATATTTGGTTGAGGACCTAACCCTTCTCAAAGATAACGTTACTTCAGAGGGAGCTGTTTCCCACAATGTGTTTACAACTATAAACCAACAGCTCCCCATTTCTCGTTATCAAGAAAGTTTTTCATGCAAACATTTTTTTTTAGTATATATATAATTTCCAATAGTGTCATGTGCCTTTAAGGTAGGGTTTCAGTCCCTCTGAGTAAAACATGCGTGTGATTTCAGCTGAAGCCTTTTATTATGCAATTGAAAGCACACAAAGTAACGCAACAGTGGTGTTTTTTCCTTCTTTAAAGACAATGGACACTATTGGGAAATGTCAAAGACCAGTCTTCTCACTTGGTGTATCTCAACATATGCATAAAATAACAAAGCTGTGAAAATTTTAGGCTCGATTGGTCGTCGGAGTTGCGAGATAATAATAAAAGAAAAAAACACCCTTGTCACACAGAGTTGTGTGCTTTCAGATGCTTGATTTCGAGACCTCAAATTCTAAACTTGAGGTCTCGAAATCGAATTCGTGGAAAATTACTTCTTTCTCGAAAACTACGTCATTTCAGAGGGAGCCGTTTCTCACAATGTTTTATACTATCAACCTCTCCCTATTACTCGTAATCAAGAAAAGGTTTATGATAATAATTATTTTGAGTAATTACCAATAGTGTCCACTGCCTTTAAGGTTGACAATATTGTTCTCTTGCAAACTTGATGACCAATATTAGCCCACATTCCCACATGTTTGTTATTTTATGCATAATATGTTGGCATACACCAGGTGAGAATACTGGTCTTTGACAGTAACCAAACATGTCCGGTGCATTTAAAGGCAGTGGACACTATTGGTAGTTACTCAAAATAATTATTAGTATAAACCCTCACTTGTTAACGAGTAATGGGAGAGGTTGATAGTATAAAACATTGTGAGAAACGGCTCCCTCTGAAGTGACGTAGTTCGAGAAAGAAGTAATTTTCCACGAGTTTGATTTTGAGATCCAAGTTTAGAATTGGAGATCTCGAAATCCAGCATCTGAAAGCACACATTCACTTCTTGTGACAAGGGGTTTTTTTTCTCGCAACTCCGATGACCAATCGACCTCAAATTTTCACGGGTTTGTGATTTTATGCATATGTTGGGATACACGAAGTGAGAATCATGGTCTTTGACAGTTTACCAATCGTGTCCAGTGCCTTTTAGTTACGGGAATGTGTATGCATCGAAAGCCGTTGGTCACTGAGTGTGATTCTATTAAAACAGTACTTATCACATCATACGCGTGTTTTGCGAAAATGGCGGGAAGTCACTTTCACGATTCGCCGCTGTTCGTGAATAGGTTGTGCAAATTTGCTGGCATTGTTCTCGCCCCTACTGCAAACATTATTATGGGATAGATGTAGTTTCGGTTGCGTCAAAGCTAACAACAGTAGAGTAAATTTAACTAACAATTAGGGCAGAGCATACATGGTGGTTGCGACCTTCTTCTCCTTCCTTTTTTAATTCAAATTGATTGGGTTGTTTGCAGAAACATTTTAATGTTTTAAAGACAAGGGTGCAATTTTATATTGCTTCTTAAAGGGTGTATGTACTTTTTCCTAACAAAAAACACAATGTCCACAGACACACATTAAACTTACACAGTTTGAAGATTATGATAGTAGAAAGCTTCCCTTGAAATTTTACTTACTGAGGTGTTGTAGTTTTTGAGAAATGAGTAAAAGTAATAATTTTCGTCTCAGTTTTAGCATGTATGCTATGGTTTTGGTATAATATCATAACTGGTTAAGGTGATTTTACATGCTAAAATAATTTTGGTCTCATGAGACCAAAACTATTTTGTGACTTGTTTTACACATTTCTCAAAAACTACACAACCTGAGTAATATTTGAAGGGAATCTTTCCACTATCATTATCTTCAAACCCTGTAAGTTTAATGTAAATCTGTCGACATTTTAAAAAAGTACCCGAATCCTTTAATAAGAAGCAAGTTTTCTTGCTAATGGCAGGGAAGTTTGCAAGGAAGCGATCGAAGGCCGCCATTTTGCCCGCTCACCACGGATTTGCATTGTTTGTTTCGTCATTATTGTTGCCTATAAGCGCTGGAAGGCATGAATCGTGGTGGGCCTAATTTCATTGAGCTACTTTATACCTACAAAAGTAACCAAACATGATATAATAATTACCAGGACCCAATTTGATCAAGCCTGTAAGCACAAAAATTTGCTTAGCATGAAATTTCTTCCATAATAAAAACAGGATTACCAACCAAATTTTCACGAGATTTTCAGGATAAGCGAACAACAGCTGAATGCCAGTAACAAGCAATATGCAACAAATGAAAATTTGGTTGGTAATCTTGTTAGTATCTAGGAATAGATTTTATGCTAAGCGAATTTTTGTGCTTACAGGCTTTATGAAATTGGGCCCAGGATAAGGTACAAGCAAAGATATCATGTCACATGAACCAATTTTTACTTGTTTCATGCTGACTTTTGCTAGGCTAAAATTTGCAAGCAAAACTTTCAAAATTATTTAAAAAACACTTGCTGAGGTGCTGTAGTTTTTGAGAAATTAGCAAAACAATTTCACAACAATAATTGTCGTCTCAGTTATTTTAGCAAGTAGAGCGGATTAACGAGCCTCTGAAAAAAAGGGCTCTGTTGTTTCCCTTTTAACTATTTTCAACAACAAAAAACATTGACGACTGTGAAGCTTAAACTTCTACAAGTAAATTACATTATACATATACACATCTTCATTCACAATGAGTAGGGACTCATGTCATGGCCAAAACATGATCTACAAAAGGTATCAAAACCCTTTAAGCGGGAATATGGTGTCAAGACGTCTATATGTGTTTAAGATGGTTAGGCTACAACTCACTTCGTGGCACAGGATTAAACAAGATATTTATAATTCATTCTCATGTTAGTTGCATGAAGCTAGTGTAACAGGTATGCACGTACATTTAATAGTCTTAGCACCGATTGACTCGATTATTTATAACAACCTCGACCCCCCCCCAAGGCCGATGTATAAACGATCCATCTTTCTCATTATGACACATAATGAAGACAAGTCGACCTTGCTATGACACTAATTCGATCCCACGTAGCCCAACCAATGTGTTTCATAATTATGACCAGGACCCCCCCCCCCCACAGGGAGCGAGATTGAACACGTTGTCATTAAAATCCATAACTGAAATCGATATTTTGATGGCTTAGATCATAGAGCAAGGGCAGACGACAGCTTAGCCTTAATACTCAAAGATTGAAAATGTTAATGTTTACAGATTTGCACTGAACGACAAACTCTTTATGACCATCAGTATATACATGGTAGTAAAGTAGTATCCCAGCCTATCTACATCATCCGCCCGAGTAACAGTTAAACAGCAGGACAGTTCTTTTCAGAACTGAGAAGTCCAGATTTCAAATGGGGGCAGGGGTGGATGCACACACCTATCAGAGGAGCGTACCCCCACCCCTTCCCGTAGTTACGCCCCTATATTTGTAGATTGTACTATATAAGTCATAATTATATCTGTTGGATTTCAATTGAGTAGATTGCTCGAGCTCAATTTGTCACGGTCGATAGCATATCCATTACTGTCTCATTCTTAAAGTACAGCTAATTATACGCCCCCTCCCCCCACATTTTGGAAATTGGTATTGGTGCATATAAAACAAATTGTGATATTTCTTTTAATTTTTGATCATAATGATTTCATGTATGAAATGGCCAGCCCTTAAATGCGTCAGCTGTGGCTTCGCTGTGCACTTTTAAAGGGGTTGAGAATTGCAGCAATATTCTTCCGTCCTCATTTTCAATCGATCACTCGGTGAACAAAAAAGGGAATAATGAAATTGACTTTTCTCAAACTCGACTGTTGGATACCTTTATAAAAAAAAACTGGATCAGCCATAGGTTGAGAGTCATTGCTGACCACAAAGTATGAAATTGGGTCTAACAGTTTGAGGAGGGGTATTGAAAGTCAATTATAGAGCGTCCAACTATTGGTAACCCCTTGGGTTTAGTTTCACAGAACGATTGAAGAACGGTGGCTCAGCACTAGTCTAGTACAGTACGGTAGATCTGTATATGTACCTGTTTCTGTAAAGTTGAGCCGGCAAAAAAAATCTCAAGACACATCACACCAGCTTAAAGGCCGTGGACAATATTGGTCATTACTCAAAATAATTATTAGCAACTTGGTAACGAGTAATTGGAAGAGATTGATAGTATAATAAGAAATGTGAGAAACGGCTCCCTCTGAAGTGACGTAGATTTCGAGAAAGAAGTTATTTTCCACGAGTTTGATTTCGAGAATTCAGATTTAGAATTTATGAGGTATCGAAATCAAGCATCTGTAACAAGCACACAACTTCGTGTGACAAGGGTATCTTTTCTTTCATTATTATCTCGCAACTTTGATGACCGATTGAGCTCAAATGTTTACGTTTTTTTTATTTTATGCATATGTTGAGATACAGCAAAGGAGAAGACGGGTCTATGGGGTTCATTGTCTTTCGGCGCATTGCGTGGGCGCATTGTGTGGGCGCATTGCGTGGGCGCATTGCGTGGGCGCATTGCGTGGGCGCATTGCGTGGGCGCATTGCGTGGGCGCATTGCGTGGGCGCATTGCGTGGGCGCATTGCGTGGGCGCATTGCGTGGGCGCATTGCGTGGGCGCATTGCGTGGATGGGATGGCTTATTTTTTATAGTGTTTAGTGCTAGTGAGAGTGTCTTTGAAGATATCTAATGAGTTGCTGGAAATCACACTACATGGTATTAGGCATTCTAGTTCTTGATGGTGGCCGGAAAAACTGCTGCCGTAGATTTTGGTTGCGTGACGAGTTTGATGAATTTTATGGATTATAAAGCAACATTTCTTCATTACGTGTTTGCAAAAAAAAAAAAAAAGATTTTCTTCCTCAGACTGACTTAAAGGCACTGGACACTTTTGGTAGTAATACTCAATACTTATTAAACAACAATTGTTAGCATAAAACCTGGTAACGAGCAATATTGAGAGCTGCTAATAGTAAACAAAGTTGTGAGAAACGGCTCCTTCTGAATTATTAACGAATCTTTTAAGAAAGAGGTAATTTCTCACTGAAGCCTTTTATCGTGCATCTGAAAGCACACGTTGTGCAACATGGTGTTTTTCCTGTCATTATTCTCTTGCAACTTCGATGACCAATGAAGCCAAAATGTTCAAATGTTTGTTTTATATATTATTATGCATATGTTGAGATATATACCACCAAGTGAGGATAGGCCTTCTGGTCTTCTGCAACTATCAAAAGTGTCCTGTGTCTTTAAAAAGTCTGAATTCAGATAAAGATCTGAAACTGTTCATCCCTATATAAAACGCAATATTATAGTCCAATGACTTCCTAAAGCACCGCTTGGATTTGACCCCCCCCCCCCCAATCATGCATGTGAAATCTATAATTAGCACAATCTTCATTCCTTGAACCTAATGATGAAAAGAGGAAATGTGTTTCCCGCCATAGAAGAACTAAACCAAGGTCTGGCCCCAACGGCCGGAAATTGGACCGCATGGTTTAGTGATGCAATTGCATCTACCAGTGCCATAAACCCCGAGGTATAGAGCAATTCAGAAGATAGCTACTATTTTAGAATTTTATAATTGAAAAAAACTTCGGTTGAATGATACCATGACAGTTTCGAGAATGTCGTAAGTAAAAGTGTTTGGTCGGCAGTGAGGTGATATATAAAGATGATTTTTACAAAATCTATTAATTTTAAGAATGCATCGCCAGTTGATGATCTGGTTTGGTGAAGCAAATAGTGCCGAGAGATCGAACCCCGGGGTATAAGGTTCAGCAAATTGTCACTTCTTAGTGAAACAAATATCGGTTGAACGATATCATGACAGCTTCGAGAATTCTGTTGAACAGAAAACAATGTTTTGTTGGCATTTGACGTAATGAAAATAATTGTGTGAACAATTGTATTTATGCATGATGCGTGGCCAGCTGGCAATAAAAGCATTTAAATTAAAGCAATCCGTCATTTTTATTAATCCGTTCGTTGTCAGGGTGAACATCTTGAATGAACATCTGTTTTCGTGGCTATTTTTAGAACAACAACATTTAGAACAACAACAACAGAGTCATTAATTTACCCATTCTCACAAAGAAAATCTTTAGAATAATTGAACAAGTTGTCATTGCCTACGAGCAAAATAATGGCAGATAAGTTAAATGCGAGTTGTTTCTTCTTCTTGTTTTCCTTTTTTGTTTACCTGAAACGATACTACAAATCAGTTCTGTTTGGTTCCCTGTGTATACTTGACCAAAGAGAACTGTAATTAACAATTATACGGTTCCAGTCTAAGACTTCGGCTACGGTTATACGGCTGTTTGCTGCAGACGATTGTTGCAAAATAGGCCACATTACCAGCCGTCGATTGCACCAAATTCTTCCTAACTTGGGATCAATCTTAGGCCCGTTTCCATAGACGTTTATGACGCACTGAACCCATCCTAACTCGAGATAGGATTAATTCTAGTGCTTTGTGAAATCGGCTGCAGAACCACCAATGGGTGGACTTTGGGACGCTAGTTGGCTGCAGACTTACCAGTTAATTCCATTAATCTTGGCTATGCGCGTGCTCAGAAAAACGTTTACAACTTATTTTGAAATGTCTGCTGCCACCTAGCGTGCTAAAGTCCCCAATTTGTGTAGTACTACTTCTTACCTGGACGAGTATCAAGACTCCCGCCACAAAGAGAAGGTTACGGGGGCTGACCCATTTCGGGCGCCTGACTGATTTCTTACTGGCCCTGAAGATCCTATAGATGCGGTTAACCTTCAGGAGAGTCGGTGCATAAGTCAAGGTAAAACTCAGAGAAATGGCTGCCTCTGACACCAAACAGGTCCATCGAGTTGGAGGGAGGAGGAGCAAAACAACGCCGACGAAAGCGACGATCACCCCCACCAGGATGATGCTGCTGAGCTCCCGGCTGGCCGCCTTGATGAGCGCTCTGTCCCGGTACACCATGAAGCCAGCCACGGTCAGACCCGTCAGAATGAGCCCGATGAGAGCAAAGAGGAGGATGGTGATGACGACTGGGTCTTTGAAAGTCAGGGTGGTCGGGATGATGTCCTCACACACGGAGCGATTCAAGCTGGGCCAGGATTCGATATCACATGCCAGACATGCCTTAGTGGTTAAATCCACGGTTCTGTTGATAACAATGTGGTTGTCGCTGCACTCCTGGCATGTCCAACAGCATTTATCCTCCGATGGAATCAATATGAATCCTTCGGCACAATCGGGTATACATGTCGACCGGGGTGCCTCCGTGGAGCCATCCTGCCAGCGGATTTCATCCACCTGGAGTTGCAGTCTTTTCCCGGCGTTTAATGAGTTCCAAACTCCGATCTCAACGCTGGCGTAACTTCCATCTTCAAGCCTCTTGTAGTTCTTCATAATGTACTTTCCAGGTGGGTCGGCATTTTCATCAAAGTAAAGCAGTCCACCCGTTCCTGTGAAATTCACATTTCGTAAATGTGGCAATAGACCATGCCCTGTAATTGTATTCACATCAGTGCAATTATTCAGTCCCCCTGGACACTGTTTAAGGAGTGAGTCAAGGGCATGGGCGAACGCATACACACCATCTATAACAGGAGACACCACGAAGTCGTTGCTGGGGTTGTCGGGGAAAACGCCCGGGCACTCAGTCGTGTTTTCCCCGCACCCCAACTCACTTCGTCTCGCATTCCTATAGTCCGTAAACCACGAACTTACCGTGTCCGTAGCCGGGTCCAAGCCCGCTAAATGGGCCTCAAAGTTCGGCACAGTCTGGCTGTAGAAACGGGTGAACAGAGACCCCTGAGCGATATCGGTAAACCCGTGTTCCGTCAGGTCGAATCCCCAGTCGTCCCCACCGATCCACGTGCGTTTCAGGCCGGGCTCCATCTTGGCCACCTGACCAAGCACTGCGTTTGCCACCTGCAAGGCCGAGAACATCACCACTACATGTGCGTATTTATACCTCACAAGCTTCGCTACTACCTCCGATAGTTCCTTCTCTGTGGGGTACTGGTTCACCGCCGAGGTAAACGCAACACAGATACCCCTCTGCTCGGTGAGTACAAGGAGCTCTCTAGCTCCGTGGAGACCGTAGCTGTCCACTGAGTGGATAACAGCTATGTATTCCCATTGGAAATACTGGAGCATGTCTACGATCGCAATGATCTGGTGCTGGTCCGGAGGAACGGTTCTCAGAAAGTAGGGGAACCTTGCCTTATCGCTTAGCTCGTTACTGGACGCCCAGAAAGACATCAAGGGCACCTGAAAGAGTGCGGTTATCTGGGCAACTGGGATGCTAGTGGCACTTCTTGAAGTGCCTATGATACCTATGATCGTGTGCGACAGATCATCACGAAGTACATCCGTTAGGTTGGTGGAGGAGACGGTGGCACCAGGGCAGGAATCCTTGAAGGCGTCGGGTGAGATGTTCTCCAGCATCAGCAGTGACATCCACAGTGAGACGTCCTCATTACGGCAATCGTCCCTGATGTCGAAGCCGAGGGTCACACCGGGCAGGATGTCATTCCGTGAATTGATGTCCCTGACGGCCCATGCCATCGCCTCGGCATGCACCACTCCACGGGGTATGATGTCCGTGTCGCAGTGACTGGAGGCGCTGCCGTGCAGAGAGAGCAAGGCCCCCAGGTTCACATCGCCCATTTCACGGTAAACCGTGCACGCTACTTTATCATCGGACAATCCAAAAGGCAGGAACAACAACAGCATAATCAGTGCCACCACACTTCTAAACACTCCACTGTATCTAGCAAACATCGTTGAGTTCCCACTCCAAAACGTCCACAACAGCATCATCAATGTTCTGCCTCGTCTACTCCAGGAGAGCCGATATTTATATCATCTTCTTCTATCGAAGAGGAGTTATAATCTAAGAGACAGATAAAATCCACCGAAGCTGAAGAAAAATACATTCCATTGGTTATTGTGTATCGATTTGTGCATCCGATCAGTGGATGACAGTTCAACATGTTTACACGCTACAACCGTCCTGAGTTCTGACTGTTTATTTGGGGCTCGAATCGTCCCTGAATCAGTGTGCATGAATAGCACGTGTGCACCGTTGGGATACTATGTGTTGTCTGATGCCAAACAGTATACTTCTTGATATTATTATAATAATAATGATAGTGAGTGACTGCATGTCGCGTGGCTGGCTCGATGCACTATTGGGTCCCTAGTGTTGCAGCGTTTCTGGGTGTGTTTTTTTTTTAGAGTTAATGAAGACTAGAACTTAATTGCCTGTTAACGGTAGAAAGGAATACTTGTTATCCGCAAACAATGAATGATAATTGTGAGACAATAACTTGAAGATTGAATCATCAGTGACCACCAATGGAAGTGAGGGGGGGGGGGGGTAGGTAATATACAAATTGTATAATTATACTCATTGCTGGATTATAGTACTAATAATATTAACAACAACAATAACAACCACAACAACTACAACGCCAACAACTACATCGCCAACAACTACATCGCCAACAAAAACAACAACAACAACAACAACAACCACATAAACGTAGCTCCACATACCTGGCTGGAAACATACCAAGCGCTTTGATACTCCACTATGGAAGCTATCATAAAGTAAGGACAGACTATTATTATTTAATAGGGGTTGTTAAATTTGCATCGGGGATAAAGAAAATTCGTTTTCGCTTTTACCCAGGTATTATTAATATTTTTCAGGGCGCTAATAATATAATTCACCATTCACATCAACACTGCCTTTAACAAACAACATTGAACGTTAACGAAACGAAGTCCCTGTATAAAAAGGGATTATAAACCCAAATGTTCCTTGTTTAGTATTTTCACTAGGATGTGTATACAATGTACATGTACACTGAAACTGAACTTGGACAACAAAACACCATTGTTGTGTCAAATCATCATAAAGCTATTGAGAATCGTGCCGTTTTGTAAAAAAAAAATAACTAGATTTCTCGAAACTGACCTTGTATATCACAACAACAAGGAAATGAACTACCAATAATACCATTGGCGCAGTATAAATAAATTTGTATTATTATTATTATTATTATTATTATTATTATTATTATTATTATTATTATTATTATTATTATTATTATTATTATTATTATTATTATTATTATTATTATTATTATTATTATTATTATTATTATTATTATTATTATTATTATTAGTATTATTATTATTATTATTATTATTATTATTATTATTATTATTATTATTATTATTATTGTTATTGTTATTGTTATTGTTATTGTTATTATTATTATTATTATTATTATTATTATTATTATTATTGTTATTGTTATTGTTATTGTTATTGTTATTGTTATTGTTATTGTTATTGTTATTGTTATTGTTATTGTTATTGTTATTGTTATTGTTATTGTTATTGTTATTGTTATTGTTATTGTTATTGTTATTGTTATTGTTATTGTTATTGTTATTGTTATTGTTATTGTTATTGTTATTGTTATTGCTGCTGCTGCTGCTGCTGCTGCTGCTGTTGTTGTTGTTATTGGTTTTAGACCCAGTTATATGGGGTGCAATCATAGATGGGTGCAATTCAAACACGTTCCAATTGTTTTTCCAGATAAAAATCCCCATTAATTCATGTCAACATCAATCAGTACAAAGTGTGATAATATTGCTAAGAAAAAATATCATAACTTGTACAAATGAAAACTAACTTGATCCCGTTATTGAACATCAAATAGATAAGAATGTGACATTAACATGAAGGATAAAGGAGAAGCAGATGCTTTTTGTTCCCCTTTCCCTAAAAAGACAAACATATAAGGGGCTGTAATGCAAACCAAAATAAAGCAAGTATGAGCTAGTCAGATTAAGCCAGGACAACATAGACACACAAACTGCAAACAAGGAGACAAGACAAACAGGTAACAAGGGAACGTTTTTTACAACCAACAGACTTTGGGAATCGCTAATGAGAGAAATATGTATTTAAGAGAAATATGAGAAAAAAAGTGTATAACCTAGCAGGGCTAAAGCAAACAACTACATGATATTTGGCAGCAACAACTATATCCATCAGATGCATGAAAGGGCAAGTCAAGTACATGTACATGCAATATTTACATTAAAGTTACGCTTGAATGGTTCCAATAACAAAAGGTTAGAGTAATATATATTCCTGGTAGTGCGGGTACTAAACAACGATCCCTATTTTGCATTGAAGGTCGCAGTACCATTGTTAGGCCCCACCGAAAAACAAAAAAGAACAGTTGATCGTCCCATCCCTCATCCTTTTTGAGGCCGCATCTTCTTCGTTTTTCTTTCTTTTTTCAAAAAGAAAAATTTTCTGTGTTTTTCTCATTTAACTCACTAATCTTTTGTGAACTTGCAGCATAAAGTAAGTGTTGACTTTAAACTGACGAATTGGTGGCCAGTTTGAATTAAAATGCTTGGCGGCCACCTTTGAAAAAAATAAAAAAATTCAAAATAAAAAGACCCTCATCCTCCTCTTTATAGAAAAACCCGGACGATCAACTGGTATTTATTACTTGGCCTTATTGCATCGCAACATAATAACCTGGACAAACTGCAACCGCTTTCTGGATAAGGCAATAAAAAAGCAATGTTCTTTACTAACGATTATGAATGCAATTACTGTTCTACATTGTGACGAGCTTGCATACGAGTTTTAACTGAGTTTTTATTTAAATTTAAAACGAATTTTTATTAAGTACAGGCCATTACCAAGGGCACTGGAGCATTTAAGAGTGTGTACGTTGAATGGGTTTAGAACATGTACTGGAGCACGAGTATACATGAGTACGAACAGTTTGCTCCGTGACGATAATACAGTGTAGGGCCTACAGCCCTGTTCATACTACCTGCGAATGCGAATGCGAAGCGAATGTTGACGTCACAAATTCGCAACGAACAATTCGCAGCAGTTGCCCTCTGCTCTACTCCCTTGCGAATATTGCTGCGAAAGGAGGGTGTGACGTCCCATTCACGTCAAATTCGCTTCGCATTCGCATTCGCAGGAAGTATGAACCGGGCTTTAGTCTTTTCATGTGCGTAAAACTAAAAGTCTGAGTGTGTGTACGGAAAGTGATATTTTGAGGGCGAGTTCCAGTACCTGTGCAATTAGGCAATTAGGCCCTACGCATCAGTGTTTCGTATACCTTTTACCGTAGCAACATCGTACTATAGCAACCGGTTTGGTACCTATATAGCACCTCGGGGTACATGTTTGAGGTGTCATGAAATAAAATAAAAATAGTTATTACTCTTGCTATTATGGTTACACTACGAATCCCCAAATGATCATCACAGTGTGCTATCATTCCCTCGGTTTCGTCTCGGAAAAAAATAGAAAGCTCCGGGGGTCGTCTTGCAAGTGATTGTTTTAACCATAGCACAAGTCGAATCAGTCAATATTTGTATACTCTATTAAATATTCCGCCCTGTCTGGCGAGTACAAACCTACGTATGACATTTTACAGCCACTGACTCACCACTAAGTAAAGGTGGCATAATACACAAACTCCAGCAATAGTAAATGTTAGCTTGGTGTTTGTTTTAACAATTATTTGCTTAAACACTTGCGTGTTGACACAAAATCCTCATTCTCCGTCAGCGTGTTCCGAGCTTCACTCCGACCGTCTGTTCCGTGTTTATTGACGAGTTGGGACGCACGCCCCCCTTTCTGTCAGGGGGAAAGAAAAAAAAAAGAGGGGAGATAAAAAAAAGGGGAAGGGGAGACACAAATTGAATTACAAACTTGGGTATGGGTATTTTTTTCAAACAAAACTATTAATAACCCATCGTAGGCCTACTTTGTACACTTTGTTGCATTGTGGATGGACCACTATTATTTCATTGACCGACATTGTCTAATGAGGAATTTCACGTAAATCTGTACTGTGAACAGCATATTTCCCACACTGAGCATGAGCGCGAAAAGCCTTGGCCCAATTTTATGGCTCTGTTTAACGTCGTAAATTCGTCCCCTGCTTCACCGTTCCACCTCTAGTCCTGGGGCCAATTTCATAAAACATGTAAGCAGCCGTTGTGTGCTTACGGAGCGCCTCTTAGCAGAGTTTCTTTTTCATAAAGAGTTTCTATTTCATGGAATATAACGTTGCAGGCATGACTTTCGATTCGTGGTTCGACACTGAACACAACGTTTTGTACTACCAACAGCTCTCCAATGCTCGTTACCAAGTCAGTTTTTAAGTTAATATTTTTTTTTAGTAATAAATTACCAAACGTGTATACCTTCCCTTTAACCCTCTTAAAAATGTTCTTTGATTTCACGTGTCAAACCAGGAGGTTATGAGGAGCGGCCGCGAGATAAATGTGGCGTGTAGCAGATACTCATGTCGTGTGGCGGCCACCAGATACTTATGTGGCGTATGGCGGGAAACCGGTACTTGTGGCGGTCGCTAGACCGCCAGTTTACCTCTTATCCCATGCGCTATTCGGCTTCTATTGTATACATTGAAGTCGAATAGCGCATAGCAATAGTAAGTAATGTGCAATTAAGTTTATGTATACATTTTGAACGCTTAATACTGTTTATATTGTAGCTTTACTCATTATACTTTACTTATTTAATAAAATTTAGACTATACGGACTGTTGGCTTGCAGCCGACTTCACGAAACTTTACGCAACTGTGTAAGTCAACTTGCGCAACGTAATATTTGGCGGAAGTTGCGCCGTAAACGTTCGGCTGCAGCACTTGTAATTTGTTTTTTTGTACAACTTGAAATAACTTTGAATTATTTCACGAGTATACATTAAAAGAGAAATCCCATTTTAAATCCCATTTTCCATTCTATTCAGGTACATTTCGGGGAGAAAAGGAAAGAAAGAAAGACAAACTGAAAGAAGAAAACAAATAGTGCCGTGATAAGTCGACAACTATTTTGGTCATTGTACTTTTGTTGGCGTTCGCATTGGGTGATTTCGAATAACCTATAACTCTCCTTTATTGTGTGGGATACTTTAGGAACTTTTTTTCATGTGAAATATATCCAAATCAATATGTCCACCTTACCTAAAGCATAAGCATAAGTATTGGCTGGCCTATCGTCTGGAACTCTTTGTGATTCCCTTATTGAAGTTAAAAGCCACTTCCTAAAACACAACAACAACGACGACGACGACGACAACAACAACAACAACAACTTGATAAATAATAATATTATCTTTTGCATCCCTTGGATTACACACGTTCTTGCATTTTGTCACTGTGGTTAAAAACCTCCCATAGACTTTGTACACATTTTGTACACATAATTCCTTGTGGATTAATGGTCTTTAGTCCCCCGTGGCAACCTGATGTGTTCCCTTTTCTGTTTTGTTCTTGGTCTCCATTATAAAGGTACAGTGAATATAAAAACACTGTGTGGAAGTGTGTATGGTCCACATAGTGTTTCAAGTCCCCACTTTTTGGTAGACGTCTCTGTTATCAAGCCCCAAACATACCTCACCATGCAATCCATTCACCCCATTATTCTTTAAGTGTTACCAGTTCCTACATTTAGAAACTTCTTAGTATTCCAAATTCACAGAGTGTTTCAAGTCCCTACTTTTGGTAGACGTCTCTATTCTCAAACCGCCAACATACCTCACCATGAAATGCCTCAAATAACTATATTCTTTACTCTCAACCCACAAAGTGTTACAAGTCCCTTATTTGTTCTCGGTTCCACACTTTGTATATGAACCTCTTTAAAGACAGTATACACTATTGGTAGTTATCAAAGACCAGTCTTCTCACTTGGTGTATCTCAACATATTATGCACAAAATAACAAATTTGTAAAAAAAAAAAATTAACTCTTCGAAGTTGCGAGGTAATGGAAGAAAAAACACCCTTGTCACACGAAGTTGTGTGCTTTCAGATGCTTGGTTTCGGGACCCCAAAATCTAATTCAAATAACTTAGTGGAAAATAATTTCTTCTTTCTCGAAAACTACGCTACTTCACAGGGAGCCGTTTTTCACAATGTGTTATATTATCAACAGCTCTCCATAACTCGTTACCAAGTACATTTTTATGCTAACAATTATTTTGAGTAAATTACCAATAGTGTCCAGTGCCTTTAAGCACACGCACATCCACGCAAACCGTGTTATTTATACCCAGAAACAAACAAACATCTCTAGTAAAAAGCTCTATAGCAACTGCAGGTGCTGTCCCTAAAAACCACCGCGTGCACAACAAAAAGTACTATTCATTGATATTTTGCTCAGGTTGTATAACATTTTTAATGTTGTTTGATTTTTCTCTCTTGCCTTTCAAGCATGGGGATGCACGACTGCGTTCGAACATTCATTTGTATACATTATATCTGACAAAATCATGGCGACAATATGTATAAACCAATTTTTGCAACTCGATATGAACAACTATGGGCATGATTGGTAAACGAAAACTAATTTTAGCATGTAAAGTTCTTGGTAACGAGCAATGGAGAGCTGTTGATAATATAAACCATTGTGAGAAACGGCTCCCTCTGAAGTAACGTGGTTTTAGAGAAAGAGGTAATTCTCACTCAAAAAAAAAAGATTTCAGGCCTCCGAAAGTTCTATTAACATCTCTGAAAGAACACAAATTAATTTTGTGCAACAAGGGTGATTTTTTCTTTCATTATTCTCTTGCAATGACCAATTGAGTCAAAATTGTCACATTTTTGGTATTTGATGCATTATGTTGGGATGGACTGACCTTATATGGGCACGTGAAAATGCAGGTGCACACGATAAACAACATGTAGATAGTAATAATGTATATCGAACCTATGAAATAGAATTCTGATCAAAAAAGGTCTTATTTCAAACTCTGTGTCGAAACAACCAATATTTAATTTTGCTGAGTCGAAAGTGCGAGGCGTTCTCACGTAAAGGGAAATTGAATAACAAAATTTTGCAAATTATCGGCAAACAACATAAAATTTTCAAAGACAGTCATCGTCTCAGAATACACTGTTGGTTAGTAATGCTTTTCAGTGGCTTTTTCTTGAATTTTACTGCAAAGTTATCAAATTATTTACTATAACTGACAAAGAAAATTAAACATGACTGGAAATTATATGTACAGAATATCATTATTTTATTTCATAATAATTTATTGAGACTAGTTCCGTGTTTGATGCAAAAATAACAACAACCCCTACGGACGTCCCAGACAAACATCAGAGTACTTGGAGTTAATTTACAATTAAGTGAAACTGAAATTGGTTATTGGTTGTCCATTGTTAAAGGAACACGTTGCCTTGGATCGGTTGAGTTGGTCTTTGAAAAGCGTTCTGTAAAAATTACCGTTTGTTATAAAATGCATTTGGGTAAAAAGATGTTGTACAAGTAGACTACAATGATCTACACAAAATATGCCTCGAAATTGCGTGGTTTTCTTTTTATCTCGTCGACTTACACGGTCGGCCATTTATGGGAGTCAATTGTTTGACTCTCACAAAAGGACGACCGTGTTAGTTCGCGACGTAAAAGGAAAACCGTGCACTTGTGTGGATCATTATATTCTACTTTTACAACATATTTCTAACCATATGCATTTCATAATAAACGGTTTCAAACGCTTTTTATAGACCAACTCGACCGATCCAAGGCAACGTGTTCCTTTAAGTAAAGCTAAAGGATCTTTCAGTTTCGTTTATGGTGTTTATTTCGCGCGGCGAGGAGAAATTGTATTGGCAACATCCCATGGGAGGGAAGGGGGTTGTTATAGCATAGCTTAAGAATTTACATTTTTGTTCTGGCATTGGGTCATTTTAAAGCTGACCTACTTTCTGTGTTTGAAATAACTGGAGTCGGTTCTTGTATTTTAGTTCTTTACTGCATGCACCTTGCAATTTATCTGAAAAGAAATTAACCACGAGGAAACACTGACGAATGAATTGAAGTTGAACAGAGAAACATTTACTTGAGCGGGACTTGAACCTGCGACTTCCCAGATTGACATGCCGGTTGGTTTTGCAGGGATTTCTGTTGCCCTGCCCCGCCCCCCCCCCCCCGCCTCCTCCCCAAACCACCACCACCAACGGTGAACTGTGCACACAATGCTTCTGATAGCGCCCTCTTTTTAATCAACCTACTTCAGTCCTTGTTTTATTTGAGTCCTGCCAGCTATTGTGGGTGCGTTCGTTTAGCTTCCCTGGGTCGACCCCGGTGTGTAGCGGGGTTTTTTTTTCAGGACGAAAATGTGCAGATAATTACCCACGTTCGTCCTGGGGGAAAAAAACACACACCGGGGTCGACCCAGGGAAGCTAAACAAACGCACCCTAAGGGATAGAATCTCCGGGTACTATCATCAAGACAGCCGCACTCTACTATTACTGATGAGCTGTGTCGAAAGTCTCCCTAGTTTGTTCGGGTGCCAATCAAAAAAGCATAGTTTTCCTTTCGCTCGGCCCCAGCGGCCAGTCTATCCAGGACCGCTGGGATGGGCTAATCGCTTGCACAAATTAATTCTTGTTCAGGAAGTACGTCATGCGTACAATGCATAGAAATAATGGTGCAGTGTGAGTGTGATGCATGATGGGACTGCGCATTATTAAACCAATGACAGTGCATGATACGTTTGCCCATCCCAGCGCCTTTGGTAAAGCAAGGCGCTGGGGACGAGCGAAAGTTTTCCTATGACCGCCGAGGAAAAAATGAAGAGTGACCAATGTTGTTATTGTTCGTATTAATTTGTGTAGTTTGGAGGGGGGGGGAATCAAACCCGAATTGACCCAACTATGTGTACACCTCGTATCTCTAACTTAATGATCTTTAATAACAGACAATAGGCTAGCATTTCAGCCACCTACACATGTATACATACCGACCGGGTCACTCCCTTGGTGCACAGAAAAGCATTAGGGCTGCGCATTATTAAAAAGGTAACCGAAAAACTTGCTACCACTAGGCTACTCACACTAGAGATCTGTTACATCATGGTGTCACCGCAAACCTTACTTAAAGACACTGGACACGATTGGTAATTCTCAAAGACCAGTCTTTTCACACGGTGTATCTCAACATAAGCATAAAATAACAAACCTGTTAAAATTTGATCACAATCGGTCGTCGAAGTTGCAAGATAATAAAGAAAAAACACCCTTGTCACACGAATTGTGCTTTCTTTTTAGATGCTTGATTTTGAGACCTCAAAATTCTAAATCTGAGGTCTCGAAATCAAATTCGTGGAAAATTGCTTCTTTCTCGAAAACTACGTCACTTCAGAAGGGAGCCGTTTCTCACAATGTTTTATACTATCAACCTCTCCCCAGTACTCGTTACCACGAATGGTTTTATGCTAATAATTATTTAGAGAAATTATTACCAATAGTGTCCACTGCCTCTAAGCCTACCATAGAGAACGGACCATTTTCTCCTTGGGCCTTATACCCTTTCCACACCCTGCATGCATAGCCTTCAGTCTATCTTAAAAAGGTGACATTATTAATGTGTGATAAATCACATGTTTTACAGTCCTGTGTATTATGAACACAAAAATTGTTGTAATATTATGATTTACAAAAAATTGATCAAAGAAGACATCACTTAAAAATAGTGTTCAATTTATAGTAATGTTTATGAGCGAACTAGTGCAACGATTGTTTCATGGGTTGAACATAAAATGTTCCATTGAGCGTATAAAAGCCATGTCAAATGGAACATAGGCCTTAGCTAGGGTATTGGCCCTAGCTACTCTCCCAATTGCACAAAATTCAAAACAATCACTATAATGTGATTGTTCTTCAAGCGACAATAATTATTTGCAAAAAACTCGCGGTAAAGTTTCAACAGAGGGCGCTATACTGCAAGGTGGAAAGAAAATTAAATGCCTTTGCAGTTCAAGGGTCACGAATCACGTGTACTTGTTTCGCGCTCTTTAAACCACTTGTTTATAAAATAAAATATATTGGCGGTGCACGGATCTTTGTTTACGATTCCGATCAGAGTTGATTTTTTGAGAATAACTGTTCAAAATGCCAGGAATTGAAGATTGGCTCAACCGTCCGCTGGACATTGTCCAGGGTTTGTTTGGTAAGTCGTGAAAACCACGAAAGGAGCAGTTTGTCGCAGTCTCGGTTTACTTTCAATAAAATAAAATGATCATCCATCCTTTGGTTTGGTTGTCACACATCCACATGTCCTACAACAATGTGACATTGTTCACGTGTCCCATTGTTGACGTTTACTTTAAGAGTGAGACAAAGTCGCTCGGTCTGCGTTGAAATTTCCTTTTAAAGGCAGTGGACACTATTGGTAATTGTCGGATAACTTTCCGTATGGCGCCACCACTTTTTCACTCATTTTTACAAAAAGGGATATATATCAATCAGTTAAATTAGATACTATATTATTTTATTTCGAATGAAAAAGTGGTGGCGCCATACGGAAACTTTTCCCTCGATTGGTCGTCGGAGTTGCGAGACAACTATGAAAGAAAAAAACACCCTTGTCACACGAAGTTGTGTGCTTTCATATGCTTGATTTCGAGACCTCAAATTCGTGGAAAATTACTTCTTTCTCGAAAACTACTCCACTTCAAAGGGAGCCGTTTCTCACAATGTTTTATACTATCAGCCTCTCCCCATTACTCGTTCCCAAATGAGGTTTCATGCTGATAATTATCTTAAGTAATTACCAATAGTGTCCAAGTAAGATATTAATTCCGATGAGTACAGCCAGAAAGATATCCGACAATAACTTTTCACAATTTTATATAAACTTTGTATCCTATTTATAAAATTAAAAACTAAAATTCATTGTGTATTGACTGTTGATGTATACTAAATTTGACCGGCACTAGCTGTAGAAATGAATGAAGTTCTCCCTTGACATGCATGACACTGCACTGTCACTGGTCAATAAAACTAAAATATTTCATTTCTCTCCAATTTTGTTCTTCAAATTATTCTAGATATAACTGACAAAGGCTGGTCAGATAAAGTGACAGACTACTTCACCAAAAAGCTTGAAGACAAAGGTTCTTTGGAATGGGTAAGTTCTACTTCTACTAGAACTATGAGGTTCATTCCGCTATCGTTTCCACGAAGGAGACGGTAAGCTCCACAAAGGAGACAATTAGCTCCACGAAGGAGACGATAGCAGAACGAACCTCATCATAGTTCTAGTCTAGTAGGTAAGTTCAGGCTAGGAGTTCAGGGAATGGGATACCAAAAAGGTGCACCAAGGCCAAGACCTATCTAGAGACTAAATGAGATTACTCTTAACTATGAGGTTTGTTTCGCTATCATCTCCATGATAGGGAAACAAGTTACAAACCGTTGTTTCTCTAGGCTCTACTTAGTAAGTTGCGATAATCGTAACTGTCACGTAGGATCATGGAGCTATAAAAAGGTAAGCTCCAGGGTAGGATCAAGGTTTACGATTATTATCAATATCATTATTAAATTTCATCAAATTTACATGCTTACTTTAATTTGCATTATTGTGGAATATCAAATTTTTCTCAGAATTTTAATGAATTTAATTTGTGTTACCCCTACAGGTGCCGTCCCTCAATCACAGATCCTTGCATCTGTTGAAACCAAACACCATGGTCCGGTTCCGTTGCATGATTCAGGACATGTACGACCCTGAGTTTTATCTCGGAGGTTATGAAGTGGTTGACAAGACTACAGGCCAAGCTGTGAGTGTCTTGTTTGAATGCCATCAATTGTTAGAAGTTTCCTGATCTTCAAAAATCTACTCTGAGATAGTAGAATATAGAGAGACAGTTTTCTAAAGCACAAAATCAAGTAGACAAACCAAATATATATATTGATACGACCCCATGCGATGCCTCAAATCCAATGACGCTGTGTGGTCATGATCAAAGCAGGCCGGTTGCTGTACATGGAATTATCAACCAGTTACTGCACAGCAGACTCAGTACCAGGCAATCTTAAAAAAATAAAAACCTACTCATGTTCCTAGCTAACAAAAATTGTTTTCTCAACTCGGTATATATCCAAGAACTATCCAGGTGTGGCGGTTTCAACTTTCCGCCGTGTTCAGTTTTCCGAATGACCAAATACGGTAACATTACATCATGCGACGCCTGCGCACAGCAAGCGAAACTAGTCAATTGTTAGTGCCGTACTGAGTCCCGGAAAACTGAACACGGCGGAAGACTGAAACCGCCACACCGGAATGGAACGCCCTACCAGATCTTACTAGAAGCACCGTTCAAAACCCATCTTGACAACCTAAACATTTCTGAATTATCAAGAAGGGGCTAACTTTAATATTTAAAAGCGCTATTCAGCCCATGCCCACGCTCCTGTACGCCGTAGCCCCTCCAGGCGATTGTACAGAAACAACCAGATCCAGATCCAAGCCCTCTGTTGTTATAATATTTAGGGAGGTTGCACACAGCTATGTGTTGCAATCACTGTGTGGACATTCCTTTGTGCTGTATACAAAATCCGTTTCTTCAACACTGTAAATAACAATGTGTGGACTTGTATAATGTATAATTTCACAAAGTGTTTCAAGTCTCTACTAGGAGTTTTAGTTCGAGGACCCCATGAAACTTTTTCCACTTAACAGAGAGCTGTTTATCAGGAAGAGGTTTTTGTTTTTTCCTCCACAGATGATGAAATCAGGAAAGTTCCAAGATCTCGCAGAGTGTTCTCAGAACCAGAAGTTGAATCTTGAATCGCCGAAGAACATCACGTTAGACAGACAGACATTCTACTGCGTCCCGGTTCCAGCAGAAACAGCCTGGGTCAAACAAATATCCTTTTTTTTAAATGTTGGTTCATAGGCAAAATCATCAAGAAAAGATACAAAAAGGTCACATGTGAAAATGTTGGCTGAATGCAGTGTCTACTAAAGAAAAAAAGAAGAAAATAATTTGTTGCGGCAATTTCATATGAATTTTGAATCTCGGATCCCTCTCCATTTTTAGTGAGGTGACAGTAGGTACCATCTGTATTTCTGCTGGGCGAGCAATTGCAAACGGACACGGATCCTCACACATCTGTGAAACGATTCATGATCGTTTCTCAGGATCAAAGTTTGTTTGGGTGAAGGGAGTCCTTTCTCAGAATATTTTATACTACTAATAGCTGCAGTGCTTTTTTCACCAAATAAGTTTTTATGGTTATTGATTTTTGGAGTACTTGCTACAATCCATGACTATACCTCTATATTCAACAATTTTATCTTCGCAAGCGAAAACATTTCCTTAACAAAATGTACGCCTTTTCTGAGCACTGTCGCCACCAAACATCGGAACCATCCACCTCGCAAGGTTCAAGGGTCAAGAGGGCACTGGAGGTCGATGACGCGGCCCTGACATCCACACAATCAAAAAGTCCAGATCAGTCTGGTACCCAGCAGAGTGATGTACCAATGGACACAGTAGCAGGAGACGAGAACCAGTCCGAGAAAAGAACAAGAAGGTCAGAGGGCTCAGGTCAGGGGTCAGTGACCTCAGTTGACCTGAACTACCCCCTCCCAGATGAGAATGGGCCAGCCTGTATGGTGAAGGTAGGATACAAACTGATTTTCACAAAAGAAGACTTTTAACAAAAACATGGACTGTGTCCAAAGTGTTATTAAATATTTGTCAAAATCAGGAGACAACTAGATACTCTAGGCCTGAAATTACCCAACGGCCATGGATAGAATGTTCTTGGCCTTGCTGCCCCTTCAAGAGTTTCCTAAAGACAAAGTTTTTTCAGTGGAGGTACCCTTTCAAGCGTCTTGCTCAAGGACAAATATCCTGACTGGGATTCAAACCCACACTCAAGTGACTAAGCCATGACACACTTCATCCCATCAAAGTAGAAATATTGATACTGAACCTTGTAGGTCTTTAACTTGAGATAAAATAATCCGTTTTTTGTGCAAAAACTTATTCAATATTTTCACCTTTTGGTTTGTTTTTGTTTTCTCCCAAAGGTGTATGATCAATTTGATACTTTCCGAGTGAACGACGTTGTTGAGTTTATTGGCATATTGTCGGTCGACCCGGAGTTAGCCAACTTGCCTGGGCATGCTCAAAATGGGTAAGTTACAAATGAAAAACCAAACACACTTCACCATCCTTTCTACAAGTACACTCATAAGTTTCTCAAAAAGTGGCACTCTGTGACCTTTATCAATGCAGTTCACAAGCCTGAGGAAACCTGTTAACAAGGATGCTTGCTTTGTGTCAAACCAGAACCACCAGGGTTAACCCCTACTCTTCCATGATAAAGCTTATAATGTCCCATCCGAAGGACAAAGCACTTATGGTGAAGTATTTTGCTTATGGACATGACTGGGTCTCGAACCCATACTCTGCTGATCAGAAACACCATAGCTCTGGGCCGGTGATCTGAAAAGCTTAGCGTGACGCCCGGCCTTACCATCGATCCCTGCACGTTTGTTTTAATTATGTTTTATAGGAGATTCTGAAATTAAGACGTTCATTGGGTTTTGAGGAAAATAAAGTGTAGTGTCAAATGTGAATGTAATAAACACGTTTTTGTAAGATTCTCTAAACTGTGTTCTATTTCTAAATTTGTCTTTCCAGTGAAGCATCTTCGGACATGGAAGGAGTAGATGAGTTTATGGCGGAGCAGACAGCGCACTCCCCACCTCCATCACTGGTACCCCGTCTCCATGCCATCATATCGCACAAACTTCAACACAATAACCCTTTGATACCAGTTAATTTTAATACAGAGCAAGGCAAGACATGTAAGTCTATTTTATTTTATTTTTTCTTCTTTTTTAGGGTATGATGCACCCTGAAAAACGATTGTCACGTTTTTTTGACATGATTTTTGTAATAAATTGAATTGAATTGACTTGAATTGAAAGTGTCATTTGTGTCACAAAAAGCAAAATACTGTAAGTGATGATGATGAAAAAGAAAATATTGCTGAACAATTTTTGGTCAAGCATAAAATAAGCTGGGGACCAGCCTTGCTGGTAACTATATTGTTTCATGATTAGCAGATTATTTTCACCTAAGCAGCAACTAGGATATGCATTTTACATAATAAACTACTTTTATGAAATTGTATAATAACGCTATTGTTTTTTTTTTTTTTTCAGTGATGCAAAGTGTGATGAGCGAAGCTGGCACTACTAGGGACCAGCTCAGATTTGTCCTACAGCAACTGCTCTTTGGGGACGCTCTTGCCGCAGACTACCTGTTACTCAACCTGGTGTCATCTGTGTAAGTTTGAAAATACATCTTCAGATTCAGAATAATTGACATTTCTCCAGAAGACGATCAGAGCATACTGATCGTAAACCTATGATTCTTTGCAGAACCACCCCAACTCAAGTACAGATTATCATTACATGGTGTTAATGCAAACCTTACAGGATCGTATTTCCACCATGCGAAGTTTCAAATCCTACTTCATTGACATGGAAAACGGCGGATTTCTTAGTTTTTTTGCTTGCCTTAAAATATATACTACTGTAGTAGACAGGTGCTGCATGCTGCTTGTGTGTGTACTTTATCACTTTAAAACTGGATCAATCCAGTTCCAGCTGGTTTAAACCAGTTCAACAGTGCAGACTATTCAAAATCTAATTCTTATACACAAGTGCTGTAGTGTTTGTGCTCCATCACTTCAGAACTGGATAAATCCAGTTTGATCAGGTTGGAACCAGTTCAACGGTGCAAATGGATGTGAAATTAAACTGGTCTCAACCTAAGGCAAAAAGAAAGCTGCCTACTACCCCGGTGTTTCGAGACTCGCTGATTTGGGTTTCAAATCTAAAAAATTCTTCTTTCTAGATATGCCAGAAGAGACGTTACAGCCCTCGGGAAGTTTTCATTAAATTTGATTGGATGTGCAGAGCCCGGCTTCAGCCAATCACTGCACAGTGTGCTCAGCCAACTGCTAACCAAAGTAAGAACTGCATGCTCATTGTCTATTTTCTATCCTAAACATTGAGACCATTTACCTAGGGGTGTGTTTTCTCGGTTATAACCATTCACAGTTTGTTCAATGGCCAGCAATAACCCAATGGCAAGTTCAACCGAAACAGTTACGACCGCGAAAACACACCCTTGGTGAAAAGGAAAACTAATTTTAATTTATAAACTAAATTGTTTGCAGGCACGCTAACTTTTAAATAGTCAGCTGTGCCAATGAAAATTGGAAGAAAACAAACCAATACAAAGTCTTGCTTAGTCTGGCACTTTCCGCTCTATTTTTATAAACTGCAGTTGCATGTACTTTTTTAGCTCTTCAAGTTAGGGTACCGGAGTAATGCTAAAGAAACTTTCAGGCAACTTGGGTTGGACTTGAAAGACGCATTAGCCACCACAATCCTTTCGGAATTATTCCTAGGCTAGAAAGAGAGAGCAGCAGCAAACCTTTTTGTTATATCCACACCAGAGTTTCGACTTAAATTTAACAAAATATTTGATTGTTTCTTTTCCAATTTTCCCCAGTCACACCATCTTCCGCTGTCGCTAGAAAACATGAACAAACTCCGCCTGACACCAAAGAAGGATTACACAGCCAACAGACTCAAGAGTGGGATCCTGCAACTCAGCGGAAAGACTCACTTGGTACTCGACGAGACGGCTCTGCAGCCTGGACAACTCGACACAAATGGTATGATGAGACGGACGAGTTATTATTTATTTCTGATAATCAAACCGAGAATGCCTCATATAAGTCATCTTAATCACTGTAGCCTGCAAGCCTGAGGAAACCTGTAGGAAAGGGTGCTTGAACCAGAAACACTGGGGTTAACCCCTACTCTTCCGTGATAAGTGTTCTGGGTGCTTTAACGTGCACTATCAATCCTGGTACTCAGGAACTCTGGCTTAATGTCCCATTCGAAAAGACAAAGCAGTTATGGTGACAAAAACTGCTTAGCACAGAAACATCTTGCTTAGCACAGAAACATCTTGCTTAGCACAGAAACATCTTGCTTAGCAGAAACTGATTACCAGCCGAGATGCAGTGTCTACATAGCTTCACAGGTGCCCTGTTATTATCTTAAGCAAATATCCAGGTTCACTTAGCAGTATTTTCTACACTACAGTTTTATGGGGAAAATGTACAAGTCTGACTAAGGACAGTATTATTGAAGAGCGCCCTCTCGTGACATTTCTTTCTTGTCTCAGGTGTTCAGAATCTGACGGCTATTGGAAATGCCATCTCCTGGCAGAAGATTGATTATGATTTTGAGTTCCACAAGACGGAGTTCATGACGAATATCGTCTTCGTCATCACCTCGGAGGGAAAGTCTCTTTTACCGGTAAGTGCGCACAGCATAACAACGTTGTTAGTTGCCTTCACTTACTTCGTCAGTTACCCTGCGTGTCGTGGCCAAGTGGTCAAGCACAATGGATTCAAGCTCTATTGTGTTTATGAGCAGGAGAATGCGGTTTGAGTCCCTGTATTGACACCTGTGTCCTTAAGCAAGATACTTTACCATTATTACTTCATCCTTTAGATGTGATGTCGAGCTGCAGGTTCCGTGTGTTGTGTTATGCATAAAATAAAATAATGACAGTATGTATTTATAGTGGCTTTACAAAAAGATCAAAGCGCTGAACAGAAAAGACGAGAAACAAAATACAAAGACGGGGGTTATAAGAACAAAAATGATTTTAAGACGTTTGCTGTGTAAAAGTATCAAGTTACACTGACTGCTAAGAAAAGGGGTTTGCCAACGCTTCTGTCAGTGGCTGCTGAATACACTGCAGCACCTTGTAAAACCCTACAATGTGTTCAGTAAATGGGTCTTTAAACTGAAAAACTTAAACAACCTGTATGAAAATATAAAATAATATATAGCCCTATATAATATCATAAATAATTTTAAATCCTACAAATTGTCACAGTATAAAAAGTATTTTGATGACTTTTAAAATGATCGTCCACAGAATGATTGCCAGGTTGCAATAAAACGCAGCACGTCGTCGAAGAGCATCGCTGACATCCAGATGAGCATTCAGAGCCTGATTAGCTCAGGCAGCATTAATCTCAACCAGATCAGGACATATCTAGGGGTAATCCCCTTCATAGATTACAGCTTATCAGATGAGATGTCCAAGGTGAGTGACCGAACTGGGCCCAATTTCAGAGCTGCTTAAGCACAAAATTATGCTTAAGCAAAAAAATCATGCTTAGTAAAATCAGATTACTGGCCAAGACTCCACTCAATTATTATGCTAAGTAAACAACAGCTAACTACCAGTCACAAGCAATGTATATGGCATGACATTTTGGCCAGTAACGTGTGTAAAACAAGCTAGCTGTTTTCGTGCTTAAGCAAATTTTTTGCTAAAGCAGCTCTGTGAAATTGGCCCCTGTCTTGAAGATAGTGAATTGAAACATGTAGCAGGCCTGTATTCGGTTTTTTTAAAAGACATGGACACAAAGTCATTTTCTCCTTGGTCAAGGCCACCATAGTGAGAGAAAGACAAGGATAGGCAAATCTCAATATGATTCCGACCTCAGTCGCCCAGGGAGGGATAGAGAGATGATTAAATTATACATTTCTACTGGAGCATTTTAAGGTATTACCAGGGGGCATGGAGGCTATCTCGTGTGGAGAGAAGCAATTGAAGGGGCACCAAGGCCAAGACCAGGTCAAACGGAGGCAATGCATGCTCTGTTCTCTGTGTGAATTCAGTCAGCCTTCTTTCAGTATAATAACATCAATTTGTTTTTCTATTTAAATGTGTTTTACAGGTAGTTGAGCAGGATTTTGTTGACGCTCGGAAATCTGATCCCGGTAAAATGACACAGGAAGATTTCCATTCGTTGCTAGTAACTGCAAGGTGAGACAGCTGTAAAATGTTGTTTATTTTCATATTTTATTTGAAAGTTTCAAAGGTCACCAACATTACAGGGAGGAAAACTTCACACATATGTGCACATGTGACCAAAGAAAAGATGAAAAGGCAAAATCAGTTTAAGTTATTGCATTTAAGCTGATTTTCAATTTTGGTGTGACAAATGAACCGGTGTTCTAATAAGATATTCTAGTTTTTAATATCTTGATGCTTTTTCTTTTTTCGCTAATTTGAAGGTTGTTGAGTATCTCAATGGGTCAAGCATCGCTGACGAGAGACATATGGGGGAGGGCTAAGAGAATGGAGCAAGAGCGAAAAACTCGTCTGAAGCAGGCGATCTCGACATCCCAGCCCTGAAATATCCCGCCTCCACAGATCTTCACGAGAAGTACATTACAGTTTGATCCTACTAGCAAAGAAAGCAACCGGTGTGGCGGGAGACTCTGTCCCCCCTGGAGTTTCTGTCGCTCCATTATGGCGAACTGTGTACAAACTTCTTCTGATAGCGCCCTCTTTTGAGTAATCTTCATTCCAGTCCATGTTACTTTCCCATATTGGGGACAGATTTCCCTTGGACGCAGATTTCCCTATGACACTGGTTTTGTTTGTCTGATGTGAAGGTCTTCTTTTTTCCCTTTGGGGAGGTAGTGCTTTCTGCTCTACCAGCCAGGCTTTGGATTGATGATACCCAAGCCTACATCCGTATGGACTGTAAAAGGGGTAACCCTGTTTCAGCCCTAGGAGTAGGTGGCAATGGCCTCTGGAATATAATATTTGTAGCCCACGCCTTAAAGTGACCTTAAAGTGGCCTTCAGGCCTTGTGTGTCTGGAGCTGGAATAACAAAACAAAAACAAAAATTTAAAAAAATGTCTCTCTTTGAACTTTTCAGGCCGCAAGATTTTGTATTTTACCAAGTCTTTAAAAAGTATATTTCATTATTGCTGCATTCATTTATGAAGTTTGTGATTTTGAAGTTGTGCTTTATGAACTTATTTATGGCATAAAAATAGTTTGCTTTGGAACTGCTTTCCGTGATTTACAGGAATTGTATTATGTGGTGTGTCTTAGCCAAGCAGTTAAATGCACTCAAGCTGTGGTGTTTATGGTCAACAGAGTCTGGGTTTGAGTCATTTGGTCTCAATAATAATAATGATGATAACAGTTAGTTTTTATATAGGGCATTTGTCACGCCCGAAGGGTGTCCCGAAGCGCTTCACATTATTACCCCTGGTCACTGGGCCTTTATTCATTCCTTAAACCATGAAGCTATCTCAGCTCCCTGGGGAGTATACAGCCTGTGCAACAAATGCTCTACTCAGCTAAATCAATCACAAGAACCGTGTCTGCCCTCACAGGTACCCATTTACCCCCATGGTCTTGATATGGTGTAGCGTGGCCAAGTGGTCTTGCAGACTGGACTCAAGCTCTGTTGTTTTTGATCAGCCGTTTCAGTCTTCTGCCGTGTTCAGTTTTCCGGGGTTCAGTACGGCCCTAACAATTGACTACTTTCGCTTGCTATGCGCAGGCGTCGCATGACGTGATGTTACCGTATTTGGTCATTCGGAAAACTGAACACGGCGGAAAGTTGAAACCGCCACACCGGTTTGTTGTGGCTAAGTGCACCAAACTCAAGCTCTGGTTTTTTCGATCATCAGAGTGTGGGTTCGAGTCCCAGTCTTGAAAAACTATTGCTATTGATTTTCTTTTAGTCACCCGAGTTAAACATTAAAAATGTGACAATTTAAGTGATACATGTCTTACAAAGTGAGAGTTCATTATCATTGTACAACTACATGCCAGCTTTGATCATGAAGATCTCATTCTATGAACTGGGCCCAATTTCATAGAGCTGCTAAGCAAAACAAAATTGCTTAGCATGAGATTTCTTCCTTGATAAAAACAGGATTACCAACTAAACTTCAAATTGTTGCATATTGCTTGTTACTGGTATTCAGCTGTTTGCTTATCCTGAAAATCACGTGGAAATTGGGTTGGTAATCCTGTTTTTATCAAGGAAAATATTTCATGCTTAGCAAATTTGTGTGCTTAGCAGCTCTATGAAATTGGGCCCTGGAGCGGGATGCTCAGCTCAGCCCAGCCCAGTTGGGAGGGGGAAACGGGTGGGTAGAACTATAAAACATATAAAACAGTTAGCAAAGATAATTGTTATGTATTATAGTGTGGAAATATTATGGTCAACATATTTCATGGTGTATGAATAAAACTACAACATTTTTAGTAATATCACCAAAGGACACCGTTTCGTCTTGTCATTTTGTTTCGACCAATAGTGTATCCCCTTCCCCAAACACAAATGTCAACATGGCTTTGTTAATGGGAATGTATTATTCCAATAAACTATTGAATAGTAAAAAGCATTTTGAGAAACGCTTCACTTCGAAGTAATGTGGTTATGTCAACAGATGTCAGATTTTATGCCCCAAAATTTGAATCTGAGAAGCGTTAGTGTCAGTAACGCTTCTAAGGTTGTGTATTCCTACTAGGGATTAGGCTTCATTCTACGTGGACGTATCGCTCCGGTTTTCGGCAATATCTCAAAAACGCGACCACGTTTTGAGGTGTTGTTTTTTATTAAAGATACTTTGCATATAATTCAGTCAATCTCTTTGAACCTATTGTTCACGGAAATAAGCGTTGATGGTTGTTTAATGTATTACAGTTACATACTCGGGGTATGACGCAGAGCAAGGACCAGGGCCCATTTTCACAAAGCTGTCAAAAAGAAAAGTATTGCTTGACAAATTTCTTTGCTAATCAAATATTGAGAGGGGCACCAGCCACAACAAGGCAAACTTAGAGTAATGTTGGTTCTGCTAAGCGAAAATATTCTCTGCTTAGCAAGTTTTTGTGCTAATGGGCTTCATGATATTGGGCCCAGGTGGCTCTACAGGGAGGGTTACACACATTATGTTTTAACATTCCTATGTTTTTCAGTCTTTACGATCTTCCCATAAAGGGAACTCAGCCAACTCCCACAAAAGGATATAAACGAAAAGCTGACAACAGAATCTCTCTATACAAACAATGGTTTAATCATTACTCTATGGTTTATTTTATGGAGCGCACAATTCAAGAAATTGTGATCCAGTAACTAGACGACAATAATAAAGTCTATGTGAAATCAGTGGTTGGCTTTGGGGATTCGAACCTACAACCTCGTCCTTTGCAAATCCTGCAGTCTATCTCACTGGACACACTCTTTCCAGGATCTAACCCTTTCTGCCTCCATGCCTTAACCCTAGCGTGTAAATCATTATGGGTTTTTCGGAACGTGGTCCATGAAGATGGGTGAAGTGTCATGGTTTTAACTCTTGCGAAACTTGAGGGTGGATGGAGGCGCTAGAGGCCTAGTGAAAAGAAATCTGGCGCTAAATGCATACATTTGAATTTGAAAAGTTTTTATTGGTGAACTACTCGTAAAATGGCTGTTAGTCTCCCTCGGGAAAAGAGAAAACTTAAAAACCAGTCACAGATAAAAGATCTACCCGAGGGTCTTGATTCTAACGCCCATTTTTGTTGAGAGCAACATCAAAAGCCTTTGCCACCGTAGCCGGGGGCAGACCGAGACAGGCTCGAACACGATACCGGATTAACGGCTCGCAAGACGGCCCGTAATTGGCCTGATTCGCCGCTAATCGCATCACCTCCCCGTGCGTGAACGACTCGAAATCAAATCAAGCGTGTGGGAACAACTGGCGATTAGCACAAACAGAGGTTCTCTCCCTGCGATTGGGCTATAAGCATGGCGGGAACTCGGGTCTGAAGAAGGGCCCACACGTCTAATTCAGCAACGACAGCAGAAAAACCGGCCAAAACAGAAGGAAAGTTGAAGAAAACAGACCGATACATTGGTTTGAATTTGCGTTTAGGGTTGCATATGTTATTATTAGAAGTGAACGGTCTAGTTTCTGGGTGTGGGAATTATTGGAACTCGGCTAATGGCCTCGAAGGTGATGAACTCAAAAACACAAGTCAAATTTTGTAGCAAGTATGCCTATTAATCGTCAACAAAAACACTAGAAGTCTAGATTTTTTCGCGTGAACAAAATCAGTGACTTTAATTGAGACTATAGACACACAACCCTTTTCTACAAATCAATGTAGCCAATCCGAGGCTATCAAGTAAAACAAACAGTTTGGTAACAAGAAAACAAGATAGAGCGCTCTTTCTTTTTCTGTGTATGGCAGGAAACCTGACAACCACGTCACAAGTGAGAATACATCCCATCAAACCATGAGAAAGATCAAACCCACAGCAGTAAAATTGAGACCTATGGCAAACGTAATCTTCAAAATTTCAAAATTTTACCACAACTCTTGTCCATATTATTTGACAGTGATGATATGCCCTCTACCCCCCCCCCCCAAAAAAAACCCTCCGCCCCACAGGCCACAGCCAGATGATTGGAATTCCCATACATCTACGTTTAATGCAGTCACCAACCCCCCTCCCGCCCCCGATCACCATCCCCTCCCCCTCCCCTCCATCCATCATGGTCGTCGTCGGTCGACTAATTACAACCCCAAACACCAACTCCACAAGCCAATACCACGAAACCTTTTTCCTCCGTAAACTGCCTGTAATTTTCAATACATTATGACACAGCTAGTCAAATGACCACATGAAACCCCGATGAAACCATGATCGAAACGTCGAGACCACACTGCTAATACATGGTTGTACCATAGAGCATAGAGTAAGGACAGAGAGCAAGTTTCAGGTCCTTGTTCTTTGGTTGTACCATGAAGGAAGGTATATCCATGGAGGAAAAGGTTTGTCATTGCATGCTCTGTGGTTTATTGCTCCATGGTTGTACCCACAAGTTAAATGCCTACTATATTTTCTTTCTCATGTCCCACACCATGCATAACTTCAAGCATCCATGAAACACCACTAAATACATTCAATCCGTCTGAAACAAAGACCAAGAAAAGAATCTCCGACCGGAGAGTCTCCTTGCACATTGTGACGTAACAGATAAATGGCGGCAACGTAAACACCTTTTTTAATTATTCGTTGTTTAGATTCGGTATGCCACACGTACCAGGCTCGTGGTAACCGATACCTGCGGCTAATCGAGTGGGAGGGCTCCCTATCTTAGCCAAATAAATCACGGGGTTGCCCGAACGGTGACATCAAACAAGGTAGTTTTCTTTATACACGCAAACAAATTGATAAGACGTTAAGGTGTGATAGGTTTCCATCTTATGAGGAGACAAGTGAAGATGTTAGTTTATGTTTGACGTTGATGGAGCAAATTAAGAAACCATTAGAAGAACTACCGGTAGGCCTACCTGACCAAATTCTTGAGAGAGGAAACAAATATTGCGCCGAAGTTCTGCCATTATCATTCCATGCACCTCACGCTCATACCATGGAGGTATACCCTCCATGCTCATACCCTCGAATGCCCTCGAGTCGTATGGGCCAAATTTCATAGAGCTGCCTCAAAGCATGGATGATTTCACCTTGCAAAAATAAGCAGGATAGCCTACCAGTCACAAATTGTACATCTTATAATATTGTATTTTGGCTTGTAAAAGTTGTATTAAACCTGACTCTGTTTAGCGTGATTTTGTTGTGCGCGGCTACGTTTTTGCTTAAAGGCAGTGGACACTATTGGTAATTACTCAAAATAATTATTAGCATAAAACCTTTCTTGGTGACGAGTAATGGGGAGAGGTTGATGGTATTAAACATTGTGAGAAACAGCTCCCTCTGAAGTGCCATAGTTTTTGAGAAAGTAGTATTTTCCATGAATTTGATTTTAAGACCTCACATTTAGAACTTGAGGTCTCGAAATCAACCATCTAAACGCACACAACTTCATGTGACAAGGGTGTTTTTTTCTTTCATTATTATCTCGTAAGTTCGATTACTGATTGAGCTCAAATTTTCACAGGTTTGTTATTTTATGCATATGTTGAGATACACCAACTGTGAAGGCTAGTCTTTGACAATTACCGAAAAGTTTAAGCTGCAATGTGACCCCTTGTTGAGAAAACGACAAAAACTGTCACAAACTGTCACATTATATTTTCAAGATCGTTGAAACTATGTTTAGAGACGTGACAACGGATACCAAATGTATCTCTGTCTTATATTTAGCTCCATATTTTTAAACTTAGTGGAGTGGCTTTACTATTCCACCCATTGTTTTTGTATTACCAATTTGCCTCCTATTTCATTTTTGTTTTTTTTGTTTTTGTAAATTAATATACTGCTGCAAATTCACCATCTGTGTTGCGAGGGCAATTTGTTTAATCATTTATCTATCTATATATCTATCTATCTATCTGTTTTACCATAAAGTTGACATTTTGCACCAATCGCAGTTCAAAACGGGACCATCCGTTGCCTTTAGAGGCAGGCTATACTTTTGGTAATTGCTCAAAAAATTATTAACCATACGAACTTATAGTAAGGGCACAGGGCAGTTGTAAAACATTGTTATAAGTACGGTAGTTTTAGATAAAGAGGTGATTTTTCACCAACAAAATTGAATCTGATTTTTCCTTATAGGCATCTGAAAGCACAGAACAATATGCAACTATAATTATATAAGGGTGTTTTATCTTATATTATTCTCCTGCAACTTTGATGGCCAATAATAAGCTCAAACGTTCACATAACGTGTGTTATTTTGTTCATATTGGAATGAGTGGGGGATATACCGGGCTGTTTCACAAAGAGCTATACAAATCACTTAGGAAATAATTATAAACACTTCATAAAATTAACTTTCAAGCTTTGTGAAATCGAGCCATGGTCAAGTCTTCTTACAATAATTACAAAAAGTATACCCTGCCTAATCACGGTATCAGATACCCATCCACACAAACAAAAAGCCTTTACCCAACAATTCGCCACATTTCTACCCTCTACTCTTGACAAAGAAATCAAACCAAGTGGAGAAAGTTCCTCCAGCATGTCTTATTCGACATAAGAAAAACCACATGAAAAGGCTTACCCTTCAACTTCGAAGAAGTCGAATTAAGACCTAATAAGAGCATAAGAGTGTGGCCCGCTACCATGGAGGAAGGAAATGGTCACTATAAAAAGAGTCTCCAGACAAGTTTACTGAACTATAATAATACACTTCAATGGCAAAGGTTGTGGGTTCGAACCCCACCCGAGTCATGGGCGCATATGCCTTTGATTTTTTCACAGAACTCGGGAAAGTATAGGCCTACATACAGTACTCACACATATCAGGGTGTAAAGGCCAAAACCAATAGGCTGCAAAACATTTCTTCAATATTGAAATCATTTAAAAAAAAAATCGTTTAGCAAATGACATCGCAAGCCTTGAAACACGTGGATGTATGTTGCCCAAACTTGTTAACGTTTTTCTTCAAAGTTTTCATCACAGAGGCGCGTGGGCCTATAGCCATTCCTGGTCCAAGTCTAGAGTAACAGATTGTACGCACTTTAGTCACCTACACGACCGGTCAGGAAAAAAAGAGTCAACTAATATGACTCATTATTTTCCTTTTATTTATCCCCAATTTGTAAGATTAACTGACATTACGTCACGTATTTCATGCTTGATTTGACAAACCCGACAATCAGATCTTTGACCCAAGCCATGATCAAGAGTGAGTACACATAAGAACAAATAGAAAACATAGTAACTTGTAAATGGTTTGTGCCGCCCGAGCACCACAGGCCCCCACGGCTATCATTCTTCTGTCTTTCTCTTCCACATCACTGAGCTCGAATTTTCTCCCCCAGCTCCCCGAGGGCTCGATTTCCCACTGATAGCACCGATTTAGATTCAATCCGAATAATAATATACAAGAGCCGGGAGAGATAGCTATATGGATAGGGGGTTGGTATAAGGACTGAAGCGGAGTGGGTGAGTTGCGTCTTTTCCACCGCCAGGTCGACTGCTATGGAGTTGGGCCCTGCGGTGTTGTTAATTGCGCGAATCTGATAGGGCATTGTTTTGGGGGGTTCGTAGTTGTGGTTTCAGAGCATGAGATGGAATGGTTTTAGTACGGGGTTGGCGGTGATCACGAACGGGTGAAGAGTAGGAAGGGACACGGTGAGCAGGTTCTTCTTGCATGGTTGGTTAAAAGAGCAGCAGTACTGGCAGAGAGAAGGACTCTAAATATAAGAAACCCATGAACGCTTGATCATGTAAGAACTTCTCACTGTGACTTTCAAAGGAGCGAATTAAGGACAGAGTTTATGGGTAATTTTTCTGTTGGAAGAGACCTTCACCAACCCAAGATATCACCCCAAAAAACTGTAGGCCTACTTTTTGTCGCGCTGGAACAGAACTTTTCAAGATTTAAAAGTTTGTAGCTTTAATTGTTCTTACGCCGTTTCCCCGGAGAACGAAGGAGGAGTTTGGTGTGAGTTATTGTAAGTATTCCTTATTTACTAATAAGGTTAAATTGTTTAGATTGATATTTGTTTTGGATTGTTCTAAACCGAAGTACAACTACATGCATGTAACTTTATTTATTGGCTTACATTGTTTGGGGTGCGAAGTTAAAGACAGAAGATATAGGCTACCGAGCATGCCGAGGATGTCGACGTAACGCACCTTTTCAAGTTTTACGAGACTTAAACAATCTACTTTTGACTGGAATGAGGACTGTTTTGTGTGAATCATTTGACTGTTTTACAAGTGTTTTTCTTAATGTAAATTCCTTCCCCAGCATGCTTTCTTACTGTTGGTTTTGTTGAAATCTTTTGTGGGAAAAACAGGTCTGCCACTTAACTGAGGATGCAACAGAGCCGATTACCTTCGTTGCCCCTAGTCATTGCCTTGGTGCCCCTTGAAAAGTATAAAAATTGAAAGTTTCCTCACAGAGGTATGCCCTTTACCAATAAGAAAATGCCTTGGTGCCCTTGCCCTTTCAACAAGAGCATCTAGACCTGGAAATACCTTAAACTCAAATGCAACTCGAAAACTTCAAAATGACGACCAATACAAACAAAAACATCGGTGTAACACAAAACTGTTTATGTGATGCTTCATTTTCATTCCCGGATGCAAAACTCAGATTTTGTCAAAATGTCGGTCCAATATATTTCATGGGAATACAGATCTGATCTTCAAGGAGGCAAAACCCCATCACTGCCTTCCCTCGCATTGGTGTCCCTAATATGTTCAAAATTTACAATTTCTTTAAATGTAAAAGAAAAATGGTGTAACAAAAACTATAATGGTTCCTAAGTTCCTTTTTATCCCCGATGCAAGACCAAGATTAAAACTGTTGCAAAACAGTACCACTCCAAAGTCGTTTGTAATATTACAGAAATGTTACCTTGCCTCCATTCATTCATGGAGCCTTGCAAGTGTTGAGCGCAATCTTTGAAGATTGACTCTTTTTAAATTCGCGCAAGCTGATATTTATTTTACTGTGCAAACTTTGCATTATGCTTTGATGATGATTCATCTTGAAAGATTGCGCCCAAAACTATTGCGCCCGATCATAATGCGCGCTCAGTGGACTACGGACACAAGTCGGTGAATGCGCATACGGAGCTCAAGAGCTGCAAACATTTTACGTCTTGCCATCATGGAGATTCGGTTCTTGCTTTTTTTTTAAACCAACATTTTTTTTTAAGAGAGCAAGTGGACAAAAACAATTTTGTTTAACATAATGAGGGAGATGTTTCAATTGTTCTTCTGAATATGGAAAGATTGGTTTGTTTCCAGGGAACTTTCTGGAGAATCATCAAAGCGAGTCAGCAGCTCTGCCATGTCATGCCCCCCCCCCCACCCCCGGTCCTCGCAATGCATACATTTTTCGACATCGGTGAATAAACGGTCGAAAGCCAACAAGACACTGGGCAGTCTGCGATTTTAAGTGTATCATCATAGAGAATCAGTTTCAAGTATTGCATCAACAGGAATAAAAAATATCCATGACAACTGATGTTGTATGATTTCTGAGGTATATTATGATAAACACAGCAATACTTATAAGGAGGTATTGTATGTGTTTTATGAACCTTTGCTTATCATGACACAACAACGCTCGATCATCAGGCACATTTTTGAGGCAATGATAAGTAAATTACTACATAAATTAAAGCAAAAACGGGCAGTCTTCGTAACTACACCATGAATTACTTAATAAGTAAGGCAAAATATCACAAAATATGTTCACTAATTTACATATTTGTTGAGGGTATACAACAATCATTATAAGCGATTACTTTTAATGAATATTGCGTTCATAACGACTTCACGCTAGCCCCCCCCCCCCCCCCGTGTTTTATAAACACTAATGTGCCAATCACTTAAAGCAAAAAATAAGCGCGCGAAATCCTCCGTAAAAACCGCTCGCGGGAACAAAATAAAAATCCCAGTCGAAATAATTCACCAGCAAGCCATTACATTAAAGCATCGCATACTACAAAAAAATAAAACCAACTCCATTATTTCGTTGTCGACTTAAGTAATTTCACGACCTCCAGGGCAAAGGGAAGTTAATGTTGCATTGCACCCCAAGCAAAGTTTGACTCTTGCTTGGGTCTTGGGATTGGATTTGAGGGTTGGGCCCGGGGGTGAGAGAGAGGTTTTTAACGTGTGATACGAAGCGTGACATAACGTCTCCACTTAAGTAAAATTATTCCCTCTCTGTTTTTGTCATAATCATACCAAAAAAAACTATGATTTAAAAAAATTGTTTTCGTGGTAAAAACGCAGGATGTAAACTATCATTTAGTGGCCCTGGTCACCTCAAGTTGTAGCCCGGGGGACATTTTTGCAATCGCTGCACATTAATTCTACATGACTAGGCTTCTTATCTTAGCAAAGGGGCTGATTTTGTGATGTGGTGTCAATGGAGTATCAAAATATTGCCCCTGTATCAGAGACTTGGAACATTATTGGGGGTTTTCGTTTCTTTTCGGAAATGATTTTAAAACTGTGAATTTGAGGGAAAATTTACGTTCGTGTGAACGGGGAAAACGGACTGACAACTTATTTCAAGGAAACGTCTGTTTTTTCGTGTTTTTCTTCTTTTTCTAATATCTCGATCTTTTTTTTGGGGGGGGGGGGGGAAGTGTCCGATAACTTAGTGTTGCAATCATTATAGAACATTGTTACTGTATCCTGTCAGTAAACTATTGTAAAAATTTAGGCCGGGAATTTAAATTTTTTGCAAAGGACACTTCAACCGTAAAATCTGCATGTCTACGGTGCACAAGGCCCAGGACAATGGGCAACGAAGGCAGTGGCCTCCGATGTCTCTGTGTAATTCCAGACCTGTAATTTAACTGCATTTTTTGTGCCACTTCTTTGAAATTTCATAAATATTGCCAAACTTGACGTGACCGCAAAAAGAGAACGGTGCCCATAACAAAATGTTGGTCCATATTTAATTCAAGTAGAAGCCACTACCATTACAAATCTAGGGCCCTTTTATAAAAAAAAACTGACCTAATTTCATAGAGCTGCACAAAAAGAAGCCACGCATTTCAAGGCAGTGGACACTATTGGTAATTGTCAAAGACTAGTCTTCACAGTTGGTGTATCTTTTACGCATAAAATAATAAACCTGTGAAAATTTGAGCTCAATCGGTCATCGAAGTTGCGAGATAATAATGAATGGAAAAACACCCTTGTAACACGAAGTTGTGTGCGTTTAGATGGTTGATTTCGAGACCTCAAGTTCTAAATCTGAGGTCTCAAAATCAAATTCGTGGAAAATTATTTCTTTCTCAAAAACTATGGCACTTCAAAGGGAGCCGTTTCTCACAATGTTTTATACCATCAACCTCTCCCCATTACTAGTCACCAAGAAAGGTTTTATGCTAATAATTATTTTGAGTAACAACCAATAGTGTCCACTGCCTTTAAACCCCCTTTTTTTTTGGGGGGGGGGGCCTTTAAAATCTGTCTAATATAGAATATTTTGAGGGCCTACAACAAATTATAACGAGCTCGACGCTGTTTTCTCCATATTTAGTTGGGTGCACCCATACATACCATTCACTGGACTTATCGCACCGTTCCAATTCGACCAAAGCGCTTTAGCAAACAGACAATAGCATTGCAATATTACAACAGGTTACAATATTCCAACAGTTTCACACAGTTTTACATAGGGCCTAAAGCAACTACGAAAGGGAATTTTGTTAGTGCTTTCTTTAAAAAAGGCAGCTAATTTTAGGTTTGTATGGTGATGGGGGGGGGGGGGTTGTTCCACAGTCCTCCAGCATGCACAGTCCTGGGCGGCTAAAGAAAAGGATTCGTATAGGCGGCAGATTGGGGAGATTTGCTGCTTACGGACCACCCAAAAATGTTCGAATACGCGCGAGACACCAAGGTCTATTTTCAGCTACGGCTACGGCTGTTGCTAAGGGTGATTGCTAAGGATGTCCTATACTTCAACGCATGATGACGCGGCGATTCAGCCATAGCCAAAGCCGCCAAGTATGATACGACCATAGAGCTATATATAGCTCTATGGAGACGACCGAGAGTCATTATATGTGCGGTGACAAACGTTTATCATGACATGCTTCAGTTTCCACGTGCGCTAATTCAATTAACACATATTCCGAGGTGTAAAAAGTAAGTGTTGTATCGCACGTAAACAAACGATCCCTATCTATACCTCCATGCATCTAAATAAAAGTGATTTAAACGTCTGACAAGGTTTTATGAGAATTTATCATCATACAGTTATTAACTTATTTGGTCGTGATCATATTTGGTTACTGGTTTGGGGCTAAATTAATTCCACCCGTGGCCTTCAAATCATAATCTCGAAAAGAAAGGGAACATCTGAGGATTATGAATAAACGACGTTTAGAAATTTGTCTATAAGGAAATTGTAAAAACTTATTTTGCACATCTAATCATCAAGAAGTATAGGGGACATTGTAGACCCATGGTAACGGACTGGTAAGGGTCACAAAATAATCGTTTAATTCTAGTCCTAAAGCTTACACATCGTGAAGTTCATTACTTGAACAAATTTTCTGTGAAATATTTTCCTCTGAAATGAAGTCATTATATATTCGAGACTATTTTGTCATATGTACCAATCCTGCATTTAAAGACCACATAGTGCTATTCTGTACGCATTGCAGTGTCTGCAATGTCAGGTAGTCTTCAATCTGTTATATTGAACTGCTCGTCTTTGAGACACATGCACAAAATGGAACATCCATTGTTCTAACATGTGTGTTTAACATACTGAAAGATTTTGGCCTATATTTTGTAAAATCAGATTTTCCAATCTTACACTCCAGGTACACCTGATGGAGCCAAGCCACGTCCATTCCGACCAACTCAACCCCCTCTCATCGACACCACCACTGCACCCACCCCATCCATCACAGCACCACAACCCAGCCACACCCAACCACACCCAGCACCACACCCAGCATCCCCACCACCTCATCCCAACAACACCCATCACCACTTCACCGAGAACCAGACCCGAGCTGATCAACCTAGTCCCCGAGGAGACCGAGGAGGAACGCGAACGGGAGATGGCACAGCGCAAGACGGCCAGCGACCGGGAGCGGACCCGCATGCGAGACATGAACGACGCCTTCGAGATGCTCAGAGCCAAGCTGGCCCACCGGAAGCAACCGGGCAAGAAGATGTCGAAAATACAAGCTTTACGGTTTGCTATTGAGTATATGTCGGACTTGGAGGAGACCCTAACCATGACGACACGGCTGCCGGGGGCAGGTGGGGCGTACTACCAGTGGGCAAGGACACGAGGTTTCATTTGGGCACGAGAGAAGGTGAGTAAGAGTTTGATGGGTAGCATTTTTTTTTTTTTTAAACGATCCCTTTTTGAATCGATTTAGAAGAAACAAAATTCCCCATTGAAAGCACTAAGACAGTGACAATTTTTGTGTACAGAAACAAAATATCTGGAGGGTAAGATATTCATGGGTTCACCTTTTTTTCTAGGGCCAAATCTGGCAGATTAAAGCTGTAGTTTACCCTGGCATATTTCCTATAGGCCCCTTTTCAGCGATCTGGTTTTGCTATTTTGTGTAATCTGCTATCTGGAGGTAAACAATACACTGTCTGTGTGTAAATAGAAGAAGAAGAAACAGTTTTCAAAACACTTAAAACACAATACATAAAAGCGCATAAAAAGTTGCTTTTTGCTCGGGTAACTTTTAATCACAAAATACAAATACTATCAGCTTCTCTCAAGCTCTCACGTAAAAAGCGCGTAAATGTCCATTGGAAAGATGGAATTGATTTAAAAAAAAGAAACGAGTTCAATTGTTCAAATGGTATTCCTATTTGAAAAAGGAATCGTGATCAATTCTGTATGGTATTCTGATTAGTTCTAAACATACGGTACATGTATATAAAAAAAAAAAAAAAAAAAAAAAAAAAAAAAAAAAGTTCATGTTTCAAACATGTGGTGGTGGGGCGGGCACCGACATTATTGTACGATCGCATACCAGTTGAATACGTATACCATGCTCAACAATTTAAATACTCGCTTATATAAAATATAATGGAGTATAATGAGTAGGGTAGATGGCCTTAGCTTTCGAATATCGAACATTCTGCATTTACATCAAACAAACAAATTTACACACAAAAAATACACACAAAAAATTTTTTCAATCGAAGATTTTAACCCAATACTCAACCCAAAACTCATCCGTTGCAAATAATCATCCTTGAAGTTTAGTAATTAATCATGAAGATTTCCCCGTTATACGTGCACATTAAGTTAAAACCCCAAGAACCCTAATGGAAATATTAGTCTTAGTTATTGGCCTTTTGGGGGCTATCCTAGGATAATTTTGTGCAGTATTTCTATCTCGTGTTCTATTTTGGTTAATATCTTATTTCATTGTCTTTTCTCCTGTTGTGTATATGTATTTTTGGTATGTTCTTGCTGTATTTTTATCCGAATAAATTCAATCAATCTATCAATCAATTTCCTCGACTACAGGCCAAGCTACCCGAATACCACAACCTTCCCCAGATCACCACGGACGGCAACGGGAACTGTCTCCCGGCCCCCACCGACCCCCAGTCTCAGCTCATGTGTCCCGTACTCAACGTGGAGCCGTACGGTGCTGGAGCCGGGACGCAGGACGTTGGCTACCCACCAGCTGGCATGCAGTACACGCTCCAATCGCCGAACGATGTCACGCTAAGACCGTAGTAGAGGCTTGGGGGAAAACGGGGGTTAAATTATTTTGTTTTCTAAAAGGATTCCCTTGCATATTATGGGCCATTCGGAATATTCAATGTTTTTGAAAATTACGAAATTGTGGGTGATGTGTCGAATTCAGCTTTTATTTAAAGGCACTGGACACTATGGGTAATTACTTAAAATAATTTTTATCATAAAAACTGACTTGTATTGGTAACTAGCAATAGAGAGCTGTTTGATAGTAAAACACATTGTGCTAATTTCCCCCTCACTCAAATAATAAAATACTTCAGCTGAAGCCTTTTATTATGTATCTGGTATCACACATAGTAACGCAACAGGGGTGTTTTTCAATACTCTCCTGCAAATTCGATGAAAAATTTAAAAAAATACCACACTGGCCAAGCTGGCAAAATTTTGACTTAACTACAACATTGTTCGTTTAAACCAGGAAAAGCCATTGAAAACAACTGATGTTGGAGACCTTTGATCAAAAATATCTGCTTCTTTAACATTGACTACTCTGAATGGCCTTCAAAACATGGATGTTTCATGTCGACTTGTAATTGTAAATATATAATAATTATTTGTATTAAATAGAATATTTACCACCAAGAAATTGTACGAGAAAGCGAAGTAGATAATTATTATAATTTTATAAGTATCCCTTAAAAAAACACCATTGCTGAACTATGTTTTATTTATTTCTTTTCCCTTTTCTCACTCCATCAGTTTTAAGTCAATGCGTCTGTTTTTTATATTTTAACGGTTGGGAATAATTATTCATTGAAAAAGGACCAATCAAACCTCCATGTATATATTTAAATAATTAACCATGTCAAAGGTCATGACCTACTGAGTGAGGTCACTTTGATTTAATCCAGATATATAAAAGATCAAAGGGGGATTGTCGTCTGCGTCTGTGTTGTATAAATATTGTCGCCATATACATGTATATGATTTAGTGATAATCTGTTTAGATGATATAAAGTTACTGCAGTCCAACGAATCACTTGGTGTAAGATTTTTATTTCTGAAGTTTCACAATGTGTCCTCTTGGTCAAGTGCTCCATGCAAGCACAAGTGACGGGTTCACCAGCATACGGCGCAACTTCTGGCTCCGATGCCGACTTGGCTCAAGACCAAATCCTGTGAGAGTCTAATATAATCATTGATTGTTTAAACTGCACTCTCAGTACACTTTACAAAGTGACAATTAAAAGTTAATGTTAAAAAGTTGAACAAGTTGGTCACAGCAGAGTCTAAAAAAAACACCACGATCTCATACTTTGGATGAAGGAAGTACCCGCACATCACCACACCGACCGCGGCAGCACCATCGGACAAAGCTTTAAACTTTGACGAGAACCAACGTTAACAGAGTCCCGTTATTTCAGTCCCATCGTCTAACTTGAGAAAACTCCCCCAACCTGTGCCGCGCCGACAACAACATCCAGAAGTATGAAACGACCCCGTCAAATCCCATTCCTTGATGGCGGATATGCTTAGGGACATCTCGCACGAGAACGGGACTCGAATCAAGTCTACCATCTTTGTAACTATCACACACGTAGTAACTGTCGCTGTGCGTGCATACAGAGGGTGAAACTAAGGCCGTGTCCGAAACGGCGACTTCGGCTACAGCTACGGCTAGATCGCGCGCGTCTGCCTATTCTTCAACACTGGTAGACGCGCTGATCTAGACGTAGCTGTAGCCGAAGTCGTCGTTTCGGACACGGCCTTAACCTTCGCAGAACAGTTTCAACAACTTTTATGAGCGACAGAGGGTGCCATTGTAAATATTGCCTTTTGTTTGACGAGAAATGGCCATTAAAATTCAACACTGTTGAGAATCGTAGAAATTAAAATCTTTAACCATTGCACAATGAGTTTTATTTGTTCTCCATTATAATAAATGTTTATGAAAACAAGTACTATTCAATAATTATTATGACAAGATCTCCTAAACAGTCATAATAAAATACACCAAGTCGGACAAGTCTTACGTCTGGAAATAAAATGTAGAAGCAGTTTAAATAACTTATGAAATCACCTGATAAAATAAAGTTCCAGGGCAAAGCTAGGGTCGAAATCTAAAAATCAATAAATCCAACAAAAGGAATATTTAGTTTTCTTTTATAGTTTATTTATCAATATGTACACATTTCTCCTTATGCATTAAAAATTGTTTGTTCAACATATGGATCGCATTGGTTTTTTTTGGTCTTTTTTTTACAAATTCATGGATATTTGCAGGGATAAATCATTTTAATCACTTGTAATACATTATTTGTTTGCAAGTGAACATTTTAATCACTTGTAATAAATTATTTTTTGCAAGTGAACATTTTAATCATTTTCCAACAAAATATTTTCTAAAACAAACTGAATTTGTTTTGTAAATTATACAATAACATTTTCAATGTTAACATTAGGGTGATCTTTAAAAACACAAACATATTTGAATCCAAGCTTGTTAGGGTGTGCATGACATCGGTAAAATGGAAAATAAACATTGCTCACAGATTTGAACATAACCTACATTTAGTACGATATAAAACTTCCCTTGAAATACTTATGCATGAAGACTAAAAATGCTTTAACAAAATTTTGGAGAGTCAGAAATTTGACGTTTGAATACAGTGAAAACCTGAAAACCTGAAAACAGTGATAAGGTTGTTCACCATTTCCTTGTGACTACAGTAACTGAGTGAGCTCAATGTTACATGTAACCATGGAGGAAGAAAATAGTTTCTTCCTCCATGATGTAACAGGGTTGTTATTTTATGTGTAGCTTGAGTCACACACTAGCACATATTGATCTTCCATGACTACCAATGCTGGCCACATATTTTAAAGACACCCAGACTTCAAATTCATTTACAAATTCATCAACCATTTCATCCTTTGGATTTCATCCCAAATGAGAAGTAAAAGGCAAGGAATTGAACCCAAACTACCTGTAGTTGAAGTTATTTCCAAACTTGTCTTGATATCGTCTCTGCTCCATCTTGTTCATAGCGTTGGCAACCCTTCGAAGGGAACTCCTGCAAAATAAAACAGACGAAGAACAAACTCTATGATGTAGGCACCAGATACACCAAGTATATTTGTGTTGAGTAGAAAATATAACTAAGCAAATTTGGTTGTCAGGACACCAGTTGTGTAAATAGGTACCTGTGAGGGCCGAGATGGTTCTTGTGATTGATTTAGCCGAGTAGCGCACATTATGTATGTTGCACAGGCTGCATACTCCCCACCAGGGAGCTGAGATGGTTTAAGGAATGAATTAAGGCCCAGTGACCAGGGGTAATAATAGTGGAAGCGCTTTGAGACACCCTCCGGGTGTGAAAAGCGCTATATAAAAACTGGTTATTATTAATATTATTAGTTGTAGCATGACTGTATAAAGCGATTTGGCTGCCAAGCAGAAACAGATTACCCACAAACTGTTTACAGTCATGTAGTTTACCACAACTGCTACCCTAGCAACTTTGCAAGATTTGTGTTTTTATTTATTTTTTTCATTTGGTTGTGAAGCCAAGAACATAATCACTGTACTAGCCAAGAACCCAAATGGAAACAAGACAAAGAATGAAGTTTTAGATGTGGGAGGAAAACCCCAAAGAATTATTCCAGGGAAAACCCATGCAATCAGGTAGGGACTGAAAACCCAATCCACATAGTGGCTCCGGCAGGTTTCGAACCAGGATCATAGAGGTGGAAGGCGAGGAAAGAAACCATTTTGCCAACCCGACCACCAATTGTGCACTCTTGTTTAGGATTCACCGGGACTCATTTCACAAAGCTAATAAGCACAGAAAGCGCTTACCACATAAAAATATTGCTCAGCAGAAACAGGTAACCAGGGGTGGATTTCACAAAGAGTTAAGACTAGTTACTCGTCCAAACTTAGGACTAGCCTTAAGTTTGTAATAGCTCCTAGGACTAGTCCTACGTTAGGATTAGTCCTAACTCTTTGTGAAATCGACCCCAGCCAAAATATTGTTTGTGACTGTTTCCAGGCTAATTTTTGCTCAGCAGAAAAAAATTGCCAAGCACCATTTTCTGCCAAACAGCTTAAAACGATCCCTTGTAATAATGACAACATAAAACAACGGAACAAAATATATTCAGACGGTAAGCAGAGTTAACAAATAAATTATCTTACTTGTTCAACACTTTCTTTCCCAGTCTATTGACGCTGGTGTTGGTGGTCTTCCTGAGGTCAGTGAGGTTAGGGTATTTCTTGGCCTTCCCTTTGCCCTTCTTGCCCCCTTGTCCCTTTCCGCTCGTTGAGGGACCACCAAGATCGCGACCCAGGCCTTTCTCGATATCTCTCTGGAGAGATGGATCAGTGACCAGGGCCTTGGCTGTAGGATCAAATGAACTCAGACCATTATGGCTGGACTTGGAATTTGAAGGTCTTATTTATTTATTTATTTATTTATTTATTTATTTTTGTTTTGTTTGGGGGGGGTGGTAAAATTACTTCCCTTGTACTTCTGAGGGAATATGGGTTAGCAAGAGATTGAGCTAGAACCAGAAGAGGTGGACTCACACAAGGGTTTCTTTCTGCAAATCGTTAGAACATTCTTATAATAAGGAAATGACATATCCATTAATGTGTGTAAGGTGAAATGACTGTGGCAAGTCTACCTTGTTTTTGTTGTTCTTTGCTCATCTGGAATTCTGGCTGATCCTCTTTTGGGTTTCCTTTGTCGTCTCGAGGAACAATCTTCCCATGAAATGGACACTGAGGGAAAAACAAATGAAGGATGGTTGCGTGGCGTTCATTTGAACCAAGTATGAATGGCAGTATGCATTATCACTGGTTAGTTTCCCTGGTGATTGTAAACAAAAGTCAAATGTGACCTTTACCTTGTACCTGTCCATTCGGAGACACAGTTTCCCAGAAGGCAATGGGGCACGGCATGTCCATTTGACGGGTTCAAACTCTCCGGTGTAGTTAAACACGCGGGTTGTCAGACTGTCTTTAGCATGCTGGGGGATAGAACAAAAAAGAAGTTATTCATAAACAGGGATCACAGGTTTTCCACTTTTTTTCCAGCGCATTCATGGAGAGGATCAGGACCCTGGGATTGATTTCACAAAGCAATAAAATTCATCGTAAGACAAATTGTCAGTATCACCATTGTGATTTGTATTGTCACATCACACTATAAGCAACTACCATTGATTTGTAGTTGGGATCAATCTTATCTCTTTGTGAAATTGGCCCCAGGGGCCTATTTCACAAGAAACTCAGATTGATCTAAACTGAAAATCAGTCATAGTTGCTCAGTAAAGTGTGATGTCACATAAAATCACAATACAAATCACTATGGCAATACTAACAATTTATCTTACGATGAATTTTATCACTTTGTAAAATCGAGCCCAGGACACCCTTGAGCCAGTTGTGTGAACAACTTGACACAGTGGAGTGGTCTTTAAGCCGCTGAACTAAAAGGACAGTGAGCTTCACATAATAGAAATTTAATTCTCTCTGCAATGAATTTGCTTAAGGGGTTGGCCCCGGTGTTTCTGGTTTGATTAGCAGCATATTGCACCACAGCACCTTGTAAACCACTACATGGTGCTATGTAAAAGGAGTTGGTCTCATAATTCAAACGTAGTCCCACATACCTTGCAGGAAAAAACTGTATGTTTTATAGAGCGCCTTGAGCATCACTGAGTGACGGATACGCCCACTATTATAACAATAATTATTATTATGCCATTCTCTATTAATAATTCAATACAGACCTCCATGATTTTGACTTCATCTTGTACGGAGGTACTCCAAACCCATTGCGCTGTCTCAGGTCTGGAAAATAAAAATCATGGATTAAAATGTTGACAATAGAGAATAATACACAAGGGCGTATACCTCGTTAACTTTACTCTTAATTACCTCTAAGCCTCAGTAAAAATCCTAACGCTACATTCTTCATTAATTAAAATATAATCCAAGTGACACTTGTAACACTATGTACATGAAATTGTGGCTCTGTACCAACTTGACGTTCCAATCAGTGTGCTCAGAAGATGATCAGTGCATACTGATTGAAAACTACCCAGTTGTTTACACCACATTGGGTCGATTTCACATAGAGTTATCCTAGGAGATAATAAAAACTTAAGGCTAGTCCTAACTCGTTCTAACTCAAGATATGACTAGTCTTAAAGACACTAGACACTATTGGTAATTGTCAAAGACCAGTCTTCTCACTTGCGGTATGTCAACGTATGCATAAAATAACAAACCTGTGAAAATTTGAGCTCGATTGGTCGCCGGCGTTGCGAGATAACTATGAAAGAAAAAAACACCCTTGTCACACGAAGTTGTGTGATTTCAGATGCTTGATTTTGAGACCTCAAATTCTAAACTTGAGGTCTCAAGATCAAACTCGTGGAAGATTACTTCTTTCTCGACAACTATGTCACTTCAGAGGGAGCTGTTTCTCACAATGTTTTATACTGTCAACCTCTCCCCGTTACTCGTTACCAAGTAAGGTTTTATGCTAAAAATTATTTTGAGTAATTACCGATAGTGTCCACTGCCTTTAACTCTTTGTGACATCCACCCCAGTTCCTTTTAGAAACACATCACATTGAGAGTTTTTTTCTTAGATACAAGATTTTATCTCCGCCATTTTTTGTTATTTCAACAAGCCCTACTTTGTATAACATCATAATGAACTATTAATAACATAAACTATTTTAAATCAGATTCATATAAATTGTATGATACGTACAGGATTTATACATGTAGTATACTATAGTATAGTATGTTATTTGTTTTGTGACAACATATACAGTGAAATGCGTTTTGGTTTTGTGTGTCTAAAAACATTGGAATACATGTAGTACCATTAAATCATACGTACTAAAAGCCATGTGTACACGATTTCAAAAAGTTCTTAAAACAATAAATAAACAAATAAATAGCAGCAAAAAGAAATAGCAATCCATGATTCGTAAAGAAAACTGCAGTCACATGTTCACAATAAAGAACTACAATCACCAAGAATATAAATGGCTGTAGATAAAAACTCTGCAATGTACGATACAAAACAGATTTGATTAATCGATATCGGTACCAGAACAATAAAGAACTGCAATCACCAAGAAAACTAACGGCTGTAGATAAGAACTCTGCAATATACGATACAAAACAGATTTGATTAATCGATATCGGTACTAGAACAATAAAGAACTGCAATCACCAAGAAAACTAACGGCTGTAGATAAAAACTCTGCAATGTACGATACAAAACAGATTTGATTAATCGATATCGGTACCAGAACAATAAAGAACTGCAATCACCAAGAAAACTAACTGCTGTAGATAAAAACTCTGCAATGTACGATACAAAACAGATTTGATTGATCGATATCGGTACCAGAACAATAAAGAACTGCAATCACCAAGAAAACTAACGGCTGTAGATAAAAACTCTGCAATGTACGATACAAAACAGATTTGATTGATCGATATCGGTACCAGAACAATAAAGAACTGCAATCACCAAGAAAACTAACTGCTGTAGATAAAAACTCTGCAATGTACGATACAAAACAGATTTGATTGATCGATATTGGTACCAGAACAATAGTTAAAATATGGCATAAATATTGAGCAGTTATTGGTTAAAAGGGAAATAAAACATTCAATTCAATTTATAATGCAGTTATAAAACAATAAATGGCAATATTCGAACAAGCATCGAGTAAAAACAACATCAATAACCATCATGAATACAAAGCAACAACTAGTTGAAAAAGTAGAAATAGGGAGGGAAGATCAGGGATGGGAGACATAATAATAATAATAATAATAATAATAATAATAATAATAATAATAATAATAATAATAATAATAATAATAATAATAATAATAATAATAATAATAATAATAATAATAATATGCATTTATAATGCGCCATCTATCTAGTGTACAAGACCCTATTCCGAGGCGCAAAATAAAAAAACAATACATCATGTACAACAAAAAAGAAATATATAGAATACAATAAAAAATTATACAATGAATAATCTACTGAAGAAAACAACAAAATTAATAAAAGAGACGTGAGTCAAAACAATATTTATATTCAATGACCATCATGAAAACAAAGCAATATATAGTTGAAAAAGTTCATTTGAATTTAAGTATACAATCACTAGTAGATTTAGAGAGGGAAGAGGGATGGGAGACTTAAACAACAACAAGAAGACAGCAAATATCAACAAGCAGTGAGTTAATTTAAAACAACATCAATATTCAATAACCATCGAAAAAACAAAACAATGTTTAGTAGGAAATGTTCATTTACAAAGTATGCAATGCATTCAGCTGCTGTAGAAATAGAATGGGGGGCAGGGAACATAAATAACTACAAGAAAGGGACAAAAACCAAACCAGAAGCACAATCAAAACATCATAAATTTATAGAAAACAATTTTTAGTAGGAAGAATTCATCTGAAAATAAAAACATTGCATACAAATTGTAGAGAAAGAGGAGGGGAGGGGGAGGCAGGGACATCAAATGAGAACAAGAAGATGAAGAAAATCAAACAAGAAGCACAGTCAATAATCATTCATCACATACATGACATATGTGTGTTGGTGTGTATATATACAAAACAATGTTTTGTATGAAAGTTCATTTGAAAAAAAACAATGCATTGATCACTTGTTGTGTAGAGGGGGGGGGGTACATGGACACAAACCAAAACAAGAAAATTGCAAAAATTTAACAAATAGCAAAATCAAAGCAACATCATCATAAATACAAACAATGTTTAGTCAGAACAATTCATTTGAAAACAATGCATTCATCACATGCTGTATATACATGTAAGTAGATATGGGAGTGGGGGTACATCAATATAAACAAGAAAATGGCATCAAAACAAACAAGCAGCTTAAAAACATCATCAATGACCATACAAAACCAAACTTTAGTTGGAAAATTTCATTCGAAGAAAAATAAAGCAATGCATAACCATTGTAGAAATAGAGGAGGGGGACATGAATACAAACAAAAAGATGATGAAAATCAAACAAGAACAGGCCTGTATGCTTTGTTTTTGAATGGGCAAGGGCACCAATGCATTTTCTCCTTGGCAAAGGGCACCCTGTATGGAAATTGTTAATCTTTACTAGAGCATTTAAAGTGCAACAGTGCAATGACCAGGGGGCATCGAGGCAATCGCCTTCGTTGCCTCCGTGAAGTGTCAGGCCTGAGAGAAAAACACAATCAAAACATTATCAATGACCATCATAATACAAAACAATGTCAAGTCTGAAAAGTTCATTTGAAAAAAAAGGGAAAGAAAGGAAATTAAAGGTAGAATTCAAGACCCTGTTATAACAAACAATGAAGTCAACTTACAGCATGACCATCGGAGCTTCGATATTCTCTGGATTTGCCCAGTGTTCCAGATCGACACCAAACGGCACCACTGGAGCCTTGGCAAGCAGCTGGCGACGTTGCTGCTCTTCGACCGTCAAGGTCTTCGTTTCAGTTGATCTCCTCCTGTTAATGTTGGTAGCAAAGAAAAAAGTATAAACAAAATTTAGGTTAAAACCTTGCAACTGTTTTTCAATAATATAATTTGTTTTTACTGTTACACCGATGTGAATCAAGCACTATATACTCAGTACTTCTGTGAAAACAAATCCACAAAACTGCAAATCACAAGTAATAATACTTGGTTCTTACATAGCGCTTTAGCACACCCCTATGGGGCAATTCAAAGTGCTCAGTATTATTTCCTTCAAGGTTTGAGGAAGCTACGTATTGAAGTATGAGACCTATTCCTTTATGGCACCATGTATTGGTTTACAAAGTGCTATGGCACAATAAGCTGCTGATCAGACCAGGAGCACCGGGGCAACCCCTTCTCTTTACGATAAGTGCACTGGGTTCTTTTACGTGCATTACACAACACTTACTTGATAGGAAATTGCTCTCGGATAACACGCAGCCTCTCTTTCATCACTTTGATGGTACCGGCTTGAGACGCCGGATCCGAGAGAACATGTTGCGCCTCTCGTAGAGGATGCCACTCGCTACCTTTAGCCGCCCCGCTGCCACATGGTGTGTTCCAGGAATCACCGCCAAGCGCCGAGCCAAAACTTGTTGCTGGTAAGGTTTCCGCGTTGAGGTGTTTAGATTTATTGATTGAACTTGAAGAGGTGGAGGGTTGGGATTCTTGGCTGGTGCTCGGTAAAGGATCCAAACCTTGTATGAAGAACAAGTTGACACTTATAAAAAAGGTGATGACTGTACACTGCTAAAAATGGTATTCTTGAAATAAACAAAACATTTTATTTTAAGAAAATATTTCTTGTGTCACTCCCTAGAAAAAGAAGTTTTTCTTATTTCAAGAATACCATTTTTAGCAGTGCAAATAACATTACAAGATGACAGCATTTTTGACGTTGATCGAAAGCATGCATGCATTATTGAAACCTTCACTTTTGTGTAAGTCCAAAATTGTAAACAATTTGATTCAACCTCAAAAACAAAGACAACAAACAAAAACGGCAAAACATTTAAACAAAAAAAGCAAAACACACACAAATTTTGAAAAAAGACAGTCATTTAGTACAGGCACTGCTATCTCTGGGCCCATAACTCTGCTTGAACAAAATATATTACTTAAACCATGCATTGTATTTGATCCTTGGAAAAAAATGGTAACATTTCATCCAGCACAATAGCTAACCTACATGTTCATATGATGTAGGTTTTAGAAAATTTGTTAGCCTTATTTCCAATTTTGTATTGTTTCACGAACGACAACCAAAGTATCATGCATCTCCTCTTGAGTGGGACTCGAACTAACAGCCTCCGAATTAACGTGCCGGCGCTCTACCAACTGAGCTATCTAGCCCTATGTTGGATGTCTCCCTATTTTGTCAATATCTTTAATCCGTTGCTTCGAGTCCCATTCTTGTCCATTTTTCTTTGTTCAATCCCAAATCATAAAAAAAACAAAGGCTTTCTCACCATACTCAGCTCTCAGATGATCAGGGATGACGGGTTCGAATCCCTCCTTGACAGGAACGTCTTCAAATTCTCCTCCGTCGCTGTCCGAATCCTCCCCATCAACATCGCCCACTTGCAACCCTCTCCTTTCTCTTTCTGATTTCTTGCGTTGGACTTTCAGTTCGGCCTGTTTAGCCAGTGCATTGATCAGGGCCTGCTTGAGGTCTATGCAACGCTTTAGTTGGTTAACATTTTTGCCACTTTTGCTGAAAACCTACATCATTTGAATTCAAACAGACAAAATTTGCTATTCCTTTTTCCTTTGAAATGCTTTATGCATAGAGGTATTTATTCTGTAAATATTTGAATTAAAAGAATAACCACCCTTGTATCCGCGCGTTTCGTTGTGTCATGACATGTGTTTAAAATAAATCCGTAATTCTCGCTATCGAGAATTGATATTGTTTTACTGTTTTCTCAAAAAGTAAAGCATTTCATGGAATAATATTTCAAGAGAAGTCTTTCACCACTACCTTCTGTAAACCCTGTAAGTTATTTGTAAGTCTGTGAACTTTTTTCTGTTTTTTTATACCGAAAGGGTCCAATGGCTTTAACGGGAAGATCACCTAAACAAACAAACATGAAATGTGGCCCTGGTGGTGTAACAACTAGTCAGTTCAGTATGCTCTGATCGTCTTTGGGAGAAAGCTGGACTCTAATAAAAGAGTTAATATTGTACCTCCATCCAGACTGCTAGACGAGGAAGATAAGCTGAGGAAGCGAGACGGTTCATGTCTTCTAATGTCGTCAAGATGTCTTGATTATCCTCATCTTCTTGTAGCACCACACCCTCTGCATTAAGAAAATATAAACATCCCCTTCAAGATGATTTACAAATCCTTAATTCCTTGTCGGAGTCAACTCCTGTCAAAGGTATACCCGTTTCAGACAGGCGCGCTAGAGTCAAGCCGAACCAAATAGATTATAAACGACTTCAGGATGACCCAAAGGACCGAGTAGCCGGCAGCAAAGGACCGAGTAGCCGGCAGCCTGTGCTTCTGGACAACGCTGAATGGTTTTAGAAGCCCACAGCAACTTTTGCAAGTATAAAGCATTTTGAGAAACATTTGACTTCAAAGTCAAATGTGGTTATACATGAATGTAGAATGAAATTTTCAGATGTTAGTTTTAATGTGTATGTACATCAACATTCAGAAAGGATTGAACCAGTTGAATGGTTAAAAAAAACAAATGTATACTTTGCCTTTGATCATGATTTGAGATTGGTTTACCTGTGTTGATATCGATGTCAATATTGTAATTCCAAGATGGCAGTCCATGTTGCTGAAGGAGACTCGCATCTTTCCCCTCCTCTCCTGTCTCCTCTTCCTCCCCTTCCAAACTATCCTCATCGTCATCCTCCTCCATCTCGTCTGAAACGTCTTCTCCATCATCATGTCTTGAAGACTCTCCATCATTTCCTTTTAATTTCCCCTTCACTCTTTCACCCGACAACCCCTCCGAATCAATAGTTCCCCCTTTCTGAGTAGCAGAACGTGACTTGGTGCTGGGTGATACCATTTTGTTTGAGGGGACATCAGTGTTATCAAACCGAGCAGGGTTGGGTAAAAGCAACTCGAAGCAGTTCTCGATCTGTGTTAGACACTCGTTGATTTCGGGAATAGTTTCTGTCGAAAATGAAACAAATATTTCCATTATTTTTAGAAAAGCCATCATCAGGATATGATTTTAAATATGTGATCCTTGTGGTCCCGTCGCGTTTGTGCACGCAGCATCACAAGTGCGCCCTCTAGTTCTTATACATAATTCTATGATCGTAGCCCACTCAGAACGAGGTTGGTTACTCACCTTCCATATCTGTCAGAGCCCTGCTGATCTTCTGTGCCATTAACACCTGCATCTTGGCTTGCCGAGCTGCTTGAGCACGACGCTCTGCTGCAGATCGGGCTTCAAGATTCGCAAAATCCACCTGAATAAAAACAGCCATAAAAAATACATATCAAGTACTCATTTTGATACCAACAGGTGGCATCTTCTGTGGTGAAAGTTCTGGCCGATGCCCTAAGATTGAGCAAGATGCCAAACTCACTGTTTTTCAGGAAAGGCAGGATAGGCCAAGGTATGGTACGGTGACCCTCGATCTCAGTAAGAGAAAAATAAAAAATCAGGCCCCAATTTCATAGAGTCGCTTTTAAAGGATTCGGGTACTTTTTCAAAATGTCCATAGATTTACATTAAACTTACAGGGTTTCAGGATAATGATAGTGGAAAGCTTCCCTCAAATATTACTTACTGAGGTTGTGTAGTTTTTGAGAAATGAGTAAAACAAGTTGAACATATTGCTTGGATACCAGTCACAAAATGGTACAGGTAATATGGTAGTTTGGCTGGAAACTTTATTCCCTTAAGCATAATTTTGGTTGTGCTTAGCATCTTTTTGTGCTTAAGCAGCTCTAATAAAAATGTCCGCTGGGCAATGGAGGCAATAACCTCTGTGCAATAGATCGATCCACTAAGCTCCGCCCCATTGCTAATTGACCAATCACAACGCAACGAAGGTCCAACAAATAAGGTCCGACATGCGTGTGCATATCTTGGCGTGCGCGGCAGAGTTGTGCGAAAAGGCATTGGAGAGCCCCACGTGTTCTTGCTCACACGTGCGTCGTGGGCGAAGCCTACTGGATCGGTCTATTCCAGCCCTGGAAAGCACTTTTCAACCTACCACTTTATTGTACTTGAGGAAGCCATATCCCAGAGCCAGCTTCTTGTAGGCCTTCCCGTACTTGTTATTCCATTCTTGTACTGCTTTCAGTGTTTGCTCCTTGAGGAGCTTGGCCGCTGCTTTAGGAGGGGGTAGTGGATAGTCCCCAACGGTCTCTACGGTCAACGCTAAAAACTCCTGCAAATCAAACATATTGAGATTAGGTCTCTCTAGGTGTACAGTGTGCTGAGAAATTTGAATGTGGTGCAAATAAAGGAACACGTTGCCTTGGATCGGACGAGTTGGTCAGTAAAAAGCGTTTGTAACCGTTTGTTATAAAATGCATATGATTGGAGAGATGTTTTAAAAGTAGAACGCAATGATCCATAATAATTTGCCTCGAAATTGCGTGGTTTTCCTTTTACTTTGCGAACTACCATGGTCGGCCATTTATGGGAGTAAAAAAAAATGGCCGACCGTGTTAGTCGGCGTGGTAAAAGGAAAACCGTGCAATTTTGAGGCATGTTTGTGTGGATCATTGTATTCTACTTTAACAAAATCTTTCTAACCATACGCATTTAGTAATCGTTTCAAAGACCAACTTGACCGATCCAAGGCAACGTGTTCATTTAAAACAATAAATTTTAATTAGATTAGATTAGATAAGGTCAAAGCTAAAAACTCATGCAAGTCAAACATATTGAGATTATTCATTACTGTCCTGAATGACAGTCAAATTTTCTAATCCCGCTGAAGGCAAAAAAATGGGATCTTGGTAAAACGTTGTATACCCAAACTGTACGAAGCAGCATCGAACAAATGCAGAGAGATTCAAATTTCTGTAGTGTCCAGTTGTGAATGCTGTGGCCACAGATGTGGGTTGGTACCCACTTTCACCTCGATGTTGCTGTTTGTTGCTGTTTTCTCAACAACTAGACACTGTATTCAGCTGAAACTTTCACTGGCGAAGTATCTATAGGCCTATTGATAATTTGGCTAATAAATCAGCATTCTTTAGACAAAAACCAATCTATGACCCTACCCTTAAGGACACTGGACAATATTGGTAATTGTCAAAGACCAGTCTTCTCACTTGGTGTATCTCAACCTATCAAATTTTAACAGGTTTGTTATTTTATGCATAGATGCATAAAATAACAAACCTTTTAAAATTTGAGCTCAATTGGTAGTCAAAGTTGCGAAATAATGATGGAAGAAAAAACACCCTTTTCACACGAAGCTTGTGTGCTTTCAGATGCTTGATTTCGAGACCTCAAAATTTAATTCTGATGTCTCGAAATCAAATTCGTGGAAAATTACTTCTTTCTCGAAAACTACGTTACTTCAGAGGGAGCCGTTTCTCACAAAGTTTTATACAATCAACATCTCCCCATTACTCGTTACCAATTAAGGTTGTATGCAAATAAATATTTTGAGTAATTACCAATAGTGTCCACTGCCTTTAAAAAAACAGGTATTTTTATACAATAGTCTTTGTGCATCACATTTTGGTAGCTGTAGCCTAAGCCAGAGCCCGAGTCAAAACAAAAGTTTCTTAGAAGGGCCCATGATTAACTTTACGGACTCAAATTACCTGCATGTCAGCAACGAGAAGTTCCCTGAAGCGGTGCGAGCGATTGAAGAGCTCATTCATAATTTGGAACGACGAGAGGCGGATTTCGGCATGCTCCTCAGCGAGCTGATTGGACAAGAGATGGAAGGCGTGCTCGACATAAGCATCAGAAATCCTTATGGAGTGAATCAAGAAAAAGGATACAATAAAGAGGTGGACAAAAATTACAATTCATTCCTCATGAACTTTACTGTCTGACAATTTAACGTCACTGCAGTTTTGATTGATAACATAAACTATGCCAACCTGCAGCAAGATATTAAGTGGGAGCAGTCTACCCTCCTACTATGTGACCATTCAATATCATCCACTGCAGTTTTGATTGATAACATTTTAAACTATGCCAGCCTGCAGCAAGATATTAAGTGGGAGCAGTCTACCCTCCTACTATGTGACCATTCAATATCATCCACTGCAGTTTTGATTGATAACATTTTAAACTATGCCAGCCTGCAGCAAGATATTATGTGGGAGCAGTCAACCCTCCTACTATGTGACCATTCATACTATGTAAACTATGTCAGCATTAAAAGTTATATCATGTGGTGATCGCCTCCAAGCAGGTGGTCAACCCTCCTACTGTATGACCATTCAATATCATCCACGGCAGGTTTGAGTGATAGATAAACTATGTTAGCCTGCAAAACGATATCATGTGGTGTTCGCCTACATGCAGTTAGTCAACGCTCCTACTGTGTGACCATTCGATATCATCCAATTTGGTTTTGAATGATGCAAGCCTAAAGGGCCACAAATATTCATATTAATTATGTTGTATACTGTCAACCCTCCTACTGTCTGACCATTTAATATCATCCACTGTGGTTTTGAATGATAGATCAACTATGCAAGTGAATGCATCCACACAATACACAGTCAACCCTCCTACCATCTGACCATTTAGTATCACCCTATGTTGTTTTCAATGATTTTGCCAGCCTGCATTATGACATCATGTGCTGAAGACATTTACACAATTAATTGTTCAAAGTCAACACTCCTACCGTCTGACCATTTCATGATTGATAGCATCCACTTTTACGATACTTAAGTCAGAATTTTACCTGCATATCTTCTTGAGTTGTTTTAGAGGTTTTTCCTCAAGGCTTGGGCTCCCTGAGTGTGTCATATCTTCCACTAGTTTATCAAGTTGTTCACAGAGGGCGCTGTCCAGCTGGCTGGGCCGATGCTGTTTAGTGCCATCCTTTCCAATACTTTTCAACATTTCAATGTTCTGCGTTAGGGGAAGAAAAAAAAAAGATTAATATGCACATTAAAAAAAAAGACAATGAAAATTAATTGGCCAACCCATCATGGCGCCCATGCCAATTTCCTTCAATAAAAAATAAATAAATGGTCGCAACGTCAGCTGAATCTCGATACAAGTTTTTGCAAGATACAATGTTTTGCAAAATCGAGATGCAGCTGACGAAACAATTTCATGAAGATTTAGAATAATTTAGAAGAAAAATAAATAAAAGGGAAATAAATTGTGATTCTTTTCAATTTAAAAACCTTTATTAATAACCTTAAATATTAGGCTTTTATAGAAACTAGAAAGTGGCGGTCAGATGGAAGTTTTTGCAAATGAAAAACAAGCCTGACTGAGTCTGCCTCTCCTGAGTAGCGTTAAAGAGTATATTATTAAAACTAAGCATTATTCAAATGAGATTTTCCTTTTGCAGTTTTGGCAAACTTTAAAAATTAGTGAAAAACTGGTGGCGGGGAAATCAAAATCCAGTGGTGGGGATATGGTAACTTTCCCCATAAAACTACTAACTAAACTCATATTGTATTTTATACGTGGAACTTCAATCAATCATACAGTTTTCAATCATTTCAAAATTCAATATACATCGCCCCCAGAGTCACCGGCTGGGTCTAATGTCACATGTGTGCTACTAGTACTAGTAGTGTATAGTAATATCACTACTGGTTAAGGTTAAATTGTACACAAAAACTGTGATAACTCGTCATTTAATTTACTAGTCTTTGTATTTTATTTCAATATAATTTCGTAAAAATATTCACCCTATTTTAATTGCCAACTACAAAGGAAGTTACCAGCTAGCTACTTCGGATATTTCCTCAGCTGGGAACAGAATCAAAATCGCCAGAAATCCGCAACATTCCTCGCATACCTCCCTTGCACAATCCAGTGAAATGTTCCGAGTTTTTGTTACACTATTTTGTGTGCACGGAAATCCTTTCATGATTGTCTACTCGCCTTCTGGACCCATTGCTTTGAACACGATTCCAGACATTCGGTCCGTAAGCATCGTAGGAATACATTTATATGTCCCCCGTATCAATCCCGTCATGCAACTGATGATCAGATTGCTGCAACGTGATTGGTCAGTTGGTTTAAAGCGTAAAAATTCAACAGCGAAGATTTCAACAGAATTCTGCCTGTTTTGTGAGTTGTCGGGTCTCCGTTTTCATCCGAAAATCATCGGTTAATTTGGCTTTGTTTTGAGATTAGAATACTTGTATAGAAGAAGTGAGACTTGGAAATAGTAAATCTTTAGTTTTGGAACTCATCGGATCGTCACAAAATGGTGAAAACAAACGGGAAAGGGCCGCAGGAAAAACACATTCAAGTGTTTGTCCGGTGCAGGTAAGTGACTGACACAGAGATATCGACAGTGTTGAATGAATCAAAAACGACTCCACTCTGTTGTTTTGACATTTCTTTTTCAAAATATAAAAATATAGTTTATTGGATGATTTTCAAGGTTTCATTTCAATTTTTATCATTTAATTTAAAACATAAATAATAATACATTAAATTCAAGTTTTTTTAAAATTAAATTATCTCTTTCAGGTTTTTTTATTTAAGTTTATATTGAAAATGAGTGCAATGCTACTTTTGTTATCTAATTACAATTTGAAGTATCGGGACGGAAGTATCAAAGCTCAAACTTTTCCCCATTTTAATTTTTGTTTGTAATTTTGTATTTCTACTTGTAATTTTTGTAGGCCCTATTATTATTATTATTAACCATAAATTATTATTTTTAAACTTGTAAAAATGAATTGAAATGTGGAAATGGATTGGAAGTGTATGTAGAAATTATAAACAGATGATGATTGAATTTGAAAATGCTGTCGGAAATATATGCCTCATCTTTTTTAATCAATTTGAATATTACAACGTCATTCAATAAATATTTATGCATTATTTATTATTTTACAAGTTAATGTTATACAATAACAGTCTATTTTTTTATTAGAAAAAAGTATGAAAACAAAGTCAAATTCCTAATTTATTAATTAAAAAAAAAGACTATTTTAAATATTTGTTGGTCCTGTATTGAGTTGAGGCCTACACAGAATTATCAATCAGAACAATATTGAAAATGGTTAAAATAAATGCCATGCTTCCCAATGCCAAGCTTCCAATACCAGATTTACAGCTTGAACCATAGACCTTATCGCAAATACCAATGCGCAAGCGCAGACTGTTGAATGAGGTGCATTGTTGGATAGATATGGATCAAATTTGGATACCAGCAAGACCACAATGCACCTAATTCCAAGCTTTACGCGCGCGCCCCGGTATTTGCGAAAAGGTCTATGGAGGAAGGAAGAACCCACACTCTTCTGATGAGATCAAAAACACTGGTCAGCTCTACAACTCAACAGGCATCCCGCGTGCAATTTTTCAGCTCGCACCATAAACAGTTGCCAATTCTTCACGGCAAGTAGGGATTCATGTCATGGCCAAAAACTGGGTCTACAAAAGCGGTACCAAAACCCTTTTAAATCTTAGTCTCAGACTTTGTTTTCTTGTTGTCTTCCTGTCTACAGGCCAATCAATGAAAGTGAGAAGAAGAGAGGATCCCATAAAGTGGTGGAGGTCAACAAAAACAAGAAAGATGTCCATGTTAACGTTGAGGTGGCTGAGAAGTCATCCACTAAAACTTTCTCTTTTGATAAGGTACATCACTTCTGAAGAAATGAAACATTTGAGATCTTTAGAATTTCCAAATTAAAGTTTCCAATTGAATTGCAAAACATAAATAAAAAACTTAGTTTTAAAGAATTTTTTACATTTTTAAAACAATTTTGTAATGATTATTTTTTCAATTAACAAAGTTGAAAGCAGACCATCTGAATATCTGATGCCAAAATGCATTTGGGTTAATGATTTAGATGTAAGGCACTATATAACATCTTTTTATTAATATTATTATTTATTTTATAATTTTATATTGTTTTGTTATCCAGGCATTTGGCCCCAAAGCCAAGCAGATTGAAGTGTATAAGAGTGTTGTCCTTCCTACCCTGGATGAAGTACTCATGGGTTACAACTGTACAGTATTTGCGTAAGTCAACAACAATTATTTTTAATATATTTCACTTACATTTTCAGAAGTCCTGAATTATTCCCAAAGTACAACTTTAAAAAGTTATTTTCAAATAGTAAACCACACGGGAAACTGACTGGGTCAATTTTTAATAATTTTGGGCTGAACAAAGTAAAGTTTACTTACCCAATCGGTGTCCCTTGTGGTTGACTTTTTGAAATTAAAAATGTGCATCCCCTTTAGGTAATCCTCTGGCTGCCGTTTCCCAAGTTGTATCACAAACAGGGCGGCTAACGGTTGTATGGCTTCTGACTGGCACACCCAAACAAAGATATTGCCAAAGTAGGGAGTCCAGCAACAAACAATGTTGGGCTACATAGCTCAGTTGGTAAAACATTGGCATGTTAATCTGGGGGTCGTGGATTCAAATCCCGCTCCAGTCACATTTGCTTGGTTCTACCCCAAATCAGAAAAATTGTTGTATTTTCACAAATTTTGTCTTTTGCTCCTTTGGTTTTTAGATATGGTCAGACAGGAACTGGCAAAACTTTCACAATGGAAGGAGACAGGACACCAGACCCAGCAATGTCTTGGGAAGAGGTAAAGGGGGAAAGCAGAAGTTGCAAAAATTGTTTTCAATATTGTCTTAAGAGACCTTTAAAATATTTTCTTTCTGTCCTATCCGGGGCATACCAAATGGTTTTCTTGTCCTAAACAAATTATTTAAAAATTAAGTAAATAACTAAATTAAAATATATTTTTTCCATACCAGTCGCAATTGAATTCTCACATATAATCTGCCAGCAACTCGGGTGTATTTGCCCGATATGCTAGCTTGTCCATGGGGAAAACCTAATCACAAACTGTTAAAACTAAAAGTGAATTATATTAAATCACTCCTGAACTGTTCTCTTAGTGTGTTTTTTAACCTGCATGTTAACTCTATCTGTTATAACTCCATCGGTCTTTTTGACAGTATTGAAATAAATGTGAATTGAATTTGATTGGAAAAGTTGTACGTGATGACTTTGTTTTTTTAAACTAATTAAACTGCAGCTAAAAACCTACCACCAAATTTCAATCTTCCACTATTTCCTGGTAGGACCCACTGGCCGGTATCATCCCTCGCGCCATGCATCAGATCTTTGAGAAGCTCCAATCCCAAGAGGTGGAGTTCTCTGTCCGAGTCTCCTTCTTAGAGTTGTACAACGAGGAGCTGTTTGATTTGCTCTCGGCTCAGGAGGACACCCAGAGACTCCGCATCTTTGAGGACGCTGCTCGCAAGGTAAGTTTTGGTTCTTCATATATAGCGAGGGTTCTCCCCCAAGGATTTGTCAAAACTGTTCGGGCAGTCCAAGCCTGGAGTTTCATCTCTGATAGGATATAATAAGGATAGCCGTGTTGGGCTTATTGATGGAAAAAACCCGAACTAAATCATAAATTTTGTAGCACTTAAAGACAGTGGACACTATTGGTAATTACTGAAAATAATTATTAGCATAAAACCTTACTTGGTAACAAGTAATGGGGAGAGGCTGATAGTACAAAACATTGTGAGAAACGGCTCCCTCTGAAGTAACGTAGTTTTCGAGACAGAAGTATATTTCCACAAATTCGAGCACAGCCTGTTTGTTTTATGCATATAAAATGTTGAGATACAGCAAGTGAGAAAACTGGGCCCAGTTTCATAGCGCTGCTTAACAGTAAGCAAATTTGCGTGCTTACTGTAGCAAAAAAATTTGCTTAAGCCTTAGCATATTTCACAGGTTAGCAGAAAAATTGGGTGGCCATATTGCGTGTTTACCGTGGATTTGCATTGTGACGTCATTTATTTTCGTGCGGTAAGCACCGGAAGGTTAGCATGCCTTTTCGTGTGTTTATGGTTAGCAGCGCTATATAATAGAAATTGCAGAGTAAGCACAAAATTGGCAGCTAAGCAGCGCTATGAAATCGGGCCCTGGTCTTTGACAATTACCAATAGTGTCCACTGTCTTTAAAGACACTGTTATTAGACAAACTGCATGAGGTTTCGTAGCAACAACTACTTCATCAGATGAAATGAAAGGGACAAACTAGGGACTCAATCCTGTAACTAATTTTTGAGTCGCTGTAATTTCCAATTATAAAAGGAGATTCTGTTATAAAAGGAGGAATTCTCAATTTTCATGTTAAAACGAAGTAAAAGAACAAAATCTAGCACGCAGCCAGCTGACTACTAATTGCTTGTTGATATAATGTTTTTTTTCCTTCAGGGCTCCGTTGTTATCCAGGGTCTAGAGGAGGTTGTTGTACGCAATAAGAGCGAGGTCTACGCCATCTTAGAGAAGGGCGCCGCCAAGAGACAGACTGCCGCAACTCTCATGAATGCCCACTCCAGGTAAAGATAAATACGCTGTTCATTGATGAAATCATTAAATTTCAAAACATATCTATCAGGGTGAGATCAGTGAAAATTCCTAACAACTTACAGGCCTGAAAAACTATTACAAAATACACAAAAGTATTGAATACTCACAGATTACCATGATTCTTGGAGTTTTAGTGATGGAATTGGAGCTTGGTCCACAGTCCACACTGAAAATAACCACAGAGAACATTCAGTAGCTTTTAAAAAGTAACCTCATGTAGCCGATGATCAGTCAGCCTGGATCTTTCTGTATTGGTCTTTAAAAACAACCCATTAAAGCCTTAAGACATTTTTCCCAACATAAGACCTCAGTCTCCCAATATCCTCTCCGTTGTCGCTCAACAACACCAACTTGTTTGGACCAAGTGACCAGCATTTGTTATTTAGGCAAGGCCCTCAGTCCTTCCGAATCCTTCATTTGAACTATAACAGCTGTACCTTTTTGTAGAAAATTACTGCCGTCGATTTCACCAAACTTTTCCTAACGTAGGATTAATCTTAGGACGGTTCAGTTACGTATCCAAATACGTAGGACGAATTGAATTCATCCTAAGTTAGGACGGGTTAGGACGGGTTACCCGTCCTAACTCGAGTTAGGATTAATCCTAGCGTTTCGTGAAATCGGCCGCAGGTGTAATAAGAATTGTCTGAATTGGCTCTTACTCTTGTTTCCTAACTTGTTTACATCTTGCAGTCGATCCCACTCCGTTTTCACTGTCACCATCCACATTAAGGAGAACTCCGTAGACGGTGAGGAACTGGTCAAGACCGGTAAACTCAACCTGGTTGACTTGGCTGGCAGCGAGAACATCGGTCGCTCTGGGGCTGTGGACAAAAGGGCCAGAGAAGCAGGTAAGTCTAGCCCTGTCAGAATGATGAACCAGAAGTTGAAAAAAGTTGTGTTCCAGATTGTCTGAAATTTTGAAAGCAGGACATCAAACCAAGTTTGCCCTTAAATGTTTTAGCGACTGGCCAGTGGGACCAGTTGGCTTGTCGTTTCACTAGAGTCTGTCACATTTTACACAACATGTAGTCAATATTTCACTTTATATTAGGGGGTGCATTTCTACACTGAACCAGCCAGCCAGAACACTTTGAAATTGTTTTGGCTGACCCTCAGATCTTTCAACTAACATTTAGCCAGGGGACCACTGCTAATGAAGAGCTCTGCCAACAAGTGTGGTATACTTTTTTATGGTATTATCCTTCTTAATGAAAATGTGTCCATATGGAATTTTCTTAACCACAGGTAATATTAACCAGAGTTTGTTGACCCTTGGCCGTGTGATCACTGCACTCGTAGAACACGCTCCACATATCCCATACAGGTAAGAAAAAGTAAGATTTTGGTGGCCATGTCTTCCACCTCTGATACCCTGGTTCAAGCCCCACTGGTAGCACTGTGTGTTCTGGGTTTTCAGTCCCTACCCGACTTGGTGGGTTGTTCCTGGAGTATGTCTCTGCCGCATCTAAAATCTGAAAACTTCATTCCTTGTTTTTTCTCCATTGTGTTTTTTGGCTAGTTCAGTAATTAAGTTCCCTTTTCTGTGAGTCCTTGGCTTCACACAAAAAAAAAAAAAAAAAATGGAAAAAGGATCACAGCCTTTGTGTATAACCACACCAACAACCAAAAACAAAAGGCAAAAGACTTAACAGATAATACTCTCTCGTCTAAATAAAACTGCAAATAGCACAAATATCCAACGAGGCAAAGTATCAACCTCTAAATACTTTTTTCTTAATTTTTCTTCAGAGAGAGCAAGTTGACCCGCCTTCTTCAAGACTCTCTCGGTGGACGCACCAAGACGTCTATCATTGCGACCATTTCTCCCTCCGTCTGTAACGTAGAGGAGACTTTGAGTACCTTGGACTACGCTCACCGCGCTAAGAACATCACCAACCGACCCGAGATCAACCAGAAACTCACCAAGAGAGCCCTCATCAAGGTTTGTCCATCTTTTGATCTTAAGATCTCAGAAAATGTGAATTGAGAAGTATTTTCATGTTTTGTGTAGTGTCGTGCCGTGACAAATTTTGGGAGATTTAAAACTGATATTTTTGGAAGTGAAATGATTCTCCAAAGAAAAAATGCATACGATCGAAAGCTGCTGTACCTCTAAGCAAGTCTTTATTTGTTTGCCATACATTTTAGGAGTGATTACACTTATACCTTCCCTTTAACAGAATCCTTTTGTGTTATTGAAATACTGTAGGAATACACAGAGGAGATAGAGCGTCTTAGGCGTGACTTACTAGCAAACCGAGATAAGAACGGAATCTACCTTGCAGAAGAACACTACAGGTAAAAAAAGTAACCGTTTACAACTTGCCTTAATTATTTCTGTTGTCAACACACATCAATGTTTTGGTCACATGCAAACGCTTTGTGACACTTGGTTGTTAACAGTTCCATCACTACTCAGAAGAGATTTTTACATGATGTTACCGCAGACCTCTTTTAGCAAAGTTTCAAACTCTACATTTACATTGTGTTAAACCAGGTCTATGGAAGAATCTATTGCAAGCCAGCGTCTCAGCATCCAGGAGAAGGAAGAGAAAATTGCTGCTTTGTTAGATGAGATTGTCAAGGTAATATAAACTTTTTAAATTTTAATTTACACTTTTTAAAGACAATTTCACAGTATGCTTGGCAGCTTTTCCAATGTTTACTGCGTGCCTTACAAGTTTGTGAAGAAAATGAAAAATTGAGGGGGAAAAAAGTAACCAGTGAATAGAGTGTGATATATACCTTCCAGTTTTTTCTAAGCAGAGAAATGTGTTAAGCATAATATCTTCTGCATGGAAGCTGATTAAAACTACATGCTATAACTTCTGCTAGGATTGACTGGTACCCCTATATGCAAACCCAAAAACTAAATACAAAACATTGAAACTCTATTTTTTTTCTTTTTTTGTAGATCAATGAGATTTTGACCGAAACTAAAGATGATCTTGAGGAAACAAGTAATGAGTTAGAATCAACAACCAAAACGTTGGTTCGTACAACCCACACCCTGCACAAGACAGAAACGGTAAGCTTTGATAACTTTCAATGTGATTTAGTTGACTTTAATTCCTGTAATGTATAAAACCCATAAACGCTACACAAATTAAGGTGATGTACAATGCACAGCAAACAGAAAAAAATCTTAACAGCAGGATGATATGTTCAAAAGGCAGGGTGGTGAGAAAATCAAAAATAAGATTTGAAACTCTGCATCGGAAAATACTATCAGGTGAGGTTTGAAGAGATGCCATTTACATAGATCTTTCTTTTGGTTGTTCTGAGAACAACCAGTGGTTTAACAACTTGGTATTTCGATCAGTACGCTGTGATTGCCTTTTGGGGGGAATGTTTCATGCATTGAAAACATTCATTCAACTTACATTTATTTCCATACTTCATGAGAACAGTACAAAGAAATATTTTAAAGGAGTAAACAATAGACAAAGCTATTTAACAAGGCAGAGAAATATAAATAAAAAAGGTATGGAGGCATCATCTGGAAGCCGAGGCTTGTGGTGAGATGCCCGAGGACAGACAAACATAGAACAGGGACAAGAACGTACGGACAGTCTAGAACAAAGACAGAAATGATGAAGACAATGTTATGCATTTACAGGATCTCCGTGTGACAACCAAAGACCGCAACCAACAGAAGTATCTGGTGGAGGAACATGTCAAAGTGGAAGACAAATTGGCCTACGAAGCTAAAAAGGTAGGGGCCTACTGCTTCTCTGCACTTCTTAAAGAGGGGGGGGGGGGGTTGATTTTACTCAAAATTCAAATCTTAAAAAAAATCAAAATCTTAATCAAAATCGAAGAAAAAAAAAAAAACATGTTGGAATTTTGTAATTTCCTCTTTTTGTTGAAGTTACAGTTACATACCTGCTTGATAGAACAAGATGTTACAACTGTGTCCGAGATCAAGGCACTTACTAGTAATAATAAGCAGGATTTATACAGCGTCCAACATCAAACCAGTTACTGAGTGCTTTACAACAGAACAGGATATCTCTTACACTGGGATTAATTCTTGTAACTTCATTTCGGATTCTAGCTTTTGACAGTGGCAGAGGACAGCACAACCGATCTTAAAGGTGTCCACGCTAAACTAGATCGTAAGCGAGCTGTAGAGTCACACAACGCGACGGTACAAGAGACGTTTGAGGCCAATTTGGATGACCAACTGAAGACGGTGCAAGACTCCCTGGGCTACTTTGGTGATGTCCTGCAACATCGCCAATCTGCTGCTCAGGATAACTTCAGTAAGCAGCTTTTGAAATTTGAAAACAGCTTTTGAAAGCTTAACTCGTACTGTTCACTGTACAACACTCTTTTTGCCTAGGCCCATGTGGAACTTGTTGGGACATTCAATGCACATCCATTATTTACTCACTGGCAAACAAAACCCAACAAACTGTACACTGTTGGAAAGTCATTCTCATTGGCAATTATTGAGCACCGGACTCAAGTTGTGGTGTTTTTTATTTGAGCAGTGTGGGTTGGAGTCCCAGTCATGACACTTGTGTGCTTAAAGCAAGACCAACAAATTCAAACAGGTTTGGCCAATGAACGACCCTTTTGACATCTAAGTGAGGCTGCCCTACTGATATGACATCATTGCGCATAAGGTCTATTGTAATATAACAGTAAAAGAAAAGACACGTTTGAGTGTTTTTGTTTTTGTATTTTTTTCAAATTAATGGAGGAACCATTATATATTTATTTCTGCAAATTACAGAGGAACTGGTGTCCGTGCAATCGACTGAGGTTGACAGTATGCAATGTCAGGTTACCAGCATGATTGACAACCTGGAGGGTCAGGTGGTTGCCATGACAACTGGCAGTCAACAGTCATGTGACAGCTGGAAAGAGTGGAGCGAGAGAACTTGCGGAAAGATGGTGGATTTTAAGGTATGCATTTTTAAATCTGCATTCGATGAATTGTGTTGTAATTGTTTATACTTTAATACAGTTTCGTAACTTTTTTGTCCTGTGAATATAGTGAATTTTTAGTGTAACAAATGCATGATGTTGGCAGAGTTGTTGTTTAGTAACATTTCACCCCGCCTCTGGAACTCTCTGCCTCAACATCTCTAATTTCTTCAGACTAGCCTGTATACATATCGAGTGGAATTTTCTTCTTATTCTAGACTGGCGCCTTTGAATGTCAAACGGATAAAATGCGCTTTATAAATGCTGTAGTAGTAGTCGTATTTTTGTTGGCAGCACGTCTTAGTTCCAATAAGAACTTGTCTTGGGACTTATCTTTTCCTTAACCTCAGTTTGTTTTAGTTTTAAAAAAATTAATTACGATTCAATCTGACAGGACAATCACAAAACCGAAGCAGAGAGTTTCCTCACGGCGTCACACCTACCACTATTGAAGAAACACCAGAAGATGCTTGAGGAACACTCGGAGAGAGTGACTGAATGGAATAAGCTCGTTCAAACACAGGTATGTAAAGGCTCACAAAGTCTCTGTAACAATCAAGCATTTAGGACACAGGCATGCAACTTTTCAGCTGATTTTCTCTTTTTCTTTTCAAAATCATTGTACAAAAGATAAGTGTGAACAGCCATTTCCTCTTCTTTTTTTTGCAATAAGACAGTTGCATGTCTGAGGACGTTTTTTTTAATTTGATCATTTGAAACTGTAAGGCGCTCTAGAGTGCAGATGACATTCTTTCCTATACTGCACACACTTGATCTACTCCATTTCCTATTCTCAAGTCATACTAAATTCTGGGAATAAAACTGACTTGTAGGCTAGGTTTTTCACCTTTGAGTTTTTAGGCCATTTTCATTTTACAAAGGGCACTTCCATTGGAAATTCTTTAAGTCTAAGGGAAATGTATTGAGGGGGGCCCGAAGGCCAAGACAAGGGGCAATACAGAGGCCATGATTATGTAAGTGGTTGAAGTAAATGAGATTTATTTCTTTATCTTGTTTTTAGATTGCCTCTCAGATGACCGCTGTGGAGACCTTCGTCCAGAGTTACTACGACCAGCTCGACTCTCTGTCCTCCCTCGTGGGAGCCTACATCAACAACCAGAAAAAGGTCAATCAAGGTCACCAAGAGAGGGCAGCAAACATGCTTGCCGCACAACGACAGGCGTCTCAGGTAATAGTTGCATTAGTTTTTGAAACATTTTATAAGTTAGAAACCTGATTTAAGGAAGAAAAAGTTTTGTTGCAAAAAATACTTAATCGCCTGACGTTTCAACCCTAACAGAGTCTTTCTCGCAGGCTAAATGACAACTTAACAAACCTGAACAGGTAACTAAGGCCGTGTCCGAATTGGCAACTTTGGCTACAGCTACGGCTAGATCAGCGCGTCTGTCAGTGTTGAAGAATAGCAGACACGCGCGCCCTAGCCGTAGCTGTAGCAGAAGTCGCCAATTCGGACATGGCCTATTAGTGTAACAAAAGCAGTGAAGTGGAAAGACATGAATAGAGAGGGAGAGAGTCAGAGAGCACACAGACAAAAGCAAGGGGTAAACAATGAATAGGGAGACAATTATTATTTGTTGATACATTATTGCTAATTTTGCTTTTTTTTTTTCTAACTTGACAGAAAATGAAGGCCGACTTGCTTGCCAAGGTGTCTGGTGCCATGCAAGAGCTTTTGGATGAACAACATGAACAAAATACCGCAGATGTAAAGGAGGTAGGGACCCAGATATAACTTTCTCCTCTTTTCAATAGCAGCAATATGCAACTTTCTCAAGTCATGTACTGGGATTGCTCGAAGTAAAGGTTTGGTAATCACTGTTAAAATGACAAGCAAAAAAAAAATATATATGCTTTTATTTTGATGTGTTTTTTATTTCAATCTAGATGACAGAGAGCTACCTTGGTCTGGTGGAGGGAGCTGATACAGCCAATGATGAAGTCAAAGGGTAATTTGATATTAATAATAATTAGGCATTTAAATAAGGCGCTTTAAAACCGTTGTATCAAAGTGCCTTTGGATACTATTGGTAATTACCCAAAATAATTGTAAGCATAAAAACTTACTTGGTAATAAGCAATGGAGCTGTTGATAGTACAAAGCATAGAAACGGCTCATTCGGGGCACACAGGTTGCTGATTATTCAAATCAACAATTTCTATTCTCCCAGGTACCCATTTACTCCTAGGTGGAATGAAGCAGTTATTGTTAAGTTTCTTGCCTAATGACACAAGGTATCGCGGCTGGAATTCAAACCCACAATCTAACTACTCATTAGCCATCAGACTTTAGTTTGATATGCTGGACCACTCGACTACGAAACTGCAACTTTTTGTACCTCCAATGAAATTGTTTGCATGGTCTTGCCGAAGACATTCTAGACATGCATGAACAATGGTTCTCTCTTCCTTGCGTACAAGTTATTTCTGAGGCATATGTTCCCTCTGCTTAAACTAATAAACAGAATAAGTTATAGTTTTTGGAAAAACTTATGATTTTTATTTTTTTTTTCTAGGTGTTTGACAGAATTCAGAGAAATGTCCGAGACATTTGCAAGTCAGTACGTTGAGGGTTCTGAGTCACTGGAAGCATTGACAAATGAACACACGACTAAGGTATGTTCGAATTCATAAGAAAATGACCCAGATTGCAGAGTATGGCTTTCAAAACCGAAGAGAAGTGTATGTGGATAAGCAACCTTCGCACTTTAAAGCATTTGCACTCCAAAGCTTTCACGCTTTTCGCTCGCAAGCTTTTGCGCTCATAGTTAAGGTGTTTTTTTTTTTTCAACATCTTATCACATCCCTGATCTATGGGCGTAGCAACAAAGCAAAGAAAAAAGTGTATATTTTAACAAACTCTTGGTTTGTGTTCCCCTTCTCAGAGTCAAACCTACATCACAGAGACAGAGCAGAGTCGGGTTCAGATCCAGTCTTCAATCCAGCAGCATCTCGAGGAGGACATCTCAAGGCAAGCGTCTCAAACCACCAAGATGACTGAGTCTGTTTCATCACACATGACACAGCTCGCTCAGCATGTCGCTGACTCAAATCAGAAGGCAGAGGTACGGAAGTATTTAATCTCAACTCTTTGTCTCAAGTGAGGTCTGTATTGTGGGTGACAAATTCCTCTAATAGAAATCTCTATCGTGGGGTGTCATGGCTGAATGGTTTAGAGCATCACGTTCACGTTCTGGTGGTGAGGTCATCGGGGTGTGGGTTTGAATCCCGGTCATGACACTTGTGTCCTTGAGCAAGACACTTCACTATAATTGCTTCTCTTCACCCAGGGGTATAAATGGGTACCTGTTAGGGTAGAGGTTGATATTGTGTTTAAAAGTGCCTTTGGTGTGCCACAGCAGCTCAAGGCTGTATACTCGCCAAAGAAACATTGACTAGAGCAAGACTTGAACCTACTACCTTTAGATTAACATACCAACTGAGTTATTTAGCCCTATGTTGGCAGTCTCCCTATTTTGTATCTTTGTTCGGGGTTCCAGTCAGAAGTTGTTCAACCTGTAACTGCCGTATAGTCAGGGTTTACACCCAAATTTACTCAACAAATTTTAACAACCAAGTCGATTTTATTGTTTAAGGTTTTACACCATACTGTCACATTCAGACCACGGATAGTCTGTCATAGACTGCTGCGCTCCATCAGTTCAAACCTGTATCAACAACTGTTGTAGCTCCAGCCCATATTTTTTACCAGAATCAAACACACAACAATGTCTACACACACAAAATTCACAGCTGAGATGTTTCCACAATAAGATTCATAAACCTCTAAAACCGTTTCACAATCACAGACGATTCTCAGCACAGTCCGACAAAGTTCGCAGGATCATCAACAAGATCTGACCGCTCAACACACCAGATTGACCAGTACACTCGACGAGTGGACCCAGCAATCGGTCAAGGAATCAAAGGACATCGGAGACAGCGTGTGTGATCTCAGGATAAAGTTCACCGATGTCGAAGGTTTGGCTGAGACCTTCTTGAAAGAAGACCTCAGGCTGGACATCCCCACGGGTAAGAACTCAAAAGCCCTTATTTTGTACAAAGCTGTTGAGCAGAAAGTGCTGTTTGGCAAAAAGTGCTGCTGAGCAAATGCTTTTGCTAAGCAAAAAACAATAATGGAAGGGAGGTCATGAAATTGTTAATGACATGGCTGGTAAATTGTTTTCTGTTTTTTGATTACTCAGGTGTCACTCCAAAGGTTCGTCGGTTTAGCTACCCTCGTATGCTGACCCGAACTGATCCCCATCACGTCCTCCTCAAGAACCAAGGACTCGACAAGACGATAAATGAAGCGGTTAATGTGCCACTACCAGACACTTTCATTGAAGAGGTAGGTATTCTACTAAGTCAAATTTTCATGGGTTTTTGCCCCTTGTTCTTCTTGTTCGTAGGCGCCGGAGCACCACAGATCTTCACGTCAGAAACACTGCTTACCAAAGAATTCTGGACAATACTGCCCATAAGCATGTTCTTTCAGGAGGCCATACATGCACGGAGTTCCATTATTTAACAGTGCCGTAAAATTGGTCCCAGATAATAATAATTTAAAAAAATCACAATAAAGAAAATTATTTAAAGAAAAGTAATTGTTGGATTTCAAAATCATATCTAAATTTCCAAAATCGTTAGTTTCTTGGCCATTGTTGATTTTTATATAATTCGTACATATAACAAACAAGATAGCTGTAATTGGGAGTTTAAAGGCTGTATGCTTGTTTCGCTTGCAGATTTTTAACAGATTGTGTACATACCTCAAATATACTAAGCGGTCCAAAACTAAATCCTGATTAATATTTCAGGGGAAGGGTGAAATTTGGTTATGCAATGATCAGCACTTGTGGTTTTAACAATTGTGTCACTCAGAGGAAAAGACGTCCGCTTTTGTGTCAAGTATGAACCTGGTTTTATAATTGTACACTAGCAAGCAATGATAGCAACTGAATCTTTAATTTTCCTATGTTGTTTCATATATTCAAGATTATTGTTAAACCTCTTTACAGATTGAGCAAGAAGACACCAAGAGTGTTACCACGGAAACCATGTCAGTAAGCGACGAGAAGACATCAGATGACAATGTCTCAGACAGCTCCGTTGGATCTTTAGTCATTGTAAGTTTAAAATAATTTGATGGCGTTATGGTGTTGTGTTTCATAACAGCTGTAAATAAAACCAAAATGTATTTGTCCAGCTAAACGCATTTCATAGTTTTTATAGGAATTTTTCTGATTTTTCGATGAAAAACAAACTTGCTGATGAAAATGCAAAATATAAATTGCTAAGCAAAGTGTGATGTCACAGTACAAAACACTATGGCGAAATGAGACAACTTAACTCTGAGCTTCGTGAACTCCAGCCCTGGTCAAACTTTGAAATATGCAAACAAATCAAAATAAAAGAATTTGGAAATAATTTATATATTTATTGTTTCTGTCTTACAGGAGGATAGTAAAGAGAATTTCCCCAAACCCTTGAAGCAGAAAACCAAGACGGTCAAGACCAAGACTATAAAGAAGAAAATACCAAGGGATAACAGCGCCACTCGAACACCCACATCTCGTCTGCCCCTCAGGTCCCATAACACCCCTCACTGATAAATGGTATGATCATTTATAGAATACTGTAATAAAGTTTTGGGGTGTTTTTGTTTGCAGAAAGGGTTTTTAGATGGTGAGTTTAACTGAAACAAAAGTGGCCCTAAAGGTTAGTCTACTTTTAAACGCTCTGTTGTAATGAGATGGGGGGGAGACATTTTTGCGAGAGTTTGTGTCACTCTGTAAATAATCTCTTTGGTCATGTCATTATCTATCGAATAGGCCTTACAGGAAATTAAAAAAAATCTGTCTTTTTTTACTGAGCTTCTAACGAAGTGAGATGATATAAAACCAACTTAGATGTGAATTCAAGTAGTCAAACATTTCATCCTGTGATAATAATAAGCGAAAAATGTTAAATGATTTATAACATCAAAAATGTGATGGGATCTCTTTTATAATCATGAGTTATGTTTCATCAGCTGTAAATATTAGCAGTTTATTATTATTATTATTATTATTATTATTATTATTATTATTATTATTATTTTTTGGTGGGGGTGGGATGGAAGAAAGCTAACTGCTTCATGAATACTATGTCTTTTTAATGAGCTATATTGAAATGTAAATAAAGTTAAAATTAGGGAGGTAAAAAAAGAGTAATTTTAAATGTACTAAAGGATTAGGGAGAGGCCATTTATGGTACAGTCTCGGATATAAATCTATCTGAGATCTTTGTAAATTTCTCTGTAAACAAAGCAGGCTTGATCAGACAAACCGCAAATTAACTTTGTCTGTTACGCCTGCATTACGTCAGGATAGACGCCATCATTAACAAGGCATTTTGGCTACGAGTGTATCACGCATAGCTAGGCGTTTGCATTTTCAAAAGAACGCTCTAAAACATTTTGTTGAAACTTTCCATTGTAAATATATTTCGGGAATGTTTTTACATACTGATCCTTCTTAATCTGATCGATTAAAATGTTTTGATGTTTTTGCGCATCCCCACATGTGACAAGAGAGGTGCATGAAGATTCAACTTGCTGATCCAGTTCGTGGCGGGGAACAGAATTTGAGAAAAATTTGTTTATTCCTTACAAATCATTCAACTGTGTTGCTAGTAAAAAAAAATCAAGGCTTTAGAGAAACTTTTTGTTTAATGCGTAAACACTCTTAAAAATAATTTATTTTTTCTTCCTCGGGTAGATGTTTTTTTTAACTGAATGTACTTTTCTTCATCCTTATGCAAATTTCAATCTATACAATTTTTCAGTTGCATAGTAACAATAGTTTTTTTGCAGTAAAGTGATGAAAAGTTGGAACAAATGCTTTGTAAAATTGCCTTGTTATTCTATGAGAGCCATGTTACAACTTTTTTTGGTAGATTTATGGTTGTGCATTGCTTAGTCAAGTGAAATTCAATAATAATTGTCAGCTGGTATTGTAAACTAAATAAAAAATGTAACCATAAACGATTTTGATGTCTGTAGGTTTTCTTGGTTGTATTTTCCTCACATGATCCCTCATAGCCAATAGTGACTGAAGCCCAGTTCATACTCCCTGCGAATGCAATATGAAGTTTGAAGTCGCAAGTTCACAACGAATAGTTCGCAAAAGTGTAGCTGTGCTGTACAACTGCGAAGCATTCACTTGGAAAACAGCCATGTGGTGTCAAGCTGCGCATTTGCAGGAAGTATGAATCGGGCTTCAGTTGATATTTTTCCCAGTATTCCCGGTTCATGCGAATGCAAATGCGAAGTGAATTTGACGTTACAACCCTCCTTTCGCAGCGATTTTTCGCAAGTGAGTCGAGCAGACTTCAACTGCGTTCGCATTCGCAGGAAGTATGAACCGGGCTTAAGAATTTGATATAAGTTAGACAAGTTACATGGATTCCTTTGCACACATAAACAGGCGTAATACTCCAGTCCAAAGGGCAAAGCAGTTTTGTCAAGACGGTCGCAGTTTTCACTTCAAAAAAAGAACAGAGTAACCCCAAGTGTATACAGTAGACCTACACACTGTAACTGCACTCTGTGCTTAATATGTGCATCTCACACAGAGCATGACACTGGACTTCTAATAATAATAGACTGTTTTTATATAGCGCTTTTCACACCCGGAGGGTGTCTCAAAGCGCTTCCACTATTATTACCCCTGGTCACTGAGCCTTAATTCATTCCTTAAACCATCTCAGCTCCCAGGGGAGTAGCCTGTGCGGCGATACTCGACTAAACCAATCACAAGAACCATCTCTGCCCTCACAGGTACCCATTTACCCCTGGGTGGAGAGAAGCAATTATAGTTAAGTGTCTTGCTCAGGGACACAAGTGTCACAACGGGGATTCGAACCCACACTCTGCTGAACAGAAGCATCAGAGCTTGAGTTCAGTGCTCTTTATCCATTCGGCCACGACACCCCATTTTCTACTAGCTGTGTGTATAGGTCATCCACACTTGTATTTACTATTTGCATATGGAGTACTTTTCCATAATATGATATATCCCACCCGAGTATTAAATATGCCCGTGATTTTTTCACAGAACTCGGGTAAAAGTACTAAGTATACAGTGCTAACACACATCGGTGTATATGGGTAATAAAACAAGTTTAATTTTCTTTATCCCTGATGCAAATTTAACATGATAACATCGTGACATATCTTACACCACACCAAGCACACTGAGTATACAAACAGAGACAAGCACTAGCTAACTCGGGAAGGTAGTGCACAGGGGGAATTTTCTTTCTAAAAATAACACCGTAAACAAAACTCCAAGGCCTTGGTCAAGGCTACTGTGACACTTCTAGAAAATAATTCAGAAATAATTCAAAGTCCTTTGAACACCTGACAATTAAATGAGACACACTTTTCACATTTTTGTTTTACTCTACCAAGTGTTATTCAGAATGATTATTTTGTTGCAGTATAAATTTACCGGAGTTGAGAATCAACTTGAATTCAACACACATTGTGATTTTGATATAAATTATACAAAATAGCCAGTTGATGTCATGATTATTTGTACTAAAAAACAATTTTATATTGCTGATTGAGAATCCCTTTAAAATACCATACCATTTTTTTTAATTGATTGATTGGCATTTTAAAAGAAGGTAGTTTTGCGTTAAGCCCCTTTTTGTTCATTATTTGTAGAAACTCTTTGATGCAAATTCCTAAACGCTATTCATGAGGAATTCTCATTTGTACAATTAGTTCCTTCTGTTTATGAAGAACTGTTTTGCAATAAGTTATTTGACATAATTTATGAATTTTTTATTTTTAAATAGTATTAATTTTTTTATTTTTTTTATTTTATTTGTAATACAAAGACAATTTTCAAGCTTGATTTTGTTTAGGTACAGTAATCCCTTCAGAACCATTTCTTTTTCAAATCTTTTTGAAAACCTAAACATCAAGCTTAAAAAAGAGAAAAAAATAAAAACACTGTGCATCATGATCTCACATTGCTAAGGGAGAATTTTTGTCTTGAGGTTCAAAAAGGTATCTTTGTGATTATCAAAATGTACTAATCTTCCTCCAAAGACTTCTGCCAAGACAACTTTCTGGTCAACAAGACATCTTGTTATGTAGTTTCTTCCTAACCTGTGTTTTTAAATGTTTATACAGGAGTGCAATTACAAAATGCTGTATATTGAACAAACAACACATTCTTAACAATTCTTTTTCCAAGGTGACTTTCAGGTCAACATGACAACCTCATCTAACATTTTTTTGGTGATTTTAAAAGATGTTTTATATGAGATTTCACATGATCTAAGAGAGACGTTAACTTGGTAAAATGTTGGGTTTTTTTGCTTCAAAGAAAGTTGGAATGATTTTTCCAATTAATTGTCACTACCTGTGATCAATTTCAAAAGCCGCTTAAGCAGAAATTATTGCTTGAAAATTGTCTGCTTAGCAAAAAAAAAGCGCTGGATACTATCGGTAACAGATTGTACATGTGTCATGGTAATTTAGCTGGCAACCTTATTCTAAGCATGATTTTGCTGTGCTAAGCAACTCTTCGTATTTAAGCAGCTCTATGAAATTAGGCCGTGTGGTAGTAGATTATGATGCACAGTGCTTGAGAAAACTATCTAAATGATGACACTGTATGGCTTGGCTTTCTCATCCTGGAGGAATGCGTGCCATCTAACGAGTGTGAGAATCACAGCCTTGATCAAATCCAAGATGAAAACCTGGATGAGAACAGCGATGATAGAGACGGCAACCCACTCCCAGAAGACTACCGCACACATACCGTCCACTGAGAACACCGACCACACTGTGAGTGCCATGCAAGACAAAACAACTAAGATGTGAAAAATCAGGAAGCCGATGGGTTGGTAGTATTCGGCATAGCTCTTGATTTCAGCGGTTGGATTAGCTGCATGTGTGGCTTTGAAATACGCAAATCGTGGGCGAGCGATTTCATTGTAACTATGGCGATCTGAACACATGCTCTTGTCTGAATTTGTGGCTTCAATTGAACGCAAGGAGGTTGAGCTTAAGCCACTGTCACCGCTGCTTGTTGGAGTGCTGTCAGGAGAGAAGTCATTGTCAGTGATGGTGGTTGACGACGACGCTGTGTACTGCGGTTCCATCTCAATGACTGTCCAGTCACTGCTGTAGTTGTTGTTCTTGTTATTGCCGTTCAAGCGAGCAGCGCATTCCAGTGGGATCACATCTTGAGCTGATGAGACGCTATCCCAGCTGTTTGAAGATGCCACACCTTTGACTGATGGCAAGTACTCAATGAGGCGGCTTGAGGATTTGAAGATAGATCCTTGGAGATGATCAACAGCGAGGTTCATGATGATGTCATCTTTTTGATCTGTGATCCTCTCTTCCTCCTCCTTTGGCATAGATTTAAAACAGGCGTTTTCATCTAAGATCTCGACACAGCTGTCATTTTCAGTGATCTCCAGTTTGTAATCATCTCCTACTTTGACCTTCGATTTAAACAGAAGTCCCCCGAGCCATTTCCTGATGCTGAAGAGAAATAACTTGCCACTTCCACTTGTCTGTACAGTCACACTTGGCACCTCAACCGCCATAGCCATGTCGATAATGTAGTCAACCGGCTTGTTATCAACTGGATCCCAGCGAACAAGTTTGGCTTTCTTCGATGTGCGCTTACTAGATTTAGCACTTGCTGGTTTCTTGGTCTTGGTCTTCTGGTTGATGAGATTCGATTCGCAGTTCTTATCTGGATCTGACTTGAGGAATACTACCTTTCCTTTTCCCATATCAGTGAACTTGTTGATGTAGCTCTTGGTGCGGATAACTTTCGCAGAGCTGATGGTGGAATCCTTGAGGGCAGAAGAGTACACTGCGAACCTTTCCCGAATGTACGCTTCATCCTCTACGATCTTACACCGTCTAAATGACAGGTTTCCATCACCAGCCTCCAGTTGCCTGTTGGTCATCTGTCGATTAAGGGCCAAATCAGATGTTGACGTGGCTGTGTCAACAGAATCAGGTTGCCCATATACTGTCGATTTGCGATGAGAAGTTTCACATTCTGTTGTCACATTTAGTTTGCCTATATCAGATATGCTCGTCTGTTTATACGGCATTGCTGGTTCCTGATAGAAAGGTCTGTGCGAGATACTGAAATTATCACCAGGCACGGATTCACTTGATCTCTCAGATGTTAAGGAGGTTAAACTGGACATTGAACTCGAACGACTCACAATCAAACTCCCATCTGTATGAAAATCAGTTATATCCGAGTCACAACTGGAGCTGGTGTATGCCTGATTTGAAAGAAACTGTACTCCGTACAGATCATTGTAGCCAACTGGTGCATACCCGGATGAAGTAGATGCTCCCGGGCTGTAGAATGCCCTTCCTGTTGTCCGCTTGCAAACAATGCACTTATGACAAGTGAACTTGTGAGGACATTCAAGCATGTTTTCAGGACAGATGGACTGATTGTCTCCACAGATGCCATCATAGATAAGCCTGTCGGTAGTCTTGAGGTCAGGTTTAGAATTCCTGTCAGCCTTGCCAAGTGACTTGTTCTCACTCATCACAGCCTGCCCATTGGAGGCAGTCAAGGCTTCTCCACAAGAGATGGTAATATACTTGTCACGCCCAGCCTCACTGACTGCCCCACCTTTCTTGCTGATTGTCTTACTAGATGATACACCACTGTTGATGTCTCGGTCGGTTCCAGTCATTTGTTGCTGCATTTCAGGAGCGCTGACCGACTTACGAAGAAGGCCTTCTTCAACTTCTTCACAGTCACCTTCATAGAAGTTTCCAGCTGTTGATTGAACTCGATGTGGTTCGGTACCACTGGAGTTTGAACTTCCATCCTCAGTTCGAGGAGCAATGCATGCCATAGGCAGCAACCAGATGGTCGGTGCACCCCGGAACACCACTTCAATTACACCAACTATAACAAACACCACTGTACCAATCATAGCTGCCCGGATCACAACCGCCATGGTGATGGTGATGTCTGTAAAACTGACGATAATGATCTCATCAAGTGACGGATTCAGGTAAAACTCAGACATAACCTGTGAGGCAAACAAGGTGTACGATATGTATGCAAACAAACGGGTTATGTGTCGAGCACCGGTGAAGTTCCCCTCGCGCCACGGAATGAAGGTCGACGTCAACAGAAGAGCATTCTTGATGAAGTAAGCGAAGTGGCTGACACTGGGTGCTGGCTTGGCAGTGAAAGGAAGCAGCGGAAAGAGTGCTGTGATGCCTTGCTCCGGGTTGCTTGTGCACTCTTTAGAGATGAACTTGTTCTGCGTCTTGGTGTCCAGTACATGGATGGTCTTGATCTTACTGGAAGAGAATATGAAAAGAAAACTTGATAAGTGATGACAAATAAGCGAGATTTGAATCAACAACCTCCTGATAACTGTGCCCAAGAGTTAAAAATATAAAAATTATACAAAAGGAAGAGATTTAATCAATTAAGATTAGAATTAGGACAAGAAAGTATGACACTTGACTCACATATCATATTCCCCTTTGAAGAGTCCACAGAGGCAGCTCCAGATGTTGGAAGAGGGAATCTGCCTGGAGTTGAGTCCTCTGCTCATTGAAGGATACTTCATCTCCACGGCAACGAGCTTACCAATGGAGTGAGTTGTTGTTATCATCTTCTGCTCCGACTTCTTACCGAGAGTCAGATCAAAAGGAGTCCTGAACAAAAAAGGTCCAAATAAAAATAGAAACAATCATCAATGTTCGAGAAATAAATAAATGATATTTGAATGACTTTAAAATTGAGGAAAAAAATGACTAAAAATGTTTCAGAATTAATTAAACTTAATTTAAAACTCCTGTTTATTCAAAAGTTTATAAACTTTTCAAAATAATACACAACAAAAATTAATTTAAGAAGTAACCTTGCATCCAGTTTTACAAAAAGAAAGAAAACAAAATGAGTATGTAAGCATTTTCTAGAAACCGGACACACAAGTAGAACAAGAACGGACAGACAAACAAACTGAAGAGACAGAAATGAAGAAAATGCTGAAAAATCCCCCTCCAAAGGTTCCGTTCTACTTTTTATAGTTTGAACCCAAGTTTTGACATCATCAAATTTACTTTCTTTTCAAGTCCAAGAAAGGCTTCAAAGTTTTGAGTGGTCAACTTACCAGTTGCTGAAGCCAAAAGTTCCCCGGAGTCTCACAAGACGTTGGTTTGTGCTTGCACCAGAGGAGGAGCTGGGCTTTGCACACCAAGGGGTACGGCCAGCATACGCTATGTCAATGACATAGGTTCGTTCCTTTCTTGCTCTATTCCTTCCGATGGTAGGGGGAGGAGGAGGCCAGGAATGGTTGCTCTGAAATGATGGATGGAAGAGAGAGGGTTAATGTTTGAGAAAGATGGACAGGGGAGACTAAAAGATGTCTTAGGATGTTATTGGCTGGAATTGATGGGGTGATATGGGGATATTTAGGGGGGTTGAAAGATTCCAAGAAGATTGAGACTCTAATCAGTTTAGAGCAGAGAGCTGCCAGCATTTACATCATACAATCAGAGAGATATTGCACAGCAATCAGGGGATGTTAAGAATCATACCCAAGGGCCAACAGAATATGAAAAAAAATCTATATCAAGGAGATAAAAGGAAAAGATTGGTGCATTTTCAGGAAACGCTTTGCAGAATCAAGGAGAGTTGGCAGCTCCATTAGAGGAAAACAACCTTTGCATTAAGAAAACTCATGAAGCAAACACACACTTTATACAGGCATAATATGGTCTTTAAAAAAAACTGAAGTAAATTTGTATGTGGTATGAGGGCTGGCCTAGATGGTGTTGGCTATCATAGACTTTTCAGGCTATTCAATTACAATATGTCTGGGGTTTTTGGGGTTTTTTTTTTTCAAAGGAAAAGGAATCAGAAGTTACAATTAATTATATAGATGAACATCAAGCCTCTTTATTGTAACTCTTAATTGTAATTATTTATTGTGGGTATAAACTTTAGTTCGCTTGTTGATAATGAGCACAAACAAGGTACGAACTAACAACTGTTCATCTAGGGCAATTATCAATTTGAAAATATCACTTGTAAACCAGAATATTTTGGTTTTTTATTTCAATTCAGAGAAAACAAAAAGCTAACCTTCTTAACCTGTCGGAGATCTTGCAGAAAGGCCAAGAGCATGAGCAGTCCGAAGCCAGCGGCAATCGGAACTGCAGTAATGAAGACGATGTCCAGCCAGTCAATAGTTGAGAGGCAGTCTTCATCAACCGGGGCAGTAGTGGTACTAGTGCCCTGGGAAGGACCCTGGATGGTACTCAGGGTCGGGGAACTGTGGAAAACAAATATATTTAATTTGCAATATTTTAATACACAGAGGATTTAACAAAACAATTTGTGCTATGTTGTTTTATAATAGATAGATAGATAGATATATAGATAGATAGATAAAATGGTTTCTTATAAAAATGTCCTCGCAGCACAAAGGCTGAATAACAATCAATATTTTACATTAATTTAAAAATTGAAATTAAATAGGAGGCACAATGGTAATAAAAAAATAGGTGGAATAGTTAAGCCACTCCCCTAAATTTAAAAACATTGCACATTGAAATTAAATTAATTTAACTCAAATATGGTATGACAATAAAACAAAAACAGCAGACAAGAATTGAAAGTGTTATAATCAAGAAAAACAAGCGAAAGACCAATAAAAATCTGGACAACAATTAGATAAAAGCAGACCATTGAGTGAATTTGTATTTTACAACATTAAAAATTGAGCCACATGGCTAGAGGTGGTAAAAATATAGAAAGAATTCTGCTCTGCTGTCGACATACAAATCATCTGTCCTTACTCTATGTACGAATGCAGTAACAAAGCCATTATACTGTTGATACTTATATCACACAGGCTGTATCATGGGAATAGCCCTTGTCTTAATTCATTTCATTAATCATTTATTAGGCCAATGTGTTAGAGTATCACTTCACTGAGGCAATGGAGGCATTGCCCCTAGTCATTGCCTTGTTGCCCATCGGAATGTTCCAGTACACATTATTTTTTTCCTTTATGAGTATGAGGTGCTATTTTACTTTCAAATTCAAACATATTGTATTTTCTCTTTATTTATATAGACCGATGAGATTGATAAAAAGTAAAATCAATTGCATGGAAATGAATTGAACTTTCACATTTTGGTTTTAAGTTTGTAACTTTATATGTTTAATAAATTGTTAAAAGTTTAACACATTTAATCCTAGTTTGATTGGCATCATCTTTTACCACCTGGGCCCAATTTCATAGAGCTGCTAAGCATGAATTTTCGTCCTTGATAAAAACAGGATTACCAACCAAATTTCCACGTGATTTTCAGGATTTGCAAACAACAGCTGAAAAAAAGCCTGAATACCATCAACAAGCAATATGCAACCAATTGAAATTTGGTTGGTAATCCTGTTTTTATCGAGGAAGAAATTTCATGCTAAGCAAATTGTTGTGCTTGGCAGCTCTATGAAATTTGGCCCTGACCACAGCACCTTGTTAACCGTACCGTTACATAAATTCACAAAGACTGGAATTAAACTTAGTTAGGCCTAACTAAACTATACAAAATACATATGTAGAAAAATAATATAAAAAGTTCCAAGACATAACATAGGAACTTTGTGATACACGCTATTGCTAGGTAGTACGTTTTTGTTAACTTTCTTTTTTACTTAAAAATTAAAGTTGGCCATAATTTCAGAAATGGAAAATAAGTCTTTTGGACAGACATTTATTGGTTGAGTAAAATTTTACAGTTTACATTTCCTGCAAAAGTATGGTAAGCCACATAGTCATTAAATAAAAATTGTGTTACTGTAATTAATATGTCTGGAGTTGGTAAGTCTGGATGTTTATAAAGATGAAATAGTCAGAAGGCTTTTTTGAATAAAAATGATTATAACTTTTTAATAACACGAGTCACAACAATGAATGAAGTTGAAACAAAACATTGCCTTATTTTAATTTTATTTTTTATATTTTGAGATAGGAGGGAAAATTTTCAACATTAATTGTTTTAAAACATAGAAACAAAAATAACTTACCAAACAGTCGCAGTGACTGCAGTCCCGAAAAGTATCGCAATACTCAGGAAAAGTTGCATTCGTATCGAAGTAAATTCACACACGAACAAAAAAGGCGTCCACACTGAAAATTCAGAATAAACGCAACTGGCGTTTCTAGGGTCGACTTCCGCTTTTTATACCACACCGCCGGCCGGCCGGAGAAATGCGTAGCAACGAGTGACGTGACAATCATTTTTATCTCCTGCAAAATACTCTTTCAAGCAAGTTTTCACGGTCATACATTTACACAACTTTGTTTGGGTATTTACCTCGTCATATATGGATTTATATTTTCAAACTTTGGCTTACCGAATATTACCATTGCCGATATTTTCCATCTTGCATTGTCTTTGGCGAATGAAAATTATTGAGAAAAATAGTTGTTCTGCCAACTTCCAAAAAGTATAACTTTTCGCAAGGAGTTCTGGGAGACTTTAACATGTTGCGCAAAAGAGGGCGCACTTTAGGTAAACAAACACAAACTTTCGTAGGCGTCGCGCGATATTCAAGCGACCGCAGTCAACATTACAAGTCACTGACAATGTTTGAGGATTACATAGGGTTTTCCCCAAAGATATAAGTGTTCTTTAAGTCTGTGGTTTTCCCCAAGCCATTTTCAGTCATAAAACCATCAATTCAGACTTATTTTTTAACGCCCAAAGTAATCAGAAAAGCAGCGCCGAAACTAGGACTAAAATTTTAGGGGGTGTGGGGGAATAGAACAAGGGGTGCACAATTAATACTTTTATAGGGTAGTTGACTTCTGGTTTAAAACTGCAGTTGCATTTCATCTTAAACACAAGCTTCTATTCAACAAAACAAACACATTGTTTGTAATGGAAAACATTTTTTAAGTTACAAAATAGTAGCATTTCACTCCAGTAATCCATATTTCAAATGGCATTCATTGGGGCCAAGGAGGGGATGGGACATCAATTTATACCCCTGGAGCAAGTAAAAAATCAATCTTGAATGAGCAAATTACAACCAAATGTAAAATTTATCAATATCACACAAACTTCTAATTGTAGAGACTTCTACCACATAATGACAGCATTATTTTCTTAGGACAAAATGAAACTTTTGAGGCGGTACTGTTCAATTTCAACACACATCAGTAGAAGTTTTATTGACAGGACTGATAATGTATAAATCAATTGTTTACATCAATAACTGCTTTATAACACACAAAATGAGATGCAACATTAGAAACAACCCTTTGTCAATAGTATTTACATTACAATCTGATGACACTATTTGACCTTTCAAGTTCAAAGGTCAGATTCAAAAGTTGTCCATTGATCTTTGACGTCATATTGAAACGTTATTAAAATAAAGTACAAAAACTGTGGGAGTTTTTTTCATTATAAATATTGATTCTTCTTAAAGCTATTCAAATGATAAACCAAAAATTGTAGCATAGTTAAACTTATAAACGATAAACAGTTCCCTTCATTGGTTTCCCGCTCTCATTTTTTTTCTTCACAGTACTTAAATGATCTTGGAATTCACCCCAACCCATCTGGAGTCAAACAAAATTCCACATTGATGACCTCAATTCAAAACCTCAACCTCCAAAACCAGCAAAACAAATGCGCGACTCGCTATATAAACAAAAAGTCAAAGGAAAATTTCAAGATACTCCACGACTATGCCAACAGAACCTCCTTGACATTTCCTTTGAGTTGCAGAAACTTTCTTTATTGTGTTCTCAAGGATTGTAAATTTCTTGTGGAAACACGTCGTACAAAAAGGGTTCATCAGATAAAACAAAAAAGCCTTCCAAACCGCAGATCCCCCAAAAGCCAAATTAGTTAACTTCAATAAATAATCATTATTAAATAATCGGCAAGTTTTACTCAAAATTGGCTTTAAATACAGAGGTTATCCCAATATTTACCTGGAAGAAACCTGATTTTGCGTGCATAAAACAACCAAAACAACTCCCACAATTATCCAATCAAAATTACATTTAGACTATAATTATTACAGTATGTTTGTATGTACATAAATCTTTAGATTGTGCCTTACAGATATATATAGTATGTACACCTAGGGACTATTTCTACACACGTTTGCTAGCCTTATCAAAATACACGTATGAGGTGTCTAACACGTTGCAACTCAAAATATTCTTGGCGGATAAGGTTTCTATCAGCTTTCTGATGAGCATAAATCATATAAATTCATTCCACAAGTTAACATTGTTTCATTTTCACAAATTGGATATCATTCCTTCACACACGAACGACCATAATTGCAGTTTGTTAACAGTTATGAAAGAAGGGCAATTCATGGTCGCCATTTGACAAAAGTTTAACAAACTTTCTGGAGGTTGACTAGTATTTGTTTTTAATTTGCTGTCACCCAAAACAGGTTGTGTGTAAGAGTGATGCGTGTGTGATAGTGCCCTCTGTTGGTGATATATTGAAAATAAGAAACGCACTACACAATAAGATGGGTAATAACAAGGCAAACCGGTAATGATCATAGATTTTTTCCACCATACCAACGACTCAGCAAGGAATCCTAGGAAACTTCTGAGATGTTAATTGGCTTTTGAGGTTTCTTTTCTTCAATTGACTGGCCTTACCTAACAATCCAGCTTTTGTTTCAACCACAGCTCGATTGTGACTTCCAAATAACATCAACATTGCCATCACATCCTGCACCACTAGCCACAGCAAAAGTCACTCACAATCCCAGGCCTCGAAACTAATACATGGCATGGCACCTACGAAAATTGTCGTGGTGCCATTATGTTTTTGCTGTGGTGGCCTTTGCAAGGTTCCAATAGAAATTTACATTTACCTCATAGAAGTGGCCTTTACAAGAGATATTGATGTACCCCTTCAAAAGAGAAGTTTAAGGCTTGCAATCATGACACACATACTCAGAACTGCATTACCTATAAACATTTATCATGTTGCCGCCATCTTGATTTTCTCTTGTTCAAATCAATGTAACCAAACTGAGGCTGGAAGGGGAATTGGTCTGGTTCCTTTTTGCACAGTGAATAACAACATCCATTTGTGTTGTTATATACAGGGAACATTACCAAGATGGTGGCAGCGTAATAAAGGTCTATTGCCCAAATCAATGAAATCATCTTCACAATAATCTCATGGTTGTGCCCCCTTTTTGAGTCATTATCCCCATGTGCTTTTTTTAACAGTGTCGTGCAGTTTACTTGACACATGGACACACACTAGTTTTATGTACAATTGACTCCCAAAATGGTGAGCATGGTACACGGTAGCCATGTCTGACCCTGGTGCAAGGGGGTCAATCGAAAACACTGAAAGACTACCACTGTAAAACATTCAGACATCCACTTGAACGAAAAATGTTCAGTCAATTTACCCGAAAACAAAAAACTGTCTACTCTGTGCTGCTGGTATAAAACACATGTACTGGTCTGAACTACTATTAGGAACCCTGTATTTGTTATCGCTACATAGCATCCATGGAACTGAGTACTCCTTGCCAGAATTTCATAAAGCCTGCGGGGACAAAACGTTGCTAAAAACATTTGCTTGGCAAAAATAGGTTACCAGCCAGAATATCATAAAGTAACCATTGCTATGACGTGTACCCCGGTTGTTTCTTGCTTAGCCAAGGTATTTGCTAAGCAGAATTTCTGCTTGACAGCTTAATGAAAATAATTTGGCCCTGCCCATTGCCCAAACATCAAGAAAGCACTCATCAGGGTTCAAAGAGCAACAAATCTTTAATTTTGTTAAACCCTGCAGTGAGGCCGCGAGGGACGTGTTTTGTTGCAACGCTCCTATGGTACATCGTCATAACATGCTGAGAAGCCTGTTTCGCCTGTTTCAATGCCTTTTTTGAAAATAACATGTTGTTAACATGTCCAGGTATTTGCCTGGGTAAGTATGAGCTTATTTGTTTGCTACATTAAGTTTTATAATTTGGTTTCATCTACTACTGATAGTATTGGCATACCGATTTTGGTACACAAAGGATGCTGGCAGTTTTTTCCTGCCCCTCCCTAACCAAATCCCTCACACCCCCACTAAGACAAGTGGCATGGTCCAGCTTAGGATATCATGGCCTACAAGCTGTTCAGTGTGTTTGATGTGGTTAAGACAATAGAAATATTCAAACATGTCAGCATGTGCTCTCAATGAGTATGACCCTCATTGAAGGGTTTTAAAGTTTTACTGAGTAGGTCCCAAACATGGCACAGATTTTCTCCGCAGCTTCTCTTCCGTGTGACACTGTCTGACCAGGGGCAACTAGAAAAAAACGATTTATTTATTCTCAGCGATCTTTACGATGAGCTCGTCACAGATGTTCGTCAGCTCAGCGTTCTCTTTTGTCTGGTGAAAGCAAAAAATAATAACAAATTAATTAGTTTAAAAATTAACCTTTTCATGGGAAAGTTTGACTGCTCTAGAGATGATACCACAAGACAAGTTTGTTTTAGAATACATTTATCCTAGGCAATAAAACTACTGCAAATATACGCTTGTGATTTTTAATTTTTTTCCACAGGATTCGGGAAAGTACTGAGTATACAGTGCTAACACACTTAGGTGTATATGGGTGCAAAACCAAAATTATCATTCTTTATCCCCTGATGCAAATTTAACATCTATTATGCTTCAAATATAATTCTAATAACTACTTTTCTATGTAAGGGATTCTTTGTCAAAGCGCCTTTGAATATACATGAATACTGGCACTATATGAATTATTTTGATTGATTGACTACTTTTAAAATGAACATACAGGCCAAGAAACTAAAAGCTTGAGTTAAACAAAAAACAAGAAGAAAACTAAATATCTAACTGCCAAAATAAAGCACTGGAAAATATGAGTTATTAAATACAAGTATTATTTGCAAAACAGAATAACTAGATTGAGAGTATAGTTTCTGAAATGCACATTTGAAATTTGCACAATATAAATTAATAAATGTATTCATGCATGATACTTTGTCCCTGGAAAAAAGTAGGAATAGACCTTATGCACATGACGTCATTTTAGTACGGCGCCCTCGCCTTGAGATCAAAAGGAGGTTGTTCATTGGCAAAACTATGTGCGTGTCGATTGTTTTGTCACCGTTTGACCTCAAAGATGGCGGCTGGATGACGTCAATGCATAAGGTCTATATATTTACAAGGACTGAGGTACATTGTACACACATTGTACACATAGTGAAGGCTTTAATCCACATTTTAACAATAATAATAACAAAAGCTTTATTCAATGATGGTAACCATGACACCAAAAGATGATTTTCAATGGGGCATCCGTAAAAAGTACAATCGATATACATGCAAAAGAAGTACGAATAAGATATAACATTACAAGAAGGAAATAAAAAAGGGTGGATAAAATTGCAAAGAACAAACTTTAAAAAGGCAAGCAATGGTAGTACATGTAACACCACACAAAAACAAAGTAAACACATAGTTCACCATAAAAGCAGCACAATCATGGTGCAACGACATGACAAATTTGAATAACAGGGTCAATATTTAACAGCACACACTAAAAAAAACCAGACCAGCCAGAACAACCCTTTTCAGTCCAGTCCAAACTTTGACCAAAATCGGTCAGAGGTGGTCCAAAATGACACACCAACGCAGCCCTGACCAGTCTAGCTCAGGGGCAAATTTCACACAGGTGCTAAAGCAAAAAATTTGCTTAAGCACAAAAATAGCTTGCTTATTTTACAAATGTTACTGGCCAAAATGTTATGCCATATACATTGCTTGTGACTGGTCTTTAGCTGTTGTTTACCTAGCACAACAATTGAGTGGAGTCTTGGCCGGTAATCTGATTTTACTAAGCAAGTATTTTTTTGCTTTAGCAAAATTTTGTGCTTAAGCAGCTCCATGAAATTGGGCCCTGGTTACTCTAATCATCAATTCAGGGTCCAATTTCATGGCTCTGCTTACCGCCAAATTCTGCAATAATGATCATCGTTCTCGCTTGCATGGCAAGCGCCAAATTTCTGCGCTATCTGTGTAAGCATAGAATGCCTAGTTGCATGGAGTAAGCATGCGCACAAGCCAAAATTCCCTGATATACGCTTGAAATAAGTGCAGAATTCCCTGCTTCCACAAGCAACGATTCTTTGTTTATAGTAAACAGAGCCATGAAATTTGGCCAAGAGCACACTACAAATTCATTTCTAGATTGAACTGATGGCAATTATACAACCCATGTTTAAGATGCTGCATTCAAGTATGTTGAAAGGTGAAAGGGTTTATGATAGCTTTCAATTTAATTCACTTCAATTAAAGTAAACATTTATTTCATACTACTCTTCTCAAGATAATGTATACAAAATATTACATAGAAGAGCAAAATAATAAGCACAGAGGATGGAGGGAAGAAATTAATCTATGCAAACCAAAATAAACACAGTATTAAGCCAAGGCTTGTAGAAGACAGCCTAGACAGACAAACTACAAACAGGTAAACGAGAAAACATGACCCCAAAAACGACTGGGTTGCTATGAGAGAAATAATGTATAACCTAGCAGGGCTAAAGCAAATGGCTGATGGCTGATTTAACATCCAACCTTCTCCAGCAAAAACAGATGCATCTTGCTCTGTTACTGTAAGCAGTCGCACCCATTACCTTTTGTTCTATCGTCTTCTCCATACTGTCCACCTTCATCGTTTCCCTCTTGACTGCGGCCTGCAGAGCCGTCAGCTCACCCTCGTAGCTTTTCTTCACCATGTCAATTTGATTATTGGCCCTTTTGGATGACAGAAATAGTTTAGATTAGTTTATAACCTCAGGGATGTGAACAGATCAGATCAACGATCCTCCAACCTCATCATTTCTAGTCTTCAATTTGATTCTTACTTTTCTATTTTCTCCTCAGCATGTGTCTTCAATGTCTGATATCTTTGCTCTTTATTCTTGAGTTTTGCCTGGTAGTCTACAACACACTTCTTCAAGACTTCTTCATTCTGTTGATAGAAAACAAGATTTCAAGAAAATTTTACACAAATACACAAATTTGGGTATATTTCTTATTAAAAGGCAAAGTATACTTTTGGCTTTTGGAGCAGTGCGACAGTTTTTCTGTTTTTTCTCAGTAAAGTAGGCAACTATCATGTGTGCTTTTATTGCATCTTTCTTGAAAATTGTGCCCATAAATCAGCATAACATTGACAAAACCCCAACAATGACACTACAATGTACCTTTTAGAATAAGCCAGTTGTTCAAAAAACAATGCTAAAAAAAATTTAAAAGGAAAACTTCAGCTACATTTTCTATTTTGTAATTATTTCTTTCCACCCTACCTTCTTATAGCTCTCTACTGTTATTTTTAACTTCTCGTATCGTCTGTGAAGTTCGCTGAAAGCGTTCTCAACCGAGGCAAGATCTTCCAGCGCCTGTTCTTTCTCCTTCTGTACACCGGCAACTGATTCCTGAGAGCTGTCCTTAGCCTTGCTTATATCATCTAGAAATATCACACACAAATAACATTATCAAATATATATTGATGATTTGGTGTATGCATGGGCGATGTATGGGTAAAACAAAAATATATTAAACTTCAAGTAATATACAATATAACACAAGGAAAAGTGACTAGGTCATTTTAAAACAACTTTGGGTTGAACAAAGAAAGTTTGATTTGAGCCTGCAACCTCCAAAATAACATGACGGCACAAACAGGTTAATCCAGGTGTCACAGGTTCAAATCCCGCTTCAGTAAAGTTTTCTTTGTTCAACCTGAAACTATTTTTAAAGTTGCACCAACTAATTAACATGCATAAGTGGGATTTAAAAGCTTTACATGGTGGGAGCATAATCAGGTAAGGTTTGCCGTAGCACCATGTGTAAATCTCTTTTACAGTTGTGTTGGTTCTGGGAAGAACTGTTGGTTGACAACTCATATGCGTTGATAACATGAACTTACCCATCATTTGTTGCATTGCTTTTTCATACTGGGTGACAAGGGCACTGTGAACAAAACAAAGAAAGCGATACAAACTTTTTATTAAAAATATGCCTGTTTGTTTGTTTGTTTTTTCGTTTTATCTTCATATTTTGTACAACAACAAAAGTACAGGTATATTGATTACAAGTAAATAAATAAAGTAATATAAAAACTAAATATGTACAAATGGGGGTTGCAACCAGAGGAGAAAAACCCTCCTGTATTGGAGCACCGTCAATTCATACAACTAACAACAACAAAATTTACAGTGTTGCAAATGATAGGTCGTGGTGTGTTGCGGAAAAGTGGTTAATACCACCAGACTCAATCTGGTGTTTCTTCTAAACAGCAGAGTGTGGGTTCCAGTCTCGGTCATTGCACTTGTGTTCTTCAGCTACAACACAGCTTCGAGTTCTATTTCTCTGGTCTGAGTTGAAAGGAACTTACCTGAGGTTCTCTGTGTTTTTCTCTGAATCCGCTTCTTTTGCTCTCTGAGCCAAGATCATCTTATCTTTCTCTTCCAGCCTCTTATCTTTCTCTTCAAGCTTGTTCTTGTACTGACTGATTTCCTTTGTGTTCTGTTGATCAAGATGATTATTAATGGCAGTGGACACTATTGGTGATTACTCAAAATAATTTTTAGCATAAAAACTTACTTGTTAACGAGTAATTGAGAGCTGTTGATAGTATAAAACATTGTGAGAAACTGCTCCCTCTGAAGTAACGTAGTTTTCGAGAAAGAAGTAATTTTCCAAGAATTTGATTTCGAGACCTCAGATGTAGATTTTGAGGTCTCGAAATCAAGCATCTGAAAGCACACAACTTCGTGTGACAAGGGTGTCTTTTCTTTCAATATTATCTCGTAACTTCTACGACCAACTGAGCTCAAATTTTCACATGTTTGTTATTTTAAGCATGTGTTGACATACACCAAGTGGGAAGACTGGTCTTTGACAATTACCAATAGTGTCCAGTGTCTGGATTTTGAACAGCAGAATATTTTAACTGATTTTGTGCACTGTGAATGCTATTATTGAGTAACAAATGACACTTTTTTGCTTAGCATTTTGCTCTGCTATACAAGGGAATCTTTCACTGTAATTATTTATCTATTGTGTGCATTACATTTTTAAAAGCACTGTACTTGTTTTGTAAGACCAGTAATCTCGCTTCGGGTATCCCAACATATGCATAAAATAACAAACATGTGAAAATTTAGGCTCAATTGGTCATTGAACTTGCAAGAAGAATAATGAAAGAAAACAACCATGTTGCATTACTTTGTGTGCTTTCAGATGCTTAGTAAAAGTTTTCCGTTGAAGTCTTTTATTGTTTGAGTGAGAGAAATTACCTCTTTCTCAAAAACTACTTTACTTCAGAGAGGAATTGCATGGTGAGGTATCAATATATTTTTGGTCTGCAGTGACACCATGTTGCTACTAGGTCGAATAGACGATGTGACTTCCGTCTTCACACTCGAAAACCACAACATGATTCGCGCTCATACCGCCGGGCAAAACCTAAAAAGTACACGCAATCTTACCATGAGTACGCGTCTTTTTGCCCAGCGAAACATGATGTGTACATCAGTGTTTTTTTGTCAAAAGAGGGCAGTTTATATGTAAACATGGGTCACATCATCTATACGTTCTTTTGAGAAGTAGATACACACAAGGTGTTACCGCCAACCAAAATAAGGTTATCTGCGACTAGAAGCCTGCTCATAATTTTTTTGGGTATTGTTAGATAATATCTTCTGCTTGAACGCGGCACTACTGCACAAAGGACTTCCGAGTAGAGGATGATAAAAATCTTACCTGGTGTTGCACAGCTTTGATTGCTTCTTTGATTGCAGCATCCAGATCGGCTTGAGAATATCGCAAAAACTAACAAAGAAACAAAATATATCAAAAAACATTATCAAGTTTTATTCTCTTGCTTTTCTTGGTGTAAGTTTTTGTTTGTTCCTCTGAGAGGACTTTTTTTGGAGGCGTTAGGCGCTATATTATATACATCGGTGTGTATTTAGGTAAAAAACAAAGTTAATATTCTTTATTCCTGATGCAAACTTAAATCGTTGCGGTACCAGCTGCTAAAATATAGGATTTAAACTGCCTCTAGCTACCAGGCAATCTCGGTGATCTACAGGGCTGTATGCTTCGTTTATGAAAGGGCAAGGGCACCAAGGCATTTTCTCTTTGGCAAAGGGCACCCTATGAGGAAATTGTAAATTTCTACCAGAGCATTTCACGGGCACCAAGGCAATGACAAGGGGCAACTGAGGCAATCGCCTCTGTTGCCTCCGTGAAGTATCAGGCCTGGGTCTAGTTGGTAAGACACTGCTCTAGAATTGCAAAGGTCGTGGTTTTGAATCCCACCCGAGTAATATGCCTGGGTTTTTTTCCCCACAGAACTCAGGAAAGTACTGAGTATTCAGTGCTAAAACACAACAGTATATTGACCCCTTGCACGCACGTCACACGCGGCGACTGTGCCTTGCTCACCATTCTGGTGGGCAATAGGTTAACGTGTAAATGCAGCGTCACCTAAAATGCACACTTCACTGAAAAACGCACAGTGACATTGCCCACCAATACGGCGCATCCAAGATTATTCTGACGATGACATCAGGTGAATTGGGTCAATATGGGTAAAAACCAAAATTAATACATAAATGCAGTTGTTATTATCATCACCTGAACCATGTCCTCGTCTTGAGGATCCACACTTGATGTCGAGGCTACTCTCTGCTGGCGCCCATCCACATCATCAACACCCTGGGGACAAATAAGGGGGGGGGGGAAGAAAAAATAGAAGTCAATGTAGTCGATCTAGTTCAATGCTTCTCCTCAATGAACCCAAGTCACAACACTCCTGGGGAGACAGGTCTTTTTCTTCAGCTGTGCCACGCATCTGGAACTCTCTACCATCATAACAAGTCTGTGAAAATTTGGACTCAATTAGTCATTGAAGTTGCAAGAGAATATTGAAAGAAAAACACCCTTCAGATGCCTAATAAAAGGCTTTAGGCCTGAAGTATTTTAATATTCGAGTGAGGAATTACTAAGTTACTTCAGAAGGAGCCGTTTCTCACTATGTTGTATATTATCAACAGCTCTCCATTGGTCATTACAAGTCAGTTTTTATGCTGGCAATTATTTTGAGTAATTACCAATAGTGTCCAGTGCCTTTAAATACACATCGACATAAGGGTAAAAAACAGATTATATCTTTATAAACCAACATCTATCAAAACCAACATCTATTAAAGGCAGTGGACACTATTGGTAATTACTCAAAATAATTATTAGCACAAAACCTTACTTGGTAACGAGTAGTGGGGAGCTGTTGATAGTATAAAACATTGTGAGAAACGGCTCCCTCTAATGTAACGTAGTTTTTGAGAAAGAAGTAATTTTCCACGAATTTGATTCAGAGACCTCAGAATTAGATTTTGAGGTCTCGAAATCAAGCATCTGAAAGCACACAACTTCGTGTGACAAGGGTGTTTTTTCTTTCATTATTATCTAGCAACTTCGTCGACCAATTGAGCTCAAATTTTCACAGGTTTGTTATTTTATGCATATGTTGAGATACACCAAGTGAGAAGACTGGCCTTTGACAATTAACAATAGTGTCCAGTATCTTTAAACCTACTGTCACTACCTAAGACCTGAGGACTGAACACACATCGGCAAACGGGAAAATAACATGTTGTATTCCTTATCCCCGATGCAAAACAATCATCTCTTAAACTACTTTCACTACCTGAGACTCGTTCCTTGGAGGACTGAAAGTGAGGAGTCTGTCCACTCCCTCGCTCATCCCGCCTTGTTGCTGCGCATTCCGGCTGGCAGCATTCTGTGTCATGGCTTTCTCCCGTAAATTGGTCGCCGTCGACTGTCTCGTGTTGGACACAGTGGGCGGAGTTTGCATTTGGAGGAGGTCATCTTCTTCTAGTATTGGCTGAGTGGCGACGGCTGATTGTATACTCCTCTGGGCTGCCGCTGTAACGTTCAAAATCATTCAAAGTCAGGACCTTGACTTTTCCGGAAAAACCTTAAACAACTTTCAGTTTTGCTATAACCAGGGCCCAATTTCATAGAGCTGCTAAGCACAAAAATTTGCTCAGCATGAAATTTCTCCCTAGATAAAAACAAGTTTACCAACCAAATTTCCATGTGATTTTCAGGATTTATAAGCAAACAAAAGCTGAATACCAGTAATAAGCACTATGCAACAAATGGAAATTTGGCTGGTAATCCTGTTTTTATCTGGGTAGAAATTTCATGCTTAGCAAATGTTTGTGCTTAGCAGCTCTATGAAATTGGGCCCAGGCCTGTGAGTGGACCCTTAAAAACTCCAAACAGTGCATTCTTATAGTGTCTACCATAACATGGCTAATATTGATCTAAACGTTGAGCTGTCAACCATCCACAATCAGAGCATAAGCCATTTTGAGGTATGGTGGACACAACATTGCTGTACTAGTTGGTTTAGATAAATTTGTCTGCATGCACCCAATACAAACAGTGCACTCTTATAGTGTCCACCATACAAAAAGGCTAATAATGGTTCTGCTTACCGCCAAATTCAGCGCTTACGATCACCATTCACTGCTTAATGTGCAAGCACACTATTTGTGTAAGCGAAGAATGCCTAGTTCCGCGAAATAGGCTTGTCGTAAGCATGGAATTACGCACGCGCACGAGCCAAAATTCCCTGCTTACCCATGAAATACACTTGTAGTAAGCGTAGAATTGCCTGCTTCCGCACGTGCCGGTTTTGTTGTTGAAATTGGGCTCAGAGGAGGATGAAGGTCAAGATTAAAGGTCAAGGTTGAAGTCACTTACCTGCTGGGGCATCAACGAGGGGGTCAAACTTAACGTACAATGACTGCCTCGAGAGTGCAGACTCTTGGAACTAAAAACAAAGAGAGGAAAAGAAAACTATAATGTTGGTCCTTTAAAAAAGTATGATACAATGTTGGTGTACATAGAGAAGTTCAGTAATTTTACAGTCGACTCTCTTTAATACAAGGTCCACTGGACTGGCTCATGTTCCTTTTATTATCCAAACCTCGTCTTGAGTATTATTTTTTCTACACAAAACACAAACAGCCCCAAATTTACATTCAACTTACACGATTTAGATTTAGTGAGGTGGAAAGCTTCCCTTAAAGACACTGGACACTATTGGTAAATTGTCAAAGACTAGTCTTCACATTTGGTGTATCTCAACATATGCATAAAATAACTAACCTGTGAAAATTTGAGCTCAATCGGTCATTGAAGTTGCAAGATATTAATGAAAGAAAAAAAAACACCCTTGTCGCACCCTGGTCACACGAAGTTGTGTGCTTTCAGATGCTTGATTTGAGACCTCAAATTCTAAATCTGAGGTCTCAAAATCAAATTCGTGGAAAATTACTTCTTTCACGTAAAACTACGTCACTACAGAGGGAGCTGTTTCTCACAATGTTTTATATTATAACACCCCTTCCTTTGATTCTATCTGTTGATTGGCCGAGAGCGTGTCACATGGTGTTGTGTATTTTTACTCTTGTACATGTTCACCGACCAAAGTAACTACTCAATGGACTATTCAACGATAGCCTAGCAACCGATGTACTAGTGCATGGATACCCTGGTACCCAGACTACATACCATTGATTTAAACAAGCTGCTTGACAACCTCGAACCCGGTGTATGAACAACATTATGTGCATTTGAAATACAGTTTAGAGAACGAACGTAACAGCAGTAGTCTGGTACCCTCTTATTTTGTTAAAACTCGGTGTTTCAACGTAAGATTTTACAGTTCTTGTTTGACGATTGATTGTGCGCGACGTACGTAAAGTTTTTTGACGATTCTACCAGGAAAATGGTGGACAATGAGCCCCGTCCGCGATTTGTTTTACTTACTGAAGATGAATTACGAGGTTTTATAGACTCAGCAGATTCAAAGAACACTAAAAGCAGCATAAAATACGTCGAAAGAATTGTTCAACAGTACTGTTCTGTACGCAACACAACGTTGGAGATAGTGGATCACATGAACAAAGGTGTTGTGTGAATAAATTTTTATTAAGGTATACAGATAGAATCAAAGGAAGGGGTGTTATAAAACAAATATTGACTGCTTTATCTCGTGGCACAGTAAAACTAGTCACTCTCGGTGATCCCCAGAGCAGCCTATCTTCCCGAGGCGATCCCGGAGCAGCCTATCTTCCCGAGGCGAAGCCGAGGGAAGATAGGCTGCTCCGGGGATCACCGAGAGTGACTAGTTTTACCATGCCACTCGAAGCAGTCAATATTTGTATACTATCAACCTCTCCCCATTACTCATAATCAAGAAAGGTTTTATGGTAATAATTATTTTGAGTAATTAGCAGTACTGTCCACTGCCTTTAAAATATTACTTGTAAAAATTGAAATTCAAAAGGTGGTAGCGTTTGGAAATAATTTTACAAATCGGGAACGGCTATGTCCACACAGGAAGAATACTCTGTACTTGGAACACACTGAGAAACGTTTCATGCAGAAAGGTTTCTCAGATTTGAGCGTTTTTGAATCCCTCTCTCCAAAACCATATTTTTTTGAAGGGAATTGTTTCTTAATATTATCAACAGCTGCAGTGCTTCTCACCAAGTAACTTTTTTATGGTCATTAATTTGGGACGTGATTACCACTACCCTTTTAACAATCCAAATAAATTTTCAAGTTTGGTGTAGCTTACCGTACTTCCACCTCCAGCCTTCTCAAGAAAGTCCATGTCAAAAGCAGCAGGGTCTGAACTGGCAAACACTGACGGGAGATATAAAAGAATTACAGTCAATGAGAGTCAAGTAATGCTCACTGATTTGGTGGAAGATCAAAGGCGAGAGAAGAAAGATGATTTGAAGCATTGAGGAAACAGAAGTAAGGGAAGACAAACTAGAGGGGATTTTGGAAGGTGACGAATATAATACACGCTTCTGGAAGATAACAAGGTAGGCTTGAGACGACTGGGGTGGGGATTTTGTTGGGGCCTTTAGAGGAGAAAGAATAACACAGGCTTCTGGTAGATAACAAGGGAGGCTGGAGACGGTTTGAGTTGGGTGACAAAGTAGGAGACAACAAAAGGAGAAACAAACACAGGAAACAGTGACGAGTAGGAGATGATACAAAGATATAAACTGTATAATTCCTCTTTGAAACATTATGGTAATGACTGCGTAAATAATGCTATAAACATTCTGATAATGAAATCAACTGATGTTACTGTGCGTATACAGCAATCCTTTACACAGTGTTCAAAGCAAACCTACATTATATAGCACTATGTTAAATGCCTGAAACCACGGCCCAATTTCATAGAGCTGCTTAACAAAATTTTGCTTACCAAAATGAGGTTACCAGCCAAAACAGCATGTCACATGTACAATTTGTGACTGGTATCCTGCTCAGTCTTGCTCAGCGAATATTGCTAAGCATTTTTTTTGCTTAAGCAGCTCTATGAAATTGGGCCAATGCGATCTTTCTCCAAATAACACCCAATTAGGAATTTTTGGGGCATGAGCTTTTTAATCCACCTGTCATGTTCAAAATAGTTAAGGTGCCTCACAACAATGAAATTCCATCCAACAAACAACTTTGTCAAACAACGTACTCAGCATGGAATGATAAATTGTAAATAAAATTGTGTAGAAAACAAAGAAAGCAAACAGCTCTGTAAAGAAAAACAATGTTGGTTTGATGGAAGCAAATGCAAACAACAACCAGCCCAGGGGTAAAAAAAACAACCAAAGAAATTTTAAAATCCTATAAAATAAGTTTAAAAGTGACTTGTTATTAAAAGTTCAACTACTCCTGTCTGTTGTATAAACCTTTTGCATTGCATCATCCAGCGGCCATCTTAGTGGGAAAAACGGTGACGAAACAATCAAAAGGCACATATTTGTACGCGCGGCGCACAGGATTGGCCAATGAACAACCTCCTTTTGACCTCTAGGTGAGGGCGCCCTACTGAAATGACGTCATGTGCATAAGGTCTATTAAGATCATCAGCCATAATATTTGGTCCTTGGAAAGCATCTTATGAAGTACAATAGCTGACCTATGTACGCATGGTGTAGGATCTAATGGACTTTTCAGGGCTTATTAATACCAAAATCGGAAGACGGACTTAAGTAGGAAGAATATCACGCCTGGGTCATCCAGGCACAATATTTCAAAGGGGCAATTGCCTCCACATCCCTTGGTCATTGCCATAGTGCCCCTTGAATTGTTCCATCACAAATTTACCCCCTCTCAGAGGTGCTCTTTACAGGGGAACTACTACCCTGCCCTTATGCAATCAGGACTACAATAAACTGGGAGGTTTATCATCCTTACTCGCACAGCTGAGAAGCTGAATTGCAAGAAATGCACTGACAACAGGGGAAAATGCAATGAAAAGTCAACTTATTCTATAACTCTAAGCTTATCTACCACTAAATTCAAACAAATGGAGTTTTAACATCTTCAAAAGGTCTCCCTACTAAACAAAATCAGACAAGGAGCTGAAAAACCAAAGAATAGAGGAATAAAAAGTAAAAAGGACCTTTCCTATATACAGGGATGTGATAGGCTGTTGAAAAAAGAATTCCTGAACGTGAAAGCTTCTGAGCGCAACGCATGAAAGCTAGCGAGCGCCAAAGCTTGTGGGTACGACGTCTGCTCACCCTGAATAAATACATTTTTTTTATCTTTGGTTTTGAGGGCCCTAGCTGCAATCTGGGGTGTGTTCCATACGGTTTTAAAGTCATTTTATTATGAATTTGATCCAAGTTATGAAATATGATAAATAAAATTCTACAAATATTGGTTGGGGTAAAAAAAAAAAAAAAAAAAAATGGATATCCGAATTAAAACGGTGAAATTACATCCCTGTATACACTTATTTTATACACCCCTAAACACCACCGTTCATACCTTCTGGGGTGACGAGGCCCTGAGGCCAAGTAAATTGAAGGAGCCTGCTTTGGCCTTGGGTAACAGCTTATAAAGCGAGCAAAGGGTAGAAAGAAAGAAAGAGCAAACTAAAACAATTCCAAGCAAAGGTTTGCACTAAAGCCATAGGGATCGAAAAGAAAACATGCAGTTTACATGAATAGGGCCCAATTTCATAAAACTGTTAAGCAAAGAATCTGCTATTATTAACTCACTGTACATCCGTGTTGTTAATACTTGACAAACTTGACCATTAACTTGATTTTCACACTGAACAAAACACAGCGACAAGAGTTAATTTTTTTTCTTTTTTATTCAGGAAAAAGTTTTTAGGAAACGGTTCTTCTTGAACTTCAAGAAGAGTTGTATCCTGTTGAAGGGGGGTTAGGGGTGGTGGCGATTTTGTTAAATTTCTTTTTCAGAGAGGGGTGGGTGTAGAAAGGGAAGAGGGGGTTGGGTGTAGCAAGGGAAGATGGGGTGGGTATAGCAACAGAAAATTTGGGCGTAGAGAGGCACATTCAACCAAAAACAGGCGTGGAATATTTTCTTTGAGAGGGCAAGACGGTTTTCATTCTGCAAAGGGCAACTCCATTAGAAAGTCTCATGTGGACCAGGGCAACGGAGGCCTAGCCTCCATGTTATTCCAGGCCTACAAAAGTACCCAATACAAAACCAAGGACTGTCAATTTATTATACATCCAACTGCACCAGGAAATGAGAAAAATTGTTCCAGGACTGAAAAGCCATTCCACATGCAAGGCTCCAGGCTGGGGTGGGGTTCAAAACAAGATCTAAGAAGGTGAAAGGCAAGGTAAGAAACTACTAGGCCATCTTGATTCATCAAAACCAATAAACACAGGGGCTATTGTTACTACACCGTACGTAAGAAACTACTAGGCCATCTTGATTCATCAAAACCAATAAACACAGGGGCTATTGTTACTACACCGTACGTAAGAAACTACTAGGCCATCTTGATTCATCAAAACCAATAAACACAGGGGCTATTGTTACTACACCGTACGTAAGAAACTACTAGGCCATCTTGATTCATCAAAACCAATAAACACAGGGGCTATTGTTACTACACCGTACGTAAGAAACTACTAGGCCATCTTGATTCATCAAAACCAATAAACACAGGGGCTATTGTTACTACACCGTACGTAAGAAACTACTAGGCCATCTTGATTCATCAAAACCAATAAACACAGGGGCTATTGTTACTACACCGTACGTAAGAAACTACTAGGCCATCTTGATTCATCAAAACCAATAAACACAGGGGCTATTGTTACTACACCGTACGTAAGAAACTACTAGGCCATCTTGATTCATCAAAACCAATAAACACAGGGGCTATTGTTACTACACCGTACGTAAGAAACTACTAGGCCATCTTGATTCATCAAAACCAATAAACACAGGGGCTATTGTTACTACACCGTACGTATAACTCCAAGGTTCTCCACAGGATCTGTTGCAAAACTGTGGGGCATTCTAGACCTAAATTATGTAAGTTTGGATGAAGCACACTGGATTGAAATGCGGTCCTCAGAATGTTTCCTTTACTCGATAATTATGGGTGCGTTCAATTAGCTTTCCTGTGTCGACCCCGCCGTGCTCATTGCGGTGAGCCCCTGACAAGAGCTAATCGAACGATCACTCACCCTCTCGTGGTGACGTCATGCACCTCGGCTGACCCGAGCTCGGGTCAGCCCATAGTGACCCATTCCACAAGCAGGGCACTTGGGGCTGACCCGGGTGAGCCCCTGGAATGACGTCAAAGCTATTCAAACGTACCGGGGACAGACTGGGGTCGACCCGGGGAAGCTAATCAAACGCACCCTATGTTTTGCTTTGAAAGCTCTACTGTGCAATTTAACTAGAGAATTTCAAAGGTCTTTATGTTTTGTGATTTTTTGTTGTGGGGGGGGGGGGCTTATTGCCAGCATTTTCACGAACCCTGTGACTAAAAGATTTTACAATTAATGCTTAGTAAACACTGTGGTGTTAGACTGTGGTAACTTGTGAGAAACTGTCACAAAAAGAACCCCAAAATCACAAAAAGAACCTGTCACAAACTAAGAGCAGATTAAGTAGCACAACACCTGCAAAAACTTTACAACGACCCACATAGCTTACAGGGCCCAGCTTCATAGAGCTGCTAAGCACAACAATTTGCTTAGCATGAAATTTCTTCCTTGATAAAATCAGGATTACCAATCAAATTTCCTTGTGATTTTCAGGATAAGCAAACAACAGCTGCTCAATACGAGTAACAAGCAATATGCAGCAAATGGAAAATTTGGTTGGTCATCCTGTTTTTATCAAGGAAGAAATTTCATGCTAAGCAAAATGTTGTGCTTAGCAGCTCTACGAACCTGGGCCCTGATATCTAAAGTAGACATTATTATCGAGACTTGACCTTAGAAGTCTCGCTACATCTATCCTGTGTGAAAAAACTGTTCTAAGTTGTGCACATCTGATGCACACATTAGGACACTACAAAATTTGCTGTCTTTTCACACATGGTACATTTTGTAAAAAGTTTCAACCTTGCCACATCTAGCAAGGGACCCTAGCTATAACACTATTTGGTAAAAGGAGCTTTAAGACCTACATGTACTGCATGGAATGCACTCAAATTTAATTTAAAATTAAATTTAAGTCACAAAAAAGTCACAGCTACATTATATGTACATTGTTATCAGGCAGTATAATATACTACTGTACGGTTAACATAATCTGCCATACAAATTAAACACTGCCTTCAAATGTTTACAAAATTCACATGTATGTACAGAAAAAAAGTACATCATGGAAAATTAATGTGATCAAAATAACGACACTGAATGAGAAAGCAATTTTATTTTTAAGTACACCAAACCCAATAAAATATTAAAAACAAAAGTTAATTAAAAAACACACGGCAACAGCATATCACCACTGCAAAGGGGGAAAAGTGTTTCAAAATATCATATGAAAATTAATATCGAACAACTGTGCTTTTCACAATATATTTTGTAAAAAAAAAGAATCATTTAATCACACCATAAACAGAATCAGAACGGGATTAATAAAAACTCAGAAACATGCCATGCTGCGCCATAAAACTACACCGCAATGTTAGGATCGATTATAATATAACAAGCGCTGGGATTGGTTGGAAGGGAGGGGAGTGATTGGGGAATAACCAATGAAACGTCTGCTTGGATAGGTGTGGACACTACAGGGCTGGTACACGTCAGCCAGTGGAAGAAGAAGGCCTACCTATGACTTCAACTTTCATGATGGAACTGAGGCCCTTTTCACAACCACGGCTTCGTCAAGTTTTTTTAAATGATTTGGGGTTGAATATTGAACAAACAAAAATCGACCATAGTGGGTTTTGAACCATTAATCTCTGGTTTAACGTGCCAGTGTCCACCAACTTGGCTATCTAGGCCTATTTTAGCGGTTATGTCTGTCGATGTTTCGATATATCGATTATTTCCAGTGTGCAAGATGAAGCCTTTAAACAGTGATTAATATATACTGAAGTTTAATAGGGTTGCATACCGGTTGATAGTCCGTACAATACCAAATCGCACTGTCCCGCAGCGCTTGTTTTTGGTTTTACAACAAAGGTAAGACATGATTGCTGTTGCTGCTACCGCTTCCTAGGTGAAAAGATACCACCTTGGAAGCGGCAGTCAGGGGATCACCATAAAGGCCAAGTCACACTGCAGCGATAACGAAAACGATAACGATAACGACGCAAAGAGAATGCATTCTATTGGTTGAAATACTCCACGCAGAATACGCCCAAGCACATTCAACCAATCGGGGCCTGTGTGACCGGGCCTTTAGGAGATGCAACTTTTAATTTCAGGTATCAAATAAAAATACCACAAGGGAAATGGACGGGTAGGGTCATGGGTTGTTTTTTGTCAATGTAATGCTTCATTACAGGCACATCCAAGATGCAGATAGTATCATGGTTATTCCCCTAATGTTCAATGGAGATAAAATGGAGAGATAGGTATAACGGTTCGCTGGACGTCGTCCCTACCTTCCTCGGCCAATCTGAACTCCATCTCCTCAAAGCTCATGTCCCTCGCTAGGCCTCGGACACTAAGGCCTGATGTAGGAAAGGCATGGGGGAGGGTGGGGGAGGGGGAGGATGGCGGGGTGTGATTCAATAGGGCATGATGAGATAGGTTTAGCATACTTCATTCTTAAGACAAAAGTTTACTGATTAAAACAATGTAACGTCATTTTAGAGGATGAGATTTCTTTACTAATGTGAAAATTCTGGATAAGCTTGCAGGCCTAGGTTTTCCTTGTTCTAGACGTAAAACCTCTCAGATGTTACAATTCAGGAGTTTTTGCAAGCTGTGTGCGTCACCAGAAATAATCAAACTACAGGTTCGGACAAAAAGTGGGTTATTTCTTTGGCTGACTGCTTCAATTTTTTCTAAGAAAGATAATTTGAAGGCTGTAGGAGGTATTAAGAAAACATTGAAAAATCAAAGGCCTGTAAAAAAAAATTCACAAATCCAATGGCTACTTAAACACAAGAGGTGCGAGTCTGGCTGACAAGACCTGTAAACTTTATCCACATTTTAGGAGGCACTTTGGAATTTATTGTAATTCCACCTTTTTATAACCCCTGGATTTACAGACTCCAACAAGATTTTATGAACAGTATCCTCATTGCTAGAGAAGTAGATCAAAGAGCATGATTTTATATTGATGTCTGAAGAAACAGCTACTTTGTTTCACCAGGCAGAGAAAAGAAAAGACTAACTTCAGACAAATATCTTAAATTTCTCATCCCTGACTTAGATACAGGAAAAATCGTTTTGGCTTTGAGCTGCGTCAGGCGTTCTCTTTTTTCCTATGCAGTCAAGTGGTTCACCACCCAACTATAGTGCAGAAAAATTTACTAACTTCCGCACGCGGTATTTATGCAAAGCGCATAGATGAATACAAAAAGTTAAAACAATTTGCCCATAAAGATGGTTGAGTTTTCGCTGCGCGACACCAAGCGGAAACTATGTATTAATCAGTTAAGTTTGAAAGGTTATCTGTTTGAGATTGTTCAAGTCCAAAGTGGGATTAAAGTTGAGGATTGTAAGACAAAATGTTCAAGGCCATGAATATCATTGCATGCGTAGAAAACCTCGAAAATGCATCAGCCAATCAACAGTCAAAAGTTGCAGGCATAAAATTTCAGCAGGAAAGTTTCAAAAACTTGCGCAAACGTGCACAGAACAAAACTTCTAGTGATTCAAAGGAAAGCTTTACTGATCATGTAATATGATCATGTGATATGATCATGGGGCAGAATATTTTGTCTTCTTAACGCCACACCATACATTTGGCAACTTAGCGTATATTTCATGAGGTGACATTTGGAATTCTATGTAATCTGTTATGTCATATTTACCTTCCTCAGCTGGTCTGAACTCCTCATCTCTCTGCATGTCACCCTGTATTCCCCCAAAGGATCCCTCCACTACAAAAATAAATATTTAGAGAAGACTTTTTCAGTTAAATGCACTAGACCAGGTATGACACTTCACGGAGGCATTGAAGGCAATTGCCTCTACGCCCCCTGGTCATTGCCTTGGTGCCCTTGACATGCTCCAGTTGAAATTTACAATTTCCTCATAGGGTGCCCTTTACAAAGGAGAAAATGCCTTGGTGCTCTTGTCCTTTCAAAAACGAAGCATACAGGCCTGCTGGACAATACTAGTAAATACTCAAAACAATTGTTAACATAAAAATTTACTTGGTAACGAGCAATGAAGCTGTTGATAGTATAAAACATTGTGAGAAACGGCTTCCTCTGAAAACAGTTATTTTGAGAAAGAGGTTAATTCTCACTCCAATAATTGAATCTGAGTTTTCTCATGCATTTACAAGCACCACAAATTTGTGCAACAAGGGCATTTTTTCTTTCGTCAAGCAATTGAGCCCAAGTTTTCACTGATTTGTTATGTTATACATTTGTTGCAATACACCAAGTGAGAAAGCATGGTCTTTAACAATTACCAAACATGTCCAATGCCTTTCAAAAGTGTTGGAAAGAAAAACCACTTTTTATAAAAACATATTGATACTTGCCTTCCTCGGGTGCCAGAACAAACTCCTCTGATGCCATGAAATTCTCATAACCCTTCACTGTCTTGATGGGTTCAGGGCAATCTTCATATTCATCTTCTCTTGGCAAGGGTGTCACCTCTAAGGTAGGCTTCTGGGCTGAGACACAGTCCCCGCCGTCCCCGTTTGACGCTGGAGGTTCGTTCTCTCTGCCCTCTGAGGCCGCCGAAGGGCTGGACTTGGGAGACTTCTTTGCAGCTTTTGTTGGTGTCCTATTCTTGGGCGATGTTCTGAAAATTGGATGAATGTAATAAAATTAAAAACATTTTAAGACTTTAGCCAGGGATGAGATTTTACGAAATGTGAACATTCTTGAGAGTGGCTTGTGGGTCTGGGTCAGGCCTGGAATTTCATCTATAAAGGGCAAGGCAATTTCCATTGTGCAAAGGGCACTTCCATTGGAAAATCTTAGTCTATTTGAAACTTTTGAAGGGGGCACCAAGACCAGGGCAACAGAGGGCAACAGAGGCCAAGGCCTCCATGAAATTCCAGGCCTGCTGGCTTTCCACTTATTTACAGACTCTGTGCAACACGACTATTTCTTTCTTCCGCTCGGTGACTGCTTTAATTCTTTCAAGAAAATTTTAAGGCTACGGGAGATTAATTAAGAGAAATTAATCAAGAGAAAATCCTGAGAATCACACCCCTGCTTAGCAACCACAAGCTTGTACCAAAAATGGCCACAGTGGCCATGAGCGGCTGCAAGGCCTGATACTTCACGAAGGCAACAAAGACGATTGCCTTCGTGCCCTTGAAATGCTCGGGTAGAAATTTACAAACTTCCTCATAGGGTGCCCTTTACTGAGGAGAGAATTACTTGGTGCCCTTGCCCTTTCAAAAATGAAGCATACGGGGCTGGAAGACCATCCACATGCCAAGCTTCCAAACATTTTGGGGTAGAGTAATTTTGACCCAAGTCTGCATGAAGGTCCAAGATATTAAATTCTTCCCATTTCCCATAGGTTACCTCAACAAGAGAAACTAAAGAATAGCACACCTTGATTTTCTTGGAGTATTCCTCGGTGAGGACTCGGCCGAGTTCTGCATTTGCTCATCCTTTACTTCTGACCTGATCATTTCAGGGGAAATACATTAATACAACATGCTAGATGCAGGCATGTGAGTATCTATTATCCATGAAAAAAAACGAGGAAAAGAGAAAACCGGGCACGAACAAAAAGAGGAAAGATAATATTCCTATACTTTTCAACACAGAAAGTACAGAAAAATAGAGCAAAATCCAAACCCCAAAAGAGGAAATCAGCTTGACCTTACAATAAAATGAGCCAAATATTTTTTAGAACCCAGGCAACAAGAAAGCACTGCTACATCAGTATTCCGTTTGGGTTAAGAACCCACAACCCTAAATTTGCAAGCTGGGCCCAATTTCATAAAGCTTTTTAATCGGAAAATACCGCTTAGCACATTTCTTTACTAAGCAAAAAAACAAACGAATGGGTCACCAGTTGCCAAAATGTAAACTTCATGGAATTTTTGCTAGTTTCTATTAAGCAACATGGTTTTGTGCTTAGCAAGTTTTTATGCTGACAGACTTTCTGAAATCGGGCCCTAACTGCAATGATACGGTCACCTATACCATAATTTACCAAAGTCTCTTCTGGTCTCTGAACAACACTTTTAAGTAATCAATTCATACTTCACAGCAAAACTAATAATGATTAGAAGCCTTTGGTAACCTACTCTGTGCAGTCGTTTGCAGCATTCTTTGGGGATAACGGCGGTGAATTGGTGATTTGGGTTTTCGTTGCAAATGGATCCATATCCTCATCAAAGGTGAAATCGGAACTAAAACACGAAGAGTGGCAAAATCATAAAACAAAAAAGATGCTAACAAACTAAAAAGACGCTAGAAGCAGCATGATATTTTATAAGACATTAGAGAGAGAAACACAAACAAATTAAAAAACAAAAAACAAAATCAAAAAAACATTGATCATTCTGAATGACCTCTAAACTGTCTCGTTCATATTTGAAGTTTTCATAAAATTTACATCCAATCCAAAAAGCAGTGCTCAAAGTGAACTTACTTTTTTTCCTAAGTAATTATCCAAGTAGTTGAAATGTTAGAACATTATGGATGTTAATGATCAAAATTGGTTCGAATTTTGAGGTTTGTGTTCTAGTGTTCAAACTGACGTTGCAATAATGAACAAACCTTCTGTTGTTGATTTTGTTTTTGGGCGACGCCTTTGGCGAGTTCTGCATTTGATTCTTTGAGGCAAACGGATCCTGGCTTTCGTCAAATTCAAATTCCGAACTGAAACGTGTTAAATAATAAGTCACAATAAACAACCATGCACAACAAAATATCAGTTCAAAAATTACAATTAAAAGGAGAAAAAGTTTGCAGTCGTGGTCTCGGCGAAGTTTGTGTTACAAAATCGAGACAACAAATATCGACAACAAACCATTTTAATGAGTAGATTCTCTCAGTTCTGGGACGGATTGCAATAAAATGGTCTTAGTCAGCAGTCTAAGACAAGTCAGTTATAGCCGGCTATATACCTTAGACGGTCTTAGCTTAGTCAGTCATTAAGCCTGTTGCAATCAGCTGGTTTTAGATAAGTCGGTGAAAAGTAATGAAATACGAACAAATGTCCCATAGCACATCTGCAGCACTGGCGTAACGGCATTGTTCTTATTGTTTAGGTTATCCAATCATTTTCACTCTTGGGAATATTACGATACAATGTATCATCATCATCATGCCTCTAATGGGTGCAGCCCGTCTCTAAATATTCGGTCTCGTTGTAGAGCTTGTCGCATCAAATTGTCTACAACTAACAAATGCAGCGCCATCTTTAAAAAACAAAACTAAGACCGATTATAGCCAGCTAATAGCAGACTTAAGATTTAAGACTGGCTATAATTATAGACCGCACTATTGCAATCGGTCTAAAATTAAAGACTGTCTAAGCACGTCTCAAGTTAGCCGGCTACAGCGCATAGACCGGTTTAAGACCGCTCGGTGAAATCCGCCCTGATGACTGTAAACTTCACTATTGAACCCTATTCCAACAACAGTTTTTTTATATATATTTTTTTATGAGAGATCTCCTTACATCACAAGGCCAGACAGACACTTCAAGGTGAGGGCTACAATTAACTGATTTGACCTATCGACCCAAATCAAATGCCACCAGGGGCACGTTGCCAACTACTTCTGGAACAGGGTTACCCCTTATTCAGTCTGGAAGGATGTAGGTAAGGGTATCATCCACTAGGAAACCTGGCTGGTAGGACAGAATGCAATACCTTCCCAAACTGCATAATTTATATTATAGTTTATTTATAATAATAAATAAAAAGCAACTTCAAACATACTTTGAATGACAGCATCTAAAATAATATAAAAACAGACTTTTAGGACAAACCTTTTGCTTTCTGTAAAGTTTTTAGGCGACGCCGCTGGAGAATTCTGCATCTGAGTCTTGGGTTTAAAAGGGTCTTGAACCTCCTCAAAGTTAAGGTCAGAACTGTAGCATGCCACAAAGCAAAATAAAACAAAAGAGCTTCATGGGTGCATGAAGGGAAACAAAAAAGCCAACAAAACAACAACAACAACTACAACACCAACAGCCGCACTTGCAACAGCAACAGCAACAGCAACAGCAACTGCAAGAGCAGCAGCAACAACAACAACTACAGCAGCACCACCAACAACAACAACACAAATTGTACCTCAAGGAACACCTAAGCATCAAACATAAATTGAGTATTACAAATTAACTAAGTTTGATGAACTTTCCTGTATGCAGCCAGGGGTGAGAGTCGTTGCTGACAAAATAGTCTGAAACTAGGGATGTGACCGAAGTGATTGGTGCATTAATCGAACCTCAGATTTCTGAGGGATGGTGTCCGTTTGTGAATGCTGCGGCCAGAGATGCAGTTTGCGTGTGCGTACTCAACATAACTAGGCATTCCCCGCTTACACAGCTAGCGGAGAAGGTCGGCGCTTGCAAGTAAGCGGAGAATGGTGATCTTTAGCGCAGAATTCAGCGGTAAGCAGGGCCATTAAATTGGGCCCTGATGACCTGGCTGAGACTACCCACACTGCCCTTCAGTGTGCCAACTACTGGATGGATAGCATTTGAGCAGCATGGACACAAGAAGAAGAAGTAGTGGGTAGTAAAAGAAGGTTAAAATACAAACCTTGCATTATGGACAGCGTTCTTAGGGGAGCCCTTCTGCTTCGTTTTGGGTGAATTCTGAACCGCGCTCGTTGTCCCGAAGGGATCCTTGATGTCCTCGTAGTTGAACTCAGGAGTGGCAGATTTCTTGCTGCCGGGGAGGGGTGGAGAGTTCTGGATACCCGGTCCGGTCTGGAAGGGGTTCATGTTCTTCAGATCCTCCTCGCTGAGATCGTAAATACTCTTTCCTGTCTTACTAGGAATACCTGGCATTAATCAAGAAGGTTCAGAAAAATATGACAGCATTTGAAGAAAAAAAATTGAGACAATGAAATAAAACCAAACAATTCCATCAGCATTTTCTTCCAATAAATTTGAGTTAATAAAAAAAAAGTACAAAAAATAAAAAGTCATATACTTCTTGCATTTATTAACAAAAGTCACATATACCTCTTGCCTTTAACATTTTGAAGCTGACATAGGTTCATACTTTGCTTAAGGGTTCTGCACCTTCCAGGATTAAGAAATGGAAGGCTATAGATGGATTGCACTAAGCGTCATCGACGGCCATATTTGATGAAAATGAAAAGGCTTTCATTGGCAGAGAGTTGTGCGTAGCGCATAGTCGCATACACTTCCATTTTTTACCATCAAATGTGGCGGTTGATGACGCTTAGGCATTAAAAAAAAGGTTATGTTGGCGTAACAGGCCCAAAAATGAAGAGTAGGTAGGTAGGGATTTCCCCCCCCCCCTCCCAGCAGCGAAAATGACATGTTTTCTAAGTGTTTAAGCCGGTAGTATACACGATAACAAAAGAAAACAAGGCTACACACAAGAAATAGCATATTTTTAAACTCTTGATGAAATTTATTTTATTTTTATGTCTGTAATAGATTTTGATCATTAAATTTCTTTCCTTGAAAAAATTAAAATATCCAACATAACACTTTTTTTTGTATGCCTTAGTGCAATAAATACATCTATACCCAACCTTGACAGTCACAAACCGGCATCAAAACAGAAACATTTCATATCCTCCGTACCTTCCTCCATGATGGAGACTTCTTGTGGAGACACAACAGGAGGCAGGTTCTCCTTCTGCTCTTCCTCCCCCTGAAATACACAGTCAACTGACTGCTGTTCTGCAGCAACTTGAGCTTCTTCAGAGTATTCCTTGACGCTTGTTGGCTCTTCGGCCAGAAGAGATTCTCTGCAGAGTATTTAAACAAACAAAAAATATATAAAACAATATAAAAAAAGAAGAACGAGTCAAACTTCTGAAATTTGTAGTGAAAGAATTAGACAAGCAAGTAGAAGTCCGTCTAGAACATCGTTCTCATTAAACCGCACTTGGTCTGCTGGTCGAATGCCAATTAAAATACCACAGGACCAGTCAAAGTTCAGTCCAAGTGGCTGGACTGGCTAGTTCAGTGTTAAAAAGCGTCCCTATTTAATATGAAATATGGGCTAGTGAACAAGCGTGTGGACTAACAGACCTTAAACTTCACTCTTAAAGGGGCACACCAACTTTCCTTTGTATTGGAACTCTGCAAAGGGCATAACAGCAAAAGCACAGGGTAGAATGGTAGAATTTTGGACAGTCCTTTTTCACAGTTCTCGTCAGTAGTGCGCGTGCTCAGACCTACGCAATCAATACTGTGGGTGTTGTGGGTTATTCTGAAGCCTGGACTAGTGAAATATATAGACTAACTGGTCCCGCTGGCAAGTCACTAAAAAAGTTAAGGGCAAACCCTGTAAAACCTAATAGGACTAGAACCGTAAAAGTCTAGATTCTTGAAAGTGTACATCAACTAACACCTGTTTCAGACAGGGGCATCAGAGTCGCGCAGAACTAACTGGACGCGCAAGAAATTGAAAGCTCGACTGTTGCAGTCGTTCGGAACGACTCTATAGTGCCTTGGTTTCAGACGTCAATCTTGTCATGAGCCGAACCAACATTTATTTTGGAACCATCATTTATTTTGGGTCGACCTAGAGACGCTCCTAATCTATTTGGTTTGGCGCAACTCTGGGGCGCCCGTCTGAAACGGTTGTTACTCACCTTGCTGAAAGGTTATTGATAATTTCGTCCAGGAACTCTTGAGCGAACTGCAGGTGCTCCTGGTGGTCCTGTCGGGTGAGGACCTGGACACGGTCAGTCCAACGTTCCTCCTCGTCCAGTAGGCGTAGGATATCCCAGGCTGCTGGGTTGGGGACTGGACGGGCTGGTGTGATGGGGGCTCTCTGGGGCGTCTCAAATGTCACCTGATGGAAAGGAAGAAATTAGTTGAAAATATCTTCGTTAACAATTTCATCCGAAGTCTTGCAGTTGATATACTTTGGATTTCCTATCAAATCTTGAAAAAAATTCCTCAGAAATTTCCTCAGAAATTTCTGAAGGATATAGGAGGATTAAATTAAAGCTAGGCTGTTACGGTTACTGCATTTATTCAAATTCTAGCCCTTTAGGCCCTATAGTAATTGACACATTTATTGTATCTCAAGCTTGAAAATGTGCATTCAGGAATCACTGGTTACATGTAAAGGCTTTTTTAAGAGTCAACTTCTGGTGCATTATGGAAAGTAAACAGTGTGTCTAAACTAAGTAAACAATGTTAAAGCCATGCTTCCACACCAATACATTAGTATACAGTCGACTTATGTACTTAAGGAATACAACATATTAAAAAGTTGAAAATTTCAATTGTGTTCTACACAAAACATTAAGTACATGTATACTGGACTCATCTTTTACACTTGAGCACATACATGTACTTTCAGTTTATAATGTTCTGCACTAAAATGTCTGACTTTATGTGTTAAAAAAAAATATTGTACACACAAACAGACAGATGAAGATGTCATAATGTTCACTCTGAAAACTGCAATGTAGCTTGTTATACATATAGGAACATCAGACAAATTATTGTACGATCCATACATTTAACATGCTATCACCCATCATGCACTACATGTATGCAGGCAAACTTGATTAAAACCTACAATTAATCCAACTTGTTGAGCTTCATACACATCAAACGTAGTGTTAAGGGCCTGGCCGGCAACATTTTTTTCAAACAACCACAGCTTTTGGTTTTGTTTTTAAAAAGCTTTGAAGTCAAACTCATCCCATGCAGAGGTTTTTTGACAGAGCTACCTCAGGTTGTGATTGGTCTAGACTGCCTGCTCCTGGGAGGACGGTCATGTCTTCAAAGACATCTTGAGGCTCCCAGCTTCTCGGCTCTGAGGGAAGCAGCATGGACTCCGGGAGTGCCTCGCAGTGATTGGCCACCTCCTGCATGTGGCTGCCCTCAACGTCGAGTTCTTTCTCTAAGAAACGCAGCTCGTTGTCATTGACGTGGAGATGTTGAAGCTCTGCGTCAGTGGTGAGCGACGGCAGGTTGCGGCAGCGCCGATTCTCATCCTGTGGGGAGGTGCGTGGACTGCCGAGCGAGTCCTCATCAATGTTACCAGCGCCAAGAGCTTGTAATACTTCCATCATGTCCTTCTCCTTCAGACCATCAATGGGAAAACAGAGATCATCATCCACATCAGTTTGAGAAAACCCTGGCTCCTTGTCTTGAGCGATTTGATGATATGGTTGATCAAAGACAGGCTTCTGCTCATCATAAGTTGGTACAATCTGATGATACAGACCGACAGTGGCGTGGTCATGCCGGTTCTCTCTGGATGGATCCGGTTCAGACAGGCTTCCACCAGGTGTAAGAGGCTTGTACTCATCGCCGGGAAAACCTGGTTTGAATTCTCCGCTGGTCTCATCTTTATACGCTCGCCCGTGCATTGCGAATAGAAAATCCTCCTCCCTAAGTTCATCATCTTGGAAACTCATGAAGCGAGGACGGCTGCGAGGAGTTTCGTCAAATGGCCCTTGACGTCGGCCTTCTGCTGTGGGGTCATTCACTGACCCCTCCCCACTCATGAGCCCCCTTCCCATGTCGAATCTCTCCCCGACCAAGATGGCGGGCATCGAGAGCGAACGCTGGGCTTGCTTACGCCTCGCATGATCCCTGTTGAAGTTAATATTTTCCACCGTCGTGTAGTCGAGCCTCTGGGGGCAACTGTAGCGCCCTCTAGGTTTGCGCTGAGGTGAGTGCGGGATGTCTTCCTCGGTGGACTGCTGTCCCTCCTCGTGCGAGTTCACATCGCCCATGACTTGGACAAACACCATGATTGTTTATTTTTAAAGTAACCACAAGGGGGAAAAACAAAAGATGAAAAAGAGATTATTTTTTGGACACAAGTTCTAACAGTGGTCAACCAAATAGTGAAAACTGTACAATCATCACAACAAGCGCAAAATGCCAAGGGATCTGCTGTCAGGAGATACTGGGGAATGAAAAAAGAGAAAGATGATTCTATTACAAAGGTCACTTAAAGGGGCACTGTACTTTCTCTAGTGTTAGTTTGCGTAGAGTGTGGCTAGTACAAGTTTGTATGGCACATGTCGTAAACTCCGTAAAGATACAATGCCAGTTGGAGACGAAATGCATTCATCAGAATGTGTATTGACTTAAAACTGAAACAACAAATACTTTGCTTTAATTTGTATAAAACCACTATCAACGACCTCTTATGGGCAATTCCATGAAGAAGTGGACATTACCTCAAAATTTAGAATTGTGTTTTTTAAGTAAAATTGGGCTTATATGGTAGCATATACATCAAATATTCAGGAAAAAATGGTTTCAATGTCATGTCTTTGCAAGAAAGTTACAAAAAAAATGATTTTTGTGCCAACAATGTTTTATCATGAAATTATGTGTAAAAAAGTTGTGCAACTTCAATTTACTACTGAATGACGAAGATTACAAGGTATCAAATCAATCTAGTCATATTTATTCATTGATTGGACCTACACATTGGCTGCAATCATCAAAATTTGTGTTTGTGATTGATTCAGACCATCAATCTGTGAAGCTTGTACCCCATTAAAGCTTATGTAACGTAACTAACCAAAAAGTTTGTTTCAGCTGTACCCTGTTTGAGGAAACTTTTTGTTCAAAGACATGCATTTTTTTCTTCATGTCCCTTTTTTGTAACGTAACTAACCAAAATTAAACTGATCATAACAACCCAATAAATGTGTCTAGAAGTTTGAAATTTTTTTGTATATTAGGTCTAGCCAAGATGTAGCCATGGTACAAAAATGGAGACTTGATAGGCTTTCATGTTAATATTGGAGACCGGCAAGCTGTGCTAAGCAGCTAAAAGTGTAACGAAACTAACCATGGAATTGCCCTTATGGTTGTTGATGGATGTAAGTATGGGCTAAAACTATGCCACCAGTCAAGAATGGGGACAATGATTAACCCACATTGCAATGAAACTGTCAAGGAAAATAAACAGGAAGGGCCCAGAGTATATCTGTGGATGAAACACACGCTCATGTTCATGCACCACCGTAGAAACTCCCCTTAAACAACCCCAGGATGACACATTTCCTGATTAAAAGGCTACCAATGCGTTGACTGGACAGCCAAAAATGGCGACAGCTGCACAAAACACGGTACTATCAAGGAGAGTTAAACGACTAATAAAGAGACAACAATCACAGCTGGTGATTACTGAGTGATCACTCCCGAAAGAACACTCTTGGTCACTCCCACTGATTGAAAACATGCACAACGTTGACAACCTTTCTCACACATCTGAGAGGTCTTTTGAAGAGGATCCTGCATGTTTGTGTTGTACTGAAAGCATGCACTGATGCAAAGAACAACCTCCCTGCCCTACATGTATACATGCGTGTCAGTTTGCACCCATGTACATCATGTATGACACATTAGACTAGTGAAGATTCAATACTGAAATAGTGTACACAAATCTCTGTGCAAAGTACATTTTGTACATAGTACGTTAATGTAGTTCTTTACGTAGTACTCTAGAGCAGCAGAATGAATGCACAGATTCTGTGGGAATAACCTTGGTCTTGGAAGCATGTGAAATTGACAGAGAACAATGTAGGTTTCCATGACACATTCTACACTATCACTATGTGTGCTGTATGGGGGAGGTTCCTATAATTGTCCATGCAATATGTACCTACACGTTATTACACGTTAGCCAGAGGGGAGTCTGAATTTGGACACCCTGTACATGTACGTATTTTGTCTGTCATGTACAAAGTGAACAATTTGGACACCCAGTTTTTATGTACATTGTGTGTAGTATTGACATTTTCACTGTAACACTATAAAATGTTTACTTCAGATTGATATAGGCCTATCTCCCTCAAAAGACAGTATCTCCCTCAAAAGACAGTATACATGTACATGTACAACTGTAGTTACCATATTGCTATGCTTAAAGTATGGTTTGCTACATGAATAAGAGGTCAACAATGAAAGGTCAGGTCATCTGAGGTCAGTATGAGACAGCTCATAATGAACCAGACAGCATCATCAGAGCATCAGAATGAGATGCACACTGTGCTATGCATGGTATGTGTGACAGGAGAATCCTGTACAGTGTGTAATTGGATTATACTTAGCAGTATGACATAAATTGTGGGGGTCACAACAAACATTGTACATTACATGTACATTGTACATGTACACCGTCCCTGACACATGTAAATTTCCAATATGGCATATGGAATGTAAATGTGTAATCAGCAGAGTGAACATTTTGACATCACACTAGGGGGCTCCGACTGTGTGAATGATTAATTTTTAAAACATACGGTACATGTGATCATTACATGAATGAGTGGGGTAATGCATTTCAAAGATCCTATGTCATCATGGCAAGATTTATACGTGAAACTGTTTCTGGGTAATTTGGTGACTTACATGTAACATGTCAAGTATTTTCAGTTTGTAAACCAGAGCCTAATTTTACAGACTGCTTTCCTTTACAAGCACAAAATGTAGCTAAGCATAACAAAATTACGCTTACCAGAATAAGGTTACCAGCCAAACTAACACCTTGTTACAATTTGAGACTGGTACATGTACAATTCAGACCTACATGTATCTTGTTCATTTCTGCCAAGCATACTTGTTATACTTCGGTAACAAACTGTGACGTTAGATTGGTGGTGAACCAATCATGTGCCGTGCTGCACAGCGGCTGCACAGCGCGCGGCGGGTAACATGAGTGATGTTAACCGGTGCTTGATCGTTCCCAGCGTTGGACGATTTCCAGCGCTTAGTACATTGTACAAATCGGCCGCGGGTTCGTGGGAACAGTGAAGAATGGTTTCTTGTTTGAACAACTGTATTATTACTGTTCGTCTCCAATTAAACTTTGCATACTCGTCATAATATGTTTGAAGATGGCAACAGAACTTTGAGAAGAGGAATAATCATGTTACCAAGATATAACAAAACAATTGTTGCACGCTGTGATTTGGGGTCCATAGGTTTTGTACACCTGCAGGGAAAATGGCACCCTCGACTTCGCCTCGGTTGCCATTTCCCCCACTTGGATGTACAAAAAGCCATGGACCCCGTCACAGCGTGCAACAATTGTATAATGTGCAATCGTTTTAAAAGCATTATTTGCCGCTTAGGCAGCACTATGAAATTGGGAAAATGATAGTATGCACATTGTGTAGAGGTGCGTTCCACATTGTACACAAGGTCAATACACTTTAAGAAAAACTACTGGAATTTCTGAGCATACCTACCTTGAGAGACTTGGTCGGAGGCGGTGATATGAGAATGTTGTCTCTGTTCAATGGCTTGAGGATAGAGAGCGGGGCTAGCGCAGGCCTGTTGGGTGCCTGAGGTTGCAATGGCTGGGGCAGGGAAGGCTTCAGAAAGCCCTCTCTATCGGGGGTAGATTGATGGGCAGCGCTGGAGCTGTTACAGACTGGTGAGAAGGGGTTCACATTCATCATTAACCTGTTGAGGGGAAATCACATAAAAAACAATAAAATATATGAGAAAATGAGTTACATAAATACAAAAAATCTTCTGTAAAAATAAAAGTGGGATGACACGTTCCCAAATGGAAAGAGCGTTTTCCCTAATAACAGTGGTCTGCTGCAACTGACATACCTGGCAAAACACAGAGGCCTCGGCCTCTGTTGCCCTGGGGCCAATTTCACAAAGATCTAAGATTGATCGTAACTGCAAATCAATAGTAGTTGCTTAGTAAAACGTGATGTCACAATACAAATCACCGGTGAAACTGAAAATTTGTCTTGCGATGAGTTTTATTGCTTTGTGAAATCGGCCCCTGGTCTTTGCCTTGGTGCCCCTTCTAAGTTGTCTATATTGACCCCTTGCACAACGCACATTTGCATCTTTCCCAATCGCCATTTTTGGAGTCAAAATGTACACAAAGGAACTGTTTCCCAAATCGGTAGTGCTAAGTGCAGTTGTGCAGAGGTGTGTTCTGCATTGTGCGAGGGGTCAATGGACTTTCTTTAAGAATTTAAATATTCTTTTTGAAGTTCACTTTACAAAATATACATATTGTAAATGTTCTTGCCTGAGCTGGCCAAATGCAAGTTAAAACACCAAAGGAATTTCTCTCCAAGTGATCCGACTGGCTAAAAGTTGAAAACATCCTTACAAAAAAAACCTTGTGAAATACTATGAACTGGCGAGAGGAGAAAGCTGACAAACTGGTGAAATAACAAGCTACAGAATTGGTCCAGAGCTGGCTACGGGCTAGTTACTGTACATGTAAAAGTTAAGGGCAAACCCTGTAATTGCCCCAATCAAATATGTACAATACAATGCAGCACTTCAGTAATGTATAGTCAATAGTGTTTCAAACATTGTACAGGTTTATCAATTAACAATGTCTAAATAATAAAGATAATCATAATGTGACTACACCTCGATGTATTTGATTTCTGAACACAAAATCTAATGCTGCCGATGTGACATCGAAGAAGCCACACTTATCCACACACACATGAACAGACCTTACCCGAGGCATTCGCAGAAAGTTTCTAAGTCACGGACAGAGGTTTGCCCAGTGGGCATGGGGAATGTTAGCTAGCGTCTAGCGATGACATGGATGAAGAGAAAAACGTGTATCCTACATGTATGAGTCATCCAGAGAAAATAGAAGAACCATGCCAACTGGAATAATCACCTTACGGCATCTGAATTACATCATTGCATGTATGTTGATTTGTCTTAGCTTCCACTGTCATCAGCATTCATGAGCAAAAAATATTTTCTCAGAAAAATATTATAGGTATTATTCAAAGGAGTGATCAATAAATATATGGTCAGAATTATGGAAATATTCATGATGCATGTTAGTTTTATTTCAAAAGCAACCAGATTAAAAACCAATGTAATTTTAGCTCCATTGCTTAAATGAAATCCCAGAACAAGTGTTTTTAAATACGTAAGATTTGTGTGTTTTACAAGGTGACTAAATTTAGTATGGCTATGTTTTAAAAAGCAATAATAAGGCCTATTACTGGAGTTCATGGATGTCTGATGTGTTGTACCTTTCCCAAATAAATTAAGTATTTTAACATTGAACCCACATTATACCAGGGCTGGAATTACATGAAGGCCACTGCCTCTATTTGCCCTGATCTTGGCCTTTGTGCCCCTTTACAAAATTCCCATTGGTAGACTTTAGATTTTCCAATGAGCGTGCATGCTCTTTGCAAAATAAAAAATGGCCTTGCCCTCTAAAAAATGCCATTCCAGGCTGCCACCTCTAGTATCCCCCTTTAAGATAGATTTCCACTTGTAGCTCAAAGGCAAGCAGTGAAAAAAATCAATTATCCGTTTACCCACCCACCATAATATACCCCCTCCCCCGGGGAACGCCCTTGCATGATTGCCAAGTCGCTAGTCAGTACATCACCACCCAGGCCGCTATTACCCCTCCCGCCCCGTCTTGACAACGGCAATGCTCTTCTCTACAGTCTTCCTACATGTAACAACCAGATTTCCCGACTTCAACGGCTCCAAAATACTGCTGCCCGCATTGTGACACTGTCTAGAAAATCCTGTTCTATCACCCCCATTCTGAAACAACTACACTGGCTCCCTATCTCTCAACGAATCATCTTCAAGCTGATGCTCATTGTCCACAAAGCTCTAAATGGCAAGGCTCCCCACTATATTTCTGAACTGCTTCAAGTTTACACTCCATCAAGGAATCTTCGATCAAGTTCCATGCTTCTCCTCATTGAACCCAAGTCTCGACACTGAGTGTCTCATGGGGTGACAGGTCTTTTTCTTCAGCCGCGCCACGCATCTGGAACTCTCTACCACTTAATCTTCGATCTTGTGTTTTTACCGCAAAATTAAAGTCTCTTCTCAAAACTTATCTTATGTCACAGGTTTTCAATGACTAATTTTGTTGTGTCTGTTTTTCTTTGTGTTGTGTTTTTGTTTTTGTTTTGTTTTTGGTTTTACTGCGCCTTGAACACCCAGCAGGGTGGATATGTGCGCATTACAAGTCTTATTATTAGTGGGCAAGGAACTGAACTGGGTGGGATCTCCTTCCTCCAAGGTGGGATTTACTGTAGTTTGCACTCCATGACTAATTAATACAGACATATTGAAAATGATGGGGCCCTTGTCTGAGCTGAGGTACGTAAATACAACACACGGAATCATGTACAGGAAAAGTGTGAAGGTACATGTACATGTATGTATACACCTGTACTAAAATATAGTACAAGTGTATACATGTACGTACAGTAACACCTTAAAATTGTTTTAGGATTGAGGATTGAGTGCATTTTTTAGTGCATTTTTTGCCATGATGATGTATTCTGAAACTAATTCATGTGGGTAGTACTGTTTGGAACATTTACAGTGCCACTGACCATCACCTTATAATACTACATCATGGTCCCTGATATGAAGTCTGGATGCAAGACTGGAGAATTCACACTTTGTAGGATACAAAATAAACCTGTTGGTGTTTGTGAAAACATTTGGGTCAAGGACCAATTGTAGCAATTCATGCCTGTATTTTGTCGTAATCAGTCCTGCATCTAATACGTAAGTAATACTCTGTAGAGACACACACTATTCATTTCAATAGTACAGTACTACAATATCAATAAAAACCTGATACAACAATGTATATTTTCAACAGCTGTATAACAAGCATGGCGCTTCATGTACATTGGGCATGTACATGAACATGTAGGCCTACATGTTTGTACCCCCTACATCAGCTCAACCAGGAAAAAAATTCTAGGGTCTGCATTTTTGATGCCGTAGTACTACACTGCACAACGTAGTCCTCTGTGCATAAAATTTACAATGATATAGGCAACAAAAGTAAAATAAATAAAATGCCAGATGTTGTTCACCATTAGGATGGTATATTGGTCCGATGTGAGTTAAAAAGCCCAGTGGAATACTAGCCACAGTTCAGCAATCTTAGCATACAAAGACTGGCAACCTCGCAACCAAATAAGGCAAGCTGTAGTGTAGCCAACAGTCTAGTGAATATTTTGGGAATTTTTAATTACAAATTAGAAATGCCATTAATATAAAAAAAAATTAATAAAAAAAAACACCCCTCAATCTGAGCTATCTTTATAAAAATGACAGTATGTGTTTTTAAGAATACACAGTTTGAATACTAACTGCATCTTGAAACAAATTTTTTCTACACTTCGTCCACAATGATTTGCGATACGCATTGTAACCTAATGTTTTTTAAGCTGGTTTATCTGGTCAGTGGTCATTGCTCTATGATCTGGTCATGGGTGCTCCCTCTACACTACATGTAGTTTCTTGTTTTGGTCTCTGTGTATTTTACACATTGAAGCTACACTGGGGCTTGAAATGTATCTTTCGCCATAATGTCCTAGGGCATTAAATCTGACAATCCAACCATGGCATTGTTATTCAAATAAATTAACATCATGTAAGGACATCATTTCACGGTCTGTAGGATTGTGATAATGGGGTTGATGAAACATGTAAACATACAGAGGGTAAACAAACCGTGCACAATGATTGATGAATCACAATAATTGTTGACAGTTTTAGGACATGAAATCATTGTGTGCCGTTTGTTCAGAGGCATGTAAGGATGTGCTAAGCACAATGCAGGGTTCTCCACATAGGGTTTTGTCCGGGCTAAGCGCCCGGACATTTTTTGTCCAGACAAAAACTGCTGCGCCCGGACAAAATCGTTGTGCGCCGGGACAAAAAATATTGCGCCAGACAAAAAAATTTGAAAAACACTTCACGACGAACACAAACCACCGTTCGATGCGCTGTATCGACTACCTTTATTGTTTATAATAGTGTGCAAAGACCGGTACCCAGATCTCGGCTATTTCGTAACGGCATTACGCGTGCATTTTTCTTTGTGTCGCAGGGCATCCTGACTACCATTTGACAACAGCGTGGTATTTAGACTTGGTTACAACTTTCCAAGTCTGTGAATCGGGCTGTTTAGTTGTCCTGATATATATTATTGGCTGAAACAGCGCCCTCTCGTGAATTAACATCCGTCATTAGAGCATGGTAGCAAATCTACGGGGGAATTCTATGCCGCTGAACAGAAATTAATGGCACAAATATGGCACAAATTTGCACTAATAAAACATGAAAGTCAAGAAAAATGTCAAACGTAACTTTTGACCACAAATTATAAATTGTCCCAATTTCTGATTGTCCCTTTTACATTCTAATGATTCTTTTTGAAACTGTTTTATATTTCTTTAATTTTGAAGATTATTTAAAAGCTTTGTCTTTTATCTACTGATAAATAACTTTACACTACAATGATTCCTTCTTCCCAAAACCTTTGGGAAAACTATTTTAAGATTTGATTTTGATTTCTGATAGTCCCTTTTACATTATAAAACATTTTATAAACTGTATCTGATTTCTTTAATTTTTAAAGATTCAAACTTTTGTATTGTTATAATAATAAATAACTCTATGAAAGCAATATAATTCTGGTTTGATTTTTTAAAACTTGGCTGACGTGGCTTTGGAAGGGTACACTACAAGGACAACAATACCTGATCAGAAAAAGACAATGCTTCAATTACACTTACACTACAGTCTGTCCAGCCTTGTGATCGCTATGATCATATCAATACACTGTCCCAACTCCAGAATTATCCCAACAAGGTGGGGCTGAACTTGATGGGTGTTTGGGACATTCCAACTCTACACGTACAGTGTAGGATTGCCTGAAATCCTGACGGTGATAAGGCAATGGGCTGCTAAATTCTGTAGTTACTTCTACTTCTACTTCGATACTTGGCATAGTCCTTCAGTCAGGATATAAACGCCAAGTCAGTCAGTCATGTATTGTTGTCATGATTGTCAGGCCAAAAGCCAAGTTTTCATCATCATTTTTGTTAGTTAAAATAGCCCAACATTAAATGGATTCTCTTCGATTCTGAGGAGTGAGGGAGTCAGAAGTGTTCATATATTTTGCCACATGACCATGCCCCCATGGTGACATTAAATGATTGATTATTTGGGACTAGTTTCTGATCCTCATCCTGTCGTAACTTTTTGTTTACTTCCAGTAAATTTCCTTTCTTTTCAGTATTCAGTTGAATTGAATTGAAGTTGAACTCTGAAATTCACTTCTCCTGGCCATGCTGGCAACCAACTGTACTGTACTGTACTTGTGTACAAAACCTAGTTGCGATAGTGTAACCCTCCTGCCGACGGCGCAGCAGGAGGGTTACGTTATCGCAACTATACAAAACCAAGCATTTTTGTTGATAATTTGAAAGAAAGGTGGGTTGCTTATTGATGCTGGAGATGTAAAACATTACATTGTTTTTAAAAAGTTGAAAACATTTACTTCACAATCACATGTTTGCATCCATTATCTGATTATGGGGGGACATGATTGATATGATTTAAAAAATTATAAAAACAAATAATTAATAAATAATCAACATTAAATTTGACAAAATGACAAGTTACAAATCACTGCATGTTTTAATTAAATAAATTGAACCTTAAATTTCATAAGAGTTTACCAGACGAAATAATAAACTCTAACCAACAAACAAATCAGGTTGTAAACGCCCAAAACAGTTGCATGCGTTTGTACACATTGAATTGCATTAGAAATAGACACTATACACTCGCACTGTAGTGTAAATAAAGTCTGCAAGTAAGTACAGCACATTCGATGATTCGTGTCTCATTGACATTACACGCAAAATATAACGGTCAGTCGGGTGCTTTTTGTAATTAACTTATGCAGGAAGCTTGGAACGGCGTCATTCAACACGAACAATTACACAATAGACACACAGATACACTTTCTTTTGAATGAACATGATTAAATGAGATATCCTCACCTTATTTTCGTAGGAAATCTGAAAAAGAAGTCGAAGGGTGTACGCTGGGCCACCAAAATATCGGGCAGACGTTTTCAAATCCATGACCGTTTTTGCGGCCGATTCTCCTATCCTTCTAACTGCGCACGCGTGCAATCTTATGTAAATTATTGGGTACCGGCGGCTTTGCTCATATAAACCGTTCTGTGATTGGTCAAATTAACTTTAGCTTGACTGATGGACTGAACATAAACATGTATGTTAAAAATTAAGAATTCTCTGATTTTTAATATACAATAAATTTCTTCTTGATGAAAATGTCAGCCTTTTATATGAACTACTCTTTTTTATTTATTTTGGTATGCTTCGATGCTTGCAAAGTAAATAACCCAATGGGTGCATACATTGACTTTTGGGATCTGAAAAAACTTCGTCACGATTTGCATTCGGAAATTCGGGGGGAAGTTTTGTTTTCTTCAAACAATTTCGACATGCATGGATTGCGCCTTGCAGGTTCTGAAGAGATCAGACGCGTGAGGAGACGGTGAAAGTCAAAAGTAATGCAAATTTGCTTTTTATTTTGTGGAAGTTCATCTTCTGACTTTGTTTTTGTTTCTATAGTCAAAAGGGGAATTGCTGCTCTCGGCCAAGTGTCACATGCTCTTGCCGCATTCTAGTATATTACGAACACTCAATGACCGCGTATGCCGGTCGTTCAGGACAATTCGACGCTATTTTAAAATTTAACTCGGCGAGAAATGTGATTGAGTCCACAATGTGACATGTCGCTCAATCTTAAGATGGCGCTGCGCTTTCTACGGAATGTTTTAGGCCAAAAACTGCTGACCAAAAATGCGCGCGCAATTTCAAGATTCTCGCAACTCAAAACAACACTGGAATGAAAACTTGAAGAATGGAGAGAGATAAGGGGCGTCTAGATGAGAAAATACCAAAGTTTTGTGTTGCTGTTTTGTTTTTGGTTTTGTTTTTCTTTCAAAAAAGGCATAGTAGGCCTACTCATCATGAACCTTCTTTCAAACTTATGGTTTCATGGTTTCTAAGGTTTTAATTTAATCCTCCACTATGATGGCTAATTGCTCTTTTGCTGCACTACGGTAGGGCCATCCCCCATGCGCAATTTTTGTTGCTCCAGGAATAAGTGCGAAATAATTGTCCTAGTGCTTTTTTCCTCTTTTTTTTCTTCTGAATCGATTCAAAAAGGGAACCCTTAACAAAAATATATTTTTGAGAGGATGGCAATTCAAAACATCAGTAAAATAGCTGTCATCAGTCAATTAATTTTGTGCGGGAGAAAAGGGGTGTCAATTAAATGTTTTGAGATTTTAGTTCCTTGAAGGTGCTCTATATAAGGCTGGTAAGTTGATCCAACAATAAGACTGATTTTGCAGACTTCAAAGTTAGCTAGCCACAAAGTGGCCCATTCTACTGGTGGGAATGGGAGCTAGAGAAGTTTTATATATTTTTCAACATCCAAACAACGCAAGCGCCAGTATTATTATAAAACAGTAAAATATAACAATGACTAGTCTTGTTTACATATGATCTAATGGGACGAGTGTGCTGTCTGCAGTATCCGTTGGCTTTTTTTCTGAACTAGAATTGCCAGCCTAAAAATGGTTCTGATTATTTTTTTAATGATTCCCTTTTTTGCACCGTTGGAAGAAAAAAATCCCCCGATTGAAAAGAACCATCTCGTATATAGTGAAGGAAACCAAACTAATCCGGAGCAATATCTGCGCATCCGCAATACGTACGCACACGATATAGCAATTAATTTGAGTGACCAGCCTCTTCTTTCAAAATTTCCAAGCAGGGTAAAATAACTTCAGGCAATCGAGTCATATTTTGCAGTAGTTTTTTTTTCCATTTTTTTTTCATCGGTAATTAGCACAACTCTACAGCTTTTTTATTTTATAATATGGTCGATTCGAAACAGAAAGAAGTGGATCCAAAATGGTCCAATGAGCTTCGGAATACACAGCCAGCCCATCTCTTCCAGATCCATCGCCCAATCATGTCCACGGGTCCCTCCCCATCAGCGCTCCCTATGTATGTAGTCCGCACCGTGCGGCTGCCTGATGGAGCGCCGGGCCGGCCCCCGGGGCCGATTAGCAGGCAACCATGGTCCTGCTGCCATTTTGCTTCCCAACAAAGCTATTAATTTGAAGTAGCCTCCGGGAATTATGGTTGATTAAAAACAAAAAATAAAATGTGAAAAGGACAGTGAAGTGACAAGCTCATGGAGCAAACACTGGCTTTCTGTGACCCGATGAAACTACATGTTTCGGATTGTTTTTGGTGTTGGAGAGTTGGCGATTTTGTGAAAATTGCTAGAAAGAGCAGTTTGCTCGGGAGCAATAAAAAGATTGCGCATTTTTTTGCGCGATCTCTTTACTGCACGACCTCTTCACTGCGCGATCTATACTGGGCTCATAAGTGCGGTGTTTTAAAATCGGCCTGTGTTTTATCTACGCGCGCTACACAAAATAATGGGAGTTTTTTTTAGTTGAGTAATGTGGTGATGGTGATGCTCAACAAAAGTTCTGAAAATTAAGACTTATTTGTGAAAAAAAAAATTGTCAGTTGAGCGTAGAATATCTTGGGAAGATGGCGAGCTCATCATCCAGCAATCCAGTGGCGGCCGATCCAAGGCAGGTTGCAGAGGAACACGAGAAAAGACGACAGTTGCGTCAAGATTATCGCAGTTTGATTGCAGAAACACAAAGTGAGTCCCGCGACCACCAATCAACATGATCAAATTGTGTGAATGTTTTGCCACTCACATTGGGTTGAACTGTGTGGGTTATGTTGGTGGTGCTTTTCTTTTAATTGTGATTATCTTTACAGGGAGGGGCAGCTGACCACCGTCATCACCAACACGCAACAGCATCCTTCTCCTTGCCTTGGACCCCCCCATGGCATCATGCCATGCCACGCCCCCAAAACATCCTTGTTATTTTTTTTTTACTTAATGTTTTTTCATAGAATCATTAAAGTCATTTTTCAAAATAAAGCTTTTGTCACTAACATGTGTTTTGATGAGTGGAATGTGAATAAACAGTTAACTCAGGTTTTAAAAAATCAGTTCTTATGTTATTTACAAATTTAAGAGTAGACCCCGACCTGAGAGGGCGCTGTTCGTGACGTCAATCGAGGCAGACTTTGCCTGTAAGGCGTAGAGTAAACACATTATTGCAAAGTACATGTACGGACCAAGTCGTGAGTTTGAACGTTTCAAAAAAAAAAAAAAAAAATGTTTCCCGGCAATGCCGACCAGGTGTATTGCTGCTGAATGCAGAAAAACACTTTTTGAAATGTACCAACTCACGACTTGGACGTACATGTACTTTGCACGTATGTTTACCATACGCATTGCAGGCAAAGTCTGCCTCGATTGACGTCACAAAAGGGGTAGGCGGAGTCAGCCCCCAAACAACTTTATATATTTTTTAAACATATAAATCGTGACAATCAATTACTATAAAAATTGTTTTATTGTTCGTAAGCATATACTCTTAAATGTTTGAAAGAAAAAAAAATTATATTTCCAGGTGACTCTAATCTTTGACAATGAATTTATGAGTTGTATTTAAATTATTATTGAATATTCCTTTTAAAAGTAAAATGACATCTTCGTCTGATGACTTTGTCATCATCAACCCCCCTCCCCTCACCCCCATTCGCCCAACCATGCATGGACTCACCTAATTTAACTATCAACATGTCATCAGCAAATGGTCCCCTAATCTTAATAATAATTAATGATAATAGTATAATACTGTTTTTTTTTAGAATTAGCAGACATTTAATTAAAATGACGACAATCATTTACAGTCATTTAAAAACAAAAATTCTTCATATTCCCGGATGATGATGGGATGGTTCCTTTTGGGTGTTTTAAATCAATCGCACAACATCGGTAAACAGTATTGTCCAAAGGCCCACACTTCGTGTATCACAACTTATAACAAACCTGTGAAAATTTAGGCTCAATCGGTCATCGGAGTCGGGAGAAAATAACGGGAAAACCCACCCTTGTTTCCACACGTTTCGCCGTATCATGACAAGTGTTTAAAATAAGTCCGTTATTCTCGATATCGAGGATTGATAATTGATTTTATGTTTTCTCAAAAAGTAAAGCATTTCATGGAAGAATATTTCAAGGGAAGTCTTTCACCATTACCTACTGTAAACCCTGTAGTGTAAGTTATTTGTAAATCTGTTAACTTTTAAAGGAACACGTTGCTTGGATCAGTCAAGTTGGTCTTTGGAAAGCATTTGTAACCGTTTTTTTATAAAATGCATATGGGTAGAGGTAGAAAGATGTTGTAAAAGTAGAATACAATGATCCACACAAACATGCCTCAAAAATTGCACGGTTTTTCTTTTACTCCCATAAATCGCCGACCGTGTTAGTTCGCACAATGCAATTTCGAGGCAAACTTGTGTGGGTCATTGTATGCTACTTATAAAACATCTTTCCAACCATGCATTTTATAAAAAACGGTTACAAACGCTTTTTATAGACCAACTCGTCCGATCCAAGGCAACGTGTTCCTTTAATTTTTGTTCTGTTCAGAAAGTGTCCAATGGCAACTGCTAAAACTAGTATGGAACCCTTTCTTTTGCTCCCTTTTTTGTTAACCAAGGCATCCCATAATTATTGTTGTTGGTACTTTACAATACTCATGATTGAATGTTTTTTACTCTCAATCTTTTTCTCTCCAGAGAACCGAGAAGAGCTAATCAGTCCAGACTCAAATGGATTAAGTGAGACTCTACGAAGAGCAGACAACCTGTTCACTCAAGGTAACCGCATCACTGAAGCCAAATTCCGTTTTGCAAAAGATGTTGCCGCTTCACACAAAATATGTCGAGAACAAGTCATAAACGTGATGTGTCGCGGTCGAGCAATTTAGCCAACTGGACTCAAGCTCTGGTATTTCTGATTGGCAGATTGTGGGTTCGAGTCCCTGCCTTGTGTCCTTTTAAAAGCAAGACATTTAAAAATCAGATTGGGTGTAAAACTTTGTGGAATGCACGAAAAAAAGAGCCCAGAGCACTTACCGCTAAGAGAAGGTGTTTGCTTCAGTGTTTGGCAGTGGCAGTGGTTGCTGAGTGCGCTAGTTACAGCACCATGAATATAGGTGCTACATAGATTGGTCTCATAATTTCAAAGATTTCAAAAAATTTTATCTTCAGTCGACACCTTAATGCCTTATCAGTGAATCTTGTTAAATGCACTGGACACTATTGGTAATTGTTCAAGATTAGTCTTCTCACTTGGTGTATCTCAACATGCATAAAATAACAAACCTGTGAAATTTGAACTCAATTGATCGTCGAAGTTGCGAGATAATAATGGAAGAAAAAACACCCTTGTCACACGCAGTTGTGTGCTTTCAGATGCTTGATTTCAGGACCTCAAAATCTCATTCTGAGGTCTCAAAATCAAATTCACATATTTTAGTTTCTCTCTCGAAAATACTATCAACAGCTTTCCATTGCTTGCTACCAAGTAAGTTTTTATGCTAATAATTATTTTGAGTAACAGTGTCCAGTGCCTTTAAACAATGATGTTTTTACCATCCAGTATAGTACCTTTAAAGGTAGTGGACACTATTGGTAATTGTCAAAGACTAGTCTTCACAGTTGGTGTATCTCAACATATGCATAAAATAACAAACCTGTGAAAATTTGAGCTCAATCGGTCATCGATTTTGCGAGATAATAATGAAAGAAAAAATCCTTGTGTCACGAAGTTGTGTGCTTTCTGATGCTTGATTTCGAGACCTCAAATTCTAAACTTGAGGTCTCGAAATCAAATTCATGGAAAATTACTTCTTTCTCGAAAACTATGGCACTTCAGAGGGAGCCGTTTCTCACAATGTTTTATACCATCAACCTCTCCCCATTACTCGTCACCAAGAAAGGTTTTATGCCAATAATTATTTTGAGTAATTACCAATAGTGTCCACTGGAATGTCCCTCCACCTAAAAATGTTTTGGTAGAATGGTGATTTATTTTATTTTTTGAAAAGTATTTTTTAAACTTTTCTTTTCAGTTGCAAAGATCAAATGTTCGAGGGAGGCAGCTTTAGACTCTGGTCTTATGCTACTTGTGTCCTCACTGGGTAAAGAACGAGCACAGAAACTTCACACAGATTTCAACACATTCGAGCCAACGGAGTTTGCTGAAAAATTGGTGAGCTTGGCCCCATTCACCTTTTTGAGATATGGTGAACACAACCTCGTTCCCCGTGGCTTATGATCTCACTGCACCATTTTGTTTCTTTCCTTTGCTTGACTGTTACCCCTGGCGACACTAAAATATCTATGTTGGGTATTTTAGTTCGTCCTATTGTTGATCCATTCTCTGTTAGAGACTACGCAGATTCCTGTCGGAAAGAAGCATCAAGTCATAGAGCAGTTGGCCCCCTCTCACTCTTGTTTCCTCTTTTTCAAACTGTATGCAGTTTAGGTTGGCCTTATAAAAACAAGATTCTAAGCATGCTGTTGGTACTTCATGTTCATTGATATGCATTCTGGTATTTGATTTTATATTTGCTGGTTGTTAATAATTTGTTTTATTGTTAAAGATTTCACAATTCAGACTTCAGCTGCGATGGATTGTTTCCTAACAAACTGACTCAAATAAAAAACTTAATGTGTACTATAACTACTAAGCACCTGATAAGCACCTAAATGTTTTCAACAAGTGTGATCGCACAGCAGTCACTTTTGGTTTTAGCTAATCAGCTTTAATATTCAGTGTTTCCCTTTCAGGGGTTAGTGGTGAGAGGTATCGATTTGGCACGCTGCCCATGGTAGCGAGGCTGTGGTGAACACTATCTCTGGTGCGATTTGGCGATCGTACTCAATAACTGTTTCGGTTGAATTTGCCATTGATTAATCACTGGCAATTGACAGAAACAGTTATTGGTAACGACTGCCAAAATGCTACCCTGAGTGCACTGTTTGGTTTGTGGCTATACAAGTATATGCAATCCAATGTATAAATGTGACCACCCTATCTCAAAAAGGATGATAGTGGAAAAAAAAGGGCTCCTTGTTTTCAAATTTTTCTGTAAATTTGTTTAATTTTTGTTGATGAGCAATCCATTGTTTCCCTCTTCAGATCACGTTTATGAGTGACAGGAGGATACGTAATGATCAGGGAGACAGGAATGCACCATTTCCAAAGGAGGGGTGGAGCAAATTAGGACAGACGGCCAAGTCATGTTTCAGACGGGCTCCAGCATTCCACTTTATGTAAGTGGATCACACCCAACTTAATTCTTATTGTATTAAATTTTCCAACATGTTTTTACCCGTCTTGATGTTCATGAATTTTTGAAGAAGTCCTTCATAGGTATTCTCTGAGTCTTGAGAAGTTGATTGTTCTCAAGATAACAACTAGTTCTTATAATGCGCATTTAGCAAGTAGCGTATCAATGCTCAATTATAAAGCAATATTTTGCCTCAGCAACTCTATGAAATTGGACCCTGATCATTGGGCCAATAACATTCCAGTAACCTTTCTCGGCTTCCTGTGAGTATATGGCTCCCGGGCTTCCTCGGCGCTCTTTTAGGCTTTTTCTAAACACAGTATCAACCTCTACCCTCGCAGCTACCCATTACTCTGCAGCACACTCCTAAACAGAAAAAAAATTGCACTCGTGCACACTTCATAATTCAGTTTAAATCTACCTTTTTCCAAAAATAATAACTTTTCTTCAATGCAATTGTACTTTTCACTCCATTCTGACAGACACGGTGCACTGTAATTGGCCATTGTGGTTATTTAGTTATTATTTGATGATTGGTTTTCTTTTTGCCTTGTTCTCAGTTTGGGATCTTTCGAAAGGGGGGAATGTCCAGCAAAGAAGAAAAAGCAGACTGCAAATCGGCAGAAGGAAAAGGACAGTGGCCCAGCAGTGGTACCCAAACAGGTATTCAACCCTCCTACTGTCTGACCTCTCAATATTATCTGCATTTGAATGATAGATGCACTATGTACATGTACAGGTATAACATATGCATACACAGTTAACCCTACTACTGTCTGACCTCTCAATACTATCTGCATTTGAATGATAGATGCACTATGTACATGTACAGGTATAACATATGCATACACAGTTAATTCTCCTATTGTCTGACCATTCAATATGCATTTGAATGATAGACGCACTCTGCCAACATGCAGTATGGCAACATGTGGTGAATGCATGCAAAGTACACAGTCAACCCTCCTACTGTTTGACCATTCAGTATCATACTGCATTTGAATGATAGATACACTACACCAGCCCTCAGCTGTGGTGAATGCATCTACACAGTACACAGTCAACCCTCCAACTGTCTGATCATTCAATATCGTCCATGGTGATTTTGAATGGTAGATGCACTATAACAGCCTGCAACAATGTTATATAGAAAGGTTTTGCGGTAACACCATAGTAATGACTATCTCTAATGAGTTGGGCTGGTTCTGAAAATAACCGTTGGTTTCAATTTGACATTTCGATCAATATGCTCTGATCGTCTTCTGCAACAATGTTGTCCTGTAGTGAATGCATACACAGTGCAAAAGTGAACCTACAATCCCAGCCAAAATGCTTTGGGCCACCCATTCCCAATGTGACAAGAAACATTCCCTGTCCCCTTCCCCCATGACAATAAACGTTCTCTCTCCTATCGCCTTGATGGGGAGCGCAGACCGCACAAAGAGAACAATGAGAACAAATATTGAAAGGGGCCGTGGTGCGGGGCCCAACGGGATACGGCTGGGATTGTAGTTAGTTCTGTACACAGTTGTACCACCATAACACAACCCATGCAATTGAATGGTCTCCTTACTTATAAGAAGAATAATAATAATCAAAGTCTAATATAGAAAAAAAATCTGCACTACAGTCAGCTGAGCTCCCAAGTGCATGCCCAGCTCGTGATATCTAGTACGATAGTTAATAGTTACTATTAAAAAAAATGCTCTGTGGTCAAATTCCCATGTCCAATATTTTGGTTGGTATCTCACAAAGCTCCTATTGTTTTGAACCCGTTTCTTAGCTGGTATCCATGGAAAAGAGTCACCAAGAGGTCACTACGGAGGAAGTGGAGAGAATGCTTGGAATTCTACACCAGGTCACGAGTTTTAACCAAGATGACCCGTCCAATGGTAATGATACAGTTTACATGTCTCTCCAACTTCATTCATTCATTCATACCTTGACAGGCGTAATATTCTTCCTACTTGAGTCGATTTCCGATTTTTTAGCTCTTGGAAAATCTTTAAAAATTGTGACCTAAAGGCACTGGACACCTTTGGTAGTTGTCAAAGACACGTCTTCTCACTCGGTGTATCTCATGCGACTTTTGGCTGAATTCAGACTGGTGATGTCGGCCTGGTGAAGAAAATCAGGCAATATTTTTGTCCACAAATGAAGAAATCCTGCTCAATGGTCTACCGCTCTAGTGCTTTGGATACTGTTTCAAAAAGCTCCTTGGAATCTATCACCCCAAATGGTAGAAATTGTATCATTTCAACATACCTTTGAATTTGTATCCAAGTTTCAGACTGTTTCATTAGTAATGACTCTCACCCCTGTTTTACGCTACCAATTAGTTTGAGCAATTACTAATAGTATCCAGTAAAAGCCTTTAAAGCCTACACAATTTGTACATGTAGCCCTTGTACTCAATTAAATATTCCTACTTTTTTCCAAGGGCTAAATTGACTCTGTCTTAATTTCTTTTTGTGAAAACACTCTCGACTGCAGTGGATCCTGTTTCGCTGTTTGAGTTTGTCATCAACCCACATTCCTTCAGTCAGACCGTGGAGAATATATTCCATCTCTCCTTTTTAGTCAAGGTAAGAGTTATGTAAATGCAAAAGTTGTTAATGGCCTGACATTTTGACCCAAGCAAAGTCTTTCTCCAAGGCCAAATGACAACACAACAATCATGAACAGGTTTATAAATGTTCACAAATTTACCACTTATTTTATGTCTGATTTCCTATTGTTTTCTTGCTCTCAGAAAAATCAGAATAATTGTATTTGAACGTTTCTGAATTACCAGCCCAGTTCCATCACAGCACCATGTAAAGGTTTTCAAGGTGCTGTGGTGCAATATGCAGCCAATCAAACCAGGAACACGGGGCTAACCCCTTCTCTTATACGATAATTGCACTGGGTTATTTAACTTGCGTTACACAACACACAGGACCAATGGCTTTACGTCTTCCCCGAAAGAACGCAGACAAAAATGCTTAGCTTAAGGACACAAGTGTCATGACTGGCACTCAAACCTACACTCTACTGATCAGAAACACCAGAGTTTGAATCTTGTTCCCTTATTATCCGCTTGGCCACGACACCCCATTTTTCTGAAACTTACTTATATCATCAGATGATTTTATTTGCTAACAGGACGGCCATGCCGAATTGAAGTTAGACCCCGACTGGCTCCCGATTATCATTCCCAAAATGCCTTACATGGAAGGACAAACAAAGGAGCGAGTCGACCGAAAACAGATCATGATGACTCTGCACATGACACAGTGGAAGGTTAGTGACAAGTCAACATCGTTCCCAGAGTGTCCTGGGCCCAATTTCATAAAGTATGTAAGCACAAAACCTGCTAAGCACAGACAAATCTTGCTTAGCAAAAACAGCTAGGTTACCAGCCCACATATTCCATAAAGTTTACATTGTTGCAACTGGTGCCCTACTAGTTTTTTGACTCTACACTGTGTTATGTCAAGTGGGAATTATCTACACTTAAACAACTTTCAAACAAAAAAATCTCTTTTGAAGAACTTTGTTGGCTTCCAAGTAGTTGTATGTAGCTTCTTTAAAGTCCAGTTCACACCATTACGGGCCTCGAGTTACATGGCTGCCATGGCCTAAGTTTCCTACATGTCTTGGCCTTGGTGCCCCTTCAAAAATTTACCAGAGACTTTAACAATTTCCAATGAAAGTGCCCTTATGGCCTGACCCTCTCCAGGATAAAATTCCAAGCCTGATATTTTTTTGTTTTCAATCATGTTTTCTTGTTAAATTTTTCTAGGAAATCATTGAAGTGTTTGAGATTCGGGAACCTTTGATTCCGACGAGAGCTGAACCAAGTGAAGGGGTCAATGGTATACAGAGGGGCGTCGAAGAAATGGAGATCCCAAACGGACAACCACAACGGAAGAAAAAGGTACAGAGAGTACTGAATGTTTATTTTAACCCTCCTACTGTGTGACCATTTAATCTCACCCACTGTGGTTTTGATAGATAAACTAAGCCAGTCTGCAATAGTATAACATGTGGTGAATGCAATATATGTAGCACACAAGTCAACCCTCCTACTCTTTGACCATTAAATATCACCCACTCTGGTTTTGATTGATGGATAAACTAAGGCAGCCTGCAATACAATATCATGTAGTGCATTCATCTACACACTACACAGTTAACCCTCCTACTGTCTGACCATTCAATATGATCCACCGGGTCTTAGTAGATAGATCGGTAAGCCACCTGCAATATGATATCATGTGCTGAATGCATCTACACAACACACAGTGAGTTAGTTCTGTGCACAGTTGTTCCACCTACACAACCCCTGCAGTTGCATGCTTTTGATTGGTTGGTCAACTCGCTGAAAATGGACGAAAAGAAGGAGGACTTTTAAGGGTACACTTAGTATACTTTGGCATACAACAAGCTGTTTCCGCTTATAGACTCCTTGCACTGGCTCCCATCGCCAAGGCCAAACAATTGACAGTCGATGATAGGTCTCCATTGACCTCAGTGAGGGCGCTCTTTGGGCTTGTGACGTCATATGCAAGGGGTCTATTAGGGGTCAGAAAAATTAACTTTGCAGTGCCAGAAACATTTCCAAGAATGACACCTTTTATTTTATTTCTAGATTCACTTTGATATTTTCTTGTTTAACAGGCTCGAGGATCACGGGGACCAACCAAGCCAAGCAGTTGATGATCAATTGATGTTGTTGCACAGAACTTGCCTTACGACGTGGAGTAGTTTATGTGTCTTTTTTTTAACCAAATGCTGAGTTTAGGCGGTAAAAACTGTTGACTATACTGACGTTTGCGCCAAAAAGTACTGTTGAGTGATTCATCTTTTTGAACTGAACACGTTTTGTAATTGTCAAAGAGCAGTACTCTAATGTTACTTCAGAGGGAGCCGTTTCTCACAATTTTTCATACAGTCAGCAGCTCTATGTTGCTCATAACCAAGTTAGTTTTTATGCTAACAAAAATCGAGTATAACTACCAAACGTGTCCAATGCCTTTATAGTTATTTATACAGGATTGGTAAGGATAAAAAACATCATTGTTTCATTTCGAACTGAAAGCTTACTGATTACTGCGTTCATACTTGTGAAATATTTCCCTCTGAATTGAAGTCATTTAAAGGAACACGTTGCCTTGGATCGGTCGAGTTGTTCTTTGAAAAACATTTGTAACCGTTTGTTATAAAATGCATATGATTAGAAAGATATTTTAAAAGTAGAATATCATGATCCACACAAGAATCACTCGAAATTGCGTGGTTTTCCTTTTACCTCGTCAACTAACACGGTCGGCCATTTATGGGAGTCAAATTTTTGACTCCCATAAATGGCTGACCGTAAGTAAAAGGAAACCATGCAATTTTGAGGCAAATTTATGTGGATCATTGTATTCTACTTTTAAATCATCTTTCTAACCATATGCAATTTATAGCAAACGGTTACAAATGCTTTTCAAAGACCAACTCGACCGATCCAAGGCAACGTGTTCAAAAAACAGCTGACTTTTTCATTTCTTCATTTTATTGTGACCCACACCACAGTAAAATTCAAAATTTTCACTGGTTTGTTATTATGTTTGAGTCAGCTCTACCAACCCTGTGTTAGTGACCTTTAAATCTCAGACTGTTTGCTTCACTCTTGAAGGGAAATAGCTTCTTTATTAAATCCGACACTAATAAATCAAGAACAATTGTTAAAGACAGTGGACACTATTGGTAATTGTCAAAGACCAGTCTTCGCACTTGGTGTATCTCAACATATGCATGAAATAACAAACCTGTGAAAATTTGAGCTCAATTGGTCATTGAAGTTGCAAGATAATAATGAAAGAAAAAACACCCTTGTCACACGATGTTGTGTGCATTTAGATGGTTGATTTCGAGACCTCAAGTTCTAAACTTGAGGTCTCGAAATCAAATTCGTGGAAAATTACATCTTTCTCGAAAACTACGTCACTTCAGAGGGAGCTGTTTCTCACAATGTTTTATAATATCAACCCCTCCCCATTACTCGTTACCAAGTGAGGTTTTATGCTGATAATTATTTTGAGTAATTACCAAAAGTGTCCACTGCCTTTAAAGGATTTGGGTACCTTTTCAAAATGTCCAAAGATTTACATTAAACTTACAGGGTTTGAAGATAATGATAGTGGAAAGCTTCCCTTCAAATATTACTTACTGAGATCCTATAGTTTTTGAGGAATGAGTAAAACAATGTCATGAAAACACGTTTGTAAATGATTAAAATAATTTCCATGACATTGTTTTACTCATTTCCCAAAAACTACAGCACCTCAGCACGTAATATTTTCAGGGAAGCTTTCTACTATCATTATCTTCAAACTGTGTAAGTTAAGTTTAAATTCTTTCATTGTTGTCATTTGTACTTTTATTTTGTAACTTCTTACATTTTAATCACTGATCATTCATTTTGTTGTTATTATTGTGTTTATTAGTAAGTTTTGTGTAAAAAATGTATAATATGTGACCCTTTGTAGACATTTATCAGATATGTGATTAAAGGAACACATTGCCTTGGATTGGTCCAGTTGGTCCATGAAAAGCGTTTGAAACTGTTTGTTATAAAATGTATTTGGTTAGAAAGATTATGTAAAAGTAGAATATAATCATCCACACAAACGTGCCTCAAAATTTCGTGGTTTACCTTATACGTCAGAAACTAACACTGCAAGCCATTTTGTGGAGTCAAGTTTTTGACTCCATAAAATGGCCGACCGTGTAGTTCGCTAGGTAAAATGAAAACTGGCAATTTCGAGGCATATTTGTGTGGATCATTATATTCTACTTTTTAAATATCTTTTTAACCTTATCAATTTCATAAGAAACGGTTTCCAAATGCTTTTGATGGACCAACTTGACCGATCTAGGGCAACATGTTCCTTTAAACCATTCGTTTTAAAGGACTTGTGAAAATACCGAGTATACAGTGCTTTACATACACCGCAAATTTAACATTTATTTAACTTTCAACATGCTTTGAGCGTAGCATGCTCACAGCATAGCAACAGCCTTAGCAACATCGAAGCCACAGACGCAAAATTTAGAGTCATTGTGAGTCAATGTCCCACATGTAAAGGCCCGGTGCCACTGCAGCGATAACGAGAACGATAACGATCTCGACGCAAAGAGAACGCGTTCTATTGGTTGATTGCTCCATGCAGAATACGCACACGCTAATTCAACCAGTAGAATGCGTTCTCTTGGCGTCGTTATCGTTATCGTTCTCGTTATCGCTGCAGTGGGACCGGGCCTTAATGCAGTTTTGTGCGCTTTTTTATTTTGGTCACAAGGCTTTTACATACTTTGTCCATTTATTTGGATTTGACCATTGACCTGAAAGTTGATAGACAGTGTCCGTAACAGGTAGTTGCATCATTCCATAAAACAAGTTCTATTTAAATTTAATTCATTCATTGACTCGCGGGTCATCCTATGGTGGTTTCTTTTGATATTTTGATGGTTTTTTTTATCACATAGTTAGCAACAGTAGAATTAGTGATTCGTTCTCTTGTAAAATTTTGTACATTTACACTTTTTATAATCATATGACTATTTATCTTATTAAAAATTGATTAAAAACATTTTGACCGATATAAAACTTAACTTGTTCATTTCGTATTTGGTTGTCCTTGTAACACATAGAGCTATCTCTATGCCTATTAGTAATAAACTAGGCCTACACATTTATAATTGATTATAGTAAGAAGATTGATTGTTTTTAGTTCACAGTTTTGTTTTTTTGCGATTCATGCAAAATATTTGTTCATTGTGGCGTTTATTTTTTATTATTTTTTTTATTATTTGTTTGTTTGTGGTTTTTGGTCTTTTGTCAACACAAGTCGCACACTACACACTCAGGCCTCCCACACAGCACGCGTATAAATACTGGGGCGCGCGCGTAAAGCTTGGAATTTGGTGCATTGTGGTCTAGCTGGTATCCAAATTTGATCCATATATATCCCACAATGCACCTCGTTCAACAGTCTTTTAAAACATCTTTCCAACAATATGCATTTTATAACAAATGGTTACAAACGCTTTTTATAGACCCACTCGTCCGATCCAAGGCAACGTGTTCCTTTAATGTGTCAGCACTCTATACCAACTGAGCTATCTAGACCTATGTCGGTGTCCCTATTTTGTACATACATCGTTTTAAACTGTCGTGTAGCCAGGGATCATATATGACACAGTTGGTAGAAACGTCTACACGTTAATCTGGAGGTGGTTAGTTCGAGTCCCACTCTAGTCAATTTTGTTTTTCAACCCAAAATTGTTTTCTTTACAGGTCTAAAAGAGAAATGACAAGACAAGCACATAAGAAAATGAGATGATGGAAAACCTCTTTAGCTGTTTGTGTTCTGCTCAGATGTTGCCTAGCGACAAGGGATGCTCAGGTAATACTGCTCAGAATTATTATCACAACAAATCCTTATGTAAAAGATAAATCGAACATTGAAAGGGGCAGCAGTGTAGACCGACTCATGAGCAGGCCTGGAATTTCATGTTGGAAGGGCAAGGTCATTTGCATTTTGCAAAGGGCACTTCAGTGGGAAACTTTTGAAGGCACCAAGGCCAATACATGGGGCAATGGAGACCGATGGTCTCCGTAGCAAGCATGTTATTCCAGGCCTGAGTGCAGATGCTATAGGGAAGGTATTTTGATGGTGTTTATATAAAACCTTTGATCAAAGTTAATTGCATCAGAACAACCATGTCAAATCTGCATGTAGATCCTGCAAATATTACGAAAGTGCCCCATGCGAAAACTGTGCAATTTGGTCCATACATTCTCGTTATTTTAACCATGTCTGATGGTGTATACAAAAAAAAGTAAAATCTTATTCAAACTAGCTTATGTTGGCCAACTTACAAACGCTCGGAACAACTCAGAGTATCCATTTTTTTTATGGTCAGTTGGCCATATTATTTGAACCGGGAAATCTATTGTGCTGCATGCACAGGCTAGGCAGGCACCTATACCGTGCGATGCTTTGAATCCCTCATGAAAAAATATGGAGGGTACTTTAATCTCCCTTTCTGGGGGATATTGTGTAATTCCGGATTCCAGACCTTTTGTCCTTAATTTACAAATGATGGAGCAGGTTGCCATCACTGTATTTGGCTCAATGAGAGGTTGTCCGAATGGTAAATTATTAGTATTAGATTATCACCCTTAGCCTTGGCCAAGGTTTTGCGATTAAGAGTGAACTCATACCTTTTTTTTAAAACACAAAACAGAAGTAAGTTCATTATGTTTCCATAATAAAGCTGAGGGGGTGGAAAGTCTCGATTACCTACAGAGGTGAGGTAACCAATAATTATTTCTACTAGTTATTTGTTTTTCTTTGATTTTTTTATTATCTTGCAGTACTTTGATAACATCTTCTCCACATTGGGAGAGATTGAAAGAGAACAGGTGATGAGGAGGGTGACTCCAGGAATGCGGCCCCATTACAATGTGAGCATGAGGCGACCACGGACACATGTTTATGCCAGACTGCAACACTGTACTAATGAAACTCAATGCATGCATCAAGGACATTCACCAAAGAGCCACTGCAAACAAGATGATGCTTAATGCTGCAAAGCATTGGTTCTTCATTTTACATCAAAATTTTCACAACAGCCACTTCCAGTCATTTCCATCACGGTTGGTGATGTGAAACCACTCAACGAAAGCCAGAAATCTCTGTGCAGTCATGGATGAACATCTACATGTATCACCGAAGGCCCATGTCTCTACCCTATATGCCGCTCTTAAATTACTGTCATCCAAAGATGTTTTAAATTTAGAAAATAATGATCCACACAAATACACCTGGAAATTGTTTAGTTTTCCTTGGCCGTCTTGAACTAACATGATCTGCCATTTTGTTGAAGCAGTAGTTTGACTCCCCAAAATGGCAGACCATCATAGTTCACAAAGTACTTGGAAAACCTCACAGTTTTTAGGATCACTTCTTCCCTGACATGTAAACAATTCCGAGATTAAATTTTGAATAGTCTACCAACTAGTAGTTTCAAAACTAGCTAAACTTAAAACGTGGTTTTCTCGAAAAAGACATATTTTGCTGCTTTTTTGGCCCTTCGTGAAATTGCTGACAATATGATTGAAATTAGAAAATAATTTTCCACAAAAATATACCTGGAAATCGTTTGTATTTTCTTGTAACCCTCTTGAACTATAACACAACCTGCCATTTTTGTTGAAGCAAATTCATGACTCCTCAAAATGGCAGACTATTTTAGTGCACAGTATAAGTATTATGGAATTTTTGACTCCACAAAACACAAAGTAAAAGGAAAACCACACAGTTTTGAGGCACCTTGGTGTTGATAATTACACACAAATCTAAAAGCAATGTGTCTCTTAAAGAAGGTTTTGATGACTATGTGATTGAAATTGTTGAAATTTGAGATGTGATGAATTTTCAACAAGGTTTGATAAAAAGTACCGAGTTCGACTTTTTATTGTTGAATTATCCCCCATGCCTAAAGGGGACACGTCGCTTTCGAGTTGGGTGTTACTGTTTTGGGCTTTAGAAAGTGCTTGCTGTGAAATGGATATGGTTGAAAATATGTTTTAAAATAAATAAATAAATGATCCACAAGTAACATAGTCTGTCATTCTGTTGAAGCAAATTATGGACTCCTAAAAATGGCGGACTATTTTAGTTCACAAAGTAAAAAGAATTTTTGACTCCACAAAACACAAAGTATAAGGAAAACCACACAGATTTGACGCACCTTTTAGTGTTGATAATTATACACTACTTCCAAAACATGTTTCCAACCAAGGCCCTATTTCATAAAGCTGTTAGGCATGCAGAAAACACCTCTTGACAAATTTATTTGCTATGTTATTTTGGGTGGAAACCTGTTTCTGTTAAGCAATACTTTTCTGTGCTGAGCAAGTTGTTTTGCTTTTATGCTTTATTTAACTGGGCCCATATTCATATCATACATGTGGGCAATTCCACACTAATGGACCAAAGGGATAACTTTGTAAGACAGGCATCTTTTTTTGTTAACCACAATCCTCATCTGCTTCTGAATGTACACAGACCAAAATACATGACAACAAACTTAATTTTTTGACTATCCAACATTCCCTTTCCATGTCGCACGTTTTTGCCCATTAGTGTGGATATAATTGCCCATGTACATGTAACAAAATATAATGTCATAGTCCAAAGCGTTAAATCTAACAGCAATGTTTCTCTTGGAGAAGGTTTTGATGACAATGTGATCGAAATTTGAGATGTGATGAACTTTCAACAAGGTTTGATAATAAGTACTGAGCCTGACTTTTTAATGTTGAATTACCTCACATGCCTAAAGGGACATGTTGCATTTGGGTTTGGTGTTTTGTGCTATAGGAAGTTCTTGCTATGGAAAGAATAGGCCTACATGGTTGGAAAGATTTTTCGATTTTTGAAAAAAAATTACCCACACATAAATATACCTTAAAATTGTTTGGTTTTCTTGTTATACCTTTCTTGAGCTAACAGTACAGTCTGCCATTTTGTTGAAGAATATTCTGGACTCCTCAAATTAGCAGACATTTTAGTTCACAAAGTAAATGGAAAACTTTGCAGTTTTGAGGCAAATAGTGCGAATGATAATTTTAAAACATGTTTCCCAATTAGATTTATGTCCACAAACACTTCACAGTCCAAAGAGCCAAATATAAAAGCAATGTGTTTCTTAAAGGTTTTAATAAATAATATTATTGTTGAAAATTGAGATGTGATGAATTTTTACAAAGACAAATTTTGATTTGTGTACTGAGCCTGACCTTCTAATTGAATTGGGTACATTATACAGTTGTTGCAAGCTGTGGCGGGTCCTGGCGTTTTGTACACCCGAGGGGGGAAATGGAATCCGAGGCGAAGCCAATCAAGTAAAGCAATACTTATAATGAGAAATATTTCATAAAAATTAAGAACCATAAAAATATGTTTGGGCTATCATTATATTTAAAAAAAGAGGTATGATAAGATACAAGTAAAATTCCCCTATAATAAATAGTAGAAATTTTCTTACACAAACTGCAAAGGAAAGTTCATTTTCTAACATTTTGTTTCAGTTCACCTGAATTATGCTTTAGAAAGATGTCTTTTTTAAACGGTGATTATTATTAACTTCTGAGATAATGTCAAAAAATCATTCTCATTGTTATTTTAGTTTTGCACTTAGAAACTCATTATTAAGCTTTCCACCAAGTATCCACTATAGAAACAGTTAGTCTACGATTTGTTGTAAAATGTTACATCTGTAACTCAGTAATTGCTATTTAGCCTATTAATATTATTTGTTAAAAAAACCAAAACAGATTAAGTATTTGTTTGGTGTTAAAATTTAAATTGAGCGACGTTAATAAAATCATTTACCAAAAATTTGAACTTTGTGCATGGAGTTTATTATTATTGATGACTTTTTTCCTCAAGCAGACTTTAACTTATATTCTTTCCAATACAATAATTAAGCCATTACCGAAAGAATATTTAATTTCCACAAAGTATCCACCATAGAAACAGTTAATTATTTTCTGGGGGCGACTTCGTAAGGGGGCGACATTGGCCGGGGCGACATTGTCAGTAGGCTCTACTTTATATTCTTTCCAATACAATATTAATTGAATACACATTGTACTACCGCAAGAATCCTTACTTATTTTCTGGGGAGACTTTGCCAGGGGGCGACATTGTTTGGGGCGACATTAGGGGGCAACTTTGTAACGACCCGTGCGATGAGCCGGTTAGGGGGAGACTTTGCAGGGGGCGGTGGCGAGCTTGCTGGGTGGCGAGATGATGACCAGCATTCCTGAAGGTATACCTGCAGTCTACACAGTATCAAATCCATGACAAACCATAATACACCATTTTTTATTTGCTTTTGAATTAATTGTGGCCATGGATTTGATGAAGTTTTAATCAATAATGATGAATAAATACAATGTCAAAGATTTTATTTATGATGTGCTTATTCATAGAGCTGAGTCAGCAGAAAATAATATTGCTTCAAAATTTACTGCTTAGCAAAACTGAACAGGGTCAGTACTTGTCACAAATTGTACACGTCTTTGGCATACAATTTTAGCTGGTAACCTTGTCTAGTAAGCTTATTTGTTTGTGCTTGGCTACTTTTTGTGCTTATCAGCTGCTTCAAGAAATTGGGCCGGGGTCAAACCAACAGAAGCAAAGAGGCACCGCAGTCTACCCGCAGTACATTAATAAGTCTCCTTTGTGATTTTTCTGCGCGAGTTGGCGTGATTTTTCATGCGTGACCTCGGTTTGAATACTAATTAGTCCAAAGGGCTTCTGAAATTCAGTCTTTTTCGGCCTTATCTGAAAAGTATTGACATAAATAATGTAGAAGTACACTGAAATGGAAAGCATATCTGTCGTGTTGTATGAAAAAATATCTTGTTGCGTTTGAGTTGAACCGCTTGTTTTTATACATGACGACAGATATGCTCTTCGTTTCAATTTACTGGTACATTTAAATATTTTGGTTGAGACTTTTCAGAAAAGGCTGAAAATGACCGAATTCCACAAGCCCTTTTGACTAATTAGTATACACATGATAGAGGTCACGCATGAAAAAAACGATGCATATCCCTGCAGATAAATAACAAAGGAGATTAGTGTACTCCTGCGGGTAGACTGTACTGACCGACAAGACTTAATTCTTCGACGACCGACTTACTTGTTTGTCTCCCTCAACGTTCATTTACAAATAGCAATTTCGCGCCAATTCACAAAGGCTGACCAAGCACTGAAGTAAAGGATTTATCGCTAGCGGTGGAGACGGAACTTTAACTCGTTGTAATTGATGAAAACAAGGTTTATACGGAAACGTTTCCATATCATATGTGGTAACCCTTCTTCTCAGGTAAGAAAACAATTCAGTGGTTTTGGAGTTAGTTAACGCTAGATAAATTGGTGGCGACATGCGGAAAATTATCATGAGGGTAAAATTTAATAAGTGCTGGCACAAGTTGTGGCAGTTGCACTGGCACTATACACAAAAGTTTCCGTATGGTGCCACCACTTTTTCATTCGATATGAAATATGCCGCAATGGAATGTGAATCTGTTGAAATAAATGGCTTGTTGCAGGTAAGATTTTTAGTTATGAAGCTTTGAAAATTTTCCGCCCCAGAAACGGGCCTTAATAATTAGGACTCTGTATCTGTGTACAGAGGAAGAGTCCTAATTAGGGCTATGGTGCCCTGTGCTTTTGTTGTGGTGCCCTCACTCTTCAAGGTTCCAATACAAAAGTACATTTTCCCCATAGAAGTGACCCTTACCAGACCAGGGCCCAATTTCATAGAGAGAGCTGCTTAAGCAGAAAATATTGCTGAACAATTTTTCTGCTAAGGGGCTAAGCAGAAATGAGCAGGAAACCAGTCACAATTTGTTCGTGTGACATGGTATTTTAGCTGGTAACCAGAGTCCAGTTAGCATAATAATTTGTGCTTAAAGACCATACAAAATACCCCCCTTCAGCCATCTACATTTAAAAGATCTGTATTTTAGTACCTTACCTTATTCCTAGATTTTTACACTCATCTTGTATTTGAGAAAAAAACAAAATTCGCAACATAAGGGCTTCCCCAAACACGAGCACCTTTCACCGATGGCAGCAAACATATTGCCAAAAATAGTGACGTGTCTGGACATGTGGTTTCTTCGGGTTTATTCGCTGCCGCCTGCACACGACCCGCTAGTGCACAGCAATGGTCTGGTTGCCAAGCAATGCCCCTTCATGTACTTAGTTCATCTCTCCATCTTTTGTTTTGTCTTGCTCTTTTTCGTAAAGGATTCCAAAGTACAGTGAACGGCAAAAGAGCGCCTTCCAGATGCGCAAGGAGGAAGGGGGGTCGGTCTTCATGGCCTCATTCCAAGAGAAACAACTGCTACTTGAGGAGAGGAAAGAAAACAGTAAGTACAGACCTGCATCATACTGCCATCATGCCGGTCATGTTCAATGTATCCAATAACAGTATTGAATGCTAATACTCATTGTACAAAAAGGAACCAGACCATACATCTTCCAGCCTTGGTTTGGTTACATTGATTTCCATGGAAGTGTGATGAATCAATATTTTATGATACCCATGGGCATTTCGTTAATTACGGTGATAAAAAGTTTGTTGAATGACTTTGGTAAACGATAGAGGGCGCCATTGTACTTAAACGGTAGTCGCACGGATACAAATGTCAAGGATGTAAAAAGGCATAACTTTTTGGATTATTTTATCTGAGAAAGAATTTGGGTCTCAATCTCGTCTTTATTCTTGTATGTAATGTAATTGTACCCATTATTACAAATATTCACTATGCTATTTTCAATATTCAGCTCATTATAGGTGAGTTTGGTAATTAATCAGTGTGTAGCGTAGTAATTTTAGCCGGTTTAGGCGGAGGGGTCTATTTGTTGCGTCCTTTTTCGTTGTTGGTCTCTAAATGAGTGTCACGTATGACAATGATGAGAGGGTAAAATCCAACATTCGGGGTGGAGGAAGAAGTTGGAGAGACCCGCTCATGGAGCCAGTTTGATTGCCAATAAATAGAGGAACGGATCGGTTGGTTTTCTTCGGATGGTGAATAAATCTGTCAGCAGAGTAACGTATCAGTGAGCAACCCAAAAACAAGGTGTCAGGCCTTCCTTAATTGTCTCCGGACTGATAACAAAACACTACAAATTTGGTAACACGGATGGGGTTGCTTTAATCTGCTGCTTTGCTGGTTGTCGTCCAGTACATTGAGGGCATTGGCCGAGTTCTGAAGAGGGAGTGAGGATCCAAGTGGAGGACAGCGACTGGAATAGCCTGTGGCAGTGCAAGTGGAGAAGCCCGGTGGCGGTAGTGCTGTTGGACCCTTTTGGAGCTACGAACTCAACCTTTACATGTGCATGTACATGTGAAATCTAATGACTCTGAACTGAACTGGACTGAACTGGTTGATCAGCAGTGAGGTGGGATTATGCGATTCAATTCGCACATTGTTGGTAGGATTTAGATAGGCCTATATATAGTTTGTTAGTCAGTAAATTTTACCTGATAATGTATAGGTGTTAGTTTTATTCCTAGTGAAAACCAACCGGTCCTGTTGAAGCAAATTTACTTGGGTTTAGGTGTTTATGACTTAATTTTGATTGTACAAATTGGTTAGCCTTCAATAACTGAATCATAATTTCTTGACTCACAATGGCCGTACCAGAGGCTGATCTTGTGACGCGCTTGGTCGCAGGGCTGACCGAGGCACTTTGGCAAGATAAACCGAAGAATGTCATTCAGAGGCCCTTGAAGTTGGGTAAATACTATGGTAGGCCTAGTAAACCGGGAGATCCGACCATTATTGAATGGCTTGAAGATGCAGAGGTTTATCTGCAACAATGTCGTATCCCTGAGGTAGATAGGGCTAAAGTGGTTGTCCACCACCTCGCGGGTGTTGCTCGCGATGAGATCAAATGCCACAATGAGAATGTAACGGGTGACTATGCAGCGCTAAAAAAACTCCTTCGGCGTCAGTTTGGGGCAGAGGAGTCAGTACAGGCCCTTCAGAAGGCCCTTTTTGAAAGACGGCAAAGGGAAGACGAATCCCTTATGGATTTTTCCCGCTCGCTCATGCGAATGCATGATCGGATTTTAGAGGTTGCTACAGAAACAGAGAAAGATGCATTGAAGGGTTTGAGAGATAGGGTTTTGATTGGGCAGTTTGTGGCGGGCGCAAGGAATCAAGGTGTCAGGCTTGAGCTGAGGCGCTTAGAGTTGGCTGAACCGGATCAGGATTTTACCGAAATGAGGGATTCAGCTCGCGAGTTGTTCAGAGATCTAGAGGAGTACCCTCGGGGTTCTCGACGTGGTGCAAGTGTGCACTTGCATCACCTAGGTACAGAAAATGATCAGGAAGGCGGCAGGACAGGCCCCCGATTCGCTGTTTTTATTGTAAACGCCCAGGTCACATGAAGCATGAGTGTAAACTTCGTATGGCTCACGAAAAAGCGAATGGGGGGCAAGGGCAGGCTATGGGAGATGCACAAAACACAGGGTCGGGAAACCAGACTTCTCTGCCACTGTAGGCCGAGTGACAGAGGAACAATCTGGAAAGGCCTCACCAGTTGGAAGTGTAACAGAGAAGTCTTATGAAGACATACTAACCAGTCTAGTAAAAGAGAGCCCCAAGGCTCATATTGCTTTGGCTGGAGTGCCAGTGGAATGTATCCTCGATACCGGGGCAGAGACTTCTCTGATTAGCGCCTCTTTTTATAGGGATCACCTTGCAGGGAAATTGAGTGGAGTCAAAACTCTAGGTACTTACCTGCGTGTGTTTGGGGCAGGGAATAGTGAGGTACCAATTGAGGGGTACATACATGCCCCACTGATGGTACATAACCAGACTATTGATGCACATTTTTTGGTGGTCAAAGAATTTCCTAAGGCAGGGAATCATAAAAGTTTTCCAGTATTGTTGGGTTGCAATGTCCTTCATAAGCTGAAGGATATAGAGGTTGATTTAGAACAAAAAGATGCAGATGCATGGACAATGGCCATTAATTGGTATAGTCTGACTAAAAACCCAGTAGTTGAGGGGTCACATGGGGCAAATAAGTGTGTACGGGACCCACTGGGTGCTCGTACAGGTAGAAATCCAGTACATTTGTTGCCTAGGGAAGTGCGTAGTATAACCTGCTATGTTCAGGCTAATCAAAGTAGCCTTGACGGGCAAACTGTCCTTGTTGAGGGTCTATCTAGCTGTGCAGATAGTGGAGGTCAAACCAGTAACATAGATGGAAATTGCCGCGTTTACGATCTGTGTACAGTAGTTAGTGGTAGAACTGTAAATGTGTTGGTAGCGAATGTAGGGATGCGGGTGATTGAATTGTCCCCACACACAAAGCTTGCTTACGTGACTGAGGTATCCTCAAAGACAAATGTTGCACTTGAGACGGGTGTGGATTGTGTTCATGTTGTAGTGAATCATTGTCTGTCAGAGTCTGGGGAATATTTAGACACTGGTCGTACTGAGGGAGCCCCTGGTGTCGATTCCAATGAGTTAGACATTGAGATGGGGGATGCTGTAGAGTCACGGGCAAGAGAGTTGTATGTGTTTGAGGATGGGTCAGAGTACCAACTTCCTTATGGATTAAGTCTTGATTTATGCGCTGATTTGTGTAAGGAAGACCAGGACAAAATTGTGCAATTAATTCAGAAACATGATAAGGTGTTCTCGCAGAATTCGTTGGATTTAGGACTTTGTGATAAGGTTCCCCACAAGATTGACACTACTGATGATAAATCAATTAGCCAGCCTTACAGACGAATTCCGCCGCAACATTTTAGAGAAGTTAGGGAATTACTCCAGAAGTTTCTTGATCAAGGTATCATACAAAAGAGTAAAAGCCCCTATGCCAGCCCCATTGTATTGGTCCAAAAGAAGGATGGGTCGCTAAGGATTTGTGTTGATTATAGGAGGCTTAATGCCAAAACAGTACGAGACTCATTTCCATTGCCTCGTATCGAGGAGTCGCTGGAGGCGCTCCAGGGTGCAAGGTACTTTTCTTCATTAGATTTAGCCCATGGATACCATCAGGTTGTAATGGACTCAGAATCAATAAGTAAAACTGCATTCAGAGTACCTTTTGGGCTGTTCGAATATACGAGAATGCCGTTCGGGCTGGTAAATGCCCCTGGAACCTTTCAGAGAGTGATGGAGATGTGCCTTGGTGACTTGAATTTATCAGAGCTTTTAATCTATTTAGATGACATCCTGGTATATTCCTCTACGGTACAGGAACACATAGATAGGCTTGACAGAGTCTTCACTAGATTGGCAGATTTTGGACTTAAGATCAAGGGTGCAAAGTGCAAGTTATTTCGTAGGCATGTGTCTTACTTAGGACATGTGGTAGGGCCAGAGGGTGTTGCAGTAGACAATGACAAGATTAAGAGAATTGAGGATTGGCCAATACCTAAGACAGGGGCACAATTGCGGTCATTTCTTGGTCTGGCCGGTTATTACCGGCGCTTTGTACCCGGCTTTTCAAAAATTGCCGCACCCTTGCATGCTTTAGTGCCCTCACTGGCTAAGGGAAATTCGAGATCCAAACCTTCGCCATTTTGTTGGAGTTCTGAGGCACAGGTGGCCTTTGATACATTAAAGCAGACCTTGACGCAAGCACCAGTGCTTGCATATCCAGATTTTTCTAGGCCATTTGTGTTGGAGATAGATGCCTCCTTGCAGGGTTTAGGAGCTTGTTTAGCTCAGTGCGACAAGGAAGGCAAGAGACATCCAGTTGCATTTGCTAGTCGGGGGCTGAGGGGGGCTGAAGCTAGGTACCCCGATTTTAGTTCTTTTAAGTTGGAGCTTTTGTCCCTAAAATGGGCTGTGGTTGATAAATTTAGAGATTATCTCCTTGGGGTACCATTTACAGTGCTAACAGATAATAACCCCTTATCTTATCTACAGACAGCTAAGTTGGGCGCATGTGAAATGCGCTGGATAGCACAACTTGCAGCTTTTACCTTTGATGTGAAATTTAGATCAGGGGCTAGTAATCGTGTAGCGGATGCACTAAGTCGCAACCCAAGTCACTCACTAACAGGGGAAGTTGAGGAAATACTGCAATGTAAGGTCCACTCCACAGTGGTTCCATTGCAACATATAGAGGTACATAAGGTATTAACTTCTCATGATACAAAGGCTGGACCTCCACAGGTTAAGTGTCAATCAGGTATTTTCCCATCGTGGACACCAGAGCAGCTGTCTGCCCTACAAAGGGCTGATCCAGTGCTGAAGTGTATCTGGGAACGTTGGGATCAAGGTTGGAAACCGAATGAAGTTTTTCAGGCTGAAAGGGAGGAGCCAGTAGAAATCCAATCGTGGTTGTGGCAGTGGCCCAGGTTCATAGAAAAGGATGGTGTTTTACATCGTCGTGTCATGGACCCATTGCATGGTGAACTAGATCAAGTACTGATGCCCACAAGTTTACAACAGAGGGTGTTAGAGGGTTGTCATGATGGGTGGGGGCATCAAGGTGTTGTGAGAACGTGTGCCCTCCTGAGGCGGCGGGTGTTTTGGCCCAAAATGGCTGGTTCAGTGCGTCGGCATATCGGTCATTGTGAACAATGTGTAATCTCTAAGGCGTCAGAGCCTCAAGCAAAAGTGCATATGCGGCACCTTTTAGCATTTCGACCACTCGAAGTGCTAGCCATAGATTTTGTCAAAATTGATCGAGGGGCAGGAGGCTATGAGGATGTTCTGGTCATGACCGACATCTATACAAAATTTGTACAGGCATATCCGTGTAAGGATCAACATGCAGTAACTGTTGCCAAAGTCTTGAGGAATCAGTGGTTTTCCAAATATGGAATACCTTGTCGTTTGCACAGCGACCAGGGTCGGAATTTTGAAGGGGAAGTTGTGAGGGAATTGTGTGCATTGTACGGCATGAAAAAGACCAGAACAACTCCTTACCACCCCGAGGGGAACGCTCAAACAGAGCGCTTCAACCGGACTCTGTTTGGACTCATTAAGTCCATGGATGAGCGGGATAGGCGGAGGTGGCCTGACCTTTTACAGCACCTTGTATTTGTGTATAATGCTACTCCGCATTGCACCACTGGAGTAGCGCCGTATTTGCTTATGTTTGGTAGGGAACCATTGATACCTCTAGACCAGATGTTGGGGAGAACTGATAACGATTGGGATCAAGATTTTGTCAGAGAACAATCTTCTTTGCTCTCTAGAGCTAGTGAGTTAGTAAAGGAACGAGTAGCAAAAAGCTGCAATCGCAACAAGGCTACTTATGATAGGAAAGTAAAACCTAGCAAACCTATTGAGATTGGGTCCCATGTTCTACTCAGAAAATGCGCATTCAAGGGACGCCACAAACTGGCTGACAAGTTTGAAAGAGACCCATATGTGGTCGTTTGGATAAATGAGCATAGCGATGTATTTCGTATCCGTCCCTTGAAGGGGGGCCCAGAAAGAGTAGTTAATAGAAAACTCTTGCGGTTAGATCCCTTTGCAGAAAGTGACACAGAAAATGAGAGTGATGAGTCTGATGGAGATTCAGATTGGGAGGTCCTACACACTGAGCCTTCAGGGGATCAGTCTCTGGTTCAAGATTTACAGGGCGTGAGCAATGTAGAAGTAGGGGAGCCCCCAAGTTTACATTGCCCTGCATCTGAGCACCTAAGAAGTTCTCAACGAACTACAAGGGGTAAACACAGCAATCCATTCAGATTGCCCTGTTCAGCTATTAAGTGATTTGTCTTTACTCTGGTGGCGGGGGTTCTCAGTGATTGCAGAAGGTCAGGGAGTTGTCTTGCTGGAAAGACTTGGGGCATCCAGTTTCCGCAATGGCACACCTTACTGTAGGGCACCACTGGGTATTCTGGCTACCAGTGGACTGACATGGGTGTTAGGAAATTGTGTAAATTTGTAATTGATTAAGTGGTAAAGGAGTGGGTTGATAGGGCTTCCTCCCCCTTTTGTAGTATTGTGTTCTTAAACGGAAAATGAGTTTTGTCCTTTTTGGGCACAGTTTTGTTAAACGCTTGAAAAGGAAGCGAGGTTCTCAGTTTAAAATTGAGTTACAGAGTAAGGTAGTTCCTGTTACATGTATTGGTGAGGGCGGTCTCACTTTAAGTAGGATTCGGGCAAGGCCGAGGAAGTATTATGAATATTTACGGCAAGCAAATCCTTTAGTTTTAATTATTGACTTGGGTACAAATGATTTGTGTTCTAAAAATGTTAATCCAAACCAAGTGCATTCTTCACTCTGTGACTTTGTGTATGAGTTACCCAAGAGGGGTATTAACCCAGAGGTAATAGTGTTTCTGCCAGTACTCCCTAGGACAGGAGGTTTACGGGGTGGTCAGGTCTCACTCGAAGAATTTAATGATCGAGCAGAGAGATTTAATGATCTTATTCAGCAGTCGACCTTTGTGGAAGACCAATGGTGGTTGTGGGAGCACAGAGGGTTAAAGAACTCTCGGTATAACCTTGATGGGGTCCACCTGAACACTTCGGGAATGGCACTGTATGAGAAAACGCTTCGTCAGATAACAAAGTACTTTGAATCTCGCATATGGGCATAATTAATGTCAGATGATAATATGCTAATTGTGTTTTCTTGTAGGTTTAAAGAAAAACAAAAAGTTTGGTTAAATACATGTAACTTTTGTTCAAATATTTTCTCTGTTCTATAAAGCAAATATGGGTTGGTGCGAGAAAGATGGTATACATATTGTATTTTGGTGATTAGTATGATTCGCTTATTTGTAAGATTAAGGGGAACATTTTTATCCTCATGTGATGCTGAATCATTCAATCGATCCTCAGGAGTTGATCGAACTAGTAGGGGAGAATGTGATGAATCAATATTTTATGATACCCATGGGCATTTCGTTAATTACGGTGATAAAAAGTTTGTTGAATGACTTTGGTAAACGATAGAGGGCGCCATTGTACTTAAACGGTAGTCGCACGGATACAAATGTCAAGGATGTAAAAAGACATAACTTTTTGGATTATTTTATCTGAGAAAGAATTTGGGTCTCAATCTCGTCTTTATTCTTGTATGTAATGTAATTGTACCCATTATTACAAATATTCACTATGCTATTTTCAATATTCAGCTCATTATAGGTGAGTTTGGTAATTAATCAGTGTGTAGCGTAGTAATTTTAGCCGGTTTAGGCGGAGGGGTCTATTTGTTGCGTCCTTTTTCGTTGTTGGTCTCTAAATGAGTGTCACGTATGACAATGATGAGAGGGTAAAATCCAACATTCGGGGTGGAGGAAGAAGTTGGAGAGACCCGCTCATGGAGCCAGTTTGATTGCCAATAAATAGAGGAACGGATCGGTTGGTTTTCTTCGGATGGTGAATAAATCTGTCAGCAGAGTAACGTATCAGTGAGCAACCCAAAAACAAGGTGTCAGGCCTTCCTTAATTGTCTCCGGACTGATAACAAAACACTACAGAAGAAAATCAAGATGGCCACACCATAATAAAAGTCTGTTGTATCTTACAATTTCATTATTGGCCTGTGGACATCCATTTCAATTTAAAACTGTGTGGAAATATTTGAGGTTTCTTATAAGTCTGTTCAATGAGAGGCGTCCTTGGGTCTCATATTTCAAACATAGCGCTCCAGGCATGCAACTCTTCCGCCGGTCCGCGGTTTACGCATTTTAGCGCTTTGCATCCTTTGGAAAAGGCGCTTTATAAATTCGGTTATTATTATTAATTATTATTATTATTATTAATTATTATTATTTATTATTATTTATTACAGCTGTTGCTGTTGCTGTTGCTGTTGTAGTATCAGTTGTGGCATCAGTTGTGGCATCAGTTGTGGCATCAGTTGTGGCATCAGTTGTGGCATCAGTTGTGGCATCAGTTGTGGCATCAGTTGTGGCATCAGTTGTGGCATCAGTTGTGGCATCAGTTGTGGCATCAGTTGTGGCATCAGTTGTGGCATCAGTTGTGGCATCAGTTGTGGCATCAGTTGTGGCATCAGTTGTGGCATCAGTTGTGGCATCAGTTGTGGCATCAGTTGTGGCATCAGTTGTGGCATCAGTTGTGGCATCAGTTGTGGCATCAGTTGTGGCAGCAGTTGTGGCATCAGTTGTGGCATCAGTTGTGGCAGCAGTTGTGGCAGCAGTTGTGGCAGCAGTTGTAGCAGCAGTTGTAGCAGCAGTTGTAGCAGCAGTTGTAGCATCAGTTGTAGCATCAGTTGTAGCATCAGTTGTAGCATCAGTTGTAGCATCAGTTGTAGCATCAGTTGTAGCATCAGTTGTAGCATCAGTTGTAGCATCAGTTGTAGCATCAGTTGTAGCATCAGTTGTAGCATCAGTTGTAGCATCAGTTGTAGCATCAGTTGTAGCATCAGTTGTAGCATCAGTTGTAGCATCAGTTGTAGCATCAGTTGTAGCTCCAGTTGTAGCTCCAGTTGTAGCACCAGTTGTAGCACCAGTTGTAGCACCAGTTGTAGCACCAGTTGTAGCATCAGTTGTAGCATCAGTTGTAGCATCAGTTGTAGCATCAGTTGTAGTATCAGTTGTAGTATCAGTTGTAGCATCAGTTGTAGCATCAGTTGTAGCATCAGTTGTAGCATCAGTTGTAGCATCAGTTGTAGCATCAGTTGTAGCATCAGTTGTAGCATCAGTTGTAGCATCAGTTGTAGTACCAGTTGTAGTATCAGTTGTAGTATCAGTTGTAGTATCAGTTGTAGTATCAGTTGTAGTATCAGTTGTAGCATCAGTTGTAGCATCAGTTGTAGTATCAGTTGTTAGCATCAGTTGTAGCATCAGTTGTAGCATCAGTTGTAGCATCAGTTGTAGTATCAGTTGTAGTATCAGTTGTAGTATCAGTTGTAGTATCAGTTGTAGTATCAGTTGTAGCATCAGTTGTAGTATCAGTTGTAGTATCAGTTGTAGTATCAGTTGTAGTATCAGTTGTAGCATCAGTTGTAGCATCAGTTGTAGCATCAGTTGTAGCAGCAGTTGTAGCATCAGTTGTAGCATCAGTTGTAGCACCAGTTGTAGCACCAGTTGTAGCACCAGTTGTAGCACCAGTTGTAGCATCAGTTGTAGCATCAGTTGTAGCATCAGTTGTAGCATCAGTTGTAGTACCAGTTGTAGCATCAGTTGTAGTACCAGTTGTAGTATCAGTTGTAGCATCAGTTGTAGCATCAGTTGTAGCATCAGTTGTAGCATCAGTTGTAGCATCAGTTGTAGTATCAGTTGTAGCATCAGTTGTAGCATCAGTTGTAGCATCAGTTGTAGTATCAGTTGTAGCATCAGTTGTAGTATCAGTTGTAGCATCAGTTGTAGCATCAGTTGTAGCACCAGTTGTAGTATCAGCTGTAGCATCAGTTGTAGCATCAGTTGTAGTAACAGTTGTAGTATCAGTTGTAGTATCAGTTGTAGCATCAGTTGTAGTATCAGTTGTTAGCATCAGTTGTAGCATCAGTTGTAGTATCAGTTGTAGTATCAGTTGTAGTAACAGTTGTAGCATCAGTTGTAGCATCAGTTGTAGTATCAGTTGTAGTATCAGTTGTAGCATCAGTTGTAGCATCAGTTGTAGCATCAGTTGTAGCATCAGTTGTAGCATCAGTTGTAGCATCAGTTGTAGCACCAGTTGTAGCATCAGTTGTAGCATCAGTTCTAGCATCAGATTTAGTACCAGTTGTAGTACCAGTTTTAGTACCAGTTTGAGTATCAGATGTAGCATCAGTTGTAGCATCAGTTGTAGCATCAGTTGTAGCATCAGTTGTAGCATCAGTTGTAGTATCAGTTGTAGTATCAGTTGTAGTATCAGTTGTAGCATCAGTTGTAGCATCAGTTGTAGTATCAGTTGTAGCATCAGTTGTAGTATCAGTTGTAGTATCAGTTGTAGCATCAGTTGTAGCATCAGTTGTAGCATCAGTTGTAGTATCAGTTGTAGCATCAGTTGTAGCATCAGTTGTAGCATCAGTTGTAGTATCAGTTGTAGCATCAGTTGTAGCATCAGTTGTAGCATCAGTTGTAGCATCAGTTGTAGCATCAGTTGTAGCATCAGTTGTAGCATCAGTTGTAGCATCAGTTGTAGCATCAGTTGTAGCATCAGTTGTAGCATCAGTTGTAGCATCAGTTGTAGCATCAGTTGTAGCATCAGTTGTAGCATCAGTTGTAGCATCAGTTGTAGCATCAGTTGTAGCATCAGTTGTAGCATCAGTTGTAGCATCAGTTGTAGCATCAGTTGTAGCATCAGTTGTAGCATCAGTTGTAGCATCAGTTGTAGCATCAGTTGTAGCATCAGTTGTAGCATCAGTTGTAGCATCAGTTGTAGCATCAGTTGTAGCATCAGTTGTAGCATCAGTTGTAGCATCAGTTGTAGCATCAGTTGTAGCATCAGTTGTAGCATCAGTTGTAGCATCAGTTGTAGCATCAGTTGTAGCATCAGTTGTAGCATCAGTTGTAGCACCAGTTGTAGCATCAGTTGTAGCATCAGTTGTAGCACCAGTTGTAGCACCAGTTGTAGCACCAGTTGTAGCACCAGTTGTAGCACCAGTTGTAGCACCAGTTGTAGCACCAGTTGTAGCACCAGTTGTAGCACCAGTTGTAGCATCAGTTGTAGCATCAGTTGTAGCATCAGTTGTAGCATCAGTTGTAGCATCAGTTGTAGCATCAGTTGTAGCATCAGTTGTAGCATCAGTTGTAGCATCAGTTGTAGCATCAGTTGTAGCATCAGTTGTAGCATCAGTTGTAGCATCAGTTGTAGCATCAGTTGTAGCATCAGTTGTAGCATCAGTTGTAGCATCAGTTGTAGCATCAGTTGTAGCATCAGTTGTAGCATCAGTTGTAGCATCAGTTGTAGCATCAGTTGTAGCATCAGTTGTAGCATCAGTTGTAGCATCAGTTGTAGCATCAGTTGTAGCATCAGTTGTAGCATCAGTTGTAGCATCAGTTGTAGCACCAGATGTAGTACCAGTTGTAGCATCAGTTGTAGCATCAGTTGTAGCATCAGTTGTAGCATCAGTTGTAGTATCAGTTGTAGTATCAGTTGTAGCATCAGATGTAGCATCAGTTGTAGCATCAGTTGTAGCATCAGTTGTAGCACCAGTTGTAGCATCAGTTGTAGTACCAGTTGTAGCATCAGTTGTAGCATCAGTTGTAGCATCAGTTGTAGCATCAGTTGTAGCATCAGTTGTAGCATCAGTTGTAGCATCAGTTGTAGTATCAGTTGTAGCATCAGTTGTAGTACCAGTTGTAGTACCAGTTGTAGCATCAGTTGTAGCATCAGTTGTAGCACCAGTTGTAGCACCAGTTGTAGTACCAGTTGTAGCATCAGTTGTAGCATCAGTTGTAGTATCATTTGTAGCATCAGTTGTAGTATCAGTTGTAGTATCAGTTGTAGCATCAGTTGTAGTATCAGTTGTAGTATCAGTTGTAGTATCAGTTGTAGTATCAGTTGTAGTATCAGTTGTAGCATCAGTTGTAGCATCAGTTGTAGCATCAGTTGTAGTACCAGTTGTAGTACCAGTTGTAGCATCAGTTGTAGCATCAGTTGTAGCATCAGTTGTAGCATCAGTTGTAGCATCAGTTGTAGCATCAGTTGTAGTATCAGTTGTAGCATCAGTTGTAGCATCAGTTGTAGTATCAGTTGTAGTATCAGTTGTAGTATCAGTTGTAGTATCAGTTGTAGTATCAGTTGTAGCATCAGTTGTAGCATCAGTTGTAGCATCAGTTGTAGCATCAGTTGTAGCATCAGTTGTAGCATCAGTTGTAGCATCAGTTGTAGCATCAGTTGTAGCATCAGTTGTAGCATCAGTTGTAGCATCAGTTGTAGCATCAGTTGTAGCATCAGTTGTAGCATCAGTTGTAGTATCAGTTGTAGTATCAGTTGTAGCACCAGATGTAGTACCAGTTGTAGCATCAGTTGTAGCATCAGTTGTAGCATCAGTTGTAGTATCAGTTGTAGTATCAGTTGTAGCATCAGTTGTAGCATCAGTTGTAGCATCAGTTGTAGCATCAGTTGTAGTATCAGTTGTAGCATCAGTTGTAGCACCAGATGTAGCACCAGTTGTAGCATCAGTTGTAGCATCAGTTGTAGCATCAGTTGTAGCATCAGTTGTAGTATCAGTTGTAGTATCAGTTGTAGTATCAGTTGTAGCATCAGTTGTAGCATCAGTTGTAGCATCAGTTGTAGCATCAGTTGTAGCATCAGTTGTAGCATCAGTTGTAGCATCAGTTGTAGCATCAGTTGTAGCATCAGTTGTAGCATCAGTTGTAGTATCAGTTGTAGTATCAGTTGTAGCATCAGTTGTAGCATCAGTTGTAGCATCAGTTGTAGCATCAGTTGTAGCATCAGTTGTAGCATCAGTTGTAGCATCAGTTGTAGCATCAGTTGTAGCATCAGTTGTAGCATCAGTTGTAGTACCAGTTGTAGTACCAGTTGTAGTATCAGTTGTAGTATCAGTTGTAGCATCAGTTCTAGTATCAGTTGTAGTATCAGTTGTAGCATCAGTTGTAGTATCAGTTGTAGCATCAGTTGTAGCATCAGTTGTAGCATCAGTTGTAGCATCAGTTGTAGCATCAGTTGTAGCATCAGTTGTAGCATCAGTTGTAGTATCAGTTGTAGTATCAGTTGTAGTATCAGTTGTAGTATCAGTTGTAGCATCAGTTGTAGTATCAGTTGTAGTATCAGTTGTAGCATCAGTTGTAGCATCAGTTGTAGCATCAGTTGTAGCATCAGTTGTAGCATCAGTTGTAGCATCAGTTGTAGCATCAGTTGTAGTATCAGTTGTAGTATCAGTTGTAGTATCAGTTGTAGTATCAGTTGTAGTATCAGTTGTAGTATCAGTTGTAGTATCAGTTGTAGTATCAGTTGTAGTATCAGTTGTAGTATCAGTTGTAGCACCAGTTGTAGCACCAGTTGTAGCATCAGTTGTAGCACCAGTTGTAGCACCAGTTGTAGTATCAGTTGTAGTATCAGTTGTAGTATCAGTTGTAGTATCAGTTGTAGTATCAGTTGTAGTATCAGTTGTAGTATCAGTTGTAGCATCAGTTGTAGCATCAGTTGTAGCATCAGTTGTAGCATCAGTTGTAGCATCAGTTGTAGCATCAGTTGTAGCATCAGTTGTAGCATCAGTTGTAGCATCAGTTGTAGCATCAGTTGTAGCATCAGTTGTAGCATCAGTTGTAGCATCAGTTGTAGCATCAGTTGTAGCATCAGTTGTAGTATCAGTTGTAGTATCAGTTTTAGTATCAGTTGTAGTATCAGTTGTAGTATCAGTTGTAGTATCAGTTGTAGTATCAGTTGTAGTATCAGTTGTAGCATCAGTTGTAGCATCAGTTGTAGCATCAGTTGTAGCATCAGTTGTAGCATCAGTTGTAGCATCAGTTGTAGCATCAGTTGTAGCATCAGTTGTAGCATCAGTTGTAGCATCAGTTGTAGCATCAGTTGTAGCTTCAGTTGTAGTATCAGTTGTAGTATCAGTTGTAGTATCAGTTGTAGCATCAGTTGTAGCATCAGTTGTAGCATCAGTTGTAGTACCAGTTGTAGTACCAGTTGTAGTACCAGTTGTAGCATCAGTTGTAGCATCAGTTGTAGTATCAGAGGGTGCCTGAATACAAGCCACATCCCAGAGAGTGCCTGACTACAAGCCACATCCCAGAGGGTGCCTGCCTAGAGGACATCATCCCATGTGATTGAAGCGCACCAAACATAGGTAAATTTCCAAATTCTGATCATAATTAATCAAAAGGGCTTATGTACAGACCCACTTAGAGACATGCAGTGTTACACTTGTTGATTTGACTCGATTTGTATATATTTCAGGAGTCTGCAGTTCTGCTGGAGATGTGGTGCTACCTCCTGCTGACAACATCCCAGAGGGTGCCTGGCTACGAGCTACATCCCAGAGGGTGCCTGACTACGAGCCACATCCCAGAGGGTGCCTGACTACAAGCCACATCCCAGAGGGTGCCTGACTACAAGCCACATCCCAGAGGGTGCCTGACTACAAGCCACATCCCAGAGGGTGCCTGACTACAAGCCACATCCCAGAGGGTGCCTGACTACAAGCCACATCCCAGAGGGTGCCTGACTACAAGCCACATCCCAGAGGGTGCCTGACTACAAGCCACATCCCAGAGGAAGCCTGCCTAGAGGACATCATCCCATGTGATTGAAGCGCACAAAACATAGGTAAATTTCCAAATTCTGATCATAATTAATCAAAAGGGCTTATGTACAGACCCACATAGAGACATGCAGTGTTACACTTGTTGATTTGACTCGATTGGTATAAATTTCAGGAGTCTGCAGTTCTGCTGGGGATGTGGTGCTACCTGCTGCTGACAACATCCCAGAGGGTGCCTGGCTACGAGCTACATCCCAGAGGGTGCCTGACTACGAGCCACATCCCAGAGGGTGCCTGACTACAAGCCACATCCCAGAGGGTGCCTGACTACAAGCCACATCCCAGAGGGTGCCTGACTACAAGCCACATCCCAGAGGGTGCCTGACTACAAGCCACATCCCAGAGGGTGCCTGACTACAAGCCACATCCCAGAGGGTGCCTGACTACAAGCCACATCCCAGAGGGTGCCTGACTACAAGCCACATCCCAGAGGGTGCCTGACTACAAGCCACATCCCAGAGGAAGCCTGCCTAGAGGACATCATCCCATGTGATTGAAGCGCACAAAACATAGGTAAATTTCCAAATTCTGATCATAATTAATCAAAAGGGCTTATGTACAGACCCACATAGAGACATGCAGTGTTACACTTGTTGATTTGACTCGATTGGTATAAATTTCAGGAGTCTGCAGTTCTGCTGGGGATGTGGTGCTACCTGCTGCTGACAACATCCCAGAGGGTGCCTGGCTACGAGCTACATCCCAGAGGGTGCCTGACTACGAGCCACATCCCAGAGGGTGCCTGACTACAAGCCACATCCCAGAGGGTGCCTGACTACAAGCCACATCCCAGAGGGTGCGTGACTACAAGCAACATCCCAGAGGGTGCCTGACTACAGCCACATCCCAGAGGGTGCCTGACTACAAGCTACATCCCAGAGGGTGCCTGACTACAAGCCACATCCCAGAGGGTGCCTGACTACAAGCCACATCCCAGAGGGTGCCTGCCTAGAGGACATCATCCCATGTAATTGAAGCGCACAAAACATATGTAAATTTCCAAATTCTGATCATAATTAATCAAAAGGGCTTACGTACAGACCCACATAGAGACATGCAGTGTTACACTTGTTGATTTGACTCGATTGGTATATATTTTAGGAGTCTGCAGTTCTGCTGGGGATGTGGTGCTACCTGCTGCTGACAACATCCCAGAGGGTGCCTGGCTACGAGCTACATACCAGAGGGTGCCCGACTACGAGCCACATCCCAGAGGGTGCCTGACTACAAGCCACATCCCAGAGGGTGCCTGACTACAAGCCACATCCCAGAGGGTGCCTGACTACAAGCCACATTCCAGAGGGTGCCTGCCTAGAGGACTTCATCCCATGTGATTGTAGCGCACCAAACATAGGTAAATTTCCAAATTCTGATCATAATTAATCAAAAGGGCTTATGTACAGACCCACATAGAGACATGCAGTGTTAAACTTGTTGATTTGACTCGATTGGTAAATATTTCAGGAGTCTGCAGTTCTGCTGGGGATGTGGTGCTACCTGCTGCTGACAACATCCTAGAGGGTGCCTGGCTACGAGCTACATCCCAGAGGGTGCCTGACAACGAGCCACATCCCAGAGGGTGCCTGACTACAAGCTACATCCCAGAGGGTGCTTGACTACAAGCCACATCCCAGAGGGTGCCTGACTACAAGCCACATCCCAGAGGGTGCCTGACTACAAGCTACATCCCAGAGAGTGCCTGACTAGAGGATATCATCCCATGTGGTTGAAGCGCACCAAACATAGATAAATTTTCAAATTCTGATCATAATTAATCAAAAGGGCTTATGTACAGACCCACATAGAGACATGCAGTGTTACACTTGTTGATTTGACTCGATTGGTATATATTTCAGGAGTCTGCAGTTCTGCTGGGGATGGGTGCTACCTGCTGCTGACAACATCCCAGAGGGTGCCTGGCTTCGAGCTACATCCCAGAGGGTGCCTGACTACAAGCCACATCCCATAGGGTGCCTGACTACAAGCCACATCCCAGAGGGTGCCTGCCTAGAGGACATCATCCCATGTGATTGAAGCGCACCAAACACGGGTAAATTTCCAAATTCTGATCATAATTAATCAAAAGGGCTTATGTACAGACCCACATAGAGACATGCAGTGTTACACTTGTTGATTTGACTCGATTGGTATATATTTCAGGAGTCTGCAGTTCTGCTGGGGATGTGGTGCTACCTGCTGCTGACAACATCCTAGAGGGTGCCTGGCTACGAGCTACATACCAGAGGGTGCCTGACTACGAGCCACATCCCAGAGGTTGCCTGACTACGAGCCACATCCCAGAGGGTGCCTGACTACAAGCCACATCCCAGAGGGTGCCTGACTACAAGCCACATCCCAGAGGGTGCCTGACTACAAGCCACATCCCAGAGGGTGCCTGACTACAAGCCACATCCCAGAGGGTGCCTGACTACAAGCCACATCCCAGAGGGTGCCTGACTACAAGCCACATCCCAGAGGGTGCCTGACTACAGCCACATCCCAGAGGGTGCCTGACTACAAGCCACATCCCAGAGGGTGCCTGACTACAAGCCACATCCCAGAGGGTGCCTGACTACAAGCCACATCCCAGAGGGTGCCTGACTACAAGCCACATCCCAGAGGGTGCCTGCCTAGAGGACATCATCCCATGTGATTGAAGCGCACAAAACATATGTAAATTTCCAAATTCTGATCATAATTAATCAAAAGGGCTTACGTACAGACCCACATAGAGACATGCAGTGTTACACTTGTTGATTTGACTCGATTGGTATATATTTTAGGAGTCTGCAGTTCTGCTGGGGATGTGGTGCTACCTGCTGCTGACAACATCCCAGAGGGTGCCTGGCTACGAGCTACATACCAGAGGGTGCCAGACTACGAGCCACATCCCAGAGGGTGCCTGACTACAAGCCACATCCCAGAGGGTGCCTGACTACGAGCCACATCCCAGAGGGTGCCTGACTACAAGCCACATCCCAGAGGGTGCCTGCCTAGAGGACTTCATCCCATGTGATTGTAGCGCACCAAACATAGGTAAATTTCCAAATTCTGATCATAATTAATCAAAAGGGCTATGTACAGACCCACATAGAGACATGCAGTGTTACACTTGTTGATTTGACTCGATTGGTATATATTTCAGGAGTCTGCAGTTCTGCTGGGGATGGGTGCTACCTGCTGCTGACAACATCCCAGAGGGTGCCTGGCTACGAGCTACATCCCAGAGGGGACTGACTACAAGCCACATCCCATAGGGTGCCTGCCTAGAGGACTTCATCCCATGTGATTGTAGCGCACCAAACATAGGTAAATTTCCAAATTCTGATCATAATTAATCAAAAGGGCTATGTACAGACCCACATAGAGACATGCAGTGTTACACATGTTGATTTGACTCGATTGGTAAATATTTCAGGAGTCTGCAGTTCTGCTGGGGATGTGGTGCTACCTGCTGCTGACAACATCCTAGAAAGTGCCTGGCTACGAGCTACATCCCAGAGGGTGCCTGACAACGAGCCACATCCCAGAGGGTGCCTGACTACAAGCTACATCCCAGAGGGTGCTTGACTACAAGCCACATCCCAGAGGGTGCCTGACTACAAGCCACATCCCAGAGGGTGCCTGACTACAAGCCACATCCCAGAGGGTGCCTGACTACAAGCTACATCCCAGAGAGTGCCTGACTAGAGGATATCATCCCATGTGATTGAAGCGCACCAAACATAGATAAATTTCCAAATTCTGATCATAATTAATCAAAAGGGCTTATGTACAGACCCACATAGAGACATGCAGTGTTACACTTGTTGATTTGACTCGATTGGTATATATTTCAGGAGTCTGCAGTTCTGCTGGGGATGGGTGCTACCTGCTGCTGACAACATCCCAGAGGGTGCCTGGCTACGAGCTACATCCCAGAGGGTGCCTGACTACAAGCCACATCCCATAGGGTGCCTGACTACAAGCCACATCCCAGAGGGTGCCTGCCTAGAGGACATCATCCCATGTGATTGAAGCGCACCAAACACGGGTAAATTTCCAAAATGCTGATCATAATTAATCAAAAGGGCTTATGTACAGACCCACATAGAGACATGCAGTGTTACACTTGTTGATTTGACTCGATTGGTATATATTTCAGGAGTCTGCAGTTCTGCTGGGGATGTGGTGCTACCTGCTGCTGACAACATCCTAGAGGGTGCCTGGCTACGAGCTACATACCAGAGGGTGCCTGACTACGAGCCACATCCCAGAGGTTGCCTGACTACGAGCCACATCCCAGAGGGTGCCTGACTACAAGCCACATCCCAGAGGGTGCCTGACTACAAGCCACATCCCAGAGGGTGCCTGACTACAAGCCACATCCCAGAGGGTGCCTGACTACAAGCCACATCCCAGAGGGTGCCTGACTACAAGCCACATCCCAGAGGGTGCCTGACTACAAGCCACATCCCAGAGGGTGCCTGACTACAGCCACATCCCAGAGGGTGCCTGACTACAAGCCACATCCCAGAGGGTGCCTGACTACAAGCCACATCCCAGAGGGTGCCTGACTACAAGCCACATCCCAGAGGGTGCCTGACTACAAGCCACATCCCAGAGGGTGCCTGCCTAGAGGACATCATCCCATGTGATTGAAGCGCACAAAACATATGTAAATTTCCAAATTCTGATCATAATTAATCAAAAGGGCTTACGTACAGACCCACATAGAGACATGTAGTGTTACACTTGTTGATTTGACTCGATTGGTATATATTTTAGGAGTCTGCAGTCCTGCTGGGGATGTGGTGCTACCTGCTGCTGACAACATCCCAGAGGGTGCCTGGCTACAAGCTACATACCAGAGGGTGCCTGACTACGAGCCACTCCCAGAGGTGCCTGACTACAAGCACATCCCAGAGGGTGCCTGACTACAGCTACATCCCAGAGGGTGCTTGACTACAAGCCACATCCCATGAGGGTTGCCGACTACAAGCCAACATCCCAGAGGGTGCCTGACTACAAGCTACATCCCAGAGGGTGCCTGCCTAGAGGACATCATCCCATGTGATTGAAGCGCACCAAACATAGGTAAATTTCCAAATTCTGATCATAATTAATCAAAAGGGCTTATGTACAGACCCACATAGAGACATGCAGTGTTACACTTGTTGATTTGACTCGATTGGTATAAATTTCAGGAGTCTGCAGTTCTGCTGGGGATGTGGTGCTACCTGCTGCTGACAACATCCCAGAGGGTGCCTGGCTATGAGCTACATCCCAGAGGGTGCCTGACTACAAGCCACATCCCAGAGGGTGCCTGACTACAAGCCACATTGCAGAGGGTGCCTGACTACAAGCTACATCCTAGTCTTGGTTCAAGACTCTCCTGGATTTGTCACAAGAGGGCGCGCTATCACCCCAACGCGCTATCAACCACGAACCGCTATCACAGGAGAACCGCTATCACAGGAGAGTCTTGGGACATTCGTTCAATCTAATTTGCATAATTTATGTACACGTCACGGATTGTGATTGAATATGCAAACATTTTCTTTGCGGGCTAAATTTTGATGAATATGGAAATTTAACAAGGTCTTGTTCCCAGGCGAGTGGCATTGATCTACGTGTGTGTAGAATAAACTTGGTATATAATCTACACAGTACATGTACATTACATGTATTTTTATGTTGTTGTTATTACAAGAAAAATGGCTGCTGGCACTGACGTGCGTTCCCTTGATCAAGCGTTCGCGACTGTTTCCGAAAAATTAAGTCTCAGAGAAGGACTGAAAAGCCAGCAATCTGCAGCTCTCAAACAGCTAGTTGAAGGTCACGACCTTTTTATTAATTTACCAACGGGGTTTGGAAAAAGTGTTATTTTTCAAGCGGCGCCGATAGTTTTAGACTTTGTTAGAAGTGTCGACCATGCTGAAACTGAAAGTGAAGGGGATCTCCATGAAGATGCCGAGAAATATTTAGTTATTGTTGTCCTTCCGTTGAAAGCCCTCGTTATTGAACAGCTGGAAAGAGTTCGCAAAATAGGTCTCCAAGCTGCAGACATTACATCTGGGGTGACGGATAGTGTCCTGGAGAATATCAGCAAGTTGTCCATTATTTTTTCAAGTCCAGAGACGCTGTGCGGACATCGAGGCAAAGAACTCCTCCAAGCAGTGAGGGGAAGGTGCTCGGCTTTGTTCATTGACGAAAGCCATTGTGTGACTAAATGGTAAGCATTTTATGTGTACAGTATGGACTTGGTTATTTACTTTGTATTTATGTATTGTACACATTACAAATTACAAATCAGTTTATATTTTATGGCCGATTTTTTGTTCATATCAATATAAACAATAACTAAAAAGTAAACATTTCAACATATCTTTATTAAGAAATCATACTCATATTAGACCTAGGCCCAGTAACTGGGGCCCTGTTTGTTCTCCTTAGTAGGGGCAATAATGTGACCAAACGTTAGGACTGGACAGTTACAACAATTATCTGAAAACCATACATCCAAATTGAAAGTGTTGATCGTATGAATTCTTGATCTATATTCTCTATGTTGTAGTAGGGAATATATGATATTTTGAAGAGGATACATTAATCAGACATATTAGACATTAAAACAAAATATTAAGGACTTGTTACTTGGTAAGTAAAAATCTGTTTCCTTTTGCTTACTTCTTCTCATTTACAGGGGTCACTCATCTGGACAGAGTAGTGCATTCAGAAAGTGCTATAGCCAGCTTGGAGAGCTACGCTCCTTGCTGAAATTGTCTACATCAGTTGTAGCATTAACTGCCACAGCAACAAAGAAGGCAAGAAAGACAATTGTTGATAGTCTATCCATGCGTAACTATGTTCTCATTGAGGAGAGTCCAGAGCGAACAAACATCAAGTATGCTGTCGAAAAAACTTCAACAAAGAACTTTGAGGGTCTGTTTGAGTGGCTAAGTGAAGACATCAAGGAAAACGGAAGTGCAACAAACAGGGTAATTGTGTATTGCCAATCAAGAAAATTGGTTAGTGAACTCTATACAATATTTAGGTCCCTCCTTCCCCTGCAGTACCACAGATATTTCAACATGTACCACACCAACACTGAGGATGATGTACAGCGAATAATTATTGACAGTTTTGGCAAAGAGGATGGAGAGGTTAGGGTACTTTTTGCGACCATTGCCTTTGGGATGGGGATTGACGTCAAAGGTGTGCACACAATTATAATGCTTGGGCACCCAGCAGATTTAGATGACTTCATGCAACTGAGTGGTAGAGCAGGACGAGACGGTATGCAAAGTGTAGCCATCCTTATTGGATATCCGGGTGCAGGATCGTGTGTTAAGACAACTGATGAAATGAAGGAATTCATGCAGGGTGTTACCTGCCGACGCAGCATTGTCAGGGACAGTTTCCCCAACCCTCATACAGATTCAGAGGACATTTTGAAACACAATTGCTGTGATGTATGTGCACATGCATGTCTTTGTGAGGGAGACATCTGTTCAGTCGACCCATCTTTTCCTGAACAACAGATTCACAGTATAGTGACCCATGGACCTTCGTTAGTTGAACTCCAGTCTGTTTCTGTACCTGATGGTGAGCTCGAAATACTCACCGATGAACTGAATGATTACAGGGAGACTCTGTTAGTTGGTGTAAGTCGCCATTTGTATACTGGGGGGGACATGGCATGTGGGTTATCGGCTAGTACTGTTAAAAATATTATTTCACAATGTAACTTACTTTTCACCTTTGATCAGTTTTGTGAAAGGTATCCTTTTTCAACTAAGGCAATTGCTTTGACAGTATGGGACATCCTCCAAAGAACTTTGAGTCGACAAGGTGATGTGTCATTGAGTACTCAACATTTATCTGATGATACACTGCTTCATGATTCAGAAGATGAAGATGACTTGATAAGTGGTGAATATGCAGAGATAGATTTAAATGGGTACAGTAGTGACAGTAACTTAATTACATGAAGGTCATTTTACCAGGTTTTGACATGCATGTAAATCAGTGTGTAACAAGTGTTATAAATGTTTGCCCTTAAAGGGTGTACATACTTTTTGTAGGACAAAAAACACAATGTCCACAGATTTACACTAAACTTACACGGTTTGAAGATAATGGTAGTAGAAAGCTTCCCTGAAAATATTACGTGCTGAGGTGCTGTAGTTTTTTGGAAATGAGTAAAACAATGTCATGAGACGAAAATTATTTTAAGCATTTACAAACGTATTTTCATGACATTGTTTTACTCATTTCTCAAAAACTACAGCACCTCAGTAATTAATATTTGAAGGGAAGCTTTCCACTATCATTATCTTCAAACCCTGTAAGTTTAATGTAAATCTATGGACATTTTGAAAAAGTACCCAAATACTTTAAGTCAAGTCATCTTCGTCTTTTGAATCATGAAGCAGTGTATCATCAGATAAATGTTGAGTACTTAAAGGGCAGTGGATACTATTGGTAGTTAATTACTCAAAATAGTTATAAGCATAAAACATTTCTTGGTGATGAGTAATGGGAGAGGTTGATGGTATAAAACATTGTGAGAAACGGCTCCCCCTGAAGTGCCATAGTTTTCACGGCCGTCACATGGCAAAACAATGCAACTCGAAAATGAGCATTTTAAGAAAAAGTGCTTCAAAGATTCATCGTCTGCCATTTTTTAATGCATTTCTCTATTCAACTCAAACTGTTACAGAATATTTGTGAGTTGTTGACATATCAGCCAGAAAAAAATCGTTTAAAAAGAACAAATGGTGTTGTTGTTATTAATATTTAAGCGAAGTTACATTGTTTTACCAAACAAATTGTCTAATTTGCCACTTTTGTTATTTCATTGACAATAATGCAAGTTATGTTACTAATATTAAATAATGTATTTTTATGGCAAAACAATGCATCAAACATTAATTAAAAAATCATTAGTAATGTTCTTCCCGAAATTTCATGGCAAAACAAAGTATCTTATCTTACTTCCCATAAATTGTCCGCTTTCCCAAAATATTTCCTACCAAAACAATGTAAACGATTTTAAAGGTTTGACACAAACGTCAATTTATGGCAGAACAACGTATCTAATTGTACGATCCTATTAAACTGTGTAAAACAATTTTTTTTAAGCAATCGAATCACAAGTATTTATCAACCAAAAACGTTGATTGTCAAAATTTGAATATCCCTTTTAGAAAGAAACATGCGGCGAAGAAGTAATTTTCGATTGATTCAAATTTAATTTTTGTTTATTATGACTTTACAAATTTGGTCAACATTATTCACATTTATGAACTTTATCGAACAACAACACATCAATAAATACAACTCAACTTACAATTTATTATGTAAGTATGAAAACATCACTAAGGCAGTTTTGATCTCAAATTTCTAATTATTTTGATTAGTGTAGTGAACTTGCACCATACAAAACAGTAAACTTACACCATACAAAACAGTAAACTTACACCATACAAAACAGTAAACTTACACCTACAAAACAGTAAACTTACACCTACAAAAAATGTGTACATGTACATTTTGTAGATGTATGGCAATTCACAGCTTGAGTTAATGACATTACAATTCATAACATTAGTGACTGGGTTCGAAGGATGCCTATGTCTAGTACAGCATGAGCAGTTCATGCAAATTAAAACTTACTGTTTTTGTAATGGTTTCTATTTTCTCATTCATTCTCATTCATTTTAGTTGAACTAAAAGGCTACATGTTGTTGCATAGCATGCTGTTAGATGGTCTAGATCTAGCCATGAGATCATACTGTCATGCACATACCACCATATCTGGCAAAACAAAACACTGCTTCACATGTATTACATTGTACGAGTCCTTTACACATTAAAATATAGGGAGTAATGAAGCATCTTGTAGATACATTGTTTTGCCATGTAAAAAGTCTAACATAGAATGAAACATTTCTGAATTTCTTTGTTGGCAAAAACGGTGTATCATACAGATAAGGCGTTCTGCCATGTGAACACTACCGTAGTGGTAAAAATTTACTAAACCCAAAACACTACATCATAATGAAAGCCTCTTCTAACAGATAAACACTGACGTGCTGAACACATAGCTACAGTCAAGCAGAAGACTGCTTCTTATAAATGGACCGTTTTGCCATAAAATAAAGTGCAGAACAAAGTATCTAAGTCAACATAATGCGTTTTGCCATACCAAAACACACAAAAAGGCAAAAAGACCACAATTTGTATAGTTGTATCTTGATAATGGAGCCACGTGCGAAAACGAGACCGGGCTATATGAAAAGAGCGCCCCCAACTTACCCAGACAACTGTTTTTCTCAAAAACACCACAAAATTAGTTGCACTGTTTTGCCATATGACGGCCGTTCAATAAAGGAGTAATTTTCCACGAATTTGATTTCAAGACTTCAGATTTAGAACTTGAGGTCTAGGATTCAACCATCTAAAGACACAATTTCGTGTGACAAGGGTGTTTGTTTCTTTCATACTTTTCTCGCAACTTCGACAACCAATTGAGCGGAAATTTTCACAGGTTGGTTATTTTATGCATACAATGAGATACACCAAGTGAGAAGACTGGTCTTTGACAATTACCAATACATAGTGTCCAGAGTCTTTAAAAACGTTCTTATATTTGACTAAATGTGTAACATTCCCCTATGAGTGTGAACGTTTGTTTTTAAATTACAAAAGTATGATCAAGATACATGGATACAGTGTCCTTGTTACATCCATTATTTATTTTTCAGCCTTTTTTAACACTCAAATGTAAGCTTATAACATCAAGATGATTAAAGAATGAAAATATTGTTACAAACTAATCCAAAAAACACTACTTGAATATTGTGCTGTTGTTGTTATCTTAAGTGTTCTTTGCAATCTGTTTCAGGGAAGATCTTATCCAGTTGTGGAGATCAGGTTCACTCAGTGTAGAGAGAACAGAATATGGAAAATCTGGAAAATGAAAGTGCCTCCTTCCTGGCTGAATGTCGAATATACGATCCTTATGAAGCTCTAAAGCTAGTGCCACTTGATCTTTGTTATTCTGTTTTTTGTGGGTTCCCGATGGCTTCCTAGATAGTTGACTGTTAACTCTTGTTAACATGGTGTCAACTACCTGAGCAGAATGGCTGATCCTGTCGATACTCTGGCTTGTAATTTTACCCCGAAGCCCCCCACAGTTTTCCTTAAATACACGGTTCTGATGTTCCAGTTCTCTGTCCACCTCAATATTGTGATACGGTTTACCTGTCCTGTTGACAAACCGATTCCATGTTAACTCGTATGCGAGGCGAGGTGTTAGGAAACACTTTACTTGCGACAAGAGCCGAAGTACTTGGAAGCTGTATTTTGGTTTTTGGGCTGCCTTAAAATGGATAAGAAGGAACTTAAATAGAAGTATAATTCTATCTCCATCTCCCATCTTGCGAGCATCGGTGAAGTCGTATGCGATCATACCCAACTTAATAGCTGTTCTGGTGTAGTTAAACATGGCATCCTTTTCTGGTCCGAGGGAAGACTTGTCTTTAGGTTGGCTGACTTGAACACCTGGATGCTTTGTCCGCATGTGATTTTTCAGCCCTTTCCTTGTGATATATTTCTTCTTACACTGTGGACAGGACATCACAGTTGAATCCTGGGATAGTTCATTATCACTTGGAATAATGTAGCGGTCTACAATTTCTTCCAACACACGATGAACATATTCTCTCCTGTCTTGATGTATGGCATAATTGAACTCATTTTTGGAAGGCTCATCAGATAGAGATTCCAGACCAAAAAAGGTCATTGCAGCTGCAATGACCAAGGCGACTGTGAATTGGGTGATGAGGTCAGATGCTGCGTTGAAATTTTTCATTGGGTCGCTTGTGACGTTTCTCGCTTCCAAAAAACTTCGTGCCGAGTATAGTGTACCTTTATCACCACTTGAAGATGGGTCATACAGGTAATGCCATATCACCTTCAAATAAAGGACAAGAAAAATACAGAATTTGCAATTAACAGTGTAATGTAAACAAAAACAAATCACATGTTGTGGTTTCTTCTATTCAAATCAGAGTAATCAATGTGTGCCTGAACATACAGTTTCATTTCTGTTTGTTCCAGAATCTGACTTTTCCAGTGTGTTTACTCTACCAGGCAAAGTCTGCCTCGATTGACGCCACGAACAGCGCCCTCTCGGGTCGGGGTCTACTCTTAAATTTGTAAATAACATAAGAACTGATTTTTTAAAACCTTAGTTAACTGTTTATTCACATTCCACTCATCAAAACACATATATTAGTGACAAAAGCTTTATTTTGAAAAAATACCACTTCCAGGTGACTTTAATCTTTTTTTCTTCCATACTTGTTGATGGCAAGACTGAATACTGAAACACCCATTTTTTAAAATAATGAGTAAGGACTGTACTCGTTTCAAAATGGGATGATGTATCTTGGCTGTGATGTTTATTTACAAACACGATTTATCATGTTGTAAACTTACTACAGCAGTTTATGAAAGCCAGGATATATGGTTGACATTGGAAAGCACATTCGTGGCAGTCATCTAGTGGGGAACTTCATAAAATACCGATTCTTTGGATGGAACAAAGGTTTTATCAATTCCAAAATCTACATCTTCCACCAACCAAGCTAAATTTAATAAATTTCTGAAAAGCAATGTGCACAGTTCCTGAACAAAATCAAAGAATAATGCCAGAATCGTTATGTACCTGGTAGAAATTGCCCAACACATGAAAATCAGCAATCACAGGAACAAGGCCCTCAAGTCGATCACTGGATGTAGTAGAGTTAATTTGGTCTCGCCTGCAGGAACTCTCCCTTTCACATGTGAGAAGATCTCCTGAACTGATGATGGGTGTTACCTGATCACTTTTATGTCCCGGGACATATTTGTGCAGGTGGTGCATGATGTTGTATATGCCGTCTGTCTTGTTCTCATCCTCCATCAATACTCCAAGATTAACCTATGTACACACAAAATCAAATAAATTAGCTGTGCAGATCCCAACATATTTTGTTTATTTTGACAGTTTGCACTTTGGGGTTTCAAATCTTATTGCTATTGCCAACACTGAAACTTCTGCAATGATTAGGCCTATGGCCAATTTGTTCGGATAACATTAAATATTTAAATGGACCCCCCATCCGCAGTGGTCTGTCCTTTTTGGACTTAAGGCAAACAGATTTGTCCTCATGGATAAAGTAAAGGAAATGTTGTCTGAGCAATATCTCGAGAAGTATACTTGTCATATCAACTCAAAACTTTGTTTGTGGATTGTTCTGTTTCTGGATTGGTCTTGGGATCACTATGACTTCAACAAAAGAATGCTTTCCCACCATACTATTATCCCTCTGCCTTTCTCACCTATCCTCCCCCACTCATCTTTCCCAGCCTTCTATCCAACCCCCCAAAAAAGACACTGTTCTAATGTCCAGAAACGGATTGGCTTGCGGGGCATTTGTGTATCCGAACACGATTTTTCTTGTTTTTGGGGTTTTTTTTTTGAGGGGCATTCAATTCTCCTGTTTTTAAAATTCTAAAGAGTACATTACGTAATTTATACTTACGATTTTAGATTTCTGCTGCAGTTCTGCCATGTGTTTGTGATGAATTGGACTGGTGATATGTGCTTTAATCCAGTTCAGTGCTGGAATGTTCTCGCAAATGATGTTACCGACATGTGTGATACAATTTTGCTTCAATTTAATGTTGTCTGACACAGTTGGGAGAAACTCTGAAACATCAATTTTATCTACAGTTGTTATGTGGTCATTATTTGGCAGGTGATGTGCTTTGACTCTGTTTTGGATGGCAATCATCTGGACCATGTGATGATCTGTACCATGTTGTTTTCTTGATGTGTAGCGGGGATGGACAATTACATCTACATTGTCCATGACAAGTTGATAACCCATGTCAGACCTGCTTTTATTGAATTCTTCAACTAGTTCTTTACTGCCACTGTCTTGTAGTTGTCGTTCGTTACATTCAGCCTCGGAAGTTTCCTTAGCCCACTGTTTTACATCCTTGTCGAAATCAACTCCAAAATCTAGCTGCCGTCGCATCACTGTTTTATAATTTGTGCTGATGTTCCGATTTTGAAGATGATGGAAGGCAGACAACTTTGCACCACTTTTTTTGAGAACAAGTGATGTCAACACTTGATGTGCATTCATCGTTTGTGACCTACAGTTAAGGAGAATGCCAGCAGCTGTTGTCACACCTGGGATGAGTGTTTTTTTAGTTTTCTTAACATTTCGTTTTATGTTAGTGTTTTCTGCAACAGCATGAAGAGTTGATGCCAGCAATGGTGCTTTCAGTTGCAGTTCAAGGTCTTGTTGGGTAAAGTTGAAATTATTGAGGTCTTCAATGGTGGATTCACGGAAAAGAGAGTGGTTATCTGGATCACAAAGGTTATCAGCTTCTTCAACAACAGATTGAATAAAACTGGCTGTGATGTAATCTTTGGCTTCCTTCATAGATATGACATGCTGTATTGCTCTGTGGTGATCACCTGCACATAATGCAGCAGCAACTTGTATCCATGGGCCAGACAGCTGTCTTTTCTGTGCATGATTTACATACTGTATTACTACCTGTAGATGATTCAAGAGAGAACAACATTTAAGTAAATAATCTAGTTGTCCAACTGTTTCAAAATTTGGCTTAGGATCTTGTTGTTGTTGTAATGCCTATTATATTTGAAAACAATTATCTGGGTGACATTAGGCCCTAATAAAAGACCTACCTCATCCACTGTCTACTAGGAAATAACAATGCCAATGTTGGTTTTATTTTGCTGATTATGCTGATAGCATCCACACCATATCCCATGCCCCATGTAATAAACAGTGATACAAACAATGTAAAATGTTTATTGATAAGGAAAGGTACAGAGAGTATTGAGTGTTCCCTTGTGCTAAAGTAATCTACAGGTCTGACTCACTCATAACCATTCTACCAATAATTATGCTATATGGGGGTTCACTGCTTCTAGAAAGAAGTCCTAAGAAATTAACTAAAGAGTTTATTGGACCCATGGTACAACCATGGTTTAGATTTTTGTAGTACTCTTGATTTGTGTGACTAATGATAAAGTAGCATAGACACTTTTTTTATTGTATTGGAAGAGAATTCAAGTGTGTTTTCATTTTGTTCAATAATTCTTTGAATAAATGGTAGGCCCTAGTACTAATGCTACATGTTGAAGTTTAGTGTAAATGAAATCAGTCACTTGTGACTACACTGTCATTAGTTACATGGTAGGGCCTGCCACTGCTGTAGTCTACTGTAAACCTCCTGAAATTTACATCTGAAATCCAGGCTAGTATCATATCTATCATGATGATATCCATCCACAATCCCCCATCACTAGGTTTTCCAAATTTTTAGTTGGGGCCTACAGTCTACACAATGTAAATTTTTTCCTTACCTCAGCTTTTACCAGACCATGATGATGCACACTGGTGGCCCCCTCCTCAAAATTGAGTCGCTTCTTCAGTGGCTAAAAGCAAAAAGTAAAAATAATTAAACATCATAATTTTTATATCAGAGGACATACTGTTTTCAAGGTGTCCCTAAATAAAATCAAGGCAAATCTTTGCCTCTCTGTGCACGATGATCAGTCCCCCTACCCTAGATATGTTTGTGGTTTGACTTGCCAAGCAGAGTCTCCTCTCCCTTGACCAAAACTTAGAAGGCTCCACTGGGTAGTTGCACTTGTAAATGCAAACAGTTTGGGTATTTTAGGCATTTCCACATGGTACAAAAATATGTCATAATGTTGGGGCCATATACAGTGTTAAAAAGAAATGGTCGGACAACACATATTATAACGGGTATGTTTCAAAGTGCAAGCAAGGTCTCATAAACCTTTGTCATTTGTGACAGTCTAAAAATTGTACTAGAACTTTAGAAGTCACTTACTTTTCGGGTTGAGGGTGTCCCAGGTGAATGAACAGCTTTCCTCTTAATCTTAGTCATACATTGCCCCAATTTTGGTGTGGATGCCTCCTTCACTGGCGATTGATGGTGCCGGGCATGGTGTAGAACCTTTGTTGTAAAAAACTGCTCTCTGACTTGGGCCTGAATAGTATGACTTGCCCTAACTTTATTAATTTTCGTGTCACACTGTTCGCAAATATACTCCGAACCTTTGGTGGGAATTTCTCCTAAAATGCTGTATAATAAAGGCAAAAAACTAGGGTCACGTGTCACTTTAACACTTGTGTCTTTAATAGAAAAATATTTTTTACAAGTCACTAATTCTTTATTGCAGACTAGGCACCAACGGGGAGGCAGCCGTCGAGCCTCCATGAATGCAAATGCTCTGCTGCATGATGCTGCTTTTGCTGCTTCTGCGCTGCTGCAGGAAAGTTCTAGCCATTCAATCGTGTAAAAACTTTCCACCAGTCTACTGCTGTACAGCTTTGTTACTAGCGCGCGTGCGCAGGTTTTATGAAGGGGTGGGCTCTGCGGGAAACCTACGCATGCGCATTATGTTTCCCCCCGATTTTGGGGGGAGATTGAACGAATGTCCCAAGACTCTCCTGTGATAGCGGTTCTCCTGTGATAGCGGTTCTCCTGTGATAGCGGTTCGTGGTTGATAGCGCGTTGGGGTGATAGCGCGCCCTCTTGTGACAAATCCAGGAGAGTCTTGAACCAAGACTAGCTACATCCCAGAGGGTGCCTGACTACAAGCCACAACAAGATTTGTGAAGATTTCACATTTCGTTGGCCTGTTTAATTCATTCTTGGAAGTATATGTGCTTTTCGAATTGTTGTCAACGTACTTGAAATGAGGTACTTCATTACAAGTATGTAGATAGAATACATGTTAAACTTGTATCGAGGTACTATACAAGTTCATGTATTCACATACAAAAACTGCATGTTTGTAATGAGGTACTTCATTACAATCATGTAATTATAACATGCTTGCAATGAAGTACCTTATTGCAAGTATGTAAACGTTTCATGTGCGTAATGAAGTACCGCATTACAACCGTGAAACAAGTTAAGTTAATTTGTAATGCAGTTTGCTCATTACAAAATACGAAACAACATAAGTTTATTTGTAGTAAATTCATAACAAATAAAAAGAGAACAATATGTTTAAGGAGTGTGTTTAAGTGTTTATTAGACATTAAGTTTTGTATTGTTACTACTTAATTTGTCTTTCAATTATTTATTAGTCTAATTGTTTACATGGTATTTGTTCTGGGGTAGCTTACATGGTGGCCACCATGTTGTTTTGTTGGTAACTCTTGAAGCTTTTAATGTGAAAGGTCATGACATTGTGTTGTGTGAATATGGAGGTTGTTTAAGAGTACTCATTACCGAGGTTATTTAATTACAAAGGTCATGACAATGTCATAGAGTCCTCATTAACGAGGTGATTTAATTACAAAGGTCATGACAATGTCATAGAGTACTCATTAACGAGGTGATGTAATTACAAAGGTCATGACAATGTCATAGAGTACTCATTAACGAGGTGATTTAATTACAAAGGTCTTGACATTGTCTTAGCTGTATAGAGTACTCATTAATAGGTTAATATAATTATAATTATAAAGGTCATGACATTGTCTTAGCTGTATAGAGTACTCATTAACAAGGTTTTATAATTACAAAGGTCATGACATTGTCTTAGCTGTAAAGAGTACTCATTAACAAGGTTTTATCATGACAAAGGTCATGACATTGTCTTAGCTGTATAGAGTACTCATTAACAAGGTTTTATAATAACAAAGGTCATGACATTGTCTTAGCTGTATAGAGTACTCATTAACAAGGTTTTATAATTACAAAGGTCATGACATTGTCTTAGCTGTATAGAGTACTCATTAACAAGGTTTTATAATAACAAAGGTCATGACATTGTCTTAGCTGTATAGAGTACTCATTAACAAGGTTTTATAAATACAAGGCCATGACATTGTCTTAGCTGTAAAGAGTACTCATTAACAAGGTTTTATCATTACAAAGGTCATGACATTGTCTTAGCTGTAAAGAGTACTCATTAACAAGGTTTTATAATTACAAAGGTCATGACATTATCTTATCTGTATAGAGTACTCATTAACAAGGTTTTATAATTACAAAGGTCATGACATTGTCTTAGCTGTATAGAGTACTCATTAACAAGGTTTTATAATTACAAAGGTCATGACATTGTCTTAGCTGTATAGAGTACTCATTAAAAGGTTTTATAATTACAAAGGTCATGACATTGTCTTAGCTGTATAGAGTACTCATTAACAAGGTTTTATAATTACAAAGGTCATGACATTGTCTTAGCTGTATAGAGTACTCATTAACAAGGTTTTATAAATACAAGGCCATGACATTGTCTTAGCTGTAAAGAGTACTCATTAACAAGGTTTTATCATTACAAAGGCCATGACATTGTCTTAGCTGTAAAGAGTACTCATTAACAAGGTTTTATAATTACAAAGGTCATGACATTATCTTATCTGTATAGAGTACTCATTAACAAGGTTTTATAATTACAAAGGTCATGACATTGTCTTAGCTGTATAGAGTACTCATTTACAAGGTTTTATAATTACAAAGGTCATGACATTATCTTATCTGTATAGAGTACTCATTAACAAGGTTTTATAACTACAAAGGTCATGACATTGTCTTAGCTGTATAGAGTACTCATTAACAAGGTTTTATAATAACAAAGGTCATGACATTGTCTTAGCTGTATAGAGTACTCATTAACAAGTTTTTATTATTACAAAGGTCATGACATTGTCTTAGCTGTAAAGAGTACTCATTAACAAGGTTTTATTATTACAAAGGTCATGACATTGTCTTAGCTGTATAGAGTACTCATTAACAAGGTTTTATAATTACAAAGGTCATGACATTGTCTTAGCTGTATAGAGTACTCATTAACAAGGTTTTATAATTACAAAGGTCATGACATTGTCTTAGCTGTATAGAGTACTCATTAACAAGGTTTTATAATTACAAAGGTCATGACATTGTCTTGGCTGTATAGAGTACTCATTAAAAAGTTTTATAATTACAAAGGTCATGACATTGTCTTAGCTGTATAGAGTACTCATTAACAAGGTTTTATAATTACAAAGGTCATGACATTGTCTTAGCTGTATAGAGTACTCATTAACAAGGTTTTATCATTACAAAGGTCATGACATTGTCTTAGCTGTATAGAGTACTCATTAACAAGGTTTTATAATTACAAAGGTCATGACATTGTCTTAGCTGTATAGAGTACTCATTAACAAGGTTTTATAATTACAAAGGTCATGACATTGTCTTAGCTGTATAGAGTACTCATTAAAAAGTTGTATAATTACAAAGGTCATGACATTGTCTTAGCTGTATAGAGTACTCATTAACAAGGTTTTATAATTACAAAGGTCATGACATTGTCTTAGCTGTATAGAGTACTCATTAACAAGGTTTTATAAATACAAGGCCATGACATTGTCTTAGCTGTATAGAGTACTCATTAACAAGGTTTTATAATTACAAAGGCAATGACATTGTCTTAGCTGTAAAGAGTACTCATTAACAAGGTTTTATCTTTACAAAGGTCATGACATTGTCTTAGCTGTAAAGAATACTCATTAACAAGGTTTTATAATTACAAAGGTCATGACATTATCTTATCTGTATAGAGTACTCATTAACAAGGTTTATAATTACAAAGGTCATGACATTGTCTAAGCTGTATAGAGTACTCATTAACAAGGTTGTATGTATACAAAGGTCATGCCATTGTCTTAGCTGTATAGAGTACTCATGAACAAGGTTTTATAATATAATAATAACATAAAATAATAATAATAATAAATAATAATTAGAGGGGGTAACATTACAAAGAAGCAATTGTTGTAATGGTTACACACTCATATGTATTACGATCCCTTTTGTGGGGTGGGAGATGACAACCTTCACGTGGTCCACCCTGTTGTTAACTAATTGTCATCAGCTGTATATACGTATGTATATATAGCTCTATGCATCTAACCAATCTACCCCATCAGGTAAGATGGAATTTGACTCGATGAACTTTCAAGAATGTTCATGATCAGTCCATGAACATGCCTTAAACAGTTCACAACATGTTCATTAGAGCAGTTCATGAACCAAGTTCAAGAACTGTTTATCTGTTCAATTGATGGACATTTGATAGGGGAACAGAAGGCGAGGGCCTATATCGCACGGCAACATACGTTTAAGAACAAGTCACTACTCTTTTATTCCCATTCATAAATGCCCTTTTGTTAAAAAGCGCGCTTAGAAATAGATATTCGCGCGCGCTTAGAAATAGATTACGCCCTGTTACTAAAAGCTATGAATTGCGCGTTCGGCATGAGTATACTGGCGTACGTAGGCCTGACACGCGGAAGCCGGCCGGTTATAAACAGCTCCAGCTGGGCCCAATTTCATGGCTCTGCTTACCGTAAGCAAAAAATCAGCGCTTACGGAAGCAGGGAATTCTGTGTATACGGCAAGCGTATTTCATGGGTTAGCGGCGAATTTTGGCTTTTGTGCGTGCCTACTGCACGTTTCTAGGCATTCTACGCTTGAAAGGCTAGCACAGAAAGCCGGTTATAAACAGCTCCAGCTGGGCCCAATTTCATGGCACTGCTTACCGTGAGCAAAGAATCAGCGCTTACGGAAGCAGTGTATTCTGTGTATAGGGCAAGCGTATTGGGAACAGTGTCATCAGTGGTCATTTCAACTTGGTTTTAAGTGGTTCCTCAGATGTTTAACCCAGGAGGGGGGGGGGGGTGTCTGGCGGGCCCAATTCAGCAAATCTCAAGTCTGGCGGCTGATACTGGTATTAATTATAGTATTATTGGTCCTTTCTCTATCTGGTCATTTCAACTGCAGTTCCTCTGTTGTTTAACCCAGGGGGAGGGGGGGGGGGGGGTTGCAGGCCAATGCAGCGAAATTATTGTACTACTACTAGCATACTTGTTGTTATTAAATGATGGGCTCTCACGTTTTTAAAGAATACCAGGTCGACGCGTGGGGCCAGGGCTGGAGCTCCAGAAAGGGGGAGTTTTTAGAATTATGTATTTCAAGAGGCGGTATCACTGAGTATGGATTGAATTTTTGGTGCGTCTTCATAAACTCTTGGAGTATCAAGAAGACGATAGGCCTACCCATGCCGGATTAACGTGAGTTGAGATTTGTGAGTTTGGTGTTATTTACCGAGCTTTGTTTGTTTGTTTTGATTGAATGTTTGCAGGGAAGAGGTTGAATCAAGGAAGAGGTTGAGTGAGAAGAATGCAGAGGACTTGAAGCATATGGATAAAAGACGAAGAGACAACCAGGTTATTACAGTTTGGAGAAATCTTTCCATAAAGCTTTGTCCTTTTTCTTGAAACTGTACTTAATTTTGGTCCAATTCCAATCCATCAAGTAATTTATTTATTTGTTTATTTAATTATTCACTTAGGCTTTAAAAACTTCAAAACACACAGCAACAATAAGTATGTGTAATTTTTACATTATTAGTAAAATAATTAGAGACATATCAACAAAAAGCAAGCAGAAGCCTATAGGGATTGCCCAATAGGGAACCAAATCACTATCCAGTTCTTGAATTGGTCTCAACGTTTTGACTAGCATGCTCTAGTCATCGTCAAGAGATTGACTCCGCGGTAGTGCAGTTAATTATGATCCTATAAAGCTGAAGTAGTTGTCCCAGCCAATTTTCTATACCTTCCGCCCGGGTATAGTTACAAAGCAGGACAGTTCTTTTCAGAACAAGTCTCTCAAAAATCTGATAATCTACTCTTTGTGGTAGTAGAATAAAGAAAGACAGTTCTCTAAGAACAAACTCTACCTGGCAAGTAGAAACACACATGGTGTTACCGCAAACCAAATATATATTGATACCTCACCATGCAATGCCTAAATTCTGTTGTACCCTTTTCACTGATGAAAGAGGTTTCTAAAAAAATAATTGCCTTGTTAGTGATTTCCAATCCATGTTTAGTTTCACCTCACATGTAGGTACTTGTGAAATTTGTGTGTAATTTCTTTTCCCAAAAGACTTTGATGCTTTATTTGTCGTTAAAAAGACAAATAGTTAATTATTTTCTGCAAATTATTTATTATGACCCATCAAAATGAACTAGGCATATCTGAGCTTTTAAGGAACTGGTGGTTCTCAAATGTAATACTGTAAAAAATTAACTATGCCTAGTGATCAAATGCACACAAAACGTGCAACTACACAGCTGATGTAAATTTGTCCGATATTTGTCGTTTATTTTAGGTTGCGTAGAGAACCCTACTGAAGTACTTTCGACGAGCAGTAGCGTCTAGACAAACAGTAAGTACAGTCTTTCTTATGATTTTTCTCCTGTAGATGATCAGCGTATATTAATAGAAACATGAGTCTTTAACCAATAGTTCTTTTCCGAACCAACACTACTCATAAAGAGATTCACATAGTGTTATCGCAAAATGTTCTTATAGTTACAATTCCACCATACAAAGTTTCAAATCCTACTAATGGTGGTGGGCATCAAATAGGTGGGGGTGGGGGGGGGGGGTGACAAGGGGAGGGGGGGGCACAATATCAAATGTCCCCCCATCTTTTTGACCACCTTAATCATGAAGCCCAAGTATTGCACTGTGTAAGACCAACCCTGTGTCTCGCCATGGGCATTAATCCTGGGGGCTATAAGGATGACACAACTTTTTAGAAGGGTGGGGGACACTATATCAAATGTCCCCCCTCAAAATTTACCAAAGATTGCACCACAGAGCATCTAAAATGCAGAATTTTCCCGTGCCTATATCCGCTTAGGCTTTAGATGAAGTGTCATTTTTAGTAACAATACAAAGTATGAGAATACTAGTGAATTCTTTTTTTAAACCCTGACTTGCAGCTGCCCCCAAGCCGGTTTCCAATGCATCAGCTTTCTACAGTAGAGGGCGCCAGATTGCTGGTTACTCTGCCACGGATGCATTGCTACAATCAAGGTGAGTTTATTGGGTTTTTTAAAGTGGGGCCTTAAAAAAACATGTTATTTTTTATGTGGCATTAGTTCTATTTGTCCTCACAACCTGATGTTGATTTCTTTAGAGCACAACAACTTTTTTTTAATTCGGGAGACTTCTCTACTACCTCAGATTAGATTCTCTGAATGGACCCTACCCATGAAATATTATGCTAATTACATTCATGCATGCGTACAGACCCTGTTGGTTGCAGACGCGCAATCGCGTCTGCGTCACGCACCCATTAGCCGTTTAAAAAAACAGCGCGATGCTCCCTCATTTTGCCAACCAAAACGTTAGTGCGCACGCGCGATGTGCAATTTACATATTTCATGGAAAGGGTCTATTGGGGAGACTTCTCAGTTCTGAAAAGAACTGTCCTGCTTCTTAAATACTACCTAGGCAGAAGGTAGGAAATCTACCTAGCAAGTAGATACGCATGTTGTTATCGCTAACATTTATACCTAGGTTATTGATACCCCACAGGCAATGCCTCAAGTCCCATATTCTTAATGTTGTTTGTCCCCTCAGGCAAACCAACTCTAACGTCACGGTAAAGCGTACCCCTGGATTCCTGAGCGTCTCTAACTCAAAGAGGTTGTACCCGATCACAAGCTACCCGGCTGGAGGCAGAAGAGCATCCCAAAAGCAGTCAAGACGTCTCAGATCAGTCTACAAGGGTAGGTCATTCACACACTTAAAAAAAAAAGTATTATTATTACTTTTTTACCCTTTCACCGATGTGTGTTAGCACTGTATACTCAGTACTTTCCCGATTGCTGTGGAAAAATATCACCAGCATGTTACTCGGGTGGGATTCGAACCCACAACCCTTGCAATTCTAGAGCAGTGTCTTACCAATAAGACTACCGTGACTGCCAGTAGCTAGAGGCAGTTTGAATCCTATGTTTTGGCAGCGGGTACCACAACGATATAATAGATGTTAACATAGGATTCGAACTGCCAATACGGGTACTGCATTAATATTCTTTAGCACCAATATAACATTACCATCTATAACAATAATAACATTAATTAGTTTTTATCTCAAATGTCTCAATGTGCAATGTGCTTTTTATTTTTTGCTTATTTGTTGTATTATCTGGTGTCAGTTTGTGAAAACGGAAAATGCCTTTTTGCAATCTTCGACGCATGTATAAAGTTCAAAGCATCAAGAAACCATTGTTAGAAAGCTAGTTGAAAATACCCATAACTTTTTTTACAGAGCTTGATTTTAAAAATGTTCATTGCTGTTTTCCCGGATTGCTACTTTTTACTTGTATTTGTGTGTGTCCGTTTGTAATGTTGGTGACGATTTGTCTGATTTGTGCACTTTTTCCGCCAGATTCTCAAATCTTGGTAATACGTGTTACATGAACGCCATTCTCCAGTCGCTATTCTGTCTGGAATGCTTCACTGCAGACATGCAGAATCAAGACATCATTCCACTCATGCAGAAATCAAGTCTCTACTGGTAAGACATTTTGGGCCCCTCACGATTGAGACTTGTCAGAGAAGATGTGGCGTAAACACTGGCATAACTGGGGTGGGTGGGTTGGGGCATCATATTCTTCAACACTTTCAAATAACACTGTGTGAATGTGTGCAAGTTCACACAGTGTTTCAATCCCCTACATTATGTGGACTTTTGTTATCAGGTCCACTCTTGTTATGTAGTGTACATGAGTTTTAACCCAATTCACCTAACGTCATCATCAGAATAATCTTGGATGCACCATTTTGGTGGTCAATGTAAACGTGTGTTATTCAGTGAAGTGCGCATTTTAGGCGACGCGGCATTTACACGTAAACCTATTGACCACCAACATAGACCTTATTGCAGATAGCAAAAATCCGACGTCCCGCAAAGGATTGTGGGAAATATTTTGCACCTCCAGTTATACGGTCGTCACGTAACGTGTTCTACAAAGTTTTTTTGTAAACAATAAGTTTGTAAACATTGACATTGTTCTTGGTGGACGGTCATGCTTCTGTGCCGGAAGACAGTTTCATGTGTACCTCCATGCTTTATTTAGCCAAGTCAGATGTGTAACATTAATATAAAAAACTACGACAATAATGCCATCGGACCAGTGTGTGCTTTGCGACTCAACGGAAGAACGAGGGACTGTACATGTATGTACATACGTAGGTAGGTCCATGCATGTTCTTTTGACTTTGATTGATTGAACACAAAATAGTTTAATAAAATATCAATAAAGCTTGTTTATGATTTAATCATGACCGGGTCATGATTAAATCATCAAGCATGTCAAACCCAACAAGCTGTAGGCTACAATTTGAGTATTGTATAGGCTAGATTTATGTGTGATTTGTGGTAGAAACTAAAAAAGAAACATACATAGGCCTATTCAATTATATATTCCTCAACATTTTTTAGAGATGACAGATATTGATATTATATTCAGAATATAATATCAATATTCTGATAATGATACTGCTCATTAATTAGCTCATAGTCATATTAGTCATGACTGACTTTCAGGGCAGAGTGTTTGGTTATGATTTACAAGGCAAAAGATCATTCATAAATGCCTCAATCAGTTTCGCTATCTGCATTCCTGTTGTGGTGGAGAGCGCTTCACGTGGGGTCAGGGTGTTTAAAGTTAACGAGTGATAAAGACCAGCTGGAGATGTTTATAACCGGTTGTTTTTGATATGTTTAGATGCATAATATGTGCTGGTCTTGGTGCTAGATGTTTCACCGATACGGGTGATGTTTGTGAGTTGGCCGCGCTGGGTGTGAAAGCAAAACAAGAAACGTCTTGCACCAAGACTAACTACGCACACACCACACAATGCATCCGAAAACTGTCTCAGTCATTAAAATGCAACACATGTCAGGTCATCAAATAAGATACGTAAAAGAGGAAACAAGGGCTGAACGACCACGACCCTGCCTGTTTTAAACGCCTTTTTAAGAACTTGTAACCACTCATTTATTCCCTTAGTTTTTGTCTGCTTTATCTTTCAGATAATTACTTGTGCATCAACATGCTTCGTGACAGGACTCATATTGGAAGCAGTTATTCTCCCAGTTCTGTGTTCACTCCAAAGATGTGATCTGTACTGTTGTTTTGTGGACTCGACCAACCACATCCTACTTCTTTTGCTGCAGGAGAGCTCATTGACCATCTTCTGAATTGACTAAAGGCTGTGTGTGTGTATGTGTGTCTTCATGCTCTTGAGGCCATTTTTGACTGATGACACGTAAATTGGCGATGAACAGATAAATGTTAATTGCAGAGTGAACTGTGACGCAAGCGAAGGTATCGCAAATGCTTCTTAATATGCCTGTGCGTGGCGTCCTGCGGTTGTAGGCTACAATTCTCAGAGAAAGTAGAATAATACAATACAATACAAACAATAACACTGTCCAAACGTCCATTTCCACTGTCTTGAAGAGTTTAAAGCTTCATTTATTCTGGTTACTTAAATCATACAATAATACTTCATAATGCAAAGATTTAAATAATACCAAGGGTTGCAATTGCAAAGATCTAGAGGGTTGTAGTTAACCGCCTCAGTACAGTCAACATGAACAATACCTGAGGCAAACAAGGGTAGATAATAATTGAGTGAAGTAAACTGCAATGTAAGTGTTTTTAAGGGGCCATGAAAATACCAAGTGTGTTATAAAGTTAATATTACCAATTTAGATATTTGAAGAAAAAAATTAAAGGATGGAAATTATAAAATAAAAGTGTTTGTAAACAAATATATTGAACAAAAAGTGTGACAGGTTTGGATTTATTTTCAGCAAGAGTTAAATTATGTGTAACCCACAGTTATCAATGAAACCTTTAAACTCTCACCATAAAATGGGTCAAATAATTACAGATGCTTGTTAGATTGTGAACAATTGTTTTCACACCAACCTCGGGAGTTAAACTCACAACATGCATGATATAGCATTCACAAACAAGAATTTGTCACAGGTTTTATACAAAGCTGCAGTTTTATCATGGCACTGTCATCTTTAGATTCCATTCCAACCTGTGGGTGTAGAAGATAGTCTGATCCCTCTTCTAGAGTCTTTTTGTGAACAAGGACTCTGACATGCATGCCGTGTTTGCCAAAGGTGGCTGCAGCTTAATAAATATCAATTGTTTTGATGTTGGCTTTGTGAAGTCATGAGACAGCTTAATACATTACAAATTGCCTCTGGCAGTACTGAACCCATTATTAGTGGGCCCTGAACCACCTGACCACAGTGCCAGTCAACTTACTTGTTAATTTAAATCCAAATTTTTAAGATGCAGAGTTTGCAGAGAATCACATTTAAGTGCTCACAATACTTCTTCTTTGATGGCAAGGTTTGAAATGACTTTTCACCCACTTAAACTACAAAATGAGACCTATCAGTATAATTAGTTTAGAATCGTTTAGAATCAAAAATGTATTAATTGGGATAGTTGCCCCTAAAATAATAAAGTTAAATGGTAACAATTTCCAAGTAAAACCAAAAGGATTTATTTTTTGAGGATGCCCAATGCAGAATCTATTTTTGTTGTTGAATAAATCAAACTTATTTGAAAACAAAAATTAAAAAGAAATTATATTCTTTTTTCAAATTCCTACCTTAAGAAGGGTTTCGCTCATGTGACCTAGTCCTTGCTTTTCGAATTACAAACCTACAAAAACTCATAGTCTCATATCATATGATAAAATTATAGGCATAACAAACATACCATTATTACAGTACCAGTAGGGTCTAACAATAAAGCTTACAACTTGATGCTTTATGGTACAGTGTACTAAAAGTATCATTTTTGTAATACATGCACAAAACAAAGCACAAAGTATGTAATTATATTATGCACAGAATCATGTTCGTACAATACGTGTACATCAAACTTGTATAAACTGAACCCTTGATAAAAACATGTTTATGCTAGGACTACTTCTAAGTTCTAGAAACTAGAAGTATGCTAGGACCTACACCAGAACCTTGTCGTACTTGTCATGTCATGATCTACGGTGTAACCATGGAGGTAGAAATAGATTTATATTAATAAATATAAACATAAACCACAATTACTTAGTCACTTTTGGTCACTTTAATTTTGAACCATATCAGTGGTAGACCTAAAAAGTTGATGGTGTGAGAAATAAGGAAAAAGTATCATCTGCCACGTAAAGTTTTAAAAATGTACAACTACCATGATTGAAAGCTATTCTATTTACGTCCACGTCATTGCTGATCAGTATTACAGATACAATCGAATCAAGACAATGTAACCATTGATGGGCTTTATCCATAGAGCTATATCTAGACCAGGAATAAGAAATGTTTTTATTTTTTGTAAAACAGTCATGACAGTCCTCGATCATCATGACCTTGGCAATGTTTCTCTGTTTTGTAACAGAAAAAAATGTCTTACTTTTGTCATGGAGGTCGTCCATGCTTTTGTCGAAGTATTTATCAGCACAAATCGGAGTCACTGGTGGGAAGTTTTGGTTGTTATTTCCGATCCTTCGAGGGTGACTGATGGTTGCGGGAGGGTCACTGATCCGTGTTGCAACTTCTCGCCATTGACCTTGTCAATGTCAGTCTTCCGACGCCCTACAGACGTAGACGGGCAAACCTAAAAACAGTAATTTTATCGCGAAAAAATGTCGCCTTTGGAGTTTGTCTTTAACTACTGTGTCTTGTCACATTCACTTTAGCTAAAGATTACCTTAGTTTGTCTATGCCAGAACTATTTATTCTATCAACCAGCTCTTTCTCGGTCACTCCTGCCACATCCATTTTGCAAACCGATCGATCGTGTACGAACGTTGAACGTTGTTTACTTTTTTGAGCGAGGTGCCAAATTTTTCCCACAGTCTTTTGCGCGCACATGCGCAGTTGTTCAAAATTGCTATCTGCAATAAGGTCTATGTTGAGAACTATTTCTGTTGGTAACGCGTCGTCTGCTCGCAACAGCAGACGCACGTTTGTAACCGAGAAACTTGTTTTTTTCTCCGATAGACAAATATTTGGTGAAGCTTTTCTTTCAGTATTTTATTTTGTAAAACAATTGAATTACTTCAAGCTCATAATATTAACTCCGGATAATGCAAGTCAACGCCGCTCGATACTGTGAGAAAAATACGAACGAATTCATTCGTTAAAACAACAATTGTTAAGATCCAGAATTCAAACCTGTCGACTGGTCTCCAAACATTTAACTTTTCTCAGCAGTGTCGTATCCAGATGTTATTAAATACCGTTACTCTGAGCACATTTAGATCCATTGATGCACTACACAATCATATTGGATGGGTGACTGAGGTGCACATGAGGAAAATTCGCTCGTGAAAGTAAACACGTTTTTTGCAGTTTTACTCTTGAAGCCGCACTTATTGCGAAACATTATTTATTTTGTATGGACGTGAACATGGCTACGAACTACCTGTTTCAATATGCTATGCTTCATACTTTAGTTAGTAAACAATGATTTTAGGTGCACAAGATATTGCAACACTACCTACCACATCACGGTACCACCACTGAAGAAAACAAATTATTTTTGTTCAAATCGGATCTGGGATTTAGCAAAATGTATGACTTGTTTTCGGCAATGGTGGTGTGCGGTATTTGGCTTGCCGTCATCGGCACTCTGGTATAATTTTAGATTCAACTATCTGAAGAGGGCGATTCACGTTGACAAAATGCGTTGGCATAGGGATTTGATTTATGTATAGATGGTTTATCCACAATAAAACAACAATATTCTCGGCCAGAGGCCGAAAAACATTTTGTACATGTCATGTGCACATTTAAAAACTTCAATATACAAAGGACAAGATTGAAGAAAGCAAAGATGTCTTAAGCAAGTCAAAATTTAATTTAAGAGGATGAAAGAGAGAAAACAACGATACAGGCAGTGGACACTATTGACAATTACTCAAAATAATTATTACCATAAAACCTTACTTGGTTAATGAGTAGTTGCGAGCTGTTGATAGCATAAAACATAGTGAGAAACGGCTCCCTCTGAAGTAACGTAATTTTCGAGAAGTAATTTTTCACGAATTTGATTTGGAGAACTCAGATTTAGAATTTGAGGTCTCGAAATCAAGCATCTGAAAGCACACGACTTTTTTTTATTGCTACCTCGCAACTTCTTTCACAGGTTTGTTATTTTCTGCATAGAAATAATGTTGAGACACCACACCAAGTGAGAAGATTGCGCACGGTTGTCATAGCGCCCTCTGTTGACATTCTAATGTTTACCAACAATCCTCTGCGAGAACTCGAACTTCCTAAACTTGCAAAAGTTTTTGGAACTTTTTCCCAAGCCAAAGTTGGACATTAAAACTGATTGGGACGTCGAGGAAAACTTATTATGGTTTCAAATGTTGACTTAAAAAGTACTTTTGCTAAAAGGTAGGTTTAGTTGATTTAACTTTTTGAGAAAAACAAGTGAACGAGTATTTTGTAGAGAAGAAAATCCATTGTTGCGTCACCCGTTACCAAGCGGTTCTCCCTAGCGCCGATAAAAACAAAATGAAAGCTTCTGTTTATAGAAACGGCAGATGTGCTAACTTTGAGCTTTCAACGTGGACGCATTTTTCTTCGTGTGAGAATTTATTTCGATACGAATGAGACTTTTCCTGAGTATTTTGATACTTATTGGGGCTGCAGTCACTGAGACTGTATGGTAAGTAAAGCAAGGTTTTGTTATTATAATTTTTATTTTAAAGCGAATGCAATTTTTAAGGTAATTTAAAATAATGAACATGCCACATAATTGTCTATGACTAGTAATATGATCATCACAATCACATGGGTTTTGATCAAAATAGGCCTAGCTGGGGGGGGGGGGGGGGGGGGGTTAGGCCCTATATAACAACATAACAGTAATAACATAAACATTTGAAAAACATTTTGATCCTTTTTGCTAACTCAAATTTGTTCAGTCTTCAGTGTATTTTTCTTGCTGACTTTGACTTTCTAAAAGTTAATATCAAAAATAAAAATTAATTTATTAATTTTTACTTTCACAAAACAAATTACTGTACCAAAAAGTTCAATATGCCTTGTAATTTGTATCGTAGGAGGTCCTGTTTTCGAGGTGTCCCTAAAATCGTGGCAAATCTTTTACCTCTCTGTGCGCGATGTAAACAGTCCCCAGATAAAAATTGTTTGGTTTTATTTGCCCAAGCACAGAGTCTCCTCTCCCTGACCAAAACTTAGAAACACGTAAGGCTCCACTGGATATTTGCACTTGTAAATGCAAAAAGTTTGGTACTTTAGGCATTTCTACAAGGTACAAAAATATGTCATAATGTTGAGGCCATATAAAAATATTTGCCCACCCAAAACATTTCATCAAACACTATTTCAATTCACAATTCATGATGATCAAATCATGTGACTGAATATTTTGCTGAGCATTCTGAAAAATAAATACAGAGGCTTAAAGAAGCCATGTGCCTTATATCATTTTCTAATATTTTCAGAGATCTTTATTTTTTAACCCTCATATCAATATTCTTATTAATATTACAATCTAAACATCAGCTTGTTGATTCAGTTATCACCGTTTATTTATACACTTTATTATAAATATTAAGAAAAAAAGGGAAAAAAAACTAAATAAAAATCAGATTTGAAAGCCAATAATTATTCACACTTTTTATTAAATTATTTTTTTTGGTTATTTTTTGCAAATTACCATGGTAATTTTTAAAATTTCATTAAAAAATATTTCGAATAAAACAAAGACAACTGCTAGCTACAGAGACATACACAGAGTCTCAAAAATCACTTGTAGTCACTGCAGATGTTTCTTCCATGTATGGGTTCACCGGGAAACCATACTTTCTTGTTTGCCGTGAAAACAGGAAAAACTCAAAACATATGGGGCCAGTGGAAGTCATCGAAGATCGGTGTGTAGTGTGAACATTTCAATGTCCATCAAGTTTTAATATATGTATTCATACTTCATATTAACAAATGAAGATAATTAGGGCATCGGTTGATATATGGCATCATTATTTTTTTCACAATTCAAAGAAAAAGGCATAATAGCGTGAAAACTGGTAAGAGGAGGATATTTAATGTTACTTCTAAATTTCCAGAAAAGGATTCCCATGTCATTATCTGTTTGTGAAGTCTTATTAATTTATATATGAGACAGGATATATCTTTGTTTGAAATAAAACTTAGTAAATAGTAAGTCCTAACTCTTTAGGCCCCTTTTGTATTATTTATTTTTGTTTAATAGCTTTAAAATATTGGGTTCAATTTAAATGCATTGTTTTAAACTAAAAATTTTAAAACTATTTGAACTCAGAATATAAAACTATTTGGGGGGTTTTAAATCCTCATTTGCATTATCCTTTAAATGAATAAATCGTCATGCCACATCTTTTTCTCACTTTCTGCCTCCACAGTTCCCCCACCCTGATTACCATCCAGGGTCATTCCCAGGGCACTAGTACCACTACTGCCCTGGTTGATGAAGACTGCCTCTCAACTATTGACTGGCTTGACATCGTCTTCACTGCTGCAGTTCCGATTGCCACTGGCTTCGGACTGCTCATGCTCTTAGCCTTTCTGCAAGATCTTCGACAGGCTTGTAAGGTAAATAAATCTAACAGACTCTAAAGATACTACATTCTTTGAAAAGCTTCACTTAACTCCCCTAAGTCTTATCTTTCCAGTTTTTCCCATTGCTTGTCTTTGGCATCAATCCTCCGTCTCCATGTCAATTGCTTCAACTCTTCACACCCCCCCCCTTCTCTTCCCTCCGTCGTTACATTCATTACTCAGCTCACAAACTTTGTCTTTCTGTCAACCTTCCTGTCCTAGTTGGTCATTCCTCGTTTATCCCAATATCTGGACAGGCAGGAAAACTACTGTAAAAATTCAGCTTCTTTCCTTCCTTAAACTAAAGTGTTCATATCCTTGTCATTTACTTTAGCTCGTCACCACCCCTCCCCCACATCCTTCTCTCCATCAGAGTCATATTTTTGTAATAAACTTTTTCTTTCTGTCCACTTTCCTGTCCTTCACAAACCCTATTTCCCTTGATTACCCAAGCATCTGGCAAAAGGAAAACTACTTACTGTACAGAAATCTGGTTCTCATTGTCATTTATTTCAACTCATCATCAAAACAACTCCCTCTGTCAGTGAATTAATTCATTTCACAAACTTTCACCTTCCTGTCATTCACAGAGCAATCACTCCTGGCCTTCACCTCCCACTACCATCGGAGCGAATGAGGCTGAGAAGGGGCAGACCTATGTCATTGACGTTGATTATGCTGGCCGTTATCCTTGGGGCTCCCCGTTACGCTGGTTTGCGAAGTGCAAATCTTATGCTGCACGTACAAACCTGCGTTTGTTGAGACTTCGAGGAACTTTGGGCAACAGCAATTGGTTAGATTTATTCAGTTGTTTTTAAGTTAAAACAAATCAGATATTTTTGCATTCAGGGATTTTTAAATGTCCACGACAAGTAGTCCTGCATGGACTCGTTGACAGGGCATGTGAAATGTGAGTTTGGAAAAAAATTGTAAGGAAAATTTCAAATAACGGAACAATTGAAAGCAAGTAGTTAGTTGCTTTGTTTTAAAACAACGAGTTCTTGAACTTTCTCAAAGGGTGTGATCAATCATGTGTGAGATTTTACTGAGCTGTGAAAATCAGCAAAAGTAGTCGCCCTTTCTTGAAGTTTCAAATAACAATTCCATAATTTTTAAATTTTGTTTTTGTTTCTCCAGGACCGATTTGGCTCTTGGTGAGGAGCCAGAGCAACAGATAATAACAACATCCTGCTCCATCGGTAAGCTCGCTGCCGTGGAGACGAAGTATCCATCATCAGACGGCACCATCTACTTCTCAAGGCAGATGCCTCACCTCAGCTTCGGGGCCTACCTTCGTGGACTTGTCAACAGGGCATGTGAAATGTGAGTTTAAAGTTTGGAACTTTCAGAGGAGTGGCCAAATGAAATTGTTGTCTCAGTGGTAACAAATAAATCAAAATCAATCAGTAAAAGATGTTCTTAAAGCAGAGACCACTTCTTGATCAATAAACTCCATTTTCCAGGAGCTTCAAAATATGCAAAAGCAATTTTTATGAAATCAATACAAACTGCAATTTTATGAGATAACAACCAGCCAATGAAATGGGGTGTGTGTAAATAAACCTGATTTCTTCTGCTTATTTCAGAGAGATCAAGAACATCAATGTCCTGGACACCAATACCCAAGACCGTTTCGTCTGTAAAGGTTGCACGAGCAACGGCGGTATTTCATCCTCGGAGCAAGGCATCACGACTCTCCTTCCGCTGCTTCCCTTCACTGCCAAGCCAGCACCCACGGTCAACCACTTCGCTTACTTCATCAAGAATGCTTTTATGTTGACATCAACCTTCATTCCGTGGCGCCAGGGGAACTTCACCGGTGTTCGACACATAACCTGTATCTTTGCATGCATCACGTCCACCATGTTGGCTGTACAGGGGGTGTCGATGCCACTCCTTGAGCCGCCTCTTGGTGACCTCATAGTGACACGTTTTACAGGCTACGGAGTCACCTTCCAGGTGGTTGTCAAGGCATTGGGAGTAGGTCTCCTGGTATATCCATTTGTCTTGCTGGTCGAGTTGCTATTTCGTTGTCTCCCAACAGTGATGTCTTCTCATAAGAAGTCAACCGGTAAACAGCAAGGAAGTGCCTCCTTTCACAATATAATACCTCAATACCAGCCCGAGACTGAGAGTCAAACCGAAGATGGTTCTATACCAAGTCTCCCATCCTCAGACATCTTATATGGCGAGTCATCTTCTCAAGACACCATTCAAAGAGAAATCTCACCTAGCTTGGATGGAGACATCGTCAACAAAAACAACAACAAGAATGATGTGACGATCGTAGAGATTGACCCAGCTGATGACCTGCCTAATGGTATGCAAATTAGCTGTAGTGACAGTGTTTCTGTGGCAACGGCGACACCCTCAATGAGCTCGAGTCTAGACACTTCTAGCTGTGTGACCATCATCAACATTGAAGATGATGACGTGAAAACCGACCAACTTGTCATGGATGCTGATTCAAAATCTCAGTCCGACTTGGTTCAAACCAAGACGCATCGCGACCATGGACACTGCGCACCGGTTATCGCCCTCGCTTGCCATATTCTGCTGGTTGGGCTCGGCATGCTTTCCCTTCTTGCCTCAATGATGTTCATTCATGGTTTGTGCTGGGATGCTTTCTGGGATTGGGTCGTCACTTCAACCATTGCCATTTTGACTCAGATTGTAGTCTTGGATTTGATTAAAGCAATTGCTATGACCGGGGTCAGAGCACGTACTAACAAATGAAGCTGCTGTATCTAAGCCACACTCCATTATTTACTAATGGTATTTTGCAAGACTTTGGGACCCAAGACTTTGGAACACGCCGGGCTACGTTTGCTGTTGGGGAAACACTGTTTATAAAGAACACAAAGCTCTATCCATTAAAAATGTTGATGCAAACAAAAACTTGATACTATTTTAATTTCATTTGGTAAAGAGGATCGTGCTTGAAAGATCAGTAGAGCCATTGTTTAAAAAACTTTTTTAGCAGTCAGTTATGAAAAGGTCCCAATTTCATAAAGGTGCTTAAGCATGAAACTAGCTAAGCACAACAAAACTGTGCCTTTCAAAACAGTTTGCCGGTCAACCTACCATGTCACAACTTGTGACTGGTATCCTGCTTATTTCTGCTTAGCACAAAATAGTTAAGTATCATTTTCTGCTTAAGAACCTCTATGAAAATGGGCCAAGATCAGCTTCAAGTTTTACACCGATTCAATTATTCCTGATAATTATTTCCAATACAGTTTGGATTTTTTATTAAACCGGAAGAGAGTACAAACTACACGAACCATGCAACAAGTTTAAAGAAAAAATATATAAGCTCTATAATTTTTAATGATTGTAATTAATAGAAACAATGAAGACAGGTACATTACCACAAAATATTCTATTGAACCATCTCATGGTGCACAGTGCACATTGACCTGTGCCTGACCTCTCCACCATTTTGGGAGTCAATGTCCACAAAGGAATTTACTCCCAAAATGATTGAAATGGTGGACACGAACATGCTTTGTGCAGAATACGAAGTGAAGTCCTCGATGTGCAATGGATCAACGGGGCCCAATTTCATGACTGTGCTTATCGCCGAGTTCTGCGCTTATGATCACCATTCTCTGCTTGCAAGGCGAGCGCCTACTGCGCTAGCTGTGTAAGCAAAGAATGCCTAGTAACTTGGGAGTACGCATGCTCACAAGCCAAAATTCCCTGCTAACCTGGGAAATGCTTGACATAAGCACATAATTCCCTGCTTCTGCAAGCGCCGATTCTTTGCTTGAAATTGGGAACCACCTACATGAATTTGATATTTATATTATAAAAGTAAATATTTTTACTGTTCAGAATTTGCAATTGGGTAAATTTCAAGCAAAACCATCTAATAAATATAGATAAATGGAAACTAAAATTTAGGAACTATTTTTGAGAAAAATAATTGGAAAATAATTCACCAAATACTTCACTGAAAGAAACTGCCATTGCAATCAAGAAATCAAAATGCAATTATTTTTCAAACAAATTTTCCATTTTTTTTAATAAAGCAATTGTGGTAAAAATAAATTTTAAATAAAACAAAACTATTAATAGAAACATAAAAAGGTTTAAAATAAGTGTCCAGTTATTCAGTCTTAATCAGTGTCCATCATCCCACCAAAATAAATGTTGACATCTCTTGAATGGATTTCAAACATTTAAAAAAAAGACTTAAAAGGCACTGGACATGTTTGGTAATTGTCTACGGCCAGTATTGACCCATTTCACCTGACGTCATCATCAGAAAAATCTTGAATGCCATACTGGTGGGCAATTTCACTGTGCGTTTTCATATATAACTCTATGCATAGAGTATGCTGTGCGTTACGAAGTGAAGTGCGCATTTTAGGCGACGCGGCGTTAATACACGTAAACCGTACTGCCCACCAACATGGTGAGCGTGGCACCAGTCGCCGCGTGTGAAGCGCGTGCAAGGGGCCAATTCTCACCGTTTTATACTTTCAGCAGCTCTCCATTGGATGTTACCGAGTAAGTTTTTATGCTAACAATTATTTTGAGTTATAACCAATAGTGTCTAGTGTCTTTTATTCAATTAAAACAAAACTTTTTTTGTGTAAATCTGCCAATTTTCCTAGCCTAAACTTTCTACTTTGACTTCAATGACTTAGTATTCAATCCAAAAGAACAGGTTTTCAATCGGAATATTCCCATTTTTGTTTGATCTTCATTAATGATATCACCTGACACAAGAGGGCAGTTTTTACACACTGCCTGCTCAACATCACTCCATTTCCCCCCCCCCCCCCCCCACTTCTTGTTGCTCTCGAGAGGGAAATGCATTATGACCAACTCTCATTAACCTGATTCCTCAAGCATCTAATGATTCCTCTTCTCCATAGTCGTTCCTACAGAGTTATCATCAACCATCAACCATCCCCAATTACAGTTTCCTTTTTTCATTTTTAGCTCCCTTTTTACTCTTTTTCTTTGACGACACAAGATCAAGTGCTCCTTCATTGTCTATTATTCTTTCCAACTCGGATTTTAAAAGCTCTGCATCCTCCTTTTTGCGTTTCTTCTTCTGTTTCTTTGAAACTATTTCATCACTATTATCTTCCGACTCAACAGATATCACGATTCCATTATCCTTGCATTCCACAATTTCAAGATCCTGATCATCATTTCTCTTGTGTTTCTTCTTCTTTCTTTTCTTTGACGGCTCGCTATCTCCATTGTCAGTTTCTTCAGTGGCATCAGTCGTTTCATTCAAACCATTATGTGTACTACCATCATCCCGCTTCTTGCGCTTGTGCTTTTTATGTTTCTTTGAAACTAGTTCATCACTATTATCTTCCGACTCGACAGATATCACGATTCCATTATCCTCTTCGCGTTCCAAAATTTCAAGATCCTGATCATTATTTCTACTGTGTTTCTTCTTCTTTCTTTTCTTTGACGGCTCGCTATCTCCATTGTCAGTTTCTTCAGTGGCATCGGTCGTTTCATTCAAACCATTATGTGTACTAACATCATCCCCCTTCTTGCGCTTGTGCTTCTTGCGTTTCTTTGCATCTCCGCTTTCTTCATCGGAAGCTTTCCTATCCTCCTCTTCCTCACCATTTGAAATTGATTCTTCCGACTTGTCATGACGTTTCTTATGTTTGTGTTTCTTTGATGATTTCTTGGCTTCATCAGAGGAAGGTCTCTCCTCATCACTCTCATCAGCTTCAAAGACTTCCTTATCCCTCTTCTCCTTCTTGTTCTTCTTCTTGTTCTTCTTCTTCTTGTCACTCTTTATAGATTCCCTGTCATCTTGTCCAATTTTTTCTCCACCATCCACGACCATCTCCTTATGCGACTTATCTTTTTTCTTCTTTTTGAGGTCCGCCTTAGTGTCGTCGCCTTGGCCAGAAGGTTCTCCCGAAGAGGTACCATTCTCCTGAGTTGTATTCACCGTCACCTGTTTGGTTCCTTCTTCAGTCTTTGCTGAAGTTGTGTTTTTCTGTTATAAAAGCAGAGTTTGGGATTTTGAAAAATGGTCCAGTCTAAATTAACAGTAACTGAAAAAGTCAAAATGAAAGGATCTTACGAAATGTGGCCAGCAGAGGGCGCTGTGATGATCGACGACACAGCCTTGAAAAGCTACATCAATATCGTAGTGAAATAACAATGTGTTTTTTTCCGGCCGGTTTCTGTATAGAATAAATCCATGTGACCAGACTTGTCCATCATTCTTGTGTTTTAAAATACGAATACAAATACAAACGGTATACTAAACTGTATTTGTAAGTCTAAAATACAAATACAAACGATATACTAAACTGTATTTGTAAGTCTAAAATACAAATACAAACGATATACTTAACTGTATTTGTAAGTTTAAAACACAAATACAAACGATATACTAAACTGTATTTGTAAGTCTAAAATACAAATACAAACGGTATACTAAACTGTATTTGTAAGTCTTTCCTTGATGTTTAAACGAGTCTTGTAAAACTCTGCTTCTTAAAAATGTTGAGAGACAAGCCCATCATTTTTGTTGGTTTTCCAGTTCCACCCCAACACAATCCATATAAGTTGGGTATTAAGATATTTACTCAAAACTACAGCAAATTGTACCTGTTTGGCTCCTGCCTCACTAAACACAGTCCAGATCTGCTCGATGAGACTTACATCACGCACATTCAGACCATTCTGTAAAAATCTCTGAAAAATTGAGAAATAATTTTTTGTGAAACATGCAAGGTACAAGAATACCGGTAGTCAACCTTTTTACAGCACGAGCAGTAGTATATTCAACAAGTTCACTTCAGGGTTAAAAATCCTTTTCCCGTTACCTATGCAGAATTATTAAAAAAAAATAAATCTCCTTTAAGGCACCCATAAAAATATGTTTACTCATTGACATTGCAGATTTGAGTGGCTCATAATTTTTGTTGCGGTCGTGTTTTTGAACACACCGTTAGAAAGCCGTTATGGCAAATCATCACCCAGTGTTTATAAAGGAACAAGTCTTCATCAAGGGCATTAGGCACAAATCTATTCCCCGAGTTGAGGCCTGGTCCCACTGCAGCGATAAAGAGAACGACGACGCAAATAGAGCGCATTCTATTGGTTGAATTAGCGTGTGCGTATTCTGCGTGGAGCAATTCAACCAATAGAACGCGTTCTCTTTGCGTCAGGATTGCTATCGTTCTCGTTATCCCTGCAGTGGGACCAAGCCTTTAGCCTGTTCATTACTTCAGTGCCTTTTGTCTGGGGCCACCAAAACCATGACCACAGAAGCTATGTGAACAGTTGTTGCCAGTGAACATGCAACCAGCCACAGTGGCTCACCACATGTGGTGTGTTGCCATATTTACCACCAAACACGCAAAGAGACTTGAATACCAGTTTTAATAATAATACTAATTACGTGTTTATATAAAGCACTATTCACACCCGGAGGGCGTCCCAAAGCGCTTCGCATTATTACCCCTGGTTACTGGGCCTTAATTCACTCCTTAAACCATCTCAGCTCCCTGGTGGGGAGTATAAATGCAATGCAGACTCACTTCAAATTTGACCTTCTTGCGAGGAATGTTGTCGTAGTTCGACAGACGCTCTAGTAGACTTCTCACTCTTGGACTCAGTGACTGTGAGGAACTTGCCGCCTGAACGCACTGCAAAACAAAACAAAGGTAAACTTTCTTCAATTGACTCAGCTCAGGTCAAAATTAGCAACACATGGAATACAAAATTACAAAATGGAATAAAAACATTTACAAAGGCTGCCTTTTCCTGTTCAATAAACTTTGTTGACATGCACAACCCCAGCATAGACTCCTCTTCAAAGAACCCACAGACTTCACGTTTATTTTGCCATCACAGGTTCTGATAATTTTGTAGGCAAGTCAGTGGCAGATCAAAGTTAAAAGGGGGCAGGAGGGGCATGAGACATAAACAAAGTCCATTGATGCCAGGTGCTGTAACCTTGTAAACAAGGTTTGAAACCAGGCTCAAATCCCAGTCAAACCAGGTTCGATTTCCCACGCAAACTTGTTCAAATCCCAGTCAAACTAGTTCACATCCCAGGCAAACCAGGGGTGCGTTCCACTCGCGCAAACGTTGCCAACAGTTGCGCACGTTCGCCAACAATTTCAAGTGGAACGAGTTGTTCGCCGCCACCGTTGGCGAACGTTGGCAACTTTAGGCGAACATACTTCGGAGGTGTTGGCGAGTGATTTTTAAAATGGCGGACAAGCATACGGTATTATTTCTTTGTCACAAACATAATTACATTGTATTTTCGGTGGATGATAATGCAGATTTGGAATAACAAAGTTAATTAGTTGATGTAATGATGTCAAAAAGAGGACTATTGCAGCAAAAACGAAGTAAACAAAAAAACTACGTATGGTGCGCGCCATCTTCATTTCAGGGCGCCGCCATATTGACATCGCGTATACGCACCAATCGTTCAAACGATAAAAAAACGTTTGCGCGAACAGTTGCAAGTCGTTTGCGCGAGTGGAACGCACCCCAGTTCAAATCCCAGTCAAACCAGGCTCAAATCCCAGTCAAACCAGGTTCGATTTTCCAGGCAAACCAGTTCAAACCAGTTAAAATCCCAGTCAAACCAGGTCCAAATCCCAGCCAAACCAGGTTCGATCCCAGTCAATACAGGTTGGATCCCAATTCTACCAAGTTGAATCCCCGCCAGGATTGACTTACCTCAATCCACTGAGACTGTTTTACTTCTCCCTTGTTGGCCTTGGCATTAGCTACATAGTCTTTTCCTCCGTACTTCTCATTCTCCGTTATGCATTTTGTATGTAGTTTATAATCATCTCCACTGTACGAAAAAAACAAGAAGAGAACATAACAGAATTGAAAGCTGATCCCCGGAGTGTGGTGGCTTAGTAGTTTTGTTAACCGCACTCAAATTCTGGTGTTGTTGGTAGGAGAGTGTGGGTTCAAATCCCAGTCACTGCATGTGTGTCCTTCAGCAAGGTGTTTCACCACAACTGCTCCACCCTTTGGATGGGACATATAGTCATGGGCTTAAAGAGTGTTGTGTGGTGCACATAAAAGAAGCCAGAACAATCATAGTCAAATAAATCATGTTTTTACACTGTCACCCTAAACTGCATCAAAGGCAATGGACCCTATAAAAATATATTAAACGGCATTTATAAAGCGCCGTATATCCATTAAATTGCTTAACAAAGGGACTGTACGTAACACTCAACATTATTAAAAACTAAATAAATGCTACAAAGATAAAAAATTGATACAAATCAAGTCAGGAGAACTGTTTAAAAGTAAAGATGGTACAATTCACAGCAAAAATGCTTGAATGACGATGAAACAAGTGGCCAGAAATCTGACCGCCGTTACTCACAAGAAGTCTTTGCCACAATCCATACAAGAGAGAACTTCACAGTTACGACACTCTCTCATGTAGTGCTTCTCAACATGAATTTTCTTGACGCATTGGCCACAGGCATTACACGTGAAGAACACCATGGTGAATCTTGGCACTGCAATCAAGATTCTTTCAATCTGGAAAACAAAACAAAAAGTTCACTGTATTGTAAGGCACAGTTGAATAGTTAGTATTTAGTAAGCCTCGTGCTGGAACAGGTAAGTTGTAAAATAAGCTGCCGTGTCATGGCCGAGCGGTTAAGAGCACAGGATTCAACCTCTGGTCTTTGATCGCCAGGGTGTGGGTTCGAATCCCGGTCGTGACATTCGCTACGTAAAATTGGGGAGGTAGTGCTTTCTGCTCTACCGGCCAGGCTTCGGACTGATGATACCCAAGCCTCAACCGTATGGACTGTAAAAGGGGTAACCCTGTTTCAGCCCTAAGAGTAGGTGGCAACGACCTCTGGAAAAAAATAATTGTAGCCCACACCTTGAAGTGGCCTTCAGACCTTGTGTGTCTGGTGACTTGCATAAAAAAAGCTAGCTTGGTCACTGAAGAAAATTCAAGACTGTGGATCCTTTCAAGTTTTACAAACTTTCCAGAAGTACATTCAAGAATAAGAAGTATGCCTGGGGGCTGGTGCCTTTAAAATTGTGATTGTACACCGCAAAGATCAATCAATGGCAAACGTGTCTTCGCATTGACACAAATGCCACAGCACAAAACATAAATGCGCAGGAGGCACGACACAATAAATAAAAGGCGCGATACTGGTTGCTGTACGGTACAAACGACGGGTATGTATTTTTTTAAGGGTAGGAATACAGGATACAACGGTAAACTTTCTGTACCCTGCTACCACTTATTCACTATTTAGGGTCCGTTCGTTTAGCTTCCCTGGGTCGACCCCGGTCTGCCCCGATATGTTCGAATAGCTTTGACCACTGTCCTTACTCTATGCTTTGACGGGGCTCACCCGGGTCAGCCCCCAGTGCCCTGCTTGTGGAGTGGGTCACTTGGGGGTGACCTGAGGTGCATGCCGTCACCATGAGAGGGCGAGTGTGATCATTCGATTAGCTCGTCAGGGGCTAACCCGGAGTGTGAGCACTGCGGGGTCGAATGCATTTGCCATTAAATGTTGAGCACCTCGCCACCAGACCATATGGTCAGTCAACTGAGGTCAAAGATCATGAGGTGTACTACAGTATAGTACTACTACTAGATTAGTAACTAATCTAGTACTATACTACTGTGTTATGTGTATACAAAAAAAGGGTAAACTAAAAATAGATTTAGAATAGGTTTAGTCCACCTTGTTGAGCTGTTAATGGCTCCGCTTTTAACATCGGTCTCATCAGAATGGTGACAGTGAATAGTGATGAGACCGATGTTAAAAGCGGAGCCATTAATTAACAGCTCAACAAGGTGGGCAGAATAGGTTGATCACTGAAAATTATCAATACATACTCAATCAAAAATGGCTAAATCTATGGTCCAATTTAACATCTAATCTGTGATTCATCTGTGTGTAATACCCATTACTATTAAACAATGTTTACTAAATCATCAAACCTGTTCCTTAGTTTGTCATCAACGCATGGAGGTAATAGAGCTATGCACGATACACGCCACTCACTCCACGTGTGCGGCGATGTGCGGTAAAAACTACGTACAAAACTATTGGTCTTGTGTCCTTTCACGCGACATGAAATACAGTAGCCCTTTAAAAACATTTTAAGGAAACAGACGTTCCAGACTTAAACAGATCCCCTGAAAATATTTGTTGCAAATTTGCCTGCTACGAGTCGGGAACTTAGATTAACAGGGGCATTCCATTTGGGTTGTGGGGGTGGCCTACCTCTGCTCCTTTTAGGGTTGATGAATAAAGTTCTAATTCACTTTTGTTTATTGAGGCACTTTGTCCAAAATAAAAAGCTATTGTGAATAACCACATTATAGATAATTTTCTTCTTTAATTATAACATATTCACGTCTTTAAATTGTCTGTTTTTGACGTTTTTTTATAGGATACTACTTGAACTGTCCCACTGTTTTGAGATAATCCCTTACTGCTGCTTAACTTTTTCATTGTTGAGAGTGCGTATGTGATGTGTGTGAGCATGCAGCTGACTGCATGATGCTGAACTCAAGAAGTTGTTTATCTCAGAAGTTCAGAGAGAGCGCGAGAAACGGGGTAGAAAGAACAGCATAAGATCAACAGCTAAAGTAAAAATTTCGGGAAATTATTACCACCAAAACGTCATGTTCTTTACCCAGTTACTTCTCCTCGCAATAGTGGGTTATTCCCTCAGCCAGCGGATCGACACAGATGACCGGGTAGACTGCGAGTTGTGTGACAAGTCAGCGTGTCCCACCGATCTCCCCTGCCTGGCCGAGCTCGTGCTGGACCGTTGCTCGTGCTGCCAAGTCTGCGCTAAAGTTCTCGGTGAACGGTGCGGTGGCCCGGAGTCCGTAGACGGGCGGTGTGCAGACGAGTACATCTGCGCCGGGAAATCTGTCTATGACCCCGTGAAGGAAGGAGGCGTCGGGCAATGCGTCTGCAAGAGTTTCGATCAAGTTTGCGGGTCAGATGGAGTGGTTTATGAGAACGAATGCGAGATGAAAATGGAGAGTTATGGAAGAGTTCAGAGGGGGTTGTCGGCCATTGAGGTAGACGAAACAGACGTGTTGTGCTTGACCCGTAAGTATTTAGAAAGTTTTATAAACGTGAATTTTATCACCAGATCTAGGCCCACTTGTGTGGCCAAGGATAGCTGAACTAATCCTTGGCCACACAAGTGGGGCTACACCAGATGGTGAGTGGCAGATCTTGCTTTGAACGAATGGACCTGCTCAGCAGTAAGAATCGTTTCACTTCTTTGCAAATGCTTTATTTTCTTAATCTTCCATTTTCAATGTTTGTTGTTTTGTTTTCCTTTGCTTTGTACTTAATTACTTTTTTGTTAAATGCAATCATTAATTGAATAATACATTTTCTTATTGTATGGAGTCACGGTCCCCACTACATCTCACTACATATGGCACTATATTGGTCCATGAAATCCTCTTTTTCTCTTGTCTCTTTTTTATTAATTACTATAAAAAGTTGAATGCTGTCTGTCCGATGCAGTTTCTTCTCTCCCGAAATAACCTACTGGTGGAACCGGGTAACAGTAACAACTTTTTACTAATATATTAGTCATTGGTTTTCAGATTTATAACAAATTAAAAAAATAGGCTGACTCCAGTTGTGTCCAAAATATTTACAAATACTAAGAGTGAAAGTTTTTTGGAGTAAAACATCCTTATAAATGTAGTGATTGGATTCAGCTAGCCCACCTTGTTGAGCTGTTAATGGCTCCGCTTTTAACATTGGTCTCATCACTGTCACCATTGTAATGGTGACTCTGAGACCGATGTTAAAAGCGGAGCCATTAACAGCTCAACAAGGTGGGCTAGGATTCAGCATGTTTTCTAGCATTTCTTGTAGAAAAATGAAAGGTTAATTTTATTACTAGAAAGTGGTAATTCTCACCTACTTTTTATATTCATTGAATTTTAAAAGTTATTGGAATGGATTTGTTCCCAAATGCCACTACATTTATTGTTAAATGTATGAATTCTGACCTATTAGGGAAGGCTATGCAAACAGCCTTTTGTACGTTTACCTAAATGATAACAGCATGAAAGAAATAGTTTGACATCCTGGCGTCTGAATGCCCTACCCCAAAACACCCCTGTTTACATTAATAACAATCAAGTTTTTACTTCATAAAGGAACTTGATTGTTATTAAATTATGCAAACATGGGCCGGTTGTCCTTGACTGTGCATTCTGTTTCAATTGTACAATGTAATTTAACATTGCTTATTATTAATAGAATGTGTGGGAGCCCGGACTATGTACTTAATAGGGACAATTAGTTATTGGAAACAAATTATTGGGCTGTTTCAAGCGCATTGAAGTCCATGCTGGAAGTTCTGGATACGATGAGATTTGTATTTTTTTGGCCAGCCAGCTGGCTTGTGGGGGGAGGACTGTGATGAGAATGACTGGGGTGGGAGAGAGTAGCTTAGATTTAAAAAAAAGTTTATTTTTGACATTGTTGTCATCCCTTAGATCGATCTTTGATGCAAATTAATCTTAATTGACTGTGATGTCACAAAACTAATTTGGTAATACTGACGGCGTGTCTCAGGGATAAATCTTAATAGTCGTGCTTTGAGAAATGATCCCACCTGGCAGTGAGGATCATTATTTTACACTAGGCCAATAAAGATTAAATCTTGGTTTTTATATGACCCCTATTATATTTTGTGTATAGTTAGAATGTAGCTCAAATTAGTTCATCTGAAGTTCCCAAATGATTATAAATCAATAAAAGTAAAATGTCAAAAAAATGTGAAAGATCTAGAATGAAATGTTATTAACCCCAACGGAATGGGTATGGGCCTTCACATAACCCACACTCTCCTCCCTTCGAGTAAACTGCTATGGATTTTTACCCTTCTTCCAGTTTTGCAGGATCTGGTCCAAGTTGTCTCTTCCTTTTCTACTCAAGTCTACATAATACATACATACATGTAGGTCATTTGGCTGAGACTTTCCAACAACAGCATTATATTTCATATGTTGATACTGCAAATAACTTGCATAGCTTTACAACATCTGGGCCCAATTTCATAGAGCTGCCAAGCACAAAATTTCGCTTAGCATGAAATTTCTTCATTGATTAAAACAGGATACAACCAAATTCCTTTTGTTGCACTTAGCTTGTTAATATAAGTATTCAGCTGTCGTTTGCTCATCCTGAAAATCACATGGAAATTTATCAAGGACAAAATTTCAATGTTACGCAAGTTGTTGTGCTTAGCAGCTCTATGAAATTGGGCCCTGGTTTGGTGGTTCATAGCGCATTGTGTGTCATAGCCGTACTCACTCTTTTTAAATTTGAACAGAGGCTTATAGAGTTCTTTTCGTTCTTAAACAAGGTTATGAATTTATCTTTCATCAGCCAAACATGTCATTTTTGTATGGGACTTGTAGTTTGTAGGCCTATATATATTAACAATTTAGCCAGACTTATTTTTCCAAGAAATTCGACCAGTCCTCAGGTTTTCACTGGTGTTTGGCAAGCCAACTAGTTCTGATTTAACAAATTCAGATATCATTCTTGTCCCGGATACATGTTTTAACAACATGTTTTTACTTCCATGCTTATGCTTGCAATTTGTATGCTTTTTTTGAAGTACATGTGTCTGCGTTTATTTCTACCTCCATGGTTAAACGGTGCACTGCTCTGTGATTGTATACACTGTACACCAACATTCAGACATGTCTTGGATTTTGTAGACACCACATTCTTAGAAATAGGAAACTTCACTTGTGTCCAGAGACCCTGCCAAATATAGTATGGATACCCTTTGCAGCATTGTCTAGAAAGAGTGCAGACCAAGTCTGTCTAAGAGAACTGTATAACCAACATTTTTTTTTTTTTTTTTTTTTTTTGGGGGGGGGGGGGGCTAAAAGGTCACAATTACAAGTGTTTCTGAATGATTTTGTGCCAATAAAGGGAGGGTGCAGCCTACTTTGGAGTTTGGTGTAGTATCCAACATTAGTAACCATATTATTAAACTTTCTTGGTGAGAGGCACTGCACCTGTTCATAATGTACAACAACATAGTTGAGAAATGATTCCTTTCATGGGAATGTGGTTTTAGAGAGCGGGATTTAAAAACATTTCAATCTGAGATTGAACATACATACATGTATAATAACCGCTCCAAATTTTTGGTGATATCGCAAAAATGCTACCCATTTATAAATTAAATTTTCACAGGTTTGTTGTATGATTATTGAATTATCTTCATTGTATCCACATTCATAATATAGGGTTAAAACTAAGTAAATGGTTATTTAAACCAATATACTAACCCGTTAATCATGTTAATACAGTTGCGTTGATAAAAGACTGTTTGCTGAAGAGATTTTATCCAAACTTTTGTGTCATCATAAAATTATAAGGGTAGGGTCCAATGTAGTCGCACAGTTGTACTGAACTTGTAGACAAGATGTGCGTTTTGAACTGAACCCCAGTTCCTGTCTAGACCAGTACTAGTGACTGATTGAGACACTTTCTCACTCAGTCTGGTACTAAATGTAAATGTCATTACTTAAATAGTAATACAGTGCAACAAGGAAACCCATACAGGGCTTAAAACCAGGGTTTGCCCAAGCCAGCAAGACTTGTCAGTAAGCTTAAATTCTAGTCAGTCAGCTCATGGTCAGCTTTTTCAATAACTCATATTTCAAATGAAAACCGGAGGCTTTTCAACACCAAAATAACCAGGCGGATTTAATTTTGACTTGTCCTCTGCATGGTTTTTAATTGGCCTTTGTTAAAGCCAGTGGACACTATTGGTAATTGTTAAAATCCAGTCTTCTCACTTGGTGTATCTCAACATATGCATAAAATAACAAACCTGTGAAAATTTGAGCTTGATTGGCCGTCGAAGTTGCGAGATATCTATGAAAGAAAAAAACACCCATGTCACACCAAGTTGTGTGCTTTCAGATGCTTGATTTCGAGACCTCAAATTCTAAACTTGAGGTCTCGAAGTCAAGATCGTGGAAAATTACTTCTCACTCGAAAACTACGTCATTTCAGAGGGAGCCGTTTCTCACAATGTTTTATACTATCAACCTCTCCCTATTACTGGTTAGCAAGTGAGGTTTTATGCTGATAATTATTTTCAGTAATTACCAACAGTGTCCACTGCCTTTAAGGGAGAATCTCCACTTTACCACTGGCCAGAGATTAAGACCAGTACAGGCCCATTATTTGCAAAATTGATGAGGGCTACAAATTTACAGTAGGCCACAGGGCTGAGGTAAGCAATTTGAGCTTTGGGCCAGTACTGTATTAATTTCATGACTGTCCAAGTCTGGTTGTCTTGTGTTCAACAAGTCAAAGGTAGCTTTTGACATCAAATAAATTATCATCAATAATCTAAAGGCCCTCATAAATGAAGACGCTGTTAAACATGAAACTAGCCCAAATCCTTCATTTCAACACTGGTTTTTCAATGGGGTGGTAGTGTTTAGTTTCAGTCTCAACCTACACTATTGTACTAGAATGGTGAGTAAAACTAATGCTGGTATTGAAACAGGAGTGAACTTTTTGATGTGGTCCCTTAAACTGTCAGCCATCCATCTCCATATCTAAGCCCAAGGCTCTGGTTACCTAGCAACAGTTGGCCAGCTTTAAAGGGAATGTTTGAAACATGATGATGTCAAGGTCCTTTTGACAATGGATAGTTACTCACTCGGAAAAGATCTGAGTTTGTGAGTACCTTTTGAGTTTTCTTGGTTTCATGGATTTCAAAAAATCTTTTTGGGCCTACTTTTTGAGTCTGTTATTATTCTTAATGGGGGACTTTCAGGACGCTTGGTGGCAGCAAACTTACCAGGTAAAATCCATTGTTCTCGGTAATGTGCGCATGCTCAGAAGTACAAAACAATGACAATTTACCTGGTAAGTCTGCTGCCACCTAGCGTTCCAAAGTCTACCATTGTAACATCTGGGGAGGTTCCAGGTCTCCCTATCAGCCCTTTATTTAAATGTGAAACATTTCACCTGAAATGGGCACTTGACAAGGTGCCACAATGCCAAGACCAGAGTGACAGAGAGGCAGTGAACTCTGCAATGATGAAGCCTTGAATTAAAAACAAATGATAATTTAGAAAATGATTGGGGAGACTGACTTGGTTTTGTTAAGTCTTTGTTTGGAGTTGACCTTTAAAGGGAAGGTATACGTTTGTTAATTACTCAAAACAAATATTAACTTAAAAACTGACTTGGTAACGGGCATTGGAGAGCTGTTGATAGTATAAAACATTGTGGGAAACGACTCCCTCTGAATTAACGTAGTTTTTGAGACAGAGGTACTTTCTCACTAAAATAATAAAAGACTTCTAGCTAGAAGTATTTTATTCCTATCTGAAAGCAAACAAAATCGTCTAGCAAGGGTGTTTTTTCTTTCATAATTTTCTCGCAACTTTGAAGACCAATTGAGCCCAATTTTTCACAGGCTTGTTATTTTATGGTTATGATGGGATACACCAAGTGAGTTTGGCAACTACCAAACGTGTACCTTCCCTTTAACAAAACTGAGACCCAAGCTGGCATTCCAAAGTTGTTAATCAGTCATGGAGTGGGGTTTGGTGTCAGGGTGTTTACACCAGGCATGGTCTCAAGAACTGTAGAAACATACACCCAAGGTGAACTTGTCAAAACATATTACTTCTCAAAAACCAGAACCTAAACATTGCTTCGTTTTTAGCCTAAACCCTGGAGGTAAAGGACCTGAGAGTGACTAAAATAAATGTGTGGATTTTTTTGGACATCCTGCGGAGCTGAAACTATTTTAGGTGGATATTTTTTAAAGTTTTGGAATAAAAAGTGGTTTTGCGGTGTCTGAGTCATGACTATTGTGAACACAGGGGGGTAATTGAATTATATCAGTTTCATTCATTAAATTTAATTCAAAACAAATTTCGGGAAATCTTTTCTGACTGCTCAAAATTGAACTGTATGACTCTGGACAAAGTTGTTTTTTGAGAAAACTCTTTTGATATGGTTTGATCTTGATCAGTTTTAAATAGTTGACATTTTCATGGAAGATTTATTTTATGTTGTCATGACCCCAAATCCATATGGAATTTAAAGACACCATCATGTGCCTCCGGCTAGAGCAGTATGCCACATTTCCAATCAAAGACTGAACTCCTTGTGTTTTGTGTGTTGTTTTTTTGCTACCATTCACACAGGAAGAAAATAAACCATGAAACCTCTAGCCTTGTTTCACCATGGTTTCACTCGGTATAATCGGCAAATTAGTGTTTAGGGTGTTCATTTCTCAAAGTATGATTGACCATAACAACAAATCATTTCAAAGTAATGTATTTGTAAATAGTAGTAGTTTTTTTCCAGAACAACAAGCCATTTCAAAGTAATGTATGTAGTTATTTTTCCCGATTACGTATTATTAGCACTGTTACTGTGTATGTAGGCTATAGGCCCTATAATCAGCAGGCTTACTTTCCTGAGTTCTGTAACAAACAAAAACCCACATGCATATCATTCGGGTTGAATTCCAATCCAACCAACGACCTTTGACATTCTAGAGCAGATGTCTTATATTACCACTATTGGCAGGGTAGCTAGAGAGGCAGTTTCAATTCTATATCTTTGCAGCTGGTACCGCAACAATTTCACAGTATGTTAAACTTGTGTCGGGGCTAAAGAATATTATTTGGTTTTACCCATACACCGATGTGTGTAAAAACCACTGAATACTCAGTATTTTTCCAAGTCCTGTGAAAGCGCCGTAAAGCCCCCTACTTTTGGTGAATCGCTGTGCCAGTGTATAGTATTGAATGCAGTGTTGATTGAATGGGACAGCAAAATTCGCTAAGGATGTCTTTACCTAGGTGCCTGTTTGCATATGTACACCAGATTGGAGGCCTGTAGGTAGATTTATGGACCAAGGGCGTATTGACTGCTTAGGAGGTCAACTACTAAAGTTGACAGGATTTGTGACACCCAAGGAAAAACAGCCTGAATTGATTGTCCTGAAGTGACAGTCTCACCAGATTTTTACCAATAAACTCAGAGGATCTGCTGACTAAAGTTGTTCTGTAATTGCACCTGTTAAAAGTATCTTCCTTTGCTGTGTTGAAAATGTGACAAAACAAAGCAAGTGTTAAAGGAACACGTTGCCTTGGGATCGGTCGAGTTGGTCTTTGAAAAGCGTTTGTAACCGTTTGTTATAAAATACATATGGTTAGAAAGATGTTTAAAAAGTAGAATACAATGATCCACACACATTTGCCTCGAAATTGCGTGGTTTTCCTTTTACTTTGCGAACTAACACAGTCGGCCATTTATGGGAGTCAAAATTTTGACTCCCATAAATGGCCGACCGTGTTTGTCGACGAGATAAAAGGAAAACCACGCAATTTCGAGTGATACTTGTATGGATCATTATATTCTACTTTTAAAATATCTCTCTAATCATGTGCATTCTATAACAATTGGTTACATACGCTTTTCAAAGACCAACTCGACCGATCCAAGGCAACGTGTTCCTTTAAGGATTGTGAGGCAACAAGTTTGTCCAAGTTTGTCCTAGCCTTGCTCAAGGCAGTCGAATTATTCACTCCGAAAAAAGACCGCCGCTGTATAAAAATCCCAGCCGTATTCACTGTGCGTAACATCGCACGACATGATGCCCCCGTACACTATCCACATGCGGAGGCCGTCAGGCATCCGCATGCGGTTAGTGGTACGAGCGCGAATGACTTGTGTGCACAGTAGTCGTACGATGTGACAGTGTGTATACGGGTGGGTCATGCGGTGTGATCGCACGCACCACGCACAGGGTATACGGGTGGGTTTACAGCGGCGTCTTTTCGGAGCAAATAATGCGACTGCCTTGAGCAAGGCTAAGTTTGTCCATGATAGCACACCCTCTTATGGCAAATTGAGGAGAGTCTTGAACCAAGACTAGGCTGAGCTTAGAGAGCTGAGCTGAGCCTTAGGCACTGGCATCTTCCTGAGTACAGGTATGGAAAGTGCACATTTCCTAGTGCAAGTCTGGTTTTCGTCTGAAACGGTAAATGCCAACCACCTGAACCAGCCTCTGCCTTGTCAATAAGGAAGTCCCTGGTGTAGTAGTCTGTCTCTACCCACCAGACTCCAGTCAGCTGCTTGGAGGCAATTAGCAAAGACCCCCCATGTGGGGCCTGGCCAGCCTGCCATTCCCCCCTGAGCTAGAATGGAACTGTTCAATAATGCAGTGTAAACATTCCATTGTGGGAGTAATTTGTTGGGCCAGATAATTTTTGATATTTTGACTCCTAGTCCTATTTAGCTCACACCAAGTGAGTTATTTTTGAAACAAAGAAACAGCTTTTTAGTTGTATCATTGATTTTGGACAAGTATACTTTGGTCTGGTATGACTCCCCAAATGTTACTAAAATTTAATATATATGATTTTGTTTGTTTTTGCTTTCTGTACATTCATCGAGGGTTGAGATACTTTCATGAAAATCGTTTACTATTCTTACCAGGATCTTTGTTTTACCCCCCTGTAAATTAAGTAATTCATTTTGTTTATTTTCAGCTCCTTTCATCACATCTCCACCAAAGGACGCCTTCCTGAAGCTTGACTCTCAGTCGGAGCTGAGTTGCGAGGCTATCGGAAGACCCGTCCCTGACATCATCTGGACTAAGGATGGGGAAGAGTTGCCAGGCAACCATATCAACATAGCAACGCGCAAGAGAAACGGGCCAACCAAATTTGGGATGACGAGTTGGGTGCTGGTAAGTTTTTATCACTCTGAGCTGCTTGATTAGTTGATTCAGATGCACTCGACAAACTCGGCCATGAAAACACATAAGACCCTTAAATTTGTCCTCATCAACGAGGTCCCCCCCCCTCTCCCCTCATCAGTGTCTAAAAATGATTATGTCTAGGGATACAAAATATTAATTTTGGTTTTAACCCTTACATCGATGTGTGTAAGCACTGTACTTTTCCCGAGTTCTGTAAAAAAAAATCCCAGGCATATTTCTAGATTAGGATTCAAACCAAGGACCTTTGCAATTGAGGTTGTTGTTGTCAGGGATGAGGAAAAGAGCTCCCTCAATCCCTTGATCAGCTTATCTTTGGGGCCTGTCAATCAACCATAAGCAGTAAACCTGTTCTACTGTTCAGCCACCCTAGTTTTCCTACAACCACCCACCCCTCCTTCCGGTCCCTCGAAAGCCACCGACCCATCTTACTCAAAAAATTGCGTCTGGAATGATCCGGGACTTGCGTCTGAACTGGAAGGTGTGTCCATGAAAGTCATCTATCAGTCGTTGGCCTACAAATAATAGACAGTGAACTTCCTGGCAGTAATTGATGACTTTGAATCCGGTGGTGGGCAACTGCTGCTTGCCGGCAAAGCAGACAGATCATGAATAGTACGTTGACCTGCAATTTTGGGGGCCAATTTTAAAAAGCTGCTTTAGGTAGAAAATATTGCTTTTGCTGCTAAATGTTAATATAAGCACCGTCACAGATGATATGGTATTTTAGCTGGTAAACCTATTCTGGTTAGCATAATTTTATTGTGCTTAGCTCATTTTTGTGCTTAAGCAGCTCCAAATTTCATTTGATTTATGCTTAACAATATTTTGTTAAGCAAAAACAAGCAGGATACCATTCACAAATAGTAAATGTGAAATTTTGCTTTTGTATTTACTTCACATCTCTATTAACTTTTGCTTCTCTTGTGTTTTCATTTTTAAGCGCATAGGGACTTCTCTGTGATTGTAATATGCGCTCTACAAAAATGGTTCATTATTATTATTATTATTATTATTATTATTATTATTATTATATGGTATTATAGCTAGTACTAGTAAGCATAATTTAGTTGTGCTTAGCTCAGTTTTGTGCTTTTTAAAAAGCATATCTATAAAGTTAGGCCCTGTTCCCATTTTCATAGAGTTGCTAAAACAAATGGTATAGCTTATCAAGTTTCTGTTGAGCAAAAACTGGCAGGTTACCAGTCAAAGATTGTATATGTGAAATGGCATTTTTGCTACCATCTTAGCTTAGGCCACTTGAGGAAATTTGGATCAATGTTTGATTAAAGTGTTGTTTTCTGTTTCAGCTCAATGTGTCTCCAAATGATGGAGGAACCTACATGTGTAAAGCTATGAATAGCCAAGGAGAGACCAGTGTCTCGGTCACCATCTTGGTCCCCACTCCTGAAGATATGAACAACAACAGTGCTAATGATGTTGCCCTCGAGTTGTAGAAGGTGAAGATAACATTTCAACACTTCTATAAAAAACTTAAGTTAGCCTCAAACCAGCCTTCTCCATGTTAGCGTAGGTTTGCTGGCCAAGTGCTACTTTTAACAACTGAGGCAGGTCTGCAGCCGCTTTCACAAAACTTTACGCAACTACGTAAGTACACTTGCGCAACGTTTATGGCGTAAGTTGCGCCGTGAACGTTGCGCAGGTGGACTTCTGCAGTTGCGTAAAGTTTTGTGAAATCGACTGCTGGAATAACATGAAGGCGATGGCCTCTGTTGCCCTCGTCTTGCCCTTGATGCCCCTTCAAAAGTTTCCAATAGACTTTCAACTTTTCTAATTGAAGTGCCCTTTGCCAAATGAAAATGGCCTTGCCCTCTCAAAGATGAAATTCCAGGCCTGCAACATTCCTACAAACTTTGGTTAGCTTTGAACCATTCTTTTCCTGCAAGAGTGGGTTGGCTGGCCCAGTGCTGGTTTTAACAACTAAGGCAGGTCTGGATTAACATGGATTCCAGGAGGAGAGGCCATGACCTCTGTTGCCCCCTGGTCTTGGCCTCGGTGCCCCTTCAAACGTTTTCCATAGACTTTGAGATTTTCCAATGGAACCCCCTTTGCCAAATGAAAATGGTCTTGCCCTCTCAAAGATGAAATTCCAGGCCTGCAACATTCCTAAAAACTTTGGTTAGCTTTGAACCATTCTTTTCCTGCAAGAGTGGGTTGGCTGGCCCAGTGCTGGTTTTAACAACTAAGGCAGGTCTGGATTAACATGGATTCCAGGAGGAGAGGCCATGACCTCTGTTGCCCCCTGGTCTTGGCCTCGGTGCCCCTTCAAACGTTTTCCATAGACTTTGAGATTTTCCAATGGAACCCCCTTTGCCGAATGAAAATGGCCTTGCCCTCTCAAAGATGAAATTCCAGGCCTGCAACATTCCTAAAAACTTTGGTTAGCTTTGAACCAGCCTATTTTTTAAAGAGTGGGTTGGCTGGAAGGGCTGATTACAACAACTGAGGCAGACCTGGAAGTACATGAAGGCGATGGTCTCTGTTGCCCTCGTCTTGACCTTGGTGCACCTTCAAGACTTGCATCTGCCCAGCAAGTAGATATACACATGGTGTTACCACAAACCATCACACTGTTGGCTTCAAGTTTTGACGTTTTATCTTCCTTTTTATTCCGTTTTACAGGTCAGTGCTTTCTGTGACACTTTCTCAGATTTATCTTCGGTGTATAGAAACCAAACCAAATACAAGAATGGCTAGGGTATAGCTTGATGCTTGCAGACTGCTCATGGTGCTAGAGTATCAAGAGAGGGCGCTATATAGATAGCCATTTAAATCAATGATAGAATGTTGTTTACTTCTGCATACTGCATGACTATAAGGAGAAGAAACTGGCATTAAGAAAAGCTTATAAAATTTTAAAGATCGTTTAAAAATTTGTGTTGATTTCTCAACCAAAATTAATTCCCGAAAACCCTCCTGTAAGCCAAGTTTAGATATTTGAACCCCCCCCCCTGCTATAATAATGTGTTTAAATAGAATTTATAAACTAATTTTTAATAACAGCCACTTTCTTTCAACCATTTTCAAAATACATGTATTAATCTTTCCCAGAATCATTGAAATGTTTCTGAATAACCTGTTTTGAAGGCTTTCATGATAACTTAATGTTACAGTTTCAGTATTTTAAAACTAATTTATTCATGTATTTATGAAACAGAGTTTGTAGATAGAATTTAGGTTAAAGCAACAGTGCATTTTTGGCTTGTTTGTTTAAGCTGTTATAGAAGATATACAAAGAACAGAGCACACAGCAAAGGGATGGAAACAAACAAAAACAGATACAAAAACAATCTTACGACTAGTCAAGAAAACTAACCAGAAAGAGGAGGAAGTTTTGATCATTGGAAGTGTCTTAATTAAGGAAATGTGCATGCACGTGTAAACATGGCCATCGACTCAGCTTCTCTTAAACTTGTATCTAGCGTGTTCCACATGCAGCAACTGCAAAGGCTGTCCGAAGATTCCCCCCCCCTCCCCCTCCCCCCAAAGTTGACAAATTGCTTTTTACAATCAATAAATCTTGCCTAGATGATGAATGGTGCTAAGTTTAGATAGACTGGGTAATATGATATTTACTTCACTTTTTGAACTATGCAACTAAACTTTTTAGTTTTAGAAAGGACGACTTATATTTAAATGTCCAGAGTTTTGTATTAGTATTTTTAAAGCATTTTTTACATATTTAACCAGCAAAACGTGCCTTATCTTATGTAGGTATTTATATACATTGTCTAGAAATATATTTATAGTTGGATCTCTGAATGGCTCTTTTTGGATTGATGTGAACCATTGGTTCTTACTGAATTGTTATTAGCATGCATGTGCTGTGATTTTGTATTTTGATGCGTTTTGATTGTTTAAAGGCAGTGGACACTATTGGTAATTGTCAAAGACTAGCCTTCACAGTTGGTGTATCTCAACATATGCATAAATAACTAACCTGTGAAAATTTGAGCTCAATCGGTCATCAAAGTTGCGAGATAATAATGAAAGAAGAAAACACCCTAGTCACACGAAGTTGTGTGTGTTCAGATGGTTGATTTCGAGACCTCAAGTTCTAAACTTGAGGTCTCGAAAATCAAATTCGTGGAAAATTACTTCTGTCTCGGAAACTACTCCACTTCAGAGGGAGCCGTTTCTCACAATGTTTTATACTGCCAACCTCTCCCCATTACTCTTTACCAAGTGAGGTTTAATGCTAACAATTATTTTGAGTAATTACCAATAGTGTCCATTGCCTTTAAATATCAATATTTTCTGTTCAAGTCTTTCTAAGGCCATCAGTATCACTTTATCTCAGTAAGTAAATTGTGAATTTTGGTCGCTAGAGAATTCAAATTCAGTTCAAATTCATATTGAGGAACTATGGTTCAAGTCTGCTTCTAAACAGTTGTAGGTTGCAAAAGTCTCAGATTCAAAAGGGTTGGTCTCAGTCTTTGCCTCGTTCTCAGATATCAAGGCCTCGGTCTTGATTTTCCTAGTCTCAACTCAGGCCTGATTTACTGAGGCAACTGCCTCCATGCTCATGTGCCCCCTGGACATGCCCTGGTGCCCTTGAAATGCTTCAGTAGAAATTTAAAATTTCCTCGTAGGGTGACCTTTACCAATGAGAAAATGCAATGGTGCCCTTACCCTTTTGAAAAAAACACAGCATACAGGCCATGCCTGTCAACTACAATACTGCTTCCAAAACCCAATGGTGTATCATATACCTTAAATTAATTATGACTACTACCCGGTCAGAAATCAATGTTTATGTTATAATAGATGTAAAATTTGCATCGGGGATAAAGAATATTAATTTTGTTTTTTTATTATCGTTGCAGTACCCGCTGCCAAAACATAGGATTCGAACTGCCTCTAGCTACCGGCCAACCTCGGTAGTCTAGTTGGTAAGACACTGCTCTAGAATTGCAAGGGTCGTGGGTTCGAATCCCACCCGAGTAACATGCCTGTGATAATTGTTCACGTTGTATGGGTAAAAAACCAAAATTAATAATGTTTATGTTGTTTTTTAGAATCTTGAGCCACTACTAACTCTGTTCAAGAATTTGTTAGAATGTATTTTTTATTATCTTGTTCTATTATTAGATTTTGTAAAATGCTGCATATTTTGTACTTAAACTCATTTTTGAGTAAAAGGCAAAAACAACAAAAGATGTCTTCCATTCTTTCTGTAAAAATTATTTTAATTCACATGTAATGTAAAACAGACACATGAGGCTTCCCTAAAAACAGCGTCAAATGTTAACAGCGATCTCTTTCACATGCTGAATTGAACATTTTTACAGTTTATACTAATATTGTAAACATATTTACTTTTTAAAATATATGGCTTAAAGCTTACAATAAAATAATAAGTTTTGCGATGAAAAATATTTGTATGGTGTGCTTCTTTTCAGTTTAATTAAGGGTCCACCTTCATGGAGCTGCTTAAGCAGAAAATATTACTTAAAAGTTTTCTGCTTAGCAGAAAAGAGCAGGGTACCAGTCACAAATGGTACATGTGACATGGTATTTTGGGCGGTAAACCTTATTCTGGTAAGCAAAGTTTGGTTGTGCTGAGCTAATAATTGTGATTAAGCAGCTCTATGAAAATGGGCCCAGTATTCGAGTCTAAGTCCTGGAAGTGTTTTTCTGTGACTTGTTCAGACATTTTGATTTCTTGCAGAGTCAAATTAATTCACTCTTAGCCCACCAAATTATTTAAAACCATTTATTCACATGGCATTTATAAAGTTAGAAATATTAAGATTATTAGGTACATAATATTAGTGATACATGTACATGAGTAACTAGTTCAATTTCATTTGAGGTTACATTGGCACAATTTAATTAATATAATTGAATAACACTTAAACACCAAGTATATTACAAAGGAAAGTAACAAAACATGAAATTTATCGTGAAACTAAATACAAAAGTATTTCTGTACAAAAGCTTAAATCGGTTGGACCTATTTAATGTTTTAGTGGCAAGTTTAACCAACAAAAAGTTTCTTAAAAAACTGATTTTGCCTACAAACTATCAACAACAAATGTTTGTGTCACAATTGTTCGTGATACTGGTAATATTTCCTTTAATTATCCTAATAATGTGGGAAATGAATTTGACAATTATTCATTTTTTTCTAAATTAGGTTTAAATGAATTACCCTCATTGCAAAGCTTGTTGAAAAGGCATATAGATAGATGTTTTCCCCAACCCAATTGTTTCCTCATCAATTGGAAAACAATTTTGCTTTCTTTTGAAAGCCTACCATTGATTGCACTGAAGTTTAAAGACTCTGGAGTCTTCTCACTTGGTGTATCTCAAAATATGAATAAATTAACAAACCTGTGAAAATTTGAGCTCAATTGGTGGTTGAAGTTGCAAGATAACTATGAAAAAGAAATCCACCTTTTTCACACGAAGTTGTATGCTTTCAGATGCTTGATTGCGAGACATCAAATTCTATATATCTCAGGTCTCATAATCAAATTCGTGGAAAATCACTTTTTTTCTCGAAAACTAATAATTCTATCACTAACCACTGATTCTCAGATTACCAAAAAGAGGACAGTCTAGATTTCTATATTTTTGGTAATAATATTGCAAGACCAAGGCCAAGTTTTAATAAGCAGACAATTCTGCTGAGCAAATTCTTTGCTAAGCAAAAAACAAAACAATGGGGTACCAGTCACAGCAATGGTAAGCGCTATAAGCGCATAGTGTCCCGGCTGGTAACTTATTTTTTGCTGAGCAAGATATGTTGTGCTTAGCACGTTTGTTTGCCTCAGACTTTGAAATACGGCCCATGGCCCAATTTCATCTTACAAAGCTGCTTAAAATAAATGTTCTGCTAAGCACTAAAGAACAGGATACCAGTCATACATTGTACACGTGACACAGTATTTTGGCTGGTAACCTTATTCTAGTATTACACATAATTATGCGTAGCATGTTGTGCTTAGCTGCTCTATGAAGTTGGGCCCAGTAAACCAACTTTGAATTTTACTTGGCCCAATTTTATTGGATGAAGGTCGCCACTAGAGGGCAGTATACATAAACATTAACAGTGAGTCAGTTGGAATCACATGTCTGTGGTTGGAATTATAAATCTTCGGTTGAACACTGAAGTTTGGAGCAATAACATCCCTCCATCCTCCCTGGAATTTACTCATGAGTCATCGTCGTCACTCAGGTCGAGGGATGAATCATCATCATCACTTGAGACATAGGAAGACACTTCAGATATATCATCTGGATGGGAATAAACAAAAGACTGTTCATTTAAAGGAGGATGGTAAGTTTACATGCTTCTTGGGAAAAGTTTCCGTATCCTGCCACCACTTTTTAATTTCTTATGAAATAAAATAGTATCTAATTTACTCAAATGATAACTATATCCTTTTTGTAAACATGAGTGAGAAAGTTGTGGCAGGATACAGACAGTTTTCCGCTTCTTAATTGTATCTTGCTTGCTAAATAAAAACGTGTTGTATCTAGACCCAGTAACTGGGGCGCTGTACTCCTTTTCTCCCGAAATGTTGCTAGTATGACAGATAATGTCAAAATTTCGAAAGGGGAGTACAGTGCCCCAGCTGGGTCTATATGTTGGTTATGCCATGGAGGATAGTAAGGCCCGTTTTAGTTTTATCTTGGTGATTGCTTGCGTAGCCAAATGTACATGTACGTCTACACTTGCTCGGATTTGTAACTTGTATCTTGAATAATCTGTTGCTTGTATTTTGTTAAAAAAAAAAACGTCCTGTCTTGGTTGCATGCAAGTTGTACCAGTACTTGTTGTATTGTAATTTTGTAAATTGTATCATGCGTGCTTGTATTGCGAAGTAGTTACAACTACTTTCTTTACAAGAAAACATGATACAATTTACATCTTGATACTGTGGATAAATAAATAAACTGGGACAAATAAATAAACTGTAGACATTAAATCACAAGATAAAACAGCTAAACAAGTGTCAGGTGTGACTGGTTCTTCACCTCAAAAGTTGATACAAATCAGACAAACAGTTTTTCATTTAAGATTTTGTGTTTCAAATTTCCCCAATGTGCGTCAAAAACTTGCCTGCATCAATCCAGGCTCTATTGCTCCTTTGTATTTTCCCATGTGATGTTACAGGTTACTTTTTTGTATGCAGTAAAACAAACCAATTTGAACAGTTGTGGATTTTGCGTGAATCAAAGTGGTGTCTTTGCATTCATTGGCTAAGACTATAGTTTATACTGGCACTTTGACTTTGAGCAGTCCGAGACAGACCCACTCAGTGATAAAACCATTGTCTTTTTTTTTTACCTGGTCTTAATTTTTTTAATATATATGGCTTCAGTCAATTTGGAAATAAAAAATCACTTTTACCAAAGTTATTTTCAAAGAGGAAAAAATACTTACCCATATTGTTTTCAGCGACTGCCAGAAGTTTCTTGGCAGATCCGATGAGACGTTTTACATTGACTTTCTTTTTACGAGCAGACCCTCCTGAAAAAAACCAAGTTGAGATCATAAAAAGTGTAAGAAATGTAATAAAATATACAAAATATAATATATATATGTTTTTTTTACCCCCAATGCATGCAAATTTAACATCTATAAGAAATGTCTACTTGTCTAGAGAGTTTCCAGCAAAATTTTACTTAAACCTGAAGAGGTTGTCTTTAAATCAACAAAAATTGCACCATGTCCCGAAGGATGTTGGCTTCACTCAATTTTCACTCTCCATTCCACTATCATGCGTTCTTCATTGTTCCAGATAGAATGTCATTTTCCCATCTTTTCCTCAGCCTACAGCCTCAGCTCTTATAATTATACCTCTTTGTATTGTAATATGTTTTTACCATGAGATATGGTCAGGGTTTTCGGGGGTGGTAGCAATCTGGCAAGCTTCTAATTTATTTTGCTGTCATCCTGATGGTCCAGGCTGCTGAGCCATACAGGAAAATAGGATATAATATGTAAACTAATAATGCATTTACCAAGTTGGTTTAACCTTCGAGAGAGATTCTGCTAGGGCCAAAACATTAGTCCAACAAAAAAGAACTATTGTTTTCATTTATACCATAGGTCCTTTTGGTTGGTAAACTGTTTGCAATCAGCTAGATCCATTTTCTCAAAGTAACTATTTTTAAGGTACTTTTTCAGAATTATTCAAAGTTAATAATCATAAAATCTTCTCTTACCATTGTCGTCCAACTTGACTGTATCTATTCCTTCCACGATCGTCTTCACCTTCTTCGCCTGGAACAACCCTTCCACGTTGCCTCTAACCTTCGGATTCAGCATGCTCTCAAAAACCTTCAAGTTGCGGACCCATGTCGCGTACTTCTGGAACTTCTTCGGCGTTTTCTTGGAGGAGGTGGCTTCCTCGGACTCCGGGATCTTTTTGAGAGTCTTCTCGTAGCGGTCCTCGTAGATGAAGTCAGGGAGACCGTAAATCTCGCTGCTCGTGTTGAGACGTTTCTCTTCAACGCTTCGCCAGGAGACGTATTGGTTCCGGAAACGGCGAACTTGCTCCTCGTCAAATCGGTCTCTAGCCTGGAAAATTAAAAGTTGAAGCAATAACTATTTAAAGACCTCGAACATCAATGCTGATTATATTTGTCATACTATTTGAAATAAGCCTGTGTAGATGTGCCAAAATCCTGGAAAAAACTTTCTTATTGGTTGGTTTTCAAAACAAAAGGATGGATTGGAATGATTGTACTCTCTCACAAGTCAATGATGTAATGTAACCTGTAATTATAAGGAATTGATATCAAACAACCTGTTTTCATTGACAGGCAATGTTGGTCACGTGCTTTGTGCTTGGTCCTGTTCTGTATGTAATAATACCTCTAATGTGATTGTTTTGTGGATGTGGCACTCCCAACACAAGCTGTGCTTACTTGACTCTACCGCTTATTCCTTAAATTATTGTATCAATTTGTTTAAGTTGTATTTACATTGATTGAGGAATTTTGGAAATTAATGTTGTTGAATTGAATGGAGATTGAATCTTGCTGCTTTAGTGCAGATATCTTTAAAACCTTGACAGTGGCTGAAAAATAGTCATAAAGGACTTACTCGTTTCAGAGCCATTCTCTGCCTGACGACACTCGCCATTCGTTGGTTCTGTTTGTCTTTCAACTCCTGATTAAACTCCTCAATCTCTTTCCTCTGTACTTGTTCCATCTTCTTCAGCACTCGTATCTGTCTCTGATACTTAACCGTCTTATTCCCGTAGACCGATTGCAAGGATTTCTGCTTGATGACACTCTTCCTTGTGATAATAACAGGCCTTCGGATTCGTTTCTTCTTGGCAGGCTTTCCAGGCTTCACACGACTTTGTTGAGTTGTACTGGTGCTCTGGCTATCTCGAGAATCAGTCTGCACTCTGATGTTCGGAGTTTTGTTCAAAGGTGATGCCGAAGCTTCTGAGTTTTGTCTCGTCACGTCTGAACGACTGGTAAGAACGGCACTAGATTTACTTCGTAATGGCACTCTTTGTTTCACTTTAGTGTCAATCTTCGACACGGACGTAGTTCTCATGCCTTCTTTAAGTGCAGTTTCTTTAACAGGTTTATTTGTAGCGTTTAATTCAAAACTGCTTTTAGATTTTTGCTCTTGAGCCTCAGTTCTCCGACTTCCTTTGTCATGCTGCGTATGTGATTTGGGGTCTGGTTCTTTAGAAGGCTTAACAGGCGAAATACTACCAGTTCCAGGAGTTGATGACTTTGTTGATGGGGAGGTTTTTGGTGTGTCCTGCATCTGCTGGTTGCTTTGTCTTGCGGATGGAGTCTTAACTGGAGAGGCAATATTGCTGGCTGGTTGGCTAGAGTTGTCAGATGTTGGGACTCTGTCATCAGAACAAAAATACAAACCTACAATTATAAATAAGGCCCAACTAGAAGTAGTATATAAAATGAGTTGGAGAATGTCAAAGTTATACTGCTAGTCCATACAGTCCATTGAAGAACTATTGACTTAAACAAAACTGAAATAAAGGAAAGGAGGGGATAATAATAGCCCACATGGGGAACAGCCACACACGGTAGATGGCTCTCACCAGCTTGGCCAGTGCTAAGGAGATCAGCTCTTGCATGCTGGACAAGAGTCTTGTGGACCAAGGATCACTGGATAGGCTCAAGGAGCCATATATGTACATGATGTGTACCTAGTATGATTTGGGATAGCAAAAGTATTTTCTTCTCATTTAAAAAGAATAGTTGGACGGCTTTCAAACATAATGAGGCAAGTCAGAAGTCTGAGGAGGAAGCGCCTCATGTATCTCTCTCCGCAACGATTTCTCAGTAACCCCATCAATTTCTCTCGAAACACCAGGGCTCAATAATAGTATGCTTACCAGAATAAGGTTACCAGCCAGAATACCATGTCACATGTACAATTTTTGACTGATACCCTGCTAATTTCTGCTTAGCGGTACATTGTTACGCTCTATGAAATTGGGCCCAGATAGGGTTCCCCTTTAATCATGCCCACCTTATTTCATCCCTTGTTGTGGGGTTTGTTGCCCTGGCACCAGCCCAGGAAGATGCCCACCGTTTCCCGCCTTTTTCCTTCCGTCCTGTTTCAGTTGCTGTTGATGTTCCATGTACCTGCTGTTGCATGGGTTCTGGAAACAAAGAATTAAAGCTTCAATTTACAAAGACATGTCTGACTAGGGTCTACCTCCATGGTTAAAGGCATCGTTTCATTAGCATAAAAAACTTCGCTTATAACGAGTAATGGGGAGCTGTTGATAGTATAAAACATTGTTAGCAACGGCTCCCTCTGATGTAGTTTTTGAGAAAGATATGATTTCTCACTCCAATATTTGAATCTGAGAAAAACTTCAGGCCTGAAGCCTATACGCATTTGAAAGCGCATAATTTGTGTAACAAGGGTGTTTTTTCTTCCATTATTCTCTTGCTACTTTAATGACCAATTTGGTCAAATTTTCAAATAATTGTTATTTTAAATTTATTCATTTGGAAACATCATGGAGGAATACACCAAGTGAGAATATTGGTCTTTGATAATCACCATTTGATAACCAACATGTGTAGGCCTATCTCTTTGTGAAATAGTGGATTATTTTTTCCTAGGACGAACGTGGGCAATTTACATAAATGGGCGTACACATGTAGTTAACTATACATTTTCCCATGCACATGCGTACTTCGACGTAATAATAGTTGTGGAAATACACTCACGCATCTTAAACATGTACACATACACGCATACACAAACAGATGTTACATGTACAATGTACATGTATATTTAGTACCATGTACCATGTAAAACTGCGTATTATTTTGTACAACTCTACCTTTTGTCCATAAAATGCGTCGCGCTTGCTGCCATTGCCAAGTCTTGATTGCCCGATAAAATATATTTGGATAAGGTTGGGAGGGGGAGGGAGGGCAATTATGAAAACAGACAGACGGTCATAATGAACGGTTGTGGACCCTAAACTAATGTTTTTTTGATGAAATTTAATAGTACACTGCATTACAAACATCACTTATGCATCTGGAGCCCACAAAATTATGCAACAAAAATAATGGGTTTTTTTCCACAGGTTTGTTATCTTATGCATGTTGGGATACATCAAGTGAAAATACTGGTTTTCGACAATAATTACAAAATCGAAGTGTGACGTCAGTAACACGCATTCCGTTATTGATCTCAGGAAAGTATAGACACAATGTATTGATTTGTTTCGTTACCAAGTGGGGATAGTTACATCTTCAAGCAAGTGAACAATAAGACCTCTCCAAGGATTAACACAATGTTTTCTTATTGCTGCTCTAATCTGCTAAGAAAGTTCGGACAAATCCATTAATCTGGGTTTGCCTAACCCTCTTAACAAAGCCTGCCCTCTCGATCACCTCTCCAATGTTACTTGGTTAGCAACAACATCCCAGCCATTTTGTGACCACCAAGGTCTTATGGTGGAAGCACATACCCTTTATAAAGGAATATACCCTTGTTTTCTTGTGACCGTTTTATTTTGTTCAAACCTTCTAAGAAAGTTCAGACAAAGCCATTAATTTGGGTTTGTCTATTCCTCTTGAAAAAGCCTGCCTTCTCCCAAAATGTTACATGGTGAAAATAACGGTCTGTTATCAACAACACGGTCATTTTGTGGACATCATGAACTTATAGAAGCAGTGCATATGTCTTGACAGGTATACTTTTAAATTGTGATTTTTGTTTTACCGAAAACTTGGCATTATTGATAAAATTGTATTAAAAATATAAATGTAAAGATGCTCATGGTGGAAAACTTCCCTTTACAAACGTTTTGCCTGAAACTCTCAAGGTTTGGGAAAAAAAGGGGTTTAAAAATATTGTCTTTTCAATTTCGAAATCGGATTTGATGCCAGCCACCGCTGATGAATAAATGTTCTAAAGATTATTGATCTCGAAGAATGTTTTGCCTAAATTATCAAGGTTTTGAAAAAAGGGTAAAAAATATGGTATTTAAATTTCGAAATCGGATGTGGTGCCAGCCACCGCTTACGGATTATGTTCTCACCTTTGAGTAGATTATTGATCTTTGGAAGTTTTGGGAGACGAGTTCCTGGTTTTCTGTCATGGTTGCTTCGATGATGACCATTTGGCATCGGGGCTGAGTTGCTTCCACGATCTGCTGAGAAAAATAATAGTGAATGTGATGAATGCTAAAATAATGCAAAAAAGAAAAGAAAAAAAAATCCTAAAGAATTTTTGATAAAGAAATAATAGAAACTATCCATGTGCCTCTCTGAAATTCTTTCTTAAGCTTGTCTTGTCTTTAAAAAAAATAAAAATAACAAAAGTCTTAATAATGGCACCACAACCTCAGGGGAATTTCACAACGTTATTTAAAAAAATATATATATAAAACAAATAATATGTAAACATATTAAGATAAGATTATTAATCTAAGACAAATTTTAGATAAACCTCTCTTTAAAAAAAAAATTAACCTGGTTGTTTAAAAGAACGTGTTTTAACTTTAAATCCACCGTAATTTGCAGCTCAAGACTCGTGTACAGATAATCTATTTTTTTTTGTGGGAAACAATATTACTCTTTTTTTTTTTTTGGGGGGGGGGTTGAAAAATGTTCTACAAGAAAAAACATACATGATTTTTGTAGACGGAAACTACCTTCATTTTGCTCGTGCCTATACAGGGAAACACCTTTGGGGAGATTTATGCGTTTAAAAATATTTTCTACATGAACAAAAATCCATCTTCGGTGATGGAAACTATACCTTCATTTTGCTTGTGTCTCGCTGAATGCACAGGGACACTTCTCGTCACATAGCGTGAGTCGTCTTGTAATGTTTTCTCCCGTCTTCCTTTCGGTTGTGGTAAGGCGACAAGAGGGTCTTGAGTTCTTCTAACAGTCTTCTCTTGCCGTGGTTTGGGTTGGTATTTCACGTTGCCTCCGCCACTCAAACTGCAAGAAAGTAGATAATAGTAACAATTAGTGATTTTTAAGTTAAAACTATAAGTGCTTTCGAATATTAGTTAATAAACATGTTTACTATGAATTGAATCTGTTAAAAAAGGTAGGACCTGTGTTAAAGTTCAGTGGTCCAGTTTGTAAAAACAAAATCACAAAAAGAATACCATTGGTTGATAACAGAAAGGTCACATAATATTAGTGTGCGTTTTCATAAAGTTAATGATGGCAAGTTCAAATGTCAACCCATAAAAGGGAACACAATTTTATTTAATAGGTATCCTCCCCTGAACCTTATCTCAAAATGCTTGTCATAAACAAGGCCATTCAAACACTACGTCGTAATTTTATATGCTTCAAAGTTCAAAGGTGTTCGATAAATTCTGTGTTTAATGAAAGAATAAAATCAGTACTTCGGTTTTGAAGTTCGGGTTGACAAGATGAAAATATCCAAAGAAGGAACGGGGAAAATTTTTCTTGTTTGGAAAGAGTACATCCGATACTTCTGATAACCAAATAGTGGTGTAGATTGTGTCAGTTCGAAACGATCGTTTTATAGGAATCCTTTAGGCTTTGAAACTTTGCCAGTGGTGTGAAATTAGTACAAATATATTAAGGTTTGCGCTGACTTGGGGCCTAAACACCTGCATACCTATCAGTTATTCTAAGCATGTATTCAAAAACAATAATATGATTTTTTTCTGATTAAAAAATAATCTTGTTCTCTTTCTCTTTATTGTGATCTTGTATACTTTTATTAATTTGAATTTGTCTTACCAACCAAGTGGTTTTAATTTTGAAGTTAACACGATTAAACTTTAAATTCTGATGTAAAAAATGTTTAAGTAATAATATGCCCATCAGGGGCTACTTTCGATTACACTTGGTTTTGTACTTTTTATACTTCCCTTGACGACCTGTCATGGTGGTTTTATCGTCCAAAGTTAAATACTAATTAGTGTGTTAATTGTGGTGAAAGTATTCAACAAAAATCAACTACTAATGAAATTTGGATTTGAAAAGAGGAAACAACATTTTTACTGAACATGGCCAACTCAAAGAACAAGGTAGATCAGATACCAAATATGGCGTACACAAACCACCCAAATATACACCGTTTTAAATTACAAGCGAGTTTCAAATTGCTGCTTGATTGGGAAATAAAATACACAAAAAAAACACATGTTACATCGTGTTAATTAAACAAACCCAGTAGTGTTTACATCAGGGGGAGTATATACAAAACTACAAAATGGCTTCCCAAAACAACTTGACACGTCGCTAAGGTAATGACATCCAATACACCTATTGATGGTTTGCGTTGTTGTCAAGGGGGGCGTATTGTTCGGAATCAAAAGCTATGTTAACCAATTTCAGGAGATTTATTTATAGCATTGCGGAACTAACAAAGGGCTACTGAATAATACACGATTCAACGGCATTTGGAAAACCTACAAGCCTGCTTAGAAAAAAATGTATAATATTCATGATTGGTGAACCGTTTAGGGTGAGCAGTACGGGAGGGAACTTTTTTATTCTTTCGATATTTTGTTAGAATTTTTTCAAGGTAAACATTGGTAACTATAAACAGAGATTTTGTGGAAGTTTTAACAATGCTTTTCGGTGCGCTTGGCAAGTTATGGGACAGTGGGAGTCGTAGGCCTACATGTAATATAAATAATGCACCATGCTCCGGATTTGTTACAAAGAAAGAAACAAAGGGATTGGGAGCGTTTCGCCCTGAACTTTTCCAGTCATCGTTACTTATTAAATTTCTGATAGATCATTAGATCATTAGGTCATTAGGAGCAAAAATTCGAATGAATTCAAAAAGAATTTGACTCACTGTCTTTAAACTAGTTAAATTACACAATGAATGAGTTGTTATAGACTGACAGAGCAATCTGTGTTTTTATGGTGTTGAGTATGTAAACCACAGATGGTGTATATTATAACCCACCACAGACCGTTGGCTTGTAATGGTATAGGGATGAAGGGAAATAGTGTATTTTTATGATAAAAACATGGACCAAAGTATGACAACTAAATAATGACAAATAGTTTTCATGTAAAATATGTCTCATCCCACTTGTCCCATCCCCTCTTGCCCCATTCCATTCGCGCCACTGATCCATTGTATCTGTTCACAGCAACAACAAATTGGTACAACAAAAAGTTGTGTTCATTTTATAAACAACGTTTTAAAAACCACTGTAGTTACCTCCATTTTAATTACATATTGTATCAATTAACAGTCGCTATGTCAATTGAATGAATTAATAAGTGCTCCACAAGATCTCCAACAAGTTAGTCCTAGGACTACGGATGTGTTTCTTGTAACAACAAGTGTAGGCCATATCCATGATTTTGAATGTGCACACATACTGTATGTTTTTTGTAGTTTGATAAATTATGTACAGTAACAACTGAAGCTGGCGCAATTTCGCAAAATAAAAACTGGTTAGATATTTTGCTAGACATTTTGATTGCCCGTGCCGTCGCCGACCGCCGACGGACGGTAGGATCACACCGTACCGCATGACGCTCTGCACACCCCTCCTCCCGCACTCACCTCGGCAAAGAACACCATCCCACTGCCCCAGAAGTAACATCCGATGTGACCATTTAGACTTCAATAAAAATCCCACCCCGTCAGGCATAAGTCTCTCCTTGTCACAACGAAATAGGCTGGAAAGTTTAAGTCCTCCATCGGCTCCATGGGATGAGGGTGGAAATGGGTGCAAACGTACCCCTCATAAAGAAATCACAAAGTGTCACAGTGCCGGTCTATCGCCGAGCGGTACACGGTTAATCCATGGAGGTAGAATTAGCCTCCATGGTTAGTCCAATGCGTGTTATTGATAACAAAATGGATTCTTCACGCATTACGAAATACAGCTTAGGCCTAAGGGCAGCACGTACCGTAGCTCTAACAATTCGGTTGAGGTGCATTGAGCATGCAATGAGGAATGTTTATCGTGCCCTTCTTGCTTGGGTGACGATCTTTTCCAAAAAATGAAAAGAACTCGAACTTTCCCGTTTGGAAACAGATTTGCACCACTATGTAAATGAAGCTGATGCATATTCATTAAGCATATTTAAATGAAGCTAACACTCAACAGCTTGGCAGGCTGTTGTTGTCCCTAGCTACCTGCATAAGCAATCACTAATTGTTATCTCATCCGTGGAATCTTTGATCCGGCTCTATTGCCCGATAACGCCGTTTTAAGTGTTGAGCAATCATGAAACGGATTAGTAAGATCCCTTTGGCATATAAACTGTGTCTGAAATCTCTTTATAACTATCATGGGTGCGTATTATTAATGGATTCATGATGGATCAAAACTGGTTAGTGTGTGCCTATAAACTGTGATTTAATGGCACTGTTTGCAGGCCTATTATATACAAACTTTACTCTAGTTAGAAAAGTTTACTGGTGAGCTGTTGATTGTATAAAACATTAATGTTAGGAATGACCACAAATTTAATGTAAGAAAGGCGCCAGGCATGTCAGGAATATGACACTACACAATTCTATGCAACAATGGTGTTTTCCGTCTTTCATGTCTTGCAACTTTGATGGCCAATGTTGAGCCCAAATTCCACAGGTTATACGGAAAGTTTGATGCAGTAGGCCTTTGTTGGGAATACACCAAGATTGAAAGTTATACCAAACGCTGACCGTTACCAGAGCACTAGAAAAATCATGACACAGGCTCGTGCATGCTTCCAGGCCTCCCTGCTCCATGCTTTTACCGACGGAGGCCGAGGGTTCGGAAACTTGATGTTCCGGGTGCGAAGATGCACATCATGAACCGAGCTCGGGACCATCTGGTGATGTCCCGTATTGCCCTGGCACAACAATAACGAAATGCAAGTGTTTTCTCACAGAAACATGTACAGTTTTCGTTTATCCTTGAGACATTGAAGTCAGATCACTCTTTGAATTTGATAAAGGAAAGGGGATCCTTGGATCCATTAAAAGATGTTTTTGATGGTGAGCGGCCGGGTCATAGTTTGGCGGAGCTAGGTAGATTTTCGGGGCTGTCCCGTTTCGGGCCAACAGGTAATGAGACACTAACTTTTATTTATGGTGATTGATGCCTCAGGGAAGTATTTGGGGGTATTGTGCCTTCAACAATGCGGACACTTTGGGCACTGGACACTATTGGTAAATACTCAAAATAGTTGTTAGCATAAAAACTTACTTGGTAACAAGCAATGGAGAACTTGATAGTACAACACATTGTGAGAAACGGCTCCCTCTGAGGTAACTTAGTTTTTGAGAAAGAGATGGTTTCTCTAAAAAATATTTGAATAGAAATAAAGAGACCTCATGCAGCTGAGATCTCGAATTCAACCATCTGAAGGCACACAATTTGTGCGACAAGGATGCTTTTTTTTCCATTATTGTCTCGCAAGGTCGACGACCAATATACGTCCCCTCATGGAGTACTGTTGCCATATTTGGGCTGGAGCTTCTGCCTGCCTTTAATCTTTACTGGATCGAGTGCAGAAGCGTATTATAAACCTGGTAGGAGAAGAATTAGGATCTACACTACAACCCCTTTCTCACCGAAGGTCTGTAGCCAGCCTCTGCCTGTTTTACAGATATTTCCATGGTCAATGTTCCACCAGTCTATCCAACCTTGTTCCTCCTGTCAGGGTGTTTGAGCGCGGACCAGGCTTTCTGCTTTTTCTCATCCTTATACGGTGGCTGTGCCGAGATGTAGAACAAAGAGCTACTCCAGTAGCTTTTTCCCTCGTACTGCATCTCTTTGGAACTCCTTGCCTGGTGCATGTTTCCCTTCAACCTATGATCTTCCATCTTTTAAGAGGAATGCCAATTCCTACCTTCAGCTCCACTGAGTTTCTGCATGTCTATGTTTTCTTCCTTGTATCCCTTAACCTAGAGTGGCTTTTAGCCATGTTTTGGGCGACTTGCATAAAAAAAAAAAACATCAAAAAAAGTTCAAATTTTCACAGGTTTGTTATTTTGTGCATATGTTGAGATACACCAAGTGAGAACATGGTCTTTGTTGACACTTTACCAAAGGCGTCCATGCCTTTAATGGTATGGAATTTGGCACTCAGTCAGAAATATGCAGCGAAAGAGATATCTGGCAGTAGGGCCATCTCAGATTTATCATTTGAAAAAAATAAATACAGAGGGTAACGAACTGTGACCTAAAGTCTATATAATTCATGGAGTATGGACATTTCTATACCTCCACGATGAGTTAAATTGAGGATTTTTACGGAGTCCTATCATAAATTACATCACAGGGGAAACTGGGTAAAATAAATGTTTAATGATTATTTTGTCCCTTAAAAACTTGAGGAAAACTAGAGCGGGATTTGAACCAACGATCTCCGGATTAACGGAGCATACCAAAATCTAGCCCTATTACATTGTGTATATGGCGGTCTCTGTATTTTGTCACATCTTTGTTCGGGCGCCAGTCAGAAGCCATACAACCGCTATACTGACGTGTAGCCAGGGATACTAAGGCCATGTCCGAAACGACGACTTCGGCTACAGCTACGGCTAGATCGCGCGCGTCTGCTATTCTTCAACACTGGTAGACGCGCTGATCTAGACGTAGCTGTAGCCGAAGTCACCGTTTCGGACACGGCCTAAGTTAAAGGAACACGTTGCCTTGGTTCGGTCGAGTTGGTCTTTGAAAAGCGTTTGTAACCGTTTGTTATAAAATGCATATGGTTAGAAAGATGTTTTAAAAGTAGAATATAATGATCCACGCACATTTGCCTCGAAATTGCACGGTTTTCCTTTTACTTTGCGAACTAACACGGTCGGCCATTTGTGGGAGTCAAAAGATTGACTCCCATAAATGGCCGACCGTGTTTGTCGAGGAGGTAAAAGGAAAACCTCGTCGACATACCAAACGCTGACCATTACCAGAGCACTAGAAAAATCATGACACAGGCTCGTGCATGCTTCCAGACCTCCCTGCTCCATGCTTTTACCGACGGAGGCCGAGGGTTCGGAAACTTGATGTTCCGGGTGCGAAGATGCACATCATGAACCGAGCTCGGGACCATCTGGTGATGTCCCGTATTGCCCTGGCACAACAATAACGAAATGCAAGTGTTTTCTCACAGAAACATGTACAGTTTTCGTTTATCCTTGAGACATTGAAGTCAGATCACTCTTTGAATTTGATAAAGGAAAGGGGATCCTTGGATCCATTAAAAGATGTTTTTGATGGTGAGCGGCCGGGTCATAGTTTGGCGGAGCTAGGTAGATTTTCGGGGCTGTCCCGTTTCGGGCCAACAGGTAATGAGACACTAACTTTTGTTTATGGTGATTGATGCCTCAGGGAAGTATTTGGGGGTATTGTGCCTTCAACAATGCGGACACTTTGGGCACTGGTCACTATTGATAAATACTCAAAATAGTTGTTAGCATAAAAACTTACTTGGTAACAAGCAATGGAGAACTTGATAGTACAACACATTGTGAGAAACGGCTCCCTCTGAGGTAACTTAGTTTTTGAGAAAGAGATGGTTTCTCTAAAAAATATTTGAATAGAAATAAAGAGACCTCATGCAGCTGAGATCTCGAATTCAACCATCTGAAGGCACACAATTTGTGCGACAAGGATGCTTTTTTTTCCATTATTGTCTCGCAAGGTCGACGACCAATATACGTCCCCTCATGGAGTACTGTTGCCATATTTGGGCTGGAGCTTCTGCCTGCCTTTAATCTTTACTGGATCGAGTGCAGAAGCGTATTATAAACCTGGTAGGAGAAGAATTAGGATCTACACTACAACCCCTTTCTCACCGAAGGTCTGTAGCCAGCCTCTGCCTGTTTTACAGATATTTCCATGGTCAATGTTCCACCAGTCTATCCAACCTTGTTCCTCCTGTCAGGGTGTTTGAGCGCGGACCAGGCTTTCTGCTTTTTCTCGTCCTTCCCGGTGGCTGTGCCGAGATGTAGAACAAAGAGCTACTCCAGTAGCTTTTTCCCTCGTACTGCATCTCTTTGGAACTCCTTGCCTGGTGCATGTTTCCCTTCAACCTATGATCTTCCATCTTTTAAGAGGAATGTCAATTCCTACCTTCAGCTCCACTGAGTTTCTGCATGTCTATGTTTTCTTCCTTGTATCCCTTAACCAAGAGTGGCTTTTAGCCTTGTTTTGGGCGACTTGCATAAAAAAAAAACATAAAAAAAAGTTCAAATTTTCACAGGTTTGTTATTTTGTGCATATGTTGAGATACACCAAGTGAGAACATGGTCTTTGTTGACACTTTACCAAAGGCGTCCATGCCTTTAATGGTATGGAATTTGGCACTCAGTCAGAAATATGCAGCGAAAGATATATCTGGCTGTAGGGCCATCTCAGATTTATCATTTGAAAAAAATAAATACAGAGGGTAACGAACTGTGACCTAAAGTCTATAAAATTCATGGAGTATGGACATTTCTATACCTCCACGATGAGTTAAATTGAGGATTTTTACGGAGTCCTATCAGAAATTACATCACAGGGGAAACTGGGTAAATGTTTAATGATTATTTTGTCCCTTAAAAACTTGAGGAAAACTAGAGCGGGATTTGAACCAACGATCTCCGGATTAACGGAGCATACCAAAATCTAGCCCTATTATATGGCGGTCTCTGTATTTTGTCACATCTTTGTTCGGGCGCCAGTCAGAAGCCATACAACCGCTATACTGACGTGTAGCCAGGGATACTAAGGCCGTGTCCGAAACGACGACTTCGGCTACAGCTACGGCTAGATCGCGCGCGTCTGCTATTCTTCAACACCGGTAGACGCGCTGATCTAGACGTAGCTGTAGCCGAAGTCGCCGTTTCGGACACGGCCTAAGTTAAAGGAACACGTTGCCTTGGTTCGGTCGAGTTGGTCTTTGAAAAGCGTTTGTAACCGTTTGTTATAAAATACATATGGTTAGAAAGATGTTTTAAAAGTAGAATATAATGATCCACGCACATTTGCCTCGAAATTGCACGGTTTTCCTTTTACTTTGCGAACTAACACGGTCGGCCATTTGTGGGAGTCAAACGATTGACTCCCATAAATGGCCGACCGTGTTTGTCGACGAGGTAAAAGGAAAACCTCGTCGACATATACCAAACGCTGACCATTACCAGAGCACTAGAAAAATCATGACACAGGCTCGTGCATGCTTCCAGACCTCCCTGCTCCATGCTTTTACCGACGGAGGCCGAGGGTTCGGAAACTTGATGTTCCGGGTGCGAAGATGCACATCATGAACCGAGCTCGGGACCATCTGGTGATGTCCCGTATTGCCCTGGCACAACAATAACGAAATGCAAGTGTTTTCTCACAGAAACATGTACAGTTTTCGTTTATCCTTGAGACATTGAAGTCAGATCACTCTTTGAATTTGATAAAGGAAAGGGGATCCTTGGATCCATTAAAAGATGTTTTTGATGGTGAGCGGCCGGGTCATAGTTTGGCGGAGCTAGGTAGATTTTCGGGGCTGTCCCGTTTCGGGCCAACAGGTAATGAGACACTAACTTTTGTTTATGGTGATTGATGCCTCAGGGAAGTAATTGGGGGTATTGTGCCTTCAACAATGCGGACACTTTGGGCACTGGACACTATTGGTAAATACTCAAAATAGTTGTTAGCATAAAAACTTACTTGGTAACAAGCAATGGAGAGCTGTTGATAGTACAACACATTGTGAGAAACGGCTCCCTCTGAGGTAACTTAGTTTTTGAGAAAGAGATGGTTTCTCTAAAAAATATTTGAATTGAAATAAAGAGACCTCATGCAGCTGAGATCTCGAATTCAACCATCTGAAGGCACACAATTTGTGCGACAAGGATGCTTTTTCTTCCATTATTGTCTCGCAAGGTCGACGACCAATATACGTCCCCTCATGGAGTACTGTTGCCATATTTGGGCTGGAGCTTCTGCCTGCCTTTAATCTTTACTGGATCGAGTGCAGAAGCGTATTATAAACCTGGTTGGAGAAGAGTTAGGATCTACACTACAACCCCTTTCTCACCGAAGGTCTGTAGCCAGCCTCTGCCTGTTTTACAGATATTTCCATGGTCAATGTTCCACCAGTCTATCCAACCTTGTTCCTCCTGTCAGGGTGTTTGAGCGCGGACCAGGCTTTCTGCTTTTTCTCATCCTTATACGGTAGCTGTGCCGAGATGTAGAACAAAGAGCTACTCCAGTAGCATTTTCCCTCGTACTGCATCTCTTTGGAACTCCTTGCCTGGTGCATGTTTCCCTTCAACCTATGATCTTCCATCTTTTAAGAGGAATGTCAATTCCTACCTTCAGCTCCACTGAGTTTCTGCATGTCTATGTTTTCTTCCTTGTATCCCTTAACCTAGAGTGGCTTTTAGCCTTGTTTTGGGCGACTTGCATAAAAAAAAAACATCAAAAAAAGTTCAAATTTTCACAGGTTTGTTATTTTGTGCATATGTTGAGATACACCAAGTGAGAACATGGTCTTTGTTGACACTTTACCAAAGGCGTCCATGCCTTTAATGGTATGGAATTTGGCACTCAGTCAGAAATATGCAGCGAAAGAGATATCTGGCTGTAGGGCCATCTCAGATTTATCATTTGAAAAAAATAAATACAGAGGGTAACGAACTGTGACCTAAAGTCTATATAATTCATGGAGTATGGACATTTCTATACCTCCACGATGAGTTAAATTGAGGATTTTTACGGAGTCCTATCAGAAATTACATCACAGGGGAAACTGGGTAAATGTTTAATGATTATTTTGTCCCTTAAAAACTTGAGGAAAACTAGAGCGGGATTTGAACCAACGATCTCCGGATTAACGGAGCATACCAAAATCTAGCCCTATTATATGGCGGTCTCTGTATTTTGTCACATCTTTGTTCGGGCGCCAGTCAGAAGCCATACAACCGCTATACTGACGTGTAGCCAGGGATACTAAGTTAAAGGAACACGTTGCCTTGGTTCGGTCGAGTTGGTCTTTGAAAAGCGTTTGTAACCGTTTGTTATAAAATGCATATGGTTAGAAAGATGTTTTAAAAGTAGAATATAATGATCCACGCACATTTGCCTCGAAATTGCACGGTTTTCCTTTTACTTTGCGAACTAACACGGTCGGCCATTTGTGGGAGTCAAAAGATTGACTCCCATAAATGGCCGACCGTGTTTGTCGACGAGGTAAAAGGAAAACCACGCAATTTCGAGTGATTCTTGTGTGGATCATTATATTCTACTATTAAAATATCTTTCTAATACTATGCATTTTATAACAAATGAATGCAAACGCTTTTCAAAGACCAACTCGACCGAACCAAGGCAACGTGTTCCTATAATGAAACCATGGAGGTAGAATGAAACAACATTGGGAAGCGGCAGTCAGCCCTGCAACATAACTTCTGAAACCGTATTTTGGTACAGGCTGCATGGTCACGCTTGTGACAACTTGGTGTCTAACGCAGTTCAAGTTATGGGAATTATTTTAATTTCAAACAAATAATTATTTAAAAAGGTCATCACAAAAATAGTGTTCCATCGATGAACCAGTGTGATAGAAACATAATGCCAACGAAATTAGTGCAATTATGAAACAAAATTGGAGGATGCAAAAACAAATTTAAAATTCAAACCTTTAAACTAATTTTTTTTTTTTAATCCCATATCATTATTTGTTTGTTTCGATTCTGGAATATCCGCTCCACCTTACCAAAACTGTTCGTAAGACGTTCTCGTGCAACTTCCGTCCACCGTGCTCGACACCGGCGCGCTCCGGGGGTGAACGGTGACGACCGCCGCCGGGAAATCGAAGAAAGCACCGGCGGCATAACCGGATGGGAGATGGTGGTTGGAATGAACCTTCCCCTCCTCCCGGTCAATCTGTCTCTGTTCGCGGTAAACATCCTCCCCGGGAAAACCGTATGGGTGGCCCCGTTGGCTTCGGCGGTCGAGTTTGGCCGACAGCGGTGGGGAGCTCGGCTGGTAGTTAAGGATCCCCATGGTGAACAGGGATCGAATGTTACACTGGCCCTAGGCCAGTATTTTCAGTGTCAGGCCAGTAAACTCAAGACAAGACGAGTCCGGTGGTCTTAGTTTTTTCTTTTCAATTCAACATTTTTGTTAAGGTTCAAATTTTGAACTTGAGTCTCACAAAAATGTCCTTCAATCCTGCTGAGTATCACCCATACAACCGAAGAAAATAAACCTTTATACTTTAGTGTTTTCTCAATACAAACAGCTCAGATGATAAAACGGTGTTCTCATTATGATTCTGGTTTGTAAATAAAATCCCGGTCCAGTAGAGATCCTGAGCTACAAGTCCTGCAGTCTTGTAGATTATTCGCCCCCCAAAAATCGAGCACTGTTGAATTAAAGTACGCCGATAACAAGTTCAACATCACAATTGCTTGCACCCATATACTGCACAATAAGCTATAAACTGCCGATTCGTAAGTGCATAGCAAACCTATGTATACTGGAAAGGTTGGTGGTATGTACACATCCAATACGGCAATAGCTAACCAGTGATTACATGCTACCATGCCAACATGTTGTCTAGACCCCAGGTTATTAAAGCTATGCGGTAGTGTAAAGTATTTAGTGTAGGATTACCTTGGTGATTAGTGGCGGTTTAATGGCCACGTAATAAATAAATGTTGGTGTATGTCATGGTTGAAAAGAGTTTATTGTCCGTACCAGTTTTGATTTAAATGTTAAGAAGTGGTCAAGTACAGCGCAGGTCAGGTAATTGCAGACAGAATAATATAATGTGACAATATTATTAGTTGTTGAAAACTGCTTACCAACTGTAAGCACCAACCAAAAGGACCCATGCTATAGAGAAATGTACACAAACAATGAATGGCCTAATACTTGAACCATGGAGGTAGAACTATAGAATTAGACAACCCTAACAGAGTATTTCTGGAAGGCTAAATGACAATTAACATTTCTGTTTCTAGGTGTCAACTCTGCTATGGTAGAAACGTCAGAAACATTTAAAAACAATTAGCACTTTAATGTCCAGATATTAAGTAAATATATGCATAAGCGTTCGTTGTAGCAACAAGCACTTCATCAGATAATGAGTGTTAAACGCAGTCACACGGAAGCGAACAGGTGTGTTGTTCAGTTGAATGGTTTATTGTTTATTTTATCCAAAACAATTTTGGTCCAAATTGAAATTATATCCAAATTAATGACCCATACGCTTGTTTATGACGAAAAGCTTTATTTTGGATAACCTTTTTGTATTCATTTTATTTCAGAAATATCCAGCTGCGATTCTGTGTTTTTCTTTCATTAGTTTGAGCATAGAGTAAGGACATAGAGTAAGTCTCTGTCCTTACTCTATGGTTTGAGTGGGTATAGATAAGGCCTATATACATCCTGAGCCGAACCAATCAAAAACACAAATTGTACACCCAGGATTGTACCTTTTTGATGTTGTACTTTTTTTCACGGCAAATTACCCCCGCCCCTGAGTTGGACACCCAAGCGCGACCAAGAAAAAGAGCCGGGATTTAGGGCTTTAGGCGGTAAACGATGTGGAGAGTAAATATCTCATTCAAGTAACAAGGGTTTTAAAAATGTCAATGTTGTTTGTATTTCTTAATTTTGTGGCGAAGCTGTGACAACGTTAAGCGGATTTTCCACCAAAAAAAGCTAATTCTAAAATCAACTTTACACAATTGCGGCATCAGATTTGTTCTTTACAAGCTAAAGCGACATTTTTGTTTTGTTTGTTTGTTTGGGGCTTGTTATTTTTGGGAGAGGGTGGGGCCTGGGGGGGGGGCTTGTTATAAATCGTTTGGCGTAAGTTCAAAAGTCTCCAACGAGCATATAATATGATGATATAGAAAGTCTAACCATGGAGGAAAAATTAATAATTTTTCCTCCATGGTCTTAACGTATGTTGCACTATTTTACAGACAAAAACACAAAAGTACATTTAAGTTACTATGAAGTAACAATGACTGAAATTAAATCCCATTGAAATAGTTTTGCCATGTGTTATTATTTTTATTTTAGAGAAAAACACAATTTTGTATGATTTTGAATGAAGCGATGGTTGATCGTCCATCGTTGTCTGAACGTGTGTGAATACATCAAAATGGCTGACAATCGTCAACATTCTCTCTCATTTTCCCTCAGTAGTCACAGACTGACACAATGTAAACGGGTCGTTGGAACGATATTTCTTACTAAATTCTACCACAACAATCCACATTTCTTGAAAAACACAACAATTACAAACGATGTAATTACCCTTTATTAGGATAAGTTGATATCAAATAATGGATAGGAATTTGGAAGCACATCAGTAGGAAACTGGAGGGAGATGACATAATAATGGTTCACTTAAAGTAATATTTTTACAAAATGGTTGATTTTAAGAACGAAGTGAAAATTTAGAATATGTTTGATCGATGGTTCTATTCACTGCAGAACAAACATTATCCTGCAAAACCAATTAGTTACACCTTTCATGCAAACAACATCATTTTGTTTTAGTCCAACACTTGTGGGCGGTTATTCCGTGTAAACTGAGCTGATTACACACAAAACGACATGCCTCCATACTCGGTTTCATTGCTGTGTGTTTACAACCGGACTTGCTGTTGACAAACCGAACACTCGAAAAGTCCAGCACATAAGAAAAAATACCAAAATCGAAACAAATCTGCCTGAGTTATTTAGTTTCAGATTCGTATATCACTAATGCAGAGGTCACTATTTACAATACTCAAACAGACCAAAATAACTGTTGGGAAATTGGGCCTGAAATTGGGCTCAATGCAGGTGCGTGCCCCCAGCCTAAAATAGTTAAAAAAAGTTCTATTCTAGACAGATTTGAGAGGCCAATAAAAGGCTAAAGGGGTACTGTAAACAAACAAATGCTGAATGGTTAGAGGGTTTTTGGTTGACATTTACGCACGGAAATAAATGGTCCTGCCTGCAGAGAGGTGTACACAGCCCAGGGACATTAAAATTTTCAAGATTGATGTTTGGACGTTTGGCAAATTACACTTGTCTGGGTTTGTATTTGAAGGGAAACTAACTCAACGGGCCCTGGGACTCCCCAAAATAAATTGAGCAAAAGATACAAGTTCAAGAGTCAATTATTAATTTCCACTTCCTGTAAAAACCTGTGAAACTTATAACTGTTTTTGGACTTAGCAGTGTGCACCGTACGCTACAGGAGTTTATAATACTAAAATAGTGGGGTGCAAACATACAGTGTTGTTGGAGACTGTTGCCATGGCGAAGTGAGACGCAAACTGCGTGGGAAATCCACATTGATGTGGTCTATTGAAAAACCCGTGTTTGCCCAGATGTTGTTGGCATTGTCCTCCTCTCGAGTTTAGAGTACAAATTATTAAACAGCAGGATGATTCTGTGAGGATATATTATTATTTTGTCTTCTTTTTAGATTGTGTAGTAGCTGTATTTTTTTCTGTAATTCGACCCTTGGTCGCCGGGAAAATTCGTTTTTAAAGGCAGTGACACTATTGGTAATGACTCAAAATAATTACATGTATAGCATAAAAACTTACTTGGTAACGAGCAATGGAGAGCTGCTGATAGTATAAAACATTGTGAGAAACAGCTCCCTCTGAAGTTTATATGTAGTTTTCGAGAAAGAAATAATTTTCCACGAATTTGATTTCGAGACCTCAGATTTGGAATTTGAGGTCTCGAAATCAAGCATCTGAAAGGACGCAACTTCGTGTGACCATGGTGCGACAAAGGTGTTTTTTTTTTCCTTTCATTAATATCTCGCAACTTCAACGACCGATTGAGCTCAAATTTGCACAGGTTTGTTATTTTATGCATGTTGAGACCTGTGAACACTAGTCTTTTACAATTACCAATATATAGTGTCCTTTTTTGTCTTTAAATGATGATGATGAAACTTACTAATGCAGGGCAACTTGACCAAGCAGTGTCCGTGCATCTATTTACTCATTTCGTTCTATACTCATTGTTGCTCTTTAGCATGTATATATTTGTCAAATATTTCTGCCGAAAAAATTGATTTGTTTATTTGAGCTGGAAAGACAAAAGCGTGTTTCTGACAACGGTCATGGTCTTGCATGTATATTCTTTGAACACACTTGACCCTAAACTATCGCCTCTAACTCCCAAAGGTCCACACTTCAACTCTTAAAAAAAAAAAAAAATGATTTACAAAAGTTATATTAATACAAGGAATTCACTCAGGAATGTTGATTTGACCACAACTAACAGGGGACACGTTTCAAAATAAAAATGTGCCGGGCACATTTTACGTTTACGTAATTAATAGACCTTCTCGCAGAGAAAAGGGCAAAATAAGTTATGACCCAAGCCGAGGCTTTTTGCCAACGAAGTATTTTCCCAATGGAGGCAGGGGCATGGCACGAAGTTACACAATCAACAACACTTTATCAATATTACTCAATCTCAACATACAAAGCAAGATTGTTATTTGATGGTAAATGACGCATTCAAGAAACAGACCAAAGCAACAGAATTTTGTTTCGGTTTTTCTCTAGATATATTTATTAAAACGCTCTTGTTTCGTTTTCCCCGCGTAGTTTATATGGACACGCTTAAGTGTAGGGCGAACCAATCAATGTACGTTCTCGTCATAATTCCCCAATTTTTGTCCCGCGCTTTCCATACATTGTTATTCACCCGAGGGCTTAAATTGACCCGCAAGCAATAGGCCTATACCTTTAACGTGGTGCGGCCATCTTGATTTTCCGAGGATGGAAGGAGAAACAGTCTGGTTCCTTTTTGTAAAATGAATATTAGCATACATTGCTGTTACTGGGTCCAAGAAACATGACCAATAATAGCAGCATTATAATGGTCTATACAGTTGAGGGTGCACATGGGCTGCAAGTCAATTGTTTGAGCAACCCATTATTTATGCACAAGTTCGAGACCAAATCATCAAAGGTTATAAAGGAAATAGCTTGGCCAAATTCTTACGGGAAAACCCAAAGAGAACGTACCTTTAATAATTGCAGGGCAAAACCATGTCAGGGTTGGAAACAACATTTGAACGACCTTCGCGTAGAATGTTTGATTTCCGCCCCGTGCTTTTTATTCAAATTAACAATTGAATGTGGAAATTGTTTCCAAACATTTTTCCTTCGATGGCAAAAGCATGTTCAAACAAAGTCCAATGTCATCGTGAAATAAATCAACAATTCCATCCACTCAGATATTATAAGTAGGCCCTATACTTCTGTGAACATTTTGATGTCAGTTGCCCCTGGTTGATGAGTTGATATTTATTTTATAGAAAGAGGTTGCATCTTCCAAGGTTTGTAGTGGGGTTGATCCCTCTGTCTTTACGACAGTATACATGACTGTGGGCTGCCGTCAATGGGCTGATATCTCGGGAACATAAACCCAGAGGTAGCAGGTTCAAAACCTATTCTAGTCATTTTTTCTTTGTTCGCCCCAAACTAGTTTATTTTACTGATTAGGCTACCAGTGACAACTTCGTGATGTTAATTATCTTGAACAAATTTAATTAGTGTTAGTACTTAATGTTCACTTTTATATAACGACTTTTCAACTTTGGTTGAGTTCATTTAATTTTAAGATTTTTATTTTGTACTGACTGAACGTAAACTGTTCAGTTCCTTTATTTGCTTGGTGTCTCTTATTAAAAAAGTACAAAAACTATAGATTATATTGCTGTAGCTATGGGCACCGGGGGCACCCCTGAAGGGGCAAGTCAGTCTCTTCTATTCCTCCACGAATATACTGCCCCTCCCTGACGCCTCTCCAAACTTGTTGATCCCTACGCACTCGTACTCCCCCGCGTCGTCAACCTCCAACCTCGTGATCTGCAGCCAACCCGTCACCTCGTACTCTTCCGGTCCGCCCCTGGTCTGCACGGTGTACCTATCCCCGCTACCCTGGGGGATGTACTCACCAGGGTGGCCGTCGGGTCCTATTTTACGCCACTCGACCCTGGGGACGGGGTTGCCTAAGATCTCGCACTGGAGGTAGACGTTGCCCACGGTTGAATTGGTGACGTCATCGGGTTCGGTGGCCACCACGGGAGCTAAACAGAGAGGAAAATGATAATTCATTCATATATTAACGAAAGTCTGAGAATATTACTGCCCTACTCAAAGATCCCCAAATAAGATATCATAAAGAAACCCCAAGAAATAAAGATAATAATATATCCCAGATAGATACCCCAAGAAGGTATCATTGCGATACCCACACAGAAATTATCATGGAGATGACATCAAGAAGGTATCAATCCATTGGGATATACCACAAAGAATGTATCACTGTGATTTCCCGAAGAAGGTGTCATGGAGATACCCCCAAGATGGTGATACTCCCGAGAAGGTATCATGGAGATGGACGAAACCCCCCCCCCCCCCCCACACCACATTTCCTGATATGTATATAGTTCCTGCAAGGGCAGGTTTGCATTGCTAAAGTTTACCCTCAACGACAAACGGAAAATAATCTACTAATGTAATACTAGAACACTTTCATTGATGGGCATGAAAAGGCAATGACTGCATTCCTTAAATTTGCCCCTTTTTATTCTAATCGTGTCCACACATAGATGTCGTGCTTCAGCCAGAACTGAACACATCTCCTAGCAATATCATTGTTCTCTGCAAGGCCCCTGTGAAGTATCAAATCTTGACCAAAATTTTGATCCGACCCAATGCCACTGTTGAGAAAACTGACCTTACTGGATCAGCAAAAAGTTATTCCCGTCTTGTTCAGATCACCTTGAACTCACGGGAAAGCTGCCACAAACAATTATGCTTACATGCAGTAATTACTCTGCATAGTTTGGTGAAACTTTAGCAACATGTGCTTTTCACACTGCGGTACAAAGCTTGATACCAAAATTGACCCTGGTTTGATATCGATATTTTATTGATGTCTCGGATTCTATACCGTGAATAACGGGGCCAGTCAGTCGACGGGTGGGAGGTCCACTTGTACATATTTCACCCGGTGAGATTCATTACTCATTCTTGATGATCCTGAGTACTAGGCCTACCCAATATGTTCCCCATACTGGAACTCGTGAGCATGAGACAGTGGTTTTTGTTTTTCTGTACTTTGGAAAAAATTCCTGGCGCAAAAATTTTGGCCCGGAATTCATATACAAGGCGTCGTCGATTCAAGGACTTCTTCCAAGTGTTTTAATTGTTGATTTATAGGTAGTTTGACTTCGACTCGAGAATTAAAGGCACTGGACACGTTTGGTGTTATTGTCAAAGACCAGTATTCTCACTCGGTGTATCCCAACATAATGTTTAATATAACCATGCTTGAGGAAGGAAATCCCTTCCTCCATGATGAACTAAATCTTTGAAAATTTTGACTAAAAAAATTGGTAATCGAAGTTGCAAGAGAATAATGAAACAAAAAACAACCTTGTTGCACAAATTTCTGTGCTTTAAGATGCCTGATAAATAAAAGGCTTCCGGTCTGAAGTCTTTAAGTATTTACATATTTCTTTATAAAGGAGCCGTTTCTCTCATTTGCTTTTTACAAAATAAGTTTCTATGCTAAGAATTATTTTGTGTAGTTACCAACAGTGTCCTGCAGTGCCTTTAACATAATGGCATACGCCGAACATTCCAAAGGATTGGAAAGCCATAAGCCCCTCTGCCTGGCAACACTCCCAGCTGTCATGATTAATTATTACTGAATGCGGATTGTTGTCGTCAATTTCCACTTGTTTGTCGTGAAATTACATTTTAATAGCGGATGCCCAATACGTCCATAGAACCCTGATAAAACCTTGTTCTGTATTAAAATTTAGTTGGGGAGGGAGTTACAATTTTAAGAAAGAATGAGTTCACATCGTTTTTGTGTGTAGAATTCCAATCTTGAAACTCTTGAGAGATACTTTTTTGTTGTCTTTTGTTGTTGTTTTTCAATTCATTGTCTTTTATTATTGATGGTGTTTGTTGTCTTTAGTCATCCTTATTTGTCGTTTATAATTGCTTTAAGTTTTTTGTTCTGTCTGTTGTTGCGGCGTTGTCTTTTGTTGTGGATGTTTTTGTTTTGCTGGTGTTGTCTTTGACACTGATATCTTTGTTGTTGTTGTTTGTGTAAGTTTGTTGTATCTGTTGTTGTTTTCTTTTGTTGTCGTTGTTTGTTTTTGTTATTTGTTTTCTTACATTTATATGTAATGGGCAAACAAAAAAAATAACTAACCTCCTTTGCATCTCCCGTGTCTCTCCTTGATAACACCACTTCCAGACTCAAAAGCTATCTTCTCCAGCAAGCACGCCGTTTCATAGGTAACTCCATCCGACCCGCAAGCCAGCTTCTTGTTCACACAGAAGCAAACCGTCTCGGGGTCCGCCCCGGGGTGGACGTCATAGTTGGCGCGGCACTCCATCCCCCGTCCGCAAAGTCCGAAGTTGTGTTTCTTGTCGGTGAGTTCCTTGGCGGTGAGATTGGCCTGGTCGCAGAACTCGTACTCCCCGTTGCCGCAACGGTTGCAGCACTGGCACGGCTCCCTGGTGTCCGGGACCAGCCCGTGAGGACATTTATCTTTGGTGATGAGGGGCTCACATACGACACCCTCGCAGCTACACTCCTCTTTATTAACCCCGACAGATGCCTTGTCGTCAAACTTCAAACTTTCGTTAGCATCTTGGGCGAAAGAAGTGTCTTGAAGCAACACAAGCAAGACACAAACCGATACACACCATATTACGTATCCCATTGTGTACAGCTATTATAGAAACTGGTGCGAAAATAGTCGATGGAGAAAGATACTGATGAACTTTTTTATCAGTCCGGTGTATGAGATGGACTTACTTCCCAGCGAGGTTCATCTATATACAGAAAGTTGGTAAACGCCCCGTTGCACGAACAACAGTTGAAGTCAAAACCTTTCTATTGAACCAAATAATTCAAGAGTCACCGTTTTGAGTTTGAACTTCTCAAGTTCAACATCAAGGCGTTAGTTATCAAGGAGGCCTCTACACCCAGCAGTGAACCGACTATGCCCTCCGTCCTTTTAAACAGAGTACAAGAATGCCAACAGATGAAATACTAAACCCACGAAAGATGGTTTTTACGCACCACAGGGGTCCCGGCTGACTGGCCTATCATAACCAACCATCTATATTGGTCTAATCAACATTAATAATAACCACTGGTTCACATCAGCGAGAAACAATGTCCCGTGTCCCGTCACACAGCAGTGTGTGGTTCCGACCGCGAGGAACCAGATTTCAGATGCTGTGCGAGCGGCAACGATATTTCGATGACTTATCAATAATTTCGTAAGTGGTGAAGGTGTTTCATGCACTCCTAGATACAAAATAAAATCAGCACAACTTTTCAGAGCTGGTCTCGCCATTGTCCAAAAGTTACAGGTGACGGAAGTCGATTTAAGTGTGGCAAAATCCACTGGCAATGTTAAATGCCTTTCTGGTTTTCGTCAACGGTCTAAGGCTAATAAATCTTTGGTGGATTTTTTTGTTGTCACCTGTTCCATCGATGTGTTCTTGTGAGAGTTTATGAACTGTTATGGGTTTCTTTTTATTTCAGTTATTTGTTCAGTACACTTCAGGCAAATTTGATTTTATTCTGCTAAGACCGATTCTTTTTGTAAGGTTCCTTTTCACTCTGTGGACATCTCTTCAACATTGTAAATGACACAATGTATGGACGTGGGTAAGTCCACATAGTGTTCCAAGTCCCTACATATAAATGTGGACCTCAGGCCTTTGTTCTCAAGTCCACACTTCGTAACACTCGGTGTGCACTTTATGCTACACATGCACCTAAACCCATAGAGAAAGGATCTAATCTAATTCTACCTCCATGACCCAACCACACCTCTCTTGCTTTGTGTACGGCACTGTGAGGGGGGCACACATCCGTCCCGCTGGTAAGGTACCCTGCATACAACAGTAACAGTGACACTTACCATTCTAACTCTATGAAAAGGAACCAGACTATCTTTCAAGTTTCTCCCAGCCTCGGTTCGGTATCATTGGGTTGAACAGAAGAAAAGCAAGATGGCAGCACCACGATAAAGGTTAATACAGCCCGCCTTTGGTAAAACTGTACCCAAACCCTTCAGTCAATCTGCTGTCTTGGCCATTTCGATATCCAATTTCGTAAATATTCTTTGTTTTGATCGATAAAATAACGAACCGATTGTCTTCATATAGTATTGTACATGTTTTTTCACTTTTATTTCTTCTGATTCACAGATTAAGCCCAACATTTCACAGGTTTGTCATTTCATATGATGGTTGCTAACACAAAACAATGAACACTGGCCATGAGTATTTTTGTCGGCTCTAGCTACAAATCCTGTTCATAGATTAAGGGTTGCAATAGTCATCACATCATAAAAACTGAATTGCAACTGTACTCAACATGTTTAACCATATAAAATGTTTAATATTGTACATTTAAAAAAACAAAACTAATTGTTATTTGGAAGTTTGGAGAAACTTCACAATTACACAACCTCTGCGGTGACTCTGACATGTTTCGCCACAGACTTCGCCTGCGGGGTCGATCCAGTACAGGTCGATCCTGCAGAGGTCGTTCCAAACCCCTCGACTCGAAACCAAGGAGAGAGTGCGAGAAAAAAACAAAATAATAGTCATCAATCGAAAAACCTCAGAAACAGACTTGACTTTCGACTATACACAGATCAATGTCAACAACGTTTATGCAGTTTAAAGGCACTGGACACCTAAATATTGTCAAAGACGTATTTTTCCACCTGGTGTATCCAATCAAATGCATAAAATAACAAATCTGTGATAATTTTGCCTGAATTGCTCGTCGAAGTTGCAAGGGAATAATGAAAGAAACACCCTAGTTGAGCAACAATGTGTGTGCTTTCAGATGCCTAATAAAAGGCTTCAGGCCTGAAGTCTTTTAGCATTTTAGTGAGAACCTCTTTCTCAAAAACTAGAGGGAGCCGTTTCTCACAAGGTTTTATACATGTACTATCAACACCTCTCCATTGTTCGTTACCGAGTAAGTTATTCATGCTAACAATTATTTTAAGTAGGATTTGAAACTTTGCATGGTGGAAATAAGATATAGAAGAGTTTGCGGTAACACCATGTAATGACTATCTCTAAATGAGTTGGGGTGGTTATGGACAATTATTTTGAGTGATTACCAATAGTGTCCAGTATCTTTAAATAATACAAACATTTTTGTAGGGATTGTGGGCTCCACGTGACAATTGACGCTAGCGAAACATTCCTCAACCTCGATGAAATTTACGACCTTGGTTGGCAGGATTGAGAACTTGATTCTACCTCCATGGACCTATTAAAGCAAACATTGGAGTGGTCTTTTGATTGCCCTAAAACATAAACATCAAAAGTTTCACATTTCAAATCACAAATACGAGCCAAACAATATTTTCCGTGACACATTTTGTAGTTTTTGAGAAATGAGTAACAAAATCTCTCTGAAGCAATTTTCGTCTCAGTGAAACAAACATTATTTTGTATGTAATACATTGCTAACATTTCCATTTCCATGGATCTGTGGTGTTCTTTTTTCCATCAAAACGCGTGACGGCTATAGTAAAGCTGAAATTTGTACAGGTAAACTATCTAATACATACATGTCCATCTTCATTCATATTGAGATGGGATTCATCCCATGGCCATTAACTTGATCTACAAAGGATATTTTATGGAAATTACGTGACCTTAAGTTGAAGGTCTAATAGTACATTGTTCTCAGTGACTGTGTATCGTTTTATTGGAAGTGATTTGGAACATACTTCCCTTGATTTATTGTTTGACAATACCACATCAGGAAATACTTGGTCGAAAAATAAACATTATATCCATTGAGTTGACTTGATTTCAAGTCAGTCACCCTGTGTATTTGCCTGGTTGTGGACTTAACGGGTTAGTTACCTAATGTAGGCCAATTTAGTAAAATGCAGCAGGGTTTACATATGGATTCCTTGCTCTTTGTTTATGGTAACTGTCGAAGTCCAGTATTCTCACTTGGTTTATTCCAACATTATGTCTAAAATAACTAACTTTGAAAATGCCGTGGCTCAAATTGGTCATCCGAAGTTGGTAGACAATGCCGAAAGAAAAAACACCCCTGTTGCCTTGAATGTGTGCTTTCTCAGATGCATGAGATTTGAGAAAGGCAGACTCAAATTTTGGGGCGTGAAATTGGATCTTTCTCTAAAACTATGTATAAAGTTTATAGGTGTTTTTTTTATTCTCGATTTTGAGGGTTGAACAAATAATTGACATGAATAGAGCGGGATTCGAACCAACGACCACCGGATTACCGTGCCGGCGCTCTAACCACCATCCAACTGAGCTATATATAGCCCTATGTTGGCGGTGTCCCTATTTTGTCAATATCTTTGTTCTTTTTTTTTATTGAAACATGACCGTGACGTGGTCCAAGTAATTGTATGATAGTATTCCACTCTGATGTGAAAATGAGTAAGATGTTGACAATTTCAAGAACTGAGTTATATACATGGCTGGACAGAACACACCAGCAGCAGTAATTTGGTATATGTCTAAGCTTTTGGGAAGTATCGCATTGCTGAGTTACTCCTGTTTGAAATAAGCCACTACACCAATTTTGGTGAAAAACGAATTACAAGTATTTATAGTTATGTTTTAAACTACCATTTCGCGCAAAAGGATACAAATAAGACATATGTATGACCACAAAATTGTTGTATTCATAGCTTTATGCCTAAAAATAAGTGTTCTAAAGGTTAACCATGCAAGTAAAGATCTTGAAAATAAATTAAATACAAAAATTGGGGGAAAAAAACATTTTGTTTTTATACTTTCCATATTGTCCATGCATTGGGCAACATCAGACTAATTTTCGCAGAGTGGGGAATATAAAGCTACAAACATTCTATGTCATATAGTTCAAATGAACCCGAAAACCTCATTACACGGCTGGCGAGGCTTGTACCTTATATAAACTCGTATATTGACCTTCTTCCCCTCTTGAAAACTAGGTCGATGACAGAGCCCTTTTGGTTTGACCCGATTTCACGTTCCGTTAAGAACAAATTGTTCCAGAAAGTGCGTTTGGAACCTTTGGTCCTTTCCGAACCTCGGCTTGTGCAGCGGGCTCCGTCATCAGTTTTGGAGCACGAGTTTTTATTTGCAAGTTGGTGTGTAACAACATCAAATGTAGGTCGGAAAAACCGGAGCCGTTATAACCCGATGTTTGGAAAAGGCTCCATAACCGTTTGTGATTGATGAAAAACGATGACATAGCGGGGTTATAAAAGATGGCATGCAATGGGGATGTACACAAAATAGGCCTAATGTACATCAAGAAACCAAAACACAATTTGAACTTTGTCAACTAGTCTATAAATCTCCATTCTTTAAAGATCTTTTGTGGGGTACATTGTTAACAGTCAACTTGACTTTTAGCAGAAAATTGCGCAGTTTCTTTACAGACGCGCTATGTTCAACCACGCTCCATGGTTTATTCCTCCATGGTTCAACGAATTATACGTTACCAAACATAATCCATTGGTATCGATTGTCGAGTATTAAACCATTCGTGGTTTGTTTTTAAAAAATCCGCAACTGTCGAAAGAGGGCGGTGTTAACACAGTGCAATGACCAAAACTGAGAGCTGTCAACCCAGAGTTCTGTTTTCATAGGGAAGCCATATATTTATAAGGACCTAACATAGCGCAAATCCCGTAAGAAAAACAGAGATATAATGTATAGGTGTAAATATTTGCCAAGGACCCTGTGTTGTCTGTCGTTTTACTTAACCCAGCGTTCTTAGAAGTATGTCAACACAGAAATCGATCCTCACAACTCGAACAAAAGGCGAAAATCAGGACCTTCAGAATCTAGACTCGAATAAAAGCTCCAGGGGTTCAACAAATAATACCCTAATGTGTAATTTGTGCCTAGAAGACGCAAGCTCCCGATCGGTGAGTGTTGTTTTCGGTTGTTTGAGTCACACGTTCATTGAGGGTTTCACCTTTAGCGAGCGAAGCAATTAAATGCTCAAAAATTGCTGGAAGTATGAATAAAAACAGTGACATTCTTCAGTTTATGCGCCATCTATCGAAGCAATTTACCTCTAATTAATGTAACCATGGAGGTAGAAGGTAATATACAAACAACCATTAAGCCTCCTCGAGACCTACAGATAGGACCAACATGTTGGCAAAGTATAGGACTCGAGAAGAATAACTTGCACACAATGCAAAGCACTGTAAACCCATAGAGAAAGGACCCACTTCTATAATGGTAACCCTTAGAAATGTACCAGTAGGGAATTCTATGTGGACTGATGGATTAGACCATTGTTATGGTTATTGGTGAGGGTGGCTAAGTCGTGAACAACATTAGGGGGTTACAATAGAAAGTGGCACCTGTGGGCTACTTGTCTATAAGCTTTGTTTGAGATGCACGCCGTATCAAACGGCAATATGGCTTCTGTAGTTTGCTGTTTTCTTAAACATAAAGCACGATGTTCGATGTTCAGAGCTCGGTATTTGTGTGATACTTCGTTCCTTTTTACGAGACTCTTCGTACCTTCTTACGAGACACTTCGTACCTTCTTACGAGACACTTCCTACCTTCTCACGAGATACTCCGTACCTCGTTCCAATTCAGGAGCCAAACCGCCACACACCGGGGTCGACCCGGGGAAGCTAAACGAACGCACCCAATGAAGCAAACACTGGCGTTCAGCAAACAAATTCACTGGTATGTACCTCCTTCACGATTTCAAGCACTCCTCTATCTCTCTCTTTACAAAAAGCCAAACTTATTTTTAGATTTAGGCTAAACAAATAAATAGTACTGGGAATATTTAGAAAGATCTCTGTCCTTCAGTGTAAAGGCGATTCCGCCATTTCAAAAGAATTGAACCATCTAAAAAAAGTATGAAATACATGCAATGAACGAAAAGGCATTACATGATTGGAGAGCTAACCAATGCAGACTGTGTGCATGTTTGGTGTGCTGATATGATCATCACATGAAAATAACAAACTGAACATTGGGCTCAATCCATTTTTTTGAGTAAGGAAAAAATAGTGAAAACCATGCACACAATAACTACATTGTCCTAACATGCACACAATAAGCACATTGTCCTAAACTTAACCTGACTAACTTTGTAACAACCGAGATCTGTTTTCTCGAATATGACTTCATTTCAGAGGGAAATATTTTACACAAAAAATGGTATCAACCTCGTCATTGGGTCAGCTTTTCGAACTTAAAGTATGTTATAAAAGATTGGGTTATCCTTTTGTATACGTGTGGGGTTGACGCCTTTGAAGGGACACACACGATTAAAAACTCGTCAACTTATTGCAGAAACTCGACCGTGTTTTATTTACAAGTGTATTTAAAAAGTGCATCTATTGTTTGCCGGTTGACTTTCAAAAACATGGACAAGTATCATTTCATATTGGTAGAGCTCTGATGATTGTAAAACAGCACCACAGAGCCGATAGTTGTTAACAATTTGTTATCAGCTACTGTCATTCTGTTACCATGACAATAAACAACAAAGTCCTGACCGATACACGTTATATGTCAATTGGTAGAGTCTGCACAGAGAGGGCACCTAGCAACCGATATATTGCGTTTATACTTTATAACGGGCCTCCCGAGTCTCGAGATTTAAGTCAAACAATCCATGGTACACAACATTCAGGTAAAATACGACGACCTTTTAAACTGTGATAGATTGATAACATGCCGGGCTGAAGTGCATTACAATGGTCATAAAGTCCACATAAACTACATGTGGCGCTCTCTTTCTAATAATTATTATTGTTTTATGATATCTGAACACAGTATTGATATTATGGAACTGCTATTTAAAGGCACTAGGTACTAGTGGTAATTAAATTACTCAATAGATAATTGTTAGCATAAAGACTTTCTATAAAGACATTTTTTGCACATCTAATCATCAAGACATTTTTACTTCTTCTTAAAGTTATTTTCTCTTCTGGTTGTAGAGCTGCACTCTCAAAACTAAAGAGTTGAATCCAACACTTGCATGAGTTCGGTGAGTGACTACATTTTGAAAGTGTTGGATCCAGCGTTTTGTTTGTTAAATCTAGCATTTAAAATTTTTGACACAACGCAAATTAAAAGGGTTAATTCAACAATTTAAGTGTTTAACTTTGAATTGTTGGATCTCAGCTTTTTAAACGTTAAATTTACACTTAAATTGTTGACCAAATACTTTAAAATGCTGGATTAAGAATAAAAACGCTGGATTCAACACTTTCAAAGTGTAGATACTCACCGAACTCATGCAAGTGTTGGATTCAACTCTTTAGTTTATACCAAAAAAAGCTCCATGTTCTGATCTGCAGATAATATTATCAATCATAACAAGAACTAAATACATTTTATCTCGGGAGGCTGGCTGTTTTTCCTTTTTACTACATAACTCCAGGGATTTGTAAAAATTGGGCCAGCTGTGTCACCTGCTGAACGAAGTTTGTCATACAAAGGAAAATTGTCCCGCCGGTTGGCATTAAATATAAAGGACGATCAATACAAAGAATTAAAGTGTTTGATTGGAAAATCAATTACTTGTTAACTATTTACTAGTTTTGTCCATTCAACTGCAGTAGCGCTTCCGGCTTGCTGCAGGTTGTTGAGTAGGCCTACTATACAGGTTGTGGGCCCGTTCCCTCATTTTTACAGGGCAAAGGCACCAAGGCATTTTCTCCTCGGTAAAGGGCACCCTATTTTATGAGGAAATTATAAATTTATACTGGAGCACTTCAAGCTTATATAGGGCACCAAGGCAATGACCAGGGGGCACAGAGGCAATCGCCTCCGTGAAGTATGGCCTTCCAGCCTGGATCAAACAATAAATTGCACTTACTCAACCATAAAAGTGTTGACGTATTATACGAAACACTTAATTGAAGTTTCATTTAAAAAAAATCAAGACAACTCACCCACATTATTGGAGAAGGTTGTATTGTATTTCAAAAACTATTATACATTGTTTTACTGTAAGCCAAGAGATTTAGGACACGTCGTACCTTTGCCACTTCGTACCCTGGACACTTCGTACCTTCGGGCCAAGTTATGATTTTCAAAAGCAAAGTTTTAATTCACGTATAATTATTATTATCATCGCCGTCATCTTCATATCACTATGGAGTATACTCACACAATATCGAGTGAATATCTTTAAAAGCAGAACTTTTAAAATGCATTCATGAAATCTCCATCACATCATTTCCCAATAAAGCCATGGCGTTTCTGTGTGATCATCCATAGTGTGATTTGAGGACAAACGGCAAGGTGATGGCAGTCGATATTATGTTGGTGTTTCTTGACACCATCAGCAGTTAGTAACCACAACAACAGCACCACGCATCAGACATTGTTTAAAATTAATCACCCAACACTGAGACACGATTCATTTATCATAATCCGACTTGGACAGATGCTTGTTGGATATTCAGTTAGCCGACCTTAGCACATGCCTCAAAAATCAATTCATTATCGACTTTCATTCTCAGAAACCTCTTCAAAGTTCAGCAGCCTCTGTGGTATCATGGTGTGATGGTACAACGCCAAGTGAGGTCCTTGATAATACCATGTCATTTGCTGTACTCACAACCTCTACTATAAAGTTAGTTCTCTTTGGTGGGTTGAAAGCACCATTAGTCCGAAGATGTCTTAATTAAGCATAATGGTCTACTAACCATCCCCCTTCTTGGTATATTTTTTCTTTCTCCATTGTCAGTCCGTGGATAAGAGAGAAAGATGCTCCATATACTTAACTAATATTACTTATATTTAACTGATATTACTGTAATACATAATTATTTTTAATCACTATGCCACATTTCACTTTCTTAACATAGCCGTCAGTACCACTTTTTGTCAGTATTCATGAATAATAACAAACTGGGTTTTTTTTTGATAATGAACTAACATGGGATGGGTACTATAATATGTGGACAATTTTTTTCCGATAGTTATTATTTATTTACAATTTAAAAGTTAGTTCGTTCGAAAGTTACCTGTGCTCTTCTTAATACTTCAAGTCATTTTATTTGGACGTTTTTGTGCACATGGTATGACCGTATGACCCACACTGCAAAAACAGAGCACTTAAATAAATTGACGCACCCTGGGTGTTCGATGTCGTCATCGGGTCATCACTTCGTACCCAAGTCACTTCGTACCCAAATTGCCGTACCCACTTCCCAAAGAGAGATCAGAATTAACACAGTGTGTTATGGTTGAAATAGCACCCATGTACATTAGTTTGTTGTGGTAGCAGACAATGGGTGTATTTTAACACACACTTTTTTTGCAGTTTGTGAAACGGGATATAACTGGTGATATTTCCTATACCATTTTCGAAAGAGCAGGGACGTCACACGTGTATGCGTAGCGTTAAGGAATGGTCGAAACGTCAATAACATACACCACCAGCCAACCCTACTAATAATTTAGAGCCAACCCCCTCCTAAACCTAAAGGCGCTTACTTGAGGCTGGATGGTCTGCTTGTTTTCGACACTAGTCCTTGCTGACCGTTTATGGTTTAACCCTTACAAAATTCACTTGGCAAGAATGTTTTGCTAAACAAAACCCAAATAGATCGTCAGCTATGACTGAGTGTAGAGCTGTAACTTGTATGCCATAATATAGCCTGCCACTATATCAAATTCGATCTACATCTATGCATGTGAGGATAGGCAGGGTGTGCTTTTGGGACCTACTCCGAGGAGAGTGTACATGCTGCAACTTTAAAAGGTTTGTCAAAATGGTATAATTTATAATACTCACGCTATTTTCAGCATGTGCTGAACCAAATCCACGTCCGATCCCATAGCGGTCACGACGTCCTCAGCTTTTCACAAAGTCAAAGTAGCCCACTTGAAATCAACCCGTCATTTCCGAGTCCACAACAATAATAAGATGTATCCCGAGCATGCAATTGATAAAGTCACATAAGAAAATATCATAATCTCTGAAGTTCCTAATCCTGGGATAGAATGATAGTTTGAAGATGATCCGTTTCTGTCAAGGACGAGACGTCTTTAGAGGTAAGCTGATATTAAAGCTGTACATGTAGCAGTGTTCCGAGTCCCGAATTTTCAATTCACACTTTTTACTCAATGGGACAGGACGGGGTACACGTTGCCAAGCAAGCGTACACATTGTTGCACCCGTATACAGTCTGCGCTCGGTCACCACCTAGTCTTGGTGCAAGACGTTTCTCGTTTACCTTTCACGCGCAGCTCGGCCAAGTTGTCTGCCGCGCTGTACGGGAAACGTCTCGAACAGAGACTAGTCACACCGCGTGGGGTGCCTGCATTACACATTAAAGTGCCTTTAGGCATACCGTGTGACCTTCGGGACTCTTTCAGCTAATATTTAATGCTGAACACGTTCACTCGCTTATCTGAATTTAAATATTTCCGCTTGATCGAATCATGACAGATCGTAACAAATCAAGCGCGCCAACTTATTGTTGTTGTTGATTGTTGGAGTATACTGCCTCATGGCAACTTGACTGTTCATTGTGTTTACTTTTCAACTTGATTGTCACTGAGCTAGACATTTAACTGCGTATCCACAAGTCTACCATTGAGCTGGAAACGGCAACCAATAATCTATACATAAATACATTTAGGCAGGGGTTGTTTTGGTAGTTACTCCATTGTTAAACGATCATACAAATTTACTTCATGGAGAGCTGATGACAATACCAAAACCACTCATCTATCATGTTTAATTCTCAAGAAAATGTCAATGCCTCTAGGTTTCAGGAAGTGAACCATTTTATTATTTGAGTGAAAAATAACCACTTTCGCAAAAACTACGTTACTTCAGAGTGAGCCGTTTCTCACCATGTTTTATTCTACCAACTGCTCTCCATTGCTCGTTTGACCAAGTCGGTTTTTATTATTTTGAGTAGTACCACCAGTGCGAGGGGTAATGTTAATAATGTCACATTTTCAAGTATTGTATTTTTCAAAGCATTCAGCTTGTACACAACTATCACATTTAACATTATTTTCATTGGTAGGCCTTAACATTTATAATGTAATTCTGTTAAAGATTGGTAATCACAGTATAGGCGTTGAGGCTGTGCAAGTCTAACATATGGCGCATGCGTAGTGGCTTTGTCATGTTTACAAATTGGATTTGTATAAATACCGTTGGATTACTCTATCTACCGCCTACGGCCATACTACGTTGAATACACCGGTTCTCGTCCGATCACCGAAGTTAAGCAACGTCGGGCCCGGTCAGTACTTGGATGGGAGACCGCCTGGGAATACCGGGTGCCGTAGGCTTTTGCTTTTTTTTTTCGAAATATAGAAATGATATAAAAATGTTTTTGGAAAAGAAAAAAAAAACGGAAAAAACCCGATTAATATTATTTATTTTCCTCAATTCGTATCTTTACAAATATAACTCACCGTGTTTTTATGTTTTACTTGTTTTTTTCGAATTATAGAAATGATATAAAAATGTTTTTGAAAAAAAAAACACACACACAAACCCGATTAATATTATTTATTTTCCTCAATTCGTATCTTTACCAATATAACTCACCGTGTTTTATATGTCTTACCGGCGCTGCGATTTCAGACCATGTTGTTTTGAACTACTCTGTGCCACCATGGTGCCACAGGGGTCGGTACTGGGCCCGCAGTGATACGTTGTAATGTACACTTTACCGATACGTGACATCATCCTGAAATTTTATCTGAATTACCATGGATTTAACATGTGTACGCACACGACACTCATCTATCATGTTTAATTCTCAAGAAAATGTCAATGCCTCTAGGTTTCAGGAAGTGAACCATTTTATTATTTGAGTGAAAAATAACCACTTTCGCAAAAACTACGTTACTTCAGAGTGAGCCGTTTCTCACCATGTTTTATTCTACCAACTTCTCTCCATTGCTCGTTTGACCAAGTCGGTTTTTATTATTTTGAGTAGTACCACCAGTGCGAGGGGTAATGTTAATAATGTCACATTTTCAAGTATTGTATTTTTCAAAGCATTCAGCTTGTACACAACTATCACATTTAACATTATTTTCATTGGTAGGCCTTAACATTTATAATGTAATTCTGTTAAAGATTGGTAATCACTGTATAGGCGTTGAGGCTGTGCAAGTCTAACATATGGCGCATGCGTAGTGGCTTTGTCATGTTTACAAATTGGATTTGTATAAATACCGTTGGATTACTCTATCTTCCGCCTACGGCCATACTACGTTGAATACACCGGTTCTCGTCCGATCACCGAAGTTAAGCAACGTCGGGCCCGGTCAGTACTTGGATGGGAGACCGCCTGGGAATACCGGGTGCCGTAGGCTTTTGCTTTTTTTTTTTCGAAATATAGAAATGATATAAAAATGTTTTTGGAAAAAAAAAAAAAAAACGGAAAAAACCCGATTAATATTATTTATTTTCCTCAATTCGTATCTTTACAAATATAACTCACCGTGTTTTTATGTTTTACTTGCTTTTTTCGAATTATAGAAATGATATAAAAATGTTTTTGAAAAAAAAAACACACACACAAAACCGGATTAATATTATTTATTTTCCTCAATTCGTATCTTTACCAATATAACTCACCGTGTTTTATATGTCTTACCGGCGCTGCGATTTCAGACCATGTTGTTTTGAACTACTCTGTGCCACCATGGTGCCACAGGGGTCGGTACTGGGCCCGCAGTGATACGTTGTAATGTACACTTTACCGATACGTGACATCATCCTGAAATTTTATCTGAATTACCATGGCTTTAACATGTGTACGCACACGACACTCATCTATCATGTTTAATTCTCAAGAAAATGTCAATGCCTCTAGGTTTCAGGAAGTGAACCATTTTATTATTTGAGTGAAAAATAACCACTTTCGCAAAAACTACGTTACTTCAGAGTAAGCCGTTTCTCACCATATTTTATTCTACCAACTGCTCTCCATTGCTCGTTTGACCAAGTCGGTTTTTATTATTTTGAGTAGTACCACCAGTGCGAGGGGTAATGTTAATAATGTCACATTTTCAAGTATTGTATTTTTCAAAGCATTCAGCTTGTACACAACTATCACATTTAACATTATTTTCATTGGTAGGCCTTAACATTTATAATGTAATTCTGTTAAAGATTGGTAATCACTGTATAGGCGTTGAGGCTGTGCAAGTCTAACATATGGCGCATGCGTAGTGGCTTTGTCATGTTTACAAATTGGATTTGTATAAATACCGTTGGATTACTCTATCTTCCGCCTACGGCCATACTACGTTGAATACACCGGTTCTCGTCCGATCACCGAAGTTAAGCAACGTCGGGCCCGGTCAGTACTTGGATGGGAGACCGCCTGGGAATACCGGGTGCCGTAGGCTTTTGCTTTTTTTTTTTTCGAAATATAGAAATGATATAAAAATGTTTTTGGAAAAGAAAAAAAAAACGGAAAAAAACCGATTAATATTATTTATTTTCCTCAATTCGTATCTTTACAAATATAACTCACCGTGTTTTTATGTTTTACTTGCTTTTTTCGAATTATAGAAATGATATAAAAATGTTTTTGAAAAAAAAAACACACACACAAACCCGATTAATATTATTTATTTTCCTCAATTCGTATCTTTACCAATATAACTCACCGTGTTTTATATGTCTTACCGGCGCTGCGATTTCAGACCATGTTGTTTTGAACTACTCTGTGCCACCATGGTGCCACAGGGGTCGGTACTGGGCCCGCAGTGATACGTTGTAATGTACACTTTACCGATACGTGACATCATCCTGAAATTTTATCGGAATTACCATGGATTTAACATGTGTACGCACACGACACTCATCTATCATATTAATTCTCAAGAAAATGTCAATGCCTCTAGGTTTCAGGAAGTGAACCATTTTATTATTTGAGTGAAAAATAACCACTTTCGCAAAAACTACGTTACTTCAGAGTGAGCCGTTTCTCACCATGTTTTATTCTACCAACTGCTCTCCATTGCTCGTTTGACCAAGTCGGTTTTTATTATTTTGAGTAGTACCACCAGTGCGAGGGGTAATGTTAATAATGTCACATTTTCAAGTATTGTATTTTTCAAAGCATTCAGCTTGTACACAACTATCACATTTAACATTATTTTCATTGGTAGGCCTTAACATTTATAATGTAATTCTGTTAAAGATTGGTAATCACTGTATAGGCGTTGAGGCTGTGCAAGTCTAACATATGGCGCATGCGTAGTGGCTTTGTCATGTTTACAAATTGGATTTGTATAAATCTACATCTACATACATCTAGGCATTGTCCATCCACTGCAGGATGTAGCCCTCTGTCAGATCTTTCCAGGTATGCCGTTCCTTTGCTATCCTTGTCCAGGTCCCCCCCACCAACTTTGTTATGTCATCCCTCCATCTTTTCTTCGGTCTGCCCCTGGATCTTTTTCCTACTCGGGGTTGCCATTCTGTGGTTCTTATGGTCCATCTGTTATCTGTCATTCTTGACACATGGCCTGCCCACTTCCATTTCATTGTGCTGACATATTGGATAATGTCTTTGACTTTTGTTATATCCCTAATTGCTTGGTTGGGTATCCGGTCTTTCAGTTTAATCCCTAGCATCCTTCTTTCCATTGCTCTCTGCGTGGTAGCTAATTTCTTGTTTATCTGTTTGGTAGTTGACCATGTTTGGCATCCATATGTTATTGTTGGGAGTACACATAGGTCAAACATTCTTTTTTTCAGGGAAATTGGTAGTTGTTTGTCGCATAAGATTTCTTTGTATCTTCCAAAGAGACCCCATCCTGATTTGATTCTTATGGATACTTCTTCTTTGGTTGTGTCTTGCATTTTTAATGTTTGGCCAAGATACTTGTATTCATGCACTTTCTCTATAATGTCGTTATCGATTCTGACAAGACTTTGGGAGTCGATGTTGGTCATATATTTTGTCTTTCCTTTGTATAAATACCGTTGGATTACTCTATCTTCCGCCTACGGCCATACTACGTTGAATACACCGGTTCTCGTCCGATCACCGCAGTTAAGCAACATCGGGCCCGGTCAGTACTTGGATGGGAGACCGCCTGGGAATACCGGGTGCCGTAGGCTTTTGCTTTTTTTTTTTCGAAATATAGAAATGATATAAAAATGTTTTTGGAAAAAAAAAAAAAAACGGAAAAAACCCGATTAATATTATTTATTTTCCTCAATTCGTATCTTTACCAATATAACTCACCGTGTTTTTATGTTTTACTTGCTTTTTTCGAATTATAGAAATGATATAAAAATGTTTTTGAAAAAAAAACCACACACACAAAACCGGATTAATATTATTTATTTTCCTCAATTCGTATCTTTACCAATATAACTCACCGTGTTTTATATGTCTTACCGGCGCTGCGATTTCAGACCATGTTGTTTTGAACTACTCTGTGCCACCATGGTGCCACAGGGGTCGGTACTGGGCCCGCAGTGATACGTTGTAATGTACACTTTACCGATACGTGACATCATCCTGAAATTTTATCTGAATTACCATGGCTTTAACATGTGTACGCACACGACACTCATCTATCATGTTTAATTCTCAAGAAAATGTCAATGCCTCTAGGTTTCAGGAAGTGAACCATTTTATTATTTGAGTGAAAAATAACCACTTTCGCAAAAACTACGTTACTTCAGAGTAAGCCGTTTCTCTCCATCTTTTCTTCGGTCTGCCCCTGGATCTTTTTCCTACTCGGGGTTGCCATTCTGTGGTTCTTATGGTCCATCTGTTATCTGTCATTCTTGACACATGGCCTGCCCACTTCCATTTCATTGTGCTGACATATTGGATAATGTCTTTGACTTTTGTTATATCCCTAATTGCTTGGTTGGGTATCCGGTCTTTCAGTTTAATCCCTAGCATCCTTCTTTCCATTGCTCTCTGCGTGGTAGCTAATTTCTTGTTTATCTGTTTGGTAGTTGACCATGTTTGGCATCCATATGTTATTGTTGGGAGTACACATAGGTCAAACATTCTTTTTTTCAGGGAAATTGGTAGTTGTTTGTCGCATAAGACATGATATATAAAATGTTTTTGAAAAAAAAACCACACACACAAAACCGGATTAATATTATTTATTTTCCTCAATTCGTATCTTTACCAATATAACTCACCGTGTTTTATATGTCTTACCGGCGCTGCGATTTCAGACCATGTTGTTTTGAACTACTCTGTGCCACCATGGTGCCACAGGGGTCGGTACTGGGCCCGCAGTGATACGTTGTAATGTACACTTTACCGATACGTGACATCATCCTGAAATTTTATCTGAATTACCATGGCTTTAACATGTGTACGCACACGACACTCATCTATCATGTTTAATTCTCAAGAAAATGTCAATGCCTCTAGGTTTCAGGAAGTGAACCATTTTATTATTTGAGTGAAAAATAACCACTTTCGCAAAAACTACGTTACTTCAGAGTAAGCCGTTTCTCACCATATTTTATTCTACCAACTGCTCTCCATTGCTCGTTTGACCAAGTCGGTTTTTATTATTTTGAGTAGTACCACCAGTGCGAGGGGTAATGTTAATAATGTCACATTTTCAAGTATTGTATTTTTCAAAGCATTCAGCTTGTACACAACTATCACATTTAACATTATTTTCATTGGTAGGCCTTAACATTTATAATGTAATTCTGTTAAAGATTGGTAATCACTGTATAGGCGTTGAGGCTGTGCAAGTCTAACATATGGCGCATGCGTAGTGGCTTTGTCATGTTTACAAATTGGATTTGTATAAATACCGTTGGATTACTCTATCTTCCGCCTACGGCCATACTACGTTGAATACACCGGTTCTCGTCCGATCACCGAAGTTAAGCAACGTCGGGCCCGGTCAGTACTTGGATGGGAGACCGCCTGGGAATACCGGGTGCCGTAGGCTTTTGCTTTTTTTTTTTCGAAATATAGAAATGATATAAAAATGTTTTTGGAAAAAAAAAAAAAAAACGGAAAAAACCCGATTAATATTATTTATTTTCCTCAATTCGTATCTTTACAAATATAACTCACCGTGTTTTTATGTTTTACTTGCTTTTTTCGAATTATAGAAATGATATAAAAATGTTTTTGAAAAAAAAAACCACACACACAAACCCGATTAATATTATTTATTTTCCTCAATTCGTATCTTTACCAATATAACTCACCGTGTTTTATATGTCTTACCGGCGCTGCGATTTCAGACCATGTTGTTTTGAACTACTCTGTGCCACCATGGTGCCACAGGGGTCGGTACTGGGCCCGCAGTGATACGTTGTAATGTACACTTTACCGATACGTGACATCATCCTGAAATTTTATCGGAATTACCATGGATTTAACATGTGTACGCACACGACACTCATCTATCATGTTTAATTCTCAAGAAAATGTCAATGCCTCTAGGTTTCAGCGAGTGAACCATTTTATTATTTGAGTGAAAAATAACCACTTTCGCAAAAACTACGTTACTTCAGAGTGAGCCGTTTCTCACCATGTTTTATTCTACCAACTTCTCTCCATTGCTCGTTTGACCAAGTCGGTTTTTATTATTTTGAGTAGTACCACCAGTGCGAGGGGTAATGTTAATAATGTCACATTTTCAAGTATTGTATTTTTCAAAGCATTCAGCTTGTACACAACTATCACATTTAACATTATTTTCATTGGTAGGCCTTAACATTTATAATGTAATTCTGTTAAAGATTGGTAATCACTGTATAGGCGTTGAGGCTGTGCAAGTCTAACATATGGCGCATGCGTAGTGGCTTTGTCATGTTTACAAATTGGATTTGTATAAATACCGTTGGATTACTCTATCTTCCGCCTACGGCCATACTACGTTGAATACACCGGTTCTCGTCCGATCACCGAAGTTAAGCAACGTCGGGCCCGGTCAGTACTTGGATGGGAGACCGCCTGGGAATACCGGGTGCCGTAGGCTTTTGCTTTTTTTTTTTCGAAATATAGAAATGATATAAAAATGTTTTTGGAAAAAAAAAAAAAAACGGAAAAAAACCCGATTAATATTATTTATTTTCCTCAATTCGTATCTTTACAAATATAACTCACCGTGTTTTTATGTTTTACTTGCTTTTTTCGAATTATAGAAATGATATAAAAATGTTTTTGAAAAAAAAAACACACACACAAAACCGGATTAATATTATTTATTTTCCTCAATTCGTATCTTTACCAATATAACTCACCGTGTTTTATATGTCTTACCGGCGCTGCGATTTCAGACCATGTTGTTTTGAACTACTCTGTGCCACCATGGTGCCACAGGGGTCGGTACTGGGCCCGCAGTGATACGTTGTAATGTACACTTTACCGATACGTGACATCATCCTGAAATTTTATCTGAATTACCATGGCTTTAACATGTGTACGCACACGACACTCATCTATCATGTTTAATTCTCAAGAAAATGTCAATGCCTCTAGGTTTCAGGAAGTGAACCATTTTATTATTTGAGTGAAAAATAACCACTTTCGCAAAAACTACGTTACTTCAGAGTAAGCCGTTTCTCACCATGTTTTATTCTACCAACTGCTCTCCATTGCTCGTTTGACCAAGTCGGTTTTTATTATTTTGAGTAGTACCACCAGTGCGAGGGGTAATGTTAATAATGTCACATTTTCAAGTATTGTATTTTTCAAAGCATTCAGCTTGTACACAACTATCACATTTAACATTATTTTCATTGGTAGGCCTTAACATTTATAATGTAATTCTGTTAAAGATTGGTAATCACTGTATAGGCGTTGAGGCTGTGCAAGTCTAACATATGGCGCATGCGTAGTGGCTTTGTCATGTTTACAAATTGGATTTGTATAAATACCGTTGGATTACTCTATCTTCCGCCTACGGCCATACTACGTTGAATACACCGGTTCTCGTCCGATCACCGAAGTTAAGCAACGTCGGGCCCGGTCAGTACTTGGATGGGAGACCGCCTGGGAATACCGGGTGCCGTAGGCTTTTGCTTTTTTTTTTTCGAAATATAGAAATGATATAAAAATGTTTTTGGAAAAGAAAAAAAAAACGGAAAAAAACCGATTAATATTATTTATTTTCCTCAATTCGTATCTTTACAAATATAACTCACCGTGTTTTTATGTTTTACTTGCTTTTTTCGAATTATAGAAATGATATAAAAATGTTTTTGAAAAAAAAAACACACACACAAACCCGATTAATATTATTTATTTTCCTCAATTCGTATCTTTACCAATATAACTCACCGTGTTTTATATGTCTTACCGGCGCTGCGATTTCAGACCATGTTGTTTTGAACTACTCTGTGCCACCATGGTGCCACAGGGGTCGGTACTGGGCCCGCAGTGATACGTTGTAATGTACACTTTACCGATACGTGACATCATCCTGAAATTTTATCGGAATTACCATGGATTTAACATGTGTACGCACACGACACTCATCTATCATATTAATTCTCAAGAAAATGTCAATGCCTCTAGGTTTCAGGAAGTGAACCATTTTATTATTTGAGTGAAAAATAACCACTTTCGCAAAAACTACGTTACTTCAGAGTAAGCCGTTTCTCACCATGTTTTATTCTACCAACTGCTCTCCATTGCTCGTTTGACCAAGTCGGTTTTTATTATTTTGAGTAGTACCACCAGTGCGAGGGGTAATGTTAATAATGTCACATTTTCAAGTATTGTATTTTTCAAAGCATTCAGCTTGTACACAACTATCACATTTAACATTATTTTCATTGGTAGGCCTTAACATTTATAATGTAATTCTGTTAAAGATTGGTAATCACTGTATAGGCGTTGAGGCTGTGCAAGTCTAACATATGGCGCATGCGTAGTGGCTTTGTCATGTTTACAAATTGGATTTGTATAAATACCGTTGGATTACTCTATCTTCCGCCTACGGCCATACTACGTTGAATACACCGGTTCTCGTCCGATCACCGCAGTTAAGCAACGTCGGGCCCGGTCAGTACTTGGATGGGAGACCGCCTGGGAATACCGGGTGCCGTAGGCTTTTGCTTTTTTTTTTTCGAAATATAGAAATGATATAAAAATGTTTTTGGAAAAAAAAAAAAAAACGGAAAAAACCCGATTAATATTATTTATTTTCCTCAATTCGTATCTTTACAAATATAACTCACCGTGTTTTTATGTTTTACTTGCTTTTTTCGAATTATAGAAATGATATAAAAATGTTTTTGAAAAAAAAAACCACACACACAAACCCGATTAATATTATTTATTTTCCTCAATTCGTATCTTTACCAATATAACTCACCGTGTTTTATATGTCTTACCGGCGCTGCGATTTCAGACCATGTTGTTTTGAACTACTCTGTGCCACCATGGTGCCACAGGGGTCGGTACTGGGCCCGCAGTGATACGTTGTAATGTACACTTTACCGATACGTGACATCATCCTGAAATTTTATCGGAATTACCATGGATTTAACATGTGTACGCACACGACACTCATCTATCATGTTTAATTCTCAAGAAAATGTCAATGCCTCTAGGTTTCAGGGAGTGAACCATTTTATTATTTGAGTGAAAAATAACCACTTTCGCAAAAACTACGTTACTTCAGAGTGAGCCGTTTCTCACCATGTTTTATTCTACCAACTGCTCTCCATTGCTCGTTTGACCAAGTCGGTTTTTATTATTTTGAGTAGTACCACCAGTGCGAGGGGTAATGTTAATAATGTCACATTTTCAAGTATTGTATTTTTCAAAGCATTCAGCTTGTACACAACTATCACATTTAACATTATTTTCATTGGTAGGCCTTAACATTTATAATGTAATTCTGTTAAAGATTGGTAATCACTGTATAGGCGTTGAGGCTGTGCAAGTCTAACATATGGCGCATGCGTAGTGGCTTTGTCATGTTTACAAATTGGATTTGTATAAATACCGTTGGATTACTCTATCTTCCGCCTACGGCCATACTACGTTGAATACACCGGTTCTCGTCCGATCACCGAAGTTAAGCAACGTCGGGCCCGGTCAGTACTTGGATGGGAGACCGCCTGGGAATACCGGGTGCCGTAGGCTTTTGCTTTTTTTTTTTCGAAATATAGAAATGATATAAAAATGTTTTTGGAAAAAAAAAAAAAAAACGGAAAAAACCCGATTAATATTATTTATTTTCCTCAATTCGTATCTTTACAAATATAACTCACCGTGTTTTTATGTTTTACTTGCTTTTTTCGAATTATAGAAATGATATAAAAATGTTTTTGAAAAAAAAACCACACACACAAACCCGATTAATATTATTTATTTTCCTCAATTCGTATCTTTACCAATATAACTCACCGTGTTTTATATGTCTTACCGGCGCTGCGATTTCAGACCATGTTGTTTTGAACTACTCTGTGCCACCATGGTGCCACAGGGGTCGGTACTGGGCCCGCAGTGATACGTTGTAATGTACACTTTACCGATACGTGACATCATCCTGAAATTTTATCGGAATTACCATGGATTTAACATGTGTACGCACACGACACTCATCTATCATGTTTAATTCTCAAGAAAATGTCAATGCCTCTAGGTTTCAGGGAGTGAACCATTTTATTATTTGAGTGAAAAATAACCACTTTCGCAAAAACTACGTTACTTCAGAGTGAGCCGTTTCTCACCATGTTTTATTCTACCAACTGCTCTCCATTGCTCGTTTGACCAAGTCGGTTTTTATTATTTTGAGTAGTACCACCAGTGCGAGGGGTAATGTTAATAATGTCACATTTTCAAGTATTGTATTTTTCAAAGCATTCAGCTTGTACACAACTATCACATTTAACATTATTTTCATTGGTAGGCCTTAACATTTATAATGTAATTCTGTTAAAGATTGGTAATCACTGTATAGGCGTTGAGGCTGTGCAAGTCTAACATATGGCGCATGCGTAGTGGCTTTGTCATGTTTACAAATTGGATTTGTATAAATACCGTTGGATTACTCTATCTTCCGCCTACGGCCATACTACGTTGAATACACCGGTTCTCGTCCGATCACCGAAGTTAAGCAACGTCGGGCCCGGTCAGTACTTGGATGGGAGACCGCCTGGGAATACCGGGTGCCGTAGGCTTTTGCTTTTTTTTTTTCGAAATATAGAAATGATATAAAAATGTTTTTGGAAAAAAAAAAAAAACGGAAAAAACCCGATTAATATTATTTATTTTCCTCAATTCGTATCTTTACAAATATAACTCACCGTGTTTTTATGTTTTACTTGCTTTTTTCGAATTATAGAAATGATATAAAAATGTTTTTGAAAAAAAAAACACACACACACAAACCCGATTAATATTATTTATTTTCCTCAATTCGTATCTTTACCAATATAACTCACCGTGTTTTATATGTCTTACCGGCGCTGCGATTTCAGACCATGTTGTTTTGAACTACTCTGTGCCACCATGGTGCCACAGGGGTCGGTACTGGGCCCGCAGTGATACGTTGTAATGTACACTTTACCGATACGTGACATCATCCTGAAATTTTATCGGAATTACCATGGATTTAACATGTGTACGCACACGACACTCATCTATCATGTTTAATTCTCAAGAAAATGTCAATGCCTCTAGGTTTCAGGAAGTGAACCATTTTATTATTTGAGTGAAAAATAACCACTTTCGCAAAAACTACGTTACTTCAGAGTGAGCCGTTTCTCACCATATTTTATTCTACCAACTGCTCTCCATTGCTCGTTTGACCAAGTCGGTTTTTATTATTTTGAGTAGTACCACCAGTGCGAGGGGTAATGTTAATAATGTCACATTTTCAAGTATTGTATTTTTCAAAGCATTCAGCTTGTACACAACTATCACATTTAACATTATTTTCATTGGTAGGCCTTAACATTTATAATGTAATTCTGTTAAAGATTGGTAATCACTGTATATGCGTCTTAGAATTTAAACCAGTTGAGGCTGTGCAAGTCTAACAAATGGCGCATGCGTAGTGGCTTTGTCATGTTTACAAATTGGATTTGTATAAATACAGTTGGATTACTGTATCTTCCGCCTACGGCCATACTACGTTGAATACACCGCCGCAGGCTTTTGCTTTTTTTCTATTGAAAGAAATGTTCTATAATGTAAACAAAAAAAAAATCGTATCTTTACTGATAATAACTCACCGTGTTTATATGTCTTACCGGCGCTGCGACATCAGACCTTGTTATTTTGAACTACTGTGTGCCACAGGGGTCGGTACTGGGCCCGCAGTGAAACGTTGTACACTTTACCGATTCGTGACATCATCCTGGAAGTTTAATCAGAATTACCATGTGTATACGCAGACGACACTCAGCTATATACATCACGTTTAAATCTTCACAAGAAAATGACAATGCTCATAGGTTTCAGGGAGTGAAGCGTTTTATTATTGAGTGGGAATTAACCCCTTTCTCAAAAACTACGTTACCAACTGTATTAGCAGTGGACACTATTGGTAATAATTACTCAAAATAGTTGCTAGCATAAAACCTTACTTGGCAACGAGTAACGGGGAGAGGTTGATGGTATAAACGTTGTGAGAAACGGCTCCCTCTGAAATGTAGTTTACGAGAAAAAAGTAATTTTTCACGAATTTGATTTTGAGACCTCAGAATTAGAATTTGAGGTGCCCGAAATCAAGGCACAACTTCGTGTGACAAAGGTGTTTTTTCCCTCATTAATTAACTCGCACACGACCACTAATTGAGCTCAAATTTTCACAGGTTTGTTATTTTATGCATATGTTGAGATACCCGAAGTGAGAAGACTGGTCTTTGACAATTACAAATAGTGTCCAGTGTCTTTGTGATTCAGTAAAACATAACGGATTAAAACAAGAAATTGTAAAAACTACCAATTTACACCAAAGATCAAAACTCACCCAAAGATGTGTAGACTGTCTCTAAACGAGCTCATCGATTCAGAATGACGTTAGGCCCTCTATACCCTAAAAACATCTGCTGGTCAGCGACGCCAGACCAATCTCTGATTGGTTTATCACTGAAGGATACTGAATATTTATAATGCCTAGGGAAGTCTTAAATGCTACCATTGGTCGATTCACATAGTATCTTGCATAAGGTCACCCAGTCTAGGGTTGTGTAATTCAAGATTTTGCTCTGGGAGAAACTTTCCAGACCCCCATTTCAACCTTCAAAGCTGATTGCTTCATTACTCAATGACACCAAACAATGAACCCCAACTCACAAAAACGCTGTCAAGGCTGTGGGAAAAGATCCTTGAAACAATGAAACCCATTGAAATTGTGAAAGGCTGGTAACTATTCCAGTCATTCCCACAATTACTGTTCAAGTTTACTTTGATGAAAGCACTTGTGTTAAAGGCAGTGGACACTATTGGTTATTACTCAAAATATAAAACCTTACTTGGTAGCATAAAACCTTACTTGGTAACGAGTAATGGGGAGAGGTTGGTAGTTTTAAACATTGTGAGAAACGGCTCCCGTTGAAGTGGAGTAGTGTTCGAGCAAGTAGTAATTTTCCACGAATTTGATTTCGAGACCTCAGATTTAGAATTTGAGGTCTCGAAATCCAGCATCTGAACGCACGCAACTTCGTGTGACGAGGGTGTATTTTCTTTCATATTATATTATATTGCAACTTCGACGACCGATTGAGCTCAAGTATTCACAGGTTTGTTATTTTATGCATATGTTGAGATACAGCAAGTGAGAGGACCGGTCTTCGACAATTACCAATAGTGTCCAGTGTCTTTAACAATTTAGGAGTTCTAAAATGAGTTTCTCACTGCCAATTTGAAACACCAGACCATCAAGATGTACAAATTCTATTAATCATATTAAAGGAGGGCAATTTCTATTTCCCGACATATCCAAAGGATACGCCATGTGCAGTTCTCTTGTCAACAAAAGCATTCTGGAAATTAGGAAATGTTGCCCCCCCCCAAAAAAAAAAAAAAAAAAAACACAAAAACTATTAATATATTTTTTAAATTAAAATTTTTGAATTAGTGGACACTATTGGTAATTCCTCAAAATACTTATTAGCGTAAAACCTCACTTGGTAACAGTGTGCTTGGTAACAAGTAATGGTGAGAGGTTGATAGCATAAAGCATTGAGAGAAACGGCTTACGGCTCCTTCTGAAGTGACGTAGTTTTCGAGAAAGAAGTAATTTCCATGAATTTGATTCTGAGATTTTCATTTTGTATTCATTATTTGCTTTTATTTCATCAATAAAATGTGGTAAATATCTGTTTACAAGTTTCTTAAAATAGCTTTATATTTAGGCAGGCGGATGTTCAAATGATTATTGCAACAACTGAGTGCTGACTGTCACAAAGTTTGGTCAAGAGGCAGTCTCAACTTCATTACACCCAATTTGAGTATTGTGTCCTAAATTCAAGCCGGTGTCGCATGCAATTATGTCCTCCATGCAATACTATCCAGAGGACATGATTGCATATGCAATAATGTCTGCCGGACGGTTTTGCATATGCAATTGTGTCCGCCCAGACACTGTTGCATAATGCAATTGTGTCCGCCCGGACACATTTGCATATGCAGTTGTGTCCACCCCAGTGCAAAACCGTCCTTGCTTAAATTAAAGGCCCTCGGTCGAAGGAACACAGTCGCCGTTTTTTTACAAGCTAAGTGCACGTCATGAATGACATGGGAAATGTTCGGCCGTGGTATTCTATTGCTGCAATCATAAAATACGTGAACATTCATGCTACATATACGTAGGCTCAGTGCATGCCGCTTATGCACACACGTACAGTCATGTACATGTCCGCCGGAAGGTTTGTTCATAGCCCCGGACACGATTGCATATGCAAAAGTGTCCAGTGCGGACAGTATTGCATGGCGGACACAATTGCATCCGACACCGGTATATGACATGCTGTCCCAACTGTAGTTAACTTTCCAAACTGTAGTTAACTGTCCGAAATCTAGTTAACTGTCCCAATTATAGTTAACTGTTCCAACTGGAGTTAAATGTTCCAACTATAGTAAACCAACTATCAGTTAACTGTCCCAACTGTTGGCGCCATTAATTCTCAGTTGTTGGTGTAGAGTCACTCAGTGAGAACAGTACTGCTTTCAACTTGTAAAACATCATTGTTGTGCAGTCTTGGTCAGTCCCACTTTGACCTTTTGATCCTTATTTCTTTTGTCCCGTCTGGGTGGTGTTCCTCATACATCCTGTCTCTCTTGTTCTCCGTCGTAGCATTGAGGTAAGCTATGTAAGCCACGCAGCCCGTTAACGCAACCAAGCCAAATCCCATCACATACTTGTTCTGTGTTGAATAAAGAAATAAACATAATAAATCATTCACACATACCAAAAAATAAATCACTGAGGGCCCAACTTCATAGAGCTGCTTTTAAACACTGTAGATGGGAAGCTGCACTTTTTGTAGTTACGATAACGTAACCCTCCTTCTGATATTATCGCAACTACACTTGTTGATGCTCCATAATTTTGTTCATTTCATAATTCTGATTTCATCATATCATGTATGAGCATGGCTTGATGAAAGCTAGCTGCTAGAATAATCTATTTTTGACAACTTTCCTTTAGAATGTCGAGAGTTACAATTATATTATTATAACAACCAAATTATTTACACTGGGTAAAATGTATTAAGTTTCTGTAAAACAAAATATGGTTTTGCTTAAATTTCTTTTTTTGCAGATTGCCTTTCTTTCCAGTCATGATTATTCAATGAACCAATGAGAAATTAACAAAAAGGTAAAAACTTGCAGAGCAGGCAAAACTGAATGAATTATAAAAACTAGTACTGTTGCGATAACGTAACCCTCCTGCCGACGGCGTAGCAGGAGGGTTACGTTATCGTAGAACTAAAATAAAATTAACAACAATAATTATTCACCTGTCGAGCAAAAAGTTCAAAGTTGACGGCCCTGAAAAGACTAGTTGTTCGTACAGTTCCCAGTCCTCCTTGTAGTCGACTACTTTTCTGTCCAGATCCAGTGGATGGCTTCTGGTTGTTGTCGGTCGACTCGGCCATTTCTCTGTTCAGTTCAAAAGACTGTCTGTACTAATTGGGTTTACACACAGTCAACAGCATGTACAGTGCAAAGTCAAAACTATGCCGTCTGTTTTTCTTCACAATCAATGCAAACCTAGCTATTTCACAAACATAAATGAGTCTGGTTGCTTTGTCTAGCTCACTACCATAATCACGCAATGACTTGATTTTGGTCCACGTATTTCTTCAGTCAGTGCAGATCATGAGAAATATTACAAGCTCGCTCAGAAAGCATCGAACACATTTGCAGCATGAGCAGCAGACGACAGCTTTCATGACCTTTGGTTTCGATTGACCTCTTTATAGGTACTTAAAGTCTCGCGAGAACGTCGAAAAATAGAACATTAAATAGAATAAATTAAATCAACAAGCTTTTACACAATACACATACAAAATATCTATTAAATTAAATTAACAATTTGTGTAAATGATTGCTACAAAAATGAAATAGTTAATTAATAATAGACTAAAGAACTTACTGCCCAAAACACACGAGATTTGGATCTAGAACAAAGATGGCTGCGCCCATGAAGCGACGCAAAGTTGTCGGTGCAAAGGAGAGTATTGTTTTTCCTATTAAGTTTCCAGAAATTTCCATATTTATTGTCGATATAAAAATACAGCGTATACGTTGCGAGCATCTAAAGAAATTAGCAAGAAAAAATGGCTTCCCAGTGTCTGAAAAATTAGAGTAAGTAAAGTCAGTTGCGCGTCCGTATGTTAGCATGCATGGCATGGATGGTCAGTCAGTGACAGTGACACTGACAGTGACACTCAGACTCAGAGACACTGCACTGTCTGTGTGTGGGTATTCGTCTGTGTGCATGGTGTGTGTTCTTCCTCCATGGTGGTGTGACTTAGTCGCGAGGGGTAGGGGCGGAGTGTATCTTTTTATTTTATTATTATTTTTTTTTCTCCATTATTATGCGACAAAAAACATACAAATACAAAAAATCACAGAAAAAGCAAACAACAGGATTAAACACAAATGCCTAAAGGGCAGTAAACAAGAAAACCACGGACAGAAGACAAACGAGAATGGACAACAAAAAGACCAAGGACTAGACAGTACCAACTAGACATCTACACACCAGATAAACAAATATAAACCGGGCAGAAAGTCCTAATTAAAACATATTAACCCATTTTTTGTTATGGTGATCGAGTGATCCATTTCTCGTTGCTATGGATTTTTCTGTTTTAAAATAAGAATAAACAGAGTGTATCTAGGCGGCTAGCTAGCTAGGCCTTGCCACAACAGTGGGGCTGGTTTGGAAGTCAATCTCTGGTGTTACGCTGGATCTTTATCATATAGGACGTCCTGTTTTCAAGGTGGTGTCCCTAAAATCAAGGCAAATCTGTGACCTCTCTGTGCCCGATGTAAACAGTCCCTCGATAAAACGTTTGAGGTTTGACTTTTCAAGCAAATAGTCTCCTCTCCCTTGACCAAAACTTAGAAACGTGTAAGGCTCCACTGGCACTGGTTAGTTGCACTACTTGCAAATGCAAAAAGTTTGGTTGGGCCACATACAAACAAAATTGCCTGCTGAAAAAGTTTCATCAAACACTTTTTCAATTGACAATTCACGATAATCAAATCATGTGATTGAATATTCTGCTGAGCATTTTGGGGAAAAAATACAGAGGCCATGTGCCTTATATCATTTTCTAATATATTTGGAGCATTTTTTAACACTCAAATTACCATGGTATTTTTTTAATGTCAAAACAAACATGTTGAATAAAATGAAGACAACAGCTGGCTATAGAGTCATACACAAAGCCTTATAGAACACTTGCAGTCACTGCATATATATGTTTCTTCCCACGTATGGCTTCACCGGGAAACCATACTTTCTCGTTTGCCTCGAAAACAGGAAAAACTCAAAACAAATGGGACGCTGTTGAAGAATTAACAGATCGGTGTGTGGTGTAAAAATTTCAATGTCCATCAAGTTTTAATATAATTATGTTTGCATACTTCTTACATAAACAAATGAAGCTAATTAGCGCATCAGTTGATATATTATGGCATCATTATATTTTTTTCCAATTTAAAGAAAAAGCCATAAGACCTTGAAAATGGGACAATGGAGGATACTTTACTCTCTACTGTACTACCCCTTGTACTGGTAGAGGTCTATGATCTGTAAATTTATAAATATTCTCAACGCTCTAACAACTCTTCAATTCAATTAACAAGAAGAGAAGATGAACACAATGAAGAAATTTTATTAGTTTTCTTTTACTTTTAATACTTATAAGCGGGAGGGAAAACCCCATGCCCAGATGATAATTTAATCAATTATATATATTTTTCCAGGGAAAACCCCTGCAGTCATGTATGAAGTAGGGACTGAAAACCCAATCCACATAGTTCCCCTGGTGGGATTCGAACCTAGACCCAGTGAATGGGGCACTGTACTCCTTTTCTTTTAATATGCAAGCTGAGATAAAAATGAATTGTGCACAAAAAAGTTTCAGGGCGGCTGGTGGTTTGGAAATCCTTTTTTTTTTTGCTCATCTGAATGGTAAATACTACCCACAGGGACATGTCGAACATGGACAGAGACTACTTCTAGAACTATAAGGTTTGTTACGCTATCGTCTCCACGAAGACGATAGCGGAACAAACCTCATAGTTCTTTGAATAGACAGAGACAGTCCTTTAAACAACTTTTTTTTGCTTTCACAGCGAGTCAGTCACCCACATAGTTTCCGAGCTTGAGACAAGAGAGGAAGTTTTAGAGATTTTGGAACGATCAACCGATGTGAACGTTGGTCTCCTGTTGGAAAATGCAGAGATTGTTTCCATGCGCTGGTTCTCGTCTTGCATGGAGGAAGGGGCACCAGTTGAGGTAACGCAGGAACACCAGCTGAAAGAGGCAGACAAAAAGGTATTCCAAAACTATAGAATTTCAAGTGTTACTATCATTGTTAGTGGGTACGTTCCTTGAGCTCCCGGCGAGAGTGGGTTTGAACCAACGACCTTTGGAAATGTGCCAGCAATCCACCAACCACCATCTATCCAGCACAGTTTGTCTTTGTTCAACCCCAAGTCATGAAACAATTTTGCCCAGCCAGTTTCCTGTGTGGTTTAGTTTTTGAAATCTGAAACAAAAAGTTGCATCCCCTAAGATGCAAAGAAAATACAGTAAAAAGGAGCTGACCCCCAGATGAGAAAACAAAAAATATGAACAATTTGTTATTCTCCCCAGGTGACGCCCTTATGCTCGTGCCCAGCACCCACAAAGGCAGAGTATCAAGATGCCAAGTTCAGCTGTCAGAGAAGAACACCATTGTATCATCACAACAAGAAACTCACTGTAAGAAAACCTCTTCTCACTTTGTGTACATGAATATTCTGTGACTGCTCTATATTCCGCACCCCTATATGTCCTGGCAATCTCTATGTTTAAAAAAAAAAAAGCACTTAGGGTTAAGGTTATGGTTATTAGGGTTAAGGTTATGGTTAGGAAAAACGCACAAGCGGTGTCCGAACATAGGGGTGTCTAAACATAGGGATGTTGGAATAGGGGTGTAAACAGTTGTTCTGCCATTCTCGTTTGCAGGCCTGAATATCTGTTTTGAAAGGGCAATGAGCAAGGTGTTTTCTCCTTGGTTAAGGTCAACTCTAGGAAGAAGTTTTGCCTTTCTATTTGACAATTTTAAGGGGTACCAATGGCATTGACATGGGACAACTTGCATCCATCTCCTCAATGCAAGTATCAAAGTAGGAAGTTTCAGATATAATACAGGCATGCAATCTTTCCTAGGATCAGCTAATTTCCTCTTTTTTTAATCTCAGTTTTACCATTCAAATTTGAAAAATATTATACAAGTCATTGACATTTTGTAACTTCCTTTTTTTGGTGAAGTTACAGTTGCATGCCTGGTTTTAGATGTGGGAGAAAAAAAACAGATAATTATTCGAAGGAAAACCCACAATCAGGTAGGGACTGAAAACCCAATCCACATAGTGCCCCCAGTAAGATTCGAACCGGCGCCCTGAGGTGGAAGGCGAGAAAAGAAATAATGATGGTTGTGATCATTTTTGTACAGGATGCATTGGAGACTCTTGAGAAACAAGCAGACTTCCTTGGTGGTGACCAGAATGCCTCAAGGGCACTTGCCTTCCGCAAGGCATCTGCTGCCCTCAAAGCCCTGCCAAGGCCAGTCAGGAGCATGCGTGAAGTGGAAAACTTGAACGATCTTAAGGGTGGGAAACACTGCAAGAGACTTATCCAGGTAGATTTAGTTTTTTTGGTTTTGTGAAAAAAACTATAAATGATGAGATTTTGCTATTTTTTTTAAGATTTTTTTTTACTCTCACAGTGCACCTTTGAGTGCAAATGCAAGAGTCCATTTGATAGCCAATTTCAAAAAACTTAATACAACTGCATAAGTCCACTTGCACAGATTTATTGTGTTAGTGTTACACAACTTATAAGTAGGGGCATACGATGCGTAATGACCCTGAAACAAATTGTGTGATTTATGTTTACTTGGTTGAAAGATGGTAATGGTAGTAAGCTATTTGCAAAATGTTTTCTTCTGAAATGCTCCTGTTAATTAGAAATCAATAACAAAAATTTGAGTAACTATAAATATAAATAGAGCCGGTTTGGTCTCAACGCTTTGAGCAGTATACTCTGCTCGTCTAAAAAAAATAATAATAACCCTTCCTTTAGGCATAAGATGATGCGCAAAAGAACCTACACAGTTGCGTAAACGCTTTAGAAATCGGGCAGCCAGGGGTCGATTTCAAAAAGAGTTAGGACTAGTCTTAGGAGATCTGAAAATCGTTAGGCTGGTCCTAAGTTAGGACGAGTAACTCGTACTAACTCGAGATAAGACTTGTCGTGAAATCCACCCCGGACTATTACGGCTGGATGCTATTCCATTCCACATGCCAAGACTTTTAAAATGGTAAATTTCTTAGTGGGACTTATGTTTTTTGTTTTTCTTTAGGAGATTCTTGAGGAAGGATTCTCATCGGAGGTGGAAGGAATCTTAGATGACGAATGGTTCAAGACCATGAAGGTAAAAATGTCCCCCCTGCAAGGCCACCATATGAGGGAGCTGTAACATTCTGCTTTCAAGTTACAAACCAAATCGATCCTGACAAGTTCTGATAACGCTGTAGACAAAGCTGTAGTCAAGATTTGATAAATGGGTGTCACAAATTGCTGGAAACTTAAAAACTGGGTTTTGAAAATGTTCACTTACATGTGAAAGACAGGTGAAACTGGTTGTCCAAATTTAAAACAGGGTGTCCAAAAGACACCCGGACACCCCTCTGGCTAGAACCAACTTGACTCAAAAGATATTTACACATAGTGCTACTGCAAACCTCACCTAATTATGCTCCCACCTTGCAAAGTTCCAAGTGTACAATCCGTACACTATTTCAGGAAACCGCTGAACCAATCTGATATATTGAACTTTCTAAGCTTTTTTTTTTTTTTTTTTTACTTCTCGTCTTTCAAACAGATTTTCACTGGTGTGTTTGGTTGCGGTACTGCAACCGGCAGGAAATGGTACGATATGAAGTTGAGGACACTTGATGATGTCAAACGATGTCCGCATGTCACCTTGACAACTGAGCAGAGATACGGTAAATCTTCTTGACATTTAAGAAATTGTAAAGAATTATTCCAGTGAAAACCAATGCAATAAAGTAGGGACTGAAAACCCAATCCACATATATTGCCCCCAGCTTGATTCGAACCGGGGTCCTAGAGATGGAAGGCGAAAAAAGATATCACTTCACCAACCCGACCACCCAGCTGGCGATTTCACCAAACTCTTCCTAACTTTGGATTAATCTTAGGACTTAGGACGAGTTCAGTTACGTATCGTATCCATAGATGTTATGACGAATTAGACTCATTCTAAGATAGGGCGAGTTACTCGTCCTAACTCGAGATAGGATTAAGTGTTTTGTGAAATCGACTGCAGGATTCAATAATAAACGTCCACAAGAAATTTGAAATCTCTCAAAATGTTTCCTTTCTACTTCCCCAGGTATAGATTTGTATGATGATATTAACACACCTGTGAGCAGACAGGAAGCTAACGTCATTCAGAAGATTGTGGCAGCGGAAGCAGAGAAGATATTGCCAGGGACTACAGTCACAATTACTGGTGGCTTCAGTAGGTAGGATCAATTTTGTATGCAAGTCGCCAGACACACTACCTGAAGGCCTGCAAGTGTGGACTACAAATTTGTTTTCCATGGGCCGTTGCCACCTACTCCTGGGGCTGAAAAAAGCACTACCTTTGAGCTCCCCAACTTTATGAAGCAATAATTGTTAAGTGTCTTGCTTATGGAAGCACGTGTTACGACCAGGATTTGAACCCACACTCTGCTCGTCAAACACCAGAGCTTGAATCCGGTACTGTTAACAATATTTCTAAGTTTTGCCCTTCTGAATCTTTAGGGGCAAGGCGACGGGGCATGATGTCGACCTTCTCATTTCACATCCAATGGAGGGTAAAGAGAAGGGTCTCTTAGCCATGATTCTCAACGCTCTACAGAAGAGACAACTCTTGGAGTATACTGATGTTCAAAATAGCTCCTACAGCGAGGCAGCTATAAGACAGGTAAATATTTTTAAATACATTTGTAAAAGACTCGTTTTTTATGCAACATTTTTTCTGAAGTCTGATTTCCGATTTGTTTTGCCCCTGGGGAAAATCAGACGAATTGTGACTTTAACATGTGTACATGTAGGTAAGCCCTTGTACTCTAAAAAGTATTCCTACTTTTTACCAGGTACAAAATGTCATGCCTGCTTTGTACAAAGAAGTGATTTCTAATGTGATAGTACTAAATAAGCCAGAAATAAATAAAAAACTTAATGGAAGTTTTGCACCAGTCCCAAAACCCTCAAAAAAAGTCCTGTCTGGTCTCCTCAGATTTTTCCACCACTAATTCTCAAAAGTCACCACTTTCATAAAATTCAAAAATAATTGTAAAAACTTATAAGTAGGTGAACATGTCTGACAAAAGTTGGTCACTTTTTTTTAACCACCCTGTATACACAGAATCAGAATTGCAAATGTCGAATGTTGGCCCGTCTCTTGCATCTTGCTAAAGTAGATAAGCATTTTCATCATTGTTTTACCTATAAGATGGTGTTGTGATGACGTCATTGCATAATGTCTGTAAAATTGTGTCTGCTGCTTTTCGTGTTAATGCTTCAATTTGTCAGGTTTGTATTCTTGTTATGTTGTAGTGATTTTTCTTGTCAAGCGCTACACGACTATTGAGTGTGAAGCGCTAAATAAACGCTGTGTTATTATTGTTTTAGGTGAGGCGCAATCTTACCATGGACCATTTCGAACGATGCTTCAGCATTTTCCGACTGCCAAAACATCTTAAAAATGGAGCGGTCGATACCAAGCTGAGACAACATAGAGCAGGGTGTAAAGACTCTGATTCAAGAAGTGATGAGGAGGGAGTGACTGCAGCCGAACTTCAAACTGTCGATAGAGCGAGGAGAGTGGTTGATGTGCTGGGGGACGTAGTTGTGATGGATATGACGAAAAGAAGTGGAGATGATGTTGAGACGAGGCTTTGCTCATCAGTTGGGGCATCAGAGGAGAGAGGAGCCCGGGAGGGAGAAAGTGGTCTACAGTTTAGGAACGCTGAGACAGCTTCCCTGGCAGGCACTCGATGGAGTGACAACAAAATACCCAGTGATGCAGTTCTGATGGTAACGCCTCGTGACAGTGAGCAAACCTGCAGAGACAGAGACTTGGATGGAGGATTGACCAGAAGCGATTGGGTCGCTCGGCGCGTCGATTTCATCATTACGCCGCAGAGTCAGTACGCTTATGCCCTTTTGGGTTGGATCGGGTCGCGGATGTTCAACCGATCAATCCGGGATTATGCAAATAAGGAGATGAACATGACGCTGACGAGCCATGGGTTGTTCGACAAAGTCAACGTAAGTCTCCTTCGTTATTATCCTTCGATCGGGTAAACAACTCCTTATAAGGGAATGATGTGCGCGTCGCACGTATCGCGTGATGTGGCACAACTGTCCCGGCAGTTGCTCTCTTCTAGGAATGAAGAAACTGTCTATTTAATCACGGGTGCAAGCTCGCGTGTCATGCCCATGTTTCAACACTTTTTACTGGTCATAAACAAAGGTTTATACACACCCACGTGACGCGCTCTCCACCAATAGGAATAACAAAATTGTCTGAGGTATTTATGAATGTTTTTTTTAATACTTCTCTTCCATCCAGAATAAATTTCTTCTTGCGGAGAACCAAAAGGAGATATTTGAGCACCTGAAGCTGGATTACAGAGAACCACATGACCGCAACTGCTGACTTTCAATTAAGAAATATCCTCATAATTCCACAACCAGGTCAACATCACACGAACTGGCTCCACTGATTACCGGAATCCAGGAGCGGCACTGAACTAGTTTTTCTTTGATGGTTTATGCAAGAATAGTTTAATGTAAGTGATGTCTGAAGCTTTGCATGGTGTGGAGAATAAGAATTAAATATAAATAATAGTACACTAACAGGTACAACCGTGTCTCTTTTGAGGAGGTGATGGCTCTGAAAAGAGCCGGTTTAGTCTCGTCGTTTCAAACGGTATACTCTGCTCGCTTTCAGGGAAAAGCCAACACTCCCTCAAAAGAGATTCGTTACATGGTTGCACTCGCAAGTTAACTATTATTTATGTTTTTTTCATCAGCATGTTAAGTATTGTACTTGGCTGTTAGTAATTACAGAAGTTCTTCAAAGATGCAAAGTCTTCTCAGAAATGTTAGTTTTCTGCCATAAGAAATGCAATTGAACGATAAAACAGGTGATTTTGTGAGAGCTCGATGGTTTGAGGGAATAGGGGGTTAGATTTGACAAATGGGGGAATTGTTTAAAATGACCTGCAGGCATCCTTTTTCTAGTACTTGTACTTTCTGTATCTTCAGAAATACAAAACAAAACTACAGACTATTTCTTTCTCCCGTTGGTGATTGTTTTACTTCTTTCAAGACAAAATTTGAAAACTCAAGGGGATGTTGAAAAAGTCCGGAACTCAAGAAGTTCATGAATTTTCTAATACAATGAAATATATGAATATATATCAATGAATTTAGTTTTGCAAACTAATTTAGCAACCAATAATTAAAGTATTCTGGTTGAATCCTGGCAATCCTTTTTCCAACTTTAAAGTAATGTATCAAAGTCTATAGACATTTTTTTGAAAAAAATGAGAAGAATTGTAGATATGGTGAAATTTTTCTGAATAAAATTAATGTTATGCAAAGTCTATGTAAGAAAACTAAGCCCTTTAATTTGCCCCTTCTAAAGGAACCAAAACAGTCTGACCACATTTCTTATGCAGTGTTTGGTGTAAGAGGGTCATTCAGAATAGTCAATATTAAAACAGTTTGATTTTGTTACAAAAATTGAAAAAATCAGTAGGGGTAAGTCCAGCATTTTTCTCAAGTTTGGGCAAAAATTTTAAAATATCACAAGGGGCAAGTCCAGCATTTTTATCAAATTTTGGCCCGAAATAAAATAACAAAAACACACTGGGCAAGTCCAGCATTTTTATCAAATTTTTGCCAGAAATAAAATAACAATAACACAAGGGGCAAGTCCATCATGATTTTTCTCAAATTTTTGCCAAAAAATAACAAGGGGGTCCAGCATTTTTTATCAAATTTTAGGAATAAAAACAACAAAAAACACACCAGGGGCAAGTCCAGCATTTTTTTTCTCAAATTTTGGGGGAAAATAAAATATCACATGGGGGTAAGTCCAGCATGAATTACCAAGTCCTGCATGATTTTTCTAAATTTTTTGCACAAACTTGAAAACATCAGGAGGGGTAAGTCCAGCATTTTAGAAAAATCACAAGGGGTATATCCAGCATGATTTTTTCTCAAATTTTGGCAAAACATTGAAATATCACAAGGGGTCAAGTCCAGTATGATTTTATTCAAATTTTGGCCCAAAAAATTGAAAAATTACAAGGGGCGAGTCGAGCATAATTTTTCTCAAATTTTTGGAAAAATTGAAAAAAAAATCACCAGGGTTAGTTAGTCCAGCTTGATTATTTTCAAATTTTGGCGAAAAATTGAAATTATCACAAGGGGTAATTCCAGCATTTTTTTCCCTCAAATTTTGGCAAAAAATTGAGAAAAATCACGTCCGTATTTTTCTCTCAAATGTTTGCAAAAAATTGAAAGAATTGCAAGTCCTGCATGATTTTTCCCAAATTTTAGTAGAAATAAAAAAAATCACAATGGCTAAATCCAGCATGATTTTTCTGAAATTTTCGCAAAAATTTAAAAAATCATCAGATGTAAGTCCAGCTTTTTTCTCTCAAATGATTGCAAACAAATTAAAAGAATCGCAAGTCCAGCATGATTTTTCTAAATTTTTTGTGAACAATTAAAAAAATCACAAGGGGTAACTCCAGCGTTTTTTTTTTCTCAATTTATGGCAAAAAAATTAGAAAAATCACAGGGGGTAAGTCCAGCATGATTTTTCTCAAATTTTGGCAAAACATTGAAAATTCACAAGGGGCCAAGTCCTGTATTATTTATTCAAATTTTTGCAAGAAAATTTAAATATCACAAGGGGCCAAGTCCAGTATGATTATATTCAAATTTTTGCAAAAAAAATTACAAGGGGTAAGTCGAGCATGATTTTTCTCAAATTTTAGGATTTTTTTTTTTTAAATCACAAGGGGTAAGTCCAGCATGATTTTTCTCAAATTTTGGGCAAAAAATAAATGCACAAAGGGTGCAAGTCCAGCTTCATTATTCTCAAATGTTGGCAAAAAATTTAAATCATTACAAGGGGTAATTCCAGCATTTTTTTGAATCGAAAGTCCTGCATGATTTTTCCCAAATTTTAGCATGATTTTTCTGAAATTTTCCGAAAATTGAAAAAATCACAAGAGGTTAGTCCAGCTTTGTTCTCTCAAATTATCAAATTATTGCAAAAAGTTGATAGAATCTCAAGTCCAGCATGATTTTTCTCAATTTTTGGGCAAAACATTGAAAAAATCACAAGAGCTAACTCCAGCATTTTTTTCTCTCAATTTATGGCAAAAATTTTAGAAAATCCAGCATGATTTTTCTCAAATTTTGGCAAAACATTGAAAATTCACATGGGGCCAGTCCAGTATTATTTATTCAAATTTCGGCAAGAAAATTGAAATATCAGAAGGGGCCAAGTCCAGTATGATTTTATTCAAATTTGCAAAAGAAATGGAAAAATGAATACGAGCATGATTTGTCTCAAATTTGAGGAAAAATTGAAAACAAAATCACAAGGGGTAGTAAGTCCAGCATGATTTTTCTCAAATTGGGGCAAATAAAATGCCTAAGGGGTGCAATCCAGCTTGATTTTTCTCAAATGTTGGCAAAAAAATTGAAATTATCACAAGGGGTAATTCCAGCATTTTTTTCCCTCAAATTTTGGCAAAAAATTGAGAAAAATCACAAGGGGGCAAGTCCAGCATGATTTCTCTCAAATGTTTGCAAAAAATGAAAGAGTCGCAACTCCTGCATAATTTTTCCCAAGTTTTAGCAAAAATAAAAAATAAAAACAAGGGCTAAGTCCAGCATGATTTTTCTGAAATTTTCGCAAAAATTTAAAACATCACAAGTCGAGCATTTTTTTTCTAAAATTTTTGCCCAAAAGATTTGAAAGAATCACAAGCTTGACTTTTCTCAAATTTTTGCAAAAACAAATTGAAAAAAATCACAGAGGTAAGTCCAGCTTATTTTTTCTTTACTTTTGGCTAAAAATAAAAAATAAAATGACAAGGGTTTCCAGTATGATTCTTCTAAAACTTTGGCAAAATCTTGAAAACATCACAATGGGCAAGTCCAGCATGATTTTTCTCAAATTTTGGGCAAAAAATAAATGCACAAAGGGTGCAAGTCCAGCTTCATTATTCTCAAATGTTGGCAAAAAATTTAAATCATTACAAGGGGTAATTCCAGCATTTTTTTGAATCGAAAGTCCTGCATGATTTTTCCCAAATTTTAGCATGATTTTTCTGAAATTTTCCGAAAATTGAAAAAATCACAAGAGGTTAGTCCAGCTTTGTTCTCTCAAATTATCAAATTATTGCAAAAAGTTGATAGAATCTCAAGTCCAGCATGATTTTTCTCAATTTTTGGGCAAAACATTGAAAAAATCACAAGAGCTAACTCCAGCATTTTTTTCTCTCAATTTATGGCAAAAATTTTAGAAAATCCAGCATGATTTTTCTCAAATTTTGGCAAAACATTGAAAATTCACATGGGGCCAGTCCAGTATTATTTATTCAAATTTCGGCAAGAAAATTGAAATATCAGAAGGGGCCAAGTCCAGTATGATTTTATTCAAATTTGCAAAAGAAATGGAAAAATGAATACGAGCATGATTTGTCTCAAATTTGAGGAAAAATTGAAAACAAAATCACAAGGGGTAGTAAGTCCAGCATGATTTTTCTCAAATTGGGGCAAATAAAATGCCTAAGGGGTGCAATCCAGCTTGATTTTTCTCAAATGTTGGCAAAAAAATTGAAATTATCACAAGGGGTAATTCCAGCATTTTTTTCCCTCAAATTTTGGCAAAAAATTGAGAAAAATCACAAGGGGGCAAGTCCAGCATGATTTCTCTCAAATGTTTGCAAAAAATGAAAGAGTCGCAACTCCTGCATAATTTTTCCCAAGTTTTAGCAAAAATAAAAAATAAAAACAAGGGCTAAGTCCAGCATGATTTTTCTGAAATTTTCGCAAAAATTTAAAACATCACAAGTCGAGCATTTTTTCTTCTTTGGCAAAATCTTGAAAACATCACAATGGGCAAGTCCAGCTAATTTTTTTCAAATTTTTGCAAAAAAATTGAAAAAATCACAAGGGGTAAGTAAGTCCCGCATTTTTTTTCTCAAGTTTTGGTATAAATTTGAAAACATCACAAGGGGTAAGTCTAGCGTGATTTTTCTCAAATTTGGGCAAAAAGTAAAAAAATCACAAGGGGTACATGTGTAAGTCTAGGGTTTTTTTTCCTCAAATTTTGACCAAAAAATTGAAAAAAAAAAATAATAATAATTTTTCCCTCAAATTTTGGCAAAACATTGAACAAAATCACAAAGGGCAAGTCCAGCATGATTTTCTCAAATTTTGGCAAAAAACAAAAAAATCACAAGGGGAAGCAAGTCCAGCATGATTTCTTTTAAATTTTGGCAAACAATTGAAAAATAAATCTGGGAGGTAATTCCAGCATGATTTTGCTCAAATTTGGACCAGTTATGGAAAAAATAACTAAGGGTAAGTCCAGCATTTTCTTTTTCTCTAATATTTTGGAAAAAATTTGGAAAAATCACAATGGGTAAGTAAGTCTAGCATAAAGTTTGTTCTGGACCAGATATGGAAAAAATCACAAAGTGAAGTCCAGCATTTTTGTTTCTCAAATGTTGGCACTTTTTTCAACTTTACAAGCAGCAATATTATTCACACACAAAAAACCTGTACGTCAGACAAGACTTGGAAATAAACAAAAGTCAATAAACACATTCTTTCTTGATGTCAAAAGTCACTTTATTATTAAGTAAAAAGTGTCTACTTATACCAAGACTGGCCAAAGTTAATACATCTCAGAGGAGCAAACAAACTTTGACTTGACCAAGAAACCCTCAACCATCCCCCATCGGGATTTTTACATCACGTCTCTTGATCTTAACTACGATTAAGGAACCCTTCAAGCATACTATCCAGAATGGGAATATCCTTCACATATTGTTCCGATTGATGGTGCAAAATAAGTTGTCAAACTACCCCCACTGGGGTGCGTTTTGGCGGCTGTAACAAATAACAGTTTCAGTCATTAGCCAGTGATTAACCAAAGGCCAATTCAACCAAAACAGTTATTGGTTTTTTTTTGTTTACGACTGCGAAAACGCGTCCCAGCCATACTATCCCAAACAGGTGACATTAATGGGAAACTTTTGGGACGCTTGGTGGCAGCAGACTTACCAGGTAAATCCATTGTTCTCGGTAATGTGCACATGCTCAGAACTACGTAAACAATGGAAATTTACCTGCCAAGTCTGCTGCCACCTAGCATTCCAAAGTCTCCTATTAAACGCACCTTGCATATAACGAGTATCTGCACTGGATGAAGGTGATCAAAACAAAGAGAGTTATTGAGAAGAAAAATAAAGCTCAAAATTAGCCGGAACTAAAGAAATAGAATCAGGGACCAAGGGTGAGCACGTAAATTTGGCAAACTTTGCTTTTATGAAATTGATCGATTGATGTCTGTACATTCAATATTTAAATTATATCAAAAAGAAATGGGAAAGAAAAGCAAATGCAAATGTTGTATAATAATTAAACTTGTGGGTTACAAAAACCAATGCCCTATAGTGTTTTTATTATTTTGTTGTCTTTTTAAAGGATTTTGGGTACTTTTTCAAAATGTCCATAGATTTATATTAAACTTACAGGGTTTGAAGATCATGATAGTGGAAAGCTTCCCTTCGAATCTAACTTACTGAGGTGCTGTAGTTTTTGTGAAATGAGTAAGACAATGTCATGAAAATCTGTTTGTAAATGATGACAATTATTTTCATGACATTGTTTTACTCATTTCCCAAAAACTACAGCACCTCAGCACGTAGTATTTTCAGGGAAGCTTTATACTATCATTATCTTCAAACTGTGTAAGTTTAGTGTAAATCTGTGGAAATAGTGTTTTTTGTCCTACAAAAGTTATAGACCCTTTAAAGAAGGTTGGCAAAACTGCTAAAATTAATATATCCTATATAAACCCTGAAACAACTTGTCAGTTCTTGTATAGAATTTGATTGATATGCAAATAAGTTGAAAATAAGACAAACTGTTAATAACTTTCTTGAAATATTCATCTTCGGAATATAATATAAATGTATAAAATTCCTCAGGAAAATCACCTTCTTAAAAACCTTGTCAATTCAGATCTAATCTCAAGTCTGGATAAATCCAAAATTTACATCCAAAAATTCCTCAAACAGAAATTGTTCTTTACACATTGGTGAAAGAAAATAAGTCGTAATGGAGCCAAGCTTTGAACTGAACTGCAGTTACTTCATTAATTTTTTCGGAGACTGTAATCTCCTCTCCAGCTGACTTTTTATGACCTCATTTGCATATATATAAAAACAAAAAGATAACCCATGAGTTTTCCAACTGTTTGAGTCTATGATTTCGCATAATTCCTTCATATGCCCCTTTTTCACTCAATAGCTCCTCCCCTAATTCTTTCCTCAGGTGTTGCATCAAACACCAGTCTACAGGTGTCGAAATGCTGCCTCTTTTGCATCAATTTTTATATCTTTTTATCAAAATAGACAATTCTAAAGAGAAAATATTTGAATAGAACTTTTTATCGTAATACAATGTACAATTTTGTTTATGCTCCTGTAACGACAACGTAAACAACTCTCAGCTTCTGCCCCTCAATGGGCAAAACCTGTCCACTTGGACGAAAAATAAAATTATCATTTTTAAATCATTAAATGATCAATAAGTATTTATTTTTAAAGGATCGACTAAGTCACTTTTACAAAGGATCACAATTACTTCAAAGTAACTTTGGATTAATTAAAAATTAATTTTGCTTCCTCCCTCAACCCGTCAAGTACTTTAATAAATGACCCCCAAAACTCCTCAAATCAACTGCTCTTCAAACTTTGTACACAATTTAAATTCAGTAACGTTTACTCAAAATTCCTAACTTAAACCTTTAAATTTAGCAAACAGTTTAACCAAAGTTACTTTTCTCAGAACTTTTTTTTACTTAATAACACATGCATTTTTTTTCTTGTCACTTTTATTCAAAAGCAAGAACCCCATTTTGAAAATCGAGGGGAGGGGGGGGGGGGCAGATATTATAGCCAGGTAATATTCACATCACATCAACACAATGTACATTCTTCCGGCATGACTGACACAGAAACCCATGTGGTATGAACTCTAGAGGGCGCTATACTGCTCACACATCTTCAGCCAATTCAGAGTTGTAATTTTCTGAACTGGAGGGAGCACCCGCTACGCCACCGACATAACTCCGCTAACCGGCCATAGGCACAAATCTCTTATGGGTAAACTGCATACAAATGTCCACTTTGAAAATGTTTTCTGTGCAGACCTGAACTGCTGGGTGACTAGTGCAATACGAGTCAGCACATTGTCTCAATAGGCAGAACTGTCAGGCCGCGTTGCATGCATCTGTACGCCCTCTAGTTTTGATTTTCAACCCTATGCACCAATCACAGTATAAAAAAAACCAGTAGAGCCTTGAGTATATCGCCCTCTAGTGTTAATTACCACATGCCCATCTAAAGGCCAACGAATATGTACGAAACGTTATTAATAATGTTACTTAAAATGTTAAGTCTTGTTTTACCATAAGTTTGAATGTGTCAGTTCAGCCGCTGGGTTCAAATAGTTCTTACTCCTTGAGGCGTCCACCGTCACCCTCTGACACAAAACGCTTGCGGACTCTGCAAAGGAAATAGAGATAGCGCTGACAACTGAGGCGGAACAGTCTTGAAAACCCATAACAAGCAATTTTGTTTCAAGAAAATTGTACTTGCAATGATTATTCTTAGTCAGATAGAAGTGTAGTGTATGGCCAATGTACCGTATTAATAGCATGTAGATGAGGCCACTAATATTAAAAGCATGTAGATGAGGCCACTTATTTATAGCATGTGGATGATGTCACATCACATGAGCTAAAAGTGTACACCAAACCTTGGAAGAGACAATGAAAATCTTTCATTTCTTGCAGTTGCTTTTGTAAAATTGGGGGGGGGGAGGATAACTGACTCACCTAGTTGGCACCTCAGCTCTCAGTTGGGCTGATATGATGTCTTCCTGGCGACAGATATCTGCAAACCTCTCCATGATAGTGAAGGCGTGAGGGACGTCAATCACTATGTCAGGCAAGCTTGCAAATACACGCCGGAAACCCTAAGGGTGGAGGGGACAAAGAAGATATAAATATATTTTTTTAATAATGGTTGATAAGAAAAAACAAAGCTTAAAAACAACCACAGGGACAACACTGGTAAATGCTATAGACCCGTGTCAGTACTTTGTGTGTCCCTACATAAACATTTACAGAACAAACTTGGGGAAGTTTAAGCTCAATTGATCATCAAAGTCACAAGAAAAGTGTGAAAAACCCTGGGTTCAAAATAAAGTGAGATCAGGACTTACCATGTTTACTACCCATTTCCGTATTTTTTCCACCATCAGGTGCAAATCAGTTAAAATTTCTATTTCACTCTATTTGTTTAATTGTTTAGATGATCTTCCCATCAAGGGAACTCGGCAAACTCCCTCAAGGGGATATAAACACATAGCTGGCAACAGCCAATTTCTCTCCAACATAAATTGGTGTAATGTCTATGACGTAGAATTGCACAAATCAATAAATTGTGAATCACTAACTAGACGACAATACTTATTCTAGTCGTTGTGAAATCAGCGGTTAGTTTAGTAGGATTTGAACCCACAACCTTATAATTGCAAGTCCTGCAGTCTAACCACTGAATCATTGTGCACAGACTTTGACTGTGACCTCCACTTACCGTGTTCATCTGATCGATTGTGACGACGTTATGATCAAACATGTATTTCAGTAGCACGGCGATAGATTGAGCCACTCTTTCAACTGACTCATATCGCTCTAGAACCATGTACACAGCCTGCAATGATGGACGGAGGGTTGAAAAATAGGAGCTAGTTAGATTTTGTTATCGCATGGTTCAATTTAGCAAAGAGCTAAAATTTATCTAAAGCCCGATTCATACTGTGAATGCTCAACTCCGGCGCAACATTCGATCCCAGACCAAAAGTTATTTTGTTTTGAATCAACCAATGGGAATTGACTGCGGACTACTTTCTGAGATTTTTAAAATACAATTTCACAACGTCAAAATTAATTTATCAACAACAAAACTGTAAAGGATTTGAGGCATTGCATGGTAAAGTATCAATATATATTTAGTTTGGGGTAATACCATGTGTGTAAAAAAAAAAAAAATGGTGGGTAGATTATGTTCTTTTGAGAACTTGTCTTGCTTTATATTCTACTACCGCGAAGTAGATATTCCAAATTTGGGAAACTTCTCAGTTCTGCAATGATGGATTTTTTAAACTACTACCTGGGCGGAAGGTAGAAAATGGGCTGGGACTACTACTTTAGATATTGTGGATTGAGGGGGACAAATGAAAATAGCAGAAGATTACGAGGCGGTTGTTGTGGTACATTTTCTTATTTGACACTTACCTCATAGACGAGTTCGTGATGGAAGTGAGGCACGTCTAGTTCCACGAGACAGCGGAAGGCTTCCTTGGCATCCCCGGACGAAAGGAACTCCTTAATCAAGAGCACCACCTGAGGAGACAAGATGAAAAAACGACAAGTTTTAAGGCACTGGACACTATTGGCAGTTATTCAAAAATATTATGAAAACTCACTTGGTAACAACCAATGGAGAGCTTTTGATAGTACAAATGATTGTGCGAAACGGCTCCCTCTAAAGTAGTGTTGTTTTTGAGAAAGAGTTGATTTTTCACTCAAATATTAAAAGACTTCAAGCCTGAAACCTTTCATCTCGCAACTGCGATGATCAATTGAGTCAAAATTTTCTCTGATTTATTGTTTTATGCATATGTTGTGATACACCAAGGGAGATTACTGGTCTTTGACGATTATCAAATGTGTCCAGAGATTGATTTCACAAAGAGTTTCAACTATTCCTAACTTTGGACTAGTCCTAGGATATAGTAAAAACTTAAGGGTAGTGTAGTCCTAAGTTAGGACAAATAACTCGTCCTAATAACCTAAGATAAGACTAGTCTTCGCTCTTTGTGAAATGCACCCATGTGCCTTTAAATGAGATCTATAACCCCTCCCCTGTACCCACCTTCTTGACGAGGACCTTGACTGGTCTGCGGCCACCTCCGACACCCCAGACATTGTCTAGCTTCAGCATGCCATGTTTCATATTCAGAAGCAGATCGGCACGGTTCAAGGCCTGGAAACTGTCAACAAAACAATAATGGGATGCAAATGACAGTAAAATCAACAAGTCTTCTTAATTACAAACCAGTTTGAATCTTAATATTTAAGCGTTACGTATTAGTCCCTTCTTGGCACATTTCGGATCGGACTCTTTTATCAGTTGGTTAACTCATGACTTTAACACTTGGATCAAGTGGGATGTGCATTATCAACTCCATCAAACTAAGGCAATTTTAGAGGTTACAAAGACGGAGTTCAATCTATCCATTTTCATAGGACTAAACAAAAATACAATTTCGAGTGAAAAAAAAAAAGAAAAAAAAAAGCTCTGCTGATTCAGGGTCCGAGTCCTAGTCATGACACCTGTAATCCTTAGGCATGACACTTATCCATTATTGCTACGTCTTTTCAACTGGACGTAAAGCAACATGTCCCGTGTGTTGTGTAAAGAACCCAGTACACTCATCGCTGAGAGAAAAGTTTTCATCCACTGGTTTCTGGTAGGGTTGGCGGTAAATTAATCGGTCTTACATTTCAAACATAGCTCAACATACCATGTAAAAAACAAGGAAAACGAGTGCTTTAAAGTACATCCTCGTATGTGATAAAGTACCATATAAGAACTTTGTACTATGAAGAACTTACCACAAGATGTGTTCCTCCTTGATCTTCTTCTTAAGTGACTGCAGGAATCTTGGAGCAAGGCAGTCATCAGCAATAGCACGAGCAATGAACTGACCCAGTACCTGAAGGAACACGGGTAAAAGTAAAGAGTCAAATATTGAACCTCATACCTTTTTTTCAAAGGTTCTGTTATAAATAATTGAGGGTTAAAGTTATCTTTATATATATGCGAAGGCATATGTTCTTGCGAAATAAATATTTTACGGCTTTACAACTTCCTCTAAAATATGTTATTTTACACTTCACACCAAAAATGCAGCCTTCTCAAATTGTTCTTTCTTTCTAATCAGTATTCAATTTCACAGCGCTGCTCTTTTAACGGGAAGCAAATTTTTGTACTAACTTCAGCAGAAAAATTTGCTTTAAAAAAAGTATATAAGCGTGTTTCACAGGTTAGAAAGAAATTTCCATTTAAAGGTTTTCAATGAAAAAGTAAATTGCGTCATACAAATGTTCCTAAGACAAACAGGTATCTAATGCCACATTTCAGTTGGTTTGAGTCTACTTTTATGATCAAGTGAAATCTTTTTTTCCGCCTCTACAGAAATCCTGGGCAGAACCCTGCTTCAGTAAATGTATTCTTACTTGACAGCAATCAAGACCAATATCCAAGTATCTCCCTATCTGCTTGACAAAATGGAGCATTACTGTCAAAATACTTTTTTTCAAACATGTCAAAATGTCAAGTCAAAGCTTTTACACAACCATAATCCATAACACTTCACTAATCTCAGCCCAAGGGTGTCTTTACAGACACATTCTGCACTCCCCAAATCACACGATTAAATCAACTGAGGTGTCTGGAAGTCAAGCTGATATCGAAAGGCTAAGGTGTAAATGTCAAGACACTTGCTATTTTAGAAAACCACTGGGACAGAAGTAAAATATGTTTTGCTGTTGAGCAACACTTGTGAGGTACAACAGTTTAAGAATTACATTAAAATGTTTTTCATAATGGAATTTGTAACTTAGAGGGAGTTGAAAATGATATTCTTCCTACATTCACAATCTGAAGGAATTTTTTAGACAGTTTAACTGCAAATTTTCTACTCAGTTTCTAAAACCAACAGTTTTACAATTAAACTAACTCCATACCTGGAAGCTTCTTGAGTTAATTTTGGAAATTTGCATCGGGATAAAGACTGTTTTTTCATCCATATACACCGATGTGTTTGTTTCAAAGGGCTCGAACATTGTAAAACTGTGGGTTTTAAAAAACAAAATTAATCTTCTTGAGTATTCCAAACAATTACCAAATCAGCTGTTAATTTCAGCAATTTTTGAGAAAGAAGTAATTTCTCACTTAAATATTTGAATTGAATTTGAGACCTCAGCTGAGGTCTCAAATTCAAAGCATCTGAAAGCACACATCTTGATTGACAAGGGTGTTTTTTTCTTTCATTATTCTCCAGCAACTTTGATGACCAAATGAGTCCAAATTTTCACAGGTTTGTTATTTTATGCATGTTGAGATACACCAAGTGAGAAGAATGGTCTTTGACAATTACCAATAGTGTTCAGTGCCTTTAAGGCTAAAGAGTTAAGACAAATCTTATCTCGATTTATGAACAAGTTACTCCTCCTAACTTAGGACTAGGATTAAGTTTTTAATATCTCCTAGGACTAGTTCTAACCCAAGTTCCTTGTGAAATCGATCCCTGGCCAATTTAAACTAAAGAACTTACAATTGGAGCATCGGGTGAGTCAAGGGTCAGATCTGGCAATCCGTGAAGCAGCTGCTCAAAAGCCACCTCCAGTTCAGCCTCAGACACGACCTTTAACCCGTATAGGTCAGAGATCAGGACCGAGGTCAATTCCTTCTCGGGTGCCTTCCTCTCCATGGCTAGAGTTAGGGCATTGGAGGCAACTTCGTGACGGTCCATGGTGTCGATGTTCAGTTGAGACAAGCACTCCTAGGATCATAACACATAATAAACAACTTGAATTTTTTTATTATAATAATAAGACACTGCTCTAGAATTGCGAAGGTCTTGGGTTCGAATCCACTTTAAGTAATATGCCTGTGTGTTTTTTTCACAGAGCTCGGGAAAGCACTGAGTATACAATGCTTACACACATCGGTTTATAATTATAATAATATCAAAGTCATATACAGCGCACGTATCTACCACTTATATAGCGCACGTATCTACCAAACAAGGTACTCAAGGTGCCGAGTATACAAACTTTCTGAAAGATAGGTAATTGCAGTGATGAACTTTGAGACCCAATTATTTAGCACCTTATAAGGGTTTTACAAGGTGCTACGGCGCATACAGCGGCCACAGCCAGGAACACCGGGGCAAACCCCTTCTCTTTTCGAAAAGTGCACTGTCTTGCTTAAGGACACAAGTGTCACGGCTGGTTTATACGGGTAAAACCAAAATTAATATAATATTAAGTAGCATAACTCTTATACAGCAGATTAGGGCCTATACATAATTTGTAACTACATTGTAGGAGAAAACCCAATCGCTTTACAAAATGTGTTTGTTTTGTTTTCAATAGACAATAGAAGGCTGGCTGAAATCTATTGGTGAGATTTGAGGTTTGATTTGTCAAATGAAGGAGAGGTAACATTCCGTCATTCCTGGAAAAAAATAATTACTTTAAAATAGTCATTGACTAGTTTGTAAACAAATAACACAAACTGTGGATGCTGTAGTAATGAATGCCCACTTAGTAATTAACGTAAGTAAGGAATTAAGCCTAATTTTAATTGAGCAACAGGTCAAGATAGCCTTAAATAATATCTAAAGGCAAGAAAGTATAAACAAATCAAAAATGTGGAAAAAGTGATCTTTGACAGGCCAGTCAGTCCCTTCGTGAAAACAGTGACAAAATGTACTTACCGCGACTTCATCAGTATCTCCATTCTCAAAGTATTCCTGAATGATTGGCTCAACCATGTCCAAAAGCTCCTTGCCTTTCAACTTGGGGCTGGTAGCTTTCAGGGCAATGTCAGCCTACACACATTCAGCAAAAAAAAAATAGAATATAATAAGAACTATTATTAGTATTTTTTTCTTCTGGTATTGATGCCTTTAATCACTGTAACTTGCAAGCCTGAGGAAACCAGAGGTCACATGTGCTTGAAATGTAAACCATAAACATCGAGGTTAACCCACACTTTTCCAACACAAGTGTATGGGTTCTTTTACGTGCACTGTACCAATCCTAGTAGAGACCTGTGGCTTAATTTAATGTTTCATCCAAAGGACAAAGCATGGTTAAAAGTATTTTCCTCTACGACACAAGTGCTACAACCAGGGCCCATTTTCATAGAGCTGCTTATATAAAGCAGAAAATATTGCTTTGATAATTTGTTGCTGTGCTGGACACCAGTCACAATTTATGCATTTAAGACATGGTATTTTAGCTGGTAAGTGCATAGTTATTCTGTTAAAGGATTCGGGTACTTTTTCAAAATGTCCACAGATTTACATACATGTACATTAAACTTACAGGGTTTGAAGATAATGATAGTGGAAAGCTTCCCTTCAAATATATTACTAACTGAGGTTCTGTAGTTTTTGAGAAAAGAGTAAAACAAGTCACAAAATAATTTTCATCTCAGGAAGACAAAAATTATTTTGGCATGTAAAATCCCATTAACCAGTTAATATATATTATAATACCATAACCATAGCATGGTGGGGAGTACGTTTTTAAATGCTAAAACTGAGACAAAAATTATTTGTTGTACTCATTTCTCAAAAACTACAGCACCTCAGTTTAAAATTTCAAGGGAAGCTTTCTACTATCGTACTCTTCAAACTGTGTAAGTTTAATGTAAATCTGTGAACCTTGTGTTTTGTGTTAGAAAAAAGTAACATAGACCCTTTAAGTATCTTTATTTGTTGCTATAACTTTTCGTGCTTAAGCATTTCTATGAAATTGGACCCAGGACTCAACCCACACTCTGCTGATCTAAAACACTGGAGGGAGGTAGAGTCCGTTGCTCTTTATTTTCAATCACTCGGCCATAAACACGCCACAGAATGATAAAAAGATCCCACCAAAATATTTCAGGAACTGCAGCTCACACTAATTACCAAGGTTATGGTTGGGTGATTGAGATGATGAACTGGTATCACCAGCTGCAGCATGCCCAAGGTTGCAATTCAGGTCAGTTCTGGCAAACGTCCAACTTTGCGCTTTGTGGTTTTCGATTATTTTTATCACATTCTCCCCCTTTGTTTTGGGGTGGGTATCTATTTATCTTTTTTCGTCATTGAACACATATCAATACAAAAATTTCATTTACTTTTACAACTTCACTTTAAAAAAAGCAAGATTTAAAAATTGCTCTCTTAAATTTGTTCCCTCTCAACATTATTTGATTTTACCCACTGATGTGTGTAAAAAGCACTACTAACTAACTTTCCAAAAGTCCTGTAAACAGAAAAATCTACGAGCATACATAACCCGGCATCAGTGTGAGGGTAAAACTATCTAATTTTGTTTATCCCCGATGCAAATTTATACTGGTACAAATTGCAGTATATGGCCTATTGTTTGTTCTGTTTCCCTGTTGAGGGAATAATTTGCAAAGCACAATTTTCTGCATTAACAGCACCTCTCTACACAAAATAATTTGACCCCATAAATCGTTGGGCTATTTGTTACACTTAAAACCTTTATAGCCAGGCCTGTTTATAGCACTAGTTTAATTTCACTGGACACACAAACCAACACTTTAGTCCTTGGCCTTCAGTATGGTTCCACCAAGTCTGCACAAATATTACAGTTCAAACTTAAAATGGCATGAAAACTTGTTTGCATATTGTTAATTCCATCCCTAAACACCAAACGTTTTGCATACAGTGTATAGTGTGAACTTGCGCTAATTTGAAGATAAATTACACGATTGTGGTTGCGGTTGCATTGAGGTCAGATTGGCTGCATTAAGGCCAGCCACAGCTTCCAGGAAAGTGGACAAATATTATCATAATCACCACAGGGGGGTGTCTAGAGTCTTGAGTTTATAGTTCTTGAAAAGAAATAATGAGGCTCATTGCATACAATGAACATGTTGTACAATATGTAGTAGATTGTATGTGTACACTATGTCAAGTATAATTTCAAAAAGGCGAGTAACACAACCTCGCACTGTGACCAAAATAAGTTTGTAAAACAAAAAATACTTTAGAGTGATAGGCAAAAAACAATGGGGTCAGAATCTATGCAAATATTTTATTGAGGGTGTAATTAATACATTAATCATTGTGCCAAAAGTGTAAACCAACCTTTACTATAAATATATTAACTTATTTTGAAATCAAAAAAGCAGTTTTAATTATCATTACCAGAGTTCCTTCAGCAGAGAACAAATATTTCAAAAATTAAAATCCTGTATCATAAACCCCCAAACAAAAACAGGATTATTATAAATGACAACTTAGTTACCACACACACACACGCGGGCACCTCCAATGAACCTTCCATGTACTCTTCTAACACTGCAGGCATTATCATCATGTCTCTGCGTTCATGTATCTCTCCCTTCCCTTCCACACAATAAAGGTCCCCAGATCCAGAACCCAAGACTTCACAGGCAGCACTAAACGCCCACGTACATTTCCTTTAATAAATATCATTACAATGCCCACTGAAACGTTTCAACTTAACCGTACGAATCAACATCAGTCTGAATATTTGTTTACTATCATTTTATCAATGTATGTAACATTTCATGTACAGATCAATGATTGCTTGTGTTTGTTAAAGGAACACGTTGCCTTGGATCGGTCGAGTTGGTCTTTAAAAAGCGTTTGTAACCGTTTGTTATAAAATGCATGGGTAGAAAGATGTTGAAAAAGTAGAGTACAATGATCCACACAAACATGCCTCTAAATTGCACGGTTTTCCTTTTACCTCGTCGACTAACACGGTCGGCCATTTATGGGAGTCAAATTTTTGACTCCCATAAATGGCTGACCGTGTTAGTTCGCACAGTAAAAGGAAAACCACGCAATTTCGAGGCAAATTTGTGTGGATCATTGTATTCTACTTTTAAAACATCTTTCCAACCATATGCATTTTATAAAAAAACGGTTACAAACCCTTTTTATAGACCAACTCGTCCGATCCAAGGCAACGTGTTCCTTTAAAGCCATTGGACCCTTTCGGTAAACAGTATTGTCCAAGTCCCACACTTCGTGTATCACAACTTCTATATGAAATAACAAACCTGTGAACATTTTGGCTCAATCGGTCATCGGAGTCGGGAGAAAAAAACGGGAAAACCCACCCTTGTATCCGCGCGTTTCGCCGTGTCATGACATGTGTTTAAAATAAATCCGTAATTCTCGCTATCGAGAATTGATATTGTTTTACTGTTTTCTCAAAAAGTAAAGCATCTCATGGAATAATATTTCAAGAGAAGTCTTTCACCACTACCTTCTGTAAACCCTAGAAGTTATTTGTAAATCTGTGAACTTTTTATTTTTTTTCTGTACCGAAAGGGTCCAATGGCTTTAAGTTATGGATGTGGTTTGCCAAAAAATATGGAAATTTTCCTGAAAATTGCTAGCATTTTAGCAGGCGTAGAGTCCCCCTTATTCTGGACCCACAACCTCCCAGAGGGTCCCTCTTTTTTTTGCTGAGAACAATAACAAATATCCTTTAAAATAAATTATCATTTAAAAAAGGGAGAGAAAAAAGGAGGTGGCCCCTTAAAGGGATGCAGGCGGGACGCTAAACCTGTTTTTTTATTTGTCCAAAGCAGTTTGTTTTTGTTTTTATCTGAAACACATTGACCTTTCATACTGTAGACGTAACAGTAAAGTGACCTCTGACCTGGAAGAATGGTAGAAAAAACTACCACAGCTGGTTTTGACCCGAGTATCAAACACACATGCCTTGTTGCTAGACACAACCTGGATGTGACTTTAAACACTCTTGTAAACAGATGGAACACTATTTAATCATGGAGGTAGATTTAATCTGTAGTCCCAGTGGTTTGTTAATATTTAAAACCATAAGAGGTCTACGTGCAGGTGTGGCAGATGCTGGGCCACAGAATTCCCACTTGGGTAACTACTACTAGATGAAATGGCTTTACCAAGGTTCACACAGGATGACTAAAACACTTGAAAGTATTGTTCTTAGTCTGCAATTGGGCGATTGAGTCCCATTCGGAGTAATTTTAATAGCAGTTACATCCAGAGAACCATGGTCCAATATCACTCATAAAGCACAGCTCTGCCTCCAATGGATTGTTAATTACTTCTTCATCAAAACTTAATCGTTGTTTTCCGGTTTGTATTTCCTGGCGGTGACCTTTTTAAAGGGCAATACAAAACTAAGAGTGCACTTCGTCATCATAGGACACATGTTTTTACTATTATTGTCATTATAGAAGATTAACTAGTAAGGCTTTCAAAACGTCTCAGGAGACAAACAGTGCAACCAAATCGGATTCTTAAAATGGGCACTACATTTCTGGAGAAAGTTCCAGTACATCCCTTGCATGGTGTCACATTTACAAGCTCAAACAGCACCTTGACTGGGGTCAAAAGAAGTGGCTGAGATTTGTGCACATCAGGCATGTACGTGTATGTGTGCACATTTCTATTGTTTGACATCAGTGCTAGTGACCTGAGCAAAGGGTGTACTGGTCCTTCCAATTAGTGGCATGTCCGCCCCATTCTCACCTGGATATCGGAATCATAGTTGGGGTCATTAACGTCCTGGCAGTCGGCGTCATTCTCTTCATAGACATCGTCTGGCTTACCCCATGTGCCCTTGCCCCCAGCGCCACCTGGAACGAAATAACAATATCATTACACCCTCAAATTCAACTTTCTAATATTCTATAACATGAAATTGTGGTAACGGCTAAACTTGTGCCAGTTATGATGCAAAGTTGAACTGCAATTGTGGATTACAATGTAAACTCTTGTTTAACCAAACTGTAGTTTTCAATATAACCGACTCAAGGCTCAAATTTTGGGAAAAATCTTTGAGACTGCAGAGCTTGTATAGGCTCAGAATTGTTCTACTGAACTGGAATTCTTTTTACAAGACTAGATTCAAAACTAGAAAAGATAAGACAAGGCCAGAATCAAAAAGACAACCCAGTTAAACGTATGCTGTTTTGATATGAACTTACATTAACTTACATCAAAGAAGCAAATAAAATTAGCTGTTGCAAACAACTTACCAACCAAATGGACCGAGAGTATAAATGCAAAAAATAGTTAATGGCCTGACGTTTCGACCCTAGCAGAGTCTTTCTCGAAGGCTAAATGACAACACAACAAACATGAACAGGTAACTGAGTGAAACACAAGCAGTGAAGTGGAAATACATGAATGGGGTTAGAAACGTCAGGCCATACAGAGAAGCACTTAGGGAAGATATTTTATTTATTTTCTATTTCTCTGGTAAAGTAAGTTTGTATTGGTATGAACTTTTGGTATTATCAGTGAGCTATCAGACGGAATAAATGAATTACCGTACTTTGGCACTAAGGTTTCTGTGCACCATTTCAGCGTATGACAAAGAGTTTGCTGACTACGAGGGAAATTTTGTATTCACTTGGTTTGAGTTTACAAAAACTGTTTTGAAAAAAATATTTTTTTCTCTGGATTTGTTTTAAAAACAAATCATATATGTTTTTATTAATTTAATTCACTTGTTCAGTTTGTTTTCTTGTCTTGGAAGTTGTACAATATTTTGAAATGGCAAGAGCACCACATTTTCTCCTTGGTGAAGAGCACCACATTTTCTCCTTGGTGAAGGGCACCCTATGAGGAAATTGTAAATTTCTACTGTGGGGGGCATTTCAAGGGCAGCAAGGCAATGACCAAGGGGCGAGGAGGCAATCGCTTTGGTTGCCTCTTTGAAGTATCATTACTGTTTTTTTTTTTTTACATGTAGCTTGTAGCTTATTCACTTAAAACTAAATTGTTATATTATTTTATTATTGTTTTATTACTCTGATTTATATTTATTTATAAAAATTTGTTTATTTTATTTCAGTAATACTTTGTTATTCTATTTTTGTATTTATATTATTATTATAATTTTTTGGGGAGGTGGGTAAGCAGTCTGCAATCACCTAATTCATACAAAATTCATCGATATGAAAAATTAACACCCTTTGGACTTGACAAGATTAGCCTGTCTACAGGCAAGTCAAATGAGATTGGATGTTATTGTTGTCTATGTAATTTAGAATTTGTAGCAATGTTTACTGTTGATTCCAATTTCCTCTGGAACGTTCAACGTACATGTAAACATTGCACCTGAAGTATTGCATCAGCCGTGCACGGTCACCAAAGTACACAGTCCACGATGAACACTCGATGGGTTTTCTATTTGTATGCCAATGAGATATATTTGTTTATTGACATGTAATTGAAACTACAGACAGTTGGCTGGTAGTTCTAGTTGATACATGGAACAGGATTCTGATATGACTCATACTGGTCAAATTATATCAACAGACCTGGGCCCCAATTTCATAGAGCTGATAAGCACATAAATTTGCTTAGCATGAAATTTCTTCCTTGATAGCACAGGATTACCATTTACCAACCAAATTTCCCTTTGTTGCATATTGCTTGTTACTGATATTCAGCTGTTGTTCGCTCATCTTGAAAATCCTGTGGAAATTTGGTGGGTAATCCTATTTCAACTGAAGGAGAGGTTCAAAGTTTGTGGTAGGGCTTAAGTGTACTTCACCTACAATGGCCTAATTGGTGATCCAGTTAAGCCAGAGTCTAGTTTTGGAACTCAGGCCAAGCACAAATGCTCTGTTCAGGCCTGGAATTACACGCAGACCATTGCCTCAGTTGCCCCTGGTCTTGGTCTTGGCCTTGGTGCCCTTCAAAAGTTTCCCATTGACTTCATTTTCAAGATATTCCAAACGAATTGGCCTTTGCAATATGAAAATGACCTTGCCTTTTCAACGTGCTCAAAAATGAAGTTCCTGGCCTGTCTGTGCATGTGGAGATGCATGTGGAGGTAAAATAGTGAAAACATCTGCACCATCAAATTTACCTACTACAGAATACATGTCACAATGAGCGGGTGGGGAACAGGATCTGTCATTGCTCATGTGAAGCCTTCAGGGCTTTAATTAATTGACTGGTTGCATTATAATTAATGTTCAGTCGTTACTTACATGTATAATGTACTCTACACCGCACATTTTAATTAAAACAAAAACAGTTTGCCATCAAGTCATGATTTCTCCAGTTTAATTTCCAATAGGAGACTTTCTGGGATTTTAGGTGGCAGCAGACTAACCGGGTAAATCCATTGTTCTCAGAACTATGCGCATGTTCGGAACCACGCAAACAATGGAAGTTTACCCGGTAAGTCTGCTGCCACCTAGCATTGGAAAGTCTCCCATTACAGATTATTTTTTTCTGCATCGACATAGTACCATTCCATCCCTGAGAGTTACAAACAAATCTCCACTATGCATCAGTGTTTCAAATATTGATTTATTTGTTTACATGACTAATAATATTTTACTTAACAATAAACAATGAACATGAGTCATCGTTAAGAGGATTATTAATCAGACTTCAACTGCTGCGCTTCAGTTGGGCTTGAGTTGGCGACTGAACTGAACACCTGTTACCAGTATTATACCTGGGGCATGTCCAGGGTACCTCCAAATTGGCTGAATGCTTGATCACTCTTGGGCAGGTATGCCTTGAGGGGATGTTTAAGGTCAACAAAATTAATAAAAATGCTAGATGATAATATCAAATGTCAGGGAGAGGATATTGATATTTTGATTTGGCACAAAGTGTATCTGTGATTAATTATCTTCTCTTATCATTATAATATTGCCATCGTTTGGTTAGGGCCAACAAAGCCTACAATTTGCTAAGCAGAAACAGGATATATATCTGGAGTTTTGCTAGGAAGCCAATGTTTTATTCAAGTCTGCTTCGAACAGCATAAAGCTGTTTGCATTATAAATCCCTTAAGAAGGGAATCAATGCCTTGCTTTAACAAATACATGGATGAACTGAAGCAAACACTTCTATCCAAACCTACAAAGCTTAAGGCTCCCTAAGTAATCAGTTTGTGAGATCTATTATACCATACAGAAAGGACCTGTTCTCTATGATTATACCATTGAGGTCCATTTCTACCTCCATGCATGGTCATACAGCCATTACTTACAGTGGAAATTACCACAAATAGCTGGTTTTGTGGTGGATTACAGTTTAGATCAGGCTTGATAATGTCCCCATTGTCACTGTCCTTCCCAAGGCCCTTTAACAAGGATTTGTGCAGAAACTGTTTACTTATCCAAGGACCTTCGTTTCAAGTCTAGGGTCTTTGGTTATCACCTCATGTTTGTTTTGATTTAGGACTGACTGCAAAGAAAAAACAATCAACCTGGGGGAAAGCCTTGTTGCTGGGCATTCAATTTAAAAAAGTTAGAACCATAGAGGAACATAAAAGAATGACTTTGGTTCTATTGTTAGAAGCAAATCCAAATTTGTAGAAGTAAAGTTTGACTCAAGGGGTAAAGACAATATTGGGTTACCTTTTTAAAGGGAAGGTACACGATTGGTAATTACTCAAAACAAATATTAACTTAAAAACTGACTTGGTAATGAGCATTGGAGAGCTGTTGATCGTATAAAACATTGTGTGAAACGACTCCTTCTGGAAGTAACGTAGTTTTGGAGAAAGAGGTAATTTCTCACTAAAATAATAAAAGACTTCTAGTTAGAAGTCTTTTATTCCTATCTGAAAGCACACAAATTCGTCCAACAACAAGGGTGTTTTTTCTTTCATCATTTTCTCGCAACTTCGATGATCTATGGAGCCAAATTTTTCATAGGCTTGTTATTTTATGGCTGCTTATGATGAGATACACCAAGTGAGAACACTGGTCTTTGACAATTACCAAACATGTACAGTGCCTTTAAGAATAAGAAACTGCAAACTCCAAAAATGTATCATTACAGGCAAAGTAAAGACTTGTATTGGTTGTGGTTAAAATTTCAGCATGGGCCATGGATGATTGAATCAGGATTTAATTGTAGGCCTATTGACTAGGCCTACATGTTGTCAACAATAATGTTTGATCACAGGGAGGATCTGGAATAACACCTATTGGATTGAACAAAGAAATATGAAGTAGTTCATTCAAATTGAAAACATTTACATAGTTGCAATGCGAAAAAAATACAAACAAAAACTAAGATAATTCCGTGGAGGTAAATAATTCTGAACACAGGTTTGTGCAAGCCACAACCATTCCTCACCCAGGGCCACACATATACATCACAACAAACTGGTTAACCTATTTTTCATTGTAAAAATACAGGTCACTCTTTCAACAGTTATATTCATGAGTTAAATACCTCAACTCAAGTGGTGTGACACATATAAACTGCACCACAACAAGCTGATATTACATAACAACATTACCCAAGCGCAAGCAGCCATTGTGTTTCGACCAATCACCAAAGATCAATGCAAACACACCCACGCCGTTCTATTTACATTCAACTACACAACCACAACACAGGCCCCAACACACACAACACAGGCCCCAACCCCAACATACACGCACTACACCACCACGCGTGGCAAGGCACAAGTAGTTCATAAATAAAATTTAAATTGTATTTGTAGGGTTGTTTTTCAAATCATTGTAAGCTTCAAGATTTCTTTGCTTATTTTCCTACCAACCATGTGTCTAGTAAATAAGTTTTAATTATCTAAAACAGTAGTATTTAAATTGATCTTTAGCAAGCGTGCCCAACGCACACAAAATGTCCAGAGTAATGACCCCCCAAAACAAAACAAACAATGAAAATTTTGCCTTACCCTTTTTGGGGAGTCCACGTCCCCGACCAGCACGAGATTTTCGCATATTCTTCTCCTTCTGAGGGACGGTGACAAGCCCATTCAATACCACGGGTGGTAATTCCTTCGAAGGGCTTTTGCGAAGTCTACGCTTGGCCTTCCGGGTGATTCTGCCGTCGAGAGCGGAGGTTGGGCCGCCGTTCATACCGTCGCCCTCTCCCGATGTGTTGTTGTTGGTGTCAGCCTCGTCGCTTGAAACGTCTCCATTTTGTTCGACGAAATTCACGTTTGGCTCAGCCTCGTCGCTTGAAACGTCTCCATTTTGTTCGACGAAATTCACGCTTGGCTGTGCGTCCACTTCCATTTTTCTCCGGTTTCGGTTGGCAGAATCCCCTTCTTTCCCACCTAAGTGACTCTAAAGAGTCTCCAATGTGCCTTCGACTATCCCACAGTTACTACTAACGGGAATTTCGAAGTAAAAGGGGGATAATTTATCCCGAATTTGTGGATGGTTTGGATGTGTAGTTGTTTGAGAGCTGGTGTTGTTTTGATTTTACGTGCGGCGGCGACCTCGAGTGTGTGAGCTTCCCTTTGGAGCAGCATGCAGCGCACAACTCGTGACATTGTCGTTATCACGTGGCTCTTGAACGATATCCGATTGGTTGTTGAGAGCGTACATATGTAAAATAGAATAATAAAGCAGGGGAAGCCAAAAATAACGCTGCGGTTTAGTCAGGTATGCCTTTGTTGTTATATTTTGTGCGATTAGTCATGTACAACAACAGGGGAACTAGACAAGTTTTGTTTACATTTTCTATTCGGTTTGTTATATTCATTTTCGAGGAATATTTAGGCCTATAGATGACGCATAAACAAATAAATCGGATCAATTTTTCCGGGCTAAATCGCGACAGGCTTTTAGTTACGTCAAATGGGTTTGTGGTTCGACAGACTGGCCGCTGTTCTACATAAACCCATTTTGAACAATGGTCGAGTATCATTCTTTGCTGTTGATATCATCGTTTCCAATGATTAACTGGAATGTATTTTTTCAGCGAAATGGCAGCGTTGTAAAAGGTGTCTCTCATAATTGTTTTAACTAGTTCTGCCATAGTGGTTCTACCTAGTTTGGAAATTACCACCCTATACATTTTATTTTCTTCGTGTAGATCTCACTACCTGGAAGATGGAGCTCGCCTGCTGTGCTTCACAGATGTTCGAGGTTAACCGATGAATCATGGCGAGATATAATTGTAGGATACACATACCCCTGGGGGTCACAGTTTATCATTTTCAGGAGTTTTTTATAGGCCCTTTGTACTGGTATATATTAGGGAGTGTATACTGACTGTACTATTTGTAGAACTCTTTATTGTTAACAGTTGCCATAGAGTCTGGTCCTTGCTCTATGCAGTTGCATGCCCATTCTTTTATGATTCAAACCGAAAATTAGGCCTATGCAAAAACTTTTGCATATCGAGGAATAACACATCATCAACAACAACAACAACAACAACAACAACAACAACAACAACAACAACAACAACAACAACAACACCAACAACACCAACAACTGAAAAAATAACAACAACAACATCAGTACCAACACCCGAAAAAACCACCATACAAACAAACCAAAACCAAAAATAAGAACAATCAAAGCTTTAAAGGTGTAAAAGTAGAGGCCTTTTAAATGCGACCAGTATTATTATTTGTATCAGATCGGGGGGGGGGGGGGGGTCATGAGTAATCTGTTACATGTAAAGATTTGTGACACGTGGACAAATCCAGTTATTTTATAATTTTCAAGTTATTTTGGAAATTCCCCAAGGTCACGAGCTCTTACATATTCATCCGGATAACTTATTTTACATGCCTCGCTGAAATAGATTGCTATATTTCAAGATAAATGATTTAGCTTCCAACGTGTGCGCGGGGAATAAAACTGTGGGCTTGAATTGGAAGACCGGTGACTCTACATTAAGCTCGTTAACTTGTAAACGGACTCGATGCCTTCCTTTAAGGCAGTGGACACTATTGGTAATGACTCAAAATATTTATTACCGCAAAACCTGACTTGAGAACGTGTAATGGGGAGAGGTTGATGGTATAAAACATTGTGGGAAACGGTCCCCTCTGAAGTGACGTATTTTTCGAGTAAGTAGTAATTTTCCACAGATTTGATTTCGAGACCTCAGATTTAGAATTTGAGGTCTCGGATTCAAAATCTGAAAGCACTTCGTGCGACAAGGGTGTTTTTTCTTTCATTATTATCTCGTAACTTCAACGATCCATTGAACTCAAATTTTCACAGAATCATTATTTTATGCATATGTTGAGATGCACCAAGTGAAAAGACTGGTCTTTGACAGTTACCAATAGTGTCCACAGTGTCTTTAATATTTTACATCCGGTGCACAAAATGACAACCAATAAATATCTCAAGATATTTATACCGCATTCTAGGGCTTGGGGTCGGGTAGGAGCTCGAGATGCATATACAATGATGTGTGCTAACACAGACAAGTATAATTTTAAAACAATCGGCCGTTAAGCAGCTCTACATTTGAAATTGGGACGTCTGCAGTATTTTTTTAAACTTAAAGGAACACGTTGCCTTGGGTTGGACGAGTTGGTCTATAAAAAGCGTTTGTAACCGATTGTTATAAAATGCATATGATTGGAAAGCTGTTTTAAAAGCAGAATAAAATGATCCACACAAATTTGCCTCGAATTTGCGTGGTTTTCCTTTTACCTTGCTAACTCTTACACGGTCGGCCATTTATGGGAGTCAAAAATTTGACTTCCATAATGTCCGACATGGGAGTCAAAAATTTGACTCCCATAAATGTCCGACCGTGTTAGTCGACGAGGTAAAAGGAAATTTTTACCGTGAATTTTCGAGGCGTGCTTGTGTGAATCATTATATTATACTTTTACAACATCTTTCTAACCATATGCATTTTATAACAAACGGTTACAAACGCTTTTCAAAGACCAACTCGACCGATGCAAGGCAACGAACAAACTGCACATTAAGAATAGGTGAGGGAATTTCTATATTGTGGTAATTTCGATTTTTCTTGTTAAAATTCCTTATTGGCTGAAACACATTATTCATAACAAAACATTTGAGACTCCCCTGGTTCGACGCTATTTAATCATTGTTTATTTCATACGTTTACGTAATGCCATAATGCAATGCCGTTATCATTATGGCTGCCCTGGGGAACGGATAGCCCGGGCATCTGACGTCACACTTACAAATACAAGGAAGGGACCACAGTCTGCCCTGGGGATTTCTAGAATAGAGGGCGCTATTCATTCCAGTATGGTCAACTGTTATGGCGCAGTTTCGTTCTCACGCATAATTCTGAATAAAAGAGATTGATAAAACAACTGTATACTATGCTTTGTGAGAGCTTCAAGAAGCCCACATGGCATGATTCAGACTTGATTGTGCTGTTTAGCTTTGATGGTCATGAAAGCTTTACACAATGGCTCGCGAACGTTATGAACATTAACATGACATTATAAACATGCACATCCCAAAATGAATAACTCGTGTGTAAGAAGGCATTTCAACAATTCAACCAAATTTACGTCTTTATTCATTCATACAAATTATTAAAGAACACAAACAATTAATATAAATCATAAACCAATCATGGCCAAATTTCATACAGCCTCTGTGTAAGCAAAGTCACCAGCCCAAATTACATTAAATTTGCATTTTTATTTGTGGCTGGTGCCCGACTCAATTAATTTTTGCTTATTATCAAAGAAGTTTGTCAATAAGTATTTTCTGTTTAACAGCTCTATGAAATTTGATCCATCCTTTGAAAGTAAGCTTAGTTTTAAATCTCAAATCTCAAATGTTATTGTAAAGGACCATGCATGGGTATCTTTGTCACGAAACTTTAGTTGACTTTTCTTGAAGTTCCGTTTCTAAAGATACTTTAACAAAATTCTTGGTACATACTTCATGGTAACAAAAATAGTGTTGAGGTAAATAGATAAACTTACTTTCTGAAACAACCGTTAAAAGCAGTGGACACTATTGGTTTACTCAAAATAATTATTATCATAAAACCTTTATTAATTACTGGGGAGTAATGGGGGAGAGGTTTATAGTATATTACATTGTGAGAAAAGGCTTCCTCTAAAGTGAAGTAGTTTTCGAGAAAGAAGTAATTTTCCACGAATTTTATTTCGAGACCTCAGATTTAGAACTTGAAGTCTCGAAATCAAGCATCTGAAAGTACACAACTTCGTGTAACAGGGGTGTTTTTTTCTTTCATAGTTATCTCGCATCTTCGATGACCAATTTTGGAGCTCAACTTTTCACAGGTTAGTTATTTAATGCATATGTTGAGATACACCAAGTGAGAAGACTTGGACCAATTACCCATAGTGTCCATAATGGGAGACTTTCTGGGACGATAGAGGGCAGCAGACTTACCGGGTAAATCCATTGTTCTCAGAATTATGCGCATGTTCAGAACTACGTAAACAATGGAAATTTACCCGGTATGTCTGCTGCCACCTAGCGTTGGAAAGTCTCCTATTGTCTTTAAAGGTACTGGACAATAGTGATAATTACTCAAAATAATTTTTTGGTAGCCAGCAATGGAGAGCTATTGATAGTACAAAAGAGTGTGAGAAACTGCCCCCTCTGTAACATAGTTTTTGAGAAAGAAGTAGTTTCTCCGCAAAATATTTGAGTTGAATTTGAGACCTCAGCTGAGATCAAGCATCTGAAAGCACACAGCTTGTGGGACAAGGGTGTTTTTTCTTCCCTTTTCCTCTCGCAACTTCGACGACCAGTTTTTAAATCAAATTTTCACAGGTTTATTACTTTATGCATGTCGAGATACACCAAGTGAGAATGAGACTGATCTTTGACAACAATACCAATAGTGTCCAGTGCCTTTAAAGTAGGCCCATACAACGCGGACCAAAGTGACGGAAAATAAACACAGACTAAGAAATCTTTTTCAGGCACAAGATCCATTTTGGGAGGAAGACAATCCTATTTTTTCATGAACCCAACCCTAAACATTGTGTGAAGAAACCAAATGAATACAGAAAACATTTTTTTCTGGTCGATCTCACAGTGTTGTGCCTCACTCATTACGAGGCTCGTCCATTGCTGTCGCCGGTCTGGAGGTGGGACGAGGAGACCCTCTGTTCCCCGCTCCGTCGGGTTGGTGTCGTCGGCCGCCTGCCATACAGTCTACCATGAGATGGGTACCCCTGATTACCACTGCCGTTGTACTCATGGGTCCGTTGTTGACTGGAGTGCCTGCCGCTATTCTCAAAGTCTCTGTCGTTGAACCTGAACCCTTCTTCTCGCTGCATTTGGTTTTTGAAGAACATGACGTGGTCCGTACCGAACACGGACTCCAAGCCAGACTCTGCAGCGCGGAGCAGACGTTGCGTGCAGTCGTAGTTAGGGCCGCGTTGATGATGACCATTCCGCTGGTGGTTGTATGATGGGCCGTGCCAGTTGTTGCGATAAACCGGCCTCTCAGGATGCCAGTTGCCGGGGTGATGGTGACGATTGGCGGCGTCATGGTGACCCGAGTAGGACGGATACCTAGAGTTCCAACTGTCGTATCGTCGAAACGATTCTTGTCTATTAGGAGCTCTAGTAGGCATCGATTTAGTACCAATTCGATTCTGATGTGGGCTTGGACTGCTCCTTGGTGGTTCACGCCTGTAGTTAGTTTCAAATCGACGGCCTCGGTTGATACTTTGAGTTGAGGAGCTGCTTTGAGCACGCGCTTTGGGCTTATTGTCTTGAGGTAGTTTGTAACTATCCTCACTGTTTGGAAGTGATCCAGTGCTCGCTGGCAGCGACAGTGACGAGTAGAGAGTTGATTTTTCGCTTGGGGACGATGTCACTCTTGGCTGTGTTATGTCTGAGGCAGCACCAGTAGCCAATGGCTTCGGACGACGGCGGGCGGGCACTGAATGAGAAGATCTATCGGTAGCCGTTTCGGAATTCGAGAAGGTCTGGGCATCCACGGTGGCATGTGATTCGGTTAGTGTGGGCCAATCTTGTGGGTCCTGGAGGTCGTGTTGTCCGCTTGGGTTCCAAGCACCGGTCGCTGAAATCACACCATCGTCCTGTACGGTCTTTGGAAGCCATGTTTGCTGTAATGCCGATGGATGATACTGCATTTGCTGTTGCTGCTGTAGCATTTGAGGCGGATACTGTTGAAACTGATATGGTTGATGTTGCTGTAGTTGTTGTTGTTGCTGTAGTTGTTGCTGCTGCATTTGGTCGAGGTTGGGTTGTTGCTGATGTGGTGGTGGCTGTTGAGGAACTCCGGATACAGAATGTTGTTGTTCCTGTTGTTGTGATTGACTTGACGGGTCGACAGTGGTTAGGACCTCCTGTTGTTCCATTTTCTTCTGTTGCATCTGCTGTTGATGATCCAACTGTTGATTGATCTCCCTCCATTGCTCGTGGTGATACTCTTGCAGCTGTTGCAGTTGTTGCTGCAGAAACTGGCGCTGCAGTGCATCGTGTTGGATATACTGCGGCTGGTCTGTGTGCTGTTGCTGTTGTTGATGCAGACTTTGAAGACCGAGCTCCCCTGTGTCTCCCCCAGTCTCCGGAGCCTCGGCTCGCTCGTTCGCCTCCCGGAGTTGAGCTTCCAGGATTTGATTTTGTATGCTTAGCTCTTCTATCTGTGACTCGTACTCGTACATCTGTGTCGCGCTCAGACCAACATCATCGGCAGGGGTAGGGGTAAAAGAAGGGTCGACTGTAGATCATAAGAAGGTTGGGAGTAGAACAGGATATGAGTCAATCAATATTGAACTGTAAATATTTGTAAAGACTAAATGACAGTCTTCCAAGGGCCGGGATGTTAAACAGGCTGAGGCATCAGAACAATTAAAAACCTGGATGAAAACATATCTGCTTACTTCGTACAATTGTTGATTTCCCTTTTTCAACACATAGGGACCTCACGGTGATATGCGCTATATAAGAAAGGTTTATTATTATTATTATTTGTAAAAATAATAGTTGACGATCAATCACAATAATGTGCAACTATGTGAAAATGTACCGGTATGTAAGCTGCCGTGTTGTTCAGTGAACGTTGTGCCACCTGTCGCAGTTAAAGAAACTGACTGACTAGGAAGGAGTTTTATAGCAGGTGGAACCCCGGAGCCTTCTTGAACACCAAGACATTTGGGGAAATCTCTGCATTGACTCACGTGTGTTCTCAGCAGGCTTATCCGTATCGCCCCAGCCACTTAGGTCGACAAACGGCGGCTTGCGGCCGTCCTTCGCGTAGCTCCAGAGCGAGCGAGACGGTATCCCGTTGAAGGAGCTCAACTTGTAGCCGGCCTTCACTTTCACTCTGAACAGGCATAGTGGGAGCTGCGTGATCACAAGACAAAGTTTCAAGATGATAGAGTCGCAAAAATCATTAAACAAAGCTGCCCAGTCTGCGAACTTAACTGACGTCAACACTGATTGTGAATCCCTCAAAGTTAATAACAAAATGGACGATTTTTTGAATATCCGGATCCGGTGTAGCAGAAGAGTATAAGTCCCCCGGAGATTCTGTCACCCCCCCCCCCATACGGCGAAATGTGTACAGACTACTACTGATAGCGCCCTCTTTTGAAACATCCTTCTTCAGCCCACGTTAATTTTCCATATGGGGGACAGAACCTCCGGCGGACCGATTTCCCCGGGACACCGGCCGGGAATAACAAGTTTCATACACAGGATCTTTTAGATGAAATTAATGTTTAAAGTGCTTTTTGTTGTACACTGAGAGAGAATTGATATTAGCTAAAAACTGACCGATTTTTGATCGAGGTCAACTACGTCCGTGACCTCCAGCACTTCCAGAGTCTTGATGAGGCAGTCGATGTACGCCTCCAACCTCCAGTTCCGGTCTCCAAGAAACGTCAGGTTCAGTACCAGATTCTTTATCTGTTGATCCAGGGCTACGATCTTCTTCCTGAGTCTGTCATTGATCAGGGCCATTCCACTCTCAACGGCCTCTCGGTCCGGGCCGTGCTCCTGATGATGCAACTTCACTTCATGTTGTGGTTTTGTAGAGATGTTTTCCGTCTGACTTATAGGTAGATTATTATTGACTCTCTTTCCTTTATGGGGTATTTTCGAATCTGACTTCGAGGGCCTCATGTCTTCTTTGCTTCTCCTCGCTGCCATCTTGTCAAATTTTCTCTCAACGCGGTCACATGCGTCCTCCTTGTATTTCTTCAGAAGGTCAGTGACACCAATGTGGGATGTGTTGTACGACGGGTAGTAGCTGTTGTAATTATTGTCGCCATAGTGGACCAGTGTGCTTTGAGATCTGCTTATCTGTCTAATGGCGAGACACTCCCAGTCGTTTTCGTAAAAAAGGCTTGGTTTGGTTTCGGAACCCGTCACAGCGTCAGCCTCGTCGTCAGAATCGGAATCCGAAGCAATGTCTGCGGCGGTTAGGGGTACTTGTTGACCAATCACAGAGGCTGCTTGTGACGGGATGACGTCGGATTCTGTCGGATTCTGTTGTGGCGAATCAGCAGTGGGCTTGCACGGCGATGTGTTCGAAACCATCTGTGATTGGTGGTCATCAGTTGATTCGTTTACTTTCACCGAAGCGGGGGGCACATTCGCATCGTCTGAGAGTGTTCGGCTTGTTAAGATGGAAATTATCTTGTCCACTACCTCCTTAGCAACCGAACTAACCTTGTCGTTCGAGTCTGTTTCAGGAGGCTCTTCGTTTCTCACTGGTAATGAACTTTGACATTCAACCTTTGTGTCATCAACCACAGGTTGTAATATAGCGACAGTTACGTCTTGCTCTTCATTTGGATCGTCACCATCACTGTCATTCAAAGTCGCGTTTCCTGACGCCTTTCCATTTCCATTTACAACATTATGATTCCCTTCAAAAGTGGCACCACTTTGGATATTTCTCAAAGGGTCCAGACTGTGCTCAGTCTCTGCTGAAGAGGTTTCATTTTCTTCTGCTTCGTCAATTGACTCAATTTCCTTATCATTTGAAACGTTCGTGCTCTCCTCTGAAGACGCCGCTGAGATGTCGACGGATTTCATCAAGGAAGACCTGGCCGAATCGATTACAAATCCAATCATCGAGTTTAGCTCTTCCTCCTCCTCAGCATCTACTGCGATCTCATCACTTCCAGCCACACCACCAATGAGATCCAACGCCCCGCCGGGAACATTTTCGCCGTAAACATTTTCCCCGTGCCTTTCCGCCTCTGTCCTCTGGGTTTCTTGTTCGTCGGTATTGTGAGCAGATGCCTCATTCTTTTCCAATTCAGCCTTAGCTGCTATTATATCTCCAACCTGTCGTCGTGGTATCATGTCTTCTTCTTCAGGTTTTGAAGCCTCGATCTGCCGATCATTCTGCATGTGACGTGACAAGCCCAATTTCTCCTCATCGCCGATGACGTCAGAATCGCCACCATCAATGAGAGTCTCATCTTCTGTCATGTCTTCCACAATCACGTCAGTCTTACTACTACCATCTTTAGACGAAGTGCTAACATCCCCCAGCACATTTCTTTCAACTAAGGTCAATCTTGAGTCAACCTCATTCCCAAACCTTTCCGAGTCACAATGAGGAACCTCGTTCATGTCGCTTAACACGTCTGATTCTGCTCTCGTTAGAACAGAATTAATGAGTTTACCAATTTCGTCCTCCTCCTCTTTTTCAAGGAATGTTATTTCCTCGTCCACCTCGTACAAGTCATCAGTGTAAAAAGTTTTGGCCATTTTCTCCACTTCCTTTTCATGATACCCAAACGTCTTTACTGAGTCTTTAGACGGCAGTTCTTTTTCGGCAAATGTATTGTCCAAGTTCGGTTTTGCAGTTAAAGAAGGCTCTGTTGATGAACACTCTATGGCCCTCAGGGTATTTGCCCTTTCATTTATCAAGTCAACCTTTACTCTATCGATGACATTTCTGACGAGCTCGCAAATAGCCTCGTCTTCAGCCTCCCCTTCAAAGAATGAAGATGCGCCCTCGTCTTCGCCCTCTACGTTGACATCCTCATACTTCTCCAAATCGTGATCTCGTTTCTCGCCAATGTAAAACATCCCCCTGTCTGTCCAAGGTGGTGCACTCAGAGACAGGTCGTCTTCATTCACGTAGTCTCCGACTGAAGCCCGCTGGGGGCGTTTTGATGCGTTCTTTTTGAGTTGGTCTGGCCGGTGGTGGTTCTTCTCAGGCGAAAGTGCATCACCGGCATTCATTGGTTTAGACTCACAGGTTGTAATGTAATCACTTGTAGTGGGAGGGATAACTGGAGCATCAACATTTTCTTCCGGGGCAGCAGTTGAGGTTACTGATGGAGATTCCCCCGTCATGATTTATGTGCAGAAACAACTTTATTAATTCGCTGTTGACGGTAAAAGTAATTGAACATTGGTGTCATGGTTTATAATAACAAATTAATATATATTTATTAGATATATATTTATTTTCTTGAGTTGGTAAAATTGAAGTAGTTTTCCAATTTTGTAAATTCTGTCGGGCGGCAGACGGTTTCCGAGTCCAATTTCATGGCTTTGCTTACCTCAGAAGTCTGTGCTTAGCACCGTGGTGGACTGCAAGCGCCATGAAATTTATGCTTACGGACGTATAAACCACTTAGCAGAATTCATTTTTCTTAACTGTGTTGCTTACCATAAAGCAAAGCAAGTGCCCAGATATAGGCCTACAGAGCAAAACATTGCGTGAAGATGCCAACCAGCGAAAATGCCATATAGGCCACAATATATTTTTCTTTTATTGGGTGTACGTTACGCGAGCAAAAACGCGAGCAAAAACGTGAACGTGAACGTCAGAAAATTGTGCCGTTTCTAGGTGACGTCACCATTTTGGGCCTATTGCATGCTCACGTATGGCGTCTGTACGTACGTACCTGACGTGGACAGTGGTAACTTCACGCATGTTTAAAACGTGAGATTTATACAACAAAAATGTCTCACGTTCACGTTCACGTTTTTGCTCGCGTAAAACGTGCAGCTAAACTTCCCAAATAATGACTCTGCTTTCACTCTCATCGTCATACTGGCTGATGCACTCATGAGAGATGGTGCATCAAGGCTTAAGTGGGGTTTTGGGTATGGAGCAGTTGCCAAACCAAAGGAAGTGCAATGTTTTGCTCTGAAGCTAATGAGCATATTGAAGCCTTTAGAGAAAAATAGTCCCCGATCCCTAGTACCATAATTCCGGAAGAATTGCCCGACGGGCGCAAGGCATGGTTGCTTGCTTCCAAGTTACATTTGAAACGAATTACCGGACATTGACAGACTGACATACTCTGATTCATTTCCACTTGGAATTAGAGTAGAGTACCCTTTGGCTTAGTTTGTTCATCGAAGTTATAAACAAAATGACAATGACAGGCTGGTCTCCCCCAAAACAAGACAGATTCTTCAAGGATCTAAAGATTTCGAAAAGTGAAAGTCGCACACAACTGAACTTGTCAAGTCTGAAGCCAGAACCTATCACACATAAAAGGAAAGTTAGCGTACTTGCGGTTGTCCAATAGTTGTTGACAATTATTTCAGGTTATCTTACCACTTTTCTTGCAGAACTTCGAGAAGCACATACGATTTGATGACTATCTCTCAAGCAATGCTCAGTCAGAATAATACACTTTTTTGGCGCGACTGTCGACTGTTTTTGTTCAGTTTCTTTTGTGTACACGCGCAAAAGACGTCTGACGTCACGCGCGCAATCCAATCATTACGCGCGTTTCGGTGAACCCCATCTGTAAAGGCACCTACTCAAAATAGTTGTTAGCATAAAATCTCTTTGGTAACGAGCAACGGAGAGCTGTTGATAGTGTAAAACATTGTGAGAAACGGCTCCCTCTGAATTAGTTACGTAGTTTTTGAGAAATAGTAATTTCTCACTAAAATATTTGATTTGAATTCGATACCTCAGCTGAGTCTAAAATGGAAGCATCTCAGCTGAGGTCTCGAATTCAAGGCATCTGAAAGCACACAACGTGTGCGACAAGGTTTTTTTTCTTCCCATTATTCTCTCGCAACTTCGACGACCAATTGAGTTCAAATTTTCACAGGTTTGTTATTTTATATAGATGTTGAGATACACCCAGTAAAAAGACTAGTCTTCGACAATTACCATATGTGTCCAGCTTTCCCCTAGGGACCATCCATATGTATAAACATCATGACTCAACTATAGACATCGCTAATAGGCCTTATTGTTCATTTTATTTGAATCAATTTTGTAAGTAAAAAATTCCACAAATATACCATAAAACAGAAAATTTGTTTTTATTTTAGAAATGTTGGTGATATAATTACATTACTGCACAGGAAAATTTCACATCCGCACATGACCTTCACTTTGACCTCTCTGTGTGACTGGAAGTAGTAGGTCCACTCTTGCGGCCATTTGTGGCCGTTCTTGGCATTTTTAAACACACTGCTTGTGGCCGCTTATATAGTCGATCGATGGTAAAACAGTTCACGTTCAAAATGTGGAAGTGATAGTTGTTGTATTATCCTTAATGACATATCTCATTATGACGTGCCGATGATACAGAATTTAGGTTTGCCTTTTCAAAAGTGTATGCCATAATTATCTACTAAAAGACTGTAATTTGACCTTCGAGTCACGAATTTGTCAATTTTAATAAAATTTAAAAAATCAACAAAAACAAAATACTCAATGTCAACAAACCATGCAAACCCGTACATTCTATTTCTAAAAACATGCAACCGTCCTTAAAGGCAGTGGACACTATTGGTAATTACTCAAAACATTTATCACCATAAAACCTTTCTTGACTACGAGTAATGGGAAGAGGTTGACAGTATAAAACATTGTGAGAAACAGCTCCCTCTGAAGTGACGTAGTTTCCGAGAAAGAAGTAATTTTCCACGAATTTGATTTCGAGACCTCAAGTTTAGAATTTGAGGTCTCGAAATCAAGCATCAGAAAGCACACAACTTCGTGTGACAAGGGTGTTTTTTCTTTCATTATTATTTCGCAACTTCGACGACCGATTGAGCTCAAATTTTCCCAGGTTTGTTATTTTATATGTTGAGATACACGAAGTCTGAAGACTAGTCTTTGACAATTACCAATAGTGTCCACTGTCTTTAATTGTACACTTATATTGATTAAAATAAGTAACTTCACTTAAATTACAACAATATAGTTTGTTTTCAAGGTTTGAACCAGAGCAAAAGTATCTATAGCCTCAATGTGCGTTGAACCCCCGTGCAGCAGTCACCTACTACATAACCTGTTTAACTTCAGTCAAAAAACTAGGAGTATGAAGAGTACATGTATTGGTCTAAAATCAAAGGTTTGTAGTCCCGATAGCTGAGGCCGATCTCTTCACAAACATGAAAAAGAAGAGATTCAATCGGGTGACGTCAGTATGTCTTCTCTGTTTGCACGTTTCCTTTGGTTGATCTCAGCGGTGACAGGCTCCATGGAGAATGTGGGAATACTTTGGGATTCAAAATGGTTGTGATTAAACCGACGTAGGGGGTCAGCCTGGGGGCCTATAGCCTAATGCACTCTCTGATCCAAAATTCAAAAATAGTGTGAACTGGGGTGTATAATGGGTTTAGCCTGAACGTCTGACGTCACACTTCGAGACTTGTGTATCCTTGCGGGGATAAAGACAGGGGTCCAGTCTAAATGGTGTTTGGCTGCTGCCATGGCCACTATCTGGCGCGGTGGCGCCCTACCCAATTACGGAATATTGGCTTGCTTATAACAAAATGTGAACGTCATCTACACTCTTGATCTTTTTTAGGGGCATAAGTTAGGTGAAAATAGCCACCTTAATAAAAGAGGGAACAAGTTATCATCGTCGATATGTTCACAGTGGCTCTGGTGACAGTGGCGGCACGTGGTACCATGATACACATTGTTGAGCCCCAATATTGAGGTAAAGTGACGTCACTTCTACATTTCTTCCAGGGTCCGACTGTTTGGACTCAGTCCTTCGTTTCGTCTCCAAATCGCTTTCCTGTTCTGAAACCATCTCTGGAAAAAAAGAAGAAGAGGAAATTGAATTTCAATCATTGTTATATTGAGTGATGAGGTCACAGGCCTGATACTTACTTGCTGCCCGTAGAGATCTTGCAAATTGCTGAGTCACTGCCGTTTTAATGAATGACGTCACCACATCAAGACACGAGACTTGCTTACTAATATCCGTTTTGGCGATCTTTGCTTTAATGGTGAAAACAATCCTATTATGTTAAAGGGACAAATTGTTCTAAAACCTCTGAAATGTTGCTGTTTGGAGTTATCCTTTTTAGTTTAGAGTTGTTCCTGCTGTAAAACACATGCAGTTGAATGTTGAAATGTGAGTATAGTGGTAAAACACAAACAATAAATTTGCCTCTTGAAATAATACAAAAAACACAGTTCCAGGGGATTATGTGAATCCTTATTTTCTACTTTTAAAATCAAGCATTATTCGTTACATAGCAACGCTTTTAGCCCAAAGTGCCCAAATCTCGTGCCCCTTTAATACTCAATTATCTTCAATATATGAGATAGGCAGTTAATGCAGTTTGATAATGGCTCTATAAATAGACATACATTTATTAATTATAGAGGTTATATAATTTTCTGTTCATAATGAGCATGCGCATACTGAGTTGCTGTTCGATAATGAATAATTCATAATAAGTGCAATCAATATGAATTACTACATGTGTTTCTTGTTTCGTCCTGTGGACATCACTATACAAATCTATACAGCTCATAATCAAGTGCATGCTGGACGTGACCTATCAATAATGACACTATTTAAAGACAAATGATGGCTGTTGTATGCATCAAACAAATATCCAAAGTTGAAAACTACCGAAATCAGATAGGGGCCTGCTGGGTTACTGCAATAATACCGAATTATTATTGTACTTTATATTCTAAAATGTATTACGATGGAGGCATTAATTTCTGAATACCACAGTTGGTGAAATTAACTGCTAGACCAGAAAAAAAAAAATAATCATGTGAAGCGCAAACAAACAACCACTGGCGCAATTATTATTTCATTATCTATGGTAATTTATGCGACATTAACTTCACGTTGGTTCAGGGACAGACACAATTTGTAGCGTCATAAAACATGTCGGCATTGCGGTTCAAAAGAAGAGTAGCTGAAATAATTGTGTGAACGCAGTAGAGTGTGTGGATAACAATTTAGCAGCATTTATAAACCATTATTGGTGGTGAATGTGATTGTCAACACATGTTTATTGTTGTTTAATTTTAATATTATCGGGTTTTTTTATGGGCTCTAATGGTTGTCATGGGCTCCGTTGGGTGTTTGATGGCTGTTTCCAGTTTGGCGTTTATATCCCATTGTCAACGTTGCCCATTGTAGGTGTATGTCGAGTTCCTTTGACGGGAAGATCATCTTAACAAACACATTGAAGATCTTGCATTTATTAACCAAAGATGGACAGCCCTTTAAAGGTGTCTGACATTGAGATGGATGGCAGCAACATCGACGTGTCACGCCACTACGGCCAGCTGCGCCCAAAACCAACTTATTATAGACTGCATACTGACATCGATTTGACACCAAGTCGTCACCCGGTTGACTTTACACTGTGACTCCAAGCGACACGCCTCGGTACACGACTACATATATTTATGACAACAACGTTATTGTCACACCCACCTCCTTCCACAAAAACAAACCAATGATTTCCCCGTGATTTGATCATGAAGTCCTATTCAAATTCTGTTTGGATTAGCACATAAGTGGTAGAAATTATACAATCAAGTTTAATCCTTAATTAATTGCATGGTGGAGCCTTTTATGACTAAAATAACACTTTAAATAATTATTAAAACAATGAAAGCCCACGGACAAAATTGTTAAAGACCAGACGAGTGTCCTTTTGTGACCAACAGTAGGTACTTGAACAACAAACCTGTGAAAGTATTTAAACTCACTCGGTATAGCGAAATTTCACTGTTTGCAATCACCTTTTTTTACTCCAACAAGGTCAAATCTGTTTATACCCATTCTAAGAGTATTTTAGGCAAAAGTTTCTAAGGGGAAGTTTATGACCATGTTGCTGTGCACACCCTTTAAAACGCCACTTTCAGAAGGGTGATTTTCGTGGGCACTAAGTAGATTTCACTTGGAAATTAAAACAATTTTATCTGGAATTGTGGAATATCTAGATTTGTTTATGCTGTATTGACTCTGGCTGCGATAGTTTTGTTGTTGAATGCATCTCTGTGGTGTTGCTGGGGTGCCATTGTCACCCCAGCAATATAAATTGTTGACGCTGTGAACTTTACGGTTTTCACTTTTATTGTTGTTGCTGTTTTGGTAACACCTTTTCACGGGTTTAAAGTTTCCCAAAGCACGGGATCCCGTCAATGTGTGTGTTTACGTTTGGAACAATAATCAACACACTTGAACACCCTCCTCGTCATGGGTGTTTCACAGCCTTAAAGGCACTGGACACCTTTGGTAACTGTCAAGGACCTGTATTCTCACTTGGTGTATCTCAACATATGCATAGATTAACAAACCTGTGAAAATTAGAAAATCAATTAGTCGTCGAAGTTGCGAGAGAATAATGGAAGAAAAACACCCTTGTCGCACACGTTGTGTGCTTTCAGATGCCTTGAATTCGAGACCTCAGCTGAGGTCTCTTATTCAAATCGAATATTTGAGTGAGAAATTACTTCATTCTCAAAAACTACGTTACTTCAGGGGGAGCCGTTTCTCACAATGTTTTATACTATCAACAGCTTTCCATTGCTCGTTACTAAGTAAGTTGTCATACGAACAATACGAAATTACCAATAGTGTCCTGTGCCTTGAATATTAAGTCAAGGTTAACTGCATCGGGGCATGGCTTCCGAAAGAAAATCAAACTATGAAACACCACTAAGTATACACACAAATCGGAACCAATGATGTCAGTAGAGTGGCTTTGAAAAACATGTCTAAACTTGAGCACAGTCGACTAGAACGAGACCACTGAAATGGCAAATTACCAGGAACATGTTGGACAGCAAAACAAAGCGCCAGAAATAAATTTAGGGACTTCAGAATGTACTATTTATATTATAAGCATAACTTCTTTAAAGTGCTCTATAGTAACGAATTGCTCTTTGTGACGAGGGTTGACTGTATATAAACCTGAATAAATACATCGCATGTGGTTTGACTGAAACCTAATTAGGGATATAGATATTGTACATGAAGAGTAAAGGAGGTATCCAAGTTTTGAAAAATACGGTGGGAGAATGAACTTTAGTTTTAACAATATGGTTTAAGAACGATGTTGGTGTCCTAGCTCATAGATACAAATGGTGCCCAATGTGAGGAGTAAAACGCTAAGTAGCAAAATCAAATAGGTCCATACAAGGTAATATTTGTAATAATAATAAGGAGCAACATGAAGAGCGATGTGATGGTGTTAGACCTCGATTGTAACCTATAGGCCTACGTGTAATTAAAGAACTAGCGCGATCGACCCCCGTCCCGACCGAGCAAATAACTGGCCTAAAGTGTCATAAAAATTGAAGTGATACAAATTGTTATAGTTTAAATGACCAATTAAAAAGTCAAGGGTATAGTGTACGAGCCGGTCCGAATGAGGGCGTGGTCGGATGAAATTGTTCTGTTAGAAAAGGCACACCTAGCTTAAGGCACAAAAATAATTGTTAGGAAGCATAACAACTTACTTGGTAAACAAGCAAGGGAGAGCTGTTGGTAGTATAAAACATTGTGAGAAACGGCTCCATCTGAATGAACGTAGTTTTTTTAATTTTTTTATTTTTTATTTCTCACTCAAATAATAAAAGGCTTCATGTAGAGCTGTCCTTCTGAAGTAAACGTAGTTTTTGAGAAAGTTTCTCACTAAAATAAATAAAAAGGCTAGAGACTTCAGCTGAAGCCTTTTATTATGCTTCTAAACGCACTTTTATTATGCTTCTAAAAGGTATACACCAAGTGAGAACACTGTTCTTTGACAATTACCAAACGTGTCCAGTGTCTAAATAGGCTCTGCCCTGACTGAAACGGTATACTCACAGCAGCGTCTTCGGGTGAGAGACCAGCCTCTGCAGCCACAATCTCAAGGGTGATTTCATCCATGTTCTTGTTCTGCTTAAAATTGTCCTCCAGTATTTTAGCCTGTTGGGAGCTGACGTTGTTTACAACCTTGTCGTCCGGAGAGGCGAGCCGGGCCTCGGTGGTGTTCCTGGAAGCGGCGCGCGGAGACCGCGGACCGCCCGGGCTTGTCGGCAAGACAGGGTACATATTCGAAGACGGGGGTGGAGATGTGGGTGTTCGCTGACCGCTCATGGTGTAGTTACCGGCCTCTGCTGATAGATGAACCGTAGTCCGGTGATTTTAAAGTCCGAATCTGTAAAGTGTTTTCTACACAAATCTATCTCAAACAGAGAGCAATCTAGGACGAGTGAGCAGAGCTGAACCGAAATAGCCACTTTATTGACTCTGATATTGTCGATGAGTTTATTCGGCAGATAACAATCCAACATTTACAACCATCGCAAGGGCGAAACTAGTAAAATAAATGCAAGAGTCCAGACTTAATAAAACATGCCTCACGTCCTGGCATGTGAACCTAACAGTTTCACGGGCGATTTAAAAAAAAAACCAATAAAATAGAGTCACAACTTGCCAACCAGTTTATCACTGAAGTTAACAAAATCACAAGCGATAGACGACAAAATAAACTTAAAAGCATTCGTGTAAGAAATTGTTGTTAAAAGAGCACCGACACTTGTATACACTGCCAGTCAGGCTAAATTTAGCATCAGGTTTATGCGATGCATGAATGGGAAGAACTGTCGGTCGAAATGCGCACGGTCCCCACAAAATTCAATGACACACTGATGGTCCAATATTACTGCATCCGGCAAGCTATCGCTCTGCATAATTCCAATGCTGAACACACTCTCACAACCAATCGGTAATTATCATGATGTCGTGTCATCGAAGCAGCAGAGCGACCCCTGGGGAACTTTCACTCCTCCCTTCGGAAAAAACCCTCTGGAGTGGCATCGAAATACTGCAAAGTGGAAACTCCAGTGGTTGGTGGAGGGGTGTTTATTTTTTTCATAATGAGCGGTCGAAAATTGGTGTTGATTTCTAAATCGGGTAGCGTTACTCTCGCGTGACGCGGGTATTGAATGAGAACTGCGATAAATATTTACCGTATTGTCTGTTGAGGCCCACTCCATGTAGCCTGGGAACACCGCCATCTGTTTACAACAAAGGTGTTATTGGATGACAAAGGCTAACCCTTTACAGACCAGATATTATTATTAAACCCCCAAAACTGGATATTAATATTTTTTACATTGGGGCAATCGGATCACAACAGGTTTGTTCATGGACAGGGAGCCCAAATGGACTGGAAACAAAATCGTTGGAGTCATCGCCGGTTAAGTGTGTTAGAAAAGCAAAACATGCATAAAGGATTTCGGTAAAGGACCCCCCCCCCCCCCTACTCATAAAAAAAAAATGCTTTGAAAAGTACAAATCGGGGAGAGGGATTTGAACTGGTTCAACCCATCAGTGTATCATGAACTAGTCTTGAATGGCGACGCATAGGGCGGATGAGTAGACTTGCCCATTCCCTGTTAGAATCGACTGGCTACGAGGGACTGGAAAAGTCTACGAATCTGATTCAAAACTTAAAAAGTGGTGTGTGGCCTTGCTACATGTACTTCACCAAAAACAAAGCAAAAACTGTCTAGATTCAGGCAATTTTGTCAAAATTACAGTTGTTTTGTTTAAAGACAGTGGACACTATTGGTAATTACTCAAAATATTTATTAGCATAAAACCTTTCTTGGTAAGGAGTAATGGGGAGAGGTTGATCGTATAAAACATTGTGAGAAACGGCTCCCTCTAAAGTGACGTAGTTTTCGAGCTCCACGAATTTAATTTCGAATCCTCAGAATTAGATAAGGTCTTGAAATCAAGCAACTGAAAGCACACAACTTCTTATGACAAGGGTGTTTGTTCTTTCATAGTTATCTCGCAACTTCGACGACCAATTGGGCTCAAATTTTCACAGGTTTGTTATTTTATGCATATGTCGAGATACACCAAGTGAGAAGACTGGTCTTTGACAATTACCGATAGCGTCCAGTGTCTTTAATGTTTAAAAAACAAATAAAACAAACATTCAAACATTCCAACAAAAAAACACACAGTTAGAGTTTTTGGTTATTATAACAATTAGTTGTTTTCATTTATTTATTATTATTACAGTGAGTTATTGTTAAGATAACGTTCTTGTTATTATAACAATACCGTTTTTTAAATTAATTATTACAAAATGTTAACATCAATTGCAAAATGTGAGATAGGCCAATGTGCTTTGAATTACCAGCACATCCCAAAGAAATTATAGTTTCGGGGATAAAACAAAAGGTGATGAAAACGTGAGAGTAACATGCAACATGTGTACTGGCTAAATGGGTTCGAATCCTGGTCATCATGACACTTGTGTCCTTGAACGAGGCCCTTAACCATAAGTTGCTTCTCTTCACCCAGGTGTATAAGTGGGAACATGTGAGGGCTTTGGTAGTTGTGTTGGATAAAATAAGCAGCTTAGAGTTGTATGAGTACCAGGGAGTTGAACAAATTAACAAAGATAACAATGTTGTAAAGTGCCTTGACCTAGCTAACATGCCCGTTACTTCCTTTTTGAGAGGGCAAGGTAATTTGTATTTTGCAAATAAAGGGTATTTCCATTGGACAACTGCACAGGGTTTGGGTACTTTTTGTGGGACACAGTGGGACACAAAACACAATGTCCACAGACTTACATTAAACTTACACGGTTTGAGGATTATGGTGTTGGAAAGCTTCGCTTCAAATATTACTTGCTGGGGTTTTTGAGAACTGAGTAAACAAGTCACAAAAATAATGTTTGTCACAGTGAGATGAAAATTATTAAAGCATTGAGAAAGTCTGAACCAGAACCAGTTATAAGTTAAACCATAGCTGGTAAATCCCTTTTACATGCTAAAACGGAGATGAAAACTATTTTTGTGACATTGTTTTTACTAATTTCTCAAAAATTACAGCAGCTCAGCAAGTAATATTTTACGGGAAGCCTTCTACTACCATATCTATATGTGCAATGTTTTTTAAATTTAGGGGAGTGGCTTAACTATTCCACCTATTTTGTTATTACCAATTTTGTTATTACCACTTTTTTTCTTCAAGTTTTTCAATTTCAGAGGGCTATGTATTTTTCAGCTCTACAATGTTTATTTGTGTGTACCATTCATCACTTTCTGCCTTGATTAAAGACACTGGACACTATTGGTAATTGTCAAAGACCAGTCTTCTCACTTGGTGTATCTCAACATATGCATAAAATAACAAACCTGTGAAAATTTGAGCTCAATCGGTTGTCGAAGTTTCGAGTGGTAATGAAAGAAAAAACACCCTGGTCACACACATTGTGTGCTTTCAGATGCTTGATTTCGAGACCTCAAATTCTAAACTTGAGGTCTCGAAATCAAAATCGTGGAAAATTACTTCTTTCTCGAAAACTACGTCACTTCAGAGGGAGCTGTTTCTCACAATGTTTTATACTATCAACCTCTCCCTATTACTCGTAATCAAGAAAGGTTTTATGATAATAATTATTTTGAATAATTACCAATAGTGTCCACTTCCTTTAACATAATCACTGGTTTGTCATAAAACTAGACTGCTCTCATTTTTAATTTGACAGAAGCAAAAAATGAGAAAAAATATAACCAGGGTTTTATACCTGTGTTTACCACATGATTGCAATTAATAGCAAATCAAATGTGAGTTGACAATATAAATGGGAATGCTTAAAACAGTACTTTTTAAGGGTTTCAATAGTGTATAAATTAATTGGTTCAATATGATTACAATTAATAGCCAATCAAATGTGAGTTGACAATATAAATGGGAATGCTTAAAACAGTACTTTTTAAGGGTTTCAATAGTGTATAAATTAATTGGTTCAATATGATTACAATTAATAGCCAATCAAATGTGTGTTGACAATATAGTGGGAATGCTTAAAAACATTTTTTTAAAGGTCTTCAATACTGTACGTGTATAAATTAATTTGTTTAATAAATAAGTATATAGTATAGACAATGTTGTATTAAGTAGATTGAGTTGTCATGTAGTCAACATAAGCTGCAATTATATAAATAAATTACTTTTAATTTGATTGTAATATTACATATTTCTTAGAGCTACTCTTTCCCATGATATATGCAAGCTACAATCACGCTCCGCACAGACACCAGTGGTTGGCAATCGCTATGAGGTCACCATCAGCCCCATGTAAAAAGTTTGTATTGCCGTAAAGTCATAAGGCCGGCAACTCCTTTAAGGTGAGGGCTACAGTTAACATAACATAGGCCCTATAGGGCTATCGACCAAAATCAACTGCCACCAGGGGCACAATGTCACCTACTCCTGGGGCTGAAACAGGGTTACCCCTTTACGGATGTAGGCATCTATATCATCCACCAGGGGCACAATGTCACCTACTCCTGGGGCTGAAACAGGGTTACCCCTTTACGGATGTAGGCATCTATATCATCCACTAGGGGCACAATGTCACCTACTCCTGGGGCTGAAACAGGGTTACCCCTTTACGGATGTAGGCATCTATATCATCCACTAGGAGCCTGATATGCACTACCTTCTTAATTTTTTCTGAGGCAGTTAAGGCCCGGTCCCACTGCAGCGATAACAATAATGGTAACAGCATAAAGAGAACGCATTCCATTGGTTGAATGAGCGTGTGCGTATTCTGCGTGGAGCAATTCAACCAATTGAATGCGTTCTCTTTGCGTCGTGATCATTATCGTTTTCGTTATCGCTGCAGTGGTGTGACTCGGCCTTCATGGTGAAGTGCCTTGCTCAACAGCACAAGTGTCATGACTGGGATTCAAACCCACACTCGTCTTGCTAATAACATCAGAGCTTAGGTCCGGTGAACTATACCGCTGGGCCAGGACCCACCACATGTGCAATGTCCTCTCAGTTTGCCAACCAGTTGAGTCAGTGTGCAGGCTAGCCCTATATAGGCCTCCCCCTCTGTGCTGCTGTGCACAGATACAGTATAATACGAAAGTGGAAGGCCGCCAGGGCTAGTGTGCGGGCATGATTTGCGATTTACTTATTTTATGAGATGATGGGTCTTTCATTGATAATATGTTTGTTAAGAAGAAAAGATCACCTAACCACAAATCCTAATGAGCGGTCAGGTTGGTGAAGTGGTGTCTAACCCTAACCCTAACCTTCCACCTCTGGGACCCTGGTTCGAATCCCCCGGGGCGCTATGTGGATTGGGTTTTCAGTCCCTCCTTGACTGCGTGGGTTTTCCCTGGTATATTTATCTGGGGTTTTCCTCCCACAGATCCAGATTTGGAGTAACATTATTTGCACCATATCTCAAACAGGCTAATACCTTTGACAGAGTGTTCAGCGTCACAAAGAAGTTGATAGAAGACACTCGTCAAGTTTGTACATAAAAATAAATCACTAATTTTTTAGAATTATTGCACGTCACAAGTCACAACAACTGCACCTTACAAAAAACATGGAAAAAACAACATAACCCTAACAACTGATTTGTCTAAAAAGGTCCGTCACAAAATTTTGTTCGAATATCACGTAATTGCACTTATTAATGTGAGTGATTAAAAAAATTGTTAATTTGTTTTTAAAATAACATCTGGCGTGTCTAAAATGCACAACGGTCCCACAGTACTGTCCGGTAATACAACTTGGAAATCTTTATAAAAATCACGTTTTTTTGTTGATAGAATTTTGATATCTACAAGAATATATTAATACAGTAATTAAATTATGTTTGATAAATAATTTGTGGCATATACAGTGATCTGTCTTTGATAAAAATACACTCTTGGTTTAGAGCCTTGTTTGATGCACCTTCAGGCTTGCGCAAACAGCATCCACAAACTTTACATAGGCCTAATGCACATTTCAAATGTATAGTTGCATTTTCATGGAAATTGGTTCATTCTCGTCTTTCCATGGTATTCAATCAAAACGGTAATAATTTTGACCTCATGAAAGATACATAATTCCTCCTTGGAATAGACTAACCTATTTGTCCTTGACATCTATTAATGTCATATTTTAAATTTTTCAAAAAAGAAAATGTCCACCCGAGTGTTATGAAGGGTTTTCTCCACAGGACTCAACATAGTTGAGATTGGCGAGGTTCAATTGATTGTCCTTATAACAATAGTTTAATTTAACTTATCATTGCATAATGTCCGGCAAATATTGAAAAAGAAAATAAATCAAATCCTTAATTAAAATCATGACCTATCCTTCATAGAAATTTCGAACATCTTAAATTTTTTCTCATTTGTTATTGATTCTTAAAAAATTAAGACTAATCAGAACACAAATTTATGTCCATGTTGCACACTTTGGCAAAGTTTGCTTTCCATAATGCCACAACTCTTTACTTCTACCCAACAGATAAAATTCATATAAAATTCTGAATTCGGAATTGAGAAAACCAGATTATTGTGCTGACGACATCAAGCAACTTAGGTCATTTACAGAATTCCTACTTCATAACCACTGCTTCCTAAAGGCCTACTTGGAATAATAGAACAATGACAGAAATTAATAAACTTCCCAATAAAGCTTTCATAAGTTAAATGGAAATGGAAACATAATGGAAAAATAATTCATGGTGACGTTAACGATGCTATTTAGAGTACAAAAATGTGGCCTGGAAATCGAGGAAGGATCTTTTGCAAAATTAAGACACAAAAAAAGAGGAAAGAAAATACTCTGCACTCTGTGACAGAAGTCAAATTAACAAGAGCCTACTCTAGCCTGCAGAATATAGAAACACTTTTGTATGGGTTATCAGAAGTCTGAGGATCATTCTGCAGCACTTCAAGTAATCAAGCAGGCACTGTTATCCAGAAACCAAATTACAAAGCAACTAGTTACTGTTGTCTATACACATTCTGCAGAGTCTGAAAGATGCCTTCAGTGTACACACATTTTGCAGTCTGCAGAATACCTACAGCAGTCTGCAGAATACCTGCAGCAGTCTGCAGATTTTATGTTGCAGTCTGCAGATCACCTGTTGCAGTCTGCAGATCACCTGTTGCAGTCTGCAGAATACCTGCACCAGTCTGCAGATCACCTGTTGCAGTCTGCAGATCATCTGATGCAGTCTGCAGATCACCTGCAGCAGTCTGCAGAATACCTACAGCAGTCTGCAGAATACCTACAGCATGCAGAGTCTGCAGAATACCTGCAGCCAGTGAGTATGTTGCAACCATCTTGTTTTCTTCCATTCAATTCAACAAAACCAAACAAAGGCTTGAGGTAAAACAGTCTGGCCTCCTTTTTGCATCATGCAAACAACCTTCACTGTCACTTCTGCGGTCTGGTAACATGACAAAGATGGTGGGCGGAATAATACAAACTACAGAATGACACAGACTATGGCTTGACTATGATTTAGTGACAGGGTCTGCAGATGATGCGTCAAATTTCAGAGGCAAAGAATGGCAGAATATGTCTGCTTTGGAAGAACCTGCTGGTGCTGAGAGTGTCAAATCAAGTGAGTCGCTATCTGCACAGAGTAAGAAAATAATACAGCAATAACAATATTAGCTTTTTAATAATAATAACAATATCAATAGTGGCTTCTTATACAGCCCTCACATCCGTTACCAGTACCCAACAACGCTCAAACATTATCTGATTACTGGGCTACTTATTTCATTCCTTCAACCATCTCAGCCGGTGCAGCCCGTGCTGCCAAGCTAAATCAATCACAAGAAACATCTCCACCCAACATTGATACAACTTTATTCCTGGATTAAGTGAAGCAGTTATAGTGAAGTGTCTTGCTCAAGGACACAAGTCTGATGTCCAAACCTTGCACCCAAACTAAATCAATAACAAGAACCATCATTCTCTGCCTTCACAGGTACCCATTTACTCCTGGATGAAGAGAAGCAGTTATGGAAAAGTGTCTTGCTCAAGGAAACATCAGAAACACTAGAGCAAGTCGAGACCGGTGCATATGAGCACTCGGCTACAGCAAGCTTATAATAGGAAGAATACCAAGCCTGTTTCTTACCACATTTTCCCAAGAATTTCTGAATTTCTTTCAAGTGTCGGAGCTTGCTTACCTGGGAGTTTAGTTGTTACCAAGGACAACGGTTTTAGTTTCTTCTTCTTCTTTTTCTTCTCGCTCTTTTCTGTGAGAAAAGAGAAAGAAATAACATCAATTTTAGATTGGAAAGACTAAATGGTGTCCAGGTAAAGTTTGTGGACAATTAACAAGATAAAATGTTGCAACATGGTTACAGAAGTGACAAGTATAATTTATATCTAAGACATATTTCCCACAGGGCAATTTCAAGTAACCAGTTCCAGGCATTCTCCAAGAAGAACAGGCATCCACCTTTCAGGGAGGGGGATCATGAGACACTGTTTGAAAAACACCATGCTATGCTACATGTACCAAAGTGGTCTGGCCCAAATTTCATAAAGCCTGTAAGCACAAAAACTTGCTAAGCACAGACAAATATTATATGTTTGTCTGTCTTCAGGCATCTCACCACATACCTCGACTTCTAGATGATGCCTCACTTTATTTTAAAATCTCTGCCTTGTAAAAGCGCTTTGTTTATTGGTTACTTCTTTATAAATTATTGATATGGCTTTGTACTGTTTTCATGAAGTATGGAAATAAATGTGAGTTTGAATGTATTAGTAAATGAATGTATATTGCTAAGCAGAAACTAGTTACCAGTCAAATGTCCACAAAGTATACATTGTAGTGACGGTTGCCCCACTAATTTTTTGTTAAAGCCATTATACACTTTCGGTAAACAGTATTGTCCAAGTCCCACACTTCGTGTATCAAAACTTACACATAAAATAACAAACCTGTGAAAAATTAGGCTCAATCGGTCATCGGAGTCGTGAGAAAATAACAGGAAAACCCACTCTTGTTTCGCGCATTTCGCCGTGTCATGACATGTGTTTAAAATAAATCCGTAATTCTCGCTATCGAGAATTGATATTGTTTTAATGTTTCTCAAAAAGTAAAGCATTTCATGTAACAATATTTCAAGAGAAGTCTTTCACCATTACCTTCTGTAAACCCTATAAATTATTTGTAAATCTGTGATTTTTTTCTGTACCGAAAGTGTATAATGTATAAAAAACTTGAACTGCAAGCGCAAAGCGTGAAAGCTTGCGAGTATAAAGCCTCTGCTAACATACATTTATTTATCTTTGGTTTTGAAAGCCCTACTCTGCAATCTGGGGTATTCCATATGGTTTTATCTTCATTTTCTTAGGAATTCGATCTAAGTTATGAAATTAAAAACAATAATAAAAAAATATACCAAAATGGGGTGGGCGCCTTAAAAAAACAACGGATTTCCGGGTAATATCGGAGAAATCACATCCCTGCTTTTTACCTGCACTTTGAGACTGGATAGGCTTTAGGGCTTCCAGTCGAGAGCTCCTGACATTACTCCCCTTGCTATTGGGAAGTCCCTTGTGGTTGATCGTTGGACAAGAACCGCTGCAAGACAAATAATATATTCAACATGGGCAGTCAGGCTGGTTTAGCGGTTTTCTGGAAGGGTGTCATGGCCGAGTGGTTAAGGGGTGGGGCAGAAAATGACTTTCTTTCTTCGCATCCCCTCCCCTTTGGTCCCATTATAATGAAGAAGTATGTTCGCATTACCCAAGGTCAGGAATAATGCTGGTGTAAGCCCGTCATTGTGGTAAAAATAAGTCAATGCTTTTTCAGAATTTCAAAATAACATTGAAGAATGTATGGTTCCCCCCTCCTCCCATTGCCGTCGCTGAAGGGTGATCTTTAAAGGCAGTGGACTAACTATTGGTAATTACTCAAAATAATTATTATCATAAAACCTTTCTTGATTAGGAGTAATGGAGAGAGGTTGTTAGTATCAAACAGTGTGAGAAACAGCTCCCTCTGAAGTGACGTAGTTTTCGAGAAAGAAGTAATTTTCAACCAATTTGATTTCGAGACCTCAGATTTTAGAATTTGAGGTCTCGAAATGAAGCATCTGAGAGCACACAACTTTTTCTTTCATTAATATCTCGCAACTTCGACAACCGATTGAGCTCAAATTTTCACAGGTTTGTTATTTTATTCATATGTTGAGATACACCAACTGTGAAGACTAGTCTTTGACAATTACCAATAGTGTCCAGTGCCTTTAACAACATGTTGCGCATGTACTTACTACTGATTTTCTGAAGTCCGTTCCTTGGTACTCAAGTGATAGGTTGATAAGTTGGCTGGTGCACAGTGGGCGTGGATAAGCGCAGAAGGTGAGGGCGCTGTGTTGCGATGCGTGAGAACTAAGAGAGGATCTGTACAAAAAATCATTCAACGGTATGGAGTTAATATTAATTTTAATTTGGTTTTACCCATTATACACCGATGTGTGTTAGCACTGTATACTCAGTACTTTCCCTAGCTCTGTGAAAAAACCCACACACAGGCATATTATTCGGGTGGGATTCGAACCCATGACCTTTGCACTTCCAGGGCAGTGTCATACCAGAGAGACTAGGTTTGTAATTAAAATCAGCAGCAGTTCCCCTTCACTGCAAGTCACTCCAATGTGACTGGAACAATCCAGTTCCATCCGGTTCTATCAAGTTCTATCCAGTAAAGCTAGGGTCATACATTGGTATGTACTAAACAAAATTAATTAGCGTAAACTTAGTTGGCCTGGAGAAGCACTGCAGTTGTTGCTAATATTAACCATTTTAATAATAATAATATCAAAGTCTTATATAGCGCACGTATCTACCAAACAAGGTACTCAAGGCGCTGAGTATAATACAAACTTTCAGAAAGATAGGTAATATTGCAGTGATGAATTTTGAGACCCAATTGTTTAGCACCTTATAATGGTTTACAAGGTGCTACAGCGCATACAGCAGCCACAGCCAGGAACACCGGGGCGAACCCCTTCTCTTTTTGAAAAGTGCACTGGGTTCTTTAACATGCGTTACACAACACATGGGACCAACGGCTTTATTTTGTTTTCGATCAATATTAAATATCAAAATGTTTAGACATTAAACATTTAGATGTTTAGATTGAAACACTAGATGCCTAGAAATTAAACATTAACATGCTTAGATATTAAACATTAAGATGTTTAATATCTAAACATCTAAGGTTTCAAGCTCAAACAGCAATCAACACTGAAGCACATAGAACAATCATTAACTTTTCCTTTTTTTATTTTGATTTTTTGAATAAAAACATATACATTTGAACATGATCTCCGTGTGTTTTCTGTGTGGACCAACGAATTATGTTCAAATCACACATCATTCACACAGTTTTCATAGTCTGGGAGTGGTCACAATGTAAAATTGTCACCGTGTGAACAAAGCGTGATCTCAGTGTGTTTTCTGTGAGGACCAAATTTTTTCAAAACGCACATCATTCACACATAGATGAATTCGAAATTCTTTCAAAAATACTGTGGAAGTTTTCTGCTGTTTTCTCAGCAAGGTTGGAGATTTATTTCACTTGTAAGGCTTCCTTGGATTCATGAAAAGAAATACACAAAAAGAATGCTTTTTAGCCTTCCAGAAAGACTCTGCTAGGGTCGAAACGTCAGGCCATTAATTGTTGCATTTGTACCATAGGTCCTTTTGGTTGGTACATAGGCAGTTTGTGTTCAGCTATTTCTATTTTCTCAAAAGTAATAATTTTAATCCACCAACTCAAATCCAGATCAATCCGGTTCTGTCCAGTTCACACCAGTACATACCTGTTCCAGGAGACACAGGTGGCCTTGTTGTGAGAGGGGCTAGTTTTGGAACGCTGGAAACATACAGGTTCTTGTGAGAGAGACTTCGACCGCATAAACTGGGCATTGATTTAAGGCTGGCACCACTTCCAGAACTTATCCCTGTGAGTGAAATATTACATGAGGACTCAATTGGCAAATGAGTACATCACAAAATTAAATTTGACATTTTACTTGCTATTTAAAGGCACTGGACACTATTGGAAACTACTGAAAATAATATTTAGTGTAAAAACTTACTTGGTAACAAGCAACAGAGAGCTGTTGATCTTTATAAAACATTGTGACAAACAGCTCCCTCTAAAGTAACATAGTTTTTGAGAAAGAGGTAATTTCTCACTCATATATTTGAATCTGATAAAAGACTACATGTCTGAAGCCTTTTTAGGCATCTGAAAGCACACAAATTTTCAGAAACAAGGTTTTTTTCCCCCCATTTTTCTCTTGCAACTTTGATAAAAAAATTCAACAGGTTCGTTTTGTTCATGCATATGTTGGGAGTATACACTAAGTGAGAAGACTGGTCTTTGACAATTAAAAAATTTGTCCAGTGCATTTAAGACAACAAGTACCAGTGTAGGATTCTTAATGAACACAGAACTTACAATTTTCACTTCTCTGTGCATCAAGGATTTCCTGCGCTTGACGCTGTACTGTATCAGCGTCCGGGAGCTCGCGACACAAAGGTTTTAACATGACAGTCACTTCCCCAAGGGAACCAGCATCGTCATTCCAATGTGAAGATCCCTTGGTGGCAATTGGCATGGGTACCGGTGAAGCTCCGAGTCTACTAGAGATGAAGGTCTCGTCCGCATGCACGCCATCAACGTAAATCGGTGATGTCGCTCGGATGACGGAAGCCGATCCTCTTCTCGGGGATTTCTCAAGTAAGTCCGACTCGCCACTTGTGGGGAAAGAATTCCTCCTGATGTAGGCGAGGTCTTCGCTCATACTCCGCTTGTTGGAGCCTGTGTCGGGATGATCGTTGAGGCTTTGATCAGCGAGGGTGTCCGAGGGCCCTTTCCGAGTCCTGAATCCGGGATGGAGGCAATCGTCCGAAACATCTTCCTCCGAGCTCCCGGCATCCGGCCGACAATCGCAGTCCGGCTCCTTGTGACCCGTTGCATAGTTTGATTGGTCAAAGGTTGCCATAGCAACACCAGTTCTCTCTTTGGCACTATTGGGGTCTTCCGATTCCTCTGACGGGGATTTATAACTCAGGCCGTTCTTACGACGGCTGAACCAGTCCGTCAGGAATCCGAACCTCTTCTTACGAGGCTTCTCCCCTTCCCCTATCCGACCCATTTCCTGGGAGGATTTGGACAAAGCCATTGTTCCAAACTCTGCACCTGCCCGTTGTAGAATCCTCATGACTTCAGGTTTGGCAGCCTGCTTGGCATAGTCTAGTGGTGTCCCACCATTCACATCATGGGGTGACGGGTCCACACCCAACTGGAGCAACATTTGGACGCATTCTAGCTTACCAGAAACAGCTCCCCAGTGAAGTGGTGTCCTATACGTAGAAATCATAAACAATATTTCAAAATAATAGATGTTAAATTTCCATCGGGGATAAAGAATATTGGTTTTACCCATACACACCGATCCTTTTAATTAATTGTTATTTATTTAAACTTTTAGTTGGATTTTTAAAAACTTTGTATCGTTTATTCTTTCAATTTTTGTTTGGGAGTGGAGTGGGGTGCCAGGATTCTGATTAGAAGGATGCTGCTAGTGCTAGCTAACACTGCCCCCAACTCCCTCTCCAGACTTCCATCCAAGCCACATCATCACCTCCACTCTAAATTATTCACAGTCTCTGCAGATAATCCCTGGCAAGTCCAATACTGTATTCTCTCTAAACAACCCCTTGACGTCAACGTGAAAAGTTATTTAAGTTTGATGCTAATTCTCTCCCTATATATAGCTGTTCAAAAGTCAAACAAGAATCTGGAGCTATTTTGACAGGCGCTTCTAGTCCCTCCATAAAATTAATAGTTTAAATGGTTTTCTTTTTTAATCACCCGGCGACTTGCATTTGTTCATGTTTGTACGTTTACGTTACCATGACAAACACTGAATGATGTATTTTAATTACCGTCTACGTCAATCTGTCTCAAGATCAGCAAATTTGAGTCTTTCAAAAGAGCTGAATTGAATGAAATGAGTCGGTACGCGCGCTGTCGGTGAATTGGCCGCGGTGTGCGTGAAAAGGAAACGAGAAACGTCTTGCACCAAGACTAATGACTGCCCTGACTTCAGACCACAAAAGGGCGAGCACAACAGGGACCTCGATGAGGATACCATTAAGTGACTAGCAGTCACTAAACTACCAATGTATTTACATTCAATGTCCACCTTGGTCCAGAGATCAAACGATAGAAGAAGAAGAAGAAGGGTGGATACTATTAGCGGTAAACTTATAATAGATGTTAAATTTGCATCGGGGATAAAGAATATTAATTTTGGTTTTTACCCATACACCGATGTGTTTTTAGCACTGTATACTCAGTACTTTCTCGAGTCCTGTGAAAAAATATCACAGGCATGTTACTCGGGTGGGATTCGAACCCACGACCCTTGCAATTCTAGAGCAGTGTCTTACCAACTAGACTACCGAGGTTGCCCGGCAGCTAGAGGCAGTTCGAATCCTAGCGGTAAACTTGCGTTTATTCTGCAAGTTTGCTAGTAATACATACATGTACTATGTAGTTATAATTTGTTTTTTACCCTTGCACCGATGTGTATTAAGTACTGTACACTCAGTACTTTCCCCCAAGCTCATTGAACAAAAAAATTGACAGGCAAATCGCCTGGAGGGATTCGAACCCATGACCTTTGCATTGCATGCTAGAGCAGGTGTCTTACCACTAGACCATCGAGCTAGCCTGATGACTAGAGGCATTTTGAATCCTTAGCAGCGGGTACTGCCACAATTTAATAGATGTTGATTTTCGCTTTGGGGCCCAAGGCTCAATCAACCCCAGGCACAAGCAATATGCAACCACTAGAAATGTGGTTGGTAATCCTGTTTTTATCAAGACAAAAATTTCAGGCTAAGCAACTTTTCATGCTTAGCAGCTCTTTGAAATTGGGCCCACGTCTCTCGCTGTTCATAACTGCCGGGTTAGCGGCATCATTACATGATCTTCGAAGCAAACATCATATATTCTCTTCCCTGTATATAATCTTCAATCCTGAAGTGCATTGTACTGAACTCATTTCACGTCTAGAGATTCTTTTGTAACTAAGAGTTCCCGGTGAGTTTAATTAATTAAAATGTTGAGCTTGAGTGCTCTGCAATTATTCATTCTTAATGTATTCTTTATTACTCTGTTGTGGCCGAGTCATTGCATGTTACTAAGAAATGATCAATTAAGACTGGCGATGTCTCAATAAACAATGGTGATGACGTCTTTATAACGACTATTTAAAAAGTTGTGGCCGTGGGATACAGGACTGAGCCAAAGACCCCTTTTATCACGGCAATGACTCGCCAAAGTTATAATTGGCTGTCTAAAGGGAAAGTATACTTTGGGTTTTGAATCGTTTGACTGTTATATGGTTTCTGACTGGCATCCCCCAAAAATAGATATTAGCAAGATAGGGAGACTGCCAACCAATGGCTAGATAGCTCAGTTGGTAGAGTGCCGCCACATTTATCCGGAGGTCGTTAGTTCAAATTCCAAATTGGTTTTGCTCTAGCAAATTTTTCTTTATTCCAACCCCAAATCAATCCAGATAAAAGTCAGACATTTCTCATCCCTGCTTCATGACATTGGGCCTTTGCTATCTTACCGATCATCGGGATCCAGTGCCTCAAAATCGACGGCCGGTACATCGGCGTACTCTTCCAGTATGTTGCTGAAGCCAGCTGCAGCTGCAAGATGCGCGCAGGATTTACCCGATCCTTCGATCATGTCGATGAGCGGTGCACCGCCGCTGCGACACTTGGCCATGATGGAGCAGCAGGCTAGACAACCATTCTGTGATAATAAAATAACAGATTGATTCAATGGTAATTCGTTAGATTGGTGTGAGAAAGTACAAAGTGAGTTTTCTTGTACACGTAAACTCTTCGAAATCAACTGATTTATGTCTCAATTATGTCTTGAGTCTCAAGTCACTTAAGTCAAGTCCAAGTCCAAGGCTCAAGTCTCTTTACTTTAGTCAAGTCAAAATCTCAGTCTTGTATCATTTGGCTAAGTCCAAGTTCAAGTCAAGTTCAAGTCATTTATGATGTAATGTACTCATCTTGAGCCAAGTCCGAGTCCCCAAAATTGTTACTCAAATGGTACTTGAGTCTGAGTTTTAGACTCAAGTCAACAAACTGCACAAATTTATACATGGACTCAAATGGACTCATGGCTGTGCAATGCTGAATCAACAACTTCAGGCAAAAACTCATAGAGTATTTTGGAGGATTCCCCCTCTCTTTTGTAAGAAGTTTGGTAAATGCAGTTAATATTCAAAACATCAATTAAAAATTGGTACCTGGCTAGCCCAATGTAACGGCGCCTTGCCATCAACATCAACGCAGTACAGATCAGCACCGCGCAGCATTAAAAGCTGCACATGCTCCGGGCGGTTGTGGAACGCTGCCCAATGTAGCGCCGTCATCCCGTCATTGTCCGGCTCGTTAACATCACCGATGGTGAGGGTCTGCAGGAGGGCTGAGAGGGACCTGTAAGGGGTGGATGAGAGGTGAAGAGAACAGGGGTCATTTTAGACAGGTATAAGGAACAACATTTACCATAAAGAACTCCCTTGAGAGATTATTAGGATCCTTCCTTACACAAACCCAGCATAACAAACCCAGCACAAAAACTTGCTAAGCAAAGAAAAGTATTGCTTAACAGAAACAGGTTACCAGCCAATAACATTAAGTTTACGTTCTTCTGATTGGTGCCCCACTCTTTATTTGCTTTGCAAAGAAATTTCTCAAGCAATATTTTCTGCCAAACAGCTTTATGAAATTTGGGCCCATATGGTAACTCAAAACCCAAACTGTTGGACTCTCATTACAGTGGTATGCCGAATCCTACATGTTTGAAAGTATAATTAGATTAATAGTGCAGTCCTCAATCAGTCTAAAAGAATCAAATAAGATTGCCAAGTTTGATAAATATCTGAGATGAGATTGTTTGACAGCCAATGTACCGTACGGAATATCTACGCACAAAGTCCATGGGATGTGATTTAAAAGAATATCAGTTCTCAGCAGTTACATTGCAGCAATTAATATTTTGTAGGGCTTCAAACTAATCTATTCTAGACAGATTCAAGAGCCAAGAAAAGAGATACAGCGTACAAAGTTTGCCCAACTGTGAGCCGAGTGTTGTTGACTTCCAACTTGAAGGCATTTTGGATGACATACATGTACTGTAGGCACTGAAATAAAGCGGTGTAGGTACATTTTTTAAGATTGATTCTAGGATGTTGGAAAATTGCTACAGTGTAAGGGTGTGTTTATTAGGAGGGAGAGCTCCCCTAGGGCTCCCCTTATCAACTTAAAGGATTTGGGTACTTTTTCAAAATGTCCATAGATTTACATTAAACTTACAGGGTTTGAAGATAATGATAGTGGAAAGCTTCCCTTCAAATATAACTTACTGAGGTGCTGTAGTTTTTGAGAAATGAATAAAACAATGTCATGAAAATACGTTTGTAAATGCTTAAAATAATTTTGGTCTCATGAGACCAAAATTATTTTCATGCCATTGTTTTACTCCTTTCCCAAAAACTACAGCACCTCAGCACGTAATATTTTCAGGGAAGCTTTCTACCATCATTATCTTCAAACTGTGTAAGTTTAATGTAAATCTGTGGACATTGTGTTTTTTGTCCTACAAAATGTACATACACCCTTTACAATAGAGGATAAAATAAGAGTCAGTGAACGAAAGAGTCCTGTTTACAGTAAACATCTGTGAAACTTCTCAGTATTGTTTATGTATTATTTTTAATTTAGCATTTGGCAGTGTGTTATTATGGGAGTTTATTTAGTGGGGTAATAAATAACTCACAAAGTTTATTGCAGATCTTCGATATCTTTTTTTTTTTTTAAATGAGAAAAACCTATCTACACAGTTTGCATGTGAACTGTTTTTATTTGAACAAGCATTAAGAGAAGATTTATCTCTTTTTAATTGCTGCTTTGATACTTAGTGAATATTGGGAAAATCCACAAGACTGCAGGGGATTTAACTCCAACTATTTATTTCAGACAATTGTTTTTTTCAAGAGCAGAATCCAAATGAGAAAAAAAAAACTACACAGTTTATATACAGCTTTTTCTTTGAACAAGCAGTGAGAGAAGATATATCTAATTTTATTACAGGCAAGCATACTTTTGTACTCAATTGAAAGGTATTTATCGAAGTCAAAGTCAACGTTTGAACAACGTTTTTGTTTCATTAACATTACATGTATTTCACAACTTGGTATTATTTCATTTTGGGTTGAACTAAGAAAATTTGACAATAGAGGGGGGCGTGAACCTCTAACCTCTGGATTAACATGCTGACGCTCTACCAACTGAGCTATTAGCCCTATGGTGACGCCAATATCTTTCTGCCAGTCAGCAGCTACTGTACATGCCAATGGCATGTGTAACCAGGGGTGGAGTTCACAAAGAGTTAAGACTAGTCTTATCTCGAGTTAGGATGAGTTACTCATCCTAACTTTAGGATTAGCTTTAATAATAATAATAATAATAATAATAATTATAAAAACATTCTTATATAGTGCATATCACCGTGAAGTCCCTATGCGCTGTAAAAGGAAATCAACATTTATTGTACAAAGTAAACAGATATGTTTTTAACCGGGTTTTGAATTGTTCTGATGTCTCAGCCTGTTTGAAAACCTCTGGAAGACTGTTCCATAACTGAACCGCTGCATATTAGAAAGAGCAGGAACCGTACGACTTGGTTTTGGTAACAGGGTGAGTCAGAAGGGCTTTTACTGTTATTTTTCGTGACTTGTTAGATACTTCCAACCTTCAACAACATGTTACTTCGTCTACTCATATCGCTGGACATACATTGGATTTACTGATTTCTAATGTCACTGATGATTTAATTTCTTCGGTTTCAACTCATCATGATCTTCCTTCTGACCATGCTGCTGTGAAGTGTCTGATTAATATTGCTCGCCCTCCAGCATCAACTAAGACATTACTTACTCGCAAACTTTGTTCAATTGATATGCCTTCTTTTAAATCTGATATTTGTAACTCTTCTTTGATGATCGATTTAGATGAACTTGTTTTGCAATACAATTCTGTTCTTAAGGATATTCTAGATAATCATGCTCCTGAAGTTCTAAAAACTGTAATACTACGTCCTCATGCTCCATGGTATATAGCGATACTTTACGTGCAGCCAAGCAAGTGAAACGTCGTTGTGAGCGAAAGTGGATAAAATCTGGCCTTGCTGTGCATCATGAGTTGTATAAAGAACAGTGTATTATATACAGAGACATTGTAAACAATAGTAAATCTAATTATCATCGCCATCAAATATCCGAGTGCAACCAACGAAGTCTGTTCCGTGTTATTGACAAGCTTTCTTCTCCGAAGTGTTTGAAAAAGCTTCCAAGTTTTGATAATCCTGTTGATCTTGCCAACAATTTTGCTAGTTTCTTCGAAGACAAAATTAAGAAACTGTATGGCAGATTTGATAATAATCATCCTTCACCCATCTCCGTTGACATTCATGATCATTGTACTTCGTCATTCGCCACTTTTCGTGTAGTCACTTCTGATGAAGTGATGAAGATGATCAAATCTTGTTCGATTACCTCCTGCAAGCTGGACCCTCTGCCATTATCTGTTTTTAAGGAGTGTTATTCTGAATTGCTGCCAGTCTTCACAGAGATTATTAATAGATCTTTGTCTTTTGGTCATTTCCCTGATCATCTTAAGGAGGCTTGCATCCTGCCACTTCTGAAAAAGCAACATTTGGACCCAGAGTGTTTGTCAAATTATCGTCCTATCTCTAACTTGAGATTCATCTCCAAATTGATTGAGCGTGCTGTTGTTAGTCAACTTCATGATTATCTCCATGAAAATAACCTCCATGCTAAAATGCAGTCTGCTTATCGTCCTTTCCACAGTACTGAGACTGCTCTTGTTCGTGTGCAGGACGAAATCTTACGTGCACTGGACAACCATAAGGAAGCAATCCTCGTGCTGTTAGATTTTTCAGCTGCATTTGACACTATCAACCATGAGCATCTCATCCAACGTTTATCTTCACGCTATGGAATTACTGGAACTGCCCTTAACTGGTTCTCTTCTTATCTGAACAACAGAACCCAGCATGTTCTCATCAACAATTTTAAATCAGATCGCCATCATCTCTGGTGTGGTGTTCCACAAGGTTCTGTAGCTGGGCCACTTGAATTTATATTGTTCAGTGCACCCTTGCAAGACCTCATTGCTGCCCATGGTATTTCTAGTGTTGCTTACGCTGACGACACCCAGCTTTACATTACATTTGATCCAGCTGATCGCGCTTCTGCCATTGCAAAAGTTGAAGTGTGCATTCAAGATGTCAAATCTTGGGCATTGTCAAGTAAACTTGCTTTGAATGACTCAAAAACTGAGATTTTATTTTTGAGATCTCGTTTCACTAAAAAGACTTCGCCGCCAACAATACAAATTGCCCAGTCTGTCATTGAACCATCTGAATTTGCCCGTAACCTCGGTGTTATTATGGATTCATCATTGTGCATGAGTAGACATTGTGATAATGTTTGCAAAGGAGCTCTCATGGCTATTAGGAAAATATCACAAATTCGCCGCTACCTGGATGAAGCAACTACTCTTCGTCTTGTTCATGCCTTCGTCACTACTAGACTTGATTCCTGCAATTCACTTCTGTATGGACTCCCCGATAAAGATCTTGCTAAAATTCAACGTGTATAGAACACTGCTGCTCGCCTCGTTTCTTGTCTGCCTCATTCTCACCATATTACACCTGTACTAATGCAATTGCATTGGCTCCCAGTTAAGTTTCGAACAGTTTACAAAATTCTTCTGTTAACTTTCAAGGCTCAAACATGTCAATCTCCTGCTTATTTATCTGAACTTGTTCATCATTATTCCCCTACTCGGACTTTACGATCATCTCAACAGTCATTGCTTTCTGCTACTAGAGCTTCTTCCATTTTTTATGGCCACAGATCTTTTTCGTACGCAGCACCGTTTCTTTGGAATAGTCTTCCTGTGCATATTCGCCAAGCTAATACTTTACAATGTTTTAAGTCCTTGTTGAAAACTCATTTGTTTAAAGCTTCTTTTTTGTAATTTGCCTATTTGTATCTTGTATCTTTCTCTAATTGTTTATTTTATTGTTTCTTTAATGCGCTTAGAGGCTTTTGCATTAGGCGCTTTACAAATGTCTTATTATTATTATTATTATTAAGTTTTTAATATCTCCTAGGACTAGTCCTAAGTTAAGACTAGTCCTAAGTTCTTTGTGGAATCGACCCCAGGGATCACACCCAAGTTTACAATACAACCTTGGAAGTGGCAGCAGTACCCAGTCAGATTCCCTCATGGTTTATCACTTGATTTTTGAGTGTTATTATTCAATCTAAAAAAACAAGACCGCTGCAGACTTGTCCGGTCCTACATGCAAGTTCACTGGCCCGACGTCAACAGCACTGGCTTTGGGATTAGTGTGGCCTGAATTTTGAATACTTTAATTCCAACAGAGTGATTATACTTTCATCACCTCTGGACAAATATTTCGGAAAAATAACATGTATCTTGACACTTAAAGGTTTTAATTGGGAAATAAGTCAGTCAGAAGCATAGTTATGACCTTTAAAAGTACTACAAAAGCAGACACTCTTCCTGGGCGACACTTGCAAGTTGACATGTGCATAATTACATGTTGTTGGTGGAAACAAAATAATAAAACTGTCAGTGAACAATTTTCCTTGTTGGGTAGCATATCAACTTGCGATAATAAAAAAAATAACAGTGGCTACTCAGAAAACAGGATTTGCTCCTCAAAACTTAGCATTAAAGGCATGGACACGTTTGGTAATTGTCAAAGACCAGTATTCTCACTTGGTGTGTATTTAACATAATCGTAATTACATGTATGCATACAATAACAAACCTGTGAAAATTTGGACTCAAATTGGTCATCAAAGTTGCAAGAGAATAATGAAAGAAAAAACACCCTAGTTGCACAAATTTGTGTGTTTTCAGATGCTTTAAAAGTACTACAATAGCAAACCTTGTTTCAGTTAATTTAATTTAACCTTATTTGTTCTTTTATTTAATTCTGTATTTATTTTCCTTATTTCTTGCTTTTTTATAATTGTTTTTTTTCCCGTTAATGTTCTGTCTTGTGCTATTGTAACCTGATGGTTGTACTTTGTATTGGTCGAATAAATAATAATAATAATAATAATAATGCCTAATTAAAAGGCTTAAGGCCTGAATTCTAACATTATTTAAGTGAGAAATTACCTCTCTTTTAAAAACTAAGATACTTCTGAGGAAGCCACTGGGTTCATTGACCTACGGCTTTACATCCCATCTGCAGGACGCAGCAATAATGTTTAAGTGTCTTGCTTTAAGGACACAGTGTCACGACTGGGACTCAAACCCACCCGACCCTCTGCTGATCAGAAACACCAGATGTTCTTAGCTCGGCCAAAACACTCCAATTACAGGTAAGTTGTCCAAAAAACAAGGCCGGCTTTACCCTTTTGTTATCATACAATACCTTAGAGCAGGGATTATATCATATTCTGACGGAAAGTTATTATCATTATTTTAAAGTCAAAGTAATAGATCCCATGGGCATTTAATTATTGTCATCCATAGTTTATTGATCTCCATGGCAACAGTCACTCACAATAGGAAAGTAAACATTGGTCAATGATGAAGTAGTTTGGTCCAAAAATACCATAATTTATTACATAAACAGTGTTAACAAATTTGGTACAGTGCAATAGCCCTTGATTATTTAAAGTCAAATTACAGCAATTTTGAATATCTTGTTTCAAGAAATTAAATCAAGAGGGGCTCCAAGGTCTAATTCAGTTTTGTGATGTACTCATTTTCCAATAAATTGTCAAAAAATAAAATAAAAACAAACCAGGAAAGGTTAATGATGCTATGTCAGATTTTTGGCCCCAAACATTAAAAAATAGATTTGTTTGAGTGAATGGTATTTCAAAGAGTATCACCTGCTCTAACGAAAAAAGTTTAACTTTTACTTTTAATGGTCAGGAACCATGACAACAATTTAAAACGTTTCTTATAAAAACACATAAGAATTGGTCACGTGATATATTGTCGGGATCCTGACAAAAACTAATTTTGAGCACTTTATTTCACTGCTGCTAATAATTGGCGGACTTTTTCGAGCAATGGCTCAAATGAAAGCTTGTAACTTTCTCGACCCTCATCAAAATACCTATTGAATTTTAAATCAAAATTTTTGGGTCAAATCGGCAAAAAATCTGAAATAGCATCTTTAATGTCAATCTGTGGACATTGTGTATTGTGTTACAAAAAGCACCCAATTCCTTTAAGGTGAGGTTAGTAATCAATGTTACCTGTTCATATAAGGGTTTATTGGAGATGAGCGCGTCACAAAACTAAACTTGACCTAATTAGCCCCTCTTCCTCAGTGGGTATATTAATCGTTGCGTGGGTGTTTTCATATAATATTGAAAAGGCCAATCAGTTTAAGCATGGAGGAATAAGAACAATTCCTCCATCTGTCCATGGTTAAAGGCAGTGGACACTATTGGTAATTACTCAAAATAATTGTAAGCATAAAAACTTTCTTGGTAACAAGCAATGGAGAGCTGTTGATAGTATAAAACGGCTCCATCTAAAGTAATGTAGTTTTCAAGAAAGAAGTAATTTTCCACTAAAATTTTGGAATTTGATTTTGAGACCTTAGAATTAGATTTTGAGGTCCCGAAATCAAGCATCTGAAAGCACACAACTTTGTGTGACAAGGGTGTTTTTTCTTCCATTATTATCTCACAAGACGACCAATTGAGTTCAAGTTTGCACAGGTTTGTTATTTTGTGCATATGATGAGATCATGATGAGATACACCAAGTGAGTGAGAAGACTGGGCTTTGACAATTACCAAAAGTGTATGATATGGTTTCAAGAAATTGTTTTTTTGTCACCGTAATGCTTATTTATAGGCAAAGTTAAAAAGAAAGGTACAATACAGGACACATGTGAAAGTTTCAGCTGAATAAAGTGTCTACTTGCTGAGAAAAACAAAACAAAACAAAACTGTCACAGTTTTTTATCTATCTGGCCGCAGCATTTAAAAATGGACACCTACCCTCATAAATCAAAGAGCAAGTTCGATCTACATGTATATGTCGACCATTGGGTGTTTTTGTCTGGTACCCAGGATGTGTTTCATGCAAAGGTAACCATGAAATATTAACTAGCAGTTGACAAATGGTCACTGATCGAGCTTGCATCGATTCATGCATCGCTTCTCAGATCCAACTGTTTTTGGGTGAAAAATTATCCAAGCAATATTACCCAAAAGGGAATCCTTTTTCACTATCAACAGTTGCAGTGCTTTTCACTTGCTGAGGGGCGCTTTTTTTTTAGTACCAAAAGTAGGACCCTACAAAAGAAATCCAATAAACATGGCCAGGGAAAAAACATGTATTCACATCAAAATCGGTGTATGCCAACACATTCCATTATTATTACATTATATAAAACTTGGACTTGGACATACACAATCCTAATCACCCATCTCCGATTGTATGAAATCATAAAGAAGCTCTTTCTTTTCTTGTCAGGTCAAGTGCATGCTCTTCAAGTGTCACTCAGACTGGGATGCGGTTGAAGGCTATAAATGCACAAACCTACTCAAAATAAAAGCATCTGACTTGAAATTTAACTTGAAGATATACATGTGTTATAGGGAGTAGGGAATCTCTTTCTCCATTGATATAGACCTTTATAACGCTTTCACCATATTGGTCATGCTTCCTGTTTCCAATAACAGTAATGAATGCTAACGTTCATTGCGTAAACATGGCACCAGATTATTGTTTCATCCAGCCTTAGGCCGTGTCCGAATTGGCAACTATGGCTTCAGCTACGGCTAGATCAACGCATGTTTCAGTGCTGGAGAATAGCAGACGCGCGCGCCCTAGCCGTAGCTGTAGCCAAAGTCGCCAATTCGGACACGGCCATAGTTTGGTTACAATGAGTTGTATTGGAGTAAAATCAAGATGGCCACACCATGATAAAGCTCTACTGACAGCAAAAGTTGTACATTCGCAGATAACTACATATGGTATTACAAGCCTAAATACCAAACATGTATTGTCATAAACAGGCCTGGAATGTCATCTTTAAAAGGGCAAGGCCATTGTTCATTCTTAAAGTGTATGGGATACTTTTGAAGGGGCACCAAGGCCAAGACCAGGAGCAATTTTGGAAGGCCATGGCCTTCCATGGCCTCCGGATCCATGTAACTCCAGGCCTCATAATGTATTCATTAATGGAAGCAATCACAACCCAATTCTTTCTCTTTCTTTCTACCTTTCTAGTGCTGCCTTAATGGCTCAAGATAGTCGCACTTCTGGACACACCGGGGCGAATCCCTCCCTCTCTTTGCGATGTAAGTGGGTACTGAGGTCTATTATGCGTGTTGTTACTTTTTGTAACAACACACAAGACCTGTACAGCTTAACGTCCCATTGGATTGACACAAGTGTCACAAATTCACACTCTGCTGATCAGATACAGCCCAGCTTGATTTTGATGCTCTTAACTGCTCGGCCATGAAACTTCCTTGACACATCTGCCACTGCAACCAGCCCCTTTATAAGTGAGCCCTCCCACGTGTAATCAGCCATTACTCACTCCCAAGATTTTCCTGTAGTTGAAATGCCCTCAAATATTTCAAGATCCACTGATTCCGGCCTTCCACGACAATGGTCACAAACATACATGTAGAGATGAAAAGATACCACATGCAAAAGTGTGCCTCTCTGAAACTATGTACATGTACATTACACTCTCTATGTGTGTACACAAACACTATTTAAATAGCGCGTGAACAAACTTTGCCTTTTAAAGACGTGACCTAGGTTTGGTAATTTTCAGCAGCTGATGAAGATGAGCTGTTTATGATCTTAAAAGCTGGAATCTTTACTTGCTGTTTCATTAGTTGTAACCACCCCTTGCAAGGATTCCGCTCTTTGATTGCAACGCTGGGGCTTGTGGATTTTTTCCCCAAATTCAAGCCCTGATCATCACCAGGGGCTGATTTCACAAAGATCTAAGATTGATCGTAACTGCAAATCAATCGTAGTTGCTAAGTAAAATGTGATGTCACAACACAAATCACTATGGTGATAATAAACATTCATAAATACACCAGACAGTTACGCTACTCCTATTGGTGGAGAGCACGTCACGTGGGGGTGTTTAAACGGTTGACAATGACCAGCTGGAGTTGTTTATAACCGGATGGTTTCCGTGTGTCGGGCGGCCAAGCTAACCCGCAAATATTACCATGCGGAACGCAATTGATAGCTATTAGTAACAGCACAAGTGTCACAAACTCACACTCTGCTGATCACAAACAGCACAGCTTGATTTTGATGCTCTAAACCGCTCGGCCATGACACTTCCTTGACACGTCTGCCACTGCAACACACCCCTTTATAAGTGAGCCCTCCCACGTGTAATCAGCCAACACTCACTCCCAAGATTTTCCTGTAGTTAAAGACACTGATCACTATTGGTAATTGTCAAAGACCAGTCTTCCCACTTGGTGTATCTCAACATATGCATAACAAAACAAACCTGTGAAAATTTGAACTCAATTGGTCGTCGAAATTGCGAGATAACAATGAAAGAAAAAACACCCTTGTCACACGAAGTTGTGTGCTTTCAGATGCTTGATTTCGGGACCTCAAATTCTACTTCTGAGGTCTCGAAATCTAATTCAAATATTTTAGTGGAAAATTGCTTCTTTCTCGAAAACTACATTACTTCAGAGGGAGCCGTTTCTCACAATGTTAAATACTATCAAGTATCAACAGCTCTTGATTGCTTGTTACCAAGTAAGTTTTAATGCTAATATTTATTTTGAGTAATAACCAATAGTGTCCAGTGCCTTTAGAATGCCCTCACATATTTCAAGATCCACTGATTCTGCCCTTCCACAACAACGGTCACAAACATAGAGATAAAAAAGATGCAAAAGTGTGCAAAAGTGTGCCACTCTGAAACTATGTACATTACACTCTCTTCGTGTGTACACAAACCCTATTTAAATAGCGCATGAACAAACTTTGCTTTTTAAAGACGTGACCTAGGTTTGGTAATTTTCAGCAGCTGATGAAGATGAGCTGTTGATGATCTTAAAAGCTGGAATCTTTATTTGCTGTATCATTAGTTGCAACCACCCCTTGCAAGGACTCCACTCTTTGATTGCATCACTGGGGCTTGTGGATTTTTCACCCAAATTCAAGCCCTGATCATCACCAGGGGCTGATTTTACAAAGATCTAAGATTGATCTTAACTGCAAATCAATCGTAGTTGCTTAGTAAAATGTGATGTCACAATACAAATCACTATGGTGAGTCCGAACATTTGTCCTGCTATGAATTTTGAAAGGCTTTGTGAAATCGGCCCCTGGGCCCAATTTCATTTTACCATCCCCATTCTCCGCTTGTAGAGCAAGCGCAGAATTTCTACGCTGTTCTCTATGGTTCCGTTTTACCCCTTTTCAACGTTAATATTTTGTATTGCTGTGTTTTTACTCGAGCAAAAAAGGCTAAAGGAATTTTTCATGCAGGGACAATAAAGTTTTATGCGTAGAAATTCTGTGGTGCTCGTAAAATGAAACTGTACTGTATTGTATTGTACGCAAAGACTGCCCAGTAACGTTAAGTGCAAAGCGCCAATTCTTTGCTAACGATAAGAAGAGCCATGTCTTAATTTTTGCGAACTTGAAGCGCTATAGACGGACATTGCAGAAAACTATGTATTATAGTCATCATAGCAACTAATCTATTATCCCACAGCATTTGAACGGGATACCCACACATGTAGCAGTCAATCTGCTATACCCATAACAACAGTAGCTAGTTTCTTCGTACCTAGACGTTGAGGCACAATGTTGGAGTGTTATAAATCAAATGTTGACTTTTTACTCTACTCTACAACTCTGCCAGTGATCCTGGGAGTGGTATATTTTCCCTCGACTTCACCTCGAGAAAATAGAACGTGCTGAGGATCACCTCGGAGTTGTAGTTTTAACCACAGCACTCCAAGCAGTCAATATTTGTACACTTGTAGGACAGGGCTTGATTTCACAAAGCACTTGGCTTCATCTTAAAGATGAGTTGTTAATATTGCCATAGTGATTGGTGATATGACCTCGCACTTTTACTTAGCAATCGAGATCAATACACAGTTAAGATCAATCTTCATGATCTTAGCTCTAAGTGAAATCAGACCAAGCTTTTGGAAGAGAAGGGCATGTCTTGTGTGTAAATGTATTCAAACTTCCAGAGAAATTATGTCAAAGAAGGAAGAATAATCTGCAATTGGAATACACAGTCTGAGAAACGATTCTGACAGTACCGTTTCTTGGGGGATAAAAACTGATATCTTTTTTCCATTACCACATTGTAACAACAAAGTTAAAAGAGTCTCAAAACACACAGCTTTAAAATAATACTATTGAAAGCTGTTGTACTTCTCACCAAGTAAGTATTTATTGCCATTAATTTTAATAGTGATAACCAAATGTATCCCCCCTGTAAGGAATTTTTGTGTGTGTGCAAATTCTAGATGAAAATAGGATCAGCAGCAACCTGTCAGAGTGGGGATCGCCGTCTTGCAGATGGGTCACCGTGGTCCAGTGGTTAGACTACAGGACTTACAATCACAAAGTTGTGGGTTTGAATCCTACCAAGTTAACCGCTGATTTCACAATGACTAGAATTATTGTATAGTTACTGAAAAAGAGTTTCTTGATTTGTGAAACCCATACATTAAACCAATGTTTGTTTGTAAGAGAGAGAGAGAGAGAGCGAGAGGGGGAGAGATTACTGATGCCAGCTTAGGGTGCGTTCCACTCTCGCAAATGAATCGCAACTGCTCGCGCAAGCCTTGTTGATCTTTCGAACGATTGAAATGAAGATGGCGACACCATACTTTGTTTTTTGCTGTCTGTACATCATGACATCAACTAATGAACTTTGTTATTTCAAATCTGCATTATCAACCACCGAATATACACTGTAGTTATGGCTGTGACTAAAAAATAATACTGTATGCTTGTCCGCAATTTTAAAAACCACTCGCCAACACCTCAGAAGTATGTTCGCGTAAAGTTGCCAATGTTTGCCAACGGTGGCGGCGCACATTGTTGGCAAACGTGCGCAAACATTGGCAACATTTACGCGAGTGGAACGACCCTTGGGGTTTATATTCCCTTGTGGGGGTTTACCAAGTTCCCTTGATGGAAAGATCGAGCAAACAAAAACAACAAAAACACACACAAATAAGTAAGCGTTCCTACAGTACACGTATGCCAAGAGGCGGGTGCGTCTCTTCATGTGTACATAAGCTTCCAGCGGATGAATAATAGAAACCATCTTAAGTGGCACTGATTAAATGTTCATGCGATCGACAGTGTAATGAGTTTCTGAAAAATTATATATTTCTTTTCTTCTTGTTGAGGATATAAATACAATGCGATAAGGAATATTCATTAAAGATTTAATACTTAATATTTAGTGCGCAGAGGAGAATATGTCGTTAAAACTATCTTGATATGAAATATTCAGGCAAAATCTGCCACTGTGTGGCAAAGGCTGCGCCATTCTCCCTCCAGCATGCCCAGGTATCTATTAATTTGCCAATACTTTCACAAAGTGATGGTTATCTTAAAATGACAAAATTATTGATTATTTTAGGAAGGGGCCTTTATCTCAATAATTGCATTTTCATTTTCACGAAGTGCCATCGGCCCCAAAAATACGGGATGGGGAGCCCTCCGAATTTACTACAGCAATGCAGGGATGGAGAAGGGTGGGCTGGGACAGGGCAGGGTGGACCTACCACCCCCCCCCCTCCCACCCCGGAAATAAACCGAAAAAAAAACAGAAGAAAAAAAAACATTAAATTGAAATAAAAAATAGCTGACAAAATAGTTGCAGACAGTGTTCATAGTGTGATCAACAATTCACTATACACAAATACATGATGTATGTGTTTTGTTAACCCTTTTAAAAATGTGTGTTAATTTGTTGTGAATCGGGAAATAAACAGTGAAAAACCATCCAAAATGATCAGCTTGTCAACACATTGTCCACAGCTTTCGTTTTTGTAACTGTAATCCAGATGGGTGTTTTTTTATTCAGGTTTTCAGATAAAGTTTTCTTGAATATGACTTATTTTTTCAGACGGAATTATATCTCACAGAATTGTTCTAGTTTGAACTTCATCATCACTGAGCTTTTAAAGGCAGTGGACACTATTGGTAATTACTCAAAATAATTGTTAGCATAAAACCTTTCTTGGTGACGAGTAAATGGGGAGAGGTTGATGGTATAAAACACTGTGAGAAACGACTCCCTCTGAAGTGCCATAGTTTTCGAGAAAGAAGTAATTTTCCACCAATTTGATTTTGAGACCTCAGATTTAGAACTTGAGGTCTCGAAATCAACCATATAAACGCACACAACTTCGTGTGACAAGGGTATTTTTTTCTTTCATTGTTATCTCGCAACTTCGATGACCGATTGAGCTCAAATTTTTACAGGTTTGTTATTTTATGCATATGTTGAGATACACCAACTGTGAAGGCTAGTCTTTGATAATTACCAACAGTGTCCACTGCCTTTAAGAGTCTAAAATTTAACCAGAGATGATTACATGCGCCTTGAACACTTGTTAAGATTGATTTGGCACATTACAAGAAATGCCTATTATTATTATTATTTATTATTATTTTAAGATTTCCCAAGGTGCCAGCATGTTTGTTACTCCCTCCTTGCTCAAATAAAATTTAAAAAATTAACAAATTAACAAAGCACTGGATTCAAAGACTCACTCCGTTTGTCAGTGCAGCCGCGCGTCTCTGTATTATTCAGAGAGTACATGTACAGTACATGTAGGTACAGTATACTGTATAATATTGCCGGTAAACAAGATAATTGAAGTGCTTGCAAATTACCTTTCCAGCCTTGAAACAGCTCGACTGCAGTCAAATAATTAGATATTCATGAAAGCTACATTTTTTTTTAAATACTACGATTTCACTGGCCATTGATATTTTTTCTACATCCACTCTTTGTGTGTTTAATGTATGTTGTCAGATGCAGAAGAATATCACTCCCTTGGGGACACCTTCTGGCACGCCAGCCTAATCCGGGTAAATCCTGATCGGAACTACATGACAATTGATAAAAATGATGGACTTACCTATTGTGCAATTTTCAATATTTTTGCCATACATTGATAAAAATGCTGTATTACCCCTTGTGGTTTTTTCAATATTTGAAAAAAATTGATAGAAATGCTGGACTTACCCCTTGTGATTCTTTCAATATTTGAATTTTTTTTATATAAAATTAATGTGATTTATACAATATTTTTGCTGAAAATTTGATAAAAATGCTAGAATTTCCCCCTTTGTGATTTGTTTTCATATTTGCAAAGCTTTGATGAAAATGCTGGACTGATCCCTGTGTTTTTTGTTTTTTTTTCTTATGCTGGACTTACCTAGTAGCAATTAATACATTTTACCGAACATTGCTTCATGCTACACCAAGCGAACTGGCACACTGACTGATGGGTGAGACATGTAGGTGATACAACGTATACTTCATTATTTCATTAGTGGACGTCTGAACTTTGGTATTTCTATCCATACTAAAAGCCTGATTATCTGCAGCACATGCAATTAAAGGTAGCAACATACTTTTCTAATGACCCAGAAAAGAAATTGTGTAATTTTGTTTTTCCAAAAGCCTCCTTTTTATAGCAAATTGTAATGGCAGAAAGTATGCTGTGATATTATTATGTCTAGAGTGCCTATGTTGATAAGGATTGTTGATTAGAAATCAATCAAAGTAGGTCAACCAATTTGAATCTCCAAAGATCGCCTGGAGACGACTTTTGGAAAGTTTGAGTGCTGCCCTCAATCATCAATAACCCATTTTGAGATAGGGTGGACACATACTTTGACACTATTACATTTGGTTAAGTTTGTCTGTATAGGCCTATTATTACAGTACACTGCTTAATTTTTCATTTGCTGCTAAGCCAAAAATAAGCAAAATATCAGTCACAAATTGTTTATGTGGGCATGGTATTTTGGCTAATACAATTAGTCTACGTACATGTAGTAAGCATGACTTTGTTGTAAATACTTAAGCTACTTTTGTGTGCTTAATAATTAGCAGCTCTATAAAATTGAGCGCCTTTTTATGCAAATAATTGCTGTGGTGACCTCTTATCAAGAAAATAATTGCCTCTCTCTTTCAAGAGCAGAGCATCAAGCTTGCCCACTGGCTGCTGCAAAAAAGTAATTTACACGTACCTGGAGTCCTTGTCGTATGTCGCAGCATGAAGAGGTAGCCGCCCGCTGCGGTCTGCAATAGCCTGTTTACCCCCGCTGCGTAGCAAGTACACCACACCATGATGCCAACCCTGTCAAAAGAAACATCGTCAAGAATCGCATCAGATAACAATGGAACGATACCGCAGCCTAATTTTATAGAGCTGCTTTATCACAAAAGGGGATGGTGTTGTAGTCGAGTACTTTTTCAGTCGAGCAGGTTTTGCCCTTAACCACTTCTGGGCCCTATTTCTGAAGCTGTTTAAAGGTAGTGGACACTATTGGTAATTACTCAAAATAATTATTAGCATAAAACTTTCTTGGTGACGAGTAATGGGGAGAGGTTGATGGTATAAAATAATGTGAGAAACGGCTCCCTCTGAAGTGCCATAGTTTTTGAGAAATAAGTAATTTTCCACGAATTTGATTTCGAGACCTCAAGTTTAGAACTTGAGGTCTCGAAATCAACCATCTAAACGCACACAACTTCGTGTGACAAGGGTGTTTTTTTCTTTCATTATTATCTCGCAACTTCAATGACCGATTGAGCTCAAATTTTCACATGTTAGTTATTTTATGCATATGTTGAGATACACCAACTGTGAAGGCTAGTCTTTGACAATCACCAATAGTGTCCACTGCCTTTAAGCAGAAAATACTGCCTAACAAATTTATTTGCTTAGCAAAACAAAAAGAGTGGGCACCAGTCACAACAATGTAAATTTAATGGAATATTGAGCAGTAACCTGTTTTTGCTAAGCAATATTTTCCTGTGCTTAGCAAGTTTTGTGCTTACATTGATTGATGAAATTGGGCCCCTGGACAGACTTGCGGCAGACCATTTAGTCTACTGATCAGAACAACTTCAAAGTAAAGCGCCCTCAATTCTTTGATGGCAGCTGGACGGTTGATGGATATATCCACCTAGGCTTTGCATTGCATAGCCTGCACCTACTATGCTTTGTAAAATTCACCAATACAAATAAAGAGGGACACCAGTTTTGGGAAAACATGCCTTGTAATATCTCTTTTCTGGATGGAATTGTAGAACCACTGATTCCAGACCACTATCCCACTGTACCAATTTAACACACCAGAATGGACAGACTGCCACCATTGTTTATCACTGTATAATTTGGCTCAATGGGAGGCAATCGCTCCATCATAACATGGCAGAATACCACGGTGGAGGCTCTGCAAATAAAGGCGAGTGACTACTCATGTATTCTTGCACACAACAACATCAAAGGCCGAGTGACTACTCATGTATTCTCGCACACAACAACATCAAATCCCAGAGCTAATTATGAAAACCTTTTGTTGTCTTTCCTTTATCCTTTCCTTAAAAGTCAGGGTTTTTGAATAATTGTGGCAACAATATTTTTAAAGGAAAATGATTACTCAAGAAGCTCCAAAAAGGTCTGAAAAAATAAAACTGTACATAGATGGGCACGGAAATTGTTTCCAAATTACAGCCTTGAAGTGGATAACAAAATACCTAGACATCGATGTGAACTAAGCACTGTATCACTCAGTACTTTTCCGAGGTCAGTGAAAAATATCGGGCAAATCACATAAATGGGATTCGAACCCACAATCTTTGTATTTGCTAGAGCAGGGCCCAATTTCATGCCTTGCTTGCATGTGTACTGTACATGCCTTGCTTGCTTGCGTAAGCAGGGAATTCTACACAAGTTTACAATACGTCAAGCAGATTTCACAGATTAGCAGGGGATTTTGGATTGTCTTCTCACTTGGTGTATCTCATCATATGCATAAAATAACAAACTCGTGAAAATTTGAACTCCATTGGTCGTCAAAGTTGCGAGATATATTGGAAGAAAAAACACCCTTGTCACACGATGTTGTGTGCTCTCAGATGCTTGATTTGGGGACCTAAAATTCTGAATCTGAGGTCTCACAATCAAATTCGTGGAAAATGACTTCTTTCTTGAAAACTATACGTTACTTTAGAGGGAGGCGTTTCTCACAATGTTTTATACTATAAACATCTCTCCATTGCTTGTTACACAGTAAGTTTTTATGCTAGTAATTATTTTGAGTAATTTACCAATAGTGTCCACTGCCTTTAATAAAACAAAATAACTATTACCAGCTAAACCTACTGAAATCATTTTTAAAATTACAAATGCCACAACGACATAAAAACGCTTTAAAAATTTAAGTACTATGTAATAAAATTTAACTAAGTACACTGTACAGTAATAAAGAGAAGCTACCATTACAATGTATTTAATTCAGATGTGCTTAATTCTGATGTACTTCTGTGGCGTGTCATGGCCGAGCGGTTAAGAGCACCGGATTCAAGCTCTGGTGTTTGATCAGCAGAGTGTGGGTTCGAATCCCGGTCGTGAAACTTGCTACGTAAAATTGGAGAGGGTAGTGCTTTCTGCTCTACCGGCCAGACTTCGGACTGATGTTACCCAGGCCTAGTATCCGTATTGACTGTAATAGGGGTAACCATGTTTCAGCCCTAGGAGGAGGTGGCAACGGCCTCTGGAAAAATAATAGTTGTAGCCCACACCTTGAAGTGGCCTTCAGGCCTTGTGTGTCTGGCGTCTTGCATACAAAAGAATAAAATAAAAAAAGTATATGGACGAGCAAGTAATAAACAATTGTCATATCCCTCCCAACCCCCATCATCAGTTCTTAAAATACCCTTTGGAGCAGCAACCCTGATCATATTTTTGATCAAATTACTATTGTTATAGAACGGTGGACAAATATCATTATTATTATTATTGTTAATATATTTCTGATATAATGAAACCAAGGATGCCTTAAGGTCGGTTTATAGTCGGTAGTGCGAAGGTCGCGCGGTGGAAATCTTGATGTGCGATTCTTAAAAACACAGTTCATAGTCATCGCTGAGGGCTATAAACTGTGTTTTTTATGACCCACTATAAACCGGCCTTCATACATGTAATTGTAAGTGAACTTGATCACTGTACATGTTTGTATGTACATGTAGCTTGCAAGTCTGAGGAAATTTACCTGTAAGAGTGCTTGCTATGCGAACCATAAACACTGGGGTTTACCCCCTACTCGTAAATGATAAGTGTTCTTAGTTTTTTTTTACATGCACTACCAATTCTAAAACACAGGACTTGCGACTTTAATGTCCACTCTGAAGGACAAAGTAATTATGGTTAAGTATCTTGCTCAAGGACACAAGTGCCATGACTGGGACTCGAAAAGCACTCTGCTGATCAGAAACACTGACAATGACTGAGAGCTTGAGTCTGGCAACCACTCAGCCACAACAATAAACCAATGTACTGTATCATAAAATTTATATGAATTAAAATGCCATAGTACTTGTATGATGAAGCCTACATGTTCGTCAACCTGCATCTACATTGCATACAATGTATTTAACAATTTCCATTGTATTTGTATAGCCAAGCAAAACGCAACAGAAAATGTACTAGTTGACTCACAGATCACTAATTTGCCAGGCGATATTAAAATCAAGTTATTTTTATGCGATATTTAATGGCCATAAAAACTCTCTTGCTGAGAAGCACATGCAGGAGCTCTGTTGAAAGTATAAATCTTGATAAAGGTTTCCCTTTGAAGAACATGTTACATGTATATGGTTTGGATACGGTTTTCCAAAAGGACGAAGTGTCTTGCTTAAGGACACGCGTGTCAAGACCTGGACTCGAACCACATACTGCTGATCAACACCAAACAGTCCAGTGCTTTTAACAACTCGGCTACGATACGCGGCACAAAAACATTCAAAAATGAATGGCCTCATGACAATTAAATCGTAGCAGAGTCTTTCTCAATACATCTTGTGGCTGCGGAAGACTCTGCTAGAGTAAAAACATCACAACATCGAAAAGAAAATGCATTAAAAAAAATATATATACTACAGGTAATTTTGGTCCATAACTTTTTCTTTATCTGTTTTCGTTTATACATTTAATAATCACAAAGAATATTGTTTAAGTGTTTGCATTCTTGACTAACTGGAGCCAAGATTCTGCAGATCGTGCAAAACAATCAGGTTTTTGCTTTTGTGTGTTACATAAAAAAATCATTAAGAATCGTTCTTCATTTTGTTTTGCATTCTTGATTAACTGGGGTGATGAGTCTGCAGTTCGTGCACAACCATCTTGCGAGTAGACTTTTTACTTTCATCAGACCAAGTTACCTTTGTATACTAATTGCTAGTCTTGCGGGCAGACAAGTAAATCATGCACACAACCAATGAGACAACGAAGCATACACTTCCGAACGTACATGTACGATGTACGAGTTAATTTTTAACGTGATGATATCGGCAACGACACAAATAATAAACTTTCCTAACTAACTTCACGTGTTTGCGTTCCGCAGCCGACATCTTAGGCCCGAAATGTCAACTCGTTGTTACATTGACCTTTAAGTGAGTGGAGCCAGACATTATCAGGAGCATCAATCTAAATATTTGTCAGCCCAAAAGCGACCAGTACAGTATCTTAAAAAAAAAAAAAGTCAAAACAGGCAAACACTTTCGTTAACTGCATATAAGAGACTTACAGACTTAGCGTCATATCAGAGAATCTGATGCTGCACTTAGTATCTCATCGGACAGACTCAATTAAACCAATTAACACAAAAATCACGACTGGCGAGATAAAGACTTTCAGATCGAGCACCTTGCTAAAATATCTCGCTGTCTCCAGTCGTTACCTTAGCACAAGGTTGGCGTGAAATGGCTCTTAAGAAAAAAAAAAAGGTAAGGGTGACATAAATTGAGTTAAAATGACAGGTGTTTATTCTGAAAAGATTGCAGAAAATTTAATTAATGGAAATTTGCATCGGGGATAAAGAATATTTATTTTGGCTTTATACTTGGTACTTTCCCAAACTCTGAAAAAAAAAATCACAGGCATATTACTCGGATGGGATTCGAACCCACGACTTTTGCAATTCTAGAGCAGTGTCTTACCAACTAGGCAGAAAATGTTTTCAATTTAAAAAAGACATTGTATTCATATTTGGGGAGGAATGGGGCACTAAGAAAAATTGTCAGAGGAACCCATTGTAACATATGCATTTTATAAAAATTTGTTACAAACACTTTTCAAAGACCAACTCGACCGATCTAAGGCAACGTGTTCCTTTTAATAATGTATTGTTTCAATGTTGGTTCTGTCCCAAACTTTCTCCCAAGCAGAAATCTAAATGTCTCGCTCTTCTGATTTGGAGAAGACATGCGTTGTGTCTGTGTGTGATGTGCCATTCCTATTGTTTGTATTGGCTCTAGCTATTAGAGTAATTGCACAACAGAATCCCTCCCCACCCCATGTTTGCCAACACAGTTGTTCCAAGATGGCTGCCGTACGCCCATTGCCTAGCAACCATAATTTGGATGTTATTATTTGCTGCTACACACATGGGAGGAAATGTTTTGTGGCCGTGGGGAGTGTGACCTTATAGCTTAAGCTTAATACTTGAGGGGAAAAAGGAGATTTTTGGATGGATAATGATGCAGAGTGAGTTGTTTACTTTATTAAAGGCAATCATTGAATGTCCCACAACATCCTGCTGTGCGTTATTCACAGAAAACGGAAATTATCGCAGCATGTTGCTACCATTACAGTATGGTCATTTGACATAATTGTATTGTTGTCATATTTTTTGGGTATGCAGGTCTATATCACTGCATACCAACATCCCGATCCCCGCTTTCATTTATATTTTTCATCAGTTTGCATGGACTGGCTTTTTTTTGCCCACTTGGATTTAAGAAACTTTCTTTGAAAGATTTCTGACAGAGATGTTTCCCCCCCAAAAATGGAAGTATGCCATTGACAACTTCAAAAAACTGATTACAAATCTTTTTTTTTCAAAATTGTTGAACATCTAATAGACGTGATTTAATGTCTAGACAATAACTCAATTTTTAAATTAACTTCCACAATATTTCATATAATATAAACAAATTGCAGCACTTTGCGTCTTTCGATCAGGGAGATTTTGTTTAACATGCCTTCCCTCAAATTGAGTGCAGGCAAAGCGAGGTTGTATTAAACTGATTTTTGTTTAATGAAAACATAAAATCCCACCCGACCTGCAGAAATTGAAAGAAAAAAAGGATGCTAAATACATGGTCTCAAGTACGCCCCTACAATTTCTGTAATAAATAAAAAGAAGAAAGATTTTTTTTAATGAGGTTACATTTACTGATAAAACTGCATAAAATAAATGAATAAACCTTATGCATATGACGTCATTTCAGTAGGGCGCCCTCACCTAGTAGAGGTCAAAAGGATGTTGTTCATTGGCCAATACTGTGCGCCGTGCGTACAAATCCGTGCGTCTCGATTGTTTCGTCACCTTTTTTCCTCTAAGATGGCGGCTGGATGGCGTCAATGCATAAGGCCAATAATGACTTTCACTTCCGTATGTAACAATCTGAGCGACCTAGTTCTGGAGTCACTGTTACACAATTATGAATTAACTGTGGAATAGTCCATAATTACACAGCACACAAGAGTAAATGAAAACTGTGAGAGTATGCCTGTATACATGTACACATACATAATATGTATAACAGTATAATGACTTAGTAATGTAAGGGGCTTCTTTAAAAGCATTGGGCACTAATGGTAACGTTCAAGGACCAGTCTTCTCACTTAGTGTATCTCAACATAATGCATAAAATAACGAACCTGTGAAAATTTGAGCTCAATTGGTCGGCAAAGTTGCATGATAATAATGGAAGAAAAAACACCTTTGTCACACCAAGCTGTGTGCTTTCAGATGCTTGATTTCGAGACCTCAAATTCTAAATCTGATGTCTCGAAATCAAATTAAAATATTTTAATGGAAAATTACTTCTTTCTCGAAAACTACGTTACTTCAGAGGGAGCTGTTTCTCACAATGTAAATACTATCAACCTCTCACCATTTAATCAAGAAAGGTTTTAGGCTAATAATTATTTTGAGTAATTACCAATACCGTCCACTGCCTTTAAAGCCATTGGACCCTTTCGGTACAGAAAAAACAAAAAAAGTTCACAGATTTACAAATAATATACAGGGTTTACAGAAGGTAATGGTGAAAGACTTCTCCTGAAATATTCGTCCATGAAATGCTTTACTTTTTGAGAAAACGGTAAAACAATATAAATTCTCGTTAGCGAGAATTTCGAATTTGTTTTAAACACATATCATGACACGGCGAAACGCGCGGAAACAAGAGTGGGTTTTCAGTTATTTTCTCCCGACTCCGATGACCGATTGAGCCTAAATTTTCACAGGTTTGTTGTTTTATATATAGTTGTGATACACGAAGTGTGGGACTTGGACAATACTGTTAACCGAAAGTGTATAATGGCTTAATGCACCTTAATTCATTTCAATATTTTTTTTTTCTTTTCTCGTTGATAATCTAACCACGGAATTCCATATTTTATTACAGAGTAAATTAGTTGATGAGAAAAAAAAACTCTGAAAATGTCCGGCCGGATGAAGTTGAGATCCCCAATGAACAATTTGATTAAAAATATATGTACTGCATTGTAGAAGAAGACCTCGTGGTTACATCAGTTTTTTCTCTGTTACATCAATGCCGTGCATAATACCCCGTGTTTCTACTCCCAGATATTTGTATTAGGCACGTATGGGAACAATTCATTTGTGACAATTGAAGTTATTGGTCAGGAGGGGATGCCAGTAAGGGCATGCGATTTGATTTGAAGGCCATGTGCTGAATTATAGTGGAAATCTCTGTTGATTTAACCCTGTGCTTGAATGCATGTGGTATTGTTTTATTCCAAAATATGAACACCGAATATATGATAACTATATCATGTTGTACAGTGTATAGCACCCAAGCAGATCCTTGCCATTTGATTGGAGGACTGTTCGTAACGTGATCGCAAACAAACAAATCGTTGCACCCTACAGTAAGCTTGGGCGATATTGATTCTTTTTATTCACGATATATCGCCGACAATGTATCGCGATATTCGATATAATCGCGATTAATTAAATTTGACATCATCAGTCTTCAAACTCCCAGTAAAAGTTGTAGAAGAGACAGTCATAGCATGAGGTGTTCTAATGACCTATTCTTCTGGTTTTACTCCAAATCTATGGGGTGCATGATGTCTCAGCTAGAAAATACATCCCGATATTGCGATATTTAATCAAATCGCGATATATCGCGATATATCGCGATATATCGCGATATATCGATATTTGGATAAAAACCAAATCAATCCGATATCGAAATCGTTTCCAAGTTAGTATCGCGATATTCGATAAAATCGTGATATCGCCCAAGCTTACCCTACAGTATAGACTGGGCCCCTGTCATTAGCCGCAAGGATAAAGACAGGTCCCGGCTTCTCAGATCCAGTGATTCCATTAGATACAATGGTATTGGATAAATGTGCACAGTGACATGAGCTTTCCATAGATGCCCAAACAGTTCATTCCTGTCACGTCCGCAATAGAATTGGACTGCGTATCTATATCTGAAATGTATGGGGTCAAAGGTCAAAACACACGCCGGTTTGCACTGATTTTGATGCCGGTGTCTGGCGTTATTCACGAGCCTCGAAGTGTGACGTCAGATGTTTAGGCTACCTACATAAACATCATACACCATTCACGGCGCATTTTTTGTTCCATCATTTCATGCACAAAGCATTTGATCATTCCACATCAAATTCCACCATTCGACAAGCAATGTGGTTTTGTGGAAAACGCTATCAGATTTTATCCCTCCCCAAAAATTTGAATTTGGGAAATATTATACTACTGTCAAAAGGTTTCTCAGATTGTATTCAGAAGACAAGCAGAGTATACTGTTCGAAACATTGAGACCAAACCGGCTCTTTTCAGAGCCAGTGATGACTCCCTCAAAAGAGATTTTTCATATGGTTGTATCCGCAAATTTACTATTAATAATTTATATTTATAGTTACTCTTTTTCTCCACACCTTGCAAAGCTTCAAACACCGTTTAGATTGTTTCAGTAAGTACTTCTCTTCCTTTTTTTTGGCAATATTTCAAAATCGTCAACCCCTACACCCTTTGAAATTTCACATGTTACATACATGTACAGTGTACATGTAGATTAATTTAAATAGGGTTAAAAATAGTGAACAGTTCTGACAAACCAAAGGTACACTGCACATTTTATTTTAAATAGCCAATTAGCCAATAGTAAACAAATATTGAGTGGCTCATCACAGTGGAATTGGAGGAATATTATCGCAAGGTAAAATTTGGACTGTTCCATTTCACGAGGCGAAGCCGATTGAAATTGAACAGTTCAACTTTTACCGAGCGATAATATTCTTCAATTCCACTGTGATGAGCCACTCAATATTTGTTTTATATAACTGACATACATGTAGATCCTTGTCATTTGATGTATTTTAAAAGTATAACATTATGAAAAATCACACAAATTACTGACAACCAAAAATCATATAGCGCCGCGTAGCGGCAACAATGCACAAATCGGATCACAACCTTTTGCACAGGTGCTCCTTTGTTTTAGCAGTGGCGAGGCGGCGCTGTACTGCTCAAAAACATTGGGAACAAGGTTGATCCTAACTGTTGAATAAGAAATGCTATTCCCCATGGGCGAATAGGTCTTTTTGATTGCCGGTGCGGATGGGAGTAATAGTGAATGTCACGTGAAGTAAGTTCCACCAATCAAATGACAAGGATCTGTATGTCAGTTATATAATACATTACATGTACATTGTTCAGGTACAATGTATGGCTTTCATTAAATCCTACCGCTCAGTCCCTTCTACTGAGCTGCTCTCTATTATTAAGTCTTTTTTTTTTCAACCGATAAGAGTACAAATCCTGTTGCCACGGTAACATGGCATGCTTCCACACAGTAGGCGCCCCATTATGATCCTAGCAAGAAAATTAGCCCACAGCAGCTGCATACGTACCAAGGTTGTTTGATATGTGCATTGAATATGTGTACATGCACGAAACACATGTACTGAATGTCCAGTAATCATCTCCACCCACATATTTTGTGTACTAGGATTGGTAGTGTACAGTTAGTGCCTTCTCTGCCTCCCAAGTCCAAATCACCCTCACTCAAGCCCTCACCCTCACTCATCTTGCCACCCTAGTGTTTAGTCCAATAATTGTCAAATTTGGGTCTTGCATGTTTTCTGTCTGTTCTTTTTAGGGTTTTCCCCTCTTGCCATGTGTGTATTTTTTATGTTTTGTTTACTTCCTTAATTTATTGTTACATTTTACTGTTTTTATAATGTTTAATATTAATATTTGTATTCGTCTTGTACATGTAATTGGCGCTTGCGCTGTTGGATTTTGAATAAAAAAGTAAAAACAAAATAAAATGTATTAGTCATTAACCCCTGTGTTTGTGGTTTACATATGTAGCAAGCACCCTTCCAGGTTTCCTCACAGTGATTAAGTTCACTTATACATGTAAGACATCCTTGGTTTCATCATGGAGAAAAGGGTTTCATTTGATAGAGGTTTCTAATAATAAAATCTCTACTTCTAGGAAGTATAATTCCACATGTGGTTTCTTTGGAAAATCGACATCCTGTTTAAAGGCAGTTAGTTAAAGGCACTGGACACTATTGGTAATTATCAAAGACCAGTCTTCTCACTTGGTGTATCTCAACATTGCATAAAATTACAAACCTGTGAAAATTGGGCTCAATTGGTCGCCGAAGTTCAAAATAATAATGAAAGAAAAAACACAATTGTCACACAAAGTTGTGTGCTTTCAGATGCTTGATTTTGAGACCTCAAAACCTAATTCTGAGGTCTTAAAATCAAATTCGTGGAAAATTACTTCTTTCTCGAAAACTATGTTACTTCAGAGGGAGCTGTTTTTCACAATGTTTTATACTACATGTATCAACATCTCCCCATTACTCATTACCAAGAAAGGTTGTATGCTAATAATTATTTTAAGTAATTACCAATAGTGTCCACTGCATTTAATAGAGGTATCTAACAATAATATCTGTATTTCTAGGAAGCAAAATGCCACCTGTGGTTTCTTTGAAAACTCGACATCCTGTTTAAAGGCAGTAGTTTATAGCTCCATGTTATAATGTTACAACTAAAATTGTTGTACCTATCCTGTATAAAGAACAGCATGACACAACAAAATTGTACGTACCTCATATGCTGCCAGGCAAAGGGGCGTACGGCCTAGAGAATCACGGGTGTTGATATCGGCTCCCATTTTGACTAACAGCTTGACCATGTCCAGCTGTTTACTTATGACCGCTCTGGATAAGGGTGTCATCCCTGATAACAAATCAGAGTGAAAAATCGTTAGAACACAACCTGGGAGTGATGGAGGGACTTAACTGCGACATTCCTGTAGAGCGGGAAATCGAGCTTGTCATTTAATGCAAGGGAAGAGGAATACACATGTAGGATTCATTTGCATAGAGAATCAATATTCTTTGTCTTACTGTACGGTCAATGGAATATGCAGGCATGATATTTGGTCCTTCGAATAAAAAAGGGAACATTTTGTTGAGAAAATAGAATTAGCTACTGAAAACAACTTACCAACCAAAAGGATCGACGGTATAAATGCCAAAAAAAGGTTAATGGTCTGACATTTCGACCCTAGCAGAAAATTTAGTTGAGTACAAGAGCTGACCTATTGTATGCGGAAGGCTTGATAAACTTTTCCGGCTATTCAATCCCATTTATCTTGATTTTTAGTAGGCAAAATATCATTACTCTGAACATCGCTAAATCATTCACAGTTGTATTCTGATAGATGTTGCTGTGGCAGACATGATTGAATTCCTTGTTTGCAGTACTGCAACCTGAGGTCTGTTGTCTCTTGCCTTGAAGCCACTTCAAAAGCTTCCCATTGACTTTGAAAGATGTTTTTTTGAAAGTGCTCTTTGCAAAATAAGAATGGCCTTGCCCTCTCGAAGATGAAATTCCAGGCCTGTCACCTACTCTAAATCAATATTCTTTAATAAATATAACTGAACAGTCAATGGATGTTACATCCATGAATCAGACATTTTTGTTTTAATTTTTTTTATTTTTAACAAGAAAATGGGTGAGGTGAGGGCTACACTTAACAACCCAAATAAACTGCCACCAGTAGCACGTTGCCACCTACACTTGTGGCCGGAAATGATAATAAGGATACAGGGATGTAGACATGGGTATCTGGTAGAGCAGAAAATGGGAATGCCCAACCTTCCAAATTTTTAACAAATCAATTACAGTTTTAAAAGTGTTCAAGGGCACAAGTGTCACGACCAGGTATCGAACCTGCTGCTGACAACACCTAAGCTAGGGTCTGGTGAACTAGACAGCTCCAAGCCACAACACGCCACATATTTTTAAAGAGCAGTTGTTGCCAGGAGCCTTCTTTATCAAATACACCTGGCAACCCAAACTCCTCTGAAGATAATCCAAAGGTCGCTCCTGATTTTAATCTTTGATGGATTACTCTGTCCTTAGATTGTCTTGTGGGGTCAGTCATGGAACTGACCAGACTCATTTATCAGAGTTGTAATGTTTGGGTGTTGTGTGTCGGGGGCTTGCGTTTTTGTGAACACTACCGGTATTGGTAATTGCTCAGAGCTGTTTGATAGTATAAAACATTGTGAGAAACGGCTCCCTCTGAAGTAATGTAGTTTTTGAGAAAGAAGTAATTTTCCACTAAAATATTTGAATTTGATTTAGAGACCTCAGAATTAGCTTTTGAAGTCTCGAAATCAAGCATCTGATGAAAGCACACAGCTTCGTGTGACAAGGGTTTTTTCTTCTTCCACTATTCTCTCACAACTTCAACAACCAATTGAGTTCAAATTTTCTAAGGTTCGTTATTTCGTGCATATAGTATGTTAAGATACACCAAGTAAGAAGACTGGTCTTTGACAATTACCAAAGTTGTCCAGTGTCTTTAAGGAGCTTCAGATTTAAAATAACACATCACCCAGGCTGAGACATATTATTAACATCCACTTTTCAATAATACTAAGTACATAGTGTACAGTTTTGCCTCATTTGTTTATCTTTGGCAGGCCTTTAAAAAAAGCACTGTATGTCTGCCATTGACTCACACCCACGACTTTTTGCCATTTTACAGCAGATGTCTGTAACCAACAGACCACCGAGCTTGCCCGGCGGCTAGAGATGTTGTTTGTTTCAATGCTGGCATTTCAATCAAACACAAACCATTATTTGAAAAGATTTTACAAGGACCACTGGACAGTACACAAATTGTTGCCCTTGTACAGAATTGTGCACATTTTGTAAAATTTTAAACTATGATACAATTTAGCAAGGGACCCTTTTCTAAATAGCTCTCCTGTCAATTGACAATTCTAAACAGTGTTTGTTGAGGCGTCAAATGATTGAATTAATTCAGACAATTTGTGAGAAAAAAATGAAACAACTTTGCTAATTCCAAATCTTCACAGCAAGAAGTGAGCAATACACAGATTGACAACAAGCTAGGAAAGTGCAAGGCACAGCAAGACTTTGTACCGTCTTTCAAGTATCAATGTCAGAGCTGAGAGATCCAGAAATGAAGAATTCAGCAATTCGGTAGAGCAATCTCGGATGAGACTGACAAAAAAACAAAGTAGCAAATAAGCTGTGGAAAGTAGTGAGGACAGGTCGTCTGCTCAGAAATAATAAGGTCGTTAATCATTAATGGCAGTTTCATATATTCCTAATGATCAAGAAAGGTCATTGAATTTAAAATGCAGATAAAAAAATATAAATTTGAGAAATAATATCAAAATCAACAAATAAATGATTTACTTAGAAAGTGAATATTTCTTTTGCCAAACAAATACCATGAAGACTTTTTTCCCTATTTTACCAGCAGCTCCAAAATCTGCAAAAAAGGAAATGTTATGAACCCCATACAAATTGTACAAATGACCCAATTCTGAGCAGACAAGGTTTCTGTACATGAGGGTGAACCGAGGGAGTTTTCACACAGTGGCTTATGTAGGTACTATTTTATTTAGCAAATTATTTATGACAAACACTTTTGTTTTTGAAAAACACAAACATGTATTTTCAGCAATCGGATCTTGTACGATGTGCGTGCATTAAGTTAAAACTATCGTCTTTCAGAACCACCCCAACTCATTGAGAGGTTATCATTACACGGTGTTACTTCAGACCTTACTACATAGATCGTATTTCCACCATGCAAAGTTTCAAATCCTATTTACTATTCATCTTGCTGTCTTTAAAGCTCAGTGTAAGTGATAGGTTCAACAATCTTCCTCCCATTGCAAAGAATGTCTCAATTTATCATTTTAGATTTCCTTTTTAATCTAAACGCAATATGAGACACTCCATTTGACCACTTCACACGTCATTCAAAGTCCAACAACAAGGAGTTGGGAATCCGCCCTATGAAAACTGAAACTCCGTAGATTAAATTTCGCTGACTGTAACTGTTTACACACATAAACATCAAGTTAAAGTAGGTCATTGATTACATCAGGGTACTCTTAAAACTGCGGGGCATTCTCGACCGAACTTTTTGGAGTCTGGGCCTAGATTTATTCTGAATTGAAACAAGGGCCCTGGGATTAGGCATTGATCCATATTGAACAACCCCTTTGGTGCTATGAAAGTTGTAGGGCAAACCGTATGTGCGTCTAAATACGTGCATCAATGAGGCACGCAGCACGGAGTGATCCTGGTTTGATATATACGGCATGCACGCACACACACACGCGCTCACAGACGCCATTATGAAGGGCAGATATTTGAATAGTGACGTCATATTCAATACGGTCTAATACTTGCTTGACTGGTCATCAGGTGTTTTAACTGGTTGGGCCTCTGGCCAACGGGCAACTGCTCAGAAAGAGTCAGACAACCAGGCAAACAGACACTATAGAACTAATTGCTTACCAAGCACCGGCTGGATGTAAATGTTCTAAAAATGAGCATATTTTCTTGAGGCAGGATTGTAATGATACGAGAAAACTATCATAAAAAAAAAACACCTCATAAAGTGACTTGTGATGATTTCATTATAATAATTAATAGCAAATGGACATGTATTATACCTTGTGTAGTTCACCATGTCTGTAAAACAGATTTGATACTTCTTGTGCAGCTAATTGTGGGGTTTTTCGAGACAGGTTATTTTTTAAGATACTAAGATTTTGAACAGAGAGCCACTGCACCATGTTTTTTTTTTTAAACAAGTTTTTGAAAAACATGTTTTTTTAAGAGTATGCTTAGATTTTGAACTTAGAGAGCCACATTTTAGCACATAGCCTACAGTAGCACCTTATAAATGCAATCTCCAGCAAATATTCAGCCAACTAACCTATCAAGGGCAAACCCATCTTCTTAACGATAAGTGTAACCACTGGGTTCTTTTACATGCATTACACAACACACATGATGTTTGGCTTTATGTCTCACTCTCATCCAAAGGACGAAGCAATTATTGTAAAGTGTCTTGATTAAGTTCTTAAAAGTGTCAAGTACGTATTGGGCATCAACCCACACTCTACTATTAGAACATTTAAATCAGAATCAACAGAGTTTGGTGTGACACACGTCTACAAAAACAGGCAAATGTCTTTCTTCATTTTGTTTATGATTTGTTTTGGCGTATACAGTACTCTCATTTTAAGAGGTCTTGTACGCCCTTTTTATTTTGGGAAACACTAAATACTTTTCAGAAATTAAATGGATTTTAAACCATCTTCAAGCAGGGTTCAAGCAAGAATTTCAAATACATGTACTTCATGTGATGTCAAATGTGAACAAAAAGCAGTGGCCTGGTTTCGATTCCCATAATGGGAAAATGATAAGAGGATGAGGTTTGGCTCAGTGTGTTTCTTCCCCTGCCTTTTTACCACAGTTCGAATCCCACCTGAGTTTTCAGTCCCTATCTGATTGCATATAATATTTCAACCTCAAACTCCTTAAAAAAAAAAATTCTTCTTATTTCCTGCTCATACGTGTACAATCCACCGAGACTTTGAAATTCATATTTACCAATTAAAAAACCCACTATCTGTACATGTACTAATTTCCCCCCGAAATAGCACAGTTTCTGAAGATACTTTTTCAATTTTTTTAAAATAACATTCTGATTTTAAGAAAATCCCACAAAATATTTTAGTAGTACTCAGCACGCATCATTGTGACGTCCATGTCTCTGTATGTAGTAAGCTGTATGTAACTTAATTACCATGATAAAGGTTTAGACAGCATCGTCCTGTACATTAATTATGTTTGGACAGCACACAAAGTAAAGTACATGGAAAGACAGACAGCGCTTTAGAGAAAAAATAACAGAAACAACGGTTATTATAACCACAACATTATGGCAGGCGTGTACACGTATGCTTCACTTTTGAAAGGGCAAGGGCGCCAAGGCATTTTCTCCTTGGTAAAGGGCACCCTATAAGAATATTGTAAATTTCTACATTTCAAGAGCACCAAGGCAATGACCAGGGCCCAATTTCATAGAGCTGCCAAGCGCAAAAATTTGCGTAGCATGAAATTTCTTCCTAAATAAAAACAGGATTACCAACCAAATTTACATTTGTTGCATATTGCTTGTTATATTCGGCTGTATTTTTGCTTATCCTGAAAATCACGTGTAAATTTGGTTGGTAATCCTGTTTTTATCAGGGAAGAATTTTCATGCTAAGCAAATTTAGCAGCTCTATTAAATTTGGCCCTAGGGGCATGGGTGCACTCGGGTGCCTTGGGGGTTGCCTCCAATAAGTATCAGGCCTGCTGGGCGTGGAACTGCACATGTACTTAAAATGCTATTATCGTGTTAGAAAATAGAAGACAGCAATGCAAGTAGGAGTACAGACCTTTAATTATCATACTGCCTCCATCTTGGTCATGTACCTCGTATCAAACAACAACAATGAATGCTAATAATCATTCTGCAAATAGAAACCAGACTATTTTTGTTCTTCCAGCCTCGGTTCGGGATATCAATGGGAGAAATTCACAATGGTCGACCATGATAAAGGTCTACTGCACCAGTGGCAAGACTACATGTACAACGGACAGATTGGTGGTGGGCAGGGTGGGGGCAGAAAAAACGAAAGATTTTCATTAGCGATTAGGCAGCTAAATAAGAAGGTACTGGTGGCATGTATGTAACCCTCCCCCGCCAAATGAGCATTACAAACATATATGCATGACATGTTTTTTTTATTTTTTATACAGACCGCCTAATCAAATGGTAAAAGAAAATTACAGTGGGGGGGGGAGGGTGAAAACTCTTACACCTGGCTGGTCACTGAACTTGGCATTTCTGCAAGTCATCTACTAGTTTCTGTACACTACATTATAAATACACGTACTATAAATTAATTATGTATAATATCGCATCAACTCAGCATGGTTAGGAGGTTTTGAACTCTATGTTTTTCACATTGGGTTAAATACACATTGTATGTGGAAGAGAGCTGCAGTAGTTGTGGATACACAAACAGTGTTTTGTGAACTCATATATAAAATGAATACTGCTAAAAATACAGAGTTAAGAAGCTGCATGAAATAGCATTGAGCGCTTTTCAACCCTCAGTTGTTTTTATATCAACTATCTTTCTTTTTTTTTTGGGGGGGGGGAGAAGAGGCAATTAGCTGATCAGCTGAACAACTAAAAAGATGCCTTTACAATTTAAAGATATTATCAAAAACAGGAAGAAAGGTGCGTTTTTTAAGGTCCATGCAGAAACACACCAGTACAATTGTGTCAACGACCCCCACTTTATTTGCCACCACTGCCTGAAATGAGGGTGTGAAATGCAGCAAAGATTTATTTATAACCAACATTTGTAGATTGCCTCTCACATCACTATGACAACACCTACCTTTTTCATCTTGGCTCTCAAGGGCGCTTGGATCATGGTTGACTGCCTCCATAAGGAGCGACACCTTGCCCGTGGTGGCGGCCTGATGGGCGAGCTGCTGAGGGCAATCATCATTCTCAAGGCAGTGCTCGTGGTCTTCTGCATGGATTGAAACAAACAAATAAATTAAAAACAGCACTGCTGTGTAAAAATTAGTAACTTGCGGAACCTTTTGTGAAGCTTATGACCAGCAACAATGTATAATAAAAACAATTATAATGTACATAAAAATGCTTTGTTGATGGAAAAAGTATAATTTAGGGCAAAAATGAAGGGATAAAATTATCTAAAAACATAATATTGCAAATTTCACTTCCGTTTGTTTTTTGTTTTTTTATGTTTTGAAAATTGTTTGTGTCAATGTTTTCAATCGCCAGACGGGTGAGTCGACCAAAGTTTTGGATCGCCCACAGGTTTTTCATGTGAAAAACCTGTGGGCGATCCAAAACTTTGGTTGACTCGCCCGTCTGGCGATTGAAAAGAAACCGCATCATATCTGGCCTTAGCATTTGCAAACATTCACTAACCCACAAAAAAACTGAGCAATGCTTCATGCACAAACTATTTCTCAGATTCAAATGTGTTTTTTTTTCGTTTTCTTATCGACAGGCATTTCAGACGAAGTAATTTCACAGGATCCTTACTGCCATTATCATCGGGGTCATTACCAAAGTATAAACAACAGAAGGATCATCTTTATGACAGTGGACACTTTTGGTATTTACTCAAAACAATTATTCGCATAAAACCTTACTTATACTAATAATGGGGAGCTGTTGATAGTATAAAACATTGTGAGAAGACTGGTCTTTGACAATAACCAATAGTGTCTAGTGTCTTTAAAAGGGGATACATCTTTTTATTCCAAATATCAAGTTATATACCACAAGGGAAACCGCCAAGGAATAATTTATGACAGCAGTCTGCGAACAGTGACATCAAATTCAAGTTTTACGCTTTTGCATTTTTTCATGAGTAAACCAACGCTCAACGACATCTTATCTTGAAATGTCCCTCTTCTTACTCACCATCGTCCATGCGAGAGGATCTTGGTGTGTTGACAAACTCCATCTTACACTGAGTAAGAGGCAGCGAGACTCACAGTGGTTAGAAGGCACAGGGACAGTCCACCCAGGGTAGCCATCACAGCTAACCCTCTGAAGGAATGGCAGTGTGGTTTTATTAATCCAGGCAGTGGAGGAGATTATCCTCGGATTGCGCTAATGAGGTCAAAGGTTATAATCCAATCCACAATCATCAGTGGTTTTGTGCTTCAGTCATCAAAGTTGCATCGTGCACAAGTCTCTGTAGATGTCTCTTGATGTCACATGAAGCACTGCAAGTAAAAAAAAAAGCAAATTAAAGTAGATGAATCTCTAACAGGACACGTGGCAACTTAAGAGGCACCAAGGTGCACTGCACACGGAAGCCCAACTTACATACATGTAGTATGTCTTGCACTTCTTGCAAATGGTTTCTTTTTGTAAAGTACAAAGCCCCCCCCCCCTCTGAAAAAAAAGAAAATAAGTTCAAACTTATCATTGCCTTGGTTGTACCCCACCACCCCACCCCCCCCCCACCCACCCAAATAAAAGGTCCAAAGGGGGTCATTCCAATGAGAAGTGCTTCAATTACGTGCGCAACATTTTAGCTGTCTCCTTTAGAGGCAAAACGTGTCTTTGTGGTGACTCACTAGGTTTGTTTGCCTAACATGTTAAAAAGGAGGCTACCAATAAACACCCACTTGTACCGTTGTACATTGTATTTGATGTCCTGCTATCCACTGTATTTGAGAAGAAAATAAATGACTGTTTAGAAAGCTATCGCGCCAAGCAAGAGAGAAATTACGTTTGAAAGCATTGTACACAACGCGGCATATTGCACAGTTTACAATGTATGTGTTGCAGGAGACACACGTCACCCTCAGGTTAATTGCCCTGGACTTTCTGTGTGCGTTCCAATTGGCGCATCGCATCCACCTGTTTACAGCTCATATTCACCTGCTTCTTGTTCACACCACGCTACATGAGTACAGCGAGAGTCCTTGGGTTATTAAACACTCTAACCAAGGACTCTCCAGACTGAATGCGTCTGCGAGGCTCAAAAAGGTTAACCCTCTGCCTGACAGATGCTAGTGCTTATTTCTCTCTTTTTTTTCACGGTGGAAACTCAAGGTTTCCGGATCGTGCTTCTGGAGCACACCCGTTTGAGGTACACACTTAATCAATGAATAATTAGGACAGACTTGGCGCTACACCGATCATTTGAGTCCAATTTTTGACTTCTTGTATGCAGTGCAAACACTGGTATAATGTACACTGGTATATAATGTACTTCCCAGTAAAATTACACTTCCCTGGAAAAATGTTGACTACATGTTACTATTTGTGATTTAGTTCCTAGCTAGGATGCTAGCCCATCACAGGTAACTCCTAGCTCTGGCCGATTCCCATTTGTAATCCTGGGTGAAGAGAAGCAATGATTAGCTACCCTTGCTCAAGTACTACAGGTTACAACTGACCATGAGAGATTCGAACCCAAATGCTGTCAAAACTTAAAGTCCACTACCCTGAGACTGCTTGGCCCACAACCACCAGCAGCCTTAAAAAGCATTTACATTTTTCAAAGTTTGACAATAAATAATGGGCGGGGTCACAAAAGTCCAAACTTCATTCTCACAATCAAGCTTTCACAATTGTCGGGCCTGATCCATGCCCACCGGTCATTGCCTAGGTGCCTTTGAAATGCTCTGCCCAGTGGAAATTTATAAATCTTTTCACCATTTACCAAGGAGAAAATGCCTTAGTGCCAAGTTGCCCTTTCAAAAAAGAGCAAGTACGGGCATGAACTGTGCTCAAATAAATGTTTGGGTTTGCCCCTTCACCTTTTCAGCGACTAGCCAGCAGGACCAGTGAACTTATAATTTCATTAGTCCATCAGCTTTTAAAGGAGTGCTTAATCAACACTGGACTAGCCAGTCTGACCATTTGAAGTGACTTTTGACTGGTCCTCAAGTGTTTCAACTGGCATTTGGCCAGCGGACCAAATGTAAAGGAGATTGCTGACAATATTGTCTGGCTGCACTACAGCAGTGGATGAAACATGTACATTATACAAATAGAAAAACACTGCAAGTGACACAGGGGCTATTAAAAAACGTGTTTAATTCAATAATTCATTCTTTAATTCTTCTGCAAAGTGTGAAGTCTAGACTGCATCAAGGCCATGATTAAATGGGAACTGACTGAAAAGAAATAACTGAAGTGGAATTAAGTCTGCATTTTCTCGTTTTCCTGATTGTCGAATGCTTTTATGTTTTCAATTGTCAATAAGACATACATTATGTAGGAATGATACACTTCACCAGATGGAAAATTATGGAAAATTTATGGATTTCTTTTTTACATTTTCAAGAAGAAATGACTAAAGGCGAGACACACTGCAGCACTACGAAAACGATAACGATCACGACACAAAAAGAACGCATTCTATTGGTTGAATTGCTCCACGAAGAATACGCAAACACTCACTCAACCAACAGAATGCATTCTCTTTTTCGTTATCGCTGCAGTGGGACCAGGCCTTTACAGGGTTCTCCTCCATGACACAAGCTGGCATAATATCTTTATTTTAATTTTATTTTTTTTCACACAAAAAATCATCAAGATTTAAAACCAATGCTCCAAAAGGCAGGTATCATTAGTGCATTAAAACCAAGATAATCACCATGAAGTACAATCATGACAATAGAAAACATTCGGAACGTGGGTCTTTTGAAATTCCCTTTCAAAAAACTGTTTATTTTCCATGGAATCCTGGCAGGGATTGTTACTAAAAAATAATTTTATTTCTCAAGGGTTCTCCATCCCTGACCTTTACATGGTATACAAGCTACCTCTCATACTGTTAGGCAATTCCACGCTAATCATGCTAATGGACACACAAATTGTGACATGGGAGGGGACATCGGATGGTAATAACAATGTGAAGTGTACATTAGACGAGGCCTGTGGTTCAGAAAACAAAGGGTAAATTAATTACTCCAGTTACATTCTGGAGGAGATAAATCTTCAAGATTTAGTGGGCCTAATGCATCCAGGACAGACACTTTTGTTATCACTTGGTAGAAGTAGAAAATATTATCGGCCCAATGTTGTCCAGCTACAAACTGTAGGGATACCAGCCAAAAGTGCAAATGTCCCTAAACACACGTATCTAGGCCTAATGTAATGCCTTGGGTTTTTTTCTATGTGAAAATTTCATTTCAAAAGGCAAGTCATGTTTTTGAGTATCGCAAAAAATCCAGATAAATATGTCCATTGTCCATGCAGGATTGAAACAATAATCCCTGCAGGAATACAGGAAAACACTGTCACAGCAAAATATTACTTTTTTTGCAACTCTCTTTCGAAGATATTTTGGTACCTAAAACAAACAATACAATTTATTTTTATACTTTTTTGCCTAATTACTATATAACAGACTGAGTAACAGTGATGCCAGGGACTTTCTCAGTAGATTGCCACTTTGTTTTTGCATTGGTTGAAGAGTAGTACTAGTAGTCTATGAACCATTGAAAGGTACACACATGTAGGTAGCATACATTGTAGGTCATTCACCTTTTATTTGACTTGAAAAGGCTTGAAAAATGCTAAAAATACCATTGTCCAAGGAGATTGCACTTTTCTTGCTTTGCTGGTTGTCATTTCCCCTATTTGCTCAGCATTTGAGGATTCATTTAGGAAACACTAAATGTACAGTATAATATTATGTATTTAATGTGGATACATTCTACAGATGTACAGTGACTGGTAAAAAAATAAGTGTTATAAATATTTGAAAAAAGTTGTGCCCCTCTTAAAGCCATTGGACCCTTTCGGTAAACAGTATTATCCAAGGCCAACACTTCGTGTATCACAACTTCTATATAAAATAACAAACCTGTGAAAATTTAGGCTCAATCGGTCATCGGAGTCGGGAGAAATTAACAGGAAAACCCACCATTGTTTGCGCGCGTTTCGCCGTGTCATGACATGTGTTTAAAACAAATCCGTAATTCTCGTTACGAGAATTGATATCGTTTTGCTGTTTTCTCAAAAAGTAAAGCATTTCATGGAATAATATTTCAAGAGAAGTCTTCCACCACTACCTTCTGTAAACCCTGTAAGTTATTTGTAAATCTGTGAACTTGTTGGGGTTTTTCTGAACCGAAAGGATCCAATGGCTTTAAGTGGTTAATTCAACAATCTATGGAACTAAACACAATATAGCAAAATTGTTCACTCAAATGTTTTTTTTTTACAAAATCTGTTTCCCCTTAATCCCCTGTATTTTGTTTGTTTTAACATTGTGAAGACGCATACAGAATATACAATGAACCCAACCTCAGTCAGAATGTCTACATATTTGCAGGCCTGATACTTCACTGAGGCAATGAAGGCGATTGCCTCCAGTGTCATTGCCTTGGTGCCCTTGAAATGCTCCAGTACAAATTTACAATTTCCTCATATAGGGTGCCCTCTACCAAAGAGAAAATGCCTTGGTGCCCTTGCCCTTTCAAAAAAGAAGCATAGGCCTACATGTGTACATATGCCTGCATTTGGCTACTGATTTGGCTATTAATAGATTTGCATTATTACATTCCCAGTAACTGTGTAACCCAGAGTTTCATTTAAGTCATAAACATGATGGTGCAAAATGTTACACAGGTTTAATGCACAATTGCAATTGCTATGGTAACTATGGTAAATTGTACAGTACCATACTGTATGGTGACTGAAATGGTTAATTGTATGGGTACAATAAATGGTATTATGCATGGTTTGTAAATGGTAAATTGTATGGTTTTATTGTAATGGTAATTTATTTCCGCCAAATTTTAGCTACTGTATAAAGGTGAAATTTATGTTTTTTTCACAAGAACGTACGACAAGTATGATTACTTTCGTTATATCTGCTTTCCCTGTTCAGATGCAATGGATTTTGAATGGTGGGCATTATAGGACTTGGTCTTAAATTAAACTAAAGCCTGTGAAGACAGGTAACTACAGGTACATGTAACTTCCCTTTTCTTCTCGGTCAAAATGCTCCCCCTTAAAAAAAAAAACTACCGGTGATAGGGTTCTTCGTGCCAGCACAGTAACCGGGCTTGGCATTCCATGTCGTACTGAAAGGTACAAACAATCAACTAGTCCGGCTCTTGCTGGCATTTTGTGAACTTCTGGATAAATCCCCTTGGCAATTATATATTTTTAGTAATCAATGGTTTTAATGTAAATAGCCATTTTTTTAATTACAAATGTGTACTCCAGTTTACTGTGATTTGCCATGTAGCTTTTTTATCAGTCCCAATAATAATAATTGCTTTTTTCATCACTTAATTACCAATATCAGTGTGGCGAGACTCTTTGGATCTTGAGCAATGGTTGATTTTCTTTTTTTAATCTAATCCAAATGTTTTTGTGCTCTTTTTAATGTTTTTCTGTCACAAACTTGTTGTCTGTGTATGTGTATACATTAGATATTTCATTCTTTTTTGTAATAGTAATTAATATTTTTAATTACTATTTTTGTAAAGTGTACATTTCGGCTTTTAACCGCTGTATTGCAGTGTTTTAATCAACCATAATAAATAATAATAAATCAAACTTTATTTTGGTTACATATTAATTAAATTGGTTTTCCCTCCAAAATAACTGAATTTCTTACCAAACCTCTTTTTTCCAGCATGTGTTACAGGAAATGTTTTCCTTCTTTTGATGATATTCCTGCTAAATTAATGTCATTCCAGGATCCTCATTCCATTTCTATTTCATTTATAAATTTCACAGGTAAAATATCAATACAAAACAAATTAGGCAAAAATAATACAAAAGGCAATCAACTAAAATAAGACTGCTCAGAGATAAATACAAAATATACACCATTACTGGAACAACAACTAAAAACAACAGTCAAAATATGCCAGTCTGGAGCAAACATTTCGGTTCACAGTAGATGAACAGTAACCAACCATGGTATTAACTGGGGCGGTGTATTCCTTTTTTCGAAATGTTGATATTATCGGTGGATGACCGATAATTTCAAAATTTTGAAAAAAGAATACAGCGCATGCCCAGTTATCTAACAATACGTGTCTATACTTTTAGACATGTCTTACTATTATTTATATAGACCGCAAATTAAATAAACAATTGTAATTGTTGTTTTGTAAAGTTCATACATTACAAGTCATTGATAATTATTTAGTAACCATTTCTCTTAACTAGCTTACCTCACTACCTCCCATCATTCACTTCGTAAAATCCTTATCCAGAGGTTTATTCAGTGGTCATAAACAGTTGCAATAAAATAATACTCCTCGCTCCTGTCGACTCTCCAGAAGTGAATGGGATAGGGGTTCAGCTTTTCAAGATTAACTCTGATGATCTTTCCTCCTTTTTATAGCTCCATGACGATCTCTGCTGAAGCCACGACCAACCAAAGCAAGAACATGCGGCAGGGGAGGCGGTCAACAACATAGCAAAACACTAAATTAGTGTTTTAGCTTAGTTACATACACTACAGCATAGTTCAGTTGCAGGTTGCAGATAGCTCAGCACTGCTCAGCAGCAGCAGCAGCAGCAGACAGCAGCTAGTGACTTGTCACACACACGGATCAGTCGGTTTTATATCCACGTTTTAGAAGGATTTTATAGCTTAAAATAATTGCTAAATAAAAAGCTTCATGCTCTACAGTCATACATAATTTGTTTGAGAGTCCATACAAACAAAACATCAAGCTTACCCCGGCGACTAGCTACAGCTACGTAAGCTACAAGTTTTCGACGTCCGAGAATCCGACAACCTTTATTTTTATCGGTCTGTCATTTTTTTCCGTATTATAAAAAAAAAGTGTTTTGGTAGATTCTATCTTTAAAAAGGGTAATCAATAATGATATTGTGTATCAATTGTCGATCAAATGTTCCATTAATACGTTTTCATCTGTCATATCTTTAAAAATATTTGGTTAAACGTTTAATTTGAATCTGACAAAGTGCACAAATGTTTAAAAATTTACAAAATTTGTATTTTTTTAGTATTTTTTAATTTATTAACCCCCCATGTCAAAGAAAAATGGTAAAGGCCAAAATCCATGCGTGTGACTGGTTATCAAACGTCCACAGAGGGCGCAATCAGCGATTTGTCAACAATATTAGCTAACGGGCAATCTCGGTTGTCTAGTTGGTAAGACACTGCTCTAGAATTGCAAGGGTCGTGGGTTCGACTCCCACCCGAGTAAAATGTCTGTGATTTTTTTCACAGGACTCGGGGAAAGTACTGAGTATACAGTGCTACACACATCGGTGTATATGGGTAAAACCAAAATTAATATTCTTTATCCCGATGCAAATTTAACATCTATTAAAGTAATGTTGTTATCATGATTTCCTAGGAGAAATTTCTGAAAAATAAGAATGAACCAGCCTCCAGTTATGGTGCATGGAGGAAAGTTCGAAGTTATTATTTTAAAGAAAATACTTGTTGTGTGGTGGCGTCCCGCCTCAGTTGAACCATGGAGGTAGAATTAGAAGGAGTTGGAACGACCCCCACTTCTAATTCTACCTCCATGATCCATGGTTCAACCATGGAGGTACCTCCATATGCATGGATGTAGATTTCTACCTCCATGGCTCTGAACATAAAAACAAAGACTCGGAAGGGCCCTTCGTTCTAGGTTTATGCCCAAAGTCTGCAACTCTATGGTCAAAATTTGGTTTCACAAAAAAGGACTGTGTTCTGCATGAAGTTTCACAATTAGCTTATACCTTTAGGGCATACCGGCATAAAATAGGGCATCACTTTACCACCCCCCCCCCCTCCCCCCCCCCCAAAAAAAACCCAGTTATTAACCAATATTGTAGGGGGGGTATAGGTTCAAAAGAGGGCGCTATTTATCAGTAGAAGTTGATGCACAGACAGACGGACGGGGCAGAATCTCCGGCAGGCGGGGGGGGGGGGGGGGGGGGGGGGGGGGCAAAGTATTTCAATGATAGTGCAATAATTCTGAATTAACAATAAAACAATGCTTTGTGCATTTGCAAAAAAAAATCCAAAATTCTTCCTGTTTTGTTTTGAGGGGTTTTCCCTTTTGGTTGCAATAAGTGGATCCAACACTTTCGTTGTGACAATTAGTTAGTGACAATTAAAGTGGATGCCATCACTTTTCCAACACTTTTTAAGTATTGCAAACTACAAATCGAAAGTGTTGAATCACTGACCGCACACATAGGCTAGCATGTGTTGAATTCAACACTTACTGGGTTATGTTATTCAACATTTCACTTGGTCTCGTGCTCAATTGGTAATAATACGTGTGGGTTAGCATGGAGGTAGGATTTTAGCAAGTCTTGTACGTGCATAAACACACACAGCATGGACTGTAGGGGAGGAAACAGTGACATTTCCTTCCCTCCATGCACACTGCATCAGCATCGGGTAGTATCAAACAAAATATTGTGGGAAAGAGAAAAGATAGTGCATGCACTGACTCCAATGTAAAACAGAAACTTAAAATGGGACACTCACCCTCTGTTAAAATGAAAACATGCCCAGACAGAGAGTAGAGGACTCACACAATTCTTAAAAAAACGCGAGTGTAAGATCATAGAGCAACCAGAAATTATTAGGCCTAAGCATTATTTTACTTTTTTAGGCTGCAAAAACAAATTATCTTTGCGTTGGGTCAATCACCAAAAACTAAATCAATGTTTTATAGGCCCTACATCACAAACCCACGGGAACCGTCATGGGGCGCTGTACCAGTCCTTTCGAGAAAAAAGTAACTTGTTTGAACAAAGGAGTACAGCGCCCCACACGGTTCTAACAATGTGTACATTGATATCGGGATCAGTTCAAATATGGTAAAAGCAAAATGAATCCTGATTTTCAACTCAATAATTATTTTGAGTGAATCGTATTTCAAAGAGTATCACCCGCTCTAACGAAACAAAGTTTAACTTTTACTTTTAATGGTCAGGAACCATGACAAAAATTTAAAACGTTTCCTATAAAACACAGAATTGGGCACATGAAATATTGTCGGGATCCCGACAAAAACTAATTTTGAGCACTTTTTTTCACTGCTACTGATTATTGGCGGACTTTTTCGAGCAATGGCTTGAATCTTTCTTGACCCCCATCAAAATACCTATTGAATTTTAAATCAAAATTTTGGGGTCAAATATATAGGCCAAATCAAATTTTTATTATATGCTTTCTATAATTGAGAAAGTATACCATACTCTCTCCAAGTTGTTTGAACACTGGGGGATAGGTAGTAGGCCTAGCCCCCCCCCCCCCCCCCCCCCCCCCCCCCGCGCTCACACCTTGCTCATCACTGAAAAAAAACCGCTTAAACGACTTGCACAAGTTTAGAAAAGAAAGTGGCGCTCTTTGCGCGTACGAATTTTCACGTCTCGGCCCAGACGCCTTTACGTGCCCAAAGCATAACAAAACGTGCAAGGGAACCTGTTTTGTAGAATGATGACACCTTTTCGGTTGCGATGTAATTTAATATCCGTGTAGTAAGTAAAATGCTTGCAGTTTTTACCAGTTTTACTCAATCGAAAGTCCTGATTATAGACGTCTCGACGAGATCCAAGGTATGGGAATATTCTTTGTATGGATGTGCTGATGATTGACCCGTTTATTTCATGATATCTGGTCGATTTATTTTTTGGTATTTTTACTGGGTGTGTTTTATTTTGTATACTATATACTATATACGGCTGTTGTACGTTTGTTGTGTTGGTAGGAATTTAAGAATTCCTGCCAGCAGCACCGAAAAGGGCAAAATGATTGTGAACAAATGCTAAATTATCTTTAAAATATCCAACGTGTCCAAGCCTAACTGGTTTAAAGCCTTTGAAAGTACTCTGATGAAGCATTTACGTCACCAGACCAGTTTTGATTTCACTTAGTTAGTTTAAAAATGAGAATAAAAATGAAATGATGAGAATGATCATGTGACTCGACTGTGAGGGATTTTTTTTTTTTTTGGGGGGGGGGGGAAGGCTGAAAAATTCTTCCACCTCGCCACCAATTTCTCGACGTTTATTCAGTCCGATATGGTACTTGTAGGTATAAAAAGTGTAAAAAGTGGTATTCTTTACTTATATATAGACCCCGTGGCTAGATTCCCTTTTTTTCCAGAATTTTGACATTATTTTTATATTATGTATAAGCAAAATCCTAAAATATTTTGAAAACAATTTAACTTTCAGTGTAATTTGAGCTAATTTAGTGCGGATAAATTGGTGGCGAGGTGCGGAAAATTATCCCTTTTTTTTCTCAGGGCCCCTGTCCTGGGTAGCTTGTTCAGTACAGTGCTGTGGTTTATTTATTGTGAACCAACAACAAGGTCACAGGTGATGTTATTTTCTTCAGATTTAAACAAATCCTTCTCTAATTTACTACTAGTACTAGTCTTCTGGCCCCACCACCGAGGATACTCTCTCAAAAGTTCCTTGATCTTTATTATGTGGTCTCGATCAACTCCACTTTGTGTTTACTAGAAAACCTTAACATGTTATCATATTCATGGCATAGAGTAGGATCTGTCCTTTGAAATTTGGCTTGATAAAAACGGAATTACCAACCAAATTTCCGTTTGTTGTATATTAAGGGAATCAATGTGTGGTGATGAGGTTTTCAACTAGTGGTTTAAACCCACGCCGAGGCCTGGACTTGATAATTTTACCAAGACGAAGTCGAGGTAAAATATCAAGAACCAGGCCTCGGTGGGTTTAAACCACTAGTTGAAAACCGATTCAACACACTTTGATTCCCATAATTCATAAACAAACTTCGGTCAAAAAACATCAACACTTTTTAGTCAAAAGGTAAAATAAATGCGAAAATTTTAATTATTCAATGATTTCTTTCAACACAACACCCCTCCAGCTATGAAATGGTTAGGCCCTCGGGTAAACAGCTTCCTATAAGGAGACGCTGTGCTCGGCGCGCATATCGCGTGATGTTGCAGCCGTTGCTCTCGACCAATAGGAATGAAGAAACTGTCTTATACGCACAGGTGCAAGCGCGCGTGTCACGCCCATGTTATAACACTTTTTACTGGTGTTATATTATTCGTTAAAACAACACCTTGTGATGCCCTCTCGACCAATCAAAATGGATAAACTGTCTTAGGTACGTATTTATGAATGCTTGTTATTGGTCTTCAGCTGTTTGCTTATCTATCACGTGGAAATTTGGTTGGTGGTCCTGTTTTCATCAAGGAAGAAATTTCAAGCAAAGCAATTTTTAGTGCTTAGCAGCTCTATACTTGGGTCCAGGTCAGCTTAGCTCAAACAAACAGGAGAAAGATTTAGATTCAGACCACTTTACTGCCCTCTTGTGGATTTAAAGGAAATTCTCTGTGACAGAGCTAAGCCAAAAGCCAGTATGACTCACTGGAGAACAACATGTGTGTGATCTACAGCCTTTGTCTTTGTAGACACAGACACGTTTCCAAGACGAATAGAGCATGCCTTAAAAAATGATGCATAAATACCCCAGACAGTTTCTCTACTCCTACATGATATGTATTGGTGGAGAGCTCGTCACGTGGGGGTGTTTAAACGGTTGATAATGACCAATGTTTATAACCAGCTGGCTTCCGCGTGTCGGCGCACAACATAATCACGCGGAACGCGCAATTCATAGCTATGTAACAACGCGTAGTCTATTTCTAAGCGCGCGCGTTATCTATTTCTAAGCGCGCGCACTCGACACACAACCCACACGCAACATACTCTTCACAAAGTTTTTGAACAAACTATTTCAAACCTCGAATTTTCAACTGTCAAAGTGTCTGTAATTGTATTTTTGTCAACGTTTTTTAACAAAAGGGCATTTATGAATGGGAATAAAAGAGTAGTGACTCGTTCTTACACGTCCGTTTAAAACCTTGCAGGGTCGTTGCCATGCGATAAAGGCCCTCGCCTTCTGCTCAGGCTTTTATCACACGGCAATTCGACCCTGTCGGCTTTAAACGGCCGTGTAAGAACTCGTCGCTACCCTTTTATTCCCTTTTTAAGGCTATGGTCGTTAAAAATAGTTTCTTGATTTGAGATAACGTTGTCACGTTTTGGCCCATGGCTAGCAGGGCTGTACATGTATGCTTCGTTTTTGAAAAGGAAACGGCACCAAGGAATTTTCTCCCTTTGTAAAGGGGAACCTACACGTATGAGAAAATTGCAAATTCTACTGGAGCATTTCAAGGGCACCAAGGCAATTACCAGGGGGGCATGGAGGCGGAGGCAAGCGCCTTTCGTTACCTCCGTAAAAGTCATGAATCAGGCTGGGCTAGGATCCCAAAATGTGTGTGTTGAGTTTAGAAGTTGAACTTAAAAGGAAGATAGGGGGATGGTATTTACATGCCCCCCAGAAGCAGGATACAGGAAATCCTCACTGTGTTATCAGAGCCAGGCATACGCCTCGCCTTACTTTACAGGAATCAATTATCATGATACCTAAAATACAATGATCTATTCCTAGTGTTCCCTATATGCCCTTTTGGTGATTTCTCTCAATATAATTCAAGTTAACTCTTCCTTGACAGAGTCGGTTTTAATTGGGCCTGGGTCTTTTGAAATAAAAACCAACGAAAGCGTGTACTTCTTTTCCACAGAAGAGTCAACCTGCTGGTCAGAACAGGTAACCAAAGGAACCGCCCAAATTTATATCATGTCGGTTTGCTAATTTAATTTGTTTATGGCCTTTTTTCCATTTTCTTTTTGAGTCGGAAACTAATGTGTTAGTCAACGTTATTTACAAATCAGTACTACATACAGTGTATAGACCAGGAAGTTACACTTGCACTTTTAAAATGTTTTCTCACTTTTCCAGATTCATAGATTTGATAAAATCTTCCTGTGTTTTTGTTTTTTATTCTGCAGGTGTGCGGTGCCTTTTCCCTTTTCCAAGAAATCCAACATAGGGAGTTGGATTTTATGCCTGTGATAAATCAGTGACAGAAAGGGGTTCGGCTTGGTTAACTCTGAAGATGCCACAGTAGTGAATGTGATGTTTGCGGAACGCTGCCACAGTCAAAAGTTGTCATAAACTTGGACTGGCGTCTGAACTGAGTCAGCATCATTACGGACAATTTCCTGTTCACATTTTGCTCTCGGGGCACAAGTTCTGTGCCTACTGTTGCCTGGCACGGGACAACCATCCCGTTAAGGGTAGCCCCGGCCTGCAGGGTTCACTCAGTAAAGGATAGGGGAAACCACATTGATGCGCTGGCCGTAAGAAGCTTCAGGATACAAACATGACTATGGGGTAAATAAGACAAATAAATATTGTCCAAACATGGCTCCTGTTAGTCATACATCGTCCCGAAGTCTGCTTGAACAGACATTGCTTTCCAATGAGTGTAACCGGGCCAAGTTTGACATGGAGAGGTCTAACAGAGAACTTCCGGCCGTCGCTGATGGAAACGCTTGCTGTGGAATCATGGCTTCCAACAAGTTCCTGTGAGTCTGATTCAGGCGTTTTCCCCCCTTTTTTTCTTTTTCCCCCTCCCTGTCCCCTCCAAGTCAACCTACAATGATTACACTTCCTGCTCTTCAGTCTTGGCTAGGGCACGAGCTGGAAACGCGGGGCATCGATGCCGTCATCTACACCCGTTACATCCTAAGCATTCTCCAGCAGGACGGCTTCGAGCCCGAGACCGATTGTGACCGCTTCATCCCCAAGAAGGATGTGAGGTCAGCAAAGGCCAAAGGTCACCAGTATAAATTCCGCAAGTCGTGGACGGCGGATGACTGGAAGAAGTATGCAGTCCTAGAGTGCCTGCAAGCTGTTACAGAAAAGGTAAACATTTTGTACTCCCCTGCAGTCTAGAGTCTCACCAAATTCCATCTCCTGTGCCTAATAGGCCCTAATTTTTTGCTTAGGAAAATTGCACAGGAAACCAGTCATACATGTGAATGAAACCGGTCACGGTGATAATGGCATTTTGGCTGGTAACCTTATTCTGATATTAAAGGCAGTGGACACTACTGGTAATTACTCAAAATAATTATTAGCTTAAAACCTTTCTTGGTGACGAGTTATGGGGAGAGGTTGATGGTATAAAACATTGTGAGAAACGGCTCCCTCTGAAGTGCCATAGTTTTCGAGAAAGAAGCAATTTTCCACGAATTTGATTTTGAGATCTCAGATTTAGAACTTGAGGTCTCGAAATCAACCATCTAAACGCACACAACTTCGTGTGACAAGGGTGTTTTCTTCTTTTATTATTATCTCGCAACTTTGATGACCGATTGAGCTCAAATTTTCACAGGTTAGTTAAATGCATATGTTGTGATACACCAACTGTGAAGGCTAGTCTTTGACAATTACCAATAGTGTCCACTGCCTTTAAAGCATAATAAATTGTTTTATGCTGAGAATTTTTATATTGCTTTAAATGAAATTGGTCCTCGGTTCAATTGTCGTTATTTAACAAGATTAATTTTACAAGACTTACATCAAAATGAGAAAAAAGTTAAACATGGTTTAACATTTAACTATTTTGATTTGGTCTTGTCCGGTCAGGAGTTTACTGGCCTGCGATAAAATCACTGGTCTTTTGCCTCCTGGTCCAGTGTAAAATTTGAGCCAAGCATCTCCTTTGTAATGCTTTGTCATTTCCTGTAATGTGGTGTAGTGAGTGTGTGTATGACAGAGTTCACACAGGAAAGAGTCTATTCGGGTCATGACTCATGACCTTTTCTTTGACCTTTATAGTTCAGTGGAAGTTGGTGAAGACTTGCAGCCATTTTTGGCCGCTATGGTAACTTTCGTACCAGCCACTTGTGGCCGGTATGGTCTTTTAAGGGCTCAAGGGTTAGCCTAATGTTCCACATTGTTTTTTCCAATGTGCTGTTCTTATCACTCCCAATTTCAGAATCACACCTCATTCCTCAAATTAATTTAAACTGAAACAACTAGAATTGCAAGTTTCAATACTGAAAGTATTCTGTTATTTATGTAAATAAATATAACTCATTACTGTAGTGACTCCCAGCTGCAGCAGCTTGTGCATTGTTTACAGAACAATACCAGAGGCATGCATTATAGACTTGATGCAAACTGATTGTAATGTACTTTGTATTTAAACGAATATTGGGTTATTTAGGAAACAATAGTACTTACATACATGAAAACATATTTAGGATTGTATTTCATTTTTCTATTAGTTTTCTACCACTGCAATATTTATGCATACTTGCATGATTGTTAGTTTAAAAAAAAATATTTTACTGGCTGGCACATTCAGTTACTTGTTACCTACACGTATGCACATCTAAAGTGTAGTATGTGTATCACTATGGCACTTGTCTGCCACTTGTCTGCCACTTGTCTCAATGTCCGACATGTATTTTTCATGCATGTGAATGTATTCTTAAAGCCATTGGACCCTTTCGGTAAACAGTGTTGTCCAAGGCCCACACTTTGTGTACCACAACTTCTAGATCAAATAACAAACCTGTGAACATTTAGGCTCAATCGGTCATCGGAGTCGGGAGAAAACAACGGAAAAACCCACCCTTGTTTCCGCGCGTTTCGCCGTGTCATGACATGTGTTTAAAATAAATCCGTAATTCTCGTTAACGAGAATTTATATTGTTTTGCTGTTTTCTCAAAAAGTAAAACATTTCATGGAATAATATTTCAAGAGAAGTCTTTCACCATTGCCTTCTGTAAACCCTGTAAGTTATTTGTAAATCTGTGAACTTTTTTTTTTTTTTCTGAACCGAAAGGGTCCAATGGCTTTAAGTACAGACACATACATGCACCGGTACATGTACGTACAAAGTACACGCAGTGCACTCATCATGCTTGGGCAGGGCATGTGCATACAAACATGAGTACTACATGATGAAGGAAACTGGAACCTGAATATCAGGGAAGTCAAAAATGTACTACATTAAATAAATAGCATAAAAATGTACATTATATAAACAGTGTTGGGGTTGGTGTGGGGGGGGGGGGGGGTCCAGGAAACCCTGAAAACAAAAAGTAATGTAGCCTACATCTGTACACTGTTTTACAGTGTATACCAACTGTACGCATGCTGTAAATTGCCTACAGTAAATGTATGCAGTGTACCAGAGTGTGTTAGCCCTGTTTAAATTGTGTTCTTGTTAAAGTCTAAATCGTTTCTAAGAAAACATAATTTAATTGTATACCAGACATTATGTCATTTGAGTAGGGTCCCCTCAGCTAGAGGTCAATCATTGGCCACTCACAAAATCATGTGTGTACGTGTACATGTATGTAGATGATAATTTTTCCCAAACTGTCAATGATCATTTTTCCGGCTTAAAGGAACACGTTGCCTTGGATCGGTCGAGTTGGTATTTGAAAAGCATTTGTAACCGTCTGTTATAAAATGCATATGGTTAGAAAGGTGTTTTAAAAGTAGAATACAATGATCCACACACATTTGCCTCGAAAGTGCATGGTTTTCCTTTTACTTTGCGAACTAACACGGTCGGCCATTTATGGGAGTCAAAAGTTTGACTCCCATAAATGGCCGACCGTGTTTGTCAACGAGGTAAAAGGAAAACCTCGCAATTTCGAGTGATACTTGTGTGGATCATTATATTCTACTTTTAAAATATCTTTCTAATCATATGCATTTTATAACAAACGGTTACAGACGCTTTTCAAAGACCAACTCGACTGATCCAAGGCAACGTGTTCCTTTGGCAGTGGACACTATTGGTAATTGTCAAAGACTAGCCTTCACAGTTGTTGTATCTCAACATATGCATAAAATAACAAACCTGTGAAAATTTGAGCTCAATCGGTCATCAAAGTTGCGATATAATAATGAAAGAAGAAAACACCCTTGTCACACGAAGTTGTGTGCATTTAGATGGTTGATTTCGAGACCTCAAGTTTTAAACTTGAGGTCTCGAAATCAAATTCGTGGAAAATTACATCTTTCTCCTAAACTATGGCACTTCAGAGGGAGCTGTTTCTCACAATGTTTTATACCACCAACCTCTCCCCATTACTTGTCACCAAGAAAGGTTTTATGCTAATAATTATTTTGAGTAATTACCAGTAGTGTCCACTGCCTTTAAGATCGGCATGTATCGAACATAAATAGTACATCAATGCAAGGTCTAATGACATTTTTTGCAATGTCATTGAGTTATTGTAAACAGTGTTAGTTTAAAAGTAACCAAAAACGTCTGGAGGTAACAATCATGTGGTCATTTTGAGACTACTGTCAAAGTGTCTGTAGGATTATTGTATTGGCCCGATTAGCTTTTGTTGACTGGTGTAGCATCACAAAGAAATTGTAAAACCATTATCTATGTATGTACATGTACTTGTGAAGAATGATGCAAATGTGTCCTTGTTTACAATGCTAGATAATGTAGTGCGAAGGCTACAACTGCGAATGATGTACCCCATACAGTACTACTACATGAACTATAATTGGTGGTGTACTGTACAAGTACATGGTACATACACCAATACCTGTGATGACTTGAGATTATGCACCGAAGAATTACATGTGCTGTGCTTGTGTGATCAGCCAAATTTGGGTGTCTGGTATGTTGGTGTGCAGACAAGCATAGGCTACCACTGCAATACCACAGCAAGGTTACATTGTACATGTACATGTTTGTTGTAGGCCCCCACTCTGTAGCAGGGGCATATAATGAGCAGAGCTACATGTACAATTGAGTTTTATGTACAATTATATAGGCTTTTCCCCAGATGTACTTTGGTTAGTGATTGTGCTTTTGAACAAAGAAAGCACGGGTTTAATTTTTAGTTTTGATTGACATGCATTGGGGAGTAAAACTTGGCACATTGACAACTGATGTTCCGCAGCAGTAATAATCCCACATGAGTTGTTACACATTGGATCACTCACTCTTCAAATTAGACTTGTCAAAGGCAAGCAGTAGCTCTACATTAAGATGTGAAATCTACATGTAAAAGTCACCCCTTTTTTATGTGAAGTAGAGTGTGTTCTGTCTACATTTTCATTGAGATTGTGTTTGTTTTGTGTGTATAAGTTTTGTTTTGGGGTGTTTTGTTTTGTTTGTTTTTTTGTTTTGTTTTAAGGGGGGGTGCTCTTTAATGTGCAAATGAGTCCTTTTTTTCAGTTTATACTGCGTCCTCTTACAACTAGATCACTCAGTGCTCTCTGTGCTCAGAGTAAAAACTTGTGACCTGCCGGTATAAAACAAGATAATTTTAACCAAAATTATAGATTAACTACTACACATTGTACATGGTGTAATATGTACACAATTATGTAATGTACTGAATTAATTATTTAAATGTTTTTTAAAATGTTTGATATCAGGTCTTGGGGATTCATAATCACTTTTAATTGGTAATTGACCTGTAATGTACACATTTAGCATTTGTAATCAGCTATGTAATGTATGTATTTTTAAAAGGAGCAGTTTGTACTTCACAAGGTGCAAAGTTTAAACAGTTAACAAAATTCAACTCTAGCACTCTGGCCTTGTTTGGCTTTACACTGTACATGTAGGGCCATAATGTTTCCTTCTGTTCACAAGCATGACAAATAAATTATACATGACCTTGTGTACAGTCAAAAACAAAATCTAGATATTTAGGTACAGTACCGGAACTATGTAACATGATAAAGTGTGCATTTATGGACATGAGAAAAACAAAGTATTTATTTAAAATTGTCATCAAACATGACAAAGGAATACATTGACTGCTACATGTATGACGTACATGTACATGTACATACAAGTACATGTAGGCCTAATGACTGCGTGTACACTGTTTATAATATGAAAACTTGTTGTAAAGTTGTACTTTTTGTATACGGTACTTGCATGATTTGAAGTAAATACAGTTAAAAACCAAATTACATGAGACAAACATTTTATATAAAACGTAAAGTCTAGTTTGATACTATGTTTTCAAATAAATAGAGAGAGAGGACTTGGTGGCCAGTCTCATCCAGGCCTCTCCAGTGAGATGCAACATTCCTAGGATTCCACACGAGTCATGCTAAGGGATTCACAGATGAAGTAATCAAATAAGAAAAAGAAGGAAAACAAGAAATCAAAATATCATTGCAGTGAACTTGGGGGTCTGCACCCACACGCAGTTCTGAAGCATCATGGCGCAGTTGTTTTGTTCCTGCAACAGATGAGAATATGTTGTTCAAGATGTTGATTCTAAGATCTACTCTGAATGAGGGGTGGCGTCTTCATCGTTTAGTTTTCCGGATGATATAACTTTCTTCATGAACACATTCCGTCTCCCTGATAAGTTATCTGGGTCTGAAGATGTGTTGGCGACATTTTCTTTCTTCAAAACTTGTTTGTCCTGTGGGATGAACAAACTTATTGAACTTGGAACGACAGTCACCCTTAAAGCCGTGATGAAGTTTACATACTTGGAAGTTATCTTTTGAGACAAGAAATCTGTGGAAACAGCTTTCACTGTGACTTATGATTCTGCATTGACCAAATGTTCTGAAAGTAGAGATCCCAGGAATATATCTTGCCGACTCCTCAATGTGTTTTTGGTTTTTGGATTGGAATTTATTGTCTGACTGCCACAGTGTTCCATTTTGCTGATTACAACTGGGTCACACTGTGTGGAGTTCGCAAAGTTGCTGCGCTCCTTTTCTCAGTGAATTTTACATTGTGCAGATCTACTACATGTACCTAACCATATTTGGAGAATTTCTGCACTATTCGTCTGCACCATGACTACTTTGAGAATCTTGACCATTGACAGATTGCGTGGTGCAAATTACTTTTGATCGAGGCTTTTTGCATGTCGGTAACACGATTGGGGAAAAAAAAAACATCTGATATTTGATGAAATCTGAGAAATATCGGTTCCAATGAAAGAAAAGGAATGCCTGCATTAACAGAAACATAAACAATTGTTTCTGTTGTAGCCTCTTGTTTCAAAACTGAATGATATTCCATGAGGAGAAAAAATTCCTGTTCTTTGTAGTTGTTTATAAATCTCCATAGCAACAGGTCAGTTGCATACAATTGTGACCGAGTGAATTATGGAGTATACATCTGCCGAGCTTTGTAGAGACTTGGAATAATACGACCAGTCGGTGCTCTCCTTAAGGATGGATGAAAATGATTTGAATGATTCCTGTGGTGATGACCAAGATTTAGCGGTAATTTTGTTGTTGATTTTTAATGGGCCAGTGGGCCTTTTTTATTATGACAAAAGTAATGTTGTGTTTTTAGCACCCATTTGTCCTTAGTTAGATTTTCGTTTGTTCTTTCTTGTATATGCCCTAAGTACCATGCTGCCCTCACATCGTTCTTGCGATGGCATAAAAACAGTCGGCAAGTTACTTTTCAGGATGATGCTACATGTATGCCAGAGTAAAGACCATGGGGAAAGTATTGGTCACTGCTTGTTTATGACCTGGGTACATGTATGACTGCAATGATAATAAGACATTTGTCATCAGTAACCGCCAGAAAACTATAAACAGTGGCAAGAGAACATGTATAATAATTGCTATCTACCTGAACGTAAATGTTTTGCTTGCCGATGTTTCTGTCGCAGAGCAGGCCAAAAACCGGCTTAACTGAGTGCGGATTTAGTCTCATTGTACATGTACTCAAATTGTTGGACGAACAGTATGCACAATTGTTATTGTTGTTTTTTCTGTAGAGTTTTTCCCCTTAATTTTTTGTTTAAATTATTTTGTCTATATTCAACCAAGTGCACTGTTGAGGGTAGATTATTTTGCATTATATACACATTTTTGTTGTATGGCGTCCTTAACCGTGAAGCATAAGAACAGGACCACTTCAAAAGTTAAATAATTTGATGGAGCAAGTTAATTATTTTAGTATTTGTGTGATAAGCAAGAGTGGGTGTAACGCAGAACTATAAATTAGGTCCAAGTTCATGTGTGCTCGGTTTTTGATCCCTCACACCTGCACACTATGGGATGACAGACATGTGAAACACTTACTCTGCACGTTCAGTACATACAGGGTACACAATGTAAGTTGACGGATATACTGTATACGTACAGTATACTAACATGTTAACGTGTAAATTTTGCACACTACGTGCAAAAAGTGCACCACGTATTGTTTACATTGTATTGTCATTTTGCAGTAAACGCAAATGAGCAAATTGCATTTCACATTTGGTAAACATGATCAATGATACATTATGTAGTTCATGATGAGTTCATATTAGTTTGTACATTGTACCGTGTAGAAAAAACATGTCAAACTTAGATGTCTCACAATAATTTTGTTTGTACACTACACGAATGAAAATTACAAAAACGTCTGTGTACACTTTTTGCTAACATGTAAGAGTATAGTAGTGTAGCTGCTTTCTTTGTCACGATGGTACATTTACACACAAATGTGTGTGGGAAATGAGGTCTTGGAACAAGGAAACTAGGTTGCGAGTACTGTAGTTTTATGCAAAGACAATTGGTGTAGGCTATAAGGTGCAGTACCTCTGAATGACTTAAACGCATTTCAATTAAAAAGTACATGTAAAAGGAGCGCTTCCGTAATGAAATGGTACATTCAAAAATCAAGAAATTGTGATTCAGTATTAAACTAGACGACAATACTTATTCTAGTCATTGGCTTCTCTCTCTGCAGGATTGTGGCATTGAAAGCCTAGTGGAAGAGCTCTGCGTTAAACTGAAACGAGTGAAGGAGGAACGTGATAGAGGAACCAAGGATGGAGTGGGTAGCAGTGAAGATGACCCTTCCTCGTCGATGAAGCCAACAACCAAACTTGCCCGACAAGAAAATCCTGCAACTCAAGCTGCAAAGTAAGAAACTGTAAAATGGAAATTCTTTTAAAGTGAAGGAAGAATTTGATTTGAGATTAAAAGTTTACCTCAGACCCTCTTCGGACCTTTGGCTCTGATTTATGTACAATAAGACCTCATAAATTATCATTTGGTGCTTGAAACGGGGCATGGTTTGACAGAGTACTGGGTTCTTTTACGCGTTACACAGCACATGGGACCAATTTCAACCCATTCGAAGGAAAAAAGCAATGGTTTTAGTGTATTGCTTAAGGACACAAGTGTCATGGCTGGGGATTTGAACCCACACCCTGCTGATCAGAAACACCAGGGTTTGACTTTAGTGCTCTTACCTGCTCCGCCTGGTTCTTTTTTACTGTGTCGTCTAATGCGGTCAGCCATTTACTCCCATAAATGGCCGACTGTGTTAGTTCTCAAAGCAAAAGGAAAACCACGCAATTTCGAGGCAAATTTGTGTGGATCATTGTAATCTACTTTTAAAGCATCTTTCCTACCATATACATTTGATAACAAATGGTTACAAATGCTTTTTATACTGTAACTCTTCCGATCCAAGGCAACATGTCCCTTTAATTAAATAACAACTGTTTCTTTTCTCTTCTTGTGAAGGTATTACCAAGCTTTTCCAGCTCTGAGTGACAAGACTAATACTATGTTGATGTCAGAGTCCAAGCCGCAGGGAGCATGGGGAGCCAAGAAGTCTCCAGATGGTCAGCATGCTAAGGACAGGAGAGTCACTAAAAGTGTGTCAGCCTCGACTTCCAGAGGAAGCCGGTCTCCGACAAGGAAGCATCAGCGAGCAAAGAGCCTTCCGAACAGTGTGAGCCACCGTGTGGAAAGCCCGGTGTTCGTGGTTCCAAAATATCATATCAAGAAAGGTTCCGGGAGAAAGGAGGCAGACGGGGGAAGGCCATTGGCCCCGAGGAGTAGGGACAGGAAAGGAAAAATTGGGGAGAGGGTTTGTATTGTGACCAGTCAAGCAAGTCAGAGCAGCCAGCAACATTGGCAGGCCAGTGACCAGCCGATCGTCTTGGATGTGAGTCCTACTCAGGTTCCAGAATTTGAAGAAGATTTTGAAGATGTTGTGGTGGATGAAAAGGAGATCAGCTGGTACACAGAGCCTATTGTGGCAGTCCTTGATCAGGGCAAGCACTTAAGCAAGCTTCAGACCGTTTACAAATCAGATCCCTCTAGTCCATCAGTGAAGACACCAACCAGTGAGAATAGTTTGGATGAGGCTGTCAGCTCACTGGCAGAAAGTCTTTGTCGCAACATTTTTGAAGATGATGTGTACAAATCGGTTGAAAATCTGTCAAGTTGCGGTCTGATGCAGGCAGGACTAACACCAGAAGGTCCTGGAGGTAGTCCATGCGTAGCTCCACAAGATACAACAGTTCAAGGCATCCTTGAGGGTGATTCTGCTGAAAGGGGTAGACATGGAGATAAGCCTGATCTGTTGCCTTTGTTGGACTCTTGTATGTTTGATCAGTACGCTAGTCAAGGAAGGAATACTTCAGCTCTTCAGGCTATGCCGTTGTTAGTGGTTGACAGCCAGACCAGTCTGGGTAGGCTTCAGGGCCTGCCAAATGAAGATCAGGAGGTAGATGGAATACCAAAGCAGACATCTGCTTCTGCAAAACAAGAGTATTGGAGACAGGACGAGGTGCTTGCCACTGACCTGATTGGGGGTGCTTGCAATCTTTCCTCCATATGGGATCAGGATATTCAACCTCCAAAGGAACCGTGGGAAAGATCTCCACTGAAGATGCCTTCATCTGTATGGGAAGACAACAAGAGCATAAATGAAGGGGAAAGTTTGGATCAAGGGATCAACAGTCCAGCAGAGTTGAGGGGTAGCAACCAGGATTTGCCAGAAGCCCTTAGAGTCTTGGTAGATCATGGGAAGGTAGCAAGGGGTCCAATAGGGTCAGCACGAGAGGAAGGATCACTGCTTCGTATTTGCAGTCCAACCCACAGCCACCACCAGTGCTCCACCACTTCAGCCCTAAGTAGCGAGTTCAGACCAGGTAATTTCTCCTTTTCAGAGGAAGCATTCAGCCATGACACCTCTCTGCCAAGTCCTAACAGCGTTCTATCTTGTTGTAGTGACACAGGAAGCCCTTTCTTCTCTGAGAGTGAGCAAGACTCTCTCGCAAAGGGGATCAAGTCAGCTTACAATCTGGATGAGTCAACACCAACGGCCGATGACACCCAGCATTTTGATATCAATAGTGCTTTGTGGTCTACCTATGATGCTCAGCCTCGATACCCACACCTTCCCAAAATAGTTCGCTGGAATGATGGAATCTTTCAAAGGGATGCAGTGTTTAGGAGAAGGAAGAATTCCTTCATCGAAGGTGGTGTGTATGGGAGTCCGTACAGCAGTCAGAATAACAGTCACTATAACAGCTGCAGCACTAGTCCCTGCGAGAGCAGCAGTCTGCGGGATCTTTGGAATCCATCCTCAGTTCAAGAGGTGTCCTCCCTGGTCTCTTCAATGCAAGAATTGATCACCTCCGAGTCTGGATCTAAGGCTCAGCTGTCAGAGTCTAGACTGAGTGATTGTTCCTCGCGGAGAAGCAACATGACCCCAGAGATGATGCTGGATTCCTCTCAGCAGGATGAGCAGAGCTTGATCGAAGACAGTCTGATGGACAGCCCAGTCTTTATCTGCTCTAGGAGTTCCTCCAGATTTGAGTTTGCCCGCAGTGTCAGTGATCTAGACGGCAGTCTTAGTCCTGGTACTGAAACAGATGAGATGGTGTCAGAGGCAGAGTTACTTGAGGAAGCTTTGAAGGATGTTGGTGAGATGGATGAAACATACAAGTGCAATAAGAAAGAGGGAAGTGGTGGTCAAATTACCAAAGAAGAAGGGGAATCCAGTGACTCCCACAAGCAGAGTTTCCCAACGGATGGCAGTTCTCAGGAGCTTACCCCGTCCTGGATGACCCCACCTCATCAAGGTGGTGCTGCCGGCTTCTCTGATGATCTCTGCTCTGACAAGAGTCCGGGTTCTCTGAGCCTGACTGGAATTGTTCCTTCAATAAGTAAGCCAGAGGCCGTTAGGAAGGGACTACTCAATTTTGATCTTGCGGTGGGTGGGTCAAGTCCAAAGCGACAACAGACCCCTGAGGTTGATGGTAGCTTGGATTTACTCATTTCTCCGAAGACGCATTTCCGGCCGATCCATGCGACGATATCTCCTGACAACTCATCTGGGGATGAAGTTCCTGGGAAAGAACTCAACCGAACAAGAGGCCTCTTGGATTCCTCACATGTTGGGAGTTTTGGGGATTCTCACGTCAGTAAAGTTGTTGGGAGTGCACCTCACAAGTCGCCCCAACTAATCTCTGGTGAACAGTGGTCATGGTCTGAACCGTCCAATTTCCAAGGAGGAAGTCCTAATCTTGGCGGCAGACTTGATGATGTATCTTGTGTCAAAGGTCAATTTCATGGACATAAACCAAAGTATGAGAACTTGTCGTGGGTCAGCGGACAACGTCGAGATGTTAAGATTAAAGCAGTCAGTGAAAACGGTCCAAAGGATGCACTTTGCGGTGCTGAGTTCAAACCTTCTGTGAATCTGGACTACGAAGGGCAGGTAGTTAAGCTTTATTTCTCAGTAACATTTTTTCAGACACTTAAAAACTACATCTTAGCTTGTCTGCAGAAGGATGGATGCCACAATAACAAACTTATGATAAATACTAAGCATGCATAATGGTATAGTCTCTATACTGCCATTTTGTAGTGATTCAGATTTCTGGCACCATTTCTGAACACTTTTTTATACCAGGCATGGAACTTTTCAGCTGTTCAGTAGATATTCTTCCACTATTTTTTTCTGCTTATAAAGAAATTCTGTCCTGTGATCTTTTTTTCCAGTGATGAGGACAATGCTTCTAAAAGCTTTGTGAAATTTAAAACTCCCATGTTTACCAAAAGTTGGAAAGGCCATCAGTTCAACATACATGTACCTCAAAAAATGTGGATATATTCTTTTTTTGTCAGCACTGAATCTCACCCCTGAAAGCTGCCTGTCTTTATGACCAATTCCAAATTCTAAGATTTCTTGTTTCTGTAACCAATAATTCTGAGTTTGATTGTTCTAGATTTTCCCGTTCGACGACGAAGCTTTTCTTCAAGGAGAGGGGTTGAGTGATTCAGATAGTAGCAACCTGAAGCCTCTGTACTCGTCCGACCTGGAAGAGAAATGGCTGAGGGAGGCAGCGGGAGATGCAAACCAAAGCAGACCACCTTGGAGAAAACACAGACGGAAAGCAGGTATGAAAAGTCTTAAAGATTTTCAATCTCCAGTCAAAGGTCCCCACAGCACCATGACTAATTGGACTCTGATGACATTGCTGTGATGCCTCACCTCCCCCCACCCCCCTTCCCCTAATTGGGATGTGATTTCTCACGATTTCAGGATTTTGTCAAGATCTTACAGAGCCTTCAAATTTTCTTGAAGGAGGAAAGCAGTCACCAAAGGGCAATGGGAGGAGTCCACGATGTGTAAAGATCTGCAGTTTTTGTTCCGCACAGAGTCTCAAACCTTCTAAAATTTAATATTGGGGACGTTGTAGGTCAAGAAGAAGATGGAGCCGTTTTCAGGATTTTTCACATTTGTCAATCTCGTCTCTGAAAGATACTGACAAAGAAGGGAGACCGCCAACATTAGGGCCAGATATCTCAGTTGGTGGAACATCGGCACAGAAAACTGGAGGTCACAATTAACACTGTTTGCTTGACACTTTCACATGTACATGTACATTGACTCTTTGAATTCCTATTTGTTATTTGTATGTAATTTGCTTATCTGCTTATTGTAAGATTGTATGAGTGTTTTCTCTTTGTGTTTTGTATGTTGCTGAGTTATATATTTGTGTACAGCGCTTTGAGGCTTTGCAAAAGGTGCGCCGCTTTATAAATATTCCTTTATTATTGTTATTATTATTATTATTATTATTATCAGCTGTTTCGTAGCGCAGCGAAACAGCTCTTATAATATATAGAAAGCTGCTGTAACTTCTCTAAACGGGTCAGTTTTTATTACCAAACATTTACCTTTCCTTTAAAATTAATTTGTTTATCTCTCTTGAAGCCGTTCGTAAAAAGCCGTGTAGTTTCTTCTTGGAGGGAAAGTGTCGTAGGACGGAGTGCCCATTCGCTCATGATGTCAGCGGCATCACATGTCGCTTCTGGGAGGAGGAACAGTGCTTCAAGGGAGAGGAATGTCCATTCCTGCATGGCTATCCGAGGTAAAAAGCACTATATAAATCTGATATCTTTAAGGAAAATAGAATGAGCTATTTCAAACAACTTTCCAACCAAAAGGACCGAAAATAGTCAAAGGAACACTTGCCTTGGATCGGACGAGTTGCTCTATAAAAAGCGTTTGAAACTGTTTGTTATGAAATGCATATGGTTAGAAAGATGTTTTAAAAGTAGAATATAATGATCCACACAAGTATCACTCAAAACTGTCTGTTTTCTTTTTACGTCGCGAACTATCATGGTCGGCCATTTATGGGAGTCAAAATTTTGACTCCCATAAATGGGCGACCGTGTTTTTGGATGAGGTAAAAAGAAAACCACGCAATTTCAAGGCATATTGTATTCTACTTTTACAACATCTTTCAAACCATATGCATTTTATAACAAACGGTTTCAAAACGCTTTTCAAAGACCAACTCGACCGATCCAAGGCAACGTGTTCCTTTAAAGATGTCCTGCGTTTAGACCCTAGCAGGGTCTTTCTCAAAGGTTAAAGACTATTTAAAGAGTTTGCACAGTACCTTCAGTTACAAACAAATCTAAGAAATTGCTCTACGAACAAGTGGATGAAGAGGGACCGACTGCGACGGACACTACTGACACAAGTCTAAAAAAAATTTTTTTAACAATCGATAAGTTTCTTAAAGCCATGATAGAACGAAGGTCGTAGATAGGCGTATGCCAACCAATATCTAGTCAATTACTGGATGGGTTGAACACCATGTATGTATGTTCGACAAAGGTAATGAAGATTGAAAATAAATTATTAGTATTATTTTTCTTTTTTTACCCATATGATTGAAAATCGATTTTACATGTTACTTGCATGGTATCAAAATGGTCATGTTGGAAAAGCTCCCTTGAAATATAGGTGCCTGAAATGCTGTATTTTTGGTACAGAAAAAAGTCAAACAATTTGTTTTGATTTTGAGATTCCAAAATTCAATCATTGAAAACAGTGAAGAAATTTCTTTTCTTTTTTTCCTTATTATTTTCTTGCGTCTCTAAGACTGACTGAGCTTAATCTAGCGCTAGGAACTAGAAATCGGGGTTCATTTTGCATCTCACAGATATTTTCTCTACTCTTTTAAAACAGTAAAATACCGTCAAAAGACAGGAGTGTAGTCTTTGAAACCAACCTTGGGGAAGAAGGCTCCCCCCAAAACACGGACAGAGATGGTCTTGAGTCCTCACTTCATCTTGAGCAGGTAAAATTAACAAATAGTTCTTACATGTTTATTGCGCATTTTACAATAACTGTATCAATGCGTTTTACATTAGTGCCCTGGTCATTTGGCAAATAAAATTCCTGTATTCTTTCTTAGCTCCCTGGCGCTCTAATGACCTTTACAGAGAAATAACTATAGTAAAGTGTCTTGCTCAAGGACACAAGAGTCATGGCTGGGATTTGAACCCACACCCCGATGATTAAACTACCAGAACTTGAATTCGAATCTAAGCTATTTGGCCATGACACCCTACAGCTTTACAAAACATTGCAGCACGTCTCTTCACACTAGCCTTGCTCAAGGCAGTCGAATTATTCACTCCGAAAAAAGACCTCCGCTGTATAAAAACCCACCCGTATCTGGCACTCACTAAAATATACTTCCATATCATCCCTGAGCTGTCATGACACATGTTTTTTTTTATATACCTTTCATCCTAGATGAATCCTGCCTCTCCGATTACAGCTTCAGAGGGCGCCATACCCATCCCTACCAACAGTTGTAACTCTGCAAAGTATGGTCAAGAGGGGTCTAATTCTAGCCCTCGCCACCCTAGGTCTCTACCAATTCGTATTACGAAACGCAGGTGACATTTGCCCTCTCATTAGCACTTTGTATAAATATTTATTTTGTAAATATTTTATTTCTTGTAAAGAGATAAAAAGACCCCTTGCATATGTCACAAACTCAAACAGCACCCTCAAAGAGGTAAAATAATACAGGCATACAATTTTTCAGATGATCGGCTGATTTCTTCTTTTTCTTTTCAAAACAGTGCCATAGAAAACTTCAAAACACTGTACAAAAGTTAAGTGTGATCGGCCTTTCTACTCTTCTTTTTTGCAATGGGAAAGTTGCATGTCTGATAACAACTCATCGTTGAATGACAGTTGAGCTCAGCGGCACGTACAAATGCGCATCCGTTGATTCACTTCAACATGAGCGGCCTTTGCAAGGGGTCTATTGACTGTGTATCATATAACATAAATTATTCTTGGTACTCATGCGCATTGCTGTAGTTCCAAACCTCGCATGGAACTGGCTTTTTCTGTACCCGGTTCAACCCATTTGCAACTCAAGGGTGTGTGTTTAACACATGCAGAGTGCATTTAAAATATCCTTGGCACTTTTTTGTACCCAATCTAGCCCAAACTCCCTTAGTGTTTGCACTCATTGTTACCCTGTGGAACCTCGGTCACTTAGACTTCTTTATGGCTGTATAGAAGCTGTTTCTTAAAAAAAATATAGAATATATATATAAACAAAAAAAATTAAGTGTGTGCTTATCTTCAAAATGAATATTTTAAAGAATTAAAAACACAAAAAAGATTGATATTAAAGGCATATCTGCAAATTTGATGACATCAAGTACAGAAATATATATTGATAAAATGTACCGATGCAATGTTACAACAAATCCAAATTAGAAATGCATAGAGTAGTTTAGATATGCAAACAAATAGATTTAAGTTCTTTGAGGTTATTGTTGCTCGTCTTAAAAGGAATGAAGACACCCTCTATTGGTTGGTTAGCAAAACTGACCCTTTTTATGGGCCTTTTCCAAACATCAGCTAGTCCAGCTTTAGGCTCAGGCTCTGTTTTATATTGAAATATCGTGCAAGATGCGAAGTGGTCCAATGGCTCCAGATTGCTAGAGCTGGTAACTCGGTTTGGAAAAGGCCCTTTGACGTCCTTTTTCTACCAATCTATCCAACTCGCTCGTAGGTACCCGTTTAACTGATAACCCATGAGACTCTAAAACATCACTTTGACCTGGGTGAATTCCCCTACGTTACTCACATGGAAAGTTGTGGAGCAAAATGCTATGCCAAGATCTGGTGTTAAAATAAACAGGAAAAAAAGTATGTTCTTGTTAGTTTTGTTTCTTCAAAAAGTGAAAGTTGAAAAAAAAATGGGGGAAAAATTAATTAATATCAAAAAGCGTTGTGCTCTTTTAAGGAATTTTTTTTAATTGCCAGTTATCAAACAATGATTCAACTGCTTACTAAGATCACCGATTCATTTTTCAGTGAAAGATTGATTTAAAAAAAAAATCAAGCTCTGAAAGTTTGAAGTTCAAAGCAAAAGCGGGAAAAAAAATGGCAAAAATGTACATCAGACAGTAGTTGTCGCATAATATTAAACGTGTTCACTTTGTAGAATAACTGTGAAGTCTTGCTACTCATGTTGTAAAATATGTGTAAATGTAAAATGTGTATCGTATACAGTGAGAAGTTGTTTGGTTTTATGAAGTTAAAGATTCCAAGTCTATGCTAAAATGTGGAATTGGATCAAGTCTGCAGTGTACAGTAATGGTTATTATCAAAGCTTTGATCGTTGGTTGTAGGTTTATGCTACAATTCATTAGTCAAAGTGTTAATAATACTCAGTTCCTTTATAGTGCTTTATCACATCCCTAAGGGGCGTATCAAAGTGCACAGCATTTTTAAGCTGTTTTTGAAACCCCTGCAAACTTCTTGGCTTCGGCTTTTGGCACCATCGGCCTGTTTGAATATCCATACCAAAAATGTATGGGTTTCAAAATTACAGACTTAGCCGAAGCCATGGTTTTTAAAAAGTGCCTGTGACATTCGGTGTGCTTAAATGCACCAGACTACAATGCACAAGTCATTGTAGCAGGTTGATACTCAGTCTGGACCAGTACTATGGCATGGTTTCTGGACTTAATTGTGTACGCTTGTTTCTCATAACTGTATGGTTACATATTTTAGTATGTAATTCTACAATTCCCTTCATTTGACTAGAGGTTATGTGTTATAATACATGTGATCAGATTTGTCTGAGATATGTATGAGAGTAGATCCTATATGTCATGTTGTTGAAATGCATGCATATTGCATATTCTTATAGTCATGTGCATGATTTTAACATTTTGCTATGGTGGGTGTCATGGCTGATCTAGTACACAGGCTCACTGGGCTGCAACAGGTGCCAGCAATGTTAGACTAGGCTATAAATATCTCATCATCTGGGTGCTTTGAGTTGTCTAGGTACTCAGACTATTGCTGGGTATTTTCCTTCAGATTTTTCTTCCGATTTGTCTGATACCTCAAACATGGTTTGAATCCGAATTTCAGACCAAGTTGGAGAATGGTTTTCATGCGTTTGTGATTCTTTTTTACACCCACTTGTGTAAATCTTAGTTCATACTCCACAAAAAAACTTTGAAAACGAGGTGATTATTCTAGCGACGAAATTGGTGGACAGCAGTTTGGCAAATTCGCTATGCATGAAGCATGAACCGGGTACGAAACAAATTTGTGATATGACATACAGGTACATGTACCGTATGCACAAAGGAAACAATGGTCTTATATAAATAAATTTGATATTAAATAAATTTAAGTGTAATAAAAGAAACAAAATAAATGAATAAATGTAACATAAAGATAAATATATAAGTAAATAATTTAGATATGAATGAAAGGGATGTAAATTCAGTTAGATAAGAAGATAATTTTATGCAGGGACGCAAAGTTAATTATTGGTACGAGATAATAAATGCAATATTAAAGATAAAGAGATACAAGGGAATTTGATGAGATATATTGCATAGGTTATGTAAATTAAAAACACCAGTTCATTAAATGCCGATAGGGCCGATAGGCAAAGGGTCAGGCAATGAACTTGTAACATATTAAAAGATAAGATTGTTCGAGCGGCAAGTTTAAAGGTAGGGTCATAGTAAAAACTCAAAAAATGAATGAACTTATCTGATAAGAAGCACTGCAGCTGTTGATAGTTAACTGTTTTGAGAAAGGATTCCCTTTGAAGTAATATGGTTTGGACAATTTTTCTCTTTAAATATTTGAATCTGAGAAACAATTCATGCATGAACCTCTATCTCAGATTTTTGATGGTTGGTATTAGTTCGTTATTGCTGCAGCCAGAGATGTGGTTTTCACTGCTATTTACCTAAACGTGGATTGATTCAGATACCATGACAGTAATTGTTTGCTGTTTTCTCAGCAAGTAGACACTGTATTCAGCTTAAACTTTCACTTGTGACTTTTCTTGTATCTATTTAATAGATAAGAATTATGTCAACCGAAACATGTATGACCTTACCTCTAAAGTTTAGAATTCTCGGAGTTGTAGCCGGGTCTGTAGTGGGGCAATGCGACTATGTGTCGCAAAGGAAACCACCGAAACAAAATCTAGCATATTTTTTTTAAGCTTGTAGGTGAACCTGATTTTGCAATCAATTTCAAAGGGAATAATTCCCAGGGATATAGCTTTTATTGTTGGAAAGTTTATTCCAAATCTGTAATTTTCAAGAAGTGTTAATTTCTTGAAAATTACAGATTTGGAATAAACTTTCCAACAATATTGCAAAGATATTTTAAGCTTGTGCACATTATGTTGTGAAAGCTATAGTAGGCCTACTTCTTTAAGAAAACTGCTAAAATGGTAAATCTGGAGTTTTTGTTTACATTTTAGTGGCCTTGTCAGACAGTAGATCAAATTGAGATGAACAACAGTGCTATAAATTGGGAAAATTGCTCAGGGCTATAATAGAAGGCTCCCACTTAAAACAGGATCTCTCGGCTATTTTGTATTTAAATCGCCAATGCCATAATGAAAAATATAGATAAGATATTACATTGGCGAACAGCAGTTATAGAGGGGGCTGTCACAGTGCTCCACAAAAAAATAAAAAGCAAATGTTTTAAGTGCACTGTTTATCTAGGGGATAATCTAAACGTAATAAGTAGAAAGTGAACTCAGAATTTCAAGGTTGTTTGTTGATAATATTTTCCCTTTAAAAATGATCGTTTTTAATTTATTTCCTTTATTTATTTTTCTATTATAGTCTCAGGACCCAGACTCGGCCATTTTTGCCATTGAGTGCTTACTGAGCTATTGTTGTTGCTGTTGTTGTTTAGGAGCCATTGTTTGTTGGGTTTTGTATTGGGTTTTCTTATGTTACTTTTTATAGGGGTCAAGAGAATTTATCGAGTATTTGTTTGAGTCAGTAAAAATATAAATGCCACGTAGCTTTAGGAAAACAGATGTGTTTTACCTGAACTATTTGTTAAACATGTCTGAAGGAAATGATGTGGGAGTCATTTAGTTGTTTTAGGTGTCGATATATTGATAATTGGGGTAAAATGCTTTGAATATATGATTGTTTAAATTCAAACAGTATGCATAAACAAATTTAACACTAAGGTAAACGAACAGGCATGTTATTCCAATTTGGTTTTTGCCCGTGGGAAAAATCTCTGTAAAATTTTTGAGTAAAAAGTCTAAAGCCTACACCTTTATAATATGCAAGCCCACGTCTGCACTCAATCAATGTTTCTGCTTTTTTTCCAAGGACCATAAATGCCTGTCTGTGAACCATCCTGTTTTTGTTTTTTTGTTATTTAACCTTCAGTCAGACCATAACTAAATAAAAACAAAATACGGCAAAATTTGCATTTATATTCAACAAAGAAATCCCATGCGTTTTTTTTTTTTTTTTAAAGAGATATGCTGGTTGTCAACATAGTGCTGCATGGCAGAATTTGTATGCTATATATTTTTATATACACATGTACTCAAGTTGAAAACGCCCAATTCTGTAAAGTGGTGTTCGTTCAGCTTGAACGAGATTTGTGGAGAACAGAATTTGATAAGTAGTTTTTGCTAGCACCTGTGTTCTCCGTCGATGTAGGAAAAGCTCCTTATGGGGAAAATTCACTTATTTGAAGTAGAACTAGTAAATAAATGTATACAGAATAGAAGGGATAACTTAAAACAAAACAAAATCCTTTTTCTTAATATTTCAAATTAAAAAATTGAGGTGTGGTAGTGGAAACCCAAAAAAAATTATTGATGGGCCTGTTTATGCATGTTTTGTTACACATCATGTAGATGTACCCATTCTGTTGTATCTGGTAGGCTAATCCGCTGATGAAAAATTTAAAACAAATTAATAAAAAATGCATGGCAATATAAATTTACAATAATTTTATATTGTCATCTAAACAAAAGTCAAGTATTTTTTAGAGTTCGACAGTGGTTTGGTCAGGTTCTACGATTCTAAGCCCACATAATCTTATGTTATATGTGGAGCATGTCGCCTGATGGTTTTACATTGAACGCAAACAGCTTCACATTTTGACTTGTCATCAAAAACTCCACTCGTCCTTTTTACTGAATATATTCGATAGATGTTAAATTTGCATCAAGATATAGAATATTAATTTGGTTTTTACACACATCTGTGTAAAGGGTAAACTAAATGAATATATTCAAGAACATTTTAATGAATTTCTGTTTGCCGCAACAGATGCTTCACGATATTAATATCACTCAACCTTCAAATTTAGTATTAATATCAGCCACGATTTAAATGCATATGGGACTGTAATTTACTCTCTTTGTTTAAGTCTGATTCTCTTCACTGTATCAAGTGAAATACTGTTCAAGTAGAAAGGGTAAAAATGCATTTTACATGTCTGTCTAGTGTAGGTATTTTCAAAAAATACCCTGCACGCAAAAATCACATATAATTTATTTGTTGCACAAGATTCAATTTCATCTATCTAAGGAGCCCCTCCAAGCCCCCCCCCCCTCCCCACAACCACATTATGGCTGAATGTACATGCATTATCTAACCTTTGGACAATCCAATTTCCTTAAGACGCTACAAAAAAAAAGTTCCCTTATGGCACTTTTTTTCGTCTAGATTGGACAAAATTCAAGGTCTGGGTTTTTCATATCACCATAGCAACTACAAAATTGTCGTTGTTGTGTGAAAAACAGGTTTCTGTAAGTCAAGTTTAGAGGACAGACTAGACTTTTACCAGTCTACTCACTTTTTATATGTTTTGCAGTTGAGGTTTAGTTAATATCAGCAAGGATAAAAATAGGGATTGAATCTTACAAACTTGATCGCTGGCCCGAGGCCAGTGATTTTAGTATCGGATCAGTAAACTTATGACCAAACAATTCGGGCAGTCATGTGTTTTACAATTAAATAACAATACTTCACTGTGTAATATCTTGAATTTACACAAATTACGTTCAAATGCTGACCTTTGTCTGGAAAATAACTTTCAAATCTGTTGAGAAATGAAATTGACGCTTTTACGCTCGTACATTTATATCTGTACACACCGCCTTTGTATTGTTTTTATGTGATATTGAAATTGTTGGTTTGATCAAAAGTAACATCCTGTTTATGTTTAAGATATGAATAAGGCAGTAGGTTATTGCTTTCGTTTGATTTTAGTTACGTGTCTGTGTTTTAGTTTGACTTTTTGATACATTTCAAGTCCAAAACTGAGAATTTGGATGGGGGGGGGGGGAGTGGTTTTGCTAAAAGAATGAAAAGCCGTTCCTGAACTCATTCATTTAAACCAGCCCCCCCCCCCCCCAATCTAATGTTTAATGTTGCCCTCTTTTCTCTATATTCTGACTTTGCCAAAAACTTTTGCACCGTCTCGTATCAATGTTTTTCACTCATTTCTTGTATGTTATGCTGTTTTTGTGTTCAATCTTAAGATATGATTATTTTGATTAGGGAGAAGTGGTAGAATAAGACAAGTCTAGCAGTTGCTCAGAAGCAATCAGTGCAAATACATACTTGTGCAAGTCGTGCCAAGTTCCTTTTGAAGGTGTTGATGGAAGATTTACTACTCAAACTGGAATCATATGTTTCATGTTCTATAGACCTTTATCACAGTGTGTCCATCTTGATTTAACTCCATTGCAACTCATTGTAACCAAACTGAGGCTGGACGAAATATTAGTCTGGTGCCATGTTTGTGCAATGAATGTTAGCATGCATTACTGTTATGGAAACGGGGTTCAGGACCAAGATGGTGACAGCGTGATAAAGGTCTGTTGACATCTGTTTGATTCTCATATGAAGAAGATAAATAGTGTCAAAGTTTACTTTATTCATGCAAAGCAAACCTGGGATTCTTGTACAAAATGCTGGCAATTTAAAAGCATTGTTTGATATTAACCTAGCCATATGTGTGTTTGCAATTATAAATCACCAGCCTTATCTGTTTTGAAAGCACATACAGTATCGCACATTAAAGGCAGTGGACACTGGTAATTATTCAAAATAATTATCAGCATAAAACCTTACTTGGTAACGAGTTATGGGGAGCTGTTGATAGTATAAAACATTGTGAAAAACGGCTCCCTCTGAAGTAATGTAGTTTTCGAGAAAGAAGTCATTTTCCACGAATTTGATTTCAAGACCTCAGATTTAGAATTTGAGGTATCGAAATCAAGCATCTGAAAGCACACAACTTCGTGTGACCAGGGTGTTTTTTCTTTCATTATTATCTCGAAACTTCGATGACCAATTGAGCTCAAATTTTCACAGGTTTGTTGTTTTATGCATATATGTTGAGATAGACCAAGTGAGAAGACTGGTCTTTGACAATTGTACCAATAGTGCCCAGTGTCTTTAAGAGTATGGTAAGAGGGTCATGATAACCTAAACTATCCCAAAAGGAAGTGCCCCCCTAATGCTAAGTCTAAGGGGAACCACAACTTTTAAAGGGGCACCAAGGCAACGGAGGCCATGGTCTCTCAGACCTCGTGTAACTCCAGGCCTAATCCAAATCGGGGTAGCATGACAATAAATCAGTTGAAATTGAGACTTTTTCCCCATTTCAACATCTTCTTAAGGAATTTGGCATATGCATCAATACACCATTGTTTCATACATGTAATATTAATAATAATAATAATAATAATAAGGATGTGCAGTTTTGTGTTAATAAGATACATTTATAGAATAAAAATAAGTGTTTTATATTTATACCTTTAATTATATTACTGTGATTGGATGTTGTGATGGAAAGTTAGTGGGTATGTAAATTATTTAAAGACTTTGTTGTGTTGTAACTAAGAAGATTCTTTCATCTGTTGTTTTGTTTTATTTATGTTATGAAAACAAAACCTACATTTTTAACAGCCACATTTGTTATTTTGTTAAGATGGTTCAGGTAGTTTTTCAATTTATGAAATAGTGTGGGGTTTTTGTCAACTTTATTATTGTTATGATATTTTTCTTTTGCATAAGCATGTGAATGACTGAATGTTAATCTGACAACCTTGTACCTGCAAGTCTAGCTTTTACCCTTCAACACAAACCCCCATTCTGGTACCTAGATAAGTCAACAAGGTAGCACATACTATTATGTGTTGCCTGTGTACCTTACTACATGTATTATTTTAGATCAATTTCTTGAATTTGCTTAGCATTTCTGTGATATTGGACTTGGATTTTATTCCAGAAGTCTTAAATCGATTTCTGACTACATTAACATCCGATCCTCTTAAACACTTTTGTTACTTTTGTACACACAAATTTTCTGAACGATTGCAGGTTGCATGCTAGTCTCGGTTCCAAGACCTCCGCATGGATCAATTACAAGCCTTGATACCATGGGCAACGCACCAAATAGCCGCTAGCTCTGCTTCTGTCTATCCTTGGTACCATTTCCAAGGACAGTTGTCAACCGAAATAAATTCAAGAAGAAAAGCGTGCCCTCTATCGGGTTATCACGTTACGTTATGAGTATGAGATAATTGGACCAAGACTAGTTGCATGCCGGTGAACATTTCCAATGGTTTTCGGATTTGAATTTATGATGTTGAAGCTGTCATAATTGTGGCAAATCATGCATGCCATACATTGACCTCGTTAATTCTACTGGTATGTACATGAAATTGTTTATTAAGAGTGTTTTAAGGGAAAGCAACACTTAAGTGGAAATCATTATCTTCATATAATGGTTTTTTTTCTACTGGTCAAATGTCTTTACATGGAATTCAAACATGAATCGTAACTGTTGTATTGATGAACACTCGGATATTTGTCTATGAGCAAGAAACCTAATTAGTGATCACAAATTTAACACAATGATATCAGGACAACCTTGTGTTTCATTCTTAAAACCACTAAATTCTTAAAACCATCTCTTACACTAAATTCAAGATTGATAATTTGCACAGTGCTGTGAAACATTACCTCTTGAATCTTTCCACCAAGATGCCGCCAACAAGTCTTGAGTTTGGAGAGAAAGCATCAAATGGGGACATTTTGCCAGTCTGAAATATTGGTGATTATCATTTTTGAACTTTATTGTCTGTACACAATTACTAATCAACCCTTATGGTGACTGCTATACATGTATATTCGGACACCACTATGTTCTGAAAAACCAGCCGATGGTTTACACACACTATAGGATTAGCGTTAGGGTATACACTAGGGGTGTGATCAAGTGTGCCTAAGCTTGTTGTGTACAACATCTCCACATAAATTAATGTGTTCTTTTTCTTTTGTTGAATTAACATTTGTGCATCAGTATTAAAGTTCTTTGTGAAAGTTAACAACTTGTGTATTCCTGGTTTCATTATTTTTAACCCAGTCTGATCTCCAGTACCCAGGGCCTGTAAATTGTATAACCGTATTGAATAACCCCTTTTTTGTTATGAAAGTCGCCATCTTGTAGGTCAAACTGTATGCGTGTCCAAACGCGTACATCAATGAAATGCAGCATTCCTCGTTAGATTTCTACGGCACACGCACGCACACACCCACGCACACGCGTACAGACGCCATCTTGTAGGGCAGATATTTGAACGGTGACGTCATATTCAATACGGTCTAGTATGTATAAGCAGGAAAGCAACAGCAGGCCCGAAACTTCATGGAGGCAACAAAGGTAGTTGCCTCCATGACCCTGGTCATTGCCTAGATTGAAATGCTCCAGTAGAAATTTACAATTTCTTCTAAGGATGCCATTTACAAAGGAGTAAATACCTTGATGCCTTTTCCCTTTCAAAAACAAAGCAAATATACAGCATACAACAAAGCTACAACATGGAGCCAGTGACAACTGATGTTTATTACATCTCACTAAGGCTTGAAAACCTGTTGCAATTGTTTTCTTGGCGCACCCTTTTTACTGTGCTGATTTACCTAATGAATTGCTTGGGCTCTTTATTAGCACAGTATCTCACAATGCTGCTTTACAGAGGACCTAACTAATCACACTTTGCTCAGAAGAATCTACCGGAGAACCAGTCACTTGAATCAACATTACAAAGTTGTTTTTTTCAGCTGGTAACTCAACTCTGTTAGGAAAAGGTTTGAGTTCCTATGTAAGTTTGTGTTAGCGCCCAACTTCTTGAGCTGCTTTTTAAGCATGACAAAGTAGCTATATAATCACAGCAAAATTATGCTGACCATGGGAAGGTTACCAGCCTAGCCTAAGAACAATAGCACAGGTGCCACCCGTGTCTGGTAACTAGCTGATTTTTTATCGAGGGAATTTACTTTTATGCGGTAGATTGTACTTGCTGAGCTTCTTTTGAAAATTGGGCTCTGGACATGATCGTTTTGGCCCAATTAAAAAAACGTTGGCATTGAATTGCTTTTGAATGAGAAAAAATATCCATTGAAAGAATGAAATATTAGTGGCTACAAAAATATTGTAACCTGGTCAGCTGCTGAAACCCGAGTGATATAAATTTGCATACTAAATTGGGCTGCCTCCATGGTGGTTTTCCCTCCACTCGAACCAATGTAAACAAACCAAAGCTGGATAGAAGGGTGAAATTGTCTGGTATGAGAATAGTCCAAGCTTGGCTGGGCTCCGGCTCCATGCTAATTTTTGAGCAGTGTACATTTTGTACATTGTTGCCAAGATTTAGAAGAATCTCTTGATACTTATGCAAGACTGAAATTCCTAAAATGTCAGCAGCATGATAAAGGGTATCTGAATCTGATATGTAGTTTGACGAACCATTCTATGGAAATATAAGACCTGCTCATTTTTATAAGACGACAATGAAGATTGAGGACAATTGAAGAAAACCCACTGTAGTCATAAAGCCATGCAAGGCGTCTGATGAGATTCAAAACCATTGAGTCAACATGAATGCCCGCATAATGTGTAATTGGCACATCATTTATTTACACCATTGAGCAATACATTGAAGAAGCAACATGTCATTCATGTAATTCATTGCCATGTAGGTTGACCTTTCAGCATTGGTTATGGTACAGTCAGTATGATTCATGACCACCAGTCATGCCAGTATTAAAGACACTGGACACTATTGGTAATTGTCAAAGACCAGTCTTCTCACTTGGTGTATCTCGACATATGCATAAAATAACAAACCTGTGAAAATTTGAGCTCGATTGGTCGTCGGAGTTGCGAGATAACTATGAAAGAAAAAAACACCCTTGTCACACGTAGTTGTGTGCTTTCAGATGCTTGATTTTGAGACCTCAAATCAAATTCGTGGAAAATTACTTCGACTTTGTCACTTCAGAGGGAGCCGTTTCTCAGAATGTTTTATACTACCAAGTGAGGTTTTATGCTAATAATTATTTTGAGTAATTACCAATAGTGTCCACTGCCTTTAACGGCGCTATTGGTAATTACGCAAAATAATTGTTATCATAACAACTTACTTGGTATTTCGAGCAATAGAGAGCAGTTGATAGTATAAAACATTGTGAGAAACGGCTCCCTGTGTGAAGTAATGGTGTTTTTTGGAAAGAGGTAACTTCTCACTTAAAAATACTAAATAAAAGACTTCAGTTGATTCTTAAGTCTTTGATTATGCATCTGAAAGCACACAAAAGTAATGCAACAAGGGTGTTTTTTCTATTCTCTTGCAAATACAATGACCAATTGATCCCAAATTTTCACAGGTGTGTAATGGGGCCTACTGGTATTTGTGCCTTGAGTTGAAGTGTTTACCGCATGCGTAATGCCCATTCTTAACACTTTTACATGCACATGGCCTGATGGCGGCATCAAAGGCGATATACCTCCATCAGTGCCCCCTGGGGCCAGTTTCATAGAGCTGCTTAAAGCCATTGGACACTTTCGGTAAACAGTAATGTCCAAGGCCCACAGTTCGTGTGTCACAACTTATATATAAAATAACAAACTTGTGAAAATTTAGGCTCAATTGGTCATCGGAGTCGGGAGAAAATAATGGAAAAACCCACCCTTGTTTCCGCACATTTCGCCGTGTCATGACATGTGTTTAAAATAAATCCGTAATTCACGATATCGAGAATTTATATTGTTTTAATGTTTTCTCAAAAAGTAAAGCATTTCATGGAATAATATTTCAAGAGAAGTCTTTCACCATTACCTTCTGTAAACCCTGTAATTTATTTGTAAATCTGTGAACTTAAAAAAAAAAATTCTGTACCAAAAGTGTCCAATGGCTTTAAGCAAAAAAAATGTTTAAGCACGTAAATAGCTCGCTTATTTTACACATATGTTACTGGCCAAAATTTCATGCCATATACATTACTTGTGACTGGTTTTTAGCTGTTGTTTACTTAGCATAACAATTGAGTGGAGTCTTGGCCGGTAATCTGATTTTACTAACTAAGCAAGGATTTTTTTGCTTAAGCGAAATTTTGTGCTTAAGCAGCTCTATGAAATTGGGCCCTGGTCATTGTAGTGGTGCCCTTTAAATGTTACAGTAGAAATGTGCTATCCTTACAGGGCACCCTTTACCATGGAGGTAGGTTTAGGTTTATATTTCTACCTCCATGCCTTTACCAAGGAGAAAATGCCTTTGGTGGTTTGCCCTTTCGAAAACGAAGCCTGCAATCTGCATGCTTGCTATATTCATGTTGCAATTTTCATCTGATCAGCTGAATTTGTCTTCTTTTTTTTAATTCTCTTTTGTGCCATTCAGAATGATTTGAATTATTCAAACTTCAAAAAGACACTTTACGAAACCATTAAAATTTCGTAATTTCCTCTTTTTGGGTGAAGTTACAGTTGCAAGACTCGATTATGTAAAGTGACATCTTGTTAAAATTTGCTTTACGCGCTTACCTGGTCCTCGTCCTCGTCATGCTGAGTGCTCGTGCCAAAACAAAATTTGCTCTGGTGTTGGGTCTTCCCGACCCAAATGCAATGGTGGAACTTACTTCTAATGACATAAGTTTTGTAAAGTTGCTTATAGGTGGGGGTTTCAGCTAGCCCGTATATTATGATACGAACGCTGTGAAGAAAATGTCACCAATTTGGGGAACCCAACCCCAGTTTTAGCAACTTTAGTGCACACAGCAACGCACTAAAGTTGTTAATTGACTCATTGCTCCATGATTGACTTCGGTCTAACTTTTACGGGGTACCAATCCGGTGGTCACAAAAAGTGGATATCAAGTGACATTCTCGCTGCGCTGGTAACCGGTTGATATGTTGCATGTATGTTCCCGTTGCTCATTAGCAAACTATACGGCTGTTTGAGTCGGACATTATCTACGTTGAACGTTTACGTTGGTTAAAGAAAACAAGGGAACGAACAGGGGAATAAATCATGCCGTTTCCATGGTATCGCCTCCTCATCATCCCACATCTTCACTTTTGAACCCACATCCATTAATGGTTAATTTGGCAGGACGGTAATCGCACACGCACTGCAGTTTCGTCAACTACCCACTGGGCAATAAATAACTTCGCAGCGAGAAAAGAAGATTTCACGCGTGCCGACTGTCTGAAAATTGTTAAAGACACTGGACACTATTAGATTGTCAAAGACCAGTCTTCTCACTTACTGTTTCTCAACATATGCATAAAATAACAAACCTGTGAAAATTTGAGCTCAATCGGTCGTCGAAATTGCGAGATAATATATAGAAAGAAAAAACACCCTTGTCACACGAAGTTGTGTGCTTTCAGATGCTTGATATTCGAGACCTCAAAATAAAATTCTAAATCTTAGGTCTCGAAATCAAATTTATGGAAAATAACTTCTCTCGAAAACTATACTTCAGAGGGAGCCGTTTCTCAAAATGTTTTATACTATCAACAGCTCCCCATTACTCGTTACCAAGTAAGGTTTTTTTGCTAATGAGTATTTTGAGTAATTACCAATAGTGTCCACTGCCTTTAAAGGAACATGACATAATTGATTTTGCTTACAAAAACAGTTGCCGGTGTCGCATGCAATTATGTCCTCTATGCAATACTGTCCGGAGGACATTATTGCATATGCAATAATGTCCGCCGGACGGTTTTGCATATGCAATCGTGTCCGCCCGTACGCTGCTGCATAATGCAATTGTGTCCGCCCGGACACATTTGCATATGCAGTTGTGTCCGCCCCGTGCAAAACCGTCCTTGCAGTAAATGAAACGCCCTTGGTCGACGGAACACGTTCGCCATTTTTTACAAGCTAATGTGACATGGGAAATGTGGGAATGTGACATGGGAAATGTGACATGAATGACATGGGAAATGTTCGGCCGTTGGGTATTCGCTGCAATCATAAAATACGTGAATATTCATGCTGCTTATACGTAGGTTCATTGCATGCACGCTCGCTCGGTTTTTGCATAGCCCCGGACACAATTGCATCTGACAGTTGACAAGAAAAATAGTGGGGAATTTTGCACGACGTTGATGCAAAACAAATGAATAAAACACTCACTGATAAACACCAAACGCGAAATTAGATTATTATTTCTCATCAAATAATAACATTTCAGACATAAATATTTCAAGGGATGTTCTCTCTTTTTGTCATCTTATATAAATCTGTTATCTTTACAATTTTTTTCTTTAAAATTCTGTAACGTTCCTTTAATAATAATATCACAATTACCTTTGCACTTATCCGAAATTTTAGCGGTTGATCTTTCTCGGTCGTGTAGGTCTACGTGTAGACAACTAGACTGTACATGTACACTTCAACGTAGGCTGCTGTGTTTTGGCACGTATAATGACACTCAACATTTGACGGGTACATATTTGGCAGAGTGCGTTTCACCTTTGATATACAGTTTTTTCCCCGATGGTTATCAAAATGATAATTAATTTGAATCACAAAAAGAATGCTGTTTCAGAGTTCGATGTGATATTGTATGGTCAACATGTGAAAATGTGAATAAATTAGATTCTTCTTACTTTGGATTTTTGTTCCGTAAATTATATTCCTCTTAAAACTTTCTGTATTGAATGTTGGAGGTAATTATGCACCAGATAAGAATTACAGCGAGATGCAGTAGGGGGTATACGTGGAATAAACCTGCTGGGATGGTTTTGTGTTCTCGGCCAAGTGCTCGAGAGTGTATGGATATAAAAGAAGTAGGGTGTCGCATGCAATTATGTCCTCTATGCAATACTATCCGGAGCACATTATATTTCATATGCAATAATGTCCGCCGGACGGTTTTGCATATGCAATCTCGTCCGCCCGGACGCTGCTGCATAATGCAATTGTGTCCGCCCGGACACATTTGCATATGCAGTTGTGTCCGCCCCCGTGCAAAACCGTCCTTGCAGTAAATTAAACGCCCTTGGTCGACGGAACACGTTCGCCGGGTTTTTTTTACAAGCTAAGTGCATGCCATGAATGACATGGGAATGTTCGGCCGTTGGGTATTCGCAGCTGCATCATATTAAATAATACGTGAATATTCATGCTGCATATGTGGTCGGACACATGGTGTCATATTTACCATGATGATTTCTTTGAACGCCCGAATAATACAGAAAACAATTAGTTAGAGATTTCAAACTTTAATGTGCGTTTTCAATGAGGCTTACTTAATTACATTCTCTTGTACCTTAGGCCTATAATCTTCAAATTGTATTTGGTATAAAAATGGTATACCAAATCTTCCTGATATATAATTCAAACTGCCATTCTGTCGAATTTTCGTCGTGGAAACAAATAGCAAAATTAACCCAAGTCGCCTTCTAAACGACGGGGAAAATGACCATGCAATCAAAAATTTACAACATTCGCTTCATATATTCCAATTATATTTATATTATGCGTATAGATTTGTAGCCGTGTTCATGAAGTTGAAACGACTGGCGATTTGATTAAGTTTTAATGATGGGCCTTTTCTAATCAAACGTTGTATTCGTCCGCTCTATTCTATTCGTCAGTTGCTCTTTTTAGAAATTTTGCTCAGTTTTGTGAGGGAATCGTTCGAGCATAGCGAGAGTTCGATTCCCGGGCACATGTGCCCTTGAGCCATAATTGCATTGTAAAGGGTTTGGACTGGTGTGATTCTCCTCTACCAGCCTGGGCCTAATTTCATAGAAAATATACATTAACAATTTTCAGAAATTAGCATGATACCAGTCACAAATTGAACGTGTGACATGGTAGTTTGGCTGGTAACCGTATTCTAGTAAGCAAAATTTTGTCATGCTCAGATTTACGTTAAAAAAATGTGTCTACTGCCGCCCAAAGTCTCCGATTCCAACGCGGTCAGCCTCTCATGACCGTTAGAGCACACACCAACAATACAGTTAAATGTTAGTATATAAAAACCATGTAGGGTATTATTTATTTTCCATCAAATGATGCTTAGGCCTATAGGCTAGTTATTTTATTATTTACTGATGATTAATATTTTGTTTGATATTACACATTTCTTACATTGATAGAATATTATATTCCAGACGTCACTGTGGATTAGAAATAACTAATTATGCCAAATTCAAATAGTCCCCTCGGGGCCTAATTCTATTATATAAAGCTGTTAGCAAAAAATACTGCTTAACAAATTTCTTTGCTATACGCAAACATTAAGTGGGGCACCATGCGTTTTTAGGTTTTCAGATACAGTTTTCTCGGATATTTCAGAAGGAAATATAGTTTACAGAAAAAAATGTTATCGTTATGAACTTCATATAATTATTTGTGACTAAAATCAAACAACTATGGCCCTCTCGAAACCACGGCTTCTGCTCCAGATTCGGCTCAGGCTAGCTTGGCCCCGTGGTTGTTCTGACAATTATTGCGCATGATTTGCGTACGAGCTCAGGGCTTCAGACCAGAGTATGGAGCCGTAAGCCGACTCCAAAGCCGAAGTAGTGGATTCGAAAAGGGCCTATCTATCCTTATCGACCTTTTATATGACTTAACTTGTGTGTCTTGTCGTTTCAAAGGTTCACTTTATTGTAACAAACAAAAACAAACAAACAATCAAACATCACCCCAAAAAGCAGAGAGGTACAAAAGGGCGCATTAATCATAAATATTTCGATCGTCAAATTATTGTTTGACACTAGCCCAATGTTATAAATTCTTTATGCGGAAACTGTATGCGGGAAACCCTGTATGCGTGTAAACCATGCTCCCTCGAGGGAAAACCCCGCTCAAGCATGATTCACGCTTCAACTATACCCAATTCTCGCGGGAACTTCTTCTCACGGCACACCTGTCATGGGACATTTATTATTTTGTATGAGGACGTTTTGGTTCATTCTTGACTTTCAATTATTCAATCTAACGGCCTTGAATTTGGCATTAAGGATTTGTTCCTTCTTCGAACGTAAATTAGACAGGTGTTGAAATCCAATGACACCATGTTTCAAATTGCACTCTGAAAAGGTCTGCTAACTCTATGGTCTAACCTTGTTCACTCCACTGCAGGAGGAAGGCATCTTCACCAATTCTCAATTTTACTCTGCGCTGTCTGTAGTGTTGCCAACTGCAATGGCCCTTTATGTACTTTTTCTTTGTCCGGTTTCTTGGAGTCCAGTTCAGAGTTAGTTGTTTTGCGTGCCTACCTGCTTGCTATAGGTGACCTGCCAACCTCCACTTGGTCAGTAGTGAAATGAAATAGCCCTGTACAGACCAATTTTTCTCAGAATGACGTCACCAGAGTGATGTTTGGGATGTTGACAAAGTTTGCCCCCGAAATTTATCATTACAACGTCAAATTACACATTTTGTACACTTTTTTATATGTTATTTTGTAGCTTTTCCCCACTACATGAGGAGTGTGTACCTTTTTGAAAATGAAAACAATACAAAATTTAATTTGATATTTCCCTTTCTCTTTTAAGATTACTGATTGCATATCCATGGCCCAAGTGCCATTCCTAACACGAAGTTAACTGTATTGCACAATGACTCAATATTGTTCAATGATTCTTGATGGGACGTTGACTGCGAAGTCCTCCTAAGAACATTCAGGACTGTACACTGCCAAACCCAACGTCCAAACCTCGCCCGAGTCTAGTTTCCAACGCAAACTAACATCACTGGTAGACTCCCCTGTCTTTATCCGAAAGACAGGTACTTGCTTTTTAGAACCAATGATTTTATTGGATACAATGGTGTCATTTTGATAAACGTGTAGTGACGTTAGCTTTCCATATTTGTCTTTTGATTGGTCGAAGGTGATGTAGGTGCAGCTGACAAACATCACCTCGGACCAATCAAAACAAAAATATGGAAAGCTCACTTTCGGTCGTCTGCATGCAGTGTCCACATTTACTTGCATGTATATAAAGTGAGTAGAACGGTGCGTATCTCCATGTGAAATGAATGATGTGAAAGTTGATTATGGACGGGGATTGACCTTTATAGGCTCGCGAGGCCACTCTCTGGCGTTATTCACGAGCCTCGAAGTGTGACGTCAGATGTCCAGGCTACATTAGTGGTAGCATTTTTTGTTGGGTAGTGTATAAAAACTGTCTCTTTGATGGCAGCCAACAGTAAACAGAAGATTGAGACGGTCACGCATTCCTATATTATCCACTTACTTGGAGCTGGCGGCCTTTTACATTGTTGACAACTCACTAAAGACGTATGTTTATACTATTTTCATAACGTTTCGTGGGAGCATCGCAAGGGTTTATCATTTCCATCCATAATGATTAAATTTCCAAAGCAGTGCACTTTAACTTAGATGCATGTGTGCTTCGTTAAAATAGATGTTAGCGTTGACGTGTGCTTCGTTAAAACTCACATTTTTATAACCAACGGGAAAGTGCCACCTGGAACGTGTGCAAATATTAAAAAAAAAGAATTATTATTATTTTATTTACAGTATATATAAATGTTATCATTGTTTTTTATATTGAGTGTCGAGTTTCGTTTTGTCACGGTCTATGTCCTCGAACCGAAGGTTTTTTCTTCATGCCTTTATGGGGCGCCGGCGGCCTCATCAGAGGTTCTTCAGTTCCCCCGATTTGGTGTTCGCGAGCCGGCATGACGGTCGAAAATGAAGTTTCTTGCTCCAGCTGTAGAGGTCCGGGACGCTTCCAAGAAAAATGACCAAATCTTTTAGCCCTTGACCTCCGTCTTCCGAAGCCGAAGATGATAAAGATGGTGACACAGTAGGCGAAAACCTCTAATCCGATCATGGCCACAATCAATTGCCAGCTGGTGAACAGGATAACGTGGACTATTCTAACTTGTTTATGGTGATTGGGTGATCCCGCCGCTGCCACTATATTTTGCCCGTGCTGCCCTGCTGCGTTCTTTATGTACGTTGGCTTATTTTCATTTGTATTACTATCAGCGGGTACGTCTTTCCCTGGTACCACTACTTGACTGTCTCCAATCTGTTGTGTCGTTGTTTCTATTGTTGTATCCAATATTTCTGAAATATTACTTTTGTTTTCATGACTTTTGGTGATTCCCGAATTTTCTGAAGTTGTTGTTTCGCTACTAGGTGTTCCGTTCACTGGTAATGTGCTAAATTCTGACGTAAGGCCTCCTTCAGTTGTATTCTCTATCGAGGGTGATGTCTGATTAAAGAGAAAACACACGACAAGTTAAAACAAATAGAATTGAATTAGATCAGCGATCAAATTGTTCATGAATTGTCCCTGAAAACTTCATTTGTTTTGAAGAATAAACTTGGATGCGTGCCAAACATTAGTAAGATTGGAAACGTAAATCTTCCCAGATCTGTACATAACTTACATGGCATGAAAGATTGTCGTAAGCTTCTCTTTAAAGGCACTGGACACTATTTGTAATCACACAAACTAATTGTAAGCATAAAAGTTACTTAAAACATGCAATGGAGAGCCGTTGATAGTATAAATCATTATCAGAAACGGCTCCCTCTGAAACAACGTAGTTTTCGAGAATAAAGTAATTATCCACAACAATAATACTTAAACTTGATTTCGGGACTTCAGAATTAGACTTTGAGGTCCCGAAATCAAGCAAATGAAAGCACACACTTTCGAGTGACAAGGGTTAATTATCTCGCAACTGCGACGACCAATTTAGTTCAAATTTTCACAGGTTTTTTATTTTGTGCATAACGTTGAGATACACCAAGTGAGAAGACTGGTCTTGACAAAATACCAAAGGTTTCCAGTGTCTTTAAGTATTTAAGCTTGAAATGCCAATACTTTTTTTTATTTTAATTTTTTATTTTATGAGTAAAATAAAATAAAAAGTTTTGATCTCGCGAGTCCAAAACCTAATGTTTAAAAACAGTGGGAACTATTTAAAGGCCTTTTCCCTCACTCTTTTCTCTATGACCAATGTTTACATTGGTGGGTGGGTCATCCAAAGTGCGAATACTAATTAGCAATTTGGAAACTTGTACCTTTTGGTCAGCCTCTCGTGACCGTTAAATCACACACCAAAAATACAATTAAATTTTAGTGTATAAAAACCATAGGGTGTTGTTTATTCTCACTCAAATGATGCTTATAGTTATAATGTTTACTGATGATTTATATTTGTTCGATATTACATATTTCGTACATTGATAGAATAGATTCCAGACGCCACTTAATAATGTTGGTAACTCGTACTTCAAAACGAAACATTTTTCGTGATGTGAAAAAAAGTCCGCAGATTGTTACAACTTACATGTTGTTCCGGAGTGGTTTCCGAGATGCCGTCAGTTAATATGGAATTCACGTCTGCAAAAAAAAGAGAACAATAATAATTATTAACATCCATTAGCGTGGAGATCGTGGTCTTAGATGGAAGCAATGTATAGGCCTAACTGCAAAATTGGGGGTGGAGTACGTTTTGGGAACGACGTTGCGAATCGTCAAATATTACTATTATTGTCCTCATCCAACGTCGCGTTGTTGCAGTTTTAATATGCCCATGGTAGAACAACAGATAGCACGTGAGTTTTTTTGCCCAAATTAAAATGACAAAGGATCTGTGTGTGTGTGTGTGATAACATGAAATATATCTTTAACATTGAACCAAAAATCGTCATCTCTTGGTTTACTGTAAATGCAGAGGTTCATAAACTGACAACACACACAAAATTGAGATGGTGTACACCATGACTGTTAAATAAGGTTTGAAGTAAATTTGTCTGTATACACCCAATGCAAATCTAAAGGGTTGTTGTTGTTCTTTCCCCCTAGCCAGCGGCTTTGCTTTTGTCGATGGTTAGCTAGAACAGCTTCTAAAGTGTCATGAGCAGATTAAAAGATGACGTTGATTTATGATAGCGAGGCAGAGAGGGGAAGTAATGTGTCTTTGATGATACCAAAATGTAATTTGTCAATTAATTGGCACTCACATAAAAACATGTCATAGAATAGAATGACATTTTGACTGTATGGCCAGCGCAGCATTTTCCTTTCATTTGTTTGGGGCTAGGCCTATAGAATACGAATCAATCAAAATTGCAAAACTTCCTGCCGTCCACAACGGATGAAGCCGAAATTTTCCCTATGTCTTATTTCATGTGGCCCTGCTCACATAAAACATGAACACTGTCTCCGACTATAATGACAGCTCTACCAATCATGTGTAATCTTTAAAATACACAGCTCCATAATGTGTTTGCCAGGCAAACAATTTCTTGGGGAATTCTGATTAACGTCTCGTGAGTTCTATAAAAGGGAAAGTGAACCTTTGCACCGACGACACACGGCCACTGTTTCTGTCTCTGTCTCTGTTGCGCGCATCTTCTGCCATTTCCAGGAGTCAAGTTACGAAGATAAAAGGGCACAATGCTAAACGCCTGCGTGTCGCCTAAAATGCGCACTCATATTATCGAGGACACCCACTTAGCTGCTGGGCCCAGTTTCCATATAGAGTTGCTTACCACAGACATTTGCTTAGCATGAAATTCTTGCCTTGATAAAACACAGGATTACCAGCCAAATTTTCACGTGACTTCCAGGATTAGCAAAAACAGCTCGGTACCAGTAAAAATTAATATGGAAATTTGGTTATTGGTAGGGTTAGGGTTAGCCATAGGCATAAATTTCATGTTAAGCAAGTTATTGTGCTTAGCAGCTCTATGAAATTGGGCCCTGCTTATTCATGTGTCCACAATCTGACTGAGTGAAAGAGAGTCAAGTAAGAATTCTACACCGGATTTCGGGTTGCAAGTGGATGGATAGGACTGTTTCTGGGTCATTGTGAACGGCCTGGAACCTGTGTAAAAACTGACCCCAACTTGTGTCAAACTTACTATAAGGATACGAGTCAAACCTTCATTTTTTTTCCAGGTTTCAAAGTCAGCCCTAACCAGAGATAGATCTTCCCCCTTCCGAGTCCGGATAACCTCTGACCCTAAATCCGGGTCATCTCTGACCCGTAAGAGGTCACCCCGAGGTTTCCATGTCACCCGTGTTCAGTGCTGCAGGACTTGCAATCACTAGGTTGTGGGTTTGAATCCTACTGAGCTAATCGCTGATTTCACAATGACTTATGTTGTCTCGGGATGGGCTAAACTTAATCAAAATGTATTGATTTGTGTAACTCCTAATCAAAACATAATGTTTGAGTGAGAGAGATTGGCTTTAATTGCCCTATGGGAGTTTGCCGAGTGACGGGAAAATCAGAAAGCCAGGCGGACAGACATAGAGTGCAGTGATTTTTGCACACGTCGTTCAACAAGATGAAGCTCCTTTTTACATTGCTATAGCTGCGATCAAACAAGCAATGTTTATTTTGATGGCTATTTAAATACTATTTCCTCCATTTTGACAGCGGGCCCTAGTTCAGACGAAAATAAAATGCCTGCAACAAAATTAATGTGAGCTATTAAATTGAAACTGCAACAAATTTTATCACGAATCTGATTTTTTGTCTGAGCTGAGCTTGAATTGTAATAGTACTCGTTATCTGGAATTTATTGCGCCGTTATAGCAGCTTTATCAGCTTAGCTCGGGTGCAAGCATGATATAGGCGGGTTATCCAAGCCCATTGCAGCTGCCAATACGGTGTTTAGAAGGCCGAGACCACCATGTTGTTTTACCCGTCAACTGTCAAGTCACACTCGTTGACGATTTGATTGAACAAAATGAGAAGAAAATAAAGAAAAACTTCGGCCGTATGGAATTGTGGACTAGAACTGGAAAGTCAAAATTAGCTCATGCAGCCTTGTGCGCCCGAGTGTGTGTGTTTATTCTAAATGGGGGCCGTCATTATGTGATGTCACAGCGTGGAAATAAACAGTGCTGTGGGGTGGAAAGGGATATTACACGGGTGAGATGTGCATGGGTGATGATGATATCTTATACATCCTGCCATTTGCATATCTTGGATTATGCTTAAAGATGATTGATGATAGGGTTGATGTATAATGGGTCTTTGAGGGTTGTTTCTGTGTCTTATGGTGAGACAAGAAAGACAGAAGCGCTATTCACACGACAGCAATTTTATTAACAGTGGACCCTTGCTTAGTTTTAGCACAGTTTTAAAATGTTGCAATTATTGTGTGACAAGATTTTGCAAGAGACCTTGTCAGACAGTAAACAAATTGTTGTCCTTTCACACGAGGTACATTTTGTAGAATTGTATAACCATGCTCAAGTTTAGCAAGGGACCCTTGCTAAATGGCTCTCATGTGAAAGGGACTCTAGCCGACACCTCGTTCATCATCGGGGATCTTTAAGGAAAGATTGCCTTTGCCTTGTTGCGTTTGGTGATGTCGGGGTGCGGCGTTTCACCGAAATTGCCTGAGGGAAGATGGAATGAGGCAGGAGTGTATAGTCTGCTGAGCAGGGAGCGAGAGAACGGCGCGACTAATTGGAAATGATGAGGTTCGCTGGTGGGTCTCGAGGATGGCGGGAGGACGGGGTTGATTCGAGAGGAAATGGGGCACTCAAAAGGTGCCATCGACATGATAATAATGGGTACATTGACTGAGGGAATTTGATGGGTGTGGGGTGGAATTTGATGATGGAATTGGGAGGAGAGGATTTTAAATGATAAACCAGAGTGATTATTTAAACGTTTACAGATTTGTGAAATGATTGAGTTTTGTTGAGAGTTGGGTGACAAATTGTTTTATAATACCGCAAGTCCAGAACCGGATGTTTGAAAAGAGTAAACAATTTACAGCCTGATGTAGTTTGTCAATAACAAAATTCTCGTGACCGATTGAGCTTTATAACATCTCTGTGAGTCATTAAAGCCAGTGGACACTATTGGTTAATGTCAAAGACCAGTCTTCTCACTTGCTGTATCTCAACATGTGCAAATTGGAGCTCGATCGGTCTATGAAAGAAAAAAACACCCTTGTCACACGAAGTTGTGTATTTTCAGATGCTTGATTTCGAGACCTCAAATTCTAAACTTGAGGTATCGAAATCAAATTCGTGGAAAACTACTTCTTCTCGAAAACTACTCCACTTCAGAGGGAGCCGTTTCTCACAATGTTGTTATACTATCAACCTCTATCCATTACTCGTTAGCAAGTGAGGTTTTATGCTGATAATTATTTTGAGTAATTAGTGTCCCCTGCCTTTAATGACAGTAGTACTTCTCAGACAATACATTTGGGAGGAGTGTAAACTGATATCCTTTTACATATAACAACATTACACTTCGAAGTTTTTCTCAAAATGCTCTATTCGTAACTGCTGTACTGACCATAAGTTTGTATTGCCACCAAACGTATAAATCCCTTTAAAATAACACCAACATCGTTTTTCGTGCAGAAATCAGTGATATACACCCTCCAGTGTAAGTTTTGATTATTTTTTGAAAGTTTTGATTATAGGAGTACTACGTTATACGGCAACTGAAACACCCATCAAAACAAAGGGACGTGAGCCCATCTCTGCTCGGAACCCCCCCCCCCCCTCCCACCCCTTAAAAGGTGGAGAAATGAATGGTTCCGATGCATCAAAGCCCTCCCAATTTAATGTCTTTGCCCGAATGATGCCTATACACCACTGATGATGAGACACACGTATCTAAATCAGGCTAGTGTGACTTGAGGAGAGGAGTAAGACGGAGGAGTTATATCTAATGAAGGATGAAAAGGTGCTCTCAAGAAGCAGCAAAACAGGTTGGTTTTTAAGATGAGTTTAAAGCACCGCCGTCGATTTCACCAAAACCCTACATAGCTTTGGATTAATCTTAGGACTTATGATGAGTCAAGTTCCGTATTTATAGACGTTATGACGCATTGAACCAATCCAAGTTAGGACGAGTGATAGGACTAACTCGCATAGGATTGATTTCAGCGTTTCATGAAATCGGCTGCTGGACACGTTTGGTAATTGTTATTGACCGGTATTTTCATTTGGTGTATCCCAACACATGCATAAAATAACAAACCTTCAAGAAAAATACCTTGTTGCACATTAATGTGTTTGATTGCAGATCCAAAGGCTTCTCAAAACAGTGTTATAATCAACAGCTCTCCGTTGCTCGCGCTCGTTACCAAGTAAATTTGTATGCTAACAATAATGTTTCAGCCGTTACCATTAGTGTCCAATGCCTTTACGGGGTAGGCCCTACCGATGAAGATGCAGAATCACGATGGGCAACAAAGCTAAATACCAACAAAATCATCCATTAGATGGAAAATGACAACCCATTAATCTTAAAGCCTTATAGCTTGATGGTAAATCGATGAGCATCTAAATCATTACTTACCCGTAACAACATCCTCACAGCAAACACCAGCACATATTATTCCTAGTACAACAACAACCATGACCCACAGCAGGTCAGAACGGCTCCAGCGAAGAGGTGCCATCTCGTTTGCAACTCCTCGCCTGAATGAAGAAGCTGACACCAGGAGCGTTGATACAGCTGCCAGTCATCAATTACATTTACTCATCAACCATCAAGTTGTTCATAATCCTCCCAGCTGATGGATACATGCGTAGCCTCGTCAAGCCTTATATATCTTGATCGCCTTCGCTATATCCGACAACCCATCAGCACGACCCGATAGATATTATATGTATTATGCTTAATTCCAAACTGACTTTACCCTAGTTTAATGATCACGTATGAACATGTCATGTTCATGGTTATCCCGCCCGCACTTTTATTTAATGAAAACCCTAGCGAGTGATTCGACCTGAAGTCTGATGGATTCTTTTTGGCGCAAAATAGAACCAGCATCTATAATATCTAATGATATATATATTGTATACTTATACAATTCACAACGGCTGGATGGACGTTCAAAATAAACGGCTCGCACGCTGCGATGTCGTCTGCTGATTTGATGCAATGGTAAAATGCTTGCCCAAACCAAACCTCGCAACTTGCATCACTGTTCGTGCGTTGCGAGCTGACCATCTAGCTGTGCCTATGGGTGATGTGACGTTAAAGGCAGTGGACACTATTGGTAATTACTAAAACACGAGCAATAGAGAACTGTAGTACATTGTGAGAAACGGCTCCCTCTGAAGTAACATAATATTGAGTGGACGTAAGACGTAATTATTGTCTCTCTTTTTTTTGTTTAAGACTTCTCGGGCTTGAAGCCCTTTTTAGGCATCCGTATGCACACTAATATTCAATTCAATCTGGGTATTTTTTCTTTTCTTTGTTCTCTTGAAAATTCGATGACCAATTGAGTTAAAATGTTCACAGATTATTTTATAGGATATGCTTACACCACCAAGTATGAAAGCCCCAAAATGTGACCTCGGGAGGATGAGTTACTGGTCCTAACTTAGTACTGGTCCTATCTCTTAGCATTGCCTAGGACTAGTCCTAAGTTAGGACTACCTTTGTGAAATCCACCCCAGTGCCTTTAAGCCTCCAACCCATACGTACGCAGCGAAAAGAAAATGCTACCATAACGCTGTACCAGGGATTGTGTACTGAGGTTTAATGCACGAACTAGAGCCGGACTTGAATCCCTATTATTTTTATATAGGCCTACCTCTGTAAACACACAACCTTTGGAATACATGACATTGTTTTAGAGTACTTCAAATAAACATAGGTTATGAAATGCATTATCAACTTACACAAGGAAATACAATGCGCAGAATAAAAAAACACTGTAAACAAAACGTTTATTTCTTGCCACCGTGGCCTGTGTGCACACACGCGAACGCCATATTACATAATTAACTCAACAGACTCCCATTAAAATAATTAGAAAAACTGCAGTTTATAGTTTTGTTCTTTCTCTCTAAGTTGACCAACACCACATTGTAATATTCCTGATTATTATCAATTAGCAATTCACTAATTGTTTTTTTTGGTGTATTGACGAACAATTTTCTTGCTTAGAAATTATGTAATTAGGCCCACACAGTGCCATATGTCTACTCGATGCATACTTTATGTCACCACAGTAGCGAAATCCCCACCTAATCCTGGAGAATTGAATAATGCTAATCTACTGCACAAACCGGATACCAGCACAATATTTTTTAATAATAAACTTAAAAGTACAGTGATGATGTTTTTGGTACAAAAAATCTTTATGATCGTTATACGTCATGATAATGTCTAAATACTGTGTGGTCCATGGAACGAGTCACAATGAATTCCTTTTGTCTCTATTAAATAATTTAAAGAAAAATATGTCACCCAGAATTGTTGAGATGAATAAATCAACGTTACAGGCTTTTAGACTAATGGCGGATGCTGCCACGGCTGAGAATCAGTGGACCATAAACATTAATGTCAACTCTATTAATCATAAATATGACATTAATGCACTTGCACTCTTTAAAGGCACCGTACACATTAGTCAAAATAATTGTGAGCAAAAAGAAACTTACTTGGTACACGAGCAATAAAGAGCTGACGATAAAAAAACATTCTGAGAAACTGGCTCCCTCAGAAGTAATGTTTAGCTTTTGAGAAAGTGGCAACTTCTCACTCAAATAATAAAAGACTTCAAAAGCCTTTTCTAATAGTAATGCAATTAAGGGTGTTTTTCTGTCATTATTCGGTTATTCGACTGGTATCCTGCTCATGTCTCCTGAGCAGAAAATGTAGGGGCCTGAAGCAATATTTGTTGCTTCAGGTCAGGAAGGCAGCACTATGCAATTGGGCCCAGCTGGGTTTTTTTAATTCTTAAAACAAATAAGAATTTCAACTCGGGTACTGCATGTGTCAGTTTTGATCAGTTTCTCATGCCCAAAACACATTCAAATATGCATACTTTCCCCTTTAATTGAAGGTTTACAAAATAAATCGCATATAGATTATTCCATTAACCTTTATAACATCTTAATTCGGGGGAAATAATTATTCTATTTTGGTCTAGTAACACGTTCCACTTCAGGCAATTCACTCATTACAAATGCAATTACATCAGATCCCCCTTTTGTAAGGACCGGTGATACGTGCTCATTTTTTTGTTTTCTCGAAAAAGTCACGTGATAAATCATGAGAAATAACCACATCGCAAGCAGCTGTTCGAAACGGGTTAAATAAATTATACGTGAGTTTGTCTTAGAATATTTATGTTATTATAATATCAGTTTGCCCCAGTTATGCTGATGATAAAGGTAAATTTAAAACAGCTTTAAATGCAATGGACACTATTGGTAATTGTCAAAGACCAGTCTTCTCTCTTGGTGTATCTCAATATATGCATAAAATAACAAACCTGTGAAAATTTGAGCTCAATCGTTCATCGAAATTGCGAGATAATAATGAAAGAAAAAAACACCCTTGTCACACGAAGTTGTGTGCATTTAGATGGTTGATTTTGAGACCTCAAGTTCTAAATCTGAGGTCTCGAAATCAAATTCGTGGAAAATAACTTCTTTCTCGAAAACTATGTCACTTAAAGAGGGAGCCGTTTCTCACAATGTTTTATACCATCATCCTCTCCCCATTACTCATTACCATGTAAGGTTTTATGCCAATAATTATTTTGAGTAATTACCAATAGTGTCCACTGCCTTTAAAGGGTAGGTATACGTTTCAATATTAATCACTCGTAAAAGTAGCCTCATGGTAATAACAACTTTCTTTGAAGCTTACAACAGCTTTCGGTAGTATTTTATGAGCTTCTTAAAAAAATACTTCACTTCGACGTTATGTTGGTTTAAAACTAAAGCAGTTTAGTATGCAGTTGTTTATGCAAAAACATTTGCCGTTAATTCAACCCGGCTGTCATCTATGTTGGACACGATTTGACAAGGGACCCTGGACACTCCAAAAAATGTTGTTCTTTCAAACGAGGTAAAAATTTTTGTAAAATCTTACAACCATGCTACAATTTAGCAAGGGACCATTGCTAATTGCTCTTGTTTTAAAGGGGCTATTATTGACGATAGTCTAAACAAACATCAGATACAAAAAGGTTGACTATTCATGTAAAGCCTTTCTTTTTAATTTAGAACTGTTTAATACAAATGTAACTGATGGAGTACGGTTCGAAGTTCAGATTAAAACCATGATTTACATTGTATTCAACCTTACTTATGCAGAAAAAACAATTCGGCCAATTTATTACAAAGCGTTCTGTTAATATTTATAACGAAGGATAAAACTAGGCCGATTTGATTTACTTCAATATTATGGCCGCTGAAGTGTGGGGGGGGGGGGGGCAGCATGGCAGCTAGGCTCAGTGGTGTTTCACGGAAATCTGTATAATTGTACTAACAGAAGAAGTTTGTACACAGTTTGCCGTATGTGGAGGGGGACAGAATCTCTGGGAAAATGGGGTATTACAATAGTGGAACCTGGGTAGAGGAGCGATGATGAGTGATGGGCGGCGGATGGGATTGTTGTTTGATATTGACGGTCTTAAGGTCATGTCACAGCACAGGAAATGATAGGGGAGGAAATTGAAATAAAATTTTAACAGAAAAATTCGGGAGGCAAGTAATAATTATTGCATTGATATGCAAAAAGGAAAACTTTGGTTGCACAACATACGTTTTTCTAACACTTTCTTAGTGTCCCAAGAGAATTTTGTTCGTCAGTTGAGATATCTGAAACTTGTGAAATAATGGTCCGGGATAATGGAGGGGTGTCTCGACCAAGGGGTCATGCAACCCCCTTCCCCGTCCGAGACGAAGTCAGTACAGAAAAAGCTATAAAGCATCATGCTATTGAACAATTACAAACTTCACCTGCATATTCAGTCAAGCAAAGAACCTGGGACAAAAATGGTTTCCCGCAACACTGGAACACCTGCGGGATATGATTCGTTATTGATTGCTCGTAAAAAATAAGATGAGCTAACAAGTGAAATCTGCTGCACGGCGGACAGATAGAAAACAAAAGCAAGTTGCGCCCTCAACCGTCGGCACATAAAAGTTTTCTGTTTTCTGGTGTATTTATAACTTTGTGTTATTCCGAAGGAACCACAATACTCCGTTGTGGGGGTTTTTCTTTCTTTTTCTTCTTCTTTTCCCCCCAATGTTTTTGAGTTAGCGATCACTGGCCGCTCTTTTCAACATTTTGTTTTGTGTTATTATGCCAGAGCACGTTTTATTATTTTGCTCTGTGGCATGTGCCTGCGGGGTAATTCTTTTTTCAACACAGGTTATTCAATAGTCTTGGTGTTTTTAATTAATGTGAATGACAAAATATGCTTTTGATTTGCTAGATTTTACCATGAATGTTTCGTGTTTAAAAACCATCCCTATACGTAAAGTCTATCATACTAGTGATGTTTAGCAGACGACGCAAACGTTGTATGTATAGCGCCCTCAAGTAGCAGATAACAAGTTGCTATGCAACCAACAAGATAAAAAATATTCCTCCGCATTGTCATAAATAGTGGTATAATTATACAAAACATTGTAGTATTGCTGCTAATTTTCAATAAATGTCTTATTATATAAGTTTATTAAGAAATACAATTGAGATGATATATCTCAAGAGAAAATCACGAACGACCTTTTTTTTTAAGCGCATGGTTGTTATTTACATGAGGTAGTTATTAGCCAAATTGGATCCCAGCAGCACAGAGGCGAGAGTGACCACGTAAGTAAATTTGCTAGAAATTTGGTTTGTTTTCACGTTAGACTGTGATTTTTATTTGAAATGTGGGTGCTTTGGTTTTGGGAGAAATTCGGGCCCATTCGTTTTTGCCTGTGTCTGTGCTGTGCCTTGCTCTTGGGTGTAGATAAAAGTAAAACGGAACAAATCACCGTACGTGCACGAATTCCGTGCATGAATTTTGCCTCCCAAGTTCCCACTGATTTACGTGGCACAGGAAGTTGAACCGTGCGGCACAGTGAATGCCAGTCAACTCGCCCCATGCAAGGTCACTCACTTCAGAATCTATCTGTACAAAAAAAATATAAATAAGTTGTTTCAAAATATTTAGAAGCGCCCTCACTTTGTGATGGCTTTACATCGCTCACCGTACGGGCGACTTTTAAGGGAGGGGGGGGGGCAACTTTGTTTGTTTTTTGGGGGGGGGGGGGGAGCGACTTGTGAGGGGCCACTAACTATATCATTATGACAGGGGGCACTTATAAGTGAGGTGGCAACTTTGCCAGGAGGCGAAATTGAAGTACACACCAATGCAACACGTTTCATGCATGAGAAACGAACAATTTTAGGCCATCATATAAGCATTGAAAAATCGTGCAAATTAATTAAAATTCAGATTATAAAATAGCAAAAAGTCTGAAATTGTGCCATTATTGTTTCATTTATCACTCAAGGTCGAGGATGATTTTAGATAGTATTTATAATTTTTAATTTACAATTGTTTGACTCACAAAATTTTGAAAAACAGAAAATCTTTAGAATAGTAGAATATTTTCCTGATTTTTTTTTTATCCAGTTATTCTAATCTAATTATTATTATTATTTTTTTTTACAGTGTCTCAGGTAAAGAATGGACAAGCGAGGGAAAGAGAACAAGGCCCTGTCCCCACGGTATGATGGGATACCTCTACGCTATGAGGACAGTAAACCAGTCCAAGTTCAGATGTACACACATCAGAATATCTTAGGTATGGTATAGTCTCAGTCGGAATTGTTGGTTAATGAGTGGTTTTAGCAGAAATGTGTACAATACTTGAAAATAAATTGATTCGGTAATGTTATTCAGTTTTATGTTGTGTATTGCCCTAAAGTGCAAATATGCAATATACGCTTGCCATAGTTATTGTTCTTTATTATTTGTCAAACATGTCAACATGTTTAAACGTTTCATCTTCGTAGTCCCAAATCCTATCAAGGTTAATACACTCTTTGCCAATGATAAATTTGTGGCAGTCAGCTATAAAACATGTGTAACCCTATTTCAGCCCCAAGAGTGTATGTGGCAACTGGCAACACTCCCCTGGTGTGACAGTTGAGTTTATTTGGGTCGATAGCCCACATCAGTTAAGTGTAGCCCTCATTTAGAAGTGGCCATACAACCGTGTGATGTTAGGCAACAACATCTCATCAAAAAAAGTAATTATTATTGAGTTTTTTTTTAAATTAAAGAATGTGTTATGAACTTGTTTTGTAGATATTGGGCAGAATATCCACAACCATTGGGAGTCCCAGGCAGAAAATGATAAAGACACAGCAATATCAGCCGCTGAGCACAAGGTGTGGCTAGAGGCGGAGCACATGAAGAGCGTAGCGCTGGAGAAGTGCAGAGAACTGGCTAAGATTGAGCTAGAAAAGGCCGTCAGTAATCTAAAGATCAGCAATGAGAAATCACTAAAGGTGAGGGGTTATGGGCTCTTTTCAAGGAGGTTGCTGTTTACATAGTACATGTAGGCTTGGTTTTTGTGGGTTGCATTAGGGTCATGAGTATGCATGTGTCTTGAGTTAAGACTAAGACCTGGTTTAGAACATAATACATATTTTTTTTTAGGTAGTAGGCTCTTTTCAAGGAGTTTGCTGTGTACATAGTACACCAGTATACAGCAGTAGGCTTTTGTTGGTGTGGGATGCATTAGGAACGTGAGATGCATGTGTCCTGAGTCAAGACTAAGACCTGGTTTAGAACACAATACATTTTTTTAAAGTTTATAGGCTCTTATCCAGGAGTTTGCTGTTTACATAGAACACCGTTTTCATGGTATAATAATTTGTAACATTAAAACAATACATCATACTCTGTGTATTTACTCTTTAATTTCAAAGGAGGAGGCATTACGGGTTGAGGGCATCATGACAAAGCAAGCTAATGAGCAGGTACGACACGAAAAAGAAACAGGGGAGAAGATCTTGAGAGATACCGTAGAGAAAGTCCGAGTCCAGGGTGTCAAAGAGAAGGAAGAGGCCGTCGCTGTGGCCAGGAAAGAGGAGGTCGAGATTGCCAGGAAAGAAACTGAGAGAGTGGCAAGGTCAGTGATGTTCATTTTTGTGAAAAAAAATTGTTGTTGACTTTTCGAGTCAAACTTATTTTAAACCCTTATTTAGTTTGAGGTTAGACATTGAGTTGGTTTTTTTTCAAAGGACATTTGAAAATTGGAAAAATAGTCTGATCACATTTTACATGAGGAGACCTAATACCATCAAAACCAACAGGTATTCAAGAAACCTGAACACAGTGTGAACCTGTGTATTAAAGAGGAGAGACTCAAATTACCTTTTTCTTAATTCAATTTTTAAAAGTGGACCTTTTACTGTTTCATTCCATCAGAGTAACGGCCGACCGCGAGTCCCAAACTGCCAAGACGACCGCCCAAGACAAATCCCAAGCATTGCAGGCCCTCGAGGAGCGCATGAAACAGGAGCGCATCGAGGCCGTTTTATCGGCCCAACGCGAGGAGCGCCGCATTGCCGCCATTGAACTTGGACGCGTCAAAACACTCCACCAGTCGGAGATTCAGAAACTCCGGGAGACGATCCAGAAGTTGGAGCTGAGAAATCAGGAAACCCTCAAGGAAGTCGACAGAGAATGCGAGGTCAAGAAACAGTGGGAGGAAAAATATAACGAGATGAAGAACTCGTACCAGCTCTTCATCAATAAGACTAAAGGATTCGACCAAGGGCAAGCTGATTTTCTCCTGAAATGAGGAAAACCACGCAATGGTTTATTGAAAAAGAAACCTGTCTACTAAAATGAGCTGTTGTGAACAGTGGTGCCACCAGTTAATGGAATTCCGGGTGAGGTGAGTTTTCTATCTGAAATGGAAATTATGTAGCAGTTGGTGTTTGCACCGTTTTTTATGCCATGTTTGAAAGACCGATTTGGCAACAAGTTTAGTTCTGTTTGAATGATTTGTTCAAAGAACTTTGAAATATTACATTTGATTTTGGTAGGAATTTTGGTAGGGATTTTATTATTATTATCGATAGCTTTGGATGGATGTTTCGCGGTTATCAATGAAGGCAGAAAAAACACATTCCAAGATATCAGGTTATGTATACAATACATGCAGATCAAAGAAACTTGAAACAATTGGGTCATTTAACATTCCATATTCCAGCGTTTTTTACCTCACACATATTTTACAATATTGTTTTAAATTGTAATGCAACATTCATTGTAAATGACATTATGTATATATAAACATCCTTGACATATATTATGGAACAACTAATTCTGTATAAAATAATTCAAGTTGTTTGACAGAGAGGATTCATTGTAAAACTTGAACTTTCAAATTGAGAATTCACAGACATTGCTTTTTGGCCAAAGGCTACAATTCAGGTCAATTATTTCACTTTGAAGAAGTTGCATCCAATGTGCCTTGGTAAGAGTGATAAATTCATGTTCAGAAACACAATGTACTTGATGAGAACAAAAACTTGAAATTGGAAGAAAAACCACGGGGCTAGTAGCTCAAAGTATTTACTGAACCAGACTTTTTTACAGGAACATAATCAGAATGAGAAAAACAAAATCACTTTTTGTTTTCACCCAATACTGAGAATTGGTGTCAGACTAAAGGTCAATGTTTGATTGAACTTAAAGGAACACGTTGCCTTGGATCGGTCGAGTTGGTCTTTGAAAAGCATTTGTAACAGTTTGTTGTAAAATGCATTTGGTTAGAAAAAAGGTTGTAAAAGTAGAATACAATGATCCACACAAATATGCCTCGAAATTGCGTGGTTTTGGTTTTACTTTGCGAACAAACACGGTCAGCCATTTATGGGAGTCAAAAATTTGACTCCCATAAATGGCCGACCGTGTTAGTTGACGAGGTAAAAGGAAAACCACGCAATTTCGAGGCATATTAAGTGTAGATCATTGTACTCTACTTTTTAAACCTCTTTCTAACCATGCATTTTATAACAAACGGTTACAAACACTTTTCAAAGACCAACTCGTCCAATCCAAGGCAAGGTGTTCCTTTAATTCTGCTCTGTTCAAGATATATAATGTACATATATTACACAGTGAGGTACATATTCAACTGAAGACCCCGGGATTTGTCTGGTCGTAGATTACTGGCCCGGCTCTAAAAAAACCTGGTCGCGGCCTGTGGTCCAATGTAACATTGGAGCCCTGGAGAAGGCTATATGAGAAAGTGCTCTTAATAATGGCGCGCTAATTGCTGAGCGTTCTAGTGCACTCAAGTTCTGCTGGCTAAGTCATTATAGGGTGTGGAATTTAAAATTCATGGTTATGACACCTGTGCCCTTGAGCAAGATGCTTCACTATAATTGAGTCTCTTCACTCAAGGGGTTAGGGATGTAAAGAGGACCAAGATGGCTCTTGTGATTGATTTATCTTTCTAGGCTACATACTTGGTGTTTTAGGCTCTATACTCCCCAGGGATCTGAGATGATTTATAATTTAAGATGGGCAAGTGACAAGGGTAATGATGTTTGAGCCAGCATAACAGATTTGAGTATACTATACAATTTAGCCACAATTACTACATGGTACTGATATAGAAGAGTTTGCGGTAACACCATGTAATAACAGTCTCTAAATGAGTTGGGGTGGTTCTGAAAAGAACCGTTGGATTAACTCGACGTTTCGGTCAGTATGCTCTGATCATCTTCTGGAGAATGCTGGACTCTGATGCTGCATGCTGCTTAAGTACTGGGCGGCGGATCAGCGGTGATGCACGAAGGGGGGAAATATTTCCCGCCTTCGTGCATCACCGCTGATCCAACGGTTCTTTTCAGAACCACCCCAACTCATTTAGAGATTGTTATTACATGGTGTTACCGCAAACTCTTCTATATCTTATTTCCACCATGCAAAGTTTCAAATCCTACTTACATGGTACTGATTCACAAAGGAGTTTTCCATAAATTCTGAACTGAACAAGACAAAGACCCTCACTGAGGTTAAAGGAAGGCCCTATAAATGAATGAGACTTGTGCACGAGGCGTACACACGTGCACATTTCCATTTTTCATTGTTTTACCTCAGCGCTAGCAGCCAGTGCAAGGGCTCTTTCACAAGCACAAACACAAGTTTCTGCCATTTTTATTGCTGCATCGCGTCTTTTAGATGCGGCGCAAGAGCCCAGGCAGTGAAAGATGAAGAATTTCACTATACATGTAATGTGCTATTGCCCAGGGGCCAATTTCACAAAGCAATAAAACCCATCATAAGACAAATTGTCAGTATCACCATAGTGATTTGTATTGTGATATTACACTTTACTAAGCATCTAGGATTGATTTGCAGTTATGATCAATCTTAGCTCTTTGTGAAATTGCCCCATGGGGGTACCATCATACTGATGACGGCCAGTTGCTACATGTACATGTATACATGTACGGTGGGCACATACTCTATCGACCATTATAGCTCTACCCCAATCATTTATACATTTTGTCTTCTTAACCAAGATTCAACCTGGGCCCAATTTCATAAAGCCTGTAAGCACGAAAACTTGCCATGCACAGAGAAATCTTGCTTAGCGGAAATATGTTACCAGCCAAAATACCATTTCAGTTAACATTGCTGTAACTGGTACCCCACTCATTTCTTGCTTAGTAAAGCAGAACTGTCTGCTTTTCAACAGCTTTATGAAATTGGGCCCCAAGTCTTTTAGTGTGTGACTAACAATTATATTTTATGTGAAATGTTTTATCATTTTAACTTTGTATACGAATGGGCTTGCCAGGTGGTTGTATAATGTTTGCAATATTTATCATTATAGTCAATATTGGCTGATGCTAATTAAAATGTCTTTAGCACCAAACTTTTAATGTTGTTCAAAGTTTGATTTGACGTTTCACTTTCACGTTTATGACCTTTTTCGGGCAGGTTCGGATATCCACGTGTCCGTTGTGCAATGAATGCAGAGTGCGCAACAATGCATACAAAAAGAAAGTACACTCCGAACAACACACATAGTTTCATATACGGGTACTGCGTTATCCATAAAAACTGTTCCTTGATCAGTGTGTTTTCATTTTTTAAGAACTTGCATAATGCATGCCAATTCAAGCGTTCAAGTCCGAAAATTGTTAAGCGGTGTAGTTACCAGTTACAGGGACGGTACCAACATCCTCAATCCCACACGTGACCTACGACCGTTGCATGAATGTATAATTTACTGTGACTGTTGCATGAACATCAGAATGTGTGATTGTAACAGGCAGCGCTAACGACTTGTTATCAAGTCTAAGGTCTGCTGGACAAATGCCAGTTATAACACCAGAAGACCAGTTTTCTCCAGTGCTCCGTCTGGCTAGTGAATAGAGACATGCCCGTTTCATTTCTTTTGAAGCTGCTCCTTGTGTCTTCAGGAAAATCTGTAATTTTTATCAAAGAACGCGGGGAAAGTACTGAGTACATGTATACAGTGCTAACATACATCGGGGTATGAGGTTAAAACAAAACCTAATATTCTCTTTCCCCAATGCAAATTTAACAAATCTAATAAAACTGTTGAGTCATTACAGAAAGGACACAAACAGAAAATAAATCACATTATTACTCCACATTTATTCACAAATTACAAATTTGTTGTTCACAATTCTTAAACTCCACAAGGTTGACACAATCAGATGTGTTGGGGTTTGGAAAAAAGAAATCAAACCAATGAACACATTTTCCAAAAGACCACAGTCTTGAAAACTAATATATTCATAGTTTATTTAAATTGCTGCAGCAAGTGAACATAATAGTCTATTGTATTGTTGGTCACAACTTCTTTTGGAGCACCCTTTATGTTTAAACTTTTTCATCCCTTCAGCGACCTTGTGTCATCCAGCGACAGCTTACCAAAATGCCCATAACGGCCGAAAACAGTCGCAAGACTTAACTTTCTTGTGTTTAAACAAGAGCAAGAGTTCACAGAAAAAGTAATGTTTCAAGTTGACAATTTCCGATGCTTCCTATTTTACAAAGAATCTACAACTTTAAAACAAACCCATGTTTTTCTGTTTGTTAAAAATGTTCCTGTTATCTTCTTCAGTTTGTTCTGCAATTGCTCTGGCTTTATCAACTTTTGGATAAAACTAATGATGCCTACAAATTGTAAAGTCCTGACAACCTGCCTCGATAAAGAAAAATGAGCTGTCCGATTGGAAGAAGGGCAAAGTAAGAAATGAAACACATGAACATAAATTTAAATTGTCAAGGAATAACACTGACCAACCAACAAGAGGATAAGATTAAACATTGTTCAAATAGTACTTATAATTTTGTTTTTTTACTAACTGTAAGTTTAACATCACGTGGGTGACATTTACAATAACTCTCAAGAGTTTTTACAGTTTTATATTATATATTCTATACATCAAAATTAGTATCCTCTGATATAAGTATTGCTATTAATATTAATATATCCCATTTTTTTTTTTTTATCCCAAGTATGATGGAGACCAAAGAGGAAAGGAAACAAAGTTAAATATTAAAATGTAAACAAATAAGACTACAACGCAAATATTTAGATGGGTCAGTGTGAGCTAGGTTAAACCAATCTGAACCAGCTAAAGCGATTCTCAACCAGTCTTTATAAACAGCTTTAATGAGTTATGAATGGGTCTGAACTAGTTTGAACCAGCCTGAACCAGCTTGAACAATTTTCACCAAGTCTGTACAGCTTGAATGAGTCTGAAATGGCATGAAACAGTCCAACCCATTCTGAACCAGCTTGTACCAGCTTGAACCAGTCTGAACCAGTTTAAACCAGTCTGAGTCGGCTTAAACCAACCTTTTTTGCTGGTTTATAATTCGCGGTAGATTTCATCACATCACTACTAGCCGACTGCTGCAAGCAATATGTAAATTTATCAGGCAGCAAAACAGAAGCGGTCAATATTAAATAGGACTTCACTCTTGAAAAGTAATGATAGTTTTTCACAAAATGTACCAGCTTTCTTGGTATCACAGATCTGCATTTAGATGCAAGCTTTCAATGAAGTATAGTGCAAGAAATAAGACTAAACTTTCTTAGAACCTGTGACCTCGAAATGTTTTCATTACCAAGTAGTTTTAAACCCCCTTTCATGAATGAAAGTTATGCGTTACTCAGAACCAAAAAGGTTCTAAAGACGTTTTTCCATTTACATTGTAAACAATCTTGCATCTTTACACAAACTTACACATGTGTATTTTTTCATACAACTGTAAACACTGCGATCTTGTGGCAAAAAAATTTACCCAGTAGGTAAAGTAAGAGGATAGTTTTTTTTTCAAAGAAAAAAACTTCAAGTTCCACCCAATCCCTCAAATTGTGAAAAAAAAAAAAAAAAATGAGAAGGAAAGAAACCTCTGGAATGTAACTTTCTAAAAAAAAATAAGGAATCGATGAGATAAACAAAGAATAGGAGACAGATACTTTCCAAAATTGAGATGTGTTTTTGATGAATTAACGGCGGGCGTCACGAGGGTAAAACTCGGCCAGTGTGCTCTGGGGAATTCTCTTGAGCATTTCTTTGGGGAAGATTCGAAGGAGCTGCCAGCCGATGTCAAGCGACTCAAATACTGTACGGTTCTCGTAGCTCCCTGTAAGTGAAAAAAAGACAAACAAAATATTTTAATATTTAAGTGTTTAAAAACGCTGAAAAAATATTTGTTGCTCCAGGTCTCGCGCTGTTGCGCATCAGTGAGCTAAGCCCAAGCTTATCCTGTTCCAGTTTCCCGCCTTCATAGAGCTAAGCCTATGTATTATTAGCTAAACCTCATCATCAGCACTTAAAAGGGTTGTGGTACCTTTTGTTTTTGGCCATGACATGAATCCCTACTCACTGTGAATAAAGATGTATGTAATGTAATTTACCTGTAGAAGCTTCAGCTTCATTAGTCGACAAGTTTTTAAAAAAAAATGAGAATCATAGAGCGATGTTTTCAGGAGAGTCGCGAAATACAGTATTATTATAGTACGTGTTTTTACAGGTACCCCCCTGGTATACAAAGTTCTAAAAATTTTACTTTTTTTTTCATCACGTGAATTTGGTTCACATACGAGAAAGGTAAAAAAATGGTGAATTGTGGTTATTCTCCCAAATCTAAAATTTAGCATTTCTTCAGTGTCTCTTATTCATCCTGTGCTGTTAGACTTGTAACTAAACACACAAATAAGTAAATCAGTATAGATGGAAATTTGCATCGGGATAACGATATTTAAATTTTGGTTTTACCCAAGTACATCGATGTGTGTTGGCACTGTATACTCTGGGTTTTCCCCCAAACTATGTGAACAAAATCACAGTCATTTTTCTCAGGTGGGATTCAAACACACGACCTTTGCAATTCTAAAGCAGTGTCTTTTTATTTAGTTCTTTTCTGCAAGTCGCCAGACACACAAGGCCTGAAGGCCACTTCAAGGTGTGGGCTACAATGTGTCACCTACTCCTGGGGCTGAAACAGCGTTACCCCCGTTACAGTCCATGTGGATGTAGGCTTGGCTATCATCCAACTAAATAAATAAAATAAATAAATAACATACCTTGGGCGATGAAGTTCTTCTCAAACTTGCCGAGAAACTCAAGATAAAGCAGATCATCTGGAGTCAGGGCTTCCTCTCCAACTACAGCCTTCATGGCTTGAACGTCCTTCCCGATGGCATAGTTAGCATACTGTCAAATCAAAAGCCACAACAGATACATGAAAAATGCTTCCTGAAAACTGCAAGTTTCACAGAATAAGGGTGGAGTATGTACACAAACAAACTATTACGGGAATGCTCAATTTAATAAAGAGGTTAAAAGGACATCATTTTCAATTGGCGACTTACACCTGTTGACTCCATGTAATTGCTTTTCCAAAACGGAGGATTTAATTGGATCATGCACAAATCAGTGGTGCTGCTGAATGCCCAAGGCAAATTAACTGCTCATCCATTAAATGCCCAATCTTATAGCCAAGAAGTTTGTTCAGAAAAAAAACAAGCGTCTTACCAGCTGATTGGAGACGTCTGCATGGTCCTTTCTTGTCATTCCTTCACCGATAGCGGACTTCATCAAACGTGACAGAGACGGAAGCACGTTGATTGGCGGGTAAATCTATCAAAACACAAAGATAGATTTTGTCATCTAAGATACCAGTTATTCAATAAAAAGCTTTCTACAGCAAAATTGAAAAAGGCTCAAACTTTGTTTTTCTTTTGAGTATTATTTTATTTTTATCAAGTTATAAACCACAATGGAAACTGACTGGGTAAAAAGTAAATGTTTGTGGGTTGATTAAGGAAAAGAAATTGGGTAGTCCGGTTGTCATAGTGGTATTTGTCCTCGCCTTCCACCTCTAGGACCCTCGTTCGTATCAGTCCCTACCTGACCACAGCGGGTTTTCCCTGTACAGTGATTAAGTTTGCTTTTCTGAGAGTCCTTGGCTTTACAACAAAAATCAATTTAAATCTCGTCTGAAGCCCTGAGAACAATAATAATAATAATAATAAGACTTGTAATGCGCACATATCCACCCTGCTGGGTGTTCAAGGCGCAGTAAAACCAAAAACAAAACACAACACAAAGAAAAACAGAAACAACAAAATTAGTCATTGAAAACCTGTGACATAAGATAAGTTTTGAGAAGAGACTTGAATTTTGCGGTACAAACACAAGATCGAAGATTAAGTGGTAGAGAGTTCCAGATGCGTGGCGCGGCTGAAGAAAAAGACCTGTCACCCCATGAGTGTCGAGACTTGGGTTCAATGAGGAGAAGCATGGAACTTGATCGAAGATTCCTTGATGGAGTGTAAACTTGAAGCAGTACGTACGCAAAGCATGTGCAATTGTCAAAACAACCGCCCAAGCTGTGGTTTCGAAAAGGGCTTCTGTTTGTCCAGGTATTACCTGTCTGTTATGAAGCTGTCTGTCCACATAGATCTGTCCCTCGGTGATGTATCCGGTCAGATCAGGAATAGGATGGGTAATATCTGCAGAGGAACAGAAGTTGCAATCACACAAATTAAATAAATTTTAGTGTCTGTGCTTTTTTAGAGAACCCAACAGGGCCCAATTTCTAGCTCTGCATACCGCCACTTTTTGCACTTGCACTTACTGTGTAAGCAACGAGTTTCTGCAATAGTTAAAGGTAAGGATAAAAACCATCATTGTTTCTACCTTCTGAACAGGTAGCAGTTAAAAAGCAGGACAGTTCTTTTCAGAACTGAGAAGTCTCCCGTAAAAGCTACGATGCGGTAGTAGAAAATGTAGCCAGACAGTTTTTCTTATGAACAAACTCTACCTGGCAAGTAGACATACACATGGTGTTACCGCAAACCCAATATATATTGATACCTCACCATGCAATGCCTCAAATCCCATACACTTAAAACACATTCGAGCCCGAGGTCAACCACCACCCCAATTTTATATTCATGACTCCGCCCTTACCATCATTAGGCATAGTCAAGATAGGTATCTGTGTGATGGAGCCGTTACGTCCTTCCACACGGCCGGCTCTCTCGTAGATTGTAGCCAAATCGGTGTACATGTAACCAGGGAAACCACGTCTACCGGGCACCTCCTCTCGGGCAGCCGACACCTACAAGTAATAAACAGAGGAATGTGTGTAATTTGCTTTGTCTTGTACAGACTGAGCTAATGATCAAACAACAGCTAAGCAATTTTTAAGAAGAAGTCTTGCAGCATCATCACACTTGAAAAAATGTCCTGGCCTTAATTCTTTTTTTGAATCAAGTTACGCCTACATTAACTTCCATACTTCATGAACATTTCTGTAAAACAGGCTTACGAGTGTCAGTGTGTGTTGGCCGTGGTCATGTCGCAGGGGTCAAAATTAAGTGTATGAACATGCTAGTCAGCAGGGCTAGTAACTCTAAATTTTTAGTAGCACTAATGAGATTTTGGTAGCCTGAAAAACACGTTATGTCTTGAGTCATGGCAGGCTCATATTGATCAACAAAAGTATTTAATTTTTCAATACCCTCAGCACAGTTCATTATTGTTGTGATGTCGATTTTTGCATTATTTTTCCACTAGCCTGTCGGGCTATTAAATTGTAAAAATGAATAGCCTGGCTGTAAATCTGGTAGTCCCGGGCTAGCGGGCTAATGGCAATTTCGACCCCTGTGTCAACGTGCCATGTGTGGTGAGACACTGTGGATTCAAGGGCAAAATCTAACTGCAAACAATGAACAAAATTAGCTTTTGGAATAGATTCGTCCCTAGTGCCATTGGCGAAGACCTGTTCCTTTCACATACCAGCCATGATTTTGTAAGGACAGATTAAACTGCAATGTCATGAGACCTTTTCATCTCTCTGTGATGCCGTCTGTTCGACCAGGCATGGGTTGATGATCATTCGTTACAAAACAGCTTTCCAACAGTCAGATAGTGCTTCCGAAATGTGAGCGTAAATCACATATGAGCCAACAAAATCTGCATAATGTCTACGAGGACCCAACTCCAACCCGGGTTTCCTTCAGTAAATCCTTTTCTCTACGTACCTCTCTTAAAGCTTCAGCGTAGGAGCTCATATCAGTCAAGATGACCAGGACGTGTTTCTCACATTGGTAAGCAAGGAACTCCGCTGCTGTTAACGCCAGTCGAGGTGTAATAATACGCTCAATACTGGACAATCAAAACAACAATAACAACAACGGTTACAGTACCCGCTGCTAAAACATAGGATTTGAACTGCCTCTAGCTACTGGGCAATCTCGGTGGTCTATTTGGTTTAGAATTGCAAAGTCGTGAGTTTGAATACCGCCCGAGTAATATGCCTGTGATTTTTTTCACAGAGCTCGGTGAAGTACTTTCGAGTATACAGTGTTAACACACATCGGTGTATATGGGTAAAACCAAAATTTATATGCTTTATCCCTGCCGCAAATTTCCATCATAGAGAGGCCGGCTTTTGCTGGACTTTTCTTTTCTCTGCGGGCTTGGTCGTGGTTTCTCTCTTGGAATTTCTGATTGCTTTCTCCAATTGTTGCCGTTGTTATTGTTTTTTAATAATAATAATAATAATAATAAGACTTGTAATGCGCACATATCCACCCTGCTGGGTGTTCAAGGCGCAGAAAAAGGTGTTATTATTATTATTATTATTATTATTATTATTATTCACTGGATATGTACATGCATCGTTTGTTAACATTGTCTCTGCTGTACATTGTCTCAGAGCTTCACCTTGAACATCTCTTAAGATTGATTTGCTGGAAAATTATTATCCCCAACAAAGGGTAACTGACTTACGTTGGGTCATTGGCCAGATTGAGGAACAGACACACGTTGTCCATGGAGCCATTCTCCTCAAAGTCCTGTTTGAAGAATCGAGCCGTCTCCATATTCACCTGATGGGAATCAAGAAAAATAATAATACAACATTGTGGGCATTTCACAATAAAAATATTCATAAATCACATTGCAATAGCACAAATCTTATTGCAACTCACACCACGTACTTGGGTCAGATATGAACTTGGCTCAAGGCATTCATCATAGTGTATGAATTACCACAGCACCCACAGTATTGCAGTGGTGCCCTGTGCTTTTGCTGGCATGCTCTTTGCAAAGTTCCAATACAAACCTACATTTTCCTCATAAAAGTGCCCCTTTCTAGGGGAAAATTGCTGTGCCACGTCAAGAGCGAAGTTCAAGGTTTGGTGTTGGTTGTTTTTTCCACTTCAAATCATTTTAGTAAATCAAGTAAATAATCAACCAGAAAACTTGTCAATCAAGCAATCAACCATTCTTACTTCTATCAAGATTTCAAATAAAACTTACACCCATAGCAGCAAACACAATGGCAAAGTTGTCTTCATGTGTGTCCATGACGTCCTTGTGGGGTTGCTTGACGAGACCTGCTTGCCTCACAATTTGTGCAGCAATCTGGAAAAAAGAACGATCAAAGAACTTTTCCATATAACTATATTTCACTGCGTGAGAGTTCATAATTAACATCATTGATTTTACCAAACTCTTCCTAACTTAAAATTAATCTTAGGACTTTGGACAAGTTAAATTCTGTATCCATAGACACAGACGCATTGAACCCATCCTAAGTTAGGACGAGTAACTTGAGCTAGGATTAATCCTAGCGTTTCATGAAATAAACTGCTGCTTCGCTTATGATGACACAGCCCCTTTAACAGGCATGATAGTTGCCTTGGAAATAAAGTTTGAACAATATTTTCAGCACACTACCTGTCATCGTGTCAATAGACCTTGCAGGCTATTTATTCAGCTTTTCTGGGGGGTTTTAAGGGCGAAACAAATGGAATTCTGAATAAAGTAGGAAGAATATCATGTCTGCTATAAGTGAATGAATTTGTTGGTGATCAATTAACTGATATGAAAACGGACCAACAGGTACGAAGCTCAACATGACCATACCTCGTTATGTGGTAAGCCAGCAGCGGAGAAGATGGGGATTTTCTGGCCGCGAGCGATGGAGTTCATGACATCAATGGCGGATATACCCGTCTGGATCATCTCTTCTGGATAGATACGAGACTGAGGGTTGATTGGCTGACCTGCAAAGAAGAAAAACAAAAAATTAAACCGGAAATTGTCAGGTTGTTGTCTTCAGTATGGCTGAGTGGTTTAGAGCATTAAATTCAAGTTGTGGTGTTTAAGTCGTTAAGTGGGTTAAGTCGAATCCCGGTCATAACACTACAGGTCCTTGAGCAAGATGCTTTACAATATATGCTTCTCTTCACCCAGGGGGAAAATTTGGTACCTGTGATGGTAGAGGTTGATATCGTTTTTGAAAAAGAAAACTTCTGAGTGCCACGGCAGCTTGGGGTTATACATGTATGTTCCTCAGGGAGCTGAGAGAGCTTACAGGAATGTCATTGGCCATAATGACAAGGGCACTATAATGTAAAGCGCATTGATGTTGTACACATTTACAATCTAGGAAAGCTCAAAGCCAAGAAATAAGGTTTGAGAGTGACAGTAGAAAGCAACATACCTTGAATATCCAGAAAATCTTCTGCTAATACTGGAGGTCCTTTGTCGATGGCTTTACCCGAACCGTTAAAAACACGACCTGGAATGTGACAAATTAATGTTAAAATAAGTATTGAACTATTTGATTCCATTTCTTTTACAAATTTCACTGGAGCAGTGGTATAACGAGAAGGGAGGGGGAGGTAAGGGTGCGGAAGACCATCTACTCAAAACCCTTGAGAAACCCCTAGTTTCTAGAAAGAAAGAAAACCGTCTTGGTACGCCACAAGAATAAAAATATTATATAAATAATATATGTAAATTTAAATTACATAAAATTTCACAAGATGAATTGGATACAATACAGGCTAGTAGAAATGATGCATTGTCGTTGACACTTACCTAACATATCTTCAGACACAGGGATGCGTAAAATATCTCCAGTGAATTCACAAGTTGTGTGTTTTGCATCAATACCTGACGTTCCTTCAAAAACCTTTGAAGAAAACACAAATCAAACCAATTATGTTCTTCCCCAATCCCATCCCCAATCCATCAAAATCCAACAGCATGTTGTTTTTGACTTTGTTGGTTTTAGGGAACTGTCTAGTAAACTGATCAGAGATCATGCTCTACATGGGATCAGGCATACCACATTAGTCAGAGTCCAACAATTTGGCAGTTGAGTTTCTACATGGTTTTTGGATTTTGTTAGAGTGAAGAAACAGGCAACGTATACAAAGATAAACAAAAGTGTTGTTCCTACTATTAATTCTGTCTGGGTTATTACCTGAACTACAGCCTTTGACCCGCTGACCTCTAGCACTTGACCGCTCCTCTTTGTTCCATCAGCAAGGGTCAAATTGACAATCTCCGCAAATTTGGGAAACTGTTTAATTAAGTAGAGTGGGGGAAAACAATTAATATTAAGGCACATAAAAATGTAGTGTTTAAGAAAAGTTCTGAAGAGTGTGAATAATTACTTTATATCATTTAAGACAGAGGAGCAAAATGTATTAAACCAACTGGAATTACCTATAGAGTGTGATTTTCTCTCTGAATTTTACATTTTAAAAAGCACTCTACAACAAGTATTCTCTTGTTATTGATGAAAAAAACCCAGCAAATTAAAGAGTTCTATTTAGTTATTTTCATTCGGCTAGTGTTTAAAAAGCACTAATTAAAAGATGTTCTACCACGTATCTTTGGGAAAAGTTGGCGAATCCGATGCAGATGAACAAGTTTGTCAACCATGTACAGTGTACAGCACAAAATTTGTATATTAAACAGGCAAAACTACAATATTTCTATTCATTTAAAATGAATGACTAAGGCTAAGTACCAGTATTTATTATAATTAAAATGTAAAGTGCATTGAAATTATTCGTTGATGTAATGCGCTATGAAATAATTAAATTATTATTGTGAACGAAAAAGTGGTTGTCTGCTAGACTGATTGGCTCGTCTTTTGAAATTCTGATCTTTGCTGAAGCTAAAATAATTTAATTTAGGTTACCTTGACGTCATCAAGAATGACCAGCGGTCCGTTTACACCAGAGACTGTTTTGTAAGCTGGGAAATAACAAAACATATTCAGTATTACATCTTGAAACAAAGCTACATCTTCATAAATAAAACGCATTTACGATCATTATTTATGTATTTAAGTAATCAGGCGACTATATTTACAACACAACTTTGTTCCGTCAACCCATGGAGGTAGAAAGGACAACCCTCTAGTCCCGAAAACCTATTCTTTGAGACTTACAATAATAGGGCGTTGACTAGGAAAAAACCTATCTTTCAAAATCAAAGTTTCATTAATTCAAACCAAACTTATAAATTACGTGTAAAATTGATTTCGAATTGAATTTATAAACAATGTTCAACATTTCTTAAATTTACAATTAATTTGATTCAAATTAAATGTAAATTTAAGAAATGTTTTGAATATCCAACCAATACAGTCAGTAAATACTCACTTATCCTAGGATTTGAAATGTAGTTCCTTTTTACTGCCATAGCATGTTCCCTATTCGCTTCGACGCGAGTTCTCGGGGCCCCGACTCCATTCTCCATAGCGGATCAGCCTCGCCCTTCTCTGACCGTAGAAAGCGCCTGAACTCCCCCTGTCTAAAGCTCGAATAAGATGGTCGACAGCGGACGCTCCGTATATTTTTTTTTACCTTCTTTTTAATGGAGTTTTTCACACAGATGCTCACAATTTCAAGTTCCAGAGTAGCTTGCAGTGTCCAGATATATATTCCCCAATTTCCTGTGCTTCTTGAGTTGTGAATTGAATGATAAATAATGGGTTTAGTTGTGAATTTCGTCAGCAGCAATTCAGTAGGCTGATATTTTTCCCCGTGACCGAGGTCATCCTAATATTTTTTACAGATATCACTCACGTGATAAATTAGACCATTAATTACGTATAGCGCCCTCTATCAATGTGATCTAGCTAGCGCCCACAACTTCACAAGTCGTTTTATTTTGTCCACGCCCTCCAATCAAAGAAACTTTGTTGACTTAGAAAAGTCAAAGTAAAATACTACTTTTCATACCAACGTTTGCACATACAAAGTGGTCTTCTTTTCATGTGTGAGGTTGCAAATTTCTGCGACTGTAGAAAACTTAAAGTAAAAACAGGTTTGACTAAGATCCATGATAAGAAGTTTAGGCGATACTAGGCCTACATATTGTGTACGATTTGGCTTGCATTATTGGAAAGTCTGTTCTTTGGAAAACTTTAAAAACAAATTCTGGCAATATCTTGAGTATTTACCTTGAATCACCATCTGTAGCCCACCTAGTGCAGTATCAGATAGTCTAATCATGGAGCGCCATAGCTCCATGGTCTAATGCAAATAGGGAAAGTCTCTATAATAACCTCACGTTAAAATTGTAGGCATATAAATTGTATTTGATACCCTTTTAGTGCAAAAATTAAAAAAATCTAAAACATGATATAAAGATCTTTCTGAAAAAATGAGTCTCTAAAAAATTTTTCTTCGGGGAAATTTTGGTTTATTCTTGACTTTCGATAATATTGAATTAAATGGCCTTGAATGAATTTGACCTTTTGAACAACAACAAACTCCTCCATTAGTTTTTTAAATCCAATGATAAAATATAGTGTTTCAAATTTTGCTTTAAAAAAGGAGCAGTTGCTAAAACCAGGGCTTATTTTCATGGAGGCTGCTTCACACGTTTCTGCTAAGCAGAAATCAGCAGGATCAGTCACGTACATATGTGACATGGCATTTTGGCTGGTAACCTTATTATTATGTTAAGCATAATTTGGTTTTGCTTAGCTGCTTTTTGTGCTTGAAGCACCTCTATGAAATTGGGCCCACATAATAAGTCTATTTGCCTTCTTCGGCCATTTTCCCCCATTGTTTTGCCGGATTTGGGAGGGCAGTTTCCCACCTACCCCTGGGTCATACATCTATGCACCGGCCTGTAAGATCATAACAAAAGTCCCCCATATACGAACAAATGAATTTTAATGAAATGCTAGCTTTTCTGATTGTAGACTTGGCACTTATTGTTCAAATGAATTTTATTGAAATGCTAGCTTTTCTGATTGTAGACTTGGCACTTATTGTTCATCTGAAAAAAAGTGGAGGAACAACACACACAAATTTGGAGAACCAAAACATTGACTTTTCATTTATAGAGTTTATTTCTTTAACGACATGCATCTATCACTTCCGCTGAATCTATCAAAAAGTAAAAATATCTTTTAATGAAAAAGTAAAAAATTTCCTTACAGTGTAAAACAAAATATATTGTAAAACTTCAATAGAAAAAGTTGAGGACAAAACACTTGACGTTTTGAAATTACAAATCTGTAATCAAACATGAAATATGCCAAGTTTAACCATAGCGGCAAAAAAAAAAAAAATGTTTTACCAAAATGTCCATGGCGGCACAAATTGGCCCAATTGCATGGCTCTGCTTACCGCTGAAGTCTACGCTTATGATCGCCATTTCCCAGTTACATGCTAGCTGTGTATTTAGCAAGAATGTTTAGTAACCTGGGGTTTAAATGCGCACAAGCAAAAAATCGCTACAAACCTGTGAAATATGCTTGACACAAAAGCAAAATTCCCTGCTTCTGCAAGCGCCAATTCTTTGCATTATTGTAAAGCAGAGCAATGAAAATGGGCCAAGACCTACTTCCCCTCAAACAAAAAGGTCAAAGTAAAGGTCAAAGACTGGATTCACATTTTTAAATGTATCCCACCCTAATAATCCACTTTTCTGTAAAAAAGAAGAACGAAACCCCAAAGGTTCTGTTTTATAGTACATTGTATTTTTTTCTGACACTTTTACAAGAAACAATTGTTAAAACAAAAAGTTCAACAATAAAACCTTGCTTGGCATATGGTAAGAATTAGACAGAAACGAATGGTCTCTTAAATGTAAGAAGACAGACTGGCTTCGGATTGGCTCTTTTGTAGGGTTAATATTTTGGTTCAACAAACTTTGTTAGTTCACAGAGTAAAAGGAAAACCACACAATTTCAAGGCATATTTGTGGGGATCATTATGTTCTACTTTCCAAACACTTTTCCAACCATATTATTTTCCCAACAAATGCTTTTTATAGCCCAAAGTGCAGAATCCGGATATTCAAAACAAATATTACCTTAAAAACTGACTTGGTAACGAGCATTGGAGAGCTGTTGATAGTATAAAACATATCTGAAGTAACATAGTTTATGAGAAAGAGGTAATTTGCTCACTAAAATAATAAAACACTTCTAGCTAGAAGTCTTTTATTCTTATCTGAAAGCACACAAGTTCGTCCAACAACGGTGTTTTTTCCTGTCATAATTTTCTCGTAACTTCGATGACCGATTGAGCCCAAATTTTCACAGGCTTGTTATTTTATGGTTATGATGGGATACACCAAGTGAGAAGACTGGTCTTTGACAATTACCAAACGTGTACCTTCCCTTTAAGTGGAGTTTATGGCATATCAGGCTGGGGTTGATGAGCAAGTCTGATACTTTTGTTTGGTCCTTGATGCTCAAAATTAGCCGATCGTTTGTTCTGCCCACCAGCTGTTTCATGGTTCACATGATACTGGTTGGTCAGGTCACTCATATGGTAGGAAGGCGTATTCTGGCTGTTGGAGTCCTGAGGTACAATGTTTGCTGGCAGTTGTGGAAGAACGTTTCGATGTGTTGGACTCGATTGTAAGACCCTTTGTAAGATGCTCGGATTCAGACATTGCTTAGCAGACGAGATCGTCTTACTCAGTTCTCGCAGTGTTTCAATGTTTTCATCGTTTGAGGCCTCCACTACAGAGGTCAACTGTCGGAGTGTGTGTCGCAGATTACGCTTGAGCTCTTTGGCCTCCATTCCGGAGTTGTCCACGACCTCGCTACTCTGGATAAAAACCTGGAAGTCTATAAACCTCTGGACCAGGTGGATGTGCTTGCAGATCGTAGAGTTGATCAGGCAGTCTGGACAGTTACAAAAGAAGGTATGGACGCACACGTTACATTCTTCACAGTGCAATCGGCACTCCTTTGTTGGGCAAGAAATCGCGAGACGCTCGACCACGTACGAGGTGTTCTTGTCCTCAGTGTGGACCTCCCAACACTCGCAGTCTTCCAACTGCTTGACCTGAACGAAGGACATCATCATGCTCTGAAGATGGTGGTCTCGGATAACCTTCAACCGCATCGTCACTTTAACTCTTGGGAACTTGACCATCCAGTGAAAGGTTTTGTCACGTATGTACTTCAGAAGGTGGATAAGACAGCTGTCAACACGTTTGTTGACGTCACCCTGTACATAGACCTGTTGGAAGACGACATGGAAAGCTTCGTGGAAGACGCCAGGGGTCAGAGAGTTCCACGTTCGATAGCAGAATGGCCACTGATACATCTTAGGAATCCATTCTCTGATAAAGTACATTAAGAATGTTAATGTCTTCGTGGACACTGCCAGACGGCTCAGAAGCCTCTGAAGGGAATCCTCAAAAGAAGTCTGATCTTGTTGCTCCAGGACCTCCCGAAGCATCTTGTACACCTGGGCTTGAAGAGCGAGGTCTGCGATCTCATTCTTGAGTGCTTCCCTCCAGGCATAGTCGACATTCCAGGGGCAAATCATCCTCTCGGGGTTGGTTCCAAACACTGACGTCCAGATGTTGGCGTACAAGAAGGCTTTATCAGCCATGAACCAGCATGGCTTTAGGTTGCTGCAAGTTTTTTTCAACTCTGTGAAGAAAATCCTAACGGTGCTCGCATCATCCCGATTAGAGATGCACCATGCTAAGGGAAAATCGTCCAAAAACTCATCAAAGGCAAACAGAGTCGTCAAATGGTAATCGTACAAGGTAGTGCCTTCCGTGGATTCACACCACATCCCTTGGCTGGCCAACTTCTGCGCCATGTGTTTCTGGAAGGGACTCTGGACGACTATGATGTAATCTTCTGAAAAGAGGCCCATATCAGAGTCTAGGTTGGTTCCTGGCATCTTGAAGAATAAGATGGGGTTCTCCTCTGTCTTCTCCCACTGTTGAATCCAAGCTAAGACGCTGTCTTTTTCATTCCGTTGTTTGAGATAGGTCATGACGTCTAGGGATTTCTTGATGTCCTTCTGCCTCATCAGTTCTTGCCTCCTTCTCTCCCCCTTGCTGTCCCTCATATCATCCATGATGCTATCTCTTGAGATTCCTCGCTCCACTTTGGCGATGACTTCTTCCCGCTTCTTACGAGGGAGCCAGATAAGTTCTCTGTCTCGATGATGGTTGTAGTGGTTTCGATGGCATTCAACGTCCACCTTCCCATTTGGCTGAAAGGTTACCTTCATCGTTGCCGTGCAGTTGTTGTCGATCTTGCAAGATCCTGAAAAAGAAAGCAGAGAAACATTCCAGTAACATTTCACCTCCTGTAAAACGTGGTCCTCGCCCGTTTCCTTGAGCTTTGAGTTGTTATTATTTTCACCATTTTAGTATGTATTAGTATGGTTACCACTTTTAGGGTAATGAAAAAAAGGATGCCTCAAAAGTAAAACAAGGAAGCCTGATAGCGGAAGCCTGTAACACAAGAATGCTTACAATGAACCAGAGACACCGGGTAAACCTTACACTTAAAGACACTGGACACAATTGGTAATTGTCAAAGACTAGTCTTCTCACGTACTGTATCTCAACATATGCATAAAATAACAAACCCGTGAAAAGTAAGCTCAATCGACCATCAAAGTTGCGAGATAATAATGAAAGAAAAAATACTCTTGTCACACGAAGTTGTGTGCTTTCATGATGCTTGATTTTGAGATCTCCAATTCTAAGTCTGAGGTCTCAAAATAAAATTTGTGGAAAATTACTTCTTTCTCGAAAACTACGTCACTTCATAGAGAGCTGTTTCTCACAATGTGTCATACTATCAACCTCTCCCCATTACTGTAATCAAGAAAGTTTTAATGATAATAATTATTTTGAGTAATTACCAATAGTGTCCACTGTCTTAAACATTTCTTGGTAGTTTACATACACTCCTTATCCTAGTTCACGGAACCTTTGGCTTCCAAGTTTCTTCCAAAGGACAAAGCAATAATGGTATCTTGTTCAATGACAAAAGCAGACCTGCCAGACCAGGGCCCAATTTCATGGAGCTGCTTAAGGACAAAATTGTGCTTTTAAAGCAAAAAAATCCTTGCTTAGTAAAATCACATTACTCACCCAGACTCCTCTCAATTGTTATGCTAAGTAAACAAGAGCTAAATACCAGTCACAAGCAATACATATGGCATGATAGTATGACACATTGTGAGAATGTTTTCATTTTGTGTAGGCGCCTTCATCGGTTTTCTGGAAAAGTGCGCATTATAAATCCATATTATTATTATTATGAAAATTTGGCCAGTTACATGTGTAAAATAAGCAACCAATTTTTGTGCTTTTAAAAGCACATTTTTTGCTTTAAGCAGCTCAATGAAATTGGGCCCTGGATTCGAACCCACACTATGTGACTGACAAAACTTGAATACAGTGCTCTAGACCGCCCAACCAGTGCCACACAAATATCTCTCTAAAGTACTCCGTTTTCATCAATCAAACCACTCCTTCACCAATACTCAAGCAGCTGTTTGGAAGGGGAAAAATAACAAAAATACGCATGAAAGTAATTTCAGCTTCCCTTGACATAACTAATGCACATGGCACTGCTCTAGAATTGCAAAGGTCATGGGTTCGAATCCCAACCGAGTAATATACCTGTGAACAAAACTCGGGAAAGTACTGAATTATACAGTGCTTACACAAAAAAATATGATATCCTGCATTCTGATGCACATTTAACATCTACTAAATAACTCATCAAGTTATACATTTTTAGATCCAATAAAATCTTGGAGGCTTAGGATTTTGTCTCTTACCTGAGTGTTTCATCTGTCGTTTCCCGCCTCCGGTTTTTTTGTAAACTCCAGATCGGTTGCACTGTAAATATCTGAACTTGGAGTCACCCTTGTTGCGGACGCCGGAATATTGAGCAAAGGAGCAACACTCCGCCTCCTCTAGAGCCTTTTTCCATGTCTCAAACTCTGTCAAAATGAACAGAAGCAAATAAGAGGAAATAAGAGCAAAGGAGCATCACTCCGCCTCCTCTAGAGCCTTTTTCCATGTCTCAAACTCTGTCAAAATGAACAGAAGCAAATAAGAAATTCAGCCTTAAATCATGCGAACAACATTGGTGAGAACTGAGAAGTCTCCTGAATCTCCGATTAGTCGAAACGTTGAGACCAATTTCAGAACTGACTCTGCGGCAGTACAGTTAATTACGATCCTATAAGCTAAAGTAGTAGTCCAGTCTAATTTCTATACCATCCGCCCTGGTAATAGTTAAAAAGCAGGACAGTTCTTTTCAGAACTGAGAAGTCTCCCGAACCTCCGATTATCTACTCCATGACAGTTCCCTAAGAACAACTCTACCTGGCAAGTAGATACACACATGGTGTTACCGCAAACCAAATATACATTGATACCTCACCATGCAATGCCTCAAATCCTATATCAAAGACCTGCCGTCGATTTCACAAAGAGTTAGGACTCGCCTTATCTCGAGTTAGGATGAGTAACTCGTCCTAATTTAAGATTAATCTTAAGGTCTGCATGCTACAGTGCACGATTGGGACTTGTCCTAAGTCCTAAGATTAGTCTCAAGTTAGGAAGAGTTTTGTGAAACCGACGGCAGTATCTGTACTATTTTACACACCAACACCGGGCTCTTGCACATTTTCTCAAAAAGTACAACATTGTCAGCAAAGCATTTCAAAGGTACTGCAGCTTTCGATAAAGGGAAGTAATATGGTTATTGAAAAATAGTGCTAGTGTAGCTAACAGTAACGGCTCTGATTGTGTGTATTTGTAGACAACATCTCTCCAGATTTTCGCTGATATCTAACAAAACAAAACCACCCTTTTAAATGAAATTTTAAAAGGTTAGTTTTATTGCATATAATTATATATATGTTGAAGTAGAATTGAAACAATCAGTAGAAGACTTTTGGGACGCTTGGTGTCAGCAGACTTACCAAGTAAATTCCATTGTTCTTGGTAATAAACTACGCAAACAATGGAAGTTTACCTGGTAGGTCTGCTGCCACCTAGCGTTCAAAAATCTCCCATTGGTTCCAAAATTCCAAGCTATACTTTTCAACAACAAAAAACTTCTTATGCCAGGAAAAAACATGCACATTGTGAGAGAATTGCAGTAGTCAGTACGAAAACCCCTGCTACATGTATGTCAGTTACTTTCAAACTCACCAGACGAGCTTTCAAACGAAATCTCCTCCATTGTGAAGATCGAAGCATGAACATTCTGGAGATGCTGTCGTAGATCACAGATCCGTCGACATTTCAGTCCGCAGTGGACACAGAGACAGTTTCCGTCCTCAATAGATTTAAGGTCCTGGTTAGGGTGGGCTCTGAGAATGTGACGTTTCATGTTGAAGCCTTGGGAAAGGTGCAAGTAGAACACAATAATTTATTTAATTTTGTTTTTAGCCAGATGGACTGACAACAATCGTGCACTGAAAAGACATAACATGCATGAGCTAACGACAACAGGTCCTGGTTAAGGTGGGCTCTGAGAATGTGACGTTTCATGTTGAAGCCTTGTTGAAGTACAAAGATAATTTATTTAATTTTGTTTTAGCCACACAGACTGACAATATTCGTGCACTTAAAAGACATGAACCAACGACAACAGTTCTAATTAATTTTCTTTTAACCACCCAGTTAGTTTCCCTAGTGGTTTATTATGTGATATTTAATATTAAAAAGTCGCATCCCCTTAAGGTGATCCCCTCGCTGCTTCTTCCCAGGCTGCATCGTAAACTTGGGTTTGATGCCTAGCTACACACCACCAGCTAGCAATTATGGCTTCTGACTGGCAAACCCCAACAAAGATATTAGACCGCAAACAAAATAGGAAGACCGCAAAAATAGGTTCGGATAGCTCAGTTGGTAGAGCGCCGGTACATTAATCAGGAGGTCATAGGTTGAAGCTCCGCTCCAGTCAGTAGAAACCATACATAGATAGTAAACGAGCAGACAGAGTATACTGTTCGAAACATGATGCCACACCGGCTCTTTTCAGAGCCAACACTCTCACAAAAGAGATTTGAATGTTTGGTTGTACCCACAAGTTTACTATTTATTTATAGTTTATTCTCATTCATCCATACCACGCAAAGCTTCAACTAAAACTCAGTTTATCTTGGCTCAGACCCAAATCCTTTCAAAAATCACTCACTTTTCTTGCAGGTTATGTAACAACACGGACATCGGAAGACCTTCTCCCCTAAGCAATCCAGAACTTTGACCGGTTCTTCCGATCCAATTTCTTCCTCCTGTGTCGACGGTTCTTCCAATACAATCTCTTCCTCCTTGGTCGGCAATGAGACGACTAGAATACCTACTTCAGGGATGTCGTTTTCATTCTATGGGTCAGAGGTCGGAGGTCAAATGGTCAGTTTGGTTCTTCAAAGGAATAGTCGCAAGATGAGGATGATTCTAGTATATACAAATGTTGCCAAAAGTAATGTGGGGTGAGGGTGTTATTCTTCTGTAGAGTTAATAATCATTTTGTAAAATTGGATTGGAAACTGTATTTTTAATCAGTATGGAATATTGTCATATTGTCTTTGATAAATTGTTGAGCCAGGCTGTGTTGAGCGGCACAACATAGTTGCATACATTGCCTCCCCTCCTCACATTCTCTCTTTCGTTCTCCAACTAGACGAAGCATAATATTTGGTGTTTGGTTCCAGAGTTGAGCTTTAATATCGGAAAGACAATATACGTGGCAACGATGGTACTTGGCATGATATGTAGGGTTTTTCGTGTTATTTAAGAGTTAATTGAGCGACCTGGATGAAGACAAAGTAGACCTACCATTATCCGTATAAATGTGGATTATTTTGTCCCTCTTTTGCGAATAGTTTAGTCAACTAAAAATATAGCAGACTGCTATAATTACACACATGTTATTGTGTTGAGCACATTGGGTAAAAATAGTCAAGACTCAAGTGTCGTCACATTGCCGACAAATCAGGCGGTCTTTGTCAAAAAGCCAATCAGACAATTGTATAACACGATGAATTTGGCATGCAGTGGTATTTTTGGTTCCCTCCTCAACAAATCCCAATAGCTGCAGTTATCAACAATAATCACCGCTGCTAATGTAATACTAATAGCAGAGGAGATATCCGACTAAAAAGGCTTGTATGAAAGTGGTACCCTCCTTTAACAAACTCATAATCACAGCCACTAATAGCCGCGGAGTTTATCTGATTGAAAAGGAAGAAGTTCTGGTAAACAGCAGATAAAAAACACGCCAGTTGGTATGGACGGCTGGAACTCTTTAACGACAAAGTCACTTTCTGCAAAATTTTATTAGAAATAAATACATTTAATGATTGGTTGCTATAATATGTTGAATGCTTCGTTGCTTTGTTTCCAATAACGTTTACATGGTTTTAGAATCTTAGGCCCTTTACCTTATTCATCGTGATTTATTGAGCATACGTCCAATGACGCATACAAAGTTGTCGGACTACCAAATAAAGCAAGTTTTCGGAACATGCTGTGCAACAGATATCTAATCTAATATTTTTTTACCACCGCTTTTCGGGAGTAAAAGAGCGTTGGCTTTATTTATTTTTTGTTTATTATATGAAATATATTGTCATGTAAACTTTCTGGTCAACATCCGCGCCCCGCATAACGAAGTTCCCTGATAAAACATCAACCTTTTATGAAATCATATCTCTCGAACCCTAGGCTATACAAACTAAATAGAAACGGTAATTTTATTGGTTCTTAAAAACTAATCCTTCATTCCATCTCTCACTTATTTCACTTTTAGAAAACATTTTGCCCTGTTATTTTGAGGGTTTGTGCATTGTGTACGTCCTGTTTGGTAAATTTCGTATGTAGAAATTCCTAAAAATGTACCCGATTTAGCTGCACATGAGGGCACTTTTGTTAACAAATCTCAATAACGAGATGGCCGATTGCTTAGTACAAAACAGCAAAACAGTACAAAACGGCAAATGAACATCCTAAGTTCTAACAAATTGTGTGACTGGACTTACTTTACCTATGTCATTTTGCTTCAGAACTTTGACCAATGGAATGTTCTTTTACAGCTTCAAAACAGCTGTTGATGTTTCCCAAAGTTCCGTAACTCTGAAAACACACTATTCTAAAACGGTAATTTCATGTACTCATTTGAAGGTTTAAAGGGAAGGTACACGTTTAGTAATTGTCAAAGACCAGTCTTCTCACTTGGTGTATCCCAACATAATCAAAATAACAAGCCTGTGAAAATTTGAGCTAAATTGTTGGACGAATTTGTGTGCTTATAGATAGGAATAAAAGACTTCTGGCTAGAAATCTGTTATTATTTTAGTGAGAAATTACCTCTTTCTCAAAATCTATGCTACTTCAGAGGGAGCCGTTTCTCACAATGTTTTATACTATCAACAGCTCTCCAATGCTCGTTACCAAGTCAGTTTTTAAATTAATATATGTTTCGAGTAATTACCGAACGTGTACCTTCCTTTACCTGGCAAAACTTATATGAACAAAATCAGTAATGTACATTCTTCTTGTGGAAAAAATTTGTTCTAAGATAGTGTCACATAGTTGCATTACGTTTTGCATCACTGTTGAAAATGTTGCAATTTCTGTGTGATGTTCTGAGTGTGGCAATGACATGGACTGTACCAGCGTCCACCATACAGGGTTTAAAATGAACAAATAATGTTTGATGCGTTTAAAAAAATGCTGGACAGTTGAGTGACTTATTTATATTGAACACGTCTGTAACAGTCACATTTTTTTCTCTTTCTCATAAAACGTTTGCATTTATTATTTATAACGTAAGCCTCAATATTTTTTAGCTTTACCTTTTTCACGATTCCAGTACTTTTTCAAAATGTCCACAGATTTACATTTAACTTACGTACAGGGTTTGAAGATACATGTAATATGGAAAGCTTCCCTTCAAGCCTAACTGAGGTTCTGTAGTTTTTGAGAAATGAGTTAAACAAGTCACAAATAATTTTCGTCTCAGGAAGACAAAAACTATTTTAGCATGTAAAATCCCATTAACCACTTATGATATTATACCAAAACCATAGCATAGCCTAACTGGTTAAAATACGTTTTTACATGCTGAGACGAAAACTGAGACGATAATTATTTGTTTTACTCATTTCTCAAAAACTACAGCACCCTCAGTAAGTAAAATTTCAAGGGCAGCTTTCCACTATCATAATAATTTTACTGAATAAGTTTAACGTAAATCTGTGGACATTGTGTTTTTTGTTAGGAAAAAGTACAGACCCTTAGAACACCCCTGTACAAAATGGTATACGGACACCATCTGTACCATTTATTGAGGTGCTTCTAGCCCTCTGCGAAACATCAAATGGAACATCAAACATCACTCTGGAATGCGGTTGTCAGGGAGATTTAATAGAATTCCGAGGTCGCCACCCACTTCAAACCTAAAGAGATGGCTCTGTGTGCAGCCTAAGGCTTCCCCCTTGGACCAAGCAACAGGTGGCCCATCTCAAAACCAGACAACCACACCACTCCAACATAGTGACCAGAATGTAAGGAGATATAGCTGGTGACTAAGACCAAACTAGAGAAGGCTCGTCTCATCAGCCGATATCTGACGACTCATAAGAGGGAGTTCGGTCATAGTTTTTGTAGACTTGCACTTGAGAAGGCATAACCGTGTTGAATTCAGCAAGGATGCCATACACATGTACCACTGGACCTTCCAATTTCAATCCAAGATGGCACGGGTTAGGGAATTAATAGTATAGATTTGTTTTCTACTAAGTTTAATGTAAATCTGCGGACATTGTGTTTTGTGTTACAAAAAGTACCCAAATCCTTTTTAAAAGAATAACCGTCTCAATGCGCTTTACACTATTACCCTGGTCATTTGGGCCAATAACATTCCTTTAATCTTTCTGAGCACCCTGGGGAGTATAGAACTTTGGCAACCTCAATCTGTGGTTGGCCAGAGGACCAAAAATTACGATTGAACAGCAACAGTTTTAGTTTCTGAAAACTTAAAGGTATGGCAATGACATCCTAATTGGAACAGTTCAAGAGAATTCATGTAAACACATATTCCATGTACATGTATAGCTATTTGATGGTTCAAATGGTCCAATACACTGATCCATGTATGTTTGTTATACCTCGGTAACATTTGCAAAGGTTTTTTTTTTATGTTAACAATGGCCCAAAAACAAAACTATAAATATCCCTTTGGCCTGCAAATCGAGGTCAATGTACTTTTTCTTAATTAAAGGCATTTTTTTAAGCAGAAAAGTCAGAAAACAACTGTGCACCTCTTGCCTTCACAATTTCATTGCCACAGATTTTTTATTTTTATTTTTTTTTTTTGGGGGGGGTTACAATTACTTTAACAAAAACAATATATTGGGATGGTAGTAACACCATTGAAAGTGATTAATGAAATCAAAGTTTACTTGACATACCTGTAATGGATTTGCAAAATCGTGTGGAACAATATACTCCAAATTGAAGAACTTCTTTGCCAACCAAACCGCGACAACCTTCCGTAAATATTGGGCGTACTTTGTCGGTGTCTCTAAATAAGACAGCTCTGGGCTAGACTGCTGATTGGCTGATGTCAGATAAAAGAAGACATCTCTTCGGAGACAACCCAATGCGGCCATGATGATTACGACTGGTCCGCAGATGGTAAGACACGTCTGGAGTGGGAATTGCGCCGAACACAGCAGAGAGCAACAATGAACACTGTTCCCCGGCTGGTGGCAGACATGCCACTTGTAGTCAGTCATGTCCTGAGGTCCGTAGATGGCAGTGTGGTACGCGACAAGGTACTTGGGTAGGAGCTCCGGTACCTTCCAGCCCAGCGTGTCAGCGTACGTGATCTTCTTAGTGATAGTGTCCAAGTGGCAGATAGAATAGTGATTTCCGCGTTGTTTCTCGGTGCTGATGAAGACTTCGCTTTGACTGTAGTTTAACTTCCCCACGTGGCAGATGATGAGGAGAGACTTCGGCATTTCTCGTCCTTCAGGGATCAGTGACGAGCCAACGATCGTCGTTGTGAAATCGTTACTGGAGATGCATAGAGTATCCACCTGGATCGCGTTAAGCTGCTCGACAGTCCACGCCATGTGACTCGAAGTCAGCCAACGATCGCAGCAAATTTTTGCCAACTCGCCCGACGTCATCTTATAATCATTCAACACGGCATTCCACCTAGGGCACAACACCAGCATCTGGAATCTCCTGATCATGTCGATGCCAGGAAGCATCTTGATAGTCCGGGGCTCCAGATGCATGTGGGCAAACCATTCCAACTCCCTCTCCACATTCCTCCGCGTGGCCGCCGCCTTGTGTAGTGCCAGCATGTGGTTCACGTCCGTTAAGCTGTAAGACCCCTGCTCTGTCGACACGTAGCTCAGATCGCCCGGGGCTCTCTTTCTGTTCTCCTCCAGTTGGCGTGTCCAACTCAACAAGGAGCTGAACCCCGGCATGTGTGTCTGCGCGAAGACATCGCACAAAGACGGACTAATTGAGGTGCTGTTGCACACGATCTCTTCCCCCGTTGGACAGCGTACTGACGGGATGCGACACTCTAAGGTTTGCAAGCGGGCGTAGGTTTGAATAGTCTTGGCATTGAAACACCTCGAGTTTATCTTTATCTCTGTCTGAAAAAGAAATACAAGATGTTCATTCGTAATGCATATGATAATAATATAGTCTTAAAGCATATATATGTACCAATGAGTTACTCGAGGTGCTTGAACAAACAGAACAGTCTAAGAAAGACTTTTTTATTCATGGGACCAATTATGGACCCCCCCATGTAGACATTTTGCATAGGCCAAGGTAAAACAATGGAAAGATGTACGGGCAATGTACAAGCCTCCGCCAATGATCGGTCCTTATTTGACACCAGTGAGGACGCTGTTTAAGCTTGTGACACGTTTGAGTCCCACCCGAGTGATTTGCCTGTTGATATATTGTTCACAGAACTCGGGGAAATTAATCGAATAGGTGTATGGGTAAAATCAAATTATATTCTTTATCACGATGAAAAACTCACAGACATCTAATGTATTACACAGGTTTGTTTTTTAGGCCTACAGTGTTTATGTTGAGTCAATCATAGTTTGGATACTGGGCTCGCAAGCACACAATGTTGCTAAGCACAACAAAATTGTGCTTACCAGAATAAAGTTGCAAGCCAACACTGCTAAGCAATATATTCTGCTTAAGCAGCTCTATGGGCACTGGTCTTTGACAATTACCAATCTGTTTTTACTTGCACCATTGTCTGATGTCCCGTACAGTAGTATTGCCAACGCTCTATTATCAAAATACACACATATAGCACTCTTTTTCTTCAGGCCCTTTTCATTAGCCTGGAGGCACTTGTATTTCTACTGCTTGAGCACCAATCAACCACCCTTAAGCCCCTTTCACACGAGAGTAAAATCAAGGGTCCCTTGCTAAATTGTAGCATTGTAGCTTGCTAAATCTTTACAAAATGCTCAATTTTGTCTAATGTCCAAGTTCTCTTGAAATACACTTGTCAAACATTGCTCCATTTTACAACCATGCATTAAAATTAAGCAAGGGACCCTAGTTAAATTGCTGTTGTGTGAATAGCGTATTAGCGTTAGGTCCAAACTTATGGATCCTGCGGAGTCAACCAGTGTAAACATAAACATAAACAATGTTCTATACTAAAAGCCTTTTTGAGGTATGGCCGACCTGAGACTCCCGAGTGTACCGATTGGTTTGGGTGTATACACACAGTTTTACCCAAACCTTAGTGTTGTAGCCTTGTGTCTGCCATATCTCAAAAAGGCTAATGGGGGTCTGTGCAGTCCTCACCTGTAGATCATTGACCTTTCTGGCATTCTGAAGTGTACACTGTATAACCTCATCAGCAACCTTGTCACTAGCTGCTGGTTTTGGGAGTATGGCTTTTGGAATTCTCCCGCCAAGCCTAAAGTCCTGTGACACTAATATTGCTTGGCCAACTGGCATACTCAGCTGAGAAGCTGCTGAAACTGGAACATTCTAAAATTGAGAAAATTGGGAGATCATGCATGCTTCGTAAGCTTCATGAAAAAATTGTTTCAAGTGCTAAACACCATTCACACCTGTGGCTTACTCCAATTGCTTCTAGTTGACGTACATGTAGCAAGCACGAAATCCTTGTTTGATACAGGTTTCCTGAAGTTTGCGAGCCACAGTGATTAAAAGCCATTGGACACTTTCGGAACAGATTTTTTTTTTAAAGTTCACAGATTTACAAATAACTTACAGGGTTTACAGAAGGTAATGGTGAAAGACTTCTCTTGAAATATTATTTCATGAAATGCTTTACTTTTTGTGAAAACATTTAAACAATATCAATTCTTGATATCGAGAATTACGGATTTATTTTAAACACATGTTATGACACTGCGAAACGTGCGGAAACAAGGGTGGGTTTTCCCGTTATTTTCTCCCGACTCCGGTGACCAATTGAGCCGAAATTTTCACAGGTTTGTTATTTGATATATAAGTTGTGATGTATACACTAAGTGTGGGCCTTGGACAACTGTTTACCGAAAGTGTCCAATGGCTTTAAGTTCACTCTGAGGGATCCTTGGTTTTATTACCAGAAGAAATATTGACAAACACCTATCCAATGAAATTTAGAGATTTTTATTTTTTTTAACATTCACTTCTCATACTCTATAGCACACTACCTGTACATTGAGAAAAATTATCAAAATCAAACAATTAGGCCTTTAATGTTTATGGTTCAACAAGGATTTCAAGTCATTAATGTTGAAACAGAAATCAATTATCTTCTTGATTGCCCCTTATACAACGACCTTAGGAATATTATGTTGGCTTATATTATTGATCATTACAAAGGCTTTGAAACTCTTGGCAGGGAAGACAGGTTTAAGTTTTTGATGGACACTCCCGATGAAGCTATTATTATTTGCGTTGCCAAATACGTCTTTTTATTTACTGCTTTAACAGAAAATCAAACTGTGTGATTATTTGTTTGTTTTTGTTATAAGTTAAATTCCTTACCGTATGACTTATTCATTCAATGTATTTTGTTTTTATAATATTGTTACCCTCCCCAGGGTTATGGGGTGTGTTCCAGTTTGGAATAAAATATAATACAATACAATACAATTAATAATACAGCTGTGATCCAATTTGGAGGCTCCCATTGAAAAGCTCCCACTGAGTCACTGGATGTCATAAAGTGTAAAAAATCTTAAACTTCTTTTTCTGTCTGTTCTGTGAAATTAAATACTACCTGATTTACTGGGGTTGAATCTGCTGCCCTCATCTGATTGTCGGGAACTGTGTGAACAAAAATAAATAAATTATTAATTAAGAAAACTCTGTTGATTTTTGGTGTATATTCTAGTGAGACAATCATAAAACCACCAATCAAAATACTGAAATTATACTTCCCTGTGAAATTGAAAGTTTCACTGCTGACCATCCCCAAGTGCCAACTGGACCCCCCCCCCCCCCCAACCCAGTCCTAGTAGAGAAGTCGATGGGGTCCAGTGTTTGTGTATTAAATTTAAAATTGTAATTAACATTAACATTTTAATTTAACAATGTGGATTGTAATTAAATGTCATATTCACTTTTTGTTTATTACACGCACCCAACATCATACATGAAATCGCAGTTCTAACACAATACAGAACTTTGCCCTCGTCAGATAGAGTCGGATGTGTGTGTGAGTTTGAGACCAATGGAGGTAGAAATCTGAGACAAGAGAGACGAGACTCTGAAAAGACAGAATGAATGAGAAAGAACACCGGAACAAAACCACCATGATCATGATCACGCTCACCTGAACTTAATTTATCTGCTGGAAGAAGCGAAATCATGAAGGTTCTGTTTTCCGTTCGTTCCTCCATGTTTACGATTTCAACGGTGAGTGGTCCCTCATCTGTCATGACTATACTCTGAACAGTTTGGAATAAAAAACTGGAAGTAGAATGAAAAAGAAGACGATGTGTCTATACTACAGTAGTACTACTATATTATTAAAGTTGATTCACAGCCATCGCTCGCTCACATACACCTCTTGAGGGCGCTGTTCACCCGCACCAAACTTTGGTCCAAAGTTGTTCAAAACTTCCTCAAAACACTTGATTGAGTGATTGAGTGCTGCCGGGGAATACCAATCCGCACGTTTTGCATCTGGCCGATCTTCCTGTCTTTATTTTGGAAATGTCCCCAGTTTTGTTTAACTCACCGCAAATCTCACACTCACGACATGGCAGATACAGATGAAAGTGATGATGATATTTGGAAGTACAAATCATTGAAAAGGATTAGAAAAACGGAGAACAGCAGCAGTAGTAGCCAAAGATGTTCCTTCTCTTCAAAAAAGAAGAATTTTAATAGGCCTGCTTTATCTCAGCAGAGTCTAGTGACTACTAAAAAGCATGTGAAGAAGGAGGCATGTTCACAGAGGAAAACATGGCACACAGTGAAGAAAGAACAGATTCGAAAGCCTGATGTTAAGAAATCATCTCCAAGTTCGCAGAAAAAGAAAATGGTCAAGTTGGCTGGAGACTGTACGCCTAGGAAATTAGACAGGGAATCAGTTTTTGATTCACAATCGACCCCGCAACGTAAAAAACTGAAGCAGGTGAAACTTGAAGAATGCTCCCCAATTAAAATAATTGGAGGAAGCTCTTCTCAAGAACAATTTTCCCAACCTACGAAGACTAAGAGGCGAAGGAATAGTCGCAAAGGATTTGAGAGCAATGAACCAAGGAGAGGCGTGGCCGAGAAGGAGAGGAGGTTTACACATCAGGAAAATGGACTCAGCAGTACTCCGCCAGTTTTTGATTCACAATCGACCCCGCAACGTAAAAAACTGAAGCAGGTGAAACTTGAAGAATGCTCCCCAATTAAAATAATTAGAGGAAGCTCTTCTCAAGAACAATTTTCCCAACCTACGAAGACTAAGAGGCGAAGGAATAGTCGCAAAGGATTTGAGAGCAATGAACCAAGGAGAGGCGTGGCCGAGAAGGAGAGGAGGTTTACACATCAGGAAAATGGACTCAGCAGTACTCCGCCAGTTTTTGATTCACAATCGACCCCGCAACGTAAAAAACTGAAGCAGGTGAAACTTGAAGAATGCTCCCCAATTAAAATAATTGGAGGAAGCTCTTCTCAAGAACAATTTTCCCAACCTACGAAGACTAAGAGGCGAAGGAATAGTCGCAAAGGATTTGAGAGCAATGAACCAAGGAGAGGCGTGGCCGAGAAGGAGAGGAGGTTTACACATCAGGAAAATGGACTCAGCAGTACTCCGCCGACTGGACGTGGTCATGGACGTGGGGAAGGAAAAGTCAAGCAGACAAAAGGAGCCGAGTCAACAGACCAAGGTGTCTGATTGTGATTGGATTGGACTTTGGAGTAGTGTTTTTTTATTTTTTTATGTTTCTGACAAAGAAGTTGCTGTTGCAGTGTTGGAATAGTTAATTGTTTTATTTGAGTTTCTTTCCTTTGAAATAATGGGAGGGTTATCTTTGGTAATAGGCCTACTCCAAGAAATAATTACCATAAAAACTTACTTGGTAAAAAGTAAGAAGCACTGCAGCTGTTGATATTTTGATAACATTTTGAGAGATAATTCTTTTCATTTTCAGAAGGAATGCATTCCTTTGAAAACGAAAGGAATCGTTTCGAATAGAAACAAGACGGAGACGGTTAGGAGACGGAGATTCAAAAACATTTCAATCTGAAAAACATTTCTGCAAATGTTTCTCAGATTCTGTGTTTCAGTACGCTGATATGCTCGCCAGATTCCAGGAGTAAATAAAGCAGGCCTGGAATTTAATTGAGAGGGCAAGAAGGCCATTTTTCATTTTGCAAATGGGGCTTCCATTGGAAAGACCAGGAGCAATTGAGACTATTGTCAGGGACAATTGATGCTATTGTCTCGTGACAATGGATGCTATTGTCTCTGTGGCCTCCATGCAATTTCAGGCCTGATCAAGCTAAAGATCAGTAGTTCAGGTGTTGACTAATTTCATACATTCTTTGTCTGTCAATAGATACCCAGAGAGATCAGCCACTGAACTCGTCCCAAAGGTCGGAAGAGGTCATCACATTGTCTTCTAGATCATTACCACCTTATGCTGGAAGCCTTAAAGGGGACAGTTTCTCCAGTCTTGACGAGAACAGTAATTCAGCTAAGAAGACATTTTCAACAGAAAATAAGGTGGCTGGACAAGAGTCTACCATGCAAGTCTTCATCCAAGTAGAAAAACCACTTCCTCAAATAAGAAAGAGAAAACACAATGAGACAGCTACATCATGTGACGAGGAGGAAAGATTAATAAAACCTGGAGAAGAGTCTATCTTTCAAGACATGTCAGCTTCTGATAAGGAAGAGGAGGTGAACGAAATCCAAGCTCTTGCCAGCGACGATGACATATTCGCAACACAACCATCTCCATTGTCTTCTCTCTTGCAGCTGAGAAGAGATAACATTCCAAATGTAGACGCCGAGACGCCGTCAAGTGCTCAGACAGACGTGTCTACCTCCATCTTAGATGACCCAGCAACAAACCTAGGAGTACAATCTGCTGCACTGTCTGCCCCTTTAACTCAAACGCCTGCTCCTCAAAATGAACCTATCGACAGACAAGAGTGTAGTGATCTGATTCCGCTACCCTCCGCTCATAGCAACTCTTTGAAACCTCAAAACTCCTTGCCAGAAGAGAGCAACTCATTCAAGTATACAACACTTCCTTGCCATCATAAGACAAATTCTTCTTTTTCAACTCAAAGCATGAACACACATCGAAGTAGGAACATGAACCTTGATTTAGACCATTGCAGCCAGGTTGACATCAGCATAAGGGTCACGCCACGTAGGAAATCTCAACACATAAAACAGAAGTCTGGTGTAGCTGCGGACGATGTATGTTGCTCCTTCTTTCGCATGAAAGCCAGCAAGGCCAGACACATACAGGTTATGGTTGATGAGAACCAAGACAGTGAGAGTGCAAACTCGGACTCTGATGTTACAACCATAGATTCTGAGTCTGTGCCTCCCTTCATTACAGACATGGAAAGGCCACAGACCGATACATGTAGCTCTCATACAAACAAGCAGTCTATTTCTAAAGATTCTGAGCTTGCGCCTTCCTTCATTACAGACATGAAACAGCCACAGACCGATAGGTCTAATAGAAACTTGAAGCAGTCTTCTTCTGAAGATCCCGAGTGTGCGTCTTCCTTCACTACAGACACGAAACGGCCACAGACCGATAGCTCTCATAGAAATGATCAGTTTACTTCTGAAGATTCTATGTGGGACTCTTTCATGGATAGTGATTATGCTGCCGCAGACACCCAAAACTTTAACTCCAGTGACAGTGTCAGCGACGCTGCTGCCCAGTCTCCTCCTAATAAAGGACAGGCGTTGAACAACAAGTCCGAAAACAGTTTCACTGACAGCCAACAGCAGCAGGGTGGTAACATGACTACTAGAGAATCAACCTCGGGAATGGGAACACTCTCTCGTCTTTTTAGTCCCATCACTGGTGCCCTTCCAAAGATAATCAACTCCAAAGCTCTTACACAATCTTCACTGGCATCCTTCTTCACTGGTATCAAATCAGAGAAAACAGAATCTTCCCAACCATCCAATCAGGGAATGCTTGTGCAAAATAAGAACTGTTTGAACTCTGACCTCTTGAATTGGGCCGTTCCAAAGCCAGCTTCTGCGGGGGGAGTAAGTCGAGGGAACTCCAGTAAATGGGGATTGAGTTCACAGAGTAGTGGAAGTGGAGCGGTTCAAGAACAGACGCAAAGTTATGGAAGAGGGCAGCAGAAACAATGTCCATTCTACAAGAAAATACAAGGCAAGAAAAAACCTTTTGAGTTGTTTCCACTCCAGGGTCAGCTTAAAACTTGAACCTCTTTTGCACAATCTAGGGCCAATTTCATAGAGCTTCTTAAGCATAAAAAGTTGCTTAGCACAACAAAGTTACCAGAATAACATTATCAGCTAAACTGCCATGTTATACAAATTGTGATTAGTAACCTGGTCCTTTCTGCTAAGCAAAAACGAAAATTCAGCTTTTAAGCTCTATATGGCCCAAAAATTCATTTCACTTCTTTGTTTCTCTTTCCGTATTCTTATAGGAACCTCCTTTGTCGTGGACGCCTTTCGTTATGGTGATATCCCAGGATGCAATGCTTACTTCCTGTCTCACTTCCACTATGACCACTATGTAGGTCTAACGAGACACTTCCAGCATCCAATATACTGCAGTAAGGTAAATTTCCCACCAAATTTTGAAGCCCCTCCCACTTGAACCCCACCCCATAAATCCGTCCCCCTGAAACCCAATTCTTAAACCAATTTGTCTTAAACCCAAATCCCGTAAACACCCTCAATCTTGTCCCCTGAAACCTCATCCCCTAAACCCCACCCTGTTAACTCTTCCCCTTAAACCCCTCCCCATTCAACCCTCACCCTTCAATTTTTTCTTAAATCTGTCTCTCTGAAACCCCTCCACGAAAACCTTTCCCCTAAAACCCCTTTCTCCTCAAACCATTCCTTTACAATTGCCCCCTTAAGTCACACTTCCCCATTAAACACCCCTTAAACGCCTTCCCTTAAACCCCATCATGACCCCTCCCCAAAACCCCTTCCCTGAAAACCGTCTGTTTACCCCTCCCCTTAATCAAAGTTTAACCCTTAAAAAACGCCCAATAATATTCCTTTCCCACAACTCCTGTATCAGACTTCAAATGGTAGCATAAATTTGTCATTTTGTTTCAGATCACAGCCAACTTGGTGAAGGCAAGAATCAAAGTAGCTTCTAAATGGCTCCATGATCTACCGATGAATGAACCCTGCGTTGTGAATGGCGTAGAAGTTACCTTACTAGAAGCTAACCAGTAAGTCAAGTCTGAATTTATAGCTTTAGCAATGTCTTTGGCCGAAGAGTGAAATGTCCTACTCTTCATTGTTGTTCTTTACAAGTAATGATTTCCGTTTGACAGCTCTTTGAAATCATCGTCTTACATCCGTTTCAGACAGGCGCTCAAAAGTTAAGCCGAAACAAATTTCGATTAAATACATGAAAAGTTTGATGTCTGAAACGGTTCTGGAGCGCCTTGGTTTCAGAGGTCGATCTTGTCATGAGCCAAACTGAATGTAAATGTTGGGTTTAGAACATCTCTCTGAAACCAAAACTGTTTTGGGTCGACCTAGAGCCCCTCCTAATCTATTTGATTTGTCTGAATTAAGTGTTATTTGTTAGTCAAAATGGATAGTTGAACAAGTTTATTTGCATGTCATTGTGATTATAACTTAAAATGTTCAATCTCTGGATCTTGAAATTTATTTTTCAGTTGTCCTGGTGCTGTACTGTTCCTGTTTGTTAAAAACGATGGCCGAGTTTTTCTTCACACCGGTGACTTCAGAGCAAGTGCAAGCATGGAGGAACTGCCCCAACTGCGCAACTGCCACGTCGATCAGCTCTATCTGGACACCACGTAATTATTGACAGAATTGTTTGGGTATAATAAGACAAATATTGACCCAATTCATTTGATGCATCATCACAATGATCTTGGATGCGCCATTTTGGTGGTCAATGTCACTGTGAGTAATTCAGTGAAGTGCACATTTTAGGCGATGCAGCGTTTACACGTAAACCTGTTGACCACCTAAATGGTGAGCGTGGCACAGTTGCTGCGTGTGGCTTGCAATAGGAGCAGGACTGTATACTTTGTTGTTGAAAAAGCAAGGGCACCAAGGCATTTTCCAAGTTTTAGGCCATAAAAACTGCAATATTTTTACACAAATGCTCTATACCATAGAAAGCTGCCGTATTGCTAGCTGAATATTTACTTTGACCTCAGATATTTGGATCCGCAGTACGACTTCCCAACGCAGGCTGCGGTGATGGAATATGCGGCACAAGTAGCTGTGGATGCCGTCAAGCAAAACAGCAAGACACTTTTACTTTGTGGAACCTACACCATCGGGAAAGAAAAGATCTTCATTGGTAATATTTTGCTAAACTGTTGTTTGTAATCTTGTCTAAGTATTAATGAGATAATTTATTTGCCCTGTGGGTTTTTTTTCCCGGTAGTATTTGGCCTGTTGTCAATAGGTGATTTTGATGGTAAAGGACCAAGTATTCAGTATTTTTATGTACTTGTCCAGTACTCTATTGCTTCTGTTTGATCAGGTTTTTGACAGATTCTTTGTTCGCACATGAACAACATGAGAATATGCTGGTACATAATGTACACACACTGGTACCAGTGCTGGGGTGGATTTCACAAAGAGTTAAGACTAGTCTTATCTCAAGTTGGGACGAGTCCTAACTTAGGACTAGCCTTAAGTTTTTAAGTTCTTACTCTTTGTGAAATCGACCCCTGTTGCATAAGTTTTCAATGATGTAACGGCTTATCTTTTTACTTTCACTTTTACTGCACAGGGGGTGGGGGAAACCAAATTATTTCTGGTAATTTTATCAATGATTCCATGTGAAGATCAATTTTGGTTTTACCCATATACATGGTGACATGGTTGGCGTGTGCGTAAAGGGGCCGGGGCCATATGTTAGTTGAGTTGTGCGTTGGTTGTCTGCTGTGCCACGAGGGTTTTCCAGACCATCCGGTTTTCCTCCCTTGGGAAAAATCAAACACTTTCGATCTTGGCTGTGCTCCGTGGTCATGATGGGTTGATGTGGCTGGCAGCCAAAGGCGCCCTTGCATGCCTGCTTCTCGAACATGTTGTAGCCCTGTCCTTCGCAATTCAGCTCTTAGCTGCGAGTAAGGATGATTAGCCCCCCCCCAAATTATTATTAATATACACCGATGTGTGTTAGCACGTACACTCAGAACTTTACCTGGTAGCAAGAGGCTGTTTAAATCCTATAGTTGAGCAGCGGGTTTCGCAAAAAAACAATTCAACACTTTTGAAGACCCACTTGTTTTTTAAATATTTGTACTGCCTTTCAGGTTTTTGGTTACTGTTCGGTTTAAGTTTAAGTTTACTCAATATTGTAATTTGTTTGCTTAGAACTGCTACTGGCTGGTCCAGGTTTTGGGGATGGTTCATTTTTAGACTTTTTAGTGTGTTTTTATAATTGTTTTGCTGTTTTTTTAATTTCTTAGGTTTATTAATAATTAAATACTCAGATTAGTGTTTTTTGGCCTTTTCTTTTTAAATTGTTTTTTTTGTGAAGCGCCTTGAGCGTCTTTTAGGCGGACTTTGGCGCTATATAAATTTGTGTTATTATTATTATTAACCCCTTAAAGCCATTGGACCCTTTCGGTACAGAAAAAAAAAAGTTCACAGATTTACAAATAACTTACAGGGTTTACAGAAGGTAGTGGTGAAATACTTCTCTTGAAATATTATCCCATGAAATGCTTTACTTTTTGAGAAAACAGTTAAACAATATCAATTCTCGTTAACGAGAATTACGGATTTATTTTAAACACATGTCATGACACGGCGAAACGCGCGGATACAAGGGTGGGTTTTCTCCCGACTCCGATGATCGATTGAGCCTAAATTTTCACAGGTTTGTTATTTGATATAGAAGTTGTGATACACGAAGTGTGGGCCTTGGACAATACTGTTTACCGAAAGGATCCAATGGCTTTAATGCAGGTATTATCAGGCTTACACGCATGACTGCATAGCAGCCTTTGTTTCCCCACAGCTGTACCGCCACAGACTGCATTCCAGGGCTTACCTAATACACAGTCCACAGCATTCTGGAATAGATTAGCGGCCATAGCGGCCTTCCGCCTTCAAGGGGTTAATAACACAACTTTGTTTTGGTTGTCCTGCAGCTATTGCCGAAGCTCTTGGATGCAAAATCTTCATCACAAAAGACAAGAAGAACATTCTGGATTGCTTGGAGAATGACCGTCTGCAGTCCATGCTTACGTTAGATAAATACGCATCCAGGCTGCATGTTGTTACCATGGCTACACTCTCCCATCAGGTGCAAATACTTGGTTCTCCTTTTACAAATCATTTTGTCCTGAGCCTGTTCTTAAAGGCACTGGACACTATTGGTAATTGCTCAAATTAATTGTGAGCATAAAAACTCAATTGAGAGCTATTGATAGTATAAAACACTGTGAGAAATTGCTCCCTCTGAAGTAAAATAGTTTTTAAGAAAGAGGTAATTTCTCACTCAAATTTTAAAAAAAGACTTCAGGCCTTAAGTCTTTTATTATAATAATAATAATAATACGACACATTATGCATCTGAAAGCACACAAATTTGTGCGACAAGGGTGTTTTTTTTCTTTCACTATTCTCTTGCATCTTTGATAAGCCATATTGCACTCAAATGAAAAAGAAGGGGGAAAATAAAACAACTAATGTAGATTGTACACACTGGTCAGATCATAGTCAATTACATTGAAATATATTAACATTTAACCAATCTAAATGTATTTGGTGAAATTGTGTTTCTGCTACCTTTATTAAAAGCTTTTTAACTTACATTTTGTTGGTCTTTTTCTCAGAAATTGAAGCCGTACCTGTCCAAATTTTCTAGCCACTACAATGCGGTCGTTGCCTTCAAGCCAACTGGCTGGACACACAGCGGCAAGAGAGTGAGTCTTCGACATATCAAGCCCGCCAAAAGTGGTTCGATTGCAATATACGGTAAGGAGATAAATGGGCATTGGCACACGAGGCAGCTAAACTGCAAGGAACTAAAACTGCTCAACTTCAAAACTCTCGCACCTGATATTTCTTAGTTTCAGCTCATCATTTTGTAGAGTGTCAAGGATGAGTGGTTTATATCATCAAGTTTAAGTTCTGGTGGTTTAGCCATCAGGGTGTTGGTTCGAGTCCCGCTCATGACACTTGTGTCCCTGAGCAAGACACTGAATATAGTTGCTTATCTCCACCCAGGTGTAAATGGGTACCTGTGTGAGGGCAGAGATAGTTCTTGTGATTGGTTTAGCTGAGTAGCCCATATTTGTTGCACAGGCTGTATACTCCCCAGGGAGCTAAGATTGTTTAAGGAATAAATTAAGGTCCAGTAACCAAGGGTAATCATTTTGAAGCGCTTTGAGACACCCTTCAGGTGTGAGAAGTGCTGGTTAAAAATTGGTTTTTATTATAATTATTTTTTTCTTCTTTTTTGGGGGTTTGTATCCTGCTGCAGGAGTGCCTTACAGTGAGCATAGCAGTTTCAGCGAGCTACGGCGCTTCGTTAAATTCATCCGTCCTGTCCGCATCATACCGACGGTCAATATGGGTAGTGCAAAGAATCGTCAAGAGATGAACGGCTATTTTGAGGCGTGGATGAACGAAAAGGAGTCAGCTTCAAAGGGATCGACTCAAGAGCTGGCTGGGATCAAGAAGTGGACGAGATAGTTTCAACGATGAGTTTGTGTCAAGGAGTTTTTCCTACTTGAGTCTATTTGTGGAATGTTTTGCTCTTGGAAAAATCCGAAATTTTTTGATTAAATACCGTCTGAAATGTCTATTTAAAGGGTCTATGTACTTTTTGTAGGACAAAAAACACAATGGCCACAGATTTACATTAAACTTTACACAGTTTGAAGATAATGATAGTAGAAAGCTTCCCTGAAAATATTACTTGCTGAGGTGCTGTAGTTTTTGAGAAATGAGTAAAACAATGTCATGAAAATAATTTTCGTCATGAGATGAAAATTATTCTAGCATGTAAAAACACTTTTTTTACTCATTTCTCAAAAACTACAGCACCTCGGCAACTAATATTTTAAAGTAAGCTTTCTACTATCATCATCTTCAAACGGTGCAAGTCTGATGTACATCTGTGGACATCGTGTATTGTGTTACAAAAAGTACCCAAATCCTTTAAGCCTACACTGCGTGTACATGTAGGTCAGCCTTTGTACTCAATAAAATATTCCTACTTTTTTTCGAAGGACCAAAATTTAATGTTGAAATGAAAGTATTTTTTATGTGAAAAAGAAAAAAAAGAAAAGAAAAAAAAACGAGAAAATCCTCTCCTCCATTTTTGAGATTCCTAACCATAATAATGAAGGCGAGAAAATTATATCAGGGATGAGAAATTTAATATTTTTATCTGAATTCAGGCTTTTTTATGCCTGCCTGTTATTATTCTCTTCAGATGAAAATAAATTCAGATGAAAATAAATGATGCTTTTGATCTACTTCCTGAGATACTGTTCCTGGGAGCGCCTTAAAGGAACATGTTGCCTTGGATCGGTCGAGTTGGTCTTTGAAAAGCGTTTTGTAACCGTTTGTTATCAAATCGCTATGGTTAGAAAGATGTTGTAAAAGTAGAATATAATGATCCACACAGGTATCACTCAAAATTGCACGGTTTTCTTTTTACCTCGTCGACTAACACGGTCGGCCATTTATGGGAATCAAATTTTTGACTCCCATAAATGGCCAACCATGCTAGTTCGCGACGTAAAATGAACCGCCCCTTGTCTTGTCAATATGCCATTTTGAGGTATGGTGGACACAATGCTACAACACTATAAGGTTTGGGTCAATCTGTTACCCAAACCAAACAGTACACTCTTTATCACGTCCACCATAACTCAAAAAGGCTTACCCATAGGCCTCCCACATCAAGCTGTGCTTTTGGGATTTGCCTCCATTTCACCCTCTTCTGACAATTAATTTTTGTTTTCTTTTGATCTTTGTTTTTCTTGTACTTTTTTCTATATTATTGTACGTGTGTATCATACATTTACTCATATTTATTAGTTTATATTATAGAGTAGATATTACTTGAATTGAATTGAAATCATAGTCCACATTGTGTCCAAAACCTGTAGTGTTGTATTTCTGGTGATGCACAGAGTCTGTAAACCTCCTGAATAGACCGATCCATTAAGCTCCGCCCATTGCGTATTGACCAATCACAAAGCAAAGAAGGTCCGACACTAAGGTCCGACATGCGTGCGCGCGGAAGAGTTGTGCAGAAAAGCATTGGAGAGCCCCAAGTGTTCTTGCACACACGTGCGTCGTGGGTGGAGCCTACTGGATCGGTCTATTGTAACATCTGGTGAGGTTTCGGGTCTAGACTAGGGGTGGGGGGGGGGCAGCCCCAATATTCCCATTTATTGATTCTCATCCCTAGTTAGTGGTATCCAATCATTGCGGTGTGTTGTAGTCAAGCAGTTAGCCCACTGGCCTCGAGCACTGTTATTTTGTTCAGCAGAGTGTGGGTTCTAGTCCAGGTCTTTACACTTGTGTTCTTAAGCAAGACACTTCACCATTATTGCTTCGACCTTTGGAAAAAAATGTCCTTTGTGTTGTTTAATACTCGTAAAAGAACATGCAGTACACATGTCATAAGAGAAGGGGTAAGCCCATTCATTCTTGTATGGTTGTTTGAAGGTTGTGGCACAGTCTACCTTGTAAACCACAAGTGCTCCTCTGTAAATGATCAGGTCTTATAATTTGAACACAGCTCTGCATACCTTGTAAAAAAAAATGGGTGCTTTGAGATGCCCTTGGGCATGATCAAGTGCTTAATAAGAACTCTGAATTATTCTCACATGAATTAATTAATGTGATGACTTTGTGGACAAAATATGTTTTAAGCAAAAGATTAGTGGGGGAAATTGTGAAATTGATGGAATTTTGGCTGATAACTGTTTTTTTGCTAAGCAATATTATCCTGTGCTTAGTAGGTTTTTGTGCTTTATATGTTTATGGCTTTTTAGGCTTTATGAAATTTGGTCCAGGCAATTAATTATTTGTTTACAATTATATCAGGGTCCTGTTGCTTTGGTAAGCAGATTGCAACAGCTAATTCCATTTTTCTCATGTTTTATAAACTTGTATAATTTTCAAACAGGGTACTATCAGTCATGAAATTGCCACATTTGTATTTGTACTCATCAGAAATTTATATTAAAATTTAAATCTTTATATTTTGCCTTTTCTCGTTTTATTTCAAGATCCAAATTCCAAATCTCTTTGTATCAAATTTCTAAAGTGAAGGATTCAGAAGGACTTGTGGCCAGCAGGCCTAATTAACAAATGCGTCAGCAGTGTAGGCCTTCAACTTCAAACTTTTAAAGTCCAAATAGTGGAGTTACATAGGCGCAGAGGGACATTTAATGTGAAGAACTGGGCCACACTAAAGCCAAACCTCCTAGTCTGTTTTAGTTGAGGATCAATCTTGAAGGGTCGGAAGGTAGTCCTTAACCTTTGAAAATAAAGGAAGTTTACTCTCAAACTGAAAGGTCACTGGTTTTTTAAATCATCCTTTCAGCAAAACATGTTTGGTTAAAGTTTAGCAAAAAGATATCTGAAGACTCCCCTCGATTTTGAAACATTTTGTTTAAGGCCGCAACCGACAACTGGTTCTTGTTTAATTATATTCACATGTGACCCAAACTACACACATATAAACCTGTGAAGGTTCAAGCCTAGCCATCGGAAAGTTGGGGGGGGGGCGTCTGCTAATAAGAATTTTCATCAGGGAAATTTTGTCGAAATCGATTAAAAAACGAACCCTTATAAAGGCAGTTGACACAATCGGTTTTACTCAAAATAATTGTTAGCATAAAAACTTACTTACGGCTGTATTATGTTATTAGAATTTTCAAAGCAATATTATTAGGCGGCCAGTAAAGTACGGCCAATCCAATACCATACTAGAAACGCCCCAGGAATGTCAAGCAAAACGAAAGCGCATTATAGCATAGCCATCCAATGATCAATTAGTAGGCCTAAACAACACTGGTTACCAAACGACTTACTTGCTATACGAACTTTAAAAGTAGCAGGAAACCAGTTATCCAGCAAAGAGCAACGTTAGAATTGTTTGTGTGTAATTATTGATAGCTCAGCATGTGACTTTCGTGAGGATTTGCATAACGCATTCTGAATTAGCCAATCAGTAGACGGTTTTTCACAACTGTTGACCAATGGCAAGCCCTGAAACGGGTCGAAAAATTTTGGCAGACGACTTTCCTCGTAGGTTGTAAAGGGGTCGGTATACCTTCGCACCAAGAAAAATAGGTTTATTTTTTTAGATTAAAGAACAAACAAAAAACCAAAACACTAAAATTTATAATCCTTAAGCCATATTGAGAATACTTTACAATCGTTATATAAGTTTTATTGCACAACATGTGACATTTAAAGAAATTTTAAGTGACCGCGCAAGGATATACATCAAGTGAACCGCCCCTTGGAAGAAAAAAAACAAAAGTGACTCTACAATTCATGTTGCGCTTTTTCAGTAGCAGTGAAATTCTAATACAGAGCCGACTTAATTAAAATTCGTGAGAAAAAAATCTCACAAATTTCCTTCTCTCAGGCCAAATTAGGGCCTAATGTGTTGTTTTATTCTTATACATTGACCGGGAAACGTTTGCTGATGGAGCTGGTGTCTTTTATTATCTCGGGAGGATTTTTATTTCCAGGAAATTTCACCTGAAGAAGGCAGTATTTTCTCATGGGCCAAAGGAAAGCTAACCGTGAAATAATATGGACGTGTAGGCTCATAATGTTCACGGCGGACATTTTCGGTGAGTTTTGCGAGTGTTGTAATCTGCGAGTGAATTACTAAAAATGCCGAGAGAAACCGGATGAATTTGGGGTATGTATGTCTATTTATATTATAGTAAATGCCAAGGGAACATTACTTCTGAGAATTAATTTTAAAACTACATCATGTAAACGTGCCTTGCCCTTTGTGGTGGTAATTCGGCTCAATTGTCTTTTTTTTTTATAGCTTTCTTTCAATATTTCACCCCAAAAGATGTTCCTTTTTTTTAAACGTTTCAATTATCTGTCAGTGTTATGTATCAAGCGTTAGTCGTCTAGACATGTAAATAGCCTATTAAGTTAATCCGATTAAAAGAAACTTTAGTGCATCAGTAGGAGGCTCACTACAATGGAAATTGTATAACTTTAACTATTGTGCGAAACACCTGCCTCGTTGACACTGAGTTCACGACCCAAGAGTGTGCGCATGCATCTCGTCAACTTCAACAGCAGAGTTTATTGGAAAAGTACATTTGCAAGAGGCTGGAAAAAACAGAAGAAATAATCCGCCTCCCTGTTGTTCCTCTTAACATTCTTTTCAAAATTTCACTGATTGAGTGGAAATAAACTGAACTGAACTGAATTAAACTGACAATATGAAAACAGAGACTTTTAGTTTGTAATGCAATGCGAGAAGAAATGGTGCAAACATCCAAAACAAACATCAACAAGTACAGAACATCAAACATTACAGAACCAAAACAAACAACAGACATAAAAACTGCTCAACAACTTAACAATTTAAATATTTTTACAATTTATGGTAAATACCTTCAATTTCATAAGTTTTTAAAACAATTATTAGTATAAAGTTTAGTGTAATTTGGGGTTTCTTTTTCATAGGAATGATAGACCTAGATGGATGAAGTGAAACTGTTAGAGTGAATATGCATGCGTTATTGGAGTACACTTGTGTGGAAAGATTATTATTATTTTGTGTGTTAATTGTTTCTGTTGTCTTATTGAGGATTGGTTTAAATCCCTATCATCTGTAGTACTGGCTGATATAGGACAAGTGAATGTGTTGTGGTAACACTCACTGTAAGATTTGTACTCTTTGTCTTGTCTCTTATTTTCTGTTGGCCTTATTGAGGAACCCTTAATCCTCATAATAGTATTGGTCAATACTATACTGATCATCTCCACATACGTTGTCATGTTTTAAAACTTTGTGGTCTCCCAGTGTTTACTAACAGCAGGTAACACAAAAACAATTCAATTGTACGTATTATTTTGGTTTGTGGTAAAACCAGCCAGGCCTACTGGTTATAAAGATTTATTATATTCTTTTGAGAACTTGTCCTGCTTTTATGCTTTTATATTCTACTCAATTAAGTTGAAATAAGGTCTAGAAATGTAATCTCACTTGTGTTAGGATTCTGTCAAACTGGATATGGATATTAAGTGTGTCTAATCTCATCTGCCTATTTATTGGCTTTTCTGAGGAATTCTTAATCTTCACAACTAGTCAATACAAGGAATATCCTCTTATTAAGACCTGTTGTTGTGTTGACAAACTGTTATGTGATGTATTTACAAATAATTAAGTAATGTCATAGAGATAATTATGATCTCACTTGTGTTAGGGTTTTGGGAAATCATGGTTCCTGAGTTGTACGTTTTAATCTTTAGGGTGCTCAGAATTCATGGTTGATGGGTTATATAGGTTTTAATCTTCGCATCAAGTGTCTGATCTCTTCCTGCTATTGACTGATCAGAGGATGCTTAATCCTTGGTCAATACAAAAATAGACCTCTCTTCATTAGCTGGAGCTATTGTCACGTTAAACGTTGGTATCTTTAAAAGATGTGTTTATTCATTAACAACTAAATTGAAATTAGTAAGGTCATATTATGGGATATCCTGTTTGATAAGTTGTAGGTTTTAATCCTTGTAGCATGTGTCTGCTAATCTCTTTCTGCCCGATTGGCTCATCTGAGGAATCCTCCAATCTCATAATTGGTCATTACAAATAATATCTTCTTAATTTAGTGTTTAAAAACTTGGTGATCTCCATCAGGTAAATTGAAGTAGGTTCATAGAGATTTGATCTCATTTGTTTTCTAAGGGTCCTGAGCAGTGGTCCAAGAGTTGTATGTTTTAATTTGTGTATCAAGTGTCTCTGATATTTTCCTGCTATTGACTCATCTGAGGAATCCTTAATCCTCATAATTGGTCAATACAAATATAGTCATTCAACAGAGCAATGGAGCTGCTGTCATGTTACACTTTGCGATCCCTGGATTAATCCGGATCCCTTTTTAATAAGTTAATTGATTAAATTGAAGTTTGTAAGGTCACAAGATATAATCTCACTTGTGTTTTATAGGGTTCTGAGAAATCATTGTTGATGAGGTGTAACTTTTAATCTTTGGATAGTTATCTGATTTCTTCCTGCCTATATTGGGAATTTTTAATCCTCATAATTGGTCAATACAAATAATCTCTCAAGCTGCTGACATGTTAAACTTTGTAACTCTTAGATAAAATTGAAATTAGTAAGGTCATGTAATATAGTCTCACTTGTGTTAGGGTTCTGAGAAATCATTGTTGATGAGTTGTAAGTTTTAATCTTTGGATAGTTATCTGATCTCTTCCTGCCTATATTGGGTTATCTGAGGAATTCTTAATCCTCATAATTGGTCAAAACAAACAAATAATCTCCTCTTAATAGATGGAGTTTCCTTCTTTTGGCTCATCTTAGGAATCCGTAATCCTCGTATTATTGGTCAATATACATTAATAATCTCTCATTAGATATAGAGCTGTGGACATGTTAACTTTGTGGTCTCCCTAGAAGATGTGTTTACAAATCTTTAGGGTTCTGAGAATTTATAGTTGATAAGTTGTATGTTTAAATCTTTGTGTCATATGTGTCGTATTGCTCATCTCTTCCTGCCTAATTGCCTCATCTGAGGAATCATTAATCCTCATAATTGGTCAATTCAATCTCCCCTTAATTAGAGCTTTCAAAATCTTATGGTTTCCATCAGGTAAATTGAAGTAGGATCTTGTAAATAACATCCATTTGTGTTAGGGCTGATAAATCATGGTAGATGAGAGTTGTAAGTTTTAATCCTTGTGTCATGTACATGCTGATCTCTATGCATCTCTGCCTATTATTGGCTCAACTGAGGAATTCTTTTTTGTCACATCTGCATCAGGGTTAATGGTCATTAGCCATAACACACCTTTTAAGATAACTAATTTGACCCATCATATATGTTTTAAGACCTTTGGACCATCTATGTATAAGGCATATGGACTCATGTATTTTTAATTAGGGCCTATGTACCCATATTTACTATGTACATGCCCCCAGTTCTTGTGAAGTTAAGTTCATATTTTTAATTTTTAATCTTGGGCTGTTATGGTTTTAAAATGTTTATTGTACATCTTGTTTATAACATATATTCAAGTTGTGATGACATTTTAATTGGTTTTACCCTTCTCTCTTATCTGTCACACTTTCTTTGGTTACCTGGGATTTCATATCCTCGGTGCTGTTGGTAGATTACCTTGGATGGTCAGAGGAATTCTTAGTCCTCAATGTTTGCAAATGTCCTAGCAGTCTCATACCGTGGTCTTAGAAGTTCACAAGGCCCACCTGATTGTCAGTGTGGATCCGAACCCCAGTTCCTTCTCAATAACTAAACTTGTTTTCTTGTAATCGCAGTGATATGACTGGAAAATTAACTTGGTGTTAGTTTTCATCCTTTCTTTATTTATTTTGATTGGCTTATTTTGAGGGATTTTAGTCCTCAGTGTTTCAGCCAATTTCATGAACCATTTCCTCAAGAGGAGGCAACTTTTTATACCATCCCTTGTGCCATCATTGGCAGGGTATACATTTGGTAATTGCCAAAGATCAATATCCTCGATTGGTATAAAAGATGCTGTAAGAGCTTTTATAGGGTGTGAGTGGGTGTTTAAAATGATAGATGAATTGATGGATGAATTGATGATGGAAGACTTACAACTATTAAAAACTAATTAATTGTAAAAAACTAATTAATTGTAAACAATAATGTAGGTTTAACATTTAAAAAAAATCTTGTAACAATCATGAAACATTAAAACAACTTGAACAAAAACACTGCAGTCATACATACGTACAAATTAACAGACCATTCAAAGCACCATTTCTTAGGGACTGAGACTTCTTCGATTTGAATATTTTCAAGGACTACTTCATCATTTGACATTGTCTTCATAATTTGCCACGCGAAGGCAGTTAAATACTTCAAGATGCTTTCTCAGGAATTGGAAATCCAAGAAGCCACCTCCGAGATGTATTGAATGCATCAACAATAACTGCCACGATCTTTGGAACATTGTGTACAGGATTGTTTGAAACAACAATAGGATTGAGTTCTCCTGCCCATGCAAGAACAACTTTGGACTCTAAAAACAACCTGATTAGGTCTTTTCGTAACCATTTGAGTTTTAATGATCTGATTTATTTTTGTTTGCCCTTCACTGATCAAATATCAGTACTTTATCATTGTATTGAAAAATGAATGTATCAAAATATTGAGCTAATTGAGCTAATTTTGTTCAACTCATTGAAGTCAAAGAGACAATAAAACTCATTCAAGGCAAGATGCTTTCCATGGAACAAGCAACTTTTAATATAATATGGAACTTTAAGGATGAAAAGCCTCAAGTTGACAATATCTGTGCCATCATGCCATAAATGGAAAGCCTATGTGAACTGAACAAACTCAAAGACACTTGCAATTGGATCACCTTAGGAGAAAAAGTCAAATTTATCAACATATGTGCCAGGAAAAGAAATGTGTCTATGGAAAAAAAAGTGTGTCTATGGAAATGTCTATGGAAATGTCTATGGAAAAATGTGTCTATGGAAATATCTATGGAAAAAAACATGATCAGTTTGGAAGTCAACACATGTCATGTTTTCAACCGTGGGATGAATCATCAAGCTTACCACCAAGAGTGTTGTGCCAGCATATTATATGACAACATTACAGTGGAAAATGTTTCTGTGGATTGACAATAAATGAACAAACAAGTCCGGAAAAACATTTTCACTGACTTGTGCCAAGAGCAAGAAACAATAAACTTTAAGGAGAGAACAGTAAATGATACAAAACAACACACAATGCAAGTTTCACAAACAAAGGAAACTCACTTAAACAAAAAAACACAAAACATGTCAACATCATTAAAATATAACAATTACATTTTAATTAATAACTACAATTTAATTAATTGTTTAATTAACTTAATCAAGTATTATAACTAATTTTAAAGGAAGGATGAAGGATGAAGTGATTGAAATATTGTAGGGGTATTAGTATACCTTCCAATACCAAGTGATTGAGCACTGCTGAAAGTAATGGGTTATCCCCCCTACTTTTGACTCATACGTGGGTCACCCCTGCTTCCCACCCCCACTTCCGTTCTGGTGGGTCATGCATGTATCCCATTTTCTTTTGTTTCAACTGGTGGCCATCTCACAATCTTCTCTATAGTCCATCCGACTCACTTTCTTCTCCATAACTGGTGGTCATCTTGATCAACTTTGAACTGGTGGACTGGTGCATTATGAGGAATTGTCCTAAGGACCCATCTTTACTGTGTATTAAGGCCTACTGTATTCTTTACTGTGTAATAAGGCCTACTGATATGGACCCATCTTTACTGTGTATCAAGGCCTACTGATATGGACCCATCTTTACTGTGTATCAAGGCCTACTGTATATGGACCCATCTTGGAAGGTTATAGACCCATCTTTGAAGACCTATTGACCCACCTTTTTGTACTAAATGCTATGGACCCGTTTTTAAAGAATATGGACACATAAAGACTTAATACATAGTAAAGATTCTTTACTATGTTTTAAGTCATATGGACCCATCTTTTAAGGCATATATATGTACCAATCTCACATTCTTCGCTCACTTTCTTCTCCATAACTGGTAGTCATCTTGATAAACTTTGAACTAGTGGACTGGTGCATATGTGGAATTGGCCTAAGAACCCATCTTAAATGTGTTAAGGCCTATTGTATATATATATATACCCATCTCTGAAGTTGTATAGACCCAGGTTTGAAGACATATGGACCCACTTTTTTTTGTACTAAATACTATGGACCCATTTTTAAGGAATATGTAACCATTAAGACTTAATATATAGTAAAGATTCTTTAATGTATTAAGTCCTATGGACCCATCTTTTAAGGCATATGGACCAATCTCACGTTCTTCTCTTCAAGTGATGGGCCATTTGCTAATTTTCTTCTCCATAAAAACTGGAAGTCATCTTGATCAACTTTCAACTGGTGTACTGGTTTAATGTGGAATTGGCCTAAGGACCCATCTTTACTAAGGGAATAAATGGGTAGTGAGTTCTTTAACGGCCGTTTAAAACCGGCAGGGTCGTTGCCATGCACGGCAACTGGTCTGTCGACCAATTTCTTAAAGCCTATGGACCCTTATATTTACTATATGTATTAAGGCCTATAATATAGACCCATCTTCTTAAGGCCTGTTGACCCGATCTTTATTTATCAGTGGGGGATGGCTGAAAATTAAGGCATATGGACCCATTTTTTAAGGTCTATGGACCCATCTTTACTATGTATGTAAAGGCCTTTATAGACCAATCTTTGAATCATTAATGCCTATTATGAACCCATCTTTTAAGGCGTATATGGACACATCTTAATACTGTAGTAAGGTCTACAGGGACCCATGTTTTTAGGACTATCAGATCCATCTTGATTTGTATTTAGGCCTATGGACCCATATTTTAAGGCATATGGACCCCATCTTTAAGGCCTATATGGACCCATTTTTTAAGAAATTGACTCAGTTTTTAATTGTATTAAGACATATGGTCCCATTTTGCTTGTATTAAGGCCTGGACCTATTTTTTATATGCATACACTATGGACCCATCTTTGTATTAAGGCCTATATGGACCCATCTTTCAGGGCCTATTAACCGTTGATACTTCTATTAAGGCCTGGACCTATTTTTTATATGCATACATTATGGACCCATCTTTGTATTAAGGCCTATATGGACCCATCTTTCAGGGCCTATTAACCCATTGTTACTTGTATTAAGGCCTGAACCTATATTAGGCATACATTATGGACCCATCTTTACTATGGATTAAGGCCTATATAGACCCATCTTTCAGGGCCTATTAACCGTTGATACTTCTATTAAGGCCTGGACCTATTTTTTATATGCATGCATACATTATGGACCCATCTTTGTATTAAGGCCTATATGGACCCATCAGGGCCTATTAACCCATTGTTACTTCTATTAAGGCCTGGACCTATTTTGTATAGGCATACATTATGGACCCATCTTTACTATGGATTAAGGCCTATATAGACCCATCTTTCAGGGCCTATTAACCAGTTGTTACTATGCATATATTATGGACCTATCTTTGTATTAAGGCTCTATATGGACCTATCTTTCAGGGCCTGTTAACCCATTGTTATTGTATCAATGCCTGGACATAGGCATACATTATGGACCCATCTTTACTATGTATAAGGCCTATATATATGGACACATCTTTCAGGACCTATTTATTAACCTGTTGTTACTTCTATTAAGGCCTTAACCTATTTTTATAGGCATACATGGACCCATCTTTCAGGGCCTTATTAGTCCATATTGTATTTGTATTAAGGCCTGAACCTATTTTTCATAGGCATACATTATGGACCCATCTTTACTATGTATTAGGGCCTTTAATAGACCCATCTTCTAAGGCCTGTGGACCCATCTTTACTATGCTTCCTTGTTTATAAATCTAAAAGTTAAGGCAATTTTTTTAATCATAATTTTTTATGTTTAGTGTTCTGTAGGCCTTCATCTGGTTTTAAAACCATAGAAGTTGTGGTGGCATTTAATCTGTTTACCGTTTTGTCTTATCTGTCACTTTCTTAGGATTCCTTGTGATTTCTTATCCTCAATATTGTGGGTGTGTACATTAGATTTGATTTCATACATATGTTTAAGTGGAGACATGGTTGAGTAAGTCAACATCATTGTTGTCTTATCGTTCATGTTGCCTTCCTTGAAGGAATTCTTGATCCTCAATGCTGGCAAATGTCTTAATCACATAGCATACTTTACTTTACTTTTGTTTACCCTAAAAGGTAAGGCAACTTTTAATACAGGTCACAGTAGGCCTATAGGCCTAACATACATAATGGTTGAAACCCATGGAGCTACTTTTATAACAAATCTCAGCCTTTCTGTCTTCTGATGGATCACTGATGAAAACTTCTTAGTGTTGGCCAAAACTCCAACTTCTCCAACTGTTGTAAGGTCCGTTTAATCTTGATCAGCCATTTGTAACCATGGTGATAGTTTTAATGAAAAATTTACTTGGTGCTAGTTTCCCAATTTCTTTCTTTCCATTGGCTTATTTTGAGGAATTCTTAGTCCTCAGTGTTTAAGCCAATATCACAAATTTCTTATTAATAAAAAAGTCACACTTTTTATACCCTTGTGACAACCCTCAAGGCATGATACACTTTTGGTAATTGCCAAAGACCATCCTTACCTAGTGTAAAAATCACTAAACAAGTGATTTTGAAAGGACGTGAGTGAATGTTTAAAATGCTTGATGAAAGTGATGATAGGGGACTTGCGCTACTATTTTTAGAAACTCAATAATGGTAAAACAAATGTAGTTTAAAATAATAATAAAAAACATCTCGTTACAATCATCAAACATCAACAACTTGAACAAAAACATTGCAGTCATACATACCTACAAATAAACAAACCATTCAAACACAATTTCTTAGAGACCATGAGAGTTCTTCGTTATGAACATTTTCGAGGACTACTTTCTTCAATTGACAGCGTCTTCAAAGCTAGGCATGCCAACGCAATTAAAGACATCAGGATATTTTCTTGGGAAATAGAAATCCAAGTCAGCCACCTTCGAGTTTTTTGGTTGCAGCACTGCACACTAACAATAGTGACAGGGATTGTGCCAAATTCTTTGGAACACGTGAATCTACATTTGTACACAGGATTGTTTGAAACACTTTCGTTTTCTGTGCCCATGAACAATATATGTCTGATGATTTTGGACCCTAAAAACAATGTAATACTGTACATTCATAATTAATTGAGTATGAGTGATCTGATTTATTGTTTGCAATATCAGTACTTTATCATTGTATTAAAATTATGAATATGTATGGGAAATCTGTTTTCAATGCTTTCCAGGGGCAAAAATAATGTTTAGTATAATACAATTACACTTTAGGGATAAATACCCTCAAAGTGTCGAGATTTGTGTCAGCAACTGACATTGTTGCAATCAAAAGTCATGATCAATTAAGGAAAGTCTATGTGAACAGAACAATTTTAAGGCAGTTTTGACAAGTCACCCATGACGAGAACCCATCATCAAGTTTATCAAGATATGTGCCAGCAAACAAAATGTGTCTATGGACAATTTTGTCTATGGAAATGTCTATGGAAAAAAGAAGGATCCGTATTGAAAGTTAACACATGTACTCATCTATGAAAAACTGAATCACAAAGGAGGAAAGTGTATCATCTATGCTGTTGTGCCAGCACATGACAATATCACAATGGAAAATGTTCTGTGGATTGACAATAAATGAACAAAGAAGTCAGGATAAACATTTTCACCGACTTGTGCCAAGAGCAAGAACCAATAAACTTTAGGGAGAGAACAGTGACTGATACAAAACAACACAATGCAACATTTACAAACAATGGACACACAGTCAAACAAAACAAAACATGTAAACATGATTAAATACAACAATTACATATTATTTAAACAACTTAGGCCTAATCAATAATTGTAAAAATTTTGAAGGACGGATGATAAATGAAGTGATAGAAATAGTGTGAAATCTTGTACTTTCCAATACAAGTGTTTTCAAAACATTGTTGAAGTAATGGGCCATCTCTCTTACTTTCTCCTCATATATAACTAGTGGGTCACCCCCCCCCCTTCACCCACCCCCAAACACCATCACTTTCCTCTCTTCTGGTATGGGACATCTGTCTCAGATTCTTCTCATTTTAACTGATGGCGTCATTTTGCTCATTTTCTTCTTCATTATAAACTGGCGATCATCTCATTGATCAAGTTTGAGCTGGTGCATGATCGTCCCTTCCTTTCAGCACATTATATGTGGAACTGGCTTCCGGTTGGACAACAACACCACCATATCCATTGAACCCTTATAAACTACATTACTTGTTCAACTACTAAAGTTCTTAACAAATTTGGTATGAAAATGGTACTTTCACAACCTGGTCACCCAAGAGTGAAAGTACAATGAATGAGTATGAAGTGGTAACTTGAGATTAACAATTAATTTAACAACAATAATTTAGCTAAAGAAAATTGAATACAGGACAAAAAACATACCGCATAAAACAATAATAACACAGCAAAAATACATTTAGACCATCAAACACTAAACAATTTTCATGTTCATAGAACAATAAGAGAAGTGAAACAAGATTGCCCATCAAAGCTCGTGTATGACTCAAGAAACATTAAGGACTGCTTATGTTATCTTCTTTAAACTCTGCATCAAGTTAATTTTGCCAACGCAGCTAAAATGGAAATACAGTCTCAACACAGTCTCAACTCATGTGAAAGGAATCTTCTCTCTATTCCCATGGAAATGATACACAACTGATCCTTCAAGAGGACATAAACGGTCTCAAGATATTACTGCTCACAATCATGATTTGAAATCTGTCCATAATGTAGGAAAGATTTATCATTTTTAAATAACAACCGGTGGAAAATATCCAAATCTTGTCTGTGTATTGTTTTGAATCAATCAATTTACATTGTCGTTTATTACTTGATAATTCACTTGGTGAATATTTTGTATTTGAAGACAAACAGGATGCAACTGCATAAAGCAGTTGTTTTTCCCCTATAATCATGTCTACCTCCCTGTACTGTGTATTATAGTTAGAATCAATCAATTTACCTTGTGGTTTATTACTTGATAATAATCATACTGTAATAATGGTGAATAATATTTTTTTTTTTTTTTTTGAAAAAAGGATGCTGCATAAAGCAGTTGTTTTTTCTCCTGTATTTTAACCATGTCTACCTTCCTGAGATAAGCAAGTTTCAGGTTTAACTTGGTGTACTGGTTTACATGCACTGATAATAATTACACTGTATTTTAAGAGGAACATGTATGTAACTGCATAAAGCAGTTGGTTTTCCCCCATAATCATTTCAACCTCCCTATACTTGCTGTAGCGCCCTCTATCGACACAGCACACTTTTGTTTATGTTTTGGTGACGGCAAAAGGAGTATGTGTCCATAAAGTTCCTTGATTTGTCAAGTGTGTCTTTTATTTTGTTTCAAGAGACTGTCATATTGACAGTGTCAAATGTTTAAATCAAAATTTTACGATATTGGAAAAAGCAGCAATAAAACAGTTCTACCACCAAGTTGCTGAGGATAAGATGAAGAAGCATTACACTGAAAGGTAGTTAGATTGTTTCATTCCTTTTTAAATATACAACCATATTTCTATTGTCTATGCAGCAAGCCACTTTTATTCAAGACTCAATTGATGCAGGACTGTTAGTAACTTTGTTTAGCCTAGATACCAGAATATCTTGTTTGAGGCCTAGAATTTGCTCAGATTAAAGGTCTACCTCTGAAAACAAAATGCTTTTAATTGATTCAAGATTACACTCACTTAATTTATCCAGGGCTACATAGTTATTAGCTTTCAAAAATAAAGGTTTAAGATTAGATTATTTTTCAATAGGTTATGAATACGGAGTAGGCTCAATGACTAAGTTTCCACAAAAAATGCTATGCCTGTATTTTTGAAGTAGGTCTGAATTTACCTGTTTATAAAAAAATGAAATAAAGAGATTAAAAAAGGCCTAAAGTATAATTATTTTCCAACAGATGATAAGCTTACACCAAAATACTTATGTGATTTAGAAGTAGACTAATGACTGTTTTTCAAAATGCCATGACTTTTTCCATGAAGTAGGCCTATACATTTAAATGGTCTTTACAATACAGAAAAAATGAAGGCCTAAAATTAGTGATGATAAGTCTAACACCCTAAAACATTTCTTCTAGTTAATATGGATTTGAAGCAGATGACATGTCTAAACCCATGTTTCGGGTAATGCATAGTAGGCATAGTGACTCTTTATTTCAAAGTGACATGCCTATCAAAGTATAGGCCTACATTTAAATGTTATTTAAAATTGAAATAAAGAAATAAATGAATAAAACAAACAAAATAAGATTTTTCCCCAACAGATGATAAGTTCAATACTTTCTTTTAGTTTATATGAATTTGAAGTAGGCCTAATGACTAATTTTCAAAATTACATTCAATTTCTTCGTTGATCAAGTAGGTCTTTATGAAATGTTTTTTTTAAAGAATTTGACAAAAAAACAAATGTAGGCCTCGGCCTAAAATAAGATTTTGTTCCTATTAATCGTTTTAACACCAAAAATAGTTTTCCTTAGAATAACTAATATGATAGTGACGACAATAGTATTCAGGTCTAATAGTTTGATTATTTTCCCCACAAATAAATGATCTAAATACATATAATAAATGTTTGTAGAATCGAATTACTTAGTTTACCGGTTTAGAATCTTGCAAAACTGACAACATTAGGCCTATAATTACATATTAATACAAGGTTTAGAACTTGAACTTAAAGATGACACATTTACTGAAGACTTAATAGTCCACACAGTTTTCATCATGGCTTCAAGGCATGCCATTCTTTTTTATATAGTAGATTTTAACGTTTAGGCTTAATAAAATAGAAAACAGTATTATTTCTTTGTGGAAGCAATTGAAAGACATCAAATAAGACCATTACAAGGTTTAGAACTAAAACTTAAAGATGACATTTTTTGAAGGAAAAAACTTACCAGTCCACAAAGTTTTCCTTATAGCTTTAAGGCATGCATTTATTTTTGTACACTGGATTTTATAGTTGAGGCCTATAAAAATATTACTACTATTATTTCTTTTTGTAAGCAATTGAAAGACTTGTAATACCCTACACATCTGGTTCATCTTAGTTATAATATTATCAACATTCTCAGACTAATGATCATTTAATAAGCCCTCTTCAGTTACAAAAGAAAATTGCAAGTCATATATTTACAGAACTGACCAACTTACATCCTTTATTGGAAGTACTATTCAAAACACATTTCTGGTAATGGTGAGGCATTGGACGGCTATATGGGGAAATGGAGGAGGCCGCAAAGGAAAAAAAAACAGGACGAATCACAATTTTGTTTGCTCGAAAATGTTTAAACCTTTTATCGCATTTTTTTTTAAAGGAACACGTTGCCTTGGATCGGTCCAGTTGGTCTTTGAAAAGCGTTTGTAACCGTTTGTTATAAAATGCATGGGTAGAAAGATGTTGTAAAAGTAGAATACAATGATCCACATAAAAGTACCTCGAAATTGCACGGTTTTCCTTTTACCTCGTCTAGTAACATGGTCGGCCATCACAATGGGAGTCAAATTTTTGACTGACATAAATGGCCGACAATTTTTTTTAAACTCAAGTCAGTTCTGTTGATATGCTTTTATTTTCACATAATGATACCCAATTTGATTCTTGTTTCTTGTATACCAACAATATTCTTTTCAGAATCCATGTTTTATCTTTACTTTTCAGGTTCTGAATTTGTGGTTCATGAAACAAAGTGGATGACTCAAAACAAATATAAACAGGTGAAGTAACAGACAAATTTCCTATTATTATTATTATTATTATTATTATTATTATTATTATTATTATTTTTTTTTTTTTTATTTTTTTTTTTTATTTATCAGAAAGGCATAAATTTTCATATCATATCTGAAATATGTATTATCTCATTGCTTAAAATTCTCTATTTTTTGGGTAGAAAATGATATTTGAAATGCAAGATGAGCAAACAGTTATAGATTCACAAGCATGTTGAAATTGAAAAAGTCATATCCATCATAAGTTTTCTTGCACCCTCATATTAAAGGTGACAATGCTTAACCGTTTTTTTAGTTTCCGCAAAGCCATAAAACTTTCGTATGACATCACTTTACTGAGAAGGGTTGGGGTTGTGGGGTGGGAGTGTCAGGGGCTTCGACACTTTGCGGTATAGGGTGAACAGTTTAGTTCCCCTCTCACATGGTCAATACCACAGAGATGATTTACGCATTGTAAGCGGAGAACAGACCATAATCAGACCCAGAATAAATGTAATTATAGGCCTTTATTAATTATACAATAATAATATTGACTTCATATAACATTTAATACATTCAAAACGGCAAACAAACTTAATTTCATTCAACATTTAACTGCATATTATACAACGTTTTTATTTGCATTATTATGAAGCTTCATCACAATTCACACGCTATTGGAATAATATTCCAATTATAAACTAATTTGCGTTTGCCAAAGTGACTTGTATTGATCCTAATAGACGTTTTATATCTCAAATCAGAATTTAGAAGAAAAAAAATGTTAACTATGTGGGTTGAGCAAGAACATTTCAAAATTTATTTAAAAACTTTCATATTGCTTATGTTTTTTAACAGGTCCTTTTTTTTCAATTTTTTGGGTTGAAAAGTTCACAACTGAATTGACACAATTATTATGGTGTAGGGCCTATATTGTTCCTCTGATTATTGCTTTTTTTTTTTAAGTTTCCCAAAAACAATCTATTTCGTGAATCCACATTTATTAAAAGCAACATCATCACGACTTTCTGCAGGACATTTTTTCAAACCCAATAGTTAAAAAAAATATCCCAGAGCCTAAACATAGGTCCCCTAAAAAGAATTTGGTCACCATATAGTTTTACCCACAACAACTTCAGCCATATCACCAGACTAATTAAACACATACATACAGACAATAGAAATCATCACAGGCCCTGCTGCTAGGGCGACCAAATTTGTCTAAAAGCGTGTACCGCAATCACATAATTTAAAATGAACAAGAACGCATCAACTGTTGATGCAGAAGTCAAACATAAAATTTGAAACTTGCAAATAATTGATTATATATAAATATTGAATAAATCGTTCATTTTTAGGACAAAAATTATTAAAAAAGATAAGATTATTGACCATGGATAGCGTTCAGATTCCTTCCCAAACCATAAACCCAAGTAAAGCGCATTCTGTTAGTGAATACAACATTAATTTTGAGCAGGAATTGGGGAAAATTTAAGATTTTTTTTATTTTTTATAAATTTTCGACTCTATTGAGCTAAACTAGCGGTTTATACTAATTACGTGACGTACTTGTTAAGAAAAACATTACTTAAGGTAAAAAAAAAAAGCATTTTTTTCTGAGATAGTGAGAAATTCTTGCTGAACCACATATAGTAACCCATTTTAGACTTTAATTTGTTAATAAAAAAATCATTAAAAAAAAGAAATTTTTACAGCTACAAATTTTCAGGAACATGAAGTTCTTTAGTAAATTGTTAGATTCAATTGAAAAACCAATAATCAAAAACTTTTGTTGACAACTTTACAGTCAATTTAATTTGGGGAATTGTTTTCGCATCGAGAACAAATATAAACAATCATCGTTTGCAACACGGTGTTTTGTCTTTTAGTATTTTCATGCAACATAAATATGACCAATTGAACCCAGATTTCCACAGCCTAGGTTTGTTTAGTTCTGCCTCCATGTTTTTTAAAGCATTTTTTAAAGGTCACGTGTAGGCTACCATGGTCACATGTTTGAAACTTATTTTAACATAGGGTCGACACGTTGTTCCATATAATAGTAACTCCATTGTTGTTTGTAGAGAACAATAACATTGACTGCAATTTCAACGAGAAGGCTAAAATGGTAAAACGAAAAATGTATTATTTTGTATAATACAGTGGGGGTTCACGGCAAAACCAACATAACAAAATTGGGGGCGTGCGTGACCGCACGCACGGGCTCCCATCGCCTCCTTCCCGGACTAGTGAGACGCCCCTGGATGCCTCGCAATATTATTCACCTGTCAACGACCTAATTACCCTGCTTGATGATATGGGCAAGGCTGGCATGGTGGAAGGAAAGGTAATTAGCTACTCCGGCTGCAATTGTCACTACCACTCTAAAAAAATCCCTGATTTATTTTAACGAATCCGTTTTTTAAATCGATTTAGAGAAAAAGAAAATGTCCCCATTGAAAAGTTCTATAGGTGGCGATTTTGACGATGTACATTATAAACAGTGCGATCTAATACGGCCCAGTGTACAGTGACAAAAAACCCGGTTGTCCATCATCCAAAGTCCACCACGATCGAGTGAGAGTCCATAGACCGAACCATGAATAAAATTAATAGCTTTTTTTCTTTTTTCTTTTTCTACGGTTTCCCCACCACCCCATCTAAAAATATTGGATGAAAATTGCATTGTATTTCCACCCATAGCATTTTGCACACGGTATATTGAAGCGCAACCTGCCCAGCTCATCTGCAAATTGCACAAACTATTTACATACAATTGAAATGGTAAGATTCCATTCTGATTGTGGTTTTTGTATAATGTTGATAGCCGTACCAGCCTGAACCTAGCTGTAGGGGGTTGTTGGCCGCAACCGCCTCGCTGCAGTATAAACTGCCATAAACTGCCGATGATAGCGTGCCATGTCAGGATTTCCCAAACAAATGACGCAATACATGGCCTTTCTTTGCCTTCCTAGAAAAACACCTCCTAAATAATCGACCGACCGAGGGGCGCTACAAAAATGATACAATTTGGTCTACAGTAACGTCTATGTTTTGTAATTTGTATATCAAACATACAGAATAAGTACTATCAATATGATGACATGATAACTTTATTGTAAAATATGCCAAAAGATCGAACAAAAAAATGGCCCAAAGATCTTTGGGGAGATAGTAAATGGAACGTGTCCGACCGAGTCACGCACCAGCACGTGATTTAATCAACATCCTGGACCTCGACCAATCACGTTGGCTAGTTGTTGAAAGATTTTCAGGGGTATAACATCTAGAAACGTTTTATTTCCAAAAGTGAGTTGATAATTATTACAATGTTTCCATATAATACATATTGCAGTAACTGTGTTAAATAACTATTAATAAAAAGATAATTATCTGTCTGGATAAATCCAAATAGACCCAAAACATTCTTTGTTATGAGTAAAATCTCCCTACTCAATGCCAAATATGCAAAAACCCACTCTTATGGGCGAGTGCCTTAGTACGAGGATTTTCATTGGTCAATATTTTATGTAATCACATGCACGGTACATCCTTGAGCGATATTTGACAGATTCAAAACAAAACACCATCAGGGGGCAGAGAGATACTGCAAGTCACGTATATTCACCTCATATTAGCTGAACTATCTAGGAGAAAGGCTGACGGAAATTTTGATGTAGCTGAACTATTCATTTTTAGAGACTCTTTGCTCACGAAAAAGGACCCAGTAATTGTGGAAACGGACAAACTACATTACAACAACTGTTCCCAGACAGTGGATTTGTGATATAAATTGCAAATTACACAGCAGAGGAACGTTTTTTTTCCCCACCCTGGACTCAGTGGAGTTTCGAAATCAACATCCAGGAACTGAATGCTTGTGTTTCCAACTGAAGTAAGTCGTTTGTTATAAAATGGTCTTACATGTGATTATGTAACATAATATAATGTGACTATCCAGACAGCCAGCCCCCGATTTCACGAAGCGCTGCGACGCGTCGCAAGTGCAAGTTGCGACCGGTTACACGTCATATTAGTTGCGATGCATATGAAATTGATTTCATCAAAGTTACGATGCTTTGGATGCGTCGCAAGTTTCTTGACAACGAGGAAGAATACGTCGTAAGAATGCTATGTTTCATTTGTTTACGCACAAAATGCATGAAAGGACATAACAATTACCACACGTAACTTCCGTGAACCAATCGGGAAGACACTAGACAACAAAATGGAAATTTACCCTCCCCCCCCAAAAAAAAAAAGGACGGGTAAAAGAAAAGAAAACAAACACACGCTTAACAAATGAACATACACAAACTAAAACAACTAAACAAATAAATAATTATAACCCCCCCCAAAAAAAAATTAAAATAAATAAATACCTAAACACTAGTCCGAAACGGTGTAGTGTCTGCCATCTTGAATGAACTATAATACACGACTGTTTCATGACCAAGTTGTACACAACATAAAACAGCCGCAGAACTTTAGCAGTTCATCCTCGTCCAAAGGGTTGTTTTTATTAAGAGTGAAAATAGTTTGTATTGCGACTCGTCGCGCTTACGACGTGTTTGGTGAAATGGATTGTGGAACTCGTCGCAGCCGCGACGTGTCTTAGGTCTGCGACGTCGCTACTTGCGATGAGTTTCGTGAAATCGGGGGCTGGTCAGATATTAAGATCTATTTTTGTATGATTATTTTTTGATAAATATATTGCATTTCATTTCAGTTCTGTTCAGCTCAGGTTATAATTATTATTATTTATTTTGTATGATTGTTAAAGTAAAACTGGACAAAAAACTTATTTGTATTTATTTAGTTGTGATAATGTAACCCTCCTCCCGACTGCGAAGTCGGCTCTGCCGTCGGGAGGAGGGTTACGTTATCGCAACTACTTTGTGTTGTGACTGAGATTGGGACAAGATCGGGACTCGAACCCACAAAAACTCAAGAGCAGGGCCCAAGAGCTTTAAATCTGGTTCGCTAGTGCTTGACCTCAAATTGCAGTGAGTTGAGCTTGTCGTTTTCAAAACCTTTGCTCAGGTTAGTCACATCAATTGTATGGTTTATCACGATTAGCAAAAGATCAAGAGAGGGCGCTGTTTGACCCACAAAAAGATATAGGTGATGCGTGCGCGTTTCGTGCATGACAACGTACACCGCATAGCAAACTGCCCCATTTGCCTACCCACAACGCATTGTGGTTTTGAATCGCGATAAACCTTATTGAAAAGCATTTACCTTCAGATTGAATGTATGGGATTTAAAAATACAGGGAGCACAGTTTTAACAATCAACAGGCGGGCGTGTTTTGCATGACATGTTGCAAAAACAATTCATTTACTGTTTTAAAAAGTGTTAACTCGAATTACAGTCTTGTTATTTTATTTCAATTTCATTTGCAGTTAATGCTATCCTTCTGTGTAAACAGAGGAAAGTGCAGTCATGAACTTTCATTTCAAATTCATCTAAACCAGGAAATGAGCTGACCTAAGAATGTAAAGTTAGACACTCATGTAGCTTCCTTCATTCAAAATGGCGAAGTGGTAGTTTGTTGTTAACTGGTTTTTGACAGCCAGTGGGTGGTTCAAACTGGTCCCAATGCTATGCTCTGCTTATCGTCAGCCAAAGAATCAGTGCTTATCGGCTTCTAAGCAGGTAATTCGACACCTTAGTTGAGTGTATTTCACAGGTTTAGCATTGAGTCTTTGCTTTGTCAAGTGCTCAGAATGTGTAGACGTTGTTACTGGGCATTCTTTCAGGTGTGCAGAAATTCGGTGCTTGCCCTGTGACTGCCTGTGAGGTGTTTGCAAGCACAGAATTTGCGGTAAGCAGAAACTTACCATGTTCATGATGTTCATGATGCCATGACTGGTACCAGTCAGTGGCACAAAAGATTTCTGGATTTCCTTTTACAGAGGAACAATATGCAGGGTGCATAGTACTAGTAGCTAGTTGTGTGTGGAGAACAAATTGTGTGCACAACAACAATGTACATTCAGGCCTGTATGTTTTTATAAAAGTGTAAGGATGTCACTAAGGCATTTTCTTCCTGGTAAAGGGCACCCTTTGAGGAAATTGTAACATTCTACTGGAGCATTTAAAAGACACCAAGGCAATGACCATGGGCCAATTTTATAGAGCTGCTTTTAAAGCAAAAAATTTGCTTAACAGCACAAAAATAGCTTGCTTATTTTACACAATTACTGGCCAAAATTTCATGCCATATATACATTGCTTGTGACTGGTATTTAGCTGTTGTTTACTTACCATAAAAATTGAGTCTTGGTCGATAATCTGATTTTACTAAGCATTATTTGTTTTGCTTTTAAAAGCAACATTTTGTGCTCAAGCAGCTCTATGAAATTGGGCCCAGGGGCATAGGTATCAGGCCTGTTTACATTGAACAATATGTAGTTTCGCCCACAATATTTTAAAATACATTAGGCATTAAAAGAGGAATACAAAATGTTGCAGCTGCAGAAAATGCCAGCTTTTGTAACCTCATGTTGAACTCTAGTGCAGATTAGATTGTACATGACTTTCATAACTCATTTAAGTGGCCCATGGATGTCTGTCCATACCTGTTTGACATTGGAAAAAGTATACATGAATTTAATTGAAGTTCTGCATTTCATTGTATTAAAATACATGTTTTCCCTGTTTGATCTGAGAACTTTTCCTCCATGATCTGATCAGAGCAAGGTGTAAATACTTTGACTGATTGAAGCAAAATTTAGTCAGTTGTTTGGCAAACTGATAAGAATACAGCACGTATTTATCCACATTGTTGACTTGCCCTCCTGTTTCCATCATGTAGTTAATGACATTAGGTCCACATTTTCACCCGAAAAATAGGATACTGGCCTACCAAACATTTTGTGGCTGGTTTCCTGCTAAACTGTACGAAGAAATTATGTATTTTTTTTCTTGAAACTGGTCCCTGGTTTTGAGGTCCTTGATGGAACAAAAACATCCACAGGTATCTAGGGTAGTAAGAAGAGTGTGTGAGCTCCTTAAACGTAGGCCTATGTGTGTGGGCTCTCAGATGCCATGATGGCTGGTGGTCAGATCTGCGGGCTTTGATCATAGTTTTGATCCTCTTCTTAATTTTGCTTACTGTGTTGTTTTGATGGATCAAAAGTTGACACTAAATTTATTAGTCAGCCTGCAGTCCTGGTGAATTGTGATAATTTTGCAATTGCTCTACAGAGAGTAGAAACACAGTAGTCTACAGACAACCTTTGCAGTTGAATGATCAATCCAATAATGGTTGTGGTCATGCTCCCTGTGAACCATTTACCAAGGTTAGGATCTGGCTAATTCTGTGTCTGCACAGAGATAAATAATAACATACATTTCCTGTTTTTTAGCGGATGCATGTATGAGGGTGAAATCTATTTCATGTGTAAAAAGTTTTTCTCAGAAAAAAGTTTCTATCGTGTAACAATAGATTTTTCTATGCCCTTAATTGCCACTTAAAATTTATAACCCTATATGTTGAGCATAATTTGCCTGACAGGATTTTATCAGTAATTGTGTTTTAAATTGGCTAGTACTGTTTTTTTCCTTCATGGTTTTACTAAGTTTCATGTGCATACACCATGCATTGATGGGTTCTTTGGCAGACACCATTGGCGCATTGTGCATAGAAACTAGAAACACATCAGCCACAAAGGCATGGCATTTCATAAAATGTTTGCTTTTCAACTCTAGGGTGTGCCCACTCCCCAATAGTCTAAATATCAGACAAACTTTGTGGGGCTCAAGGATATAGACTGTGGCTGTTCCATGTGGAACTCCACATTTAAAAAGAGTACTGCACAAAGGGGCATTTAAAAATGTACTGCACAAGGGGGCATTTGTTGAAACGGTTAAATGTACTCTTCATTGTGTCCCATGCCCATGAAAGCATTTGATGGACAAAAATTTACCTCCATGATCCATTCTGGGTGTAATGAGGTTCAAGCATTGTGCAACATTGTTGTTACCATAGAGCTAGGTAGGGGTGTTACATAAATTATGAGGATCAGATACATTTTGAAATGACAGGACTAGATTGAGGAGGACCTATGGCTTACAAATTTTCTGCTGAGCAAAAATAAGCAGGTCCTCCATGACACAGATTGTGTGAATGTATTTTGGCTGGTAGTTCTGGAAACCATAATACTTGCCTATTTTCTGCTTACCAATATCATAGAGCAAGGAGCTTTATGAAATTGGGTCCTATGGTCATTGCTCTCCGCCCCCTTAAAATATTATCCATATTTTCCATATATTACACACAATCCTCCAGAAGACGATCAGAGCATACTGATCGAAACGTCGAGTTAATCCAACGGTTCTTTTCAGAACCACCCCAACTCATTTAGAGATTGTTATTACATGGTGTTACCGCAAACTTTTCTATATACACACAATCCTCTTTAGAACTACCATATGACCTCCGAGTCCTGGCCCAACTCATCCTTGCCCTCCCCCACTGACCTGCAGAATGACCCCCATAAGTACCACCCCTAGACCAATGTAGGGTAGGTACTGTATGCTAATTTTTATACTTGACAATTGACATGTCAAGAATAAGTCCATGCTTGCAAATAAAAGTTGCCCCATTATGGAAATAATAAAATGCAGGTCATTTGAAAAACAAAAATAGTGACATTTATGCAAAACAAAAAACTTCATTTCCAAAAATCAAGTTGATGTGTTCCAACAAATGCAGATTAATGTTTTGGCAACGCTCCGTTATTAATGGTAGGTCGTGCAATAATTGAAATTTGTCTAATTTCAGCCTTTGTTACATTAAAAAACATTTAAACTCCCCATTCCAGTTTAGGTAGTTTTGGTCTCTTGCTTTTGTAACAAAAAGAGCCATTGTTGATATTGTAGGGGTGCTGACTAGGTGGTCCCCCGAAGCTGTTCAGAAACGTGACTGTACTCCCAGTGAACCTACAACCAGTATCCTGTACTGCTAATAGACTTTGCCTAGTTTACATGACATTGATGTAACCATGGCAGTATGTAATTATGATAATACATACATCTTTAAAATGAGAAGGAAATAGCAGATTATGTTCCAACATTTATTGTGTGTATTGTGTGTGGCTCGCTATCACAACAGAACCCTGGATGTGATGACCAGTATTCTTAGATCTTGGGGTGTGAAGTAAGTGCTTTGTGGTTTGGATTCACAGGAAAATAATGAATTGACTGGGAGCCTGTCTATGTTCAGGGTCATGCATGTTGTGTTTCTCTGAATCAGGTGTGTGTACTTTCTGTGGTCATGCATGCATAATGATGGTAATATAATGGTGTCCCTGCCAGCTGACTTGCTGTTTAGTGTTTGTTGACAAACTGTGTGCTGGGTGCTTGGAGACATTCTGGACTGGTACTATAGATAAAACTTTTGTTAAATGGTAAATGTTAAATGTTAAATGCATTGTTAAATGGTGCAGCTGGTCTACTTGCTTTTTACTATGATGGAGCATGAAAAATAGAAGGAGCAAGAAAAATGGATGGAGTGTGGACCTCTTAATTCATGGATTGACCGTATTAGTGGAACAAGTTTAGTAGGAACTGTTTCTAAGACCATGTACAAAGTGCCATGCTTTGTGTTACATAGAGAGTATTGAAGCTCACTGGAAATTTGAAGTTCTACGAGTGCAGACTCTCAATTATTTCAGGGCGAGACAGCTTTTTGAAACCACGGCTTTGGCTCGAGCTTGCTTCAGAAAGTTCTGGCTTAGACCCAGGGATGCCAGGGTGTACATTTTAGTGTGTTTTTTTTGTTTTCAAAAAAGAAAAGAACAAACCTGTCCTCTGCCTCTCTCCCCTTAACCCTCCCCTGCCTTTGTAGCAGAAGTGGAGGTCAAGTCTTATTCTCAGGTTTTCTTTCACTGTGTTGTACTCCTTCCCTTGAGAACTCAATCACTCATTTCAATATTCAGTATTTCCTGGGAAGGGGGTTGTGTTGAGTCACCCTAGCCGGAGGCTATGTAAATAGAGGGTAATATGGTCTGATGTGGCGTGGAGAAAATTCTTTGACCAGGGCCCAATTTCATAAAGCTGTTTTATTTAAAGTAGAAAACACTGCTTGGCCAATTTCTAAGCTAAAGTTGAGTGTATGAGCCACCAGCTACAACAATGCAAACTTTTAAGTTGCAATTTGAATTGTGGCAAATATATTTGTCGAGCAGTGTTGGTCTGCTTTAAAACAGCTTTAAAATGTAATATTAGGCTGATAACCTGTTTCCTCTAAGTGATACTATTAACTGTGCTTATTTGTGCTATTTATAGGGTAAATTGCTGATATTTTAGCTCCATGATTATGATCTGATGATTTGGTCCAAAGGTCCTTCAATCCAGAGTATTCACGATGCATCAATTCTTAGGAAGCATATGTACAATGATCCTTTCACATGATCAGCGGCTGATTTCATGAAACGCTAAGATTAATCCTATCTCGAGTTAGGACGGGTAACCCAACCTAACTTAGGACGGGTTCAATGTGTCCTTACGTATTTAATAATACGGAACTTAACTCGTCCTAAGTCCTAGGATTAATCCTAAGTTAGGAAGAGTTTGGTGAAATTGACGGCTGTACCCATGCATGCATTGTGTGTACAAAAGTGCATGATTCTTTCACATGGTCTGGAGTGGGCCAGACTTTCTAAACCTGGATGAATCCTGTTGAGCTCATTTGCATAATAATATTGGTAACCTGGATTATTTGAACCTTGTTTAAAGGCACTCAACATTTTTGGTAAAACTGTCAAAGACCAGTATTCTCACTTCGTGTATTCCAACATGCTTAAAAGAACAATAACAACATTTTGACCCAAGAATTTGATCATTGAATTTGCAAGATAATCACCAAATAAATAAAAAAAACTCTTGTTGCACAAATTTGTGCGCTTTTGGATGCTTAAAATAAAAGGCTTTATAGGCCTTAAGCCGTTTATTATTTGAGGTTACGTGTACTTTAGAGGGAGCTGTTTCTCACAAACCACTATGCTCTCCATTGCTCGTTAGGCAAGTCAGTTTTTATGCTAATAACTATTTTGAGTAATTACCAAGTCCATCAGTGATATTTTGTAACTGCTATTTTATCATTGAGGTATGTCTGGCACCAGTGTGTTGGCAAATTGTTTTAAAAACACATTCCCACGCATTGTGACATGTGGCACTGAAAAGAGAACTCCTTCGCTTTCAGTTTATATTGCCAATGATTGTTTCTGCTGGTATTGAATCATACTTTGATGACACTGTTGTTAAAGGGATGTTTTAAATTATTGTGAAAGGTCTTCTTTTCCCTAACCATAATTTAAAAAAGCTACTGTTTGTGCCGTGACAAGGAATTTCATATTTTGAAAAGAAAGATGTTCACAACAGATCTCTGTTGTTTTGCTATTTGTTTGAAATGTAGGCCTATGTAATATTATATAATATATATAAAAAAAACAAATACTTCTGGTAATGAAACCTTTCAGGATGCTAAGCTTGGGCGATATCGATTTATTTTATTCACGATATATATCGCCGACAATATATTCGATATTATAACACCCCTTACTAGTATTCTCCCTGCTCATTGGTTTAGCTAGAGCGCGTCACATGACATGTCTTAGTTTTGCTAGACGACGGCCGTGTGATAGTGCGTCGGTTTGCCGTGCGCTAGTCCGAAGACTAGCACATGGCGTGCATTACCCAGACGCCCGTTGCGTGTACGAGGATGATAAATTAATAGTCTGTAACCATTTCGGATTGCACGACACTACATGCAGGACAGTAAAAGTTTTGTTTAGTCTGTATTCGCGTCGTCCGTGGATTGTAGCATGCAGGTCTGTAACTTAATAATAATAGTACAGTATTAAGAAATGTTTGGGGTGTTATAAAGCAAATATTGACTGATTTTACTCGTGCAATGGTTAAAACGATGACTCCCTCGGTGATCCCCGGAGCGTTCTATTTTCCCTCGGCTTCGACTCGGGAAAATAGAACGCTCCGGGGATCACCTCGGGAGTCATACATGTAGTTTTAACCATAGCACTCGAAGCAGTCAATATTTGTATATAATCGCGATTAATTAAATTTGACATCATCAGTCTTCAAACTCCCAGTGAAAGTTGTAGAAGAGACAGTCATAGCATGAGGTGTTCTAATGACCTATTCTTCTGGTTTTACTCTAAATCTATGGGGTGCAAGATGTCTCAGCTAGGAAATACATCGCGATATTGCGATACTTGATCAAATTTGCGATATCGCGATATATCGATATTTCGATTAAAACCAAATCGATCCGATATCGAAATCGTTTCCAAATTAATATCGCGATATTCGATAATATCGAGGAGTGATGGTCACATGTTTTTTCCTGTGGTTCATGTGGTTTGGTACACCGCCTGCATACATGTACATGAACTTCTTAGAATGTCGTATGATATCTTGCCTTGGACCCCCCTCTCTGTTTGGTGAAAAGTTGAAGAAGAAAAGTATGATAAAAGAGTTAATATTGGATTTACAAAACAACCTGTTAAAAGAGAAAGGAATTCCTTCAGCAGTGTAAATGTTTTGAGAATAGATTAAATGGGTAATATTTAAAAAAAAAGTAAATATGTTTAGAAAGACAGTTTTTTTGGGGGGGGAAATTTTGTGATTTTGTCAAGTAAAAAGTGGAATAAATATTAGAAGTACTGTACATCCATCATCCATGGCCTATACTTTCTTGAATAAAAACATGAGCATCTTTATTTGATCTATCAAAAACTTCATTTCAGCAAAAAGAATTTGTTAAAAAAAAAAGTCAACACAAAAAGTGATTGTACAGCCAGTATTTTGATTGCAAGTTCTCCGTTATTGACTATTTTGTGTGGGTGATAAATCAATTGATTTCTACTGCTAAAAATATCCACCTGTTCTCTCTGGAAAAAGAAAATGGGATTTAAAAAAAAATGTTTTACAAGAACTTAAAAAAAAAAATGGTTGATTGATTGAAATGGAAATTGTTGATTTTGTGTGAGTGATATAATTACTTGATTTCTATTGCTTAAAATATCTACATGTTAGCTCTGAAAAAAGAAAACATGTTAATGTTTATACAAGAACTCTTTAATATTGTTTCATACGTTTTATTGCAATGGATTATCAATTGTTTTGTGTGAGTGGTATATAATCAACTGATTTATATTGCTAAAAATATCTACTTGTTAGCTCTAAAAAATAAAAAATAAATGTTTTCTCAAGAACTTCAAATAATATGTATTTTTCACAATCTTGAGACCTCCCACTAAAAGCAATTGCAAAGAGTCTAAATCAAACAAGGTAGGATTTTCCCTCTAACCATTTGTGGTGAATTGGGAACAATGTGCATGGATACATGTTAAAAAATGTTGACATTGAGTTGATATTTATAGACTAGTACAATACAAACAATAGGTCTCCTTACTCTACACTCTTTGTTGATGTGCGTGTATTATTGAGTTACCAGGCGATTGTTACTGTGATGGAGTCCTTTGAATATGCATCTCCCTCATGAATTATTAATCATCACTGGCATCATTCTTTATGCAAGCTCCTGCTAGTGCACATACTACTAGAAAGATCCAATACCTATACTAATGAATTTAAAGATCATGAGTTGTCTGATGCAGTCTGTTTGTATTATATTCATTTTTAAAGATGTTTTCAAGAACTTCAGAAGTGTTTTTTCTTGTACTTAAAACCATGGAGACCGCGAAACTTGAGAAACTCATGACTGGGTTCTCAGTTTTTGGGGTGGATCCCAACTTTTAGATAGTTAGTTTGGCTTGGGATCCTTGAACAAGAAAGGAGATCATGCATTTGCAGCTAAGGCTAGGTTGCTGGTTCGAGTCCTGCTCCAGGCAACGCTTTTGTGATCAACCCATAAGTAGTTGTTTATATACCAGTAAGAAAGTTACACAATTTTATGACCCAGACTGCAGTTATAAGGAAATAAAATGTGGATAAAATAAGTAGGAGTCTTAGCTTAACCTATGAATTATTCATGTTATCTGACAGTTTCCTGGTTCTGTTTCCATTATCTCAAGGTCACTTTCAGAATGAATTGTATCAATTTGCATACTCCCTGGTTCCCTGTTCATTATAATTGTCTCAAGGTTACTTTCAGATTGAATAATCAATTTGCATAAAGTTCCCTGGTTTCCCTGGAATCCTAGGGAAAGGTTGTTTGCATTGTTCAGCTCAGGATCACCTGTCATCATCAGTGTGGGGATTGAGCCAAACAGTTGGAAGTTTGCCAAAGAAGTCAGCTGATTGCCTGAAGTTAGGTTGGGGGGGGGGGATTCCAATGACTGCTGGATGTAAACAAACTCAGTGGGTCAAAGGGATTTGATGGTGGGCATGTTGCAATGTGTACTATGGATTGGTGTGATAATTGGGGTTGTTCAAGGTTGACTCCTAATACTGTTTGTAAAAGGGAATTAAATAACTATTAAATTTAAAGTTTCCTTTTTGGGGGGTCTTGGAGTAATTTTTTGCTAATTTCAGGGAAAAATGATGTGTTCACTATAAATCCTGTCAACTTAATTAACTCATATTTGTTTTTTACAAAGGAGAGCCCTCCGGTACATTTATTTGAGTATGATAAACAAGAACACCATACAGGCCTTAATCTGAAATATCTCAGCTTATTCCTTTACACAAAAAAAAAACCACTTGAAGAATTTGATAGGTATTGAGGAAGTGACGAAAAATCTTTAAGAATCCTATAGACCGATCCGACGCGCACCTGGCACGGCGCGCCATTGCTGAGGTGCACATGTGCCTAGTTTTGTGCACAAAGACATGAGGAAATTATGTTTCTTTTCACTCTTTATGGCAATTTCCTCAACAAATAACACAATTTCCTTAAGAGGACATCATGACTGACCACAAATATTTGCAACAATATCAGCCAAATCATCTTGAAAAAGGTGCTTGTCTTAGGCGAGTTAGGGGTCAAAGATGCGGAAACTGCATTAGTCGCCAAAGTGCAATCGGCAAGGTATTCTGTCAGAATTTCAGTATTTACTTTCTGCTTAACTTTAAAAATTTATCAAGAATGTAGTATGTTGTTAATCAAGCAGCCATCCTAAAGAAAATTTCATAGATTGTCGAGGAAGGCATTCAATTCCCATAAAAAGTGAAAAGGAAAACGATTTTCTCGTGTCTTTGTGCACAAAGCTAGGCACAAAGACACCCCAGCAATGGCGCGCAGCGCATGGCGGTGCCCAGCACTTACGCGCCTGGAACTAACTTTTATTTAAGAATTTTGCCTGTACATTGTTACAGACTTTTTTTCGTAAGAGTTATTAAAAAATTGATACATAACTATCACAGTTCTATCTGAAAAGCTGTGTTAAAGTCGAGCACTCTTCCCCCGCCCTCTGCCGTCCAAATCTGCATCCACTACAGTATGTTCAATGTTCCTTGCTGCAATTTCAGTTGGAAAATAAGCAGGGTTGTGAGTGCACATTGGAGTTAAAGCTTAAAGGGAAGGTACACGTTTGGTAATTGTCAAAGACCAGTCTTCCATTATCCCATTATAACCATAAAATAACAAGCCTGTGAAAATTTTGGCTCAATTGGTCATCAAAGTTGCGAGAAAATGATGAAAGAAAAAACACCCTTGTTGGATGAATTTGTGTGCTTTCAGATAAGAATAAAGGACTTCCAACTAGATGTCTTTTATAATTTTAGTGAGAAATTACCTCTTTCTCAAAAACTACGTGACTTCAGAGGCAGTTGTTTCCCACAATGTTTTACACTACAAACAGCTCTCAAATGCTCGTTACCAAGTCAGTTTTTTAGTTAATATTTGTTTTGAGTATTTACCAAACTTGTACCTTCCCTTTAAGCTTTAGTTTTAGAGTGCTTCCTTCAGTTCTTGCTTGAACATGTTGAAGGGTACAGTTGTCAGGGATAGCTTGGAATGATCACCAAATTGCTTGTTGATCATCGCCATCGGAAGCTGGGTGCTTTAAATTCTTTTCATCTGGAAAATTTAACTTTTCTTTCACACAAAATTTCGTAAAGAACTTTCTTCTGGAACATATTTGACCCGAAGGACATCCTTGTGTGTGTGGATAATATGTCAACACATTTTGACAGTCAATTTTGAGCTATATTTGCATATTTTTTAGCACTGCTAAATAAGAAAATTAAGGCATTCTTGCTTCAATAAATACTGTATTATAAGCAAGTGACTGACAGGGTGGGTTCGAATCCCCAGCCGTGACACTTGTGTCCTTAAGCAAGACACTTAACCATTGCTTCGTCCTTCGGATGGGATGTCAAGCCGTTGGTCCCATGTGTTTTGTAACGCATGTAAAAGAACCCAGTGCACTTATCGAAAAGAGAAGGGGTTTGCCCTGGTGTTCCTGGTCTGATTGACAGCAAAATTGCGCCACAGCATCTTGTTAAAGCATTTGTGCTGACAGTATTAGGTCTCATAATTCAAAACGTAGTCCCACATCTGGCAGGAAATACTTTATGTAACAGCTCCAGGAGTGTCACTGGGTGACGGACATGTGCACTATATAAGAAACCACAATTATTATTGTTATTATTATTATTATTATTATTATTATTATTAATATCATTATCAACAAAGCAAAGCCATGGTGAACCGCAAGCTCTGGCTGCCAACTTTTATTGCTCTTGTTAAATACATACACTTACGGTTTACTGAATTTCTCTGAAGAAAAATTGGCACAGTGGTTCAAAAAGTGTGCATTAGATTGAGCTTTAACTTCAATTTTATATATATAAAAATTGTCTCTCATGTTGGTTTATTATGATTTTTTGCAGGCTTTCTCATTTACTTGGATTGGAGAAATTGACTTTAACTACATTTAAGGAGATTGTGTGCACTGGGCCTTCGATCCTACTAAAGTCTATTGCATATTGTGAGTTACAACGTGATTCGTGTTTGTCATATATTTAAATTTTATAAGTACATTTTATGGTGGGAGTCTGGATGTTCTTCCTCTTTTTCAACAATTATACGATAAATAAATGATGACCCCCTCTTTTCTTCATACCTTTCCATCAGACTCAAGAACAGCTAAGAGTTATTACTACCTGTGCACGGAAAACAAGTCTCCACGGCGACACAGCGCGAGGCAGCACAGTGACATGGCCTGGTGTGGTCAATCTTTCACACACCTAGTCAGCTGTTGTCGTTTTTACCCAAAGAGCTTCCTCAGACTAAGTCAGGTCGAAGAGTAAGGAAAAAAACTTAGAATTGGAGTGATCAACTCCGAGTGACACTTTCTGAGCACTGTGTTGCCGTGGTTAAATTGTTGCCGTGACGTTTTCCTGAAGCCCAGCTCACAGATGTCTATGGTTCGTGATGTTTTTTTTTCCTTTTACTCTATCTTGTTTGAAGGTTGTGTTTGTCTTTTGCTCCTTCTAAATTTGCGAAACCAAAACAAAATTCACTCTTAATCCCCCCCCCCCCCCCACAAATCTTTGTTTTGATAATAGACTATACATTCCTGTGTAGACACATCTTTTTCAAATGGCCCAACCTGAAAAACACATTCATACCATTCATACCAAACATTTTTTTTTTAATGATCCTCCATTTGTCTCTTTGTAGAGTTTATACAACTTTACTGGACACCATAAAAACAACTTCACAGGGCCCGGTATGTGACGCTGAAAGTTCAGTCAGGGTTTGCTAAGCAGCCATGTTGTGTGTTTCCAAATTGTTTAGGCTTGAGATTTTTTGAGGCTGATGGGTGAATGTTTTTCACATAAGTCAGCAATATAAAAATCAAAAAAGTTGGACTGCTTGTGTGATTGTTTTAGTCAACTGGAATTGGGGAAAGCCTTTCTTTGGTAAAACTAACAGGGCAAACTCTGGTGCAATGCTCCCTATAGTTGGATAAAGTGCTCTTTTTACTTGGTAACTGTTGACTTCTAAAATGTCTTCTCCTTTTTTGTATTCCTGTAGTCAATATCAATGATGGATATGACGTTTTGCCAGTCTCTGTGTGACTTTCCCAGCTCTGCGTCCGGCTATGACCGTGCTCTGAACTCGCCGGATTTGTCCAACATCAGCAGTAGTCCACAGTTGGCATTTATGTATGAGCATGACGAGGCCCAAGACAGGGGTAAAGGCACAAAAAGAAACGTCTTCATGTTCCAACAGTCAATGGAGATAAACGAACTGGACAGTGACCTCAACAACAGCTTCTGGTCGGACGGATTGCTGTCGGAAACATCCTTCGGAGAGAGTGGCCGAGCCTCTTTGTGGGACTTCTCTGGATTTGACGATATCTCAAGTCCGCTTCAGCATCCCGAAGACGATCTCACTTATGCGCCGACCTTAGCCGAGCTAAACAATGACGACTCACAGAGTTTCGATGCTATGCTAAGCTCGCACAATGCCATTACACCGTTAATCCGGAAGTCACAGTCCCACGACCTCAACAACAACAACAACAAAAAGGCAACGAGTAGTAGCGTGACAAAAGCTTCGTCAAGCAGCATGGCTGGACCTGCTGCTGATGTCATGCAAGTCTCAAACGCCCTGCTGATAAAACAGGAGAAAGTCGACCTTCCAAAGCCTCTCTCCATTCCCGCCGATGTCAAACCAAACTCGACCCCTGTGCTCTCGCATGGAGGAGGTAGAACACACAGAGAGAAGGCCGTGAAAAGCTCATACAGACTGACCCGAAAACCTATCCACCATCGGCATCATCACAGTCTGATGAAGAGCACAAGAAAGTACATCAGTCGGTATGGGTTTGACCCAGGCATCTCGTATCCTCCAAAGAAGGGAAATGTGGAGCAAAAATGGCAGGAGATCCGAAACTTCATCGAAGAAGATGTCGATGGCGGAGCTCGTGAGAAACTTATGGGGAGTCTAAGATCCAGCCTAGAGCCTGAGCACAAGAAGCTTACAATCAAGGTACAGTTATATTGATGATGACTTTAAAAAGTTTCAGAGAGGAAGCTCGTAAACAGAGTTTTTATTTTAAGATAAAAATCTAACCCTTTTCGATATTTTTAGATGGATATTTCAAGGGGCAGAGATGCAACTTTTCCGATTTAAATCGGAAAACCGATTTTTCTTATTTTTACCCCCAAAATCCGTGTTTTTTTTGTTCAAAATCTAAAAAACCAGATAAAAAGTGTCAGATATTTCCCCGATTTATGCTTCCAAATACGCTATTTTTAAATTCGTCGTTATTTTTAAAAACTTGAAAATCGTCGTTAAAACCATGGAGAACCTAACAATCCCGTATGGTATCGTCAGCGATCGCGTGCGAATCACAACGCATGCACCTCGCCTTCCTAAGTTGATAATTTAAATTTTTTGGCATGTTTTGCTCGTTCGTAAATATCAGGGACTCAAATTTTTTTGGAAAAGCATCAAGATCGCAAGGCTTGCAGACTAAATACGCTTGTACAGAACCAGAATCAGCCAATTAATGTTGGTTTCAAAATCGCACAGTGCTTTACACTTATCAGTGAATGGTAATAATTAAATATTTAAAAGATGATTAAAAAAAATAAAATAATAAATAAAAAGAAATTAAAAAAGTTTCCTTTTAAACGAAGTAATAGAACTACCTGGTTTAGATTTTGGTATATATTTTTATAAGTATAAATTTACACAAGAAATACAAATTGAACAGGGGTTGTCACAACTAGAAACTAGAAAACTGCTAATTGCCTAAGATTCTTCAAAAACAAAATGTGATTATCACCCCAAGATCTTTTTGATTGAAGTGAGTGCTACCAAGAGGTTGTTGCCCCCTTGACAATTATTTGTATAATTAACTACATGTTGCATGGGGGCGCTCTGTCACACTGGCTACATGGTAAACGGTTGAATGGCTTAATTCTCACTGGCACGAGCTCATGAACAAAGGTGTATGCAAAATAAGGAAAGGTGTATGCAAATATAAGGGCCTGATGGCTGGGTTGGTAGAACCAAAAGTGGACGGACCTCATGACAGATTCAACTCCCACTCTAGTCAAGTTAGTTCCAATCAATATTTGATTTCATCCAATCAGTTTCCCCCATGGTTGTGTACATGCAAGAACTGTAACTTCACCAAAAGAGAGGAAATTACAAAATTCCAATGGTTATGTATTTTTTAAATTTTTTTGTAGTTTGAATGGCAATAAGGAGAATCTAAAAGAAAGAGAGAATTCAGCTGATGTGAGGAACAGTTGCATGCATGTTTATTATTATTGAATAATATTTTTATTTAGAAAATAGAATTTTGTTGCAGTCTGCTCGCCAACCAAAATAACCTAAATGGTATTACACAAAAATGTATGGTCTTAAATTATGTAAAAACGTCATTAATTTAAAAAAAAAAAACTTTTATTGTGTGTGTGCAAGCTATGTAAATACCCCGCAAAACATAATCTTCAAATATTGATAGAAACAGTTTGACGTTTTGCTATGGCCCTCCCTGACACTAGGTAGGAACAATGGGCTCCTTGCATTGTGTGCACTCCTAATTGATGGGCAAGCTGTGAACAGCTGATGTTTAGGGTCGCCTTATTAGGTGTTGCTAGGGGCAACGGGCATTGCCTTACTCTAATGATCCGTTCAAGTGTGCATACACTTGTTTGTATTGTGCGTAAATAAAAAAAATGTCATGAAGGAAAAAACATTTGCACAAATCCATTCTTCTTAATTTCTTTGACTGATTTAATGATCTGGCAAGATGTGTTTTTATTGAGTAGACTGAGTAATGGCAATAATCAGTTGCATTATCACAAATCTAAAAACATTTGTATTATTTGTTGTTGTCTTTTTGAGGGGTGGGGATGGGTGATTGGCCAGGGGTTGATATGTATATTTATGAGGCATATGCCACCAATTTTACACTAACCATGGGAAGCACAATAAGTTATCAGACTTTTTGAATAATTTTGTACGAAAAAAAGTATATGAAATGGTATACATTAATTTGATTCTGACTTAGGTTGAACCTGGTCTCGATCAGGCATATACGAAGTCCGAAATTCTAGAATACCTTGAATAATTATTAAACTTTTTGAATAGCTTGTATGTGAACAAATATGTAACCATTTTACATTAATTTGATCCTGACTTAGGTTGAACCCGGTCTCCATCAGGCGTATACTTCTGCTGGAGCTGAAGACTATGACTCTCACGATGAGGGTCTCGGGAGTGAGCATGAAGACCAAGATGATGAGATTGATGAGGATACAGATGAGGAAGGTGAGGAGGAGGATGGACTGAGCGATGAGGAGGAGGAGGAGGAGGAAGATATGCACAATGTGGAGGAGGAGGAGGATGATGCGTGTAGTGACATCTCAGAGGACCATGGTAAGATCCAGTGTTTTCTCTTATAATAATAATGCTCTAATGTTAATATTTGGACATGGTGTTTTATTGTGTCATACAAAAGTACCCAAACTCTTAAAAACACCTTGAGGGCCAGTAAGAGTTCTGCAGAGATACCAACATACACGATTTGGGCGTAGCAAATACGATTTCGAGCCGTGACTACGACGCTACGATAATACTCAATAAAACACGCTAAACAAGCCGCCCAATATAATTTTATAAAATCGTACAATACATGCAAACAACGAATGAACTATTAAGTGGAAATAAAAATTAAGAAAAAAATCAAAACAATTGTAACAGAAAAGAAAAAAACACTTTTAATTTTAGAACGCAGTGTTGAATAATAGCGGCGAATTCACTCGAACAATGTACGTGTCTCGACGTAATGATTGTTGCGTGCCCTCCCCCGCTGGCTGGCCGGCTGAGTGTGCATTTTTTACGTTAGTGCATTTCTGCAAGATCGTACCCATTGATCTCTATTACACGATGGGGAATAGTGCACACGTGCGTGGGGAATGAGGTTGTGTGTGAGCTAACGTGTCACAATAACCACATTCCTCATGTATCCACTATTACTGTGCCCACGCTGGCTGTACATGTACTTCATCGAAGCTTGGCAAAAAAAGTACGAAATAATGGCGACAAAAAAAGGAGACCTTCTGAACAAAAATACCTTCAACTGAGTGGCCTGTGAGGTCTAAGCTAGACAGTTTCCATGTTTTCCTACCAGTAATTGTAGCGCCGATGTCCAGACAATGCCCAAAATCCGGACACATATTTTTTGCCCAAAATCCGGACACGTTTTTTTATTTTTTTTAAATTTTTTTTTTCTCTCTCTCCCAATAGCTTGTTGTTGCGTTTCTGATCATTAAAACAAAAACATTTAAGTAAGGCCACCCTTTTTTATGTTACATTTAAGTAAGGCCACCCTTTTTTATGTTACATTTATTTTTGAAACATAGTCAGAAGATGAGGGAAATCAGGTTTTTTTTTCAATTTTTTTTTCACTGGCCACTATAAACATTTGTACTATAGCTGTTCTGTTGATGCATACAGGTAATTGTTATTTCACAACAATGCCTGAAAATGAGCTAATTAGCATTGTAGAGAGTAATAGAAAGATCGGTTTAGGGAGCCCAAGCTGCGCTCGCCCTTAACATTTGGGAGATGCTACTCTTTTTTAAAATTCAATGTTGGCATCTCTGGTTCTGTCCAACTAGTCCAGCAGCAGATTTCACGAATCGATAGGATTAATACCATCTCGAGTTATGGAATTAAACTGGATCTAAGTCCTGATATTAATCCTAAGTAAGGAAGAGTTTGGAGAAATGGACAATTGCTGGCTTGTTGCTGAAGTCCATCATCCATATGTAAACCGCTTCATATAAAATCAAGACACAAGTCCCAGCATGCTCGAAAGAAAATAAAAATAAAAATAGACCAGTGAAAAAGCTGGCAGGCTAGTGAAATGACAATTGCTATCCACGCGGACTGGCGCAGCCCTGACATTGTGGTGCTGTACAACGCCGTTTGTTGGTTTTGCGAAAAACTTATCTTTTGATATCTCTCTTTTTAATTTTGGTTTTTACCCATACACCGATGTGTGTTAGCACTGTGTACTCAGTCCTGTGAAAAAATATCACAGGCATGTTACTCGGGTGGGATTCCAACCCACGACCCTTGCAATTCTAGAGCAGTGTCTTACCAACTAGACTACCGAGGTGGCCCGGCAGCTAGAGGCAGTTCGAATCCTATGTTTTGGCAGCGGGTACCGCAACGATATAATAGATGTTAAATTTGCATCGGGGATAAAGGGCAACCTCGGTAGTCTAGTTGGTAAGACACTGCTCTAGAATTGCAAGGGTCGTGGGTTCGAATCCCACCCGAGTAACATGCCTGTGATATTTTTTCACAGGACTCGGGAAAGTACTGAGTATACAGTGCTAACACACATCGGTGTATGGGTGAAAACCAAAATTAATATTCTTTATCCCCGATGGAAATTTAACATCTATTATATTTCTCTTTTTATTATATTTTGTTGAGGGGCTAGACCGAAGTTTGGCTAAGGCCCCCAGCCACCCTCTGTAGAACCATGCCTGTGGAACATTCTGTTCAAAAGTTCAATTTGTCATCATGAGAAATTTATAAATTCAACATTGATTTTTATCATTGACGATTGCGAAAATAGTTCCTACAAAGTTAAGAATTGGAAAGAATGGGAAAATAAAGAAAGAAACTTTTAATCAGGTATAAATCTTGTTTATTTTCAGCAGATGACGTTGCAGTTGTAAACATTCAAGACCAAATCCCGATAAAAGTGAAATCACGGCGCAGCGAGTACGACGATCTGACCCCCAACCCCAAGCGACTTTTGAACATCGGCAACGAACTCCACAAACTCAACAAGACCATCAGCAGTATGACGCCGGTCAGCGCGCTGCCGGTCAATGCTCGCAATAGATCCAGGAAAGAAAAGAACAAATTGGCATCAAGGTAGGACAATTGATTGATTGATTGAGTTTATAAAAATCCAGCAAGAACATAACAAAAATACATTTAAACAACAACAGGAGAAAAGACAATGAAACAAGAAAATCCCAAATAGAACACAAGGTAGAAACACTGCACAAAATTATCCAATGTAACAATATTGTACACAAAATTCTGAGGAACTTATTTCACTTGAGCGTGCTTTTGCCAATTTTTTAAATTAGGAGTCTGGAATGCCCCAAAGGTTTAACAAACTCTGTGGAGAACGGCAGGCTAAAGAAGAGTACATGTATCTTTTTATTTAACAAAAGTGATTACTGAATGAAATTTGGTTATCATGCCTCTGGTATCTTTTGACTTTCCACAGAGCATGTCGACTTAAGAAGAAAGCTCAACACGAGGCAAACAAAGTCAAGCTGTTTGGTCTGGAAAAAGAACATGGTGAGTAATTACACATGAATGGTTTAATGTATCATCAATGCCCCCCCCCCCCCAACAAAAAAAATGAAGAAAAACAACACTAATGTCTTTTAAAATAAATCTTGGAAAAAAAAAATGAACACACTCAAAAAGTCCACCTGCACCACAACAAATTGCATAAATAAAATAAAAATATCTTTAATGTTTACTTGCGATAAAACTTGTTATAAAGGAATAGTGGAAACAGGCCAACACCAACTTGGATTTGAACCCAAGACCTACAATCTGTACGTCTTCATTGTAGTATAACCCAGCCTGCTCCTTGAAACCCGCAAAAACATTTTCATCTCCAACAAATCACATTTACATAAACAAAGAAACTATAGAAACAAATTGACATTAATTATTCATGTGCCCTGAGGGGTTTGGGTGGGATTTGAACCGAAGACCTATAATCTACATGTCTTCACCATAAAAGTAACCCAGCTTTCTCGGTGAAGCCAACAATTAAGGTCTTCATCTCCCACAGATAACGTTAACAAAAACAAAGAACTTGATTATGTTTGGAAACAAATTAACATTAATTATGTATGACGTGCCGCGAGGGGTTTCTCAAAAAAACCCAACAACAAACAAACAACCCCAACAAAACAAAATACAGGTGGTTTTGTCCGCCATGAGTAATGGAGTCTCCGTTTCCCTCTCTATCATCTTGTGAAATTTTGTTACTGACAGATCGCTTGATGCAGGTGATTATGGCCATTAAGAAGGAGCTCGTTATCTATCTGGAGGAGCGGCCCAAGGAGCCTCCGCCTTGCCTCTCCAAACGCTTGAGTTCCCTCATCCAGAGTATCCTTGGTAAGCCAAAATTGAATGTACCAATAACTTGTCTGTTATGCTGAGTGACGGTCCACCATCGAGATTCAGTTGGAACGATTCCCCCCAAAAATTTGATTTGATTTAGACTTTCGGAAGTTAGATTGCTGCTCTCTGAAGTTTGTCTACCTTGCTGCAAAGATAACAATAATTTCAAACACAATCTGACTTTCTAAATCCCTTTTTTCCTTCCCAAATCCATTTGTTATCTCTGCGGATTGAGTTTGACTTTTACGATTTAAGTTTTGATTCTCCGTTCTCATTAAAAACCTATAAAATCTTATTTGAGGGGAGGATGGCACGATGAAAACACAATTTCGTCTAGAATTCTTGACTCTTTTTCAGTTTGTTAATTGGCCCTGTGCCACAAAAACTGGGAAGAGTTCCAAAAAAGTAAGAAAAACAAGATTTGTGAACAAATATACAATAACTAGATGAAAGATTTTGCTTTAAAGGTTAATGCGCCAGCCTCTAATGAGGAAAATTCAATTGGAAACACTATTTAATTTTCTTTCAAAATTATGACAATATCAAAACCTCTGGAGATGCAATGATTTTGGCAGTAAGCCAGAAGTAAATTGGACTGGACTTAAGCAAAAATAAATTTGTCTTGGTCTAAGTGCAGTACACTTTGTCATTTGATGATTATTAATGTATGGTTATTTTATTCATCAAATTTATGAACTATTTGGTTTTAGAGTTTTTTTGAAGAGAAAAAGAAGAAGAAGTTTTATATTCATTTTATAATCAGGCAAATTGGTGAGTGGCCAATCTTGGCGGATAATGATGGCATGGCCGGGGGCTGAAACAAATCTATGCAATTATACATGAGGATTTAAGAATAATTAATTTCTAAATTGTAGCCTTTTTATGTAGGGCTGTGATTTGTTTCATTATATGAAATGGACTATTACTGCTGTTGCACAACCGAACCTGCCATGGTTTGTGGAAGGCTACTAGAGTGAACCACTTGCATGTATTTACCATACTTTTTAACACATGAGGACACTTTCAAAGGGTGAATTTCCTTCAACACAGTGAGAGTTCTATCTTATTATGATAACCTGTGTGTATGTCAAAATAATAAATAATAATGCTATAATAACCACGTTAAAAACATCCGTTTGTTTTATTTGTTGGTTGAAAACACTCCTGCGATCAAAATACTGCAAATCGCTGTTAGATACTTGTTGACTCAACAAGAAGACTTTTAAGAAACTAAGGTTAACCCTGTAGACACAAAGTGAAGATCAGTTCATGCTGTTTTCTGTTGCGATGCAAGACAAATTGCTTGCTTAAGTACTTTTAGTACTCTGACCAGCGCCCAATTTCATGGCTCTGCTTACCACAGAATTCTGTGCTTGGTAGTACCATTGTTCGTTTCACCAAATTCACCATCTGTTTAAGCTAAGAATGCCTTGTAATGTGAAGTACACACCAGCACAATCAAAACTTTCCTTGCTCACCTGTGAAATATGCTTAAGTTAAGCTAGGATTTTTATGCCATGAGCGTTGATTCTTTGCTTATGGTAAGCAATGAAATCAGGTCCATCAGGAGCCTATAACATCCTGCATCATCAACAAATCTCCCACTCCATGGTAACTCAACACTTAATCATTTAGTATCCGAGGTAGGGTTGAACTGTAGGCCTCATACTGGGCCCAAAGTCATAGCGCTGCTAAACGGTAAGCAAATTTTTGTGCTTACTGTAGCAGAAAAATTTGCTAAGGTGCAAGCGTATTTCACAGATTAGCAGAAAATTGGGCGGCCATATTGCATTTTTACCATGGATTTGCATTGTAACGTCATTTGTTATGGTGCGGTAAGCACCGGAAGGTTAGCCAGCCTTTTCGTGTGCTTACGCTTAGCAGCAGTATGAAATGGCAACCGCACACTAAGAACAAAATTGGCCGCTAAGCAGCACTAAGAAATTGGGCCCAGATGTTGCCACCGAACTGACCTTAATGGTTTTGCGGCTGAGGTAGGGCGGCGGACAAAAGTTTTGTTATTTATAGAATGCAGGTTCGAATCCTGGTCTGGTCAGTAATGTTCTCGACTCCCTTTCTCTTCATGCAGGTCAAATGGTTGCGAATCACACCCAGGAATTTGTGAACAGCGTCCTGGAGAAGACGGCTAATGGCAAGCTACAAGGTGGCTTGAGCTTCCTAAAACATCATAATTAAGACAATCCCGTAGCTGGACATTGTGGTCGAAAGGAAAAGATACATGTCGACTTCAAGCTGTTGTATCGATGTGTCAGATTGGAAGGGTGCACACAGCCCTACCCCTTCTTACCACCCCACCAGCAAAATTTACCCAAATTGCTTATGTATCAGAAACATGGGTAAAAAGTTTGTGCAGGTAAAATTCATGTTTATGCTCTTCATTCCCAATAAAAGTCATACATTGGCGTCATCCAACGGCCATCTTAGAGGTAAACCGGTGATAAAGGCAGTGGCAGCTCACAGATTTGTACGAGCGGCGCGCAAGACTGTCCAATGAAAAATCTATACTCTAGGTGATGGTGCCCTACCCAAAGGACTTAATGGGAAAGGACTTAATGGGCGTAGGGTCTGTTGGCAAACGGGGGTAATAATAGTTATGTGGGATTGTTATGTCATGGTTTGGTTAATTTTCGGGTGATATTTTTTGTAGATGTTAAAGGTAGAAGAATTTTTATTTTTGATTTCGTGGAACACAATATTGGGAAATGAATATCTCAAAGTTAAAGTTGATCAAATTTTGTCCATGATTGGTCGGTGAACCACTTGGCGTCATAGACATATTTAAACACTTTTATTTATTTATTTATTTGTTTATTTTGTCTTATTCTTTAAGGGCATCCCCATTACTTGTAAATGAACTGTTTTCCTTTCTGCCCTTAGCTGGTGGATATATTAAAAAACAAAAAAAGTTATAACAAGATCTTTTTGCGCAGGCGCAGCTCAAAGCCCAAACCTAAGATGTCCGTAAAAATGGTGTTTCAAGAATGATGTGCAAAGACATAATTTGTTCTGTGAAGGCTTGAAAAATGTTGGATTTTGAAACACCAGAATTAAAGCTACTAACTCTTTAAAAAAAAAAGTCGTATTGGCTACAAATGTAGGTCTTTTTATGATCAGTTTTATCATATTTGTGAATCGGACTTTGCTCAAATTTTCTTAAAGGGATTTAATCAATACGAAAAAAAAAAAAAAAAAAAAAAAGAAGAATTACAAACCCTTTACTCTGCCTTAGTATTATTGCTTAAATATGTGAACAGAATAAGATTTGTTGTAAATAGAAATACAAAGAAGTTAATATATATTAAGGATGTAGTAAAAAGATGCGTGAAGTAAAAAATATGCAACTATGAGTTTTATGGGGAGGTGTATCCAATACACTATTTATGGTATGGGGCAAAATAATTGTCACTTGCAGACCCCTTACATTACTCTATGACACAATGACGTGTTGTCTAAATGTTGGTACAGTCGCCGAGAATGTACAACTTTCACAAACTTTGATTGTTTCCTTCAAAAGACAAACATGTTGACCATGTACATGTTCATGCGATGGCAAAATGATGCTATGTTACTAATGTTAGCACAAAGTGGACATTGGACATCAAGAAGTGTATGTAATCAGATATGCGGATTGGTAACAACATTTAAGGCTCTGGACATTTTTGGTAACGACTCAAAACATGAGCGTAAAGACTCACTTGGTAACAAGCAACGGAGAGCTGTCGATAGTAATCAAACATTGTTGGAAACGATTCCCTCTGAGAAAAAAGTAAATTTTTTTCGTCTGAGTAGGGAGAAACTCTGGATTAGACGCCTCCAGACCATTAACCCCATGGTCTGAACATCCAATAAGGAAACGACTAATAAACCTTTTGTTTTGCCGTCTCCTTTTTCCATACAGCCTTTTAGCCTGAGCCTCATTCACTAATTAATTACTTTTTTCCCCACCTCCCCACCCTTGATATTGTCCTTTGTGTGTCCATCCTCTTGTGGTCAAGCCAGTCCCTTCCCTTCAACCCCCCCCCCCCCCTGTTGGCTTTTTTCTGTATGCTTTCTAACCCCATACATGTATTTCCACTTCACTGCTTATGTTTTACTTAGTTACCTGTTCATGTTTGTTGTGTTGTCATTTAGACTTCGAGAAAGACTCTGCTAGGGTCGAAACGTCAGGCCATTAACATTTCTTTTGCAAAAAAGTAATTTCTCACTAAAATATTTTGAAACATGCACTTCAGTTTTTATCAGGCATGTGGAATTCGGAAGCACACAACTTTGTGTGGCAAGTGTTTATTTTCTCATTATATTCTTGACAGAATGAGCCAAAATTTCCACAGATTTGTTATTTTATGCATATTGTAGGGATACACAAAGTGCAATCTTGATATTAAAACCCAAATGTGTCCAGTGCCTTATAAGGAAACAAAAACAAAAAACAAACAAACAACCCAAACCAGGCTATATTTTCATTTAGAATTCTAAATAAACAGGGAACCAGTGATCCAACTCGCATGACTTTTTGGATGGTTACCAATATCTGGAAACAACTTTAACGGTGCCACAAAATGGACTTGAATTTTTTACATAACTAAGTGGTCTTGGCTGTGAGTGACATTATTTTTGTGATTATTGTTCTGGTAAAGAGCTGTTTATCTCTGTGTATTATTATTGTTATTTTTTTCTGTAAACTTGAAATGTCACTGAGAATAATTATGCATATACATGTAACTTAAATATATTCAGGTAAAAGACTTGCTTTGTATTCAGTCACACATTCCCAAATGATTGAAATTTCATGGCGGGAAATTATACTCAGTACTTCTGTTTGAGACAACAACAAAAAACTAAGAAGAACAAAAATCCAAACAATTCAGGAATACTCTGAAGGATATTTTTAGGATATTTCTTTTATTTTGACAAAACAGTCTTTAAAAAAAAAACAGTTTAAAGTGCCTCTAATACTTTTTTTAAAACAAATTTAGTAAAAAAAAATAGGTTGAAGAAAAAAACAAATTGACAAAATTATAATTTAATTGTAGTAAATGCATAAAGATGACAATAATAAAGAACGAATTTAGTGATTATGTGTATATATTATTGTATAGAGATAAATCTGACTTGTTTATGATGGCTTTTTGATGACCAATTGGTTATTTATTTTTGTTCCTTATATGTGAGGCATTTGTAAACATGTTTTTCAGTGTGCGTGAATAATTGGCTCAATCTTTGGGGCTGGAATAATACTTGCACTGTTAAAACCAAGCTCAGATAGAGCTAGCGTAAAGAAAAATCCATGGAGAACATGAAGGTTTTTTATTTTATTTCATTATTTTTTTCATTAAATTTATTATAAAGAAGATTTATTTATGGCTTTTAACAGATTCTCTCTTTTGTTGTGTACACGGAGATAAGATTTTATTTTTTGAGAGAAATTTGCAATAGGTTTAATTATTAAACAAAATTTAAAGAAGAAGTGTACAGAAACAGTATTTATCTATATATATATATATATATTATATAATCATATTCAGTGTGTGTATTTTGTGGCTTTTAAAAAAACAATTCTCAGGTTTCTAGTTGATGCTCATTAATCACTCCTTATTCAGACATTGGGCCAATTTAAAAAAAAAAAGAGAAATTTGCGAAACGAACCGTTGATTTTTTCGCTGAGTGAATGTAAGTTTATAAGAGCCCTGGGCAATGGGCAACCTTGTAAAAAGTGGCAAAGAATGAATTTGTTTAATGCTGGCCATCTACCATAATTATAATTATCGTTGTTGTTGTTTTTTTTGTTTTTTTCACAATGAGATTTTGTTTATTGATTAATTTGTTTTTTACCATTATGTTTGTTTAGCACTGCGTACTCAGTACTTTCCTGAGTTAATTGAAAAAAATCCACAGGCAAACTACTTGGGTGGGATTCGTACACGCTTTTAACACAAAAGATTCAAACTGCCTCTAGCCACGGTGCTAGCTCGGTGGTCTAGTTGGTAAGACGCTGCTCTAGCAATTCAAAGGTCATGGGTTTGAATCCCACCTGAGTGATTTGCCTGTGGATTTTGTTCACAGAACTCGGGAAAGTAATCCAAGTTTACAGTGCTTACTAAGCATCGGCGTATGGGTAAAAGAACAAGTATTTTCTATATCCCTGATGCAAAACTTACTTTTATTAATAAGATTATTTTATTATTTTATTTTTCTTCATTTTGTTCCCCCTGTTTATATTTATGTAACAGAAAAACTGTGTAATGAACTTCTGTAGAACCAATGCTCGATCAATGGCAGCAAATGTAATTTTCTGTTATTCACACGTGTTTTTATAGTGTGCACACATTTCTGAGAACAATAGAATGTCTGTGTAACATTTATTGTCTCCAACCTTCCCAACATTTTTGGAAATGAGAATGAACTGGAAATCTCAGATTTTTCTTAGCCATATCATAATGTATTAAATTAAACTTCCTGCCTGTATGTATAGTACACAAAAATGCTTTTGTTAAATGGCTGTAAGACTTTTACTGAAAGACGCATGAGGTGTGCAGGCCTGATCCAACGTAATGCAACTTCAATTGATCATTATAGAAGCTGTACCCTACAAAAGACTTCAGAAAGAGCTGTTCCGTTGCTATGCCCTTTGTTTCCTTAATTCTCAGGATTGATCATTTGAAACCAATCAAAAATCCATTCTTCACACCCACCCAAAGATTATAGTGTCGAAGGCGCAAGATGAGAAACTCTGGCTGAAATGTGCACTTGGCACCATTTTAGCAAGCAACTCTTTTGATGCAACAATAGATCACTGCAGACGATGATCATTGCTATCATCTTGCGCCATCCGCTTTGTATCTTTGATTAAGGAAACCATTTCCCTGTTATGTTGAATATCCCCGATTGGTAAAAATCTCTCCAATTGCAAGATGCAATAGTTGACAGCTCTGTTCTCATCAATGATATGTTCTAACAACAGACCAGCCGACGATTTCACAAAGAGTTAGGACTCGTCTTAAGGTCTGCATGCTACAGTGCAGGGTTAGGACTCGTCCTAAGTCCTTAGATTAGTCTTAAGTTAGGAAGAGTTTTGTGAAATCGACGGCAGGGCCCAATTTCATAGCTCTGCTTACCTCTGTATTCTGTGCTTACGACCATTCTCCCCATGCGTGCAAGTGTCAAATTTCTGCGCTAGCTGTGTATGCATAGATTGCCTTACGTGGGGTTCGCACGCGCCCAAGCAAGGATTCCCCGCTAACCTGTGAAATACGCTTGACGTAAGCACAGAATTTTCTGCTTATGGTAAGCAGAGTCATGACTTTGTGCCCAGCACATCGTCTGCATTAAGTGAGCTTCTAATGAGCATGTACAAAATAGTGTTGCACTTTTTGGGATTGACATTGAGTAATATTGGCATTTAAATACAATAGTTTAGCCCCTCTTAACTAGCTATAGTAATTCAGTTTTATTGCACCTTATTAAGTTTAGCAGAAAGAAGCAGTTTTTAAATTTCAATAAAGTATAAACAGAAAATTACTCAGTATAAACAGAAAAGCAAAACTTGGTTTTGTCGAGTTTCAAAAAATTTAAGTATTCAAATAGTGCGTCAAAAATGAATATGTAAAATTTGAGTAGTGAGAAAGAATACCAGTTTGTAACCAGGAAATATTTGGGCTTAAACTCCATTATTATATTGATTAACCCGAGTTATTGATCCCATTGTTAATCTCCTCCTCTTAGAAGATTACCATCAAAATAAAAATTGGGCGGAATTGAAAAAAAATCTTCTGCTATTACATGAGAGCATTCCTTTTGATTTCTTAAAGTAGACTTAACAAAATATATTATTCACCAAGGGAGGAATTTAGATGTTGAAGATGTATCTGGTGTCTGAGTGGTGAACTTAAAACAGTGTGTGACTCTAACCAAAGGGATTTGTTATTGAATACTATTATTATTATTTTTATTATTATTATTTTGTTTTGTATACATTTATTCCTAGTTTAACTTCTCAGTATTTTACTATGTTCCATCTGTAAAAAGCACGGTCTGTTAATGACAAGGTGTCCTAAATGTAGTGGAGTTCTTTGTTAGATGTTCATTTATATTATTTGATGTCAAATAATGATGCTTATGAGTTTTTGAGTAGCTTAAACTTTCTTTCAGTTAAAGCCATTATACACTTTCGGTAAACAGTATTGTCCAAGTCCCACACTTCGTGTATCACAACTTATATATAAAACAACAAACCTGTGAAAATTTAGGCTCAATCGGTCATCGGAGTCGGGAGAAAAAAACGGGAAAACCCACTCTTGTTTCCTCGCGTTTCGCCGTGTCAGACACGTGTTTAAAATAAATCCGTAATTCTCGCTAACGAGAATTTATATTGTTTTACCGTTTTCTCAAAAAGTAAAGCATTTCATGAACTAATATTTCAAGGGAAGTCTTTCACCATTACCTTCTGTAAACCCTGTAAATTATTTGTAAATCTGTGAACTTTTTTTTTTTTTTTCTGTACCGAAAGGGTCCAATGGCTTTAATCTCACAACTGCTCTCTGAACAATTTGTCTTTTACCATTTTTGGTGGGAAAAGTTTAATGTTTTGTTGTTAGTTTTTCCTTCAATCTAGAGTTTGGTTCTTTAGCTCAGGAAAGACTTCAAATATAAATTTAGCATGACTTATAAAAGAATTTCAGAGTTGTTGATTTCCCGTTATTTACTAATGGCTGGAGTAAACAATGTATGACCAAGGATTCCAGGCCAGTAGTGTCTTGATGATATTGCAGTCTACAAAGCCATAGTTTAAAAAAAGGTTATTTCTTGAAGGGTTCCTGTAACTAAAAGTTTTAAATTACAATTTAATTGATTGTTATTAAACAAAATTGTTATGATTAGATGTAGTGTCAGTACGGTGTAAAAAAAATAAATATTAGTCACTCGTGACATATTTTTGTACAGTATGCAAAAGAGTAAATAAAATGCACTTCAAATGCAAATATTTTTTATCAAAAGAAAAAAAAACAACAAAACTAAAAAACGGCTTGTGCGACATTATATTCCTCCAGTTTCATATACTTCTTCTTCTAGACATTTAAAGGGACATGTTGCCTCGGATCGGACGAGTTTGTCAATGAAAAGCGTTTGAAACTCTGTACTAGTGTAAAATGCATATTGTTAGAAAGAAGTTTTAAAAGTAGAATACAATGATTCACACAAATATGGCTCGAAATTGCGTGGTTTTCCCTTTACTTTGCGAACTAACACGGTCGACCATTTTGTGGATTAAAAAAATTTGACTTCACAAATTGGCATGCCGTTTTAGTTCAGGAAACACAAGGGTAACCACTCAATTTCGCTGCTTATTTGTGTGGACTTTTATGTTCTACATTGTAAACATCTTTCTTACAATATGCATTGTAGAACTACTAGTTTCAAGCCCTTTTCATTGACCAACTTGCTCGATAGAAGGCAACCTGTCCCTTTAAGAAACGGTTTTGTTATTTTGCAAAACTACGACAGTACAAAGCACCCAGTGTGATATAGCAGTGAACCTTTTTTTGCACTGATCTGACATTGATTCTTGAAGTGTACAAAATTAATATTTAAAGCTTAACATCCCAACTTGCTGTGCAGTCATAGTATGTACAACTGTAAATAAATAAATAAATAAATAAATAACCATTATTTCTGTGAAAAAAAAACAAGAAAAGGAGGATCTTTGTTTTTTTCATGACGTTGATACATTCTGCAAAGGATTTTGTTGTCATCTTCTTTCCTGTATCCATGGCAACCAGGACTTAAATAAATCACTAGGTGAAGGCCCAGCATTCTTATCAAATTGGATTTTATATTGAAAAAAATCACAAGGGGTAGTAAGTCCAGTGGTTTTATCAAATTTTGCCAAAAAAATAAAAAAATTGCAAAGGGTTAGTTCAGCGTTTTGATCAAATTGGTCCAAAATTGCAAAAAAAACAAGACATTCTTATCGAATTTGAGCCACACATTATCAAATTTTTCCAAAAAAACAAACATCACAAGGCTAAGTCCAGCATTCTTATCAAATTGGTCCAAATATTGAAAAATTACAGGGGGTTGAAGTCCAGCATGCTTATCAATATGGTTCAATTGAAAAAGTCGTAAGGGGTAAGTCCAGCATGTAAATATTGACCAAATAACAATGGGCAGCAGGTCCAGCATTCGTATCAAATTGGCACAAATATAAAAAAAACTAGACATAAGAATTTGTTTGATAACAAATTCGAGGTGTTCGGATTTCTGGCCTGAATTAACGAGCCATCACTTTTTAAGTTTAGTTGACTGGGGAGATAGTGAGCTATGCTGTGTGTTATTGTGAAAACAAAGTGAATAGCTATTAAATAACCTTTTTTCTAAGCGTTTTTTAGAACTTCCAGTTTAGACAGGTGAAAAGGTCAATACAAGGTCATCAACATATTCTTTTTTGTGAAGTATGTGGAGCCCTTTCATATGGTGTATATTGTCGAGATGGCTTGTGTAGTTAAGGAAATATGAATTTATGAATATTGACGACTGTAGAAGAGACTAGATTTAACCGAAGGGAAGGATTAAGTGACAAAACGCTTTGAGCTCAAAATTGATGTAATGATTATTAATGTACCACGTTTCATTAATAAGATACACAATTTTGTATGTACAAACTTATACTTCCGGGTTCGACCGGAAATGAAGGTCAAATGAGGTCACACATTGTAAACATTTGTAGAATCGTCGAAGGGCCTTAAAATTAAGTTATTATATTAATACACAAAATAATATTATTCAGATACGATTTTTTATAAAACAAACTACTACTTCCGGTTTCGACCGGAAGTAAAGGTCAAATGGGGTCACACCCTGTGTAAGATTTGTTTAATACTTCATGACCTTTCATATGGTGTAAAGATCACGTATGTAGCATATCTGATTCTGGAGATATGAGTATTTTAATAAAAAACTTCAATTTAATATAATGACGTCATCGATGACGTCATCATTCCAAATTTTGTTCTTTGTCATATACACGCTTTGGTCTAAATACGTGGTAAGTTTCAAGTCCGTACATGCTGTATTTTTTGAGATAGCAAAATAATTTTTTTTTCGACCTCGTGTACCATTTTCGTTGTGACGTAGCTATGACGTCACACATTATATTTTTAGAATGCTCTTGAGTTTAAAAAAATGTTATGCATTGGACATTTTTTCATATTTTTATTCACTTAGGCTCTAGAGCCCAAAATAACATGATTTGTTACTTTAACTTCCGGTTTCGACCGGAAGTAAAGGTCAAATGGGGTCACGTTGTGCACCGCATTTGTAGATCTTTATAAGAGGTTTTATGTAAAAAAAGAATCTTGAACGTAGCTCTTTTGGTTTTGAAGATATGATTTTTCTAATTATTTAAGGTTTATTTCACGTTTATTTAACGTAATGACGTCATCAATGACGTCACCATTCCAAAAAAGTTGCGGTGCCGTCTACTCACCGAGGTTGATGTTCATGAGAAGTTTCAAGTTCATACAAGTTTCAGTTTTTCTCAAAATTGGCGGAGAACGTTCAGGCAGAAGAAGAAGACGGAGAAAAAAAAAAAAAAAAAAAAAAAAAAAAACTTAACAATAACAATAGGTTTTCGGCTAAAAGCCGAACACCTAAAAAAAAAAAAAAAAAAAAAAAAAAAGAGGGCCAAGCGTGCTTAACAAATTTGACAAAACATTGAAAAAAGTCACAAGTGGTAATTCCAGTAGTCTTGTGGAATTTTGTTTACCAATCCTCTACCTAAAAGCATTGGACAACTAATGACCAGTTACGGTATCTAACAAAAAAAAAAGGAAACCCCACTTGTAGCACAAATTTGTGTGGTTTCAGATGCATAATAATAACAGGCTTCAGGCACGAAGTCTTTTACTATTTAAGTGAGAATTTGTCTCTTTCTCAAAAACTATGTTACTTCAGAGGGAGTTGTGCTCACAATGATTTGCTCGTTTACCAAGTAAATGTTGATGCTAACAATTAAATTTAGTTATTACCAATAGTGTCCAGTGCCTTTAAGAAGGTGGTCAGTCAACATCCTACTCACTCAAATTAAAATAACCGGAAATGAAGACCGTTTCCTGTTTCTTTAAATTATAGTATATTTATTTGTGTTTAATACCTTTTTTATACAGATGTTTTTTAAAAATAGCTTACAAATCTTTTTCAGGCGATCACTTCATTGCAGTCTTCAGAACAAGAACCCTTTTACTAAGCTGTACGAAATGATTTGTCATATTTTAGACAAAGAAAAAATTTGTAAAAGAAAAAATTGTTTTATCCCCTAAAAGCATCAATAATTCTAAAGCTGCAGTAAAAAAGGAATAATCCGTCCTAAAATTTAAATAATTGTTACATAATTAACCACGATCTGACAAAAGAGATACAGAAAGAAAAGCTGTTTCAAGTTACAAAAAAAAGTTACAAATTGTTTAGAAGACACCCCGTTTTCACATTTTGTGGGTAATCAGTGAATGGTTTTATTCAGCATTTTTTTTGCAATATTTAGACTGAATTTGTTTGTGCACACTGAATGTCAATATAGAGCAGCAAAGTAATGATTTTTGAGTAGCAACTGTTACATTTTGTGTAGCATTTTTGCAAAAAAAAACTTTAAAAAAAAAAAAAAAAAGGTTCCATTTGCATCATTGCATTGAAACATAGGCCCTTTTTGATACCTCGGCTTCGGCTTTGGATTTGGCTTTAAGCTTCCCTCTCTCGTCTGAAGCCCTGAGCGCGTACGCAAAGCATGCGCAATTGTCAAAACAACCTGGAGCTGAAGCCAAGGATTCAAAAAGGGCCATACTTCCTCTTTTCAATCTGTTCTTCAATACACCGATCTAGTAGGCTCCGCCCATGACGTACGTGTGAGCAAGAACATGTGGGGCTTTCCAATGCCTTTCCACACAACTCTGCCGCGCGCCAAGATACGCGCATGCATGTCGGACCTTATTTGTCGGACCTTCGTTGCGTTGTGATTGGTAAATACGTAATGGGGCGGAGCTTCATGGATCGGTCTATTGCATAATGTTCCAACAAGAAGAACAAAAAGGTTTTTTTCACCAAAGTATTGAGTCTAGTTTCATAAAGCTGTTTCAGCACACAAATTTGCTTAGCATAATAGTCATGTTTCGCAACAATGGGTTACCAACCAAAATATGTCTATTGCAAGTGACTGGTTCCTTGACAGCTTTTGTTAAAGGCAGTGGACACTATATATAATTACAGAAATGCTGGATCATTTAGCGAGATGACAGCGGCTACCAACCGCATCTCTGGCCCAGTATTCGTGAACGGAAGCCGACCCTCAGAAATATGAGAAATAGTTCATGCATTAATTGTTTCTCAGATTCAAAATGTAAAACGTTACGCAGTTTCATATGTTTTGGGGTGGAAATTTATCCAAATCGTATTAACTCGAAGGGAATCCTTTCTCAAAACTATTTTTTACTATCGACAGCTGCAGTGCTTCTCACCAAGTAAGTTTTTAAGGTCATAACATTTTTGAGTAATCAACAACCTATGACCTTACCTTAAAACAAAACAAAATATGAAAAAAGGAAGAAAAACAAAAAACGCATTTTAAAACACATTTTGTTGACCTTCGGTAGAAGCTTGTATAACGAAGTGATTTTAGCTACGACTCTGGCAATAAACTAAAGGTGTAAATTGATTTTGAATTAGGAATTTTCCCGAAATCAGTTCATTAAGATTATCTGCTTGCTAATATATAAATGAAATAACCCAGGATACCAGTTTATGTTTTTGACTTAATTACCTATTCCTAAGTGGAGGATGCTTTGATCATACACTAAAGTATACAGATGTCATGAATTTGGGGAGCTTTCATTACATGAATAGGGGTGATCCTACCACTAAGGGAGCATCACAGCTCCAGTTTCCTGTATCCCATCCTGTATTTGCCCCTCCTCTGTCATGAAGTAAGCCATAGTTGGGACCCGGTAAATGCGTCTGGGACCCATCCCCCTTAGCCATCGGACATACAGCATAATGAAGATACAGACAATGACAAAGCACGTAATGAAGATATACTGGTTGGAAATCTGGGTAGCGTGGACCCACGGTGGAGGGACCTGCTTCTGGAACGCACCCTGCTGGATTTCTCTGTGGTGACAAGAAATTAAAGAATACAATTGGTTTTTACCCTTACACTGATGTGTAATAAGCACTAGATACTCGGTACTTTCCCAAGTTTTAGCTCGGTGGTCTAGTGGTAAGACATCTGGGTTTTGAAACCTTTTTGTAGATAAAGTTTTTGGCCATGACATGTACCCCTACTCACTGTGAATGAAGATGTATGTAATATAATTTACCTGTAGAAGTTTCAGCTTTATTATTCGTCATAGAGTAATGTTTTAAGGAGTCGCAAAAAACCGCTGTACACGCTAAAATAATTGTCGCCTCACTGAGATGAAGATTATTTTCATGAAAAGGTTTGACTAATTTCTCAAAAAATACATCATTTCAGCAAGTAATATTTTAGGGAAAACTTTCTACCATCACTATCTTTTGTAAAGTTTAATGTCAATCTATGGATGTTTGTGTTTTATGCCATACAAAAATTACCCATTAAAAAATGAAACAAAAATAGTAAGCTTTTGTTTTGCTGTGGACATGCCGTCGGCCATTTTGAAAAGTTTGTTTTAGAATGAGACATGGGGCCTTTCTCAAACCTCCGCTTAGGCTCCGGCTCCATGTGCTGGGGTTCATGCAATACGTGCTGCTCCAAAATGCAGCTTAAAGGCTGAGCTGTGTACGCAGTGCTTGGAGTCTGAGTCGAAGCCCGAGCCGGAGCCCAAGCCGAGGTTTGAGAAATGCCCATGGAGCGTGGTGTTGTTTAACAGACCTGAGCGGAAGGAAGCGAGTACGATGCAGTATGGCACCCAGGGTCCACTGCACCTCTTTATCCTGTATAAGGCTGGCGGTGCGCAGGTAGTGATAATCTTCTGGAAATCGGAAACCCTTATGGAGAACCGTTGTAATCCAGGCTGATTTAAAACACTGGTATCTATAAAGAAAAAATTAAAATAAAAATTAATTTATTTATCCATTCATTCATTTATGGTTTAGAAGAACAAAAAAACAAACCCAAATCGCAACAGCCCAATTGCAAGTAAATTTAAAACAATAAAAGTATACCAATTTAAGAAAACACAATGAATAACTTTGGGTTAAACAAAGAGTTTACTTGAGTGGGATTTGAACAAACGACCCCTCAAAAGTTTTTTTAAAGGCAGTGGACACTATTAATAATTGTCAAAGACTAGCCGTCACAGTTGGTGTATCTCAACATGTGCATAAAATAACAAACCTGTGAAAATTTGAGCTAAATCGGTCATCGAACTTGTAAGATAATAATGAAAGAAAAAACACCCTTGTCACACAAAGTTGTGTGCGTTTAGATGGTTGATTTCGGGACCTCAAGTTCTAAACCTGAGGTCTCGAAATAATATTCGTGGAAAATTACTTCTTTCTCGAAAACTATGGCACTTCAGAGGGAGCCGTTTCTCACATTGTTTTATACCATCAACCTCTCCCCATTACTCGTCACCAAGAAAGGTTTTATGCTAATAAATATTTTGAGTAATTACTAATAGAGTCCACTGCCTTTAAAGGCAGTGGACACTATTGGTAGTTACTCAAAATAATTTTTAGCAAAAAACCTTTGGTAACGAGTAATGGGGAGACGTTGATAGTATAAAACATTGTGAGAAATGGCTCGCTGTGAAGTGACAGTTTTTGAGAAAGAAGTGTTTTCCCGGAATTTGATTTTGAGACCTCAGAATTAGATTTTGAGGTCTCAAAATCAAGGCTTTCAAGCATCTGAAAGCACACAACTTCGTGTGTGACAAGGTTGTTTTTCTTTCATTATTATCTCGCAATGTCGACGACCAATTGAGTTCAAATTTTCACAGGTTTGTTATTTTGTGCATAGGTTGAGACACACCAAGTGAGAAGACTGATCAAATGTATACAGACCCTTTAAAGGGTGTATGTACTTTTTGTAAGACAAAAAACACAATGTCCACAGATTTTCACTAAACTTACACAGTTTGAAGATAATGATAGTAGAAAGCTTCCCTGATAATATTACGTGTTGAGGTGCTGTCATGAAAATTATTTTAAGCATGTACAAACGTATTTTCATGACTATGTTTTACTTATATTAATTTTGGTTTTTACCCATACACCGATGTGTGTTAGCACTGTATACTCAGTACTTTCCCGAGTCCTGTGAAAAAATATCACAGGCATGTTACTCGGGTGGGATTCGAACCCACGACCCTTGCAATTCTAGAGCAGTGTCTTACCAACTAGACTACCGAGGTTGCCCGGCAGCTAGAGGCAGTTCGAATCCTACGTTTTGGCAGCGGGTACCGCAACAATATAATAGATGTTAAATTTGCATCGGGGATAAAGAATATTAATTTTGGTTTTTACCCACATCTATTATATTTCTCAAAAACTACAGCACCTCAGTAAGTCATATTTGGAGGGAAGCTTTCCACTACCATTATCTTCAAACCCTGTAAGTTTAATGTAAATCTATGGACATTTAAAAAAAGTACCCAAATCCTTTAAGACACCCAATGACCAGTCAAAATTCAATCCAAGTGGTCCGACTGAATAGTTCAGTGTTGAAAGGCTTCCCCTATGTAATATGAGTTTATATGGATAAGTGCAAAGGCTGTCGGACAAGTGCCCAAGCTTACTGGTCCTTCTAGCCAGTTGTTCACTCTCTTTTGTTAATTGAAGTACCCATTTCTGCTAATTAACCATGTTTTTTCTTAATGAATAGAGACAGAACGTGACAAAAGAAAACCCACACCCTAATAACAAAAGCAACAATCAAACACAACAAAGAACAAAATAATCAAGAGCAAAACCTGCAAGAGATTTGAATAGAAAGTTTCAATTTTAAAAGGTGGTTTTTATGGTGTTCATTATTCTTTCATAAGGGAGATCCTTCAAATGGCATAGAAACTTGGATCACTGCCAAATCTTTCTGAAGACACAGTAGGAGAATTCTACTAGACGACCATGGGGAAGCTGGTACATGAGAGGCAACATCTAAATGAGGACTAATTAGAGCACGCCTGAAGGATGCAATTTGTCAAAATTTACGCTCACGTCCAGAAACTAAAGAAGTTTTTCATCTACGTCTTCCTGAAGTCTTACATTGAAGAAGGATAATCTGTTTTTGACCCAATTAACGTTTTTATTACTAGAGTATTGTTTTGTTGTTCGACCCCAAATTACTTCAACCCCTTGTTGTTTATTACTTGAAATCTAAAATAAAAAAAGGCAGTTGTTAAAGACCAGTTTCCTCACTTGGTGAATCCCAAAATATACATAAAATTAAAAAACTGTGAAAATTTGGGCTCAATTGGTCATATATGTTGCAAAAAAGTGCTGAAAGAAAAAATTCCGTTGTTGCATTTGTAAATGGTGTATAATTTGCAACCACAGTACAACATAGTACAACTATAGAAGCTTGACTTCCGCATTTAATGCGTCAAGCATGATGTAGAAATAGAAGGTAGAAAATTGGACCATACATCAAGTATGTGGAATGTGTTTAAGAAAGGTTAAAGGGTGGCTGCTGTGTTTTTTTTTAATAATTTAAACGATTAAACATGACTTTTTAAACCTGAAATATTTTTTTATTTTTTTATATTAAATGCGGAAGTATTTTAAAAATGGTTTTCAAGAGATTAGGGGAACCCACCCCGCCCCTAAAAGGGGCATAAACGTGACGTCATGTCGGGAACCCGAGCCGTCGGGCCCTCTGGCTGTGTGCATATAGAGACCTGTGCACTGTGTGGCCTGGTACCTAGGTGCGTGTAGTTAGGGACCAGACTCTTTTTGCCGACGATATGTTTGAATTTCCGACGTGACTTCGATGGTAGGGGGGCGGTAACAATCCACAAAAGGGGGGGGGGGGCACGACTTATTCGCTAATTACGCAAGTGAGATATGTCGGGGAAAAAAACAAAACACATTTTATTGAGGTTCAATACATATATCAGAAATAAATGACAGCAAAATTAACTGTTTTATTTTAATTCACTGCAGCATCCCTTTAAACAAGTATCCAGGTGTACTTGGTTATAATTCTGAGATGTATTGTAAGGCATGACAGTACACCACACCCCCACTCCCTTGAAGCACAAACCCTTCATCTGTTTTTCCCATTTCACACCAGCCATGTTTGGTTTTATGAGACAAGAAATCCAGGGCTGTTTATTTTGTCTTTAATGTAGACATATTATTTATATAACAATTCTCCTGGTAATTGGACATCGAAGTTGGGAATTGAAAATAATAGTGTGATTGTGAGGGTCGAAACATACCAGACGGTAGAAGATGGTGTGTGGCTGCTGAACAACACTGAGCAACAACTAAAAACTATGGTACACGATCAATTTCATCAAACATACTCTTGCCATACTACAACAACTACTTCAACATTACACTTAGAACATCAGCTTCAGGGACAAATCTACCTCTTGTACTCCTGATGCTAGTCCTGGTGTAATAATAAAACGCAAGACAACAGACTGGTGTTTCTGATCAGCAGAGTGTGGGTTCGAATCCCCAGCCGTGACACTTGTGTCCTTAAGCAAAACACTTAACCATTGCTTCGTCCTTCTGATGGGACGTAGAGCCATTGGTCCCATGTGTTGTGTAACGCATGTAAAAGAACCCAGTGCACTTATCAAAAAGAGAAGGGGTTCGCCCCGGTGTTCCTGGCTGTGGCTGCTTAATGTGCCGTAGCACCTTGTAAACCCTTTTAAGGTGCTAAATGGTAACCTTACAGCACTAGTCCTGCTAGACCTGAGTGCTGCTTTTGACACTGTTGATCATAACATCCTTCTCTCTCGGCTCCAGAATCACCTTGGCATAGAGGACACAGCCCTAGCATGGTGCAAATCGTATCTCCACAATAGAACTCAGCATGTATGTATTGGCACTGCGATATCCGACCCTGTTGTTTTGAACTACTCTGTGCCACAGGGGTTGGTACTCGGCCTGCAGTGGTTTACACTGTACACTTTACCGATTCGTGACATCATCCTCAAATTTAATCTGAATTACCATGTGTACGCAGACGACACTCAGCTATACATCACGTTTAAATCTTCTCAAGAAAACGCCAATGCATCTATTGCAAGACTTGAGAAATGCATCCAAGAGATTCGACGTTGGACACAACAAAACTTCCTGAAGTTAAATGATGCTAAGACAGAGTTCCTTTTATTTGGGTCACGTCAACAGTTAACCAAGGTTTCAGTGCCATACATCTCCATCGGTGATGCTCGGATAGCTCCCTCGCTAAAAGCTCGGAACTTGGGGGTTATTTTTGATTCATCGATGACACTTCAGCCACACATCAACAATATTGTTCGTTTATCATCATATCACATCAGGAATATAGGTAAGATTCGCAAGTACTTGGATAAAAGTGCCACTGAAAAGGTCATTCACTCATTTGTTACTTCTCGTCTTGACAACGGCAATGCTCTTCTATACAGTCTACCTAACAACCAGATTTCCCGACTTCAACGGCTCCAAAATACTGCTGCCCGCATTGTGACACTGTCTAGAAAATCCTGTTCTATCACCCCCATTCTGAAACAACTACACTGGCTCCCTATCTCTCAACGAATCATCTTCAAGCTGATGCTCATTGTCCACAAAGCTCTAAATGGCAAGGCTCCCCACTATATTTCTGAACTGCTTCAAGTTTACACTCCATCAAGGAATCTTCGATCAAGTTCCATGCTTCTCCTCATTGAACCCAAGTCTCGACACTCATGGGGTGACAGGTCTTTTTCTTCAGCCGCGCCACGCATCTGGAACTCTCTACCACTTAATCTTCGATCTTGTGTTTGTACCGCAAAACTTATCTTATGTCACAGGTTTTCAATGACTAATTTTGTTGTGTCTGTTTTTCTTTGTGTTTTGTTTTTGTTTTTGTTTTTGGTTTTACTGCGCCTTGAACACCCAGCAGGGTGGATATGTGCGCATTACAAGTCTTATTATTATTATTATTATTATTTATTAAATAGTTGGGTCTCAGAATTCATCACTGCAATAACCTGAAAGTTTGTATATACTCAGTGCCTTGAGTACCTTGTTTGGTAGTTACACTGTACGTGCGCTATATAAGACTTCGATGTTATTACTAATGAACCCCTCTTCAGTTGTTCAACCATTGTTCAACCATTGTTGGCACCGGTAGCCGTACCGTCCGGCAGCGCAACAAAGCTGGCCCTTATACATAGCTACATACATAAATGTACACCACCACACACTGCTCAGCGTACAGCGTAGACCTATAACACATGGGTGTGGCATGGTTGCTACGTCATTCTCAATCGCGCCTGTGATTGGCCAATGTTTAGAATGAAACGCCCACATCCTGCATTTATAAGCACTTCTATCGGAATTCCGCTAAAAATGTACAAACCCATCAAGGCTGTTGTTTGAGCCACGAGTAAGAGGTTGAAAGTAGAAAGACACGACCGTACTCACGACTTCGCTATACTGTTCTCGCTGTACAATGTACTGTACATACAATGTATACGTTGTTCGTGTATGCACAGCGTGCAGACTGCCGAATCGTGCCGCACCGGGCTGAGCACACTACGCCAACAGCCTTGAGTCAAGGCTAATTTCTTTCTAGTGCGTTTTGATCTTGATGAAATAGCGCCTTACAAATGTTAAATGTTATGTTATGTAAAATAAAGATCACTTACTTTATTCTGTGGGCATCAGCTTTTGTGTACAGGCCTTTGACGTAATGCTCTTGTATTAAGGACCACCTGGTTGCACAGTAATCCTTCAAACAGAAAAACATGAAGAAAGAAATCTCTGTAAATATTTAGAGTTTTGGGGGGTGGGGGGGGGGTGGGGACACACTTATATTTGAATTGATTCTGCAAAGCATCCAATAAATACAATAAATAACCATATTGGACTTGTATATTACATTTTAGAGCGTCACTGCATTAGACTTGCCAAAATAAACAATGACACGTGATGCATGTTCCACCAATCAAATGACAAGGATCTGTGTGTTTGGTAAACACTAAAATTATATTTACCTTTGCAGCTAATTCAAATTTGACATAATTGTACATCCCTCCGATGCGCAGCACATCTTCCATACAGTACCAATATTCGGAGAACCCGTAAAACTCACTATTTCGAAACTCAATTTCCGGCTGGAAGACGCCGTTAAATGAGCATGGCTGCTTGGCGCACGGACTGCTGAGATTGAGGAGGGGCACCAGGGAAGCCTGGCATTGTTTAAAGTCACCAGTTCCCTTTAGGTGGATGGTTTGGCTGTTGTGGGATACCTGGTCTTGCATGTTGACTGGTAGACATGGGTCAGAAATCGCGGATTTTTCTTGGAGACCAGGGGAATTGGCAATGCTGGAAAGAAAAAATAATAATCATAGTTTGGAAGGAACTCAAAACGATGATTGCTTTCCAATATAATTGTATCAATCTTCCGATCCATTAAGCTCCGCCCCATTGCGTATTGACCAATCACAACCAATTGCGCAACCAAAAGTCCTACATTATAAAAGCCAATCAAATAACATATTCCCTCACCTTTTGTTAACGGGGAGCGAGGCATTAAGAAGAGCTTTCTCGTATCGAGTTCTGGCGGCGTTGCCCCCAAACCCAAGGAATGTAGTGACGTAAACCCTGTACACATGCTCAATTTTATGGACATCACAGCCGAGGTTGAACTCCGCCAGCATGCCCTTGGCAACATCCTCCTAGAATTAAAAGAAAGATAAAAAAGAGAGAAAAAAAAAAAGAGATTTGATTAATGTGATAATTCCTGAAAAGTGGATTTTAGGTCAGGGGCAGATTTCACAAAGAGCTAAGATTGATCTTAGAATTTGGGGTCACAAAATCAAGCATATTAATGCACTCAACTTCGTGTGACTAGGGTGTTTTTTTTTTCATTGTTATCTCGCAACTTCGACGACCGATTGAGCTCAAACTTTCACAGGTTTGTTATTTTATGCATATGTTGAGATACACCAAGTGAGAGGACTGGTCTTTGACGATTACCAATAGTGTCCAGTGTCTTTAAAATTCAGGAGGTTTACAAGACTCTGTTCATCACTAGAAATACAACACTACAGGTTTTGGGCACAATGTGGACTATTTCTTCCTCCCTCTCCTTTGATGACTGTTTTAACTTCTTTCAAAAAAACAATTTGAAGGCTCAAAGAGGTTTGAGAAAAATACTAAAATCAGAAAAAAATCAAGAGAACTCATGGGCCTGAAAAATATATAATTAAAGGCACTGGACACCTTCGGTATTTGTCAAAGACCAGTATTCTCACTTGGTGTATTCAAACATGGGAATAAAATAACCAATCATGAAAATTTGGGTCAATTTGGTCATTGAAGTTGCAAGAGAATAATGAAAGAAGAAACAAACTTGTTGCATTACCTTTGTGTGCTTTCAGACATATAATAAAAGACTTCAGCTGAGGTTTTTTATTATTTGAGTGAGAATTTACCTCTTTCTCAAAATTTATGTCACTTCATAGAGAGCCGTTTCTCACAATGTTTTATACTATCAAGAGATCTCCATTGCTCGTTACCAAATAAGTATTTAGGCCAACAATTTTAAGCACCGTTTTCTGCTTAAGCAGCTCTATGAAATTGGGCCTGGATCACAGACAAACGTGTTCAATTTTGCTAACATGTTCAAGTTGTATGTTTAATGGTTCGTACAAACTGTACTACTTGTGCAATTTGGCGTAATGATGACGCAATGATGGAATGTTTGTCTACCAGCCAAAGTTTTGTGCAAAAGTGACATCATTAGTGCGGTCCAAAGCAAGTCATAAAAGGCAGGTTAGCACAAATGCCAATGTTCCTAAACAGGCCAGGATAGCAGGCACAAACATGATGCAGCAAAAATGTTAGAAGCTAGTTTGATAAAGAGCATAGACAATGGGAGACTTTCGGGGACTCTAGGATGCAGCAGATTTGCCAGGCAAATTTAATTTCTTTACGGTAATGTGCGCATGCTCAGGACTATGTGAGCAATGGAGATTTGCATGGTAAGTCTGCTGCCACCTAGCATTCAAAAGTCTTACATTAACAGCTCTGATGTCACCAAGCTCACAGTCCATTCTATGTAGCTATGATGGTGATTTGTTAGGGTGTTCAGCAGAGTGTGGGTTCGAGTCTCGAGCAAGACACTTAACTATAATTGCTTCACTCCACTCGGGGGTAAATGGGTACCTGTGAGGTCAGAGATGGTTCTACTTGTGATTGATTTAGCTGAGAGGCACGTAAATCCGGTGGTCGTTGGTTCGAATCCCACTCTAGTCAATTCTTTGTTCAACCCCCAAAATCAAGCACATATTTATTGTACAGGCTGTATACTCTCCAGGGAGCCGAAATGGTTTTAGGAATGAATTAAGGCCCGGTGACGAGGGGTAACAATGTTAGAAGCGCTTTGAGAGGCTCTTCAGGTGTGAAAAGCACTATATAAAAACTAATTATTATGAACAGAGACTGCTGGATAGCTTTGAGAAAGTTGCAATTCTAACAATAGCTGGTTTTAATCATAATAAGGTTACCAGCCATCAGAAAAGATTGTCACAGCAAAGGGTTTTGAGTTTAGTTAAGTATGCCAGATTCATGCTTTCAGCAAAAACTGAGTCTTCAGATATAAAATAACCTCTGGGCCTGGCTTGTTGAAGCTTACGGTGTGAGGGACCTCAAATGCGATCTGCGCCGAGCCCCCGCCCATGTCCAGGATACCAACGGTGCGCTTACGCAGGACGCTTATCGGTCCGCTCTCTCCCGTCACATCCACCTCGACCATCGGATCACCTGTGAAATAAAATGAAGGAAAGATTCGTTAATGAGATTTGAATTGGTTATTTCACTTTGGATGGCGCTCAAAAATTTTCCGCAAAGGTTATTTAAAAAAAATATATATATATCAGGACAATGGTCTTGAATCATGGGTTACACAATAATCCTCGAAAAAAAAAAGATCTTACAGGACAAGTTTCCCTCTTTGTACAGGTGAACAAAATTTCCTTAATTTCAAAGTTCTAAGCATGCTCACATTTCCATGGATTTAATTTGTAAGTCTGCTGCCACCTAGAGACCCAAAAAGTCTCCCATTATTGTTAACATTTATTGAACACAAGATAACTTTCTGCTTACTGTCATCACCGTGGTCGAACCTGCCCAGGACATAGTTGATTCCAATCCAGGCGTACACGCCCTCTTGTTTCCCACTAATCACTTCAACCTGAGGGTCTGAGAACAGGAACTTGTAATCTTTTGGAATGTCCGTCTTTAAATCTTGGAGGATGGCTTCTTGCTGGCTGTAAAAAAAAATTAATATGAAAATAGTTAAGTTAATTAATATTAGAGTGTCATTGCCGAGTGGTTAAGAGCATCAAATTCAAGTTCTGGTGCTAAGTCACTGGTGTCTTTGAGCAAGATACTTTACTATAATTGCTTCTCTCCAACCAGGGGTATAAATGGGTACCTGCAAGGGTAGAGGTTGATATTGTGTATAAACAAGCCTTAACGCGCCACGACAACTTGGGGCTGTACACTCCCCAGGGAGCTGAAAAAGATTAAAGGGATGTGATTGGCCGAATGACCAGGGTACTTGTGTAATGCACATTGAGACGTTATTGTGAAATGTGCTGTATAAGAATTTGTTATTGCTATTATTATTAATACCTTAATGGAAGCATTCTCATCCCTGCTGTTGCTAAAATATAGAGCGGCGATTCTGGAAGCTTAGCTTTGGGAATGTGACTTGCAGCATAGTCTAGGAGGGGCTTAAGATATTCACTAGCTTCAGACGGGTTGTTTGCTAGCGTGGCAAGACCTGTAACCGATGAAAATATTAAAACACATGTAATGGAATAATAACAGTATTGGAATAACTAGTACAGGCATGACAGGCATGCAACTGTAACTACACTGAAATAGAGAAATCTACAAAATCTCAATGTATTCATATAGTATTTTTCAATTTTGAATGGTAACACTGAAAAAAAATCTAAAAAAATCAGCTGATCCGAGGAAAAGTTACATGCCTGCCAGTAGGGTTGGGACGTTTAACTTTTTATTTTTTTTAACCGTAAATAGAAAATAAAAAATCTGTTTCGAAATTTCTAAGAACCATTTGAGTTAGGAAAAAAGTGGGAACATTTTGGATACAAGAGATTTTTAAGCTATTCAAAAATAAATCACATTTTTTCAAATTTTTACCCCAAAAATTAAATCATGCCTGAAGTTTCTTATTGGATAAAGGAAACTGAAAGCAAAAAAAAAAATGATTAAACAAATCTAATATAAATAAATAACTATAAAGAGTTGTTATGATTGATTGACACCCCGGCTTCTATTGCTGTATTGTCTTAAATCTGAATAATCCTCCAACATTTCTTTATAATGTAAATGCAGTCTACTAGTATTCGTTACATTTTGTTTGGTAGTCTGCCACACCTGTTGTTTATGCTGTTGTGACTGTGAAGAGTTGGTGAAGTGCAATTGCCCAGTGTTTTTATTTTGTTTTCAATCCTGATCGATATTTGTACATCTGCTCCACAAGTGGGCTAATTGGATTTGGCAGACTGCATACAGAATTGGTAAGAAACAAAAGTCATGGAGATCACAGATTTACATACGGTCTAATGATGATGATAGTTCAAAATACCCTTGAAATATTTACGTCTGAAATGTCATATTTGAGAAATAAATAATCTAACTTCGCTTTTTGAGTTTATCGCTCAGTGAGCATTTTATTCATTTTTATTTTGGCATCAATGCAATGCAAAAATTTGTTATCAGTTTTAGACTATTCTCTCGTAACCCAGATGGCCAATTGATCTCAAACTTCTACAGGTTTGTCATTTTATGTACATGTAAATGGTGGATCACATAAAGTGCTTACACTACCAGCAACTGTTTTGTCAGTAAAAACCAATTAAGTAATGTTCATTTAATTGGTTTTTAAACTGGAGTCAAACTAGTCTTTGGCTATTGTTAATTTTTTTAATGTAGTCGCGGATAGGCCTATATCGCAACACAAACTACCGAAGAAGCTGTATCACACAAACATCTGGCTCAAAACATCAGGGCAAAATTTAATGACTCTGTATTACTAAGCATTTCTCGGCTTACCTGGTTTTATTTTCATCACCACCGGCTTTCGATGTGAGTCTCTCATCTGATGGATCTTGAGTAGTTTATTTGTATCACCGATATGCCTTGGCCAAAAGTACACATAAACCCTCGTCCCACTGCTCCCGGCATCCACTACGACCCCATAATATAGATTTTTGTCCTTGATATCGGTGACCTCTAGTAGTTCATATTTATTAATAAGTTCATTTAAGGGGTCATCTAGGATTTGGGTCATTCGAAACTCGAGGTAGACAATGAGGATCAGACCCATGCAGGCTAGGCCGATAATCAGACAAGCGATGTAGCGGGAAAATTTGGCATTTAGACGAAGGTTGATGTGCCATGATGCCGGTAGATGCAGGCAGAGTGCATTCCATCTAAAATGTTTTCAAAAGAAATCAAACAATCATGACACAAAAACAGATTTTGCATAATTGGTTTTGCGTGAAACCATTCCTACACAATTGGCCAATCGCGCAAAACCATTCCTGCATAATCAGCCGATCCGGCAAAGCCATTCCTGCATGATGAAATGAACGCGCAAAAAAACATACCTGCACGATCGGTCGATCGCGCAAAAAAACTTGATCCGACGTTTGCGCAAAGATGTTCGTTGCCCGATCGACCGATTGTTGCGCGATCGACCGATTGCTGCGCGTACAACAGATCTTTCACTTGCACAGCGCCATCGGTTGATTATATCATACAGATTGACCAATCGCGCCAAACATCCTCAGTGTTAAATATTTTGTTTTTAAGGAGGAATTTTTTACATCAAATTCTGAAATTTAAAAGAAAACCTTACCAAGCAAGTACTTTAGTTTTTCACGTTTATGCCAAACCAAACATCCACATATTTTCGAACATAATAATATCCCAAAGTATGTCTATAATTCGACGTGCAGGCAACACACCTCCCTGCTCCCTGCCCCCTCCCCTCATACCCCCCCCCCCCCCCCCATCCGAACATGGAGTAAAATTTCCTCCATCATGATACGGACACCTGCCTCCTGACGCTTAACACACAAATATAATCAAAACATATGCTTCTCTAGTCTTAATCTTACCTAGCCATATGATATTCAAATTGTTGATCCAATGGAGTTCAAACATCTAGCAAAAGACAGCAAATTGAAACAGAAAATAAATTCATTTCGATGGGTTTCTTTTCGCCATTCCAACTCGCCGACGTGTGGATGACTACGTGTGTGAAAAATGAAAAAAATTGTGACATGCATATTCGTCTGGTACACGAACACTTGCCATCCTAATACACATGGTATGGTAAAGAGAGCCAGACTATTTTGGAGAATGTCTGCACTTTTCAAAACAAAAAAGTTAATGACACGTGTCAATCAAGAGACTCGCGACATAGAGCCGGGTGTATAATTTGAGAAAAAGAGGAACAATTAATTACAATAAAAGGTTTTAATGTGTTTTAATAATTTAAACAAACAAATATCTCAGATCACTTTTGCTGATTGATTTGTTTTTGGGAGATTAGGATTGACCACAAGTTGACACTATTTTCTGTTGGTGTTTTACCAATACTTCGTCATCGAGCGTCAAGTAGGTTGGTTTCTCGTTTGACGGTCTTTGTTCAGTAAAGTATAGATGTGGAGGTGCATGGTCAGTGCATAGAGTAAGGACAGCAGTGGTGCAGACTTTGGTAAGTCAATGCGGTCGTTGACATAATTATATTTTTCGTGCTGGCATAAAATTTAGAGCTGAGCTCAATTTTAGGGTTAACGAACTTTTACACACGTAAACAAACAAAATGGCGATCGGCAATAATGTGCAAGCTGGGAATGTTGCAAAGGAAATCATTGCAACTGACCTCCAAATCAATGGCCTTGTCCAGGTGAGTATTACACTGAAATGCTGAACATGTAAAGAATGCCAGAATGCATTATTAAAATTGTCAAACTCAAACAATTTGTTTTGATAAAAAGAATTGTCACTGTAAGGTAACTGTCACCACTCACAGTGTCAGTCATTGTCAGTCGTGGACATGCATGGTGATGGGATGAACTTGAATTTGATTCTTACTATGAAGGCATCATCTCTAGATCATGACATGAATGATGATCTCAGAATCAGATGATCATGATCATGATAGATTTGTGACCAAAAAAATGAAAATTAATGGATTTCAATGAAACGGAAACTACTGGAAAGCTCTTGAAGAGACCTTTCAAATGACACCAAGATCATCTTTCTAAGACCAACAAGACCAGTAGTAATAAATAATAAGAAAGTTATGACATTTGTTGTGTCGCCAAATTAGCCTAATTAGCATCCAATGGACTTCCATTGAAAACAAGACACTAGCCCCTGAACTGAAGCTGCACTGCTAGCACTTGCAGCAGAATTACACCGCAAACTCATGGGGCATGTGGGCTGGGGCAGGATACTGTGGGCATGGATTAGGGACGAGGAATGTGTGATTTATGACATAGATAGAGTAGACATGAAATGTCCTTATAAATAATTGATTACCATTAATTTTAAAAGATAGGTGACATGTGAAATCTTGTTTGTTTTAAATGATTATTATTAATAACTTACTTATTTAAAGCCATTGGACCCTTTCGGTAAACAGTATTGTGCAAGGCCCACACTTCGTGTATCACAACTTCTATATCAAATAACAAACCTGTGAAAATTTGGGCTTAATCGGTCATTGGAGTCGGGAGAAAATAACGGGAAAACCCACCCTTGTATCCGCGCATTTCGCTGTGTCATGACATGTGTTTAAAATAAATCCGTAATTCTCGTTAACGAGAATTGATATTGTTTTACAGTTTTCTCAAAAAGTAAAGCATTTAATGGAATAATATTTCAAGAGAAGTATTTCACCACTACCTTCTGTAAACCCTGTAAGTTGTTTGTAAATCTGTGAACTTTTTTTTTCTTTTCTGTACCGAAAGGGTCCAATGGCTTTAACCAAAAAATAATATTTAGAAATAAAAAACACAAGTTCCTGTCGTGCCATCATCCTATTTTGATCCCTACATTTTTTAATTTCGGAAAAGTTTCCGTATGGCGCCACCAATTTTTCATTCGACATGAAATAATATAGAATCTAATTTACCTCAATGAGATATCCCTTTTTGTAAAAATTTGTGAAAATTGGTGGCGCCATAAAGAAAGTTATCTTTAAATTCCTCCATTTACCGGCGAGATCCACAGTGAACAGCAGTACCTCCATGACCTCTATTGTCCCCCCCCTCGCGTTGAGATGGTAGCAAGGTCCAATTTATTTGTGGAATTTGAATGTCGTTGACATCTTTTTATATGTTTGTCCTTCAGGATATCCGGAGTAATTGCCAGTCAGTTGATGACATGAACAAAGTCAACCAGAAGATTAAAGAACAAATGAAGATTACACAGACAAGAATAAGTGTAAGATTTAAGCCTTGGCCCAGTTTCATAGAGCTGCTTAAAGACACTGGACACTATTGGTATTTGTCGAAGACCAGTATGCTCACTTTGTGTGTCTCAACATATGCACAAAATAACAAACCTGTGAAAATTTGAACTCAATTAGTCGTCGAAGTTGCGAGGTAATATTAAATGGAAGAAAAAACACCCTTGTCACAAGTTGTGTGCTTTCAGATGCTTGATTTCGGGACCTCAAACTCTAATTCTGAGGTCTCAAAATCAAATTTGTGGTAAATTGCTTTTTTCTCAAAAACTATGTACTTCAGAGGGAGACGTTTCTCACAATGTTTTATGCAGTCAAAATCTCTCCATTGCTAGTTATAAAGTAAGTTTTTATGCCAACAATTATTTTGAGTAATTACCAATAGTGTCCACTGTCTTTAAGCAAAAAAAAATTACTGCTGAGCTCAAACAAATTATGCTCCAAAATAGGATTACCAGCTAAAATAACACTTTATATGTACGACATGTTACTGTTATCCTGCTCAGCAAACAAATGTTAAGCAGTATTTTATGCCTGAGCAGCTCTATGAAATTGGACCCTAGTTCATGCTTCACACAGCAGCGATTGCGAAGTGGGGCAAAAAAATCTCTGGTCCAGAAGACATTTTGAGATACTGGTCCAGTGGTCTTGTGTATTTTCCTCCAAATTTTAAGCCCTTATCTAGATAAAACAAAATTAAACTTTTTACTTGCAGGATTTGGAACGAATAGCCAATGAACAAGACAAGGAAACAGACAGATTAGAGATTCTGAAAGAAGTGGAAAGCTTCCGTAAGCAGTTGTCAAGGTAACACTCCAACAAAGGCAATGATCTGAGGCCGGTTTATTGTCGGTTGCACTATGGTCGCGCGATGGAAATCTTAGCGCGCTCAGCGATGACTATAAACTGTGGTTTTTGGACCGGCCTATATACAGACCAATCCTAAGCTGTACACCAATGTCGACTCTAGTCACCCACCTGAACTTGCTGAAAGATGAAACTTTAATGGAATGAATGGAATTAAAAGAATTGTTTGATTTTGTATACTTTTTTTTGATTTAGCACACAGACATCCATAAGGAAAGCCAACTTGTCTTGCAAGATGGCAATTGACCGTAGTGAACGAGAAAGTTTGTTTCACGGAAGTGCGGATCCAGATTTACGCAAAAGGTAAAACAAAAAGTATTTCTGGAAAACTTAAAGTGAAGGGCTTTTCAGGTTGCATCTTCTGAACTGTGGACATAATTCCCCCCCCCCAAAAAAAATAATGTCAAAGAAAACTCCTCCCTAGAACAGCGCAATCTATTCTTACAACAGGGCTCAATTTCATAGAGCTGCTAATAACCAGAAAATATTGCTTAACACTTTTCTGCTGAGCAGAAATGAGCAGAGCAGGATACCCAATTGAGACCAAATTGAACTTGAATTTTCATGGGTTTGTTATTTTATGCATAAGTTGGGATACACCAGTGAGAATACTGGTCATTGACAATTACCAAACGTGTCCACCAGTGCCTTTAAATCTCACTCTAGTCAACTTTCTTCAACCCCTAATTAATTGATAAAATTGTGGAATTTTTTTCCTTTCTTGCAGATTAAATAAAGAGAACCTGGCTAAGACAGCGACTAGCATCACTGATAACCTGATGTCATTGAACAGAATGATGGCTGCTAATGTAGCACAGAGTGGGCTCTCAAATCAAGTTCTAGGTAAAGTTCAAGCCCTTCAAACATCTATTTATCTATTTTCTGGACCTCGTTTCAGTGAGCCCACAATCAAGACTATCATGTCTGCAAATAGGAAAAGCGCAGGGGAAAGGGACATTTAAATACCCAACTCCCTTAAAAACTTTTTTTCAAGCAGTCTCTAAAACTTCAGGGAAATTCAAACACTGTTTATATGCGAAATGTACTACAGTTGAAACATAAGTTTGTGTGATTTCTTGCAGTTAAGTCTTCAGCAACTATCTCCGACACCCACGAGGAGTTTAAAGGCATGGGAGGAGTGATCCAGACCAGTCGAAGTTTGCTGACCAAATACAACCGACGAGAGCTGACAGACAGGCTTCTTATATTCCTTGCAGTTGCCCTTTTCCTTGCAACGGTGCTGTACATACTCAAGAAGCGAATATTTTGATGATAAACATGACGAGGGGGAGGGGGAAAGGGGCTTCGGCAGAAGGCTGGGGAGTAATTTTTAGTAATTTGGGGTGTCGTGGCCCTGGGACGGTCGTGGCCGAGCGAAAAAGAGCATCAGACTCAAGTTCTGGTGGTTAAGTCATTGGGATGCGAGTTTGAATCCCGGTCGTGACAATTGTGTCCTTGAGCAAGACACTTAACCATCAGCTTCTCTCCACCCATGGGTAAAATGGGTACCTGTGAGGGCAGAGATTTTTTATGTGAATGATTAGCTTGGAGCGCGGCAACTCGCAGCACCGGCTGTATACTCCCCCCTGCCCCCTCTCAATACCTTCTCAGTTCACAAAACTTCACCCTGGCATTTTCTCAAGGCGCAGAATGCCATGACAGTTGCCGCCTGCTAAGAGAGCATCTCAAAAGTTGGAACAGTATGAACGTTCTAATTGGATCGGATAAAGTATTCAAGCGTGTGCACATGGACCGTTCCAGTGGACTGCCGGAACATTCCATTGGAACATTAAAGATACTTATGCCCTTCGGTACAGTGGTGTGGTCCAGTGGACTGTGGGCATGTGCCAATGGGAAGTCTTTTGCGCCCTAAAAGGCTCCGACTTGTGAGATGGTCCGTGACCTTTGACCTATTTGATTTGTTTTGCAAGCAGGTGAGAGGTCATTCATAGACAGCAACATATCAAGCCAGGGTTTCATCATCTCTAATCTAAGAAAAATTGTTAACGTGCCATTCCTGCTGTCCGTATACATGTAATGTATATATGTATTTGCTTGTTGTAATAAATATATGAAATTAAAAACAATGAATCTTGTTAATTGATAGGTTTTGATTGTGTTGTTATTGACAGATATGGAATTAAACAATAATGACATGTCGTGACCGAGTGGCCAGCACCAGTTTCAAGCTTTGGTGTTTGATCAGCAGAGTGTGGGTTTGAGTCCCGGTCGTGACACTTGCTATGTTAAAAATTGGGGAGGTAGTGCTTTCTGCTCTACCAGCCAGGCTTTGGATTGATGATACCCAAGCCTACATCCGTATGGACTGTAAAGGGGGTAACCCTGTTTCAGTCCTAGGAGTAGGTGGCAATGGCCTCTGGAAAAAATAATTGTAGCCCACACCTTGAAGTAGCCGTCGGGCCTTAGGTGTCTGAAATCACATCCCTGGACCCAAGGAATGTGCCCCCATTATAATCTGAGGATAAGTCGGCCATGGATGCAAGTCAAAGATGATGATTGAGGACGTGTCGACTACTGATGCAAGTCAACGATGATGATGGGTTTGACAAAAGCAAATTAGAAATGGAACCTCCATTAACAGTTAAACAAGTATCAAATTTATTTTATTCTTTAAATGGTACAACAGATAGCCACAATTCATTCAGGTAGACTAGTACTTTCCCTGTGGATAAAAAAACCATTGCATTAACCAGAGTATGTTATTCAGATGCATCTACAAATATAAGATTAAATTTCACTCAATTTTGTACTCGCTGTTTACGTACTACCAATGAAAACTGGGATCTTCTCTTTGTGAAGAAAAGTCCACGATTTTTGTTTTCTAAAAACAATGTGGAAGTCTTTTACTTTTCATTATAATATATACAAGATTTTTTCTTCCACAAATATTTGAGCCCGTCAACACAGAGGGTACAGTTTCATTTATTGTTTTAAACTCTGAAAATGTCCACCCATCCATATTAAAAAAAAAAAATACAAGAAGGAAAAATGACAGAAAATAAGAATGTCCAAGGCAGGGCACACCATTGGTAAAGTCTTTTACAGAAGTATGCAACATTTCTGAAGAAAATTAATTTAACCTTTTGCAAACTGCTTACCAACAAAAAGATTTATGGTGTAACGCACCTAATAGAACAGTATGATGGGTTCTGCACAAAATTAAATTATCATTTTGGTTGACTTGTCGCAATCATCTGATAAATTTGTTAAATAAAATTTCGCAGTGAAGAAATTGCAACGCCCCCCCCCCCCAAAAAAAAACAAAGTTAGCACTTTTGTATGTTTACCCCAACAAATCCCGTTTCTCTGTTACCAATGGTGAACCGCCCTTACAACAAAACGTAACTGTTTCAGAAACATAAACACAATACCTAAACATGAAACCTTAAAAAAAAAATAGTACAAATGACAGTACTGTAACTTGTAGATTGATTATAGACCGTAGGAGTAGGGCCACTGATTTTCCGCGATCGCGGAAAACGGACGGAATTCGCGGAATCCGCCCTTTGAAACGGAAAACGGGATTTCAGAAAATTTGATTTTTTTTTTGATTTTTTTATTTTTTCTTGACGCCAAAACTATTGAAATTGCATTCTTTATTAAGATTCTTTTTGTTCAACTAAAAAGGCATCAGAAATCAGACCATTAAAAAGTACGAGATCGTAACCGTGGATCATTCTGTTCTACTTCACACCATCCTCAATGTTTACACACATGATGTACACACGTTGTTAACATGGTTAAGCGAAGGGCATTATTCGCGGCACGTTTCAAACATTTTTTGTTCACCCAAATTGCATTTTCTCCCTCTCTTTTACCAACAATAATACACAAACTAGCTTACCTATGATCTATAAGAACACATACAATGTTTTTTCATCTCGGAAAGGTCTAAAATAAAACCGTAAACTGTCAACATTCTGTCGCCAAAGCGAAAACAAAATGGCTGACATTTTGTTTGTGGATGGAGAATGGTCACGTCCATAGACTTGTTCCCAAGTCTTTGATCATGCTGAAACAGCGCCCTCTTGTGGATACACTCCTGTCATTAGCCTACAATGTGGCTGATGCAGAGAATCAACTGCAGTTTTAGACTTGGAATCAAGTCTATCACATCATGTGCATTGATACTGCAGTCACAGTGCAACCTTTTTAGAACAGCAGTATACAAAATAATCCACAATTATAAAAAAAGTATTTTTTTGAAATTTGTCAGTTCAAATGAACATTTTACGAAGTCAACAGTGCAACTTATCTCAAATTGATTTTTATAAGTGTGTCCCTGGGTATTAAACAACCTTTTATCTAATTAAAAAAACATGAAACGGAATTTTTTGTGCCTGAAACGGAATTCATGTTTTTGCCAAACGGAATTTGCACTTTTCTGAAACGGAAAATCAGTGGCCCTATAGGAGTCGGTTGTAGATTGGTAAATACACCAAAAACCCTAAAAACTCTCGCTGAAAAGCGCTGCAGCTATTGATAATGTTAAAACTATTTCAAGGATTCCCTTGGAAGTAATACAGTTTGGAAAACTTGTTTATACAAGAAAACGTTTGAATCTTAGAAATCATTTCTAGCAGAAAACTTTTTTATACAAGAAAACGTTAGAAAACAGACAAGAAATCATTTCTCAGATTTCTGAGGGTTGGTGTCTGTTTGCAAATAGTGTGGCCAAAGATGCCATGGTACACGCTGTCACCTCGCTTAAACTAGGATTCAGCGTTTGTGTGAAAACTATGTGAAATTTTGTCACTGTTTAATCAGCAAGTAGACACATTTTTCAGCTGACAATTTCACATATGATTTTAATTGTATCTTTCTCTATAAATGTTGAATATCAATCAGCGTTTATGTTGACAAAACCAATCTATGGCCCTTCCCTTAAGACTTAAACATATTTTTCTTTAGACTGCTAGGAAGACAAAGTCAGCTGTTTTCCAAACAGACCCCCCCCCCCCACAGTTATACCACTGGAAAGGTAAAACAAAAGTGCAAATAATTTAAACAAACACAGTGTCCCTTTTGAAATTTAAAATGCAGCAGAGAATTGCAACAATACAAACCCATAATAGCCTTTTTGAGATACTATAGGAGTGCACTGTCTGGTTTTGGGTGTATATTACACAGACAAATTTACCCAAACTAATGGGTTGTATGGCATTGTGTCCGCCACATCTCAAAAAGGCTCGCTTGTAAACACTCAAATGCACCTTCACATCTGCACATCGATTATGAAATACATCAACTCGGTAAAATAAGCCATTCACAAGTTTGAATTGAATGAGGTCTGGTACAACGAATTCCAGTTGAGCATTCACTTGTAACCGATCAAGGTATTGTACCGGACATCATTCAAATCTGAACTCGCAAATGGGCCCTGGCCTTTTGGCGTCTACATTTGGTACAAATAATAAAACTTAAAAAAAGAGTAGATGTTGCAGTTAACAATAAAGGACTTAAATGTATGAAAATGCATTGGTGCCAGAAGTAATACTAACATAAAACCAAACAAAACCAGCAACTAATTTCCTTTGCAAGAGGTGATCATAAAAAAAAATGAAGAAAAAAACAAAAACATCACAGACATTTCCTCTAAGTACCCAAGGAGCATATTTCAATTAAATTATCAAATATTGAACAATAATTCTTTTAATATTTCATGTGAACACTCAACAGACTTATAATAAAAAACGTCAACAAAAAATAGTTCTAAAAAACATTCCATTGAATGCAGCTTGGTTTATGTGGCTTTCACCGTATCTTTCTTTACCTTTGCGTAACGCCTATTTAATTTAGGCACAGCACTAGCCGAGTTCTCTGTTGTTAATTCGTCTTTCTTTAAGTGTTTCTTCTTCTTTTCCTCCTTAAAGTCCTCATCGATTACAAGTTCTCCCTCGCTGTCATCTAGGAGAAACGGAAGCTCTTCAGCCGAGTCCGTCGGCTGTGGCGGTAAATTGTTTTTAATTTCAACATTAGTGTTCAACTTTGCCGTCTTGGGTTTGATGTTCTTAACCTCGTCCTTGACAACCTTCTTCGCTCTCGCTCGGCGTTTCTGAGGCTTCCCTTTACCGACTTCATCTGATTCAGTTTTGTCGGCTTTCTTGGCGAGGCCCTTCATCTTCTTTTCTCGGTGCTTCTCTTTCTTCCGTTCCCGCCTCCGCTCCTTCTTCAGCTCTTTCTCTTTGATCTTCTGCTTCAGCTCCTCTTTCAATTTCTTCTTTTCCTCTTTCCGCCTCTGATTGGCTTCCTCTTCGATCCTCGCCTGGCGTTCCAGCTCCGCGAGGTCTCGTTTGAGTTTTCTCTTCAACACGAGCTGTTTCACGTCTTCCTCGTCGTGGTCGTTGCACAGCGACATCTCGTCGACGACCCGGATCTTGTCTTTGAAGTGGATGAGGCAGTAAGAGTTGGGGCATTGTTCGCAGAGCTCCAACGCCAGCTTCCCACACTCATCGCAATGGTGCCATGGACAGTCCCATTTGCCTGCATGGATGATAATGTCACAAGTTAAGAGCAACTCTTGAGTACATCATAAATGACACTATTGTTCTATAAGTTCAAAAGTCAAAGCACTAATTACTTTTGCGACATAGTACGCAGAGCCATGTAATTGGTTTACAAAGTGAAATGGCACAATCAGCATCCAGCCACACCAGAAAACAACACAGCGAACCCCTTCTCTTAACCCTTAAGGACAATAGCAGCCAGAAATGGCTTGTACAACAATGACCAAGATCTTTTTTCTATGTTTCTAGAACAAACTGTTCAAACAAACAAATCTCACCATGAGGAGGTTTGCTTATGTTCAGACACCCCAGGCAGTAAGCTTTGGGGCACTTCTTGTGGTCACACATAACGAGTTCGCCGCCTTCCCCACATCTGAAGCAGTCGTCCTCGTGTTGGACCTTAGCGGCGATCTTGACCCTGCGCTTGCGTTGTTTCTGCTTCTTCCTGTCCACGGCTTTCTTGTGCTTCTCTGCCTGAGCTTCAGCTGCGGCAGTCTGCTCAAAGTGGACGGAAAATATTGAAAGGGAGAAGGTAGAATTAGCTTCTTTCTGCAAAACAACTAACCAACCAAGGCCTAATGGCATAAATGCAAAAAAAAGTTAGTGGCCCAACGTTTCGACCCTAGCAGAGTCTTTCCCGAAGGCGAAATGACAACACAACAAACATGAACAGGTAACTAAGTGTAACAACAGCAATCGAGTGGAAATACATGAAAATAATAATAATAGTATTTAATCATTCTTGTATAGCGCATAGCACAGAGTAATAAAACATGTTCCTAAGCACTCTTGAGAAAAACACAACAGAATACAAAGACAAGATGTACTGGGTGACAAACAAAATGGATGAATTAAATGTAAAATAAGTGCATCTTTAAAGCAATCTTAAACTTAACAATAGAGTCAATGTTTTTTAGATGTTCTGGGAGATCATTTCATAAATTTGAGGCAGTGTGAGCGAACCTGCATTCACCGTATGAAAAGAGAGAGAGTCAGAAAGTACAAAGCAAAAGGAAAGGGGTAAACAATGAAAAGGGAGAAACATTAACAATCCTTCAAAGTATTCCACAAATATATAGGCCAGTCAAACAAATTTTAAAGGTTAACAATAAGCCTAGAAATTATTGGTAAATGAAGCTTCAGCTGCAGCAGCCTGCTCAGAGTGGACGGAAAATAGTAAATAGAAAAATAGAATTAGCTGTTTGCAAACATCTTACCAACCAAAAGGACCGATGGTATAAATCCAACATAGTAAATAATGGCCAGACGTTTCGACCCTAGCAGAACTAAATGACAACACAACAAACATGAACAGGTAGCTAAAATGAAGAGAAAAAAAGGCAGTGGAAGTGGAACTACATGAATTGAGAGAAAGAGAGTCCGAAAGCACACACAAAAAAGCAAGAGGTAAACAATTAGTCGAGAGAAACAATAACAGAAACAATAACAATCCTTCAAAGTGTTCAACAAATATATATGCCAATTAAACAAATTTTGAAGGTAAAAACAACTGTTGATTTCATAAGAGGAAAATCATCTGACCTTTGGCCTGACCCCCATGAATCCACTGCAGTTGGGGGCGCCGCATTCACACCGCTTCTTCTCGTTGCCGAGACAGTCCAGATTGTAGTTAAAGGTCAGCTCCGTATCTAATAATAATAATAACAATATTACTGTCTCAAAGCACTTCCAACATTATTACCCCTGATCACTGGGCCATTTAATCATTCCTTGAATCATCTCAGCTCCCTGAGGAGTATACAGCCTGTGCGACAAATATGCGCTACTCTGCTAAACCAATCACAAGAACCATCTCTGCCCTCACAGGTACCCATTTACCCCTGGGTGGACAGAATCAGTAAAAACTTCAAACTACAAGCTTTGCAGTCTTTTCATCCAAGTAAGAGCCCCCCACCGAAACTTACTGCTTGGGATGTCGCAGATTGCAAAGAGGCCGACTCTTGTATCGCCGTTCACCGTCCATTTCTGCGTCTCGCAGTTGGGCTGGCAACAGTGGTTCATGAAGCGCGACAGGTTTCCTTTGGGTCCGGCGTCTATGATGCGATCCTTGTCCAGGGTGAGGAAGTAGAAATCGGTGATATTGTTGTCATGGGCTTGGCGGATCCGCTCCCTGCACTCTTCTTCATCCACTAGCTCACCGACATACTCGTTGACAAAGTCACCCTGAAATGAACCAAAAACATGAACTTTGTTTGACCTTTTTTACTTGACAAAGTCACCCTGAAATGAACCAAAAACATGAATTTTGTTTGACCTTTTTAGCAAGAAAAAACAATACAAAAAAACCAAAAGAAAAACGTAATTGGTAGGACTGCTTTTATTCAACAGAAACAGTTGCTGGCAGTGTGAGAACTTTATGTAATCCACCTAAACTGACAAACCTGTTGAAGTTTGAGAGAGATTGGCCATCTAGGTCACAAGACAATAGTGAAAAACCAATTACACATTTTGCATGACATTGATTAAAATTGTTTTTTCAAGGGATTTTTTCTACTATCATCTACATTAGAACGTGTACGTTTTATGTCAATCTGTGATCTTAGAAGAGTATTTTTCTTACCAATTCTGTAATGTTCCATTAAGTAGGAATAAAATCATGCCTACATCAAGCTTGCGACAAAAAGGAAAAGACAGAAATAAATACCTTTTTAATGTCAACTAATGCCATGAGACCCCAGCCACGTTTGGCCATCTTCTCCGACCTCGCCTCAGGGTACTGCCTTTTCTGGAACCGCTGATTCTGGCACTTCTCTCCCGCTGGGCATACGAGGGGGTGACACTCAACCAGGAGGATGCGATTGAGGCAGTCGCTGTCCTTGCTGCAGGGGTTCTCCATGGTGGGTTTGCAGTCGCAAGGCTGACACTGGCTCATGTCAAACGGAGGCATCTGGACACGACCCACTGGCTTGTTCACCTACGGGGTAGTGAGTATCAATTTATCAATTTCAGACCTCAAGTTGGTGTGTTTTTCATTCTCAAAACATGACAAAAGTATGTAAATAAAAAGAAAAGAAAAGAGAGTAAAGGGAAAGTACTGAGTATACAGTGCTATCACACATCGGTGTAATAGGTAAAAACCAAAATGAATATATTAATTCTTCATCCTGATGCAAATTTAACATTACCAAATATATCATAACAAAAACATATTTGGACTTGGTAGAAAGGTTTTTCTACCTTGATGAATTTAAATGGCCGTGGTTTCTTGCTGCTATTCTCAAGCTCCCTGGCTTCCTTCTGGTCTCGGAATCCCTTCCACTCCTTGTACTTCTCCACTGCTTCGGTAAGAGCTGATGGAAAACAACAAAAAAATGATCAGTGACAGCTCCCTCTATAGACAGGTTGTATACTTCACGGAGACAACAGAGGCAATGGGAGATTTGGAATGCTAGGTGGCAGCAGACTTACCAGGTAAATTTCCATTGTTTACGTAGTTCTGAGCATGCGCACATTACCGAGAACAATGGATTTTACCTGGTAAGTCTGCTGCCACTAAGCATCACGAAAGTCTCCCATTGACTCCATAGAACATTTCAAAGGACATCAATGCAAGGATCAGGGCCTAATTTAATTGCTCTGCTTACCGTAAGCAAACAATCGGTGCTTACGGTAGCAGGGAATTCTGTGCTTACGTAAAGCAAATTTCACAAGTAATCGGGGAATTTTGGTTTGAGCGCATGCGTTTTCTGTGTACAGGTTTGCTATTTAACAATGATGGTGTAACGTGTACTAAAACAAATTTCTTTGCATGCCAACACTACACATGTGTATAGTATGACATAATGACCTAACAGCAACGGTACACTAGACAAAGTGTTTAAAGTCAGTGCTGTGTTTAAAGTACCCAGTCTGTGAAAAAAAAGGGTACGTAACTTCTACAACTTACCTGCTTTGAAGACGGCAGCAAGCCCCTTCGTCGCCGCATTCTCTTTACTTCCTTTGTCCCCCTCGTAGTACGAAAAGACGCGCCCCTGATGCGTCCAGAAGTAGTCATGTGACCCGAAGAATTGGACGGGGAACTCGCCAACCTGGTGGTTCATGTCTTGGATGTTGGTCGGAACATTGCGGGGGTTACACACCTGGGCCGGCCACCACCTGAACATCAATTGTATTACATTTTAAAAGATAAGACAGCTCCATCAACAAAATCTGACAAAACATTACCATTTGTTTGTTGTTTTCACTCAAAATGTGATCACCTAATTTAAAGGGGGGCTCAAAGTTCTTTACACAATGACCGGACAAAATTCACATTATAAAAAGTGAAGTGCTTTGAGAAGCCCTTAGTTTATTGAATAGACATGAATGGCTTACATTTCAAATCATGGTCTGTACATGTTTATACAAGGGTCTAGATATTGAAGAAAGGCACGATGTTCCCTCTTGTTTTTGCCAACCAGCCATCGATTTCACCGAACTCGTTCTAACTTAGGATTAATCCTGAGGACAAGTTACGTTCCATATCCATAGACATTAGGTCGCATTGAACCCATCCTAAAGTTAGGATTAGTATCTCACCCTAACTCGAGATAGGATTAATCCTAACATTTGATGAAATCAGCTGCTGTAGTGTTAGTGTGCACCACCAATGTGCTTGATGTATTTCACAGGAAGGGTCTACTCTTAGCTTTCCACCTGTACAAAAAGAAGCCATACCTGTAATTGCCGAGTTTGACCCAGATGATATCGCTGTAGCGAGGGCGCTTTCCGTTGGCGCAGTCTCGACAGTTCCAATTGCCCTCTGGAACCGATGAGTAACCGATGCAGGTCGCATGGAAGGCAGCTGGGCAGCTGTCGCAGCAGATTAGATTACCCCCTGCAGAGAGAAAAGAAGAATGATCATCATGAGCTTAGCAAATTGTTTTTGCTAAGCAAATATTTACAGGGAGCCAGTCACAGTTTGGCTGGTAACCAGTTTGTTCTAAGCAGGCCTGGAATTTCACAGAGGCCACGTAGCCCATGGCCTCCTTTGCCCTGGTATTGGCTTTGGTGCCCCTTCAAAAGTTTCCCATAGACTTTAATATTTTCCAATGGCCTTGCCCTCTCAAAGATGAAATTCCAGGCCTGGCTAAGCTAAATTTTTCTCCACTTAGCAAATATTATGTGCGTTTAAAGGTATTATACAGGATATGTATTGGATACAAAAGATCAATTATTAAATTTAAGCCCGACAGCCAATACTGATCACTATGATCATTCTAGAACCATTTTTTTTTGTGGGGGGGGGGGGGGGGTTGCTTTGGCGAAGATATTAGAGAGACAAGGTGAAGCAATGTCATTCAAACAGTTAAAACCTATAGAAGAGTTTTGAACTACAATCCATGCCATATCTCGTTGGCCCCCCTGCCCCATTTCAAAGTTGGTTCTCATTGCGCACGGTCTTCTGTGTTCCAGTCAACTTTGAGCCGGGGGACGGGGGAGAGAATGTTTATTGTCGGGGGAAGTGGACAGGGATTGGTTATTGTAATGCTAGAAATGGGCGCCCCAGCATTTTGGACGGGATTGTAGATGCGTTTCTCCATGGGTAGCCAGTGTAGTTTAGCGAGTAAGGGAGATCCATAAGACTTGGGAATACAACTCACCTATTGAGCAGATGAAACACCAGCTAACGCTGACGTGGGCGTGGTGCTTCTGGGTTTTGATTGGCTGGAAGTGACGGCTACAGACGATGGCGTTAGAGGCAAGGACGATGCTGCCAGCAGCTATGCAGCTATCCCCAGCATGGAATGATGTCGGGCACCGGACACAACGCATCAGACGACCTATCAGTGAAATTCATCAATTTGATTTTTTCCTAATTTCTGATTATACACAACACTGTTTAACATTGAAAACTCAGAAATCAGAACACCAGTTTTACCAAAGATGAAATGGCAGGCATGGCGGGTAGTTTGACAACTCAATATTTCAATTTTTCAGAAATAAGAAAAAAAAAAAAACCTTCATGATCCTCTCAAAAATCACAATGATTTTCGAGCCAATTTACAGGTAACCAGTTCTAGGCAATCTCCAAGTTGAAAGGCATTCACTTTTGAATGTTCACATATTATTCTTTGGGATCATAAGACATCGTTTGAAAAGTTACTTGTGTGCTACCAAAGTGGTCCAGCAGAGATGGTATGCTTCGTTTTTAAAGCACCAAGGCATTTCCTCTTTGGAATGGGCGTCCTATGAGGAAATTGTAAATTTCTACTGGAGCATTTCAAGGGCACCATGGCAACGACCAGAGGAAATGGAGGCAATCCCTTTCATTGCCTCTGTGAAGTGTCAGACCTGGTCCTGTAAAATGCACTGTAGTTGGTTGCCTCCAAGTTGCCTGTAAAAATTGCCCCGTGTTACAAGGCCTTTAGACCTACCTTTACTGGCCTTGAGACTTTTGGGATTCTCTGAAAAGCATGACGAGCATAAATGAAGAGGGCACTTGAAACCCCGGGGCTCAAAGCGTGTCTGGGAGAACGCCTTGACGCATTCTTCATGGTAGTACTTCCCGCAGACAGGGACAAGGCAACGCTTTACGTCCTTGCTTCCGGCTTTGCAGACAAAGCAGGAGTGAACCCCTAAGAGGAATCAATCAAGCAATCATTTATAAAGTTTACAAAAGCACCCAAAATCAGAGGTTTGCTTTAAAGGGGTTCAATACATTTTGCAGATTTTGCAAAATTTGACCTGCTTAGCTACTCAACCCAGAGGTCAAAGTGAAGGCCATGTCCAGAATTGACACTTGACAACATTTTTCATGTTTGCATAATATTTTACTTGCAGAGCCTAATTTTATCATAGAGTTGCTTAAGCAGAAAGTATCAGGCCTTGAACGTGGCTCTTGTAGGGGCACACTAATTTCACTCTGATAAACGGCTCTTCTATGAGGAAAATGTAACGTTCTATTGGAACTTTGCAAAGGACGGCACATCAAAAAGCAGTGCACCACGGCAATTGCTGTGGGTGCCATGGTTCATTTCAAGGCGTGAAGTATTGCTTATAAATTATCTGCCAAACAGAAATTAGCAGGATATCAGTCACATAGATGTGACATGACAGTTTAGCCAGTAACTTTATTGTGATATAAGCATAACCAGTTTCTTAGAGCTACATAACTACAAAAAGTAGCTAAGCAAAAGAGATCGATGCTTACAAGAATTTTACTTTTTTGACCAAGCGGGAAATTGTCAAGTGATATTTTCTGCTTTGAGCTGTATAAAATTGCGCCCTGGTTTGTATCCTGTGTTTAGACCAGAATGCTCCAGTTGCCTTCTAGAGATTATACCTCGTATTTTACACGTTTCAAGGTCACGATGTGCCACAGTTTTGTGAACCCATTTTCTTGTTTCGCCCGTGAACCCCAGAATGAATAACCAGAATGACATACTAACTGGTCAGCACAGACATTGTTCAGGGGACTCTCGTTATATAGCAGCGTTGCCGACACTGGCTGTACCTCTTTATAACAGTAACAGCGGATCTAAGCTCTGGTGTTGTTAGCAGCAGAGTGTGGGTTCGACACCCGATCATAACACTCGTGTCCTTGAGCAAGGAACTTGACCATAAATGCCTTCTAAAAAGTTGGGAAGGTAGTGCATTCTGCTCGACCAGCCAGGCTCCTAGTGGATGACACCCATGCCTACATCCCTAAGGACTGCAAAAGGGGGGTAACCGCGTTGTTACCCCAAGAGCGGCAACGTGCCCATTGGTGGCAGTTGATTTGGGTGGATCGGTTAGAGTGTAGCCCTCACCTTGTGGCTGTCAGGCTTTGTAATGTTAGGCACCTCTCATAATTTTTAATTAAAATAATAGCAAAACAAAGAAACAGAAATGAAATTCAGGACATAAGAATCAACTCTTTAAAAGTTGTTACCTTCTTATAACAATGGTTGTTTATAACGAGGGCCGACTTTATCAAGATTTTGTTTCAAGTTTTGCCCATTGTGTAAAGGCTATTCTCTTGAGAAAGCATTTTGCATTGACATGCTATTCATCATGAAATAATACCCACCTGAAATACACTCGTCGCATTTAAATGTACCCACGGGGGTGACTTGAAGTCCGATGCAGTCAAGGTGGAATGCCCCACAGCACCCGCCTTCGCATAGAAGTAGCTCCCCAGTGCGCTCACAAACCTGGCAGACGTTCTCCTTCTTGGCGGCACCACCTCCGCGTTCCCTGGGGGCGCCGTTGGCACTGCTGGTGTGGGATGCATTACTGGTGCTGGCTTGCTCGTCGCCTGAGCTGTGTCCTGATTGGAGCGAATATGTATGTTTAGGGGTGGGTCAGCATGCAACGGGATAGGTCGCAGGCCTGGAATGTATCTTAAAAAGGGTAATGGCCATTTTCATTTTGAAAAGGACACTTTTATTGAAATTGATGTCATGCAAAATGTTGTTCACTATTTTCTTGTGACCCAGATCAGTTTTTTTAATAAACTTTTCAGTTACCTACACCTATTTAATCATTACTATTCATTTCATTCCATTTTGTTACTATTATGTGAAGGGCTCTGCGAAAATGAGTTACAAGGGGGGACAATTGAGTTTTATACATAGCTGAAAAGAGCATACATCAAGCTTCATTTTAATATATTTTGATATATCTTACACAATTGTTTGATGTTCAGTTCAAAAGTTATGACATTTTGAAAATGAGATTATGTCACAATCTGAAAATAAACCATACTGGGGAAACAGCCGTTTAATAAAAACATCAACTATTGATGTCTTGGGGATGATCGATAAAAAACTTTCTTCAGAAAGTTTGAAAATATAAAGACGCACATAATTGTTATTTTCACCCTCTCATCACTCAACAGCCCTGTTCTGGAAAGTGGGTCGTGCGACAAGCGGCTTACTTTTGTAGAGCCCGTCACATACTTTCCAGCAAATTTCAGGACCTCACACGTAATGGTTTAGTAAAATACACTAGTAACAATAGCATGACCAACATACCACTCGATTTACCATTTTGCATGTCCACAAAGTGACGCCACGTTATCCACTGAAACACATTGCTCTGGCACAGTACCATACACGTGGGGGTTGGACATCTATGTTTCCACAAAGTGACTTAGTGAGTTTTCCTAAGCAATGCATGCATTGACTTGTGCACATCACTCTATATGCACGCCTCATTTTAGAAATTTATTTAAAGGGACATATTGCCTTGGATTGGGCGAGTTCGTCTATGAAAAGCATTTGAAACCGTTTATTATAAAACGCAAATTGTTAGAATTGAGTTTTAAAAGAAGTATAATGATCCACACAAATATGTCTCGATATTGCGTGGGTGTCCTTATTTTAAGCGAACTAACACGACACGCCAATTGACTGACCTTGTTAGTCCCCTAACAAATGTATGTGTTTATAAATTAAAATAGTTGCAAGATTGAAAACACCTTTGACAGTTCTGTAAAAAGGATAAAGGCAGCTCTACCTTGGTGTTAAACGTTTTTGTTTAAATAGCAAGGAGTCTCCGAAAACAGCAGTTTCAACGATCCACTTCAACGGTGAATTTCTGCGGTATATTTTTGCCGAGGTTCGTGGCACGACTGACAAATCATACATGCCAAGATGCTTCCCTAACTGAGCTATGTATATCTAGTCTTAGGATGAAAAATTAAAAGGAAATGTCGCTGATTGAAGTTCAATTAGTTTTAATGTTATTTTCCTTAAGGCCGTAACCCTTCCTTGCAAATCTGTATGTTTCACCTTTCTTGTCTTTTCAAAAAAGAAAAAGAAAAAAAAAACAATTGTCAGGATGGAACGAACTGAATCTATAAAACCTAATTGATTGTATACTTCAAATACGGAACTCCTAAAACAAAATATAGACAACCTACAAATAAAAAGGAAAGCAAACGAAAAACAAAACATAGCACATGCACATATACTGTTAGCACAACACCCATGCACAAAATATCTTTAAATCTTAAACGCAATTTCAAATCCAAAATGTAATTTTGGGCAAAACAGCTGGAAAAGAGACGAAAGAAACAAACCAATTTTCTTATTTTTGTTTTCATGAGGCAAAGTCCCTTCCATCATTTCATTATTTCATCATGTTATTATTTTAATAATCAGAATGTATATACAGGTGCATTGACAGAAATATTATACAGAGAGTAAAAATGTTGTTAATTTTTATTACTCTATATCTTATTGATATCTATGTACAATTTACAACTAGAGTAGTCTATTATTATAGAATTCAAAATAAAGATCTCCAATAAAACAGACATCTAAGATATTGTTATAATGGTAGAGGACATTTCCCTTGACTAATGGCCTTTTCCAAACCTAGGCTGAGGGCTCTGGCTTTTGCTTGAGCTCCGTCATCAATGTGTGCTTCAGCATCTAATAGAGCCTGGAGCAAGTGTCAAAGCCTGGAGCCTGATCCAGGGTTTGGAAAATGCCCTTTGTCTCTTTCAAAAAAACTTTCAGCTACAAATTGAGCACAGCCAATCATTTTGACAATGTGCTTGTTCGTACATTTTTTTCAAGTAATCGAAAGAGAAATAAAGCTAGGGCTGATTTCACACGAGCTAAGATTGTTCTTGACTGTGCTCCGTTGTCATAATGGGCTGATGAGGCTGGCAGCCAAAAGGCGTCCTTGCATGCCTGCTTCTCAAACACGTTGTAGCCGTGTCCTTCGCAATTCAGCTCTTAGCAGCAAGTAAAGATAATTAGCCCCCAAATTATTATAATTATTATTATTATTATTAATATAACTTTGTTTCACTCTTAAAGATGCTGTCAGATTTTTGGCCGATTTGACCAAAAAATTTTGATTTAAAATTCAAAAGGTATTTTGAGGGGGTCGAGAAAGTTACAAGCTTTCATTTGAGCCATTGCTCGAAAAAGTCCGCCAGTTATTAGTAGCAGTGAAATACGTGTAAAGTGCTCAAAATTAGTTTTGTCGGGATCCCGAAAATATATCACGTGACAAATTCTTTAAATTTTTGTCATGGTTCCTGACCATTTAAAGTAAAAGTTAAACTTTTTTTGTTAGAGCGGGTGATACTCTTTGAAATACCATTCACTCAAAAGAATCTATTTTTTAATGTTTGGGGCCAAAAATCTGACATAGCATCTTTTATTGCTAGAAGCTGTCTGGTCAAGGTTCTAGCTTTTACACTTCAACAACAAATCCTGAACTTCAACTTTTGGACCAGTGAGATAAACGCATTAAAAAGTTTATATTAAACATAATATTTTAGGTTGAAATATATTATAATACCTTAATTAAAATACTCATTCTTAGGAAACTTATATAAATTACATGTACATTGTACCATAATAAAAATGAAAGCTTCTTTCTAATTGTTCATAACAAAAATTTGTACAGCGTAAATTAATTTCATGCATAATTTAAACACAAAGAGGTATAAAGGTTGGTTCATACTCGCTGCATTTTCACTGCCTACGCAGTGCGTGGACCCATTTATCACAGTGCACAGTTTTAAATGGAAGTGTAGTGCGTAAGTCATATTGTGCTTCTGCGTCCGAATTTGAAAAGAAAGAAATTTGGACCGTACACATGAGTCGGTAGCGTAGATGGACAAATTTAAAACCATTGTCAATGAATGGCGGCAAGAACCTAGGCCCCATTTCTAACAATTTTCTGCTTAGCAGGAATGAGCAGGATACCAGCCAAACATTGTACATGAGACATGGTACTTTTGGCTGGTAGACCTGTTCTGGCAAGCATAATTTTGTTGTGCTTAGCTGCTTTTTGTGTTAAGCAAATTGGGCCCTACATTAGAGAAGATGAAAACCGTGCGCCTATTTCCAATTCTGTGCAACACGAGTTTGGAGGAATACCGAGATGTACAGAGGGGACAGTGACTTCATGGAGGAAAATTGGGAAAAATTATTGTAAAGATTGGAAGGTGGGCAAGGATAAATCAATCAACTTATGAACAGATCATTGCATCGCACGAATGTACAAACACAAGTTGATCCGGATGTGGATCTATTTCTTATATTATAAACCATATTTTGATAAAGTATGAACGTTAAATCCAAACTCGCATTGTCGGTCGTGTGAGTGAAGTCGCAGCAAGCATGAACCGGCCTGTAAGGCACTGGACACTATTAGTAATTACTCCAAATATTTTTTACAATAAAAAACTTACTTGGTAACGAGCAGTAGAGAGTTGTTGTTAGTATAAACAATGTGAGAGACAGCTCCCTCTGAAGTAGCGTAGTTTTTGAGAGAGAGGTAAATTCTCACTCAAATAATAAAAGACTTCAGCTGAAGCCTTTTATTATGCATCCGACAGCGTACAAAGTAATGCATCAAGGGTGTTTTTTCTTTCATTGTCTCTTGCAAATTTGATGACCAATTGAGCCCAAATTTTCACAGGTTTGTCATTTTATGCTATGTTGCCCGGGATACACAAAGTGAGAATACTGGTCTTTGACCATTACCAAGTAGTGCTTTTAAACCTTGGCAGTTTCATTACAATCTTCCTATTTTGAGTGTTTACCAATCTATGACCCATCCTTTATTAAAGCTCTAGGAGATCATAGTTTAAAGGAACGTTACAGAATTGGCAAGAAACAAAAAATGTGAAGATCACAGATTTACATAAAACTTACACTTAAAGGTGATGATAGTAGAAAACATCCCTTGAAATATTTCTGTCTGAAATTTTATATTTTATGAGAAATAAATAATCGTATTTTGCATTTGGAGTTTATCGCTCAGTGAGCGCTTTAATCTTTTTGTTTTGGCCTCATGCAATGATTGGTTTTTCACTATTCTCTCGTGACACAGATGGCCAATCGATCTCAAACTTCTACAGGTTTGTCAGTTTATGTATATGGTGGATTACATAAAGTGCTTACACTCCCAGCACTTTTTGCTAGCAAAACCAATTCTGTAATGTTCCTTTAAGAGAGAACTAAGAAATCTAGTAAACAAAACTTTTCCTACATGGGAGTCATAAATCACATCTTACTTACTTAAAAATGTTAGTGAAGTATAAAACAGGCACTTACAGTGCCACTGTCTGCTGCATGCAGTGTATGCAATGAGGGTGTTTGCCCCATTCCACATTGGTATGCACAGCACCCAATACTGTCTTTAACATTACTATCATAAACTGTACGGTCGCCATAACAGAACAAGTCTAAATATTATAATAAGTCACTAATTTAAAAGCCTTTTTTTATAGACATAAATGTCTTCGGATTGCCTTCCTTTACTGGTTCTTTTCAAAATTTCTTTTGACTGTCCTCATTATTTGTAAAAAATTCCCTTCAAATATCTAAGCTCACTAAAGCATGGTTCATACTTCCTGTGAATGCAATGCGAATGAATTTGACGTTACAACTCTGTTTTAACAGCAATATTCACAAGAGAGTTGAGCACAACTCAACTGCTGCGAATTATTCGTTGCATGTGAAGTCAACATTCGCATCGCATTCGCAGGAAGTATAGTATATATAGGGAAATGTCGAGTTCTCTCAATGCACTGCTGGTGTCATCAGCTTTCAATTTTAAGTTGCTATTTCTCGCAGAAACTCCAGAATTCAAAGTTGTTCATATCCAGATGAGGAACCGCTGTTTTTCCAGAAGTACATTTAACACCTTGGCTCTACGTTTTGAATAAGACTATTCTTTTGTTTGCTGATTGGAGCAACTCTAACGCACCATTGTGTCCATAATGTTTAGAATGCAATATTTCATACACTGTGATCTTTTTCGACATACATTGTCCAGGGTGCAATACGTCATACACCACCATTTCTTTCATATAATTTAATACTTTAACTACATTGACCTTTTAAATTAAGTAGACTTTCCCTAGTCTCTTTTCCAGCTTTACTTGGTTATTAAAATGATACATTAACAGCATGGGTGTTGTGCAGACCTAGATTTCAATAAACCATAGAAACAGACAATGTCACTGGCCAACTCTTATTAAGACAAGAAATACACATTAAAACAAGTTTACATCAGGGGAGGGGGGGGGAAGACAATTTTGGGTTGATGTTTTGGGGGTTTTCAGTGACTGGCCAGCAGAACCCGTTGAAAGGCTCGAAGTTTGTGTACAAATCTACAAGACTGCAGGGCTTGTAGCTTGAAACGTTTACTGGACCAGAATTTCTTTTTTAAAAGACCTGAACCAAAATGAGTTGAACAAGCACTCAGAGGAGATCAATTTCATGTGTGTTTATGTGTTTATAAGTTTTCCCTCGATACTATTGAAAGAGAATTGAAAGAAAATTACCACATTCACAGTCACGATTTTACGGTATACACTAGACCACTAGGCTTGTCCCATTATGAGTTTACTAGCCCGACAGTAAAGACACAGGCCTCAGGCCTGTGGTCCAGTGTCAATTTCAAGTTCTCAGTTTGCTTGTCCTTTCACTAGTCCGTCAGCTTTTTCATTAGTCAATACTTTATATTCAGTAAAGAAACTTCCCAAGACTGTTTCAGCCAGCGTGACTGCTCAGAGGAAAGTTTGACTGGTCCCCTGGAGTTTAACTGGCGGTTGGCCAACGGAACACTGCTGAGGGAGAGCGCAAGGGTAATAATGGTCTTCAAGTTAAATGCAGCCTAGTTCATTAAAAAACAAAAACCACAAAGAAACTGGAAGATGTGTTTCTTTTTGTAGATGTTAAGCGTTTCTTTCAAAGATGGATAGGTCCCAACCTCACAGAAAGTGATTTTTTTTTTAGAAGTTCTAAATTCTCCATCATACCCAGCTTTTCTTTGATGGAGTGGGTGCGAGAAATAATTGAGATAACATTTTGGAAGCTTGAGATCAAAGTTTTACAATGCATAAAAAAATGCTAATCTACAGAGTATTTAAAATGGAAGAAACTATATTCCTTGAGTCAGATTTGTTTTCTTACTTTTTTTCGGCCGCACTGCATGAATGAGAAACTGCATTTGAGCCTTGCAAATTATAGTACATGTATGGCATTTTCCAAAATTGCAGACTGCATTAAAAACATTTTTTTTAAAGAAATATATCTTTAGAGTTGATGGAAGCTAACCAATGCTCTTGAAAGGCCATTGACAGCACTTAAAATTTCTATTGCTGAAAACTTTTTATAAAAATTGTTTTTATTAAACAAGACCACGTTAATTTCCACAAGATGGTAAGACATCATTCAATATTTTTCAATTTCATCAACTCTTTTTTTTTTTTTTTTAATCAGCCAATATTTACTTTAAACACTGGTCCTCATAGAATTTCAAAATTCATAATTTCTGCGAGTTATTTTTCAACTTAAAATATATACTTATTTTTTCCAGGAAGCTCAATGTCGCAGTTAAATTGTGAGCCAGTCAAAAGCAGTTGTCAAAAATATAATGAAAATAGACCAGCCCCCTCGCTCAAAGAAGAAAAAAGAAGAGAACAAAATTCACAAATTTTCAGAAAAATAAAATAAAAAAATCTGACAGAAATTACCTGAGAAGTTAGAGCGAGTGAAGGCGAGCAAGTCCAGGCCTTGGATTTTCATAAATAAATTACTTCCGAAAGTAACTGTTACAAACTTTGTATGGGCACCAGGGAAACTCCCTGCATTGTCTCGGGGGTAAAAATCCCCGTATTGCCCCTCAAACGTTTCACCATCCCCAAGACGGAAAACTTAGATTGAGAAGTTACAAAAAGACAAAGGGGCATTGTTCCGTCCCCATGACGGGAGACTTAGATTGAAAAATTACAAAAAGACAAAGAGGCATTGTTACCACTGACGCTGAACGGCACTCCGTTGGTGGTCTCCTGACCGACGCCCGCCGACTCTATGGCTCCCGTGATCAGATCCGTGTCAATAATCAAGCCTGGCTCGTCTTCTTGCATCTCCGCAAAGTCTTTGGACATCTGAGTCGGGACAAAATTTATACAAATGATATCGATACAAATGATAACACGATACAAATGAAACTTGTTTCTATCAGTCTCAGGCCAACCACAGAAACTATTGCACATCTCTAAAGCTGTTAATTACAGAATCCATACGTCATGAACCAATAAGGCACTCTAATTTGTGGAGTCAAATTTCTAGGCATGTTTGTGTGGTTTATAATATTCTTCTTTGTACAACATCTTTCTAACCAATATGCATTTCACAACATATGGTTTCAAATGCTGTTCATAGACAAACTTGCCTGATCCAAGCAGCGTGTCCCTCTAATGTAAAATTAACAAAGTAACTTTGTCAACAGCTCTTTTAATCTTTAAATCCTCAAAAGCTGACAAGAGAGTAATTTTAAATACCTCGGTAGCAATGGTCTCTCCACCACTTTTCTCTGCTTTCACCGGTACTCTGGTCAGAGCCGTAGCACCGTTGATGAGATGATTCGACCGTCGGCCTTCCTTCTTCTTAACAGAGGAGGCGTCTCTCTTTTTTCTCCGGCCTTGACTCAACGTAAGCTTGGTGAACGCTTGGCTTGATGGTGGACTCATCGTACCATCCACCTTGCCACGTTTGTCAGCCTTTTCCACTTCGTTCAACTACACAATTATACAAAACAAACACCGGGTCTAAATCTACCAACAAAGTCATTTGGGGAGGCCATGAAATAACCCAGTTTTATATAGTGCTTTTCACACCCGGAGGACGAGGACATCCCAAAGTGCTTCACATTAATACCCTTGGTCACTGGGCCTTAATTCACTCCTCAAACCATCTCCGCTCCCTGGTGGGGAGTATACAGCCTTGTGCAACATTAATCAGGCTACTGAGCTAAATCAATCACAAGAACCATCTCTGCCCTCCCAGGTACAAATTTACCCCTGGGTGGAGAGAAGCAATTATAGCTAAGTACATGTATCTTGCTTAGGGACACAACTGTCTCGACCGGGATTCGAACCCACACTCTGCTGAACAGATGCACCAGAGCTTGAGTTTGGTGCTCTTATCGACTTGGTCACGACACCCTGGAAGGGGCACAGCACTTTTCCACTGGTAAGGCGCACTTCTAAAATGTCAATTTGTACAGGAACCTTGTACAGCGCACCACGGCAACTGCTGTGGTTGCTAAAGGTCATTTTGATGCCTGTTGGGGTTATTTAAAAGCTGCAATACCCACTCTTTAAACTTTCCCTGCTATCTGCATTTCTAAATCTCAATTTACTTTGCTTGAATGGTGAAATTTATTTATTCATCTTATAACACCTCCAACAGCTCAATTAGCGCTAATTACAGCATGAATAGTACTCAACTACCATCACCTACTACTACTGATGACCTGGCTATGGCTACCGACATTGCCCTTCACTGGAGGGATAGCATTTAAGCAGCATGGACAAAAGAAACCAGTACTCAACCCAACAGGTTTAGTAAAAACCATGCTGTTGGGAGTTTGATCAGGTTTTGGATGGTTAGGTTAAAGGAATTACGCTAAAAAACCCAGTGCACTTATCCAAAACAGAAGAGGTTTGCCCCAGTGTTTTTGGTTTAATTGGCAGCATAACGCACTGCAGCACTTTGTAAACCATTACATGGTGCTATATGTAAAAAGGATAAGGTCTCATAATTCAAACGTAGTCCCACATACCTTGCAGGAAATACTGTATGTTACAGCACCAGGAGCATCACAGAGTGATGGATGCGCGCTAATTAAAAAGCCACTCTCATTATTATTTATGTGTCTTGGACATGTTAGATCTTTTTTTTGCCACAAGAGGGGAAAAGAAAATCTCCTGAACAAGAACGACCCATATTTACCTTCAGTGACTTTGTCATCTTGGGAGAGAAACCTAGATTGTCTAGGTCTGCCTCTTGAAGCTTCTTGGAGGGTTTGGTCTCTCGTCGTGAGCGTTTTACGACCAGATCGGACTCGGGACTTTCTTCTTTAACCTTCCGTTTTCTCGCTTAAAAGAAAAAAGAAAAGGCAAACAAAAAGTATTGGTCAAAATGGCTACATTTGTTCAGAATTTGAACAAAGACAAATTTACTAGAGAGGGACTTGAACCTCCTACATGTACTTCGGGATTAAATGTCGATGCTTTACAAATTGAGCTATAGCCCACATTGTTTGGTTTCGCTATTTCCTAATCAGTCTGTGTTCCGGGGTGCCAGCCAGTTTTCCTGGTCCGATCTTTACCTTGACCAAAACCAAGTTACATATAAATCGTGGCCTTAAGCACTCAAGTGAATATTTCTTTAGGTTTTCCATTATGGAGATGATTGTACATGTAATTTGTCCAAAAGGGCCTGTATATGTCGTTGGCTCATTGTTACAATGATAATGTATGTAATAGGTCGTTTGCAAAACTACAATGATTGAAAGAGCACAATATGATTAAAGACAGTGGACACTATTGATATGCACAGACCAGTCTTCTCACTTGGTGTATCTCAACATATGCATGAAATAACAAACCTGTGAAAATTTGAGCTCATATGGTCGTCGAAGTTGTGAGATAATAATGAAAGGAAAAAACACCCTTGTCACACGAAGTTGTGTGCGTTTAGATGGTTGATTTCGAGACCTCAAGTTCTAAACTTGAGGTCTCGAGTCTCGAAAACTACGTCACTTCAGAGGGAGCCGTTTCTCACAACGTTTTATATTATCAACCTCTCCTCATTACTCGTTACCAAGTGAGGTTTTATGCTGATAATTTTTTTTGAGTAATTACTATTGTGTTCACTGCCAATTCTCAATGTGAACACATTTTACGATAACGACACAATTACCTTTTTTCTTAGAAAATAAATGCTAGAGGGGTATGTAGGCAACAGATCTTTAAACAATCAGGCCTACATGTACAAGCGATATTTGTACTAAAAATACAATGATGTGTTTAACATGTACTTAAAAAAAAAAATTAAAGACTGCCGGACTTGTACGGTCGTAAGCTTAGAGGCCCAATGCTAAAATCACTGGCCTGGGGCCTGTATTAATTTTGAGCCCTGTTTAGCGCCTACTCTTAAAGGTACTGGACACTATTGGTACATTCTCAAAACAATTGTTAGCATAAACAGCTGTTGATAGTATAAAACATTGTGAGAAATGGCTACTTCTGAAGTAACTTAGTTTTTGAGAGAGAAGTTATTTTTCTCTATAATATATTTGAATTTGATTTTGAGACCTCAGAATTAGGTTTTGGGATCCCGAAATCAAACATCTGAATGCACAGAACTTCGTGTGACAAGGGTGTTTTATCTTTCATTCTTTCAACTTCGACAACCAATTGAGTTCAAATTTTCGCAGATTTGCTATTTTGTGCATGTTGAGATACACCAAATGAAGAGACTGTTTTTTTTGACAATTACCAAAGGTGTCCAGTGTCTTTAAGGTGTTACCTGGTCTTGGTGGAAGCGGTGCTGGACTAGTGACAATCTTGCACTTCTCATCATCTGGTATCTCATCCCACTCCTTCTCAAGGAGAGCTGTGATCTCCGCCTTGCTCTTTCCCGGATGCTGCGTTACCATCTCCTCTTGCCTCTTACCAAAGTACTCCAAAAACTGCGCTGTCTTTCGACCCGGCTTCCTCTTCAATCTGGGCGGTTCCGGAACAGGGGTGGGCTCGGTTGTGTTCGACTTCCGTTTACGATATTTCCGTTTGGCTCTTGGAGTAAGGCTAAGGTTATGATTGTCCACATCTGAGGGCGCACTACCCGCTGGCGTTGGTAAGGAAGCGGTCTGAGGCTGGCTTGATGATTTTGTTGTACATGTGGCTGCAGCGGCTTCACTGTCCTGCTGCTTCTTGTATGCACGCTTCGCCTTCATTTTCGGCGAATCCCCGAGCGACACAACATCAATCTGCTCAGCAGAAAGATTACCCATCGCCGACTTGGGAATCTCATACTTGAACGTGAATTTGAGTTTTCGTTCGTGCCTGCTCATGGGCAAGGCTTTCTCACACTCGACAACGGAGGCCTCCCAGGCAGACTTTCGGCTCGGCTTCAAGGCTAGCTTGGCCATCAACCTGGCTCGTTCAGACTTCTTCTTAATTTTAGAAACAAGCTCCTGTACTAGTTCGTTATACTGACTCTTGCCAGTGAACTTGCGCATACTGCATCCACTGACCCAACCTCGCTCAGGCACCTCCCCAAAGAACTGCACATGGTACATGCGGTAGCTTTTCCCGTAGGCACCTGTGATGAGTCAAAATTAATGAAACACATCTAAGTTTGAAGAATAAAACAATGGTTCATCACAAGAGAATTGCCCTTTGCGGATTAAGCATAATGGGTTATAATTATACAGGTAAGCTTAATATACTTTTTAGGCTATTTAAAATTAATTCTGCTGAATTTCTGACAGAGAAAAATTGGAAATCAGGTTAAATTAGGAAGAATATAATGCCCGACTAAAGTTTGTGAACACAAAGCTGAACAAATGAAATGGGATTAAAAAGCCTTTTCTATTTTCTACAAAAAGTAGTTGTAGTTGAGTACAAGTGTTTCAAACTTACCTTTCATTCGGGTATAGATACCCAAGTTGGGATCATACGCCACCATGCATGGCCACCAGGGATGACCTGTAACCTTTGACCACACAAGGTCACCCACAAGCCACTCACATGGCTTCTCATCAAATGACGTCGAGGGAGGATTTGTGGGGAGTGTTGTCTTGGGCAATGCATTGGCCTTCCCCGCTTTAAAGTTCTCTCGTTTCTGAGCAACTGTTTTGGGTTTATTAGAAACAACAGGGTCTGGTTGAACTGGGACAGCAGGGATGACCTGTTCTTCTTCGTCCGCATGCAATGAGTCATCAACTAGCTCTCGCTCTCCAGCGTCAGTCCTATCACTCCCATCCTTCCGCACCAAGGACGATGTTAACCTAGGTCGACCCTTATCAAATGTTTTCTTGATTGTTAGTTTAATTTCCGGAGATCCAGGAGGAACGTCAGAAGTGTCCGATTGGGCCGAGTCTGAAGGTGGTGTTGGCATTACAGAGGCAGCTTCCCTATTCTGTTGGATTTGGTTTGGAGGAGTGGTTGGCTTTTGGGGTGGTTGCATTCGATGCTGTGATTGTGGGGAGTTGGCGTCCCCCGCTGGTTGCTGATACACAGAGGATAATGGCTGACTTTGGGCCAGGGGCTGGGCTGGATAACTCTGTTGGCCGGCATGAGGGGGTTGGAAACCTTGAGGCAGAGATTGAACAGTAGTCTGAGGCTTTGCAACTGGTGGTACGGGCAGCTGGCTCTGAGACGTCTGCTCCGATTTGAACGGCTGCTGGTACATGTCAAACTTTTGTGGCGACGTGTGGGACTGCGACGTTGCCGTTTGCTGGTATGGAATATGCGACTGGATGTACGGTTGCTGCATGCCGTGCATTGGGTTGCTGCTGTATGATGACTGGTAGGAATGCGGTGGATATAACTGCTGCGGGAACGACTGCGAGTACGAAGACTGTGCATATCCCTGCTGGGGGTACTGCTGGTACAAAGACTGCTGGGATACGACCGGTTCCTGGGGTCTCATGGGCTGGGCTATCTTATGAAAAGGTGGTCCCGGAATCGGGTTGACGGGTATATGACTATAGGGCTGTGAGCTGCCTGTGTAACTGCCCAACGGCGGCAATCCCTGCATGGTGGGCGTCCCATACGACCCTTGGGATGCGGATGCAGTGTCGTTACTACTTGTATAGAGGGACGGGGGTGGAGGAAGAAGATTCCGCTGGTCACTTGGATTCATCCTTTGACAGGGGGTGGGATCGATGCCAATGGCGGACCCCTCAGTTTTGGAATCCTTGGATTGCGATGTGCCCATACAAGGGGCTTGCTCCTTGTGCTGTGATCAGCCTGAAAAAAAAAGACCAAATAAAAAAAAAAACAGTGAGAAATAAACATGTAAGTAATTTTTAGATCATTGATCTCACAGCTCAGGATTTTGCAATGCCAATGATGGCTTTTCCTGGCTTCCAGCATGGAACTTTGAAATTGAATTCAGACGTGAAACTTTTGAACTGCAAACAAACACGAGGAAATGGCCGATCACACTCAACTTTTGTACGGAGAGCCATTTACAGCTTTCTGTAAAGCCTTTAAAGAAAAAGCCACTATTTGATAAATTATGTTTAATTTGGTTGGAAAAGCACTGCCACTGCACTGGAGTTCAGTTGTTTGCAACACGTTTTTTAAACAAGCTAATTAAATCAAATTGATTCTATTTATTTATAGGTTTTAAAATAATTGGGTTTGTAAAGGGTATTTATTTCCCTAAACTGACTGAATGATAGGCGATCAATTTTATTCGTAAAAAGCACACATTTTCAATTATTTTGAAATGTATACTGATGCCCCAAGAACTGTGCACGTTGTGTTTGCAGGGAAAAGCATGCAGTTGGAACACTGCCCACGCAAAAACGTATGGATTCGAAATGGAAGCCATGTTGTCGTTGTTGCACATTTGTGTAAAACAAATGAAAACAGGGCCTTTATTACTTTTATTTTAAAAGAAATTAAACAATTGACGGACACAATATTCAAACACGAAAACCATTAAGATATACCAATGCTTATTTTAATTTTTTGAAGATAAATTATTGCCTGTGGATAAAAGAAAATCGAACCTTTTTTGAGAGTACAACTGCTTCAGTGCTTGGCTTTGCTTCTTCTAAACTCGATAACTGTGTGTGTGTGTGTGTAGTGGTGCTGTGTGATAAAAACCAACTACGACCCGACATTGACCGAAATCTCACGGCGCCAAAAATACTTTGTTCTCATTGGCGGACGAAACTGTACGGAGATAACCGATTCTGAACGGAAACTGCCGACTGTTGTCATGCACCAGAAATACTGTTTCGTGCGCCTTTGTTCGATTTTCATCGCAGTTTTCACTTCACGATTGTCTTTTCCTTCTTGAATGAACAAACCGAGTGTTTATAAGTCCTTTTCACTAACCTTCCAGGACTTCATCATTTGGAAGGCATTTCAGAACCGCCGGAAAAGCAAATAAATAGGGATTGACCGTGAACTCGTCAAGCTTGTCGTCTGTGAAACAATTGTCGGGTCAAAGGTCATCTTGAGCATCAATCCCACACTGCTTTGCGTTTTGCAGGGGGACACTTGGAATTGGATGGAGATCGACTTTTGAGTGATTCAATGTTTGGAAAAATCTTGTTTACTGATTTATAAGTAATTTTACTCAAGAAGTGACTCTGGCATTTGCCATACGTTTTACAAGATGTTTCCAAGATGCTGTTTGGTTTTAAATCGTGTTGCAGGGGTTGCCGGATCTTGGGACCCAACGTTGAGTGCAGTGACTTTTCAGTGTGTTCGCTGGCGAAAACAGCGAACAGATCCGAGAGCCAAATCCAAGATGAACTACAGAAGAATTCCGACACCAATCGATCCGTGGGAGCATGATTTTCTTTTGAAGAAGAACCGACATTATGCATGTATTACGAGAGCGATGAAGTAAGTTCAGGAGCTATTGAGGTTTGTTCCGTTATCATCATCAGGATTCACAAACGTTAGCGGAACGGACGTGAATGTATCATAATAGAAGAGTGGGTGACAATGGCAGTTTAAAATTGACAGGGTCGTGGCCGTGCGATCGATCGAGCAGAAGATTGGGTCATTTAAATTTGTGATAACGTAACCCTCCTCCCGATCCAGGGTTCGAAATTAGCGGTCGAAATTAGCGGTCGAAATTAGCGGTCGAAATTATTTCTTTTTAAATGAGGGTTCAGTGGCAAAATCCCACAGAAAACTTTTACTAAAGCTTTTAAAATAGTAAGTTTGACAGTTCTAGATACTTGCTAGATTTAATTTGGCCGTGATCGGGACCTGAACTGCTGTCGTTCGTTTCAGAAAACACGTACAATAAATTGAAAACACGATGCACAAACCACATGGTGCCGAGTATCCTCACAGTGTATAAAGTACACGGTCGCCCACTGGTCCATGCAGTATGCACAGCACATACACAACACACACATTTGTCCAAAGTCCATTCTGACCAACACTCCGCACACTGTCATTGGTCTTCTTGACTAGACTTCAATGCAGTACACGTTCACGAACGGAGTAAAGAATTGCCGCACGTTGTGCATAATGGCTGCAGACTGTGCACAATGTACAGCCTTGGAGGAATTCTAATAACATGGACAACTTTTGCCAACAGAGGGCGTTGCGGGGCAAAGTTCATTGAATTATTTCTCGATGTGTGTTGTTGACTGATCGTTGATTCATGAAGATTTTGTTGCAAACGGAGTTCAAAACATGTTCAAATCAACCAACCCCCTAACCACGAAGTTATTAAAGTTGTTGTTGATGGAAAAGGGATAATACAAATTCCTCCAAAAACTCAATTATAAGGTCTTCACTTTCGTTTTTCTTTTTTTCGTTTTGAAAAGTGAAAGGCTAGTGAAAAAACCTGTGGGCGATCGAGAATTTTGGTTGACTTGCCCGGCGGGCGATTGAAAAAAAAAATTAAGGGAAACCCTGCCGGATCCAGACAGGAGGAGGGTTACGTTATCGCAACTAGGTAATTTATTAATCGCAAGGCCTAACCCTTCAAGCAAGCGGGGTTTTTGACTGCCGAGCTGTCCAGGGCAATTCATTTATACAGACCTACATCTATGACCAGTAGGATTTGAAACTTTGCATGGTGGAAATACATGTATGACATGGAAAGATTTGTGGGAACGTATCGCCATGTAATGACTACAAATGTACCCTGAGTTGGGGTAGTTAAGGGAAGGGTTGCGGTAACACCAAATGACTTTCCCTAAATGAGTTGGGGTGGTTCTGAAAAGAAACATTGGTTTCAACTCAACGTTTCGATCAGTATGCTCTGATCGTCTTCTGGAGAAAGACGACTAGATTAGAGCATACTGATCAAAACGCTGAGTTGAAACCAGCAGTTCTTTTTAGAACCACCCCAACTCATTTAGGGAAAGTCAATTGGTGTTAACGCAAACCTTCCCATACATCTATATGATAATTCTTGTCAAAGCCTGTTCAGCATCTGGACAAGGTGAGAAGACAAGAAAGAAATTTCAATTTTAGAAGTGGGAGGAAAACTCCAGAGAATTATCCCAGGAAAAACCCACACAGTCAAGTATCTGAAATCCCAATCCACATGTGACTTACATACTACAGTGTGTAGTTCCCCTGGTAGGATTCGAACCAGGTGAGGCAAGACACCTCTACGCCAACCTGACTGATTCCTCAATGTCTGTACTTTACAGTATATGGGTTAGAATGCTGGTCATTGTGACACTTGGTCCTTGAGCAAGGCACTTTATATCATAATTTCTTCTCTCCACCCAGGAATGAAAATAGTTACCATCGCTAGCTGGGGAGTTTGGATGGACTGGTATTCTGTCAAAGACTCAAAGGGGAATAGAAATATTCAGTTATTAAATGCTATTATAAAAGTGAAAACCTTATAACTATTATAATTGGTTAATTAAAAAAAACATTCAACTTGGCAGCCAGAGGCTGAATTGCGTTTAAAATAACGAAGCAGAAGAAAATACTATTTTTTAAATTACAGAAAAACATTAAGATATAAAAATATTTAATTTAAGTACAAATACAAATCAAAGACTATTAATACAAAAATACTTTCCACTAGGGCATAGGGAGGCATAACGCACCTCTCTCTTGCTATTAATTCTAATAAGTGCTACTACGTATTAATTTAGTATTTTAAAAGATCATAAATGGAAGCATGAACAAAATTGCACTACAAGAGCATGCATACATTACACATGTATAAACCTATACATTGCAGACCAACTCAATTGGGCGATGCACTTCTTTTTTGTAAATTTTGTCTTTAGAGAATCTCTGTTGTACACTAGCGCCCCAGATACATTTTGTCCGTCACTCGTTAAACCACTATTTTCTATATATGATTGTCACACACAGTCACTGGGTCTAATATAAACACCATCCTTATAGACCTTATGCACATGACGTCATTTTAGTAGGGCGCCCTCACCTAGAGGTCAAAAGGAGGTTGTTCATTGGCCAATTCTGTGCGCCGCGCGTACAAATCTGTGCGTTTTGATTGTTTCGTCACCGTTTTTCCACTAAGATGGCCGCTGGATGACGTCAATGCATAAGGTCTATTGGAATATTCGACTTTGCACTACTTTACACAACTTTGCACTACTTTGTGTTTTTATTACATGACTTTGCACTCCTTTGTTTTTTTACACTTTATGTTTTTTGACAGAAAAATGTTTATTGAGGAGATTTCTAGGAATACACTTGAAACGGCAGAGGGCGGGTCAACTGAAGAAAGAGCCCAGAAAGAGAGGGAAGAATATCTCCAAATGCTGAAGTGGAATGATCAAGAGAACGCACGGACCAGACTGATCAGGTATGGGGAAAAACTGATGATTCACAATACACTCTAGTACTAGTAGTAGTAGTGCAACCTCTAATACGGTTTGCCCAGGACTCCTGATGATGCCCTTTTTCTGCAGTGTAGCTAGACTGCTCCCCTGTCTTGAAGATACTGGACACTATTGGTTTGTCAAAGACCAGTCTTCTTACTTGGTGTATCTCAACAAATGCATAAAATAACAAACCTGTGAAAATTTGAGCTCAATTGGTCATCGAAGTTGCAAGAAAAACAGCCTTGTCACTTGAAGTTGTGTGCTCTCAGATGCTTGATTTCAGGACCTCAAAATCTAATTCTGGGGTATCAGAATCAAATTCAAATATTTTATAGTGACGTAAGCAAAGTACCCTGTTACAATGTATGTGTACAGTTAGTGACTGGTTCCCTGATTATTTTTGCTAAGTAGATTTTTTAAGCAATATTTTCTGTGTAACTGCAGCTCTATGAAATTGGGAGATGGATGGTACACGTAGTACAAGCTACATGTTATATGTAATTTGGCTTTTAAACTTATTCTGAAAGCAAAGTTGTTTTGGACTGAACACTATTTATGCTTAAAGGACAATGAAGGAACACAGTGCCTTGGATCGGACGAGTTGGTCTATTAAAAGCATTTAAAACCGTTGGTTATGAAATGCATATGGTTAGAAAGAAGTTTTAAAAGTAGAATATAATGATCCACACAAGTATCACTCAAAATTGCATGGTTTTCATTTTACATGGCGAACTAACACAATCGGGCATTTATGGCAGTCAAAAATTTGACTCCCCTAAATGGCCGACCGTGTTAGTCGACGCGGTAAAAAGAAAAACCACACATTTTCGAGGCATATTTGTATAGGTCATTGTATTCTGCTTTTACAACATCTTTCTAACCATATCGATTCTGTTACAGAACGCTTTTCAAGGATGAACTCGACCGATCCAAGGCAACGTGTTCCTTTAAAGACAATGGACACTATTGGTAAATGTCAAAGACCAGTCTCCTCACTTGGTGTATCTCAACATATGCATAAAATTTGAGCTCGATTGGTCGTCGGAGTTCCGAGATAACTATGAAAGAAAAAACACTCTTGTCACACGAAGTAGAGTGCATTTGGATGCTTGATTTCCAGACCTCAAATTCTAAACTTGAGGTCTCGAATTCAAATTCGTGGAAAATTTCTTATTTCTCGAAAACTACGTCACTTCAGAGGGAGCCGTTTCTGACAATGTTTTATACTATCAACCTCTCCCCATTACTCATTACGAAGCGAGGTTTTATGCTGATAATTATTTCGAGTAATTACCAAAAGTGTCCACTGCCTTTAAGTGCTAAGCAGCTCAAAGAACTTGAACCAATATCTTTGGGAAGCCGCTTCCAAGTTCTTCCTGCCCAGTGCCCATGTCCCTGCAAACAAATTTCTCTCTGATGGTTTGTTTGAGCGTTTACCTCGTCTTTTTACAACAGAGAGGAGAGACTGACTGAGGAGGGACGTCTCAAGGAAGAAAATAGATTGGAGAAGATGATCAGAATGGAGGAGGAGAAGAAACAGAGTCTTGAGGAGTTGGCGGAGAGAGTTATACAGGAAAAGGTAAAGTGTCATCATTTTTGGAAAATTAGGGGCCATTACAAAGAGTCGATGTTAGCGTGAAAGTTCAAAATAGTCAATGTTGAAAAAATTATATTTTTCAAATTTGTTCTGAACCACCAACCCAATCCAAATTTTGATTTGGCTTCATAAGATAATCCATACACCTAATAACAAACTACATGTAACGCCTCAAATATACCAGCCATTTTAGATCAAAGGTATCCAACATCATTAGTTTTCAATGGCTTTTCCTGGCTAAAACAAACATAGTTTAGTCATAAAAATGACACTCTTGCCAGCGTCTTCTCTTACGATTGTTAATATGACTACATGAAGATTTATTAAATCAATACTTAATTTTGGATGTTTTGTTTTTTCTCTTGACCCACCCACCAACAATTTCGCAATTTGTTTTTCTTTAAAAGAGGTTAAAGCGCTAGGTCTGGGAAACAACTGCATTCCCAGTGGTCTCCGTACTCCATGGGGGAATAAAAAAGAAGAGCAAATCTTCATTTTCTCTTGATTTCTCTTGTGTTTCATGTCATTTAGGAAGCCAGTAAGTCGTACATCACACTGGACAATGTGGATGAGGTCATAGAGAGAGTCATGGATAACACCAAGGACTTTAACTTCATGATCAGTAAGACTGGCGACATCCTGCTCCCGGAGGGTACACCATGGGAAAGTCTCACTGCGAGGAAGGACCCAGACCCTGCGGCAGAAGAGGACCGTCCACAGGAACTCACTCAACAATTATAGTCACATAAAGGCCGAGTCACACTGCAGCGATAACGATAACGATCACGACGCACAGAGAGCGCATTGTATTGGTTGAATTGCTCTACGCAGAATATGCACACGCTCATCAACCAATAGAATGCGTTCTCTTTGCGTTGTTATCGTTATCGCTGCAGTGGGACCTAGACCTTTACCCCGCTGTATCCATCTGTTTGTTTGTTTGTTTGAATGATCGTCCCGGGAACTTGGCAAATTCCCACATGGAGATGTGTAAAGCTGGCAATAGCCAATCTCTCCCCCCCCCCCCCTCATACAAACATTGGTTTTACGTCTATGATTTTGAATTGCACAAATTAAGAAATTGTGATTCAGTAACTTCTACTAGACGACAATACTTATTCTAGTCATGTGAAATGATAAATCAGGCCTTAAATTTGTTCATGACTGGGCAAAGCAATTTTCCTCCATGGTAAGGGGCACTTCTTAAAGGCAGTGGACACTATTGGTAATTGTCAAAGACCAGTCTTCTCACTTACTGTATCTCAACATATGCATAAAATAATAAACCTGTGAAAATTTGAGCTCGAATGGTCGTCGGAGTTGGAGATAACTATGAAAGAAAAAAACACCCTTTCCACACGAAGCTGTGTGCTTTCATGCTTGATTTCGAGACCTCAAATTCTAAATCTGAGGTCTCGAAATCAAATTCATGGAAAATTACTTCTTTCTCAAAAACTATGTATGTCGAGATACACCAAGTGAGAATACCGGTTTTTACAATTACCAATAGTGTCCAGTGTCTTTAAGATGGATTTCCAGGCCTGGTTGTGTCCTCAATTTTACATATCTGGACAATGCACAAAATACAGTAAAAACAAACATTTTATAGGAGATGTTTATTTGTACATGTGATAAAATAAAGATTTCTTCAATATGAATACAACAATCTGTTTGAATTTCTTTTTAGTATATTTTAATAGAAAAATATGCTAAATTTTACCGCAGAGGTAAAAAACAAAACCAGTCTGATAGTAACACAATAGGTTCTGGTATTTTCAGATGAAAAGTACAGTTATTAGGAAAAAGTACTTACACATGTAAAGGTATAATGAGGGACTGGTTGTGAATTTTCTTTTTTAAAGTTTGGTCTGAAAGCTGATCATAATACTGATTATGAATTTCATACTTAAACCTTTTTTTCCCCTGTGAAATATTTCCTTTTGAATGAAGTTGTATTGGGAAAAACTGTAATATGAAAACCTACAAATATTTGTTGTGGTGATAGCAAAACCGACTCTGCGAATCTTGCAACACCCGCAATGTTCTCACAAGACTGCTGGCTCCTGCGAGACTGCTGCTCTTGTGACTCCACTATAGACGATGTGACCTATGTTTACATTCAAAGCACCCTCTGTTGACAAAACACTGTAGAAGTGATATTTCGCCGGGCAAAAGGATGCGTAGTCATGGTAAGATTGCGTGTACTTTCTAGCTGGCTGCCAAAACACGAAGGTTTTGCCCGTCGGTATGCGCGCAATCATGTTATTGCTTGCGGTTGACGCCAGAGGGCACATCGTCTATACCCAAGTCACAATTAAAGCAGAAGCCAGGTGCCATATCTAGTCACCGACCGGCGTGTAGAGGTGGCTGAAAGACCCAGCAACAGTGCCGTCACAGTCACACTTAAAAGTGCCTTGCACGCTGCCATGATGGAAAATGGGTCAAATTCTTTATGTGAAACCCATCGCAAGCTAATAGTGACTGGGGTATAAAACGGGGCGGTAGTTGGGAGCCAGCAGCCTTTTGTGAGAGCAGTAGTCTCGTTAGAGCAGTCTCCCCAGAGAGAGACAAGGGACGGCAGTCTACTCTTAAAGGAACATGTTACCTTGGATCGGACGAGTTGGTCTATAAAAAGCATTTGTAACCGTTTGTTATTAAATGCATATGGGTAGAAAGATGTTTGAAAAGTAGAATATATTGATCCACAAAGATTTGCATCAAAATTGCATGGTTTTCCCTACACTTTGCGAACTAACACGGTTGACCATATGGGAGTTTGATTCCCATAAATGGCCGATCGTGTTTAGTCGACAATGTAAAAGAAAAACTGTGCAATTTTAAACAAATCTGTGTTGATCATTGTACTTTACTTTTACAACATCTTTCAACTCATAAGCATTTTATAACAAACAGTTACAAATGCTTTTCCAAGACCAACTCGACCAATCCAAGGCAACGTATTCTTTTAAGTAGTCGCCAGAGAGCAGAGTGTTACGCTTTCACCAAGACAGACATGTAACATCTTGTCCACAAGTCTATACATACAAACCTATCTTTGTAGTAAAAAAATCCTTGGTGTTTATGTAGAAAATAATCTCCCTTTGATATCTTGCAAAGACATCTGTGAGAAAAGTTCTGCTTCAGCAAAATGAAGCAGAGTACCAGTCATAAATGGTACATGTATGGCATGCTATTGTGGTTGGTAATCTTATTCAAGTAACTGGTAAAGCATGTTGTTATTATGCTTATAGCTACTTGTGCTTAAGCAGCTCAATGAAATTGGGCCCTGGTTTACAGTTAGGCCTAAGAATAAACAAGACCAGGGGCCCATTTTCATAGAGCTGCAAAATTTAATAAAACACAAAACAATTGTGCTTTGTGGGCACTTTTCCCCGCTTACACATGTAAGCATCTCTGTAGAATTGGGCCCAGTGCTATTATTGTTAGTATATTTATTTATTTGACATTAAAACACAGAAAATACAAACATAAACAAAACAAAGGCCAGGGACATATGCCCAGAACTAAACAAGTTTACCTAACAAATGTAGCCTGGAGGCAAATATCTCTTGCCACGTATCAACAAGAAGATATAAAAATCTACATTTACTTCCATAAATATAGATTTTTTTAACTGAAAACTTCAATTGAATACGCGAGTTGCAAAAATAAGTACTGAACGCTAAACTTCATAGGGCTTGTTATTGCCAAAGAAGTTTACACTTTACAGCAAGGGGAGATTTTGATCTCCTATTTGAAAGTCACCCCTTCATGATCAAGAAGCCATTTCTTCAAAGCGTTCCCGTTGCCTGACATGTAGTTGCCAAGACCACCCCCACTAGCCGTCACTCGGTGGCAAGGCATGAGAATCGCAATCTGGTTGGCCCTCATAGCGCCACCTACAGCTCGACAGGCTTTGTTGTTTCCAGCCATGGCTGCAAGCTGGGCATAGGAGACGGTTTGGCCACAAGGAACTTGACTTGTTAACGTCTCCCACACTCTGTAGGTAAAGGTTTCTACAGTGAAAAACAAAAATGCAAATATTTGTACAGAATATGAAGAGCACAGAGGCCATTTAACCTGTAGCTGCAATAGTAGGCAGGAATCACACTCAAGTTTATGATACAATCTAGGAAACTACAGCAGAGGAATCAAGGGGGATACAAGTTTTTAGTTCACTGATCAACTTGAATTGATTTTGGGTGGTGCAAAGAAAACTTGCATTGAGTGGTACTTGAACCTGCGACCTTTGGATTAAAGTTCCAACGCTCTACCAACTCCTTATAGCCCTTATGTTGGCCGTCTCTCTTTCCTGTCAGTATCTTTGTAATACCATATCTCAAGCCAATGGACGTGTAACTGTCTTATATAGCCAGGGATCACAGCATGCCAAATAATTTATTACGAAGAGGATTATTGTCATCAAACCAGTAGGTCATATATCAATAGACCCCTTACACAACGCGCAGCGCACATACACACGCATCTCCTGTCCGCCATTTTGTGTGTCAAAACATGCTAAAAAGGAATTGACTCCACAAAAAGGGCATAAATGGAAGACGCACATTTTTCGGAGGTGCGTAAACATGTGAACCATCCTTTTGTGTGTTTTGACACCCAAAATGGCTGACAGCTAGGAGACGCACGTGCAAGTGCGCTGGGCGTAATGTGCAATGGGAGACTTTTTGAAAACTCTGCCACTAGAGGGCAGTCTCTCAGCCTCTTGAAAATTAGTCAGACACATTGTCAGACAACTAAACTTCAGATTTCTTCTCAATTGTTGGTTGGTCAGCAATTTTGGAATGTTTGCTTATTACCCTAGAAAAAACACCCAAAAAACTTATGCACACCGCTTGTTATCCTTGAGGGAACGCGTGTCCAGTACGTCCTGTTCCAGAACAGTTTGGTTTATGCTGGCATTGTGTTTTGAAAAACAAAATACAGTTGGGCTAAATCTAAATACAAAAACAAAAACACGCAAAACACAAGGTATTTGCTGTCAGTGACCGTCACTCCCATGCTTCGCCCTATTCCTAAATTGACTGACATTCCTGGTGAAGAGCGCCCTCTCTTGGTAATTGGCAGAAAGTCGAAAGTTTCCAATGGACCCTTCCCATGAAATATGCTAATCACATTCACGATGCGTACAGACCCTGTTGGTTGGCAAACGCCATAGAGTTGTGCACTAAGCAGACGCGCAATCGCGTCTGCGTCACGCACCCATTAGCCGTGTACAAAACAGCGCGATGTTCCCTCATTTTGCCACCCGAAACGTTAGTGCGCACGCGCTATGTGCAATTTACATATTTCATGGGAAGGGTCTATTGGTCTATACCCTTGAACCAACCTGGTTTTGCATCTGGCCTGTGAAACAGAGGCAGAGGTCTTTGATAGGCTGCTTCAGCATTTTTGAAGTACATCGCTAGCCAATCGGTGCACTCTCTCAGGGCAGCTGGCCAATGGTCAGGCGCCTCTGTAATTGATGTAGTAACCCTGAAACAAAACAATTAAAGTTAAAAGGAACATTACAGGATTGGCAAGAAAACAAAATCGTGAAGATCACAGATTTACATAAAACTTGACCGTCTAATGATGATAAAAACATCCCTTGAAAATTTCTGACTGAAATGTCATAGCCTTTTTGATGAGAAATAAATTAAACTAATTTTCTGTTTGGAGTTTCGCTCAGTGAGCATTTTATTCATTTTTGTTTTAATCGTTGTCTCACAAATCTATTGATCGATCTCAAACTTCTACAGGTTTGTCATTTTATGTATGGTGGATTACATGTACATAAAGTGCTTACACTGCCAGCAGCTGTTTTATTAGTGTAAGGGGTCATAAACCGATAGCCGATAAGGATACGACATAAACCGATAGCCTGGTGGATAACAGTTTCGCTGCTAGTGTCAAACCAAGAGTATGAAATTGAATGTTACTTATCAAAAATTGATTTCCCATGGGTTCCTACATATAGAAAGAACTTGGTATTAATTCAGCAGGATTTCTAGTAACTGATGAACTGATTGATCGATGGCCAGCTGTGGCCAACAGAGAAAATTGTTACAATACTTGACGGCTCTTTTCAGAGTTTGTTTGGAAAGTGGAGCATGCATGTACTTTGAATAACTAGGTACATTTATGCATGAAAAAGAGCAACCATGTCAACCCCCTGCATGTGGCTGTTGAATCACTGGTGCTGGTAGCGGTGATCATTTGTTCATTTGATGCTGGGACATATTCTAACTCATTCCCTGATCCTTTCTCTATGCTGCAACTTACAAGCGAGCACTGGAGTAGATTTCACAAAAAGTTAAGACTAGTCTTACTCGAGTTAGTAAGAGTTACTCGTCCTAACTTAGGGCTAGCTACACGTTTTTGATATCTCTTAGGACTAGTCCTAAGTTGGGACTTGTCCTAACTCTTTGCGAAATCGACCCCTGGTCCAGTATTGTTGGGCAACCCGGCTTACCTGTCATCGTGACCCGTGGGTAGTTCCGTAGCAGCTGTTAACTTGATGGAATGAACTCCAACATTGCAAGCCGTCACACAAATTAGACCGATTGGTGTTTGGAGGACTGCCTTACTGCACTTGCAAATATTGGTCATTTTCTTGGAGACTGAAATAAATGTGGGTACCTTTAAATTCAAATTTGTAGGCAGTTTATCAAATGAAATAAAATAAAATAAATTGGGGGAGTCTTAGATTTTATATGCAACTGTCAGGAAGTATCCAATTAAAAAAACAATTTTGTAACCATCACATTCGTTTTTTGTTGTGATTTATCAAAATCCTCCATCCTCCCAACCGTTGGCAACTTGGCAATATTATCAATAGAAAAGTGTAAACAAAATGTATACCTATCATAGTCATACATACCTATTAATATACATACAGTTCTAGCCCACCTTGTTGAGCTGTTATTGTTAATGGCTCCGCTTTTAACATCGGTCTCAGACTCATCACTGTCACAGTGATGAGACCGATGTTAAAAGCGGAGCCATTAACACTCAGCTCAACAAGGTGGGCTAGATACATATCATACATACCTATATTAGTATTATACATACATATCATACCCACTACACTGTGTTACAGTCACAGTACAGAACTATCTGCTGTCACTTGCAGTCCTAGTACACGACAGCAGCACAACCATAAAACAGATTATAAACCAACAGTCTGCTGATGTAAACTGTCAATTCCTTGACACTTGAGGGCGCTAAAACTAAACAAAGACCAACATTGAAAATCCAAGAATTAGGCATTGATAATAACACTTCAAATTTTTGCTTTCGCTTTTATTCACACTAAAATTTCCCATATATAATTGGTTCTTAATCACTTTTTAATTAAATTTTCTCTTTTTCCCACCTTTTTTTTCTTTCGCCTTTTTAGTGCAGCCTTAAAAAAAGCTCCCTTCTAAGTTCTTGCCTAGATTAATTGCTCTACACTTTACAGGCGCTCCCTTACTATCTTCAAAAATATGGCAAAACAGTTCAGGCAAATATGACAAACGAACAATAATGATTTAAAAAGTACTGCTTGTAGTATACCTGAAAGAAGACTCGAAAAAGTCAACAATTTAATTTTCCGTTATTAACTATGATTTGTCGCACTGTGTTAACACTTTTAGGGCCTACAAGGTGTTACACAATCTCATAATTCATAAACTTCAAAAATCTGTCTGGAAATAAATAATGATAGGGCCTACACACTTTGAGAGTCTCATAAAAAAGCAAAACATTAATTATTGTTAATGTTATTCTGTAAAATTTTAATGAATATTGCTGTATCAAGATTATTGATAATATTTACCCAAATTAAAGACAGTGGACACTGTTGGTAATCGTCAAAGACAGTCTTCTCACTTGGTGTATCTCAACATATGCATACAAAAAAAACAGGTGAAAATTTGAACTCAATTGGTCGTCAAAGTTACAAGATAATAATGGAAGAAAAAACACCCTTGGCACACAAAGTTGTGTGCTTTCAGATGTTTGATTTTGGGACCTGAAAATCTAATTCTGAGGTCTCAAAATCAAATTCATGGAAAATCACTTCTTCCTCAAATACTACGTTACTTCAGAGGGAGCCGTTTCTCACAATGTTTTATACTACCAACAGCTCTCCATTGCTTGTTACAAAGTAATTGTTTTTATGCTTACAATTATTTTGAGTAATTACCAATATATAGTGTCCACCGCCTTTTAGCCGATTTACTTTGCAAAATTGAACTGTGCTACTTCAGAGGGAGCCGTTTCTCACAACGTTTTATACTATCAACCACTCTCAATTGCTCGTTACAAAGTAAGTTTTTACGCTTACAACTATTTTGAGTATTAAATTACCAATAGTGTCCACTGCCATTTAGTAAAATGAACAAAATAGTATTCAAATATTGAACAGCCTTGAATAATTCTTTAACGATTAATGTTTACACAATTGTTTACATGATGTTGTTATTACAGGCTGCAGAAAACCGTAAGACTGCCAACTTAAAGGAACACGTTGCCTTGGATCAGACATGTTGGTCTGTAAAAAGCATTTGTAACCCTTTTTTATAAAATGCATATGGTTGGAAAGATGTTTTAAAAACTAAAGAACTAACACGGTCGGGCGTTTATTGGAGTAAAAAATTTGACTCCCATAAATGGCCGATCGTGTTAGTCGACGAGGTAAAAGGAAAACCGTGCAATTTCAAGGCATGTTTGTGTGGATCATTGTATTCTACTTTTACAATATCTTTCTACCCATATGCATTTTATAAAAAAAACGGTTACAAACGCTTTTCAAAGACAAACTCGACCGATCCAAGGCAGCGTGTTCCTTTAAGGGCTAGTATATCTCAGTTGGTAGAGTGTCACCACATTACCGGTAGTTGGGATGTTGGAGGTTTAAATCCTGCTGTAGTACTTTTGTCTTTGTTCAATCCCAAATTAATGAGTTAAAAGCTTAGATATAAATTAAACAACGAATGTACCCCTGGTGAAGTATATACTTTTTAATTTTGTTGCAGTGATTAGTTGGGGCTTACAACAAACATAAGAGACCATCATCGTGCAATAGCATCCGCACTAATGACGTCATTTTGGCTGTCAGACAAACATTCCACCATTTTAGCGATCACGCCAGCATCAATGTGCCACATGGCACTTGTTGTTAGTAGTGTCTAACGCGAGTAAACATAAAACGTGGACATGTTTGCACGCAGATGTTAGTGAAATTTGGAACGTTTGTCTAAGACTCGGGTACTAAGCTTCTATTTTTAGCACTGTGCGGAGTGCACTTCCCAAATGAAGACGCCATGCAAACAACCCAATGTCAAACTCCCTCAATCTTGGTGGGTTGTGGTGGTCTTGAAACAGCAGCAGATTTTCATGAAATGCTAGGATTGATCCTAGGACTGGTTCAATGCGTACTAACGTCTATGGATACCGAACTTAACTCGTCCTAAGATTAACCTTTAATCAGGCAGAGTTCGGTGAAATCGATGGGTGGTATCTGACATTGTTCACAAAGAGTGTGTCCTCCGGTGTTCAGACCACAGATTGCTGATTGCAATATATGTCCTTCGGGTGGGACATAAAGTTGTTTGGCGCATGTGTTTTGTAACGCACAAAAAAGAAACCAGAGCATTTTAGTATCGAAAAGAGGAGGGGTTGGCCAGTGTTCCTGGTTTAATTAGCAGCATATTGCACCACAGCACCTTGTAAACCATTATATGGTGCTAAGGATTAGGTCTCATAATTCAAACGTAGCCCCACATACCTTGCAGGAAATACTGTATATGACAGCGCCAGGAGTGTCACTGAGTGAGGCATATGCGCCTGATATAAGAAACCACTATTATAAATATATATACGTCGTCAACGAAGGGCGCTGCAAAAAAGGCACTACTTTCCGTTAGTCTTGCCGGGGTTCTGAGAAAAGTTCACAGAATATGAGCCAGTGTTCGGGTCTTGGTTGAGTTGAAAGTTATTCGTGGACAATCCAAATGGACGCAGGCAGAGGTTTCCCAGGTCCTTCAGCTTGGACATCATTTCTTCTTTTAGTTTCTCATTACGCTCCTTGATCTGATCTGGAAGACGCTGTTGAAGAAATGTTAAGAAAATGAACGTCTCATAATTTCTGGCCTGATACTACACAAAGGCGACGGAGCTGATTGCCTCCATTCCCCCTGGTCATTGTCTTGGTGCCCTTGAAATTGAAATGTTCCAGTAGAAATTTGTGCCCTTTACCAAGAAGAAAATGCCTTGGTGCCCTTGAAATGCTCCAGTAGAAATTTCCAAAAATGTTTTTTTCTTTCATTACTATCTCGCAAATTCGACGACCAATTGAGCTCAAATTTTCACAGGTTTGTTATTTTATTATATCTTGAGATACACAAACTGTGAAGACTAGTCTTTGACAATTACCAATAGTGTCCAGTGTCTTTAAGAAGCTCTATGAGACTGAGCCCTGGTTGTGAAGCCAAGGATTCTCAGAAAAGGGAAAAGTTGTTAAAATAAATTAACAACCCAAGTACCTCATGGAGAGAAGACAAGGAAGGAAGTTTCAGTTTCATTTATGGGTGGGAAAACCCCAAAAGATAATATATTGAAGTCTTATGTAGCGCACGTATCTACCAAACAAGGTACTCAAGGCGTCGAGTATATACAAACCTTCAGAAAGATAGGTTATTGCAGTGATGAAATAGGCGTGATATAGAACAGTAAGCCATTCAACAGCTTTATTCCACGTACTGCATTTTTTTTTACTCCTTGCCTGGTGCATGTTTCCCTCCATCCTACAATCCAGACTGTCTTGAGATGAATGTTAATTCCTACCTTCAGCTCCCCTTTCACATTTAATAGTTTTTCTTCTAGAAGCCCATAGCCCATACCAAGAGTGGCTTTAGCCTTGTTAAGGGCGAATGTGTGTAAAAAAAAAAAAACCTGAAAGTAGGTGCAAGGTACACGCAAAATTTCAGCTATAAAATCAAAGCGAAAGTTTTAAAGCTTTGGTTCTTACCATGCAAGCAGCTCTTGCCTCGTAGCAACCAGGGTCTAATTCAAAGGCTCTCTCGTAGTCCTTTAGTGCATCCTCCAGCTTGTCTGTTACTTCATAGGTCTGTGCCCGCCTCAAGACAACCTTCAAGTACACTGGGTTTAACTCCAATGCTGCAAAGAAAGTCAACAAAGGAAGTAGGAAGAATATCATGTCTGGTCCCTACCTGATTTCCTCAACAACAACAACAACAACAACAACACCACTTCTTCATCAACATTTTCATTCGTCTTGTTACAAGTCTTGGGCATATTTGCACACTTTTGGGACCATTTTGCTTTCACGCATGACGGAAACAGACTCGCTCAATTTAACAGGTTCCAATTTTTGTATTTGTTTATAATTTGCAAGTCGCCAGACACACAAGGCCTGGGCTACAATAAAATGTTTTTCAAGGGGCCGTTGCCGACTACTCCCTTAATACAGTCAATACCGAAATAGGCTTGGGTAACATCCATCAGAAGCCTGGCTGTTAGAGCAGAAAGCACTACCTCCCCAACTTTAGAAGCAATCAAGGTTAAGTGTCTTGCTTAAGGACGCAAGTACATGCAATACAATAAATAACAACACAGAACATTTATATAGCGCGATACTTAAAAACAGAGTGCTGTGTCACAAGTATCACGACCAGGACTTGAACCCACACTCTGCTGATCAAACACCAGAGGATGAAACCGGTGCTCTCAACCGCTAGGCCATGACATGCCACAAAAATGTTAAAATATATGTGCGAAACTTGCAGAGTCTATTGGCGCTAATTGCGCTGTTGGATGTTAAACGAGATTTGCTTAATACACTCACCTTTATTACAGTCCTTAATGGCACTCTCAAAACGTTCCTTGATTGAAGAAAACACAAAGTGGATAATTGTCAGACATAATTACCCAGTGAGTGACTTTGGAACCCTATGTGGCAGCAGACTAACAAGGGGCCAATTTCACAAAGAGTTCAAAAAAAGACTAGTCTTAACTCTTTGTTAATCCATCCCTGGTAAATTGCCATTGTGTACATAATTATGAGCATGCGCACATTACCAAGAACAATAGACTTACTTTGTAATTCTGCTAACATCTAGCGTCATAACAGACTTAACTTTTGATTTGTAAAGCAGTCTTATTAAAATAGGTTGTCAAACAAATTAAAACTACATTTACCGGTAATGCTTCTATTGTTATTTATTTATTTATTATTTTTACTATTATTATTTTGTTTGCGGAGGGATTATTTTTTTTATTATTTCCTCGCTTAAGCCTCGAAGTGACATCTCATCCGCAGTAAGATAGAACAAGTTTGGAGGAGAAAAAAAAGGAAAAAAAAGAATCAGCAAATAACATCTCTGGTATATAGAAATGAGTTTATTGATAATTTGTACCCCCTAAAAAAAGATTTGTGGAACAAATATGTCACTACTTGCTATCGCTATGTAGCCTTTATTCAAGGCGCTCCTGGGCAGCTTATAATGAAGTTTTCAGTTTTCTCAACAAAAGCTTGCTCCTCACAGCAGTTCTCTGAGTGGTTTCCACTCTGAATACACATCATCAATGTCGCTCAGAAATCAACCTAAGTTCAAACCATACAGGTGTCGCACTACCAGATTCAGGACAAGTCCTCTGCCTTACATGACTGGGTTACTAAATAGAAAATAGTGCAATATTGTCCCCTCAGACCACCATTGGATCTTATGTCTCGTATTGTATCAACCAATCAATTTTCTGGAGGTTCACCCAAATATAATTAATAATTTTGTCATTGTCTTCTTTTAAGGACTGTGAGTCTAAGTGTGCTTGCTTGTACAATTTTGTCTCAGACTGCCCGAGTTTTAATATTGTACTTTTCTTTTTTGTAAATTGCATGTAATTCAGCCTTTGGCTGCAATGTGTTTTTTAACAATAAACCAATTAAATAAATAAAAACTTAATCTTACCTGTCGGATTTTGCAGGCTGCTCTGTTGGCATACATTATGGAACGATCTTTTTTAAAACACAGCGGACAAAGTTTGAGTGCTTGACTGTAGTTGTATACAGCATCTGCAAATTCTAAAAATGAAACAGTTAAATGATTACATTTTAGTAGATATAACTTTGGATCGGGGTTAAAGAATATTATCCGTTCTTTTTGCCTTTTATCCGTTCTTTTAGATGTGCATTAAAGGCAGTGGACACTATTGGTAATTACTCAAAATAATTATTAGCATAAAACCTTACTTTGTGACGATTAATGGGGAGAGGCTGATGGTATAAACGATTGTGAGAAACGGCTCCCTCCGAAGTGACATAGTTTTCGAGAAAGAAGTAATTTACCACGAATTTGATTTCGAGACCTCAGATTTAGAAATTGAGGTCTCAAAATCAACCATCTAAACACACACAACTTTGTGTGTCAAGGTTTTTTTTTCTTTCATTATTATCTCGCAACTCCGACGACCAATTGAGCTCAAATTTTCACAGGTTGGTTATTTATGTTATGCATATGTTGAGAAACACCAAGTGAGAAGACTAGTCTTCGACAATTACCGAGCACTGTATGTATACTCGGTACTTCCCCAAACGAAAACTTATACAGCGCCAAAGTCCGCCTAAAAGAACCACTCAGGGTTACCCCATTCCCCAGTCCGTAAAGGATGTAGGCATGCATATCATCCACTAGGAGCCTGGCTGGTAGAGCAGACTACACTACCTTCCCTACTGCTTACGAAGCTTATAATAGTGCATTGTTCAAGGGGCACAAGTTTAAAACCCAGAATCTGCCGGTGAACTGCACAGCTCTGTCATGACAAGCCACATGTAACCCTAAAATTTCCCGACGGGTCTCTGGGATCAAGGATTACCAGGCCTGTATGCTTCGTTTTTGAAAGGGCAAGGGCACGAAGTCATTTCCTCCTTTTTAAAGGCACCCTATGAGGAAATTGTAAAATTTTTGCGGGAGTATTTTAAGGGCACTAATGCAACGACCAGGGCCCAATTTCATAGAGCTGCTTAAGCACAACATTTTGCTTAAGCAAAAAAATCCTTGCTTAGTAAAATCAGATACCGGCCAAGACTCCACTCAATTGTTATGTTAAGTGAACAACAGCTAAATATCAGTCACAAGCAATGTATATGGCATGTGTAAAATAGGTGAGTTCTTTTCGTGCTTAAGCAAGATTTTTGCTTAAGCAGCTCTATGAAATTGGCCCCAGGGGACATGGAGGCAATCGTCTTCGTTGCCTCCTTGAAGTATCAGGCCTGGATTGCAAGGGCATACGTTTCATGACAGGGTAGCTAAACAACGCCACAGGACTGTTTTGATTGTCTGTTTCTCATATAGTTGGATGTCAATCAAACTTGAAGAGATAAAATACTGGGAAAAAAACAGGAGGCCTATATAAGTTATTAATGAATACCCCAGTGATTTCAGGCAGTCTTATTGTTTGACAAGATGTCACATGAATGTTTCCATGGTTTTAATTCAGGGAGTAAAAGAGTGGTGACAAGTTCTTAAACGACCGTTTAAAACCGTCAAGCTGTGTCTTTATCAGCCGTTTAAACACCCCCATGTGACGCTCTCTCCACCAATAGAAATAGCGATACTGTCTGGGGTATTTATGAATAAGGGAGTAAAAGAGTAGTGAAGCAGCCTTAATGAACCGTTTAAAACCGGCAGGGTTTTGGCCGTGCAATAAATAACCTAGCAAAGGCTTGTGATTACATTCTTCGACAATGCACAAGTATCCAATATTTGTATGTTGTTCTTACTATTTTGCTTGTGTATATTTACCTCCAAGTTTGAATAACTCATTGCCTTGTGTCTTATGAGTTTGCGCCTCTGCCCTTTGAACCTGGATAAAACACCATTTGGAGAAATTACATTAGACTAAATCGTAAGAGTACATGTTCATAGCAAAAAGGATTTATAAAGGGTTTGGGACAGGGAGAGGGTGGGAAGGGGGGGGGGGGGGTTGGCAGAAAGGTTTCCAGGAACATATTTTCCCTTGCTTTTCATGTATTTATTTCATAACTGTAGGCAGAAAGCTCAGAGGGCTTGAGTTTGACATTTGACCGCTGGCCAGAGGCCAGTGTTTTTAAAGACACTGGACACTATTGGTAATTGTCAAAGACCAGTCTTCTCACTTGGTGTATCTCAACATATATGCATAAAATATCAAACCTTTGAAAATTTGAGCTCGATTGGACGTTTGAGTTGCGAGATAACTATAAAAGAAAAAACACCCTTGTCACACGAAGTTGTGTGCTTTCAGATGCTTGATTTCGAAACCTCAAATTCTAAATCTGAGGTGTCGAAATCAAATTCATGTAAAACTACTTCACTTCAAAGGGAGCTGTTTCTCACAATGTTTTATTCTATCAACCTCTCCCCATTACTCGCTACCAAGTAAGGTTTTATGGCAATAATTATTTCGAGTAATTACTAACGTGTCCACTGCCTTTAACCTCTGTAGGAATTTTTCTTCTCATACAGTGTACAAAGTTCCTGTCTTTTCCCCCAAAAAAATTCCAGCCCTGGCTGGGTTTATACTTTATGCAAATTGCATAAGCGAAGGCGACTTCCCTGCATCACAATTGGAACAGGGCGCTTGTTTGCGCCACATAATTTACTTCGCTTTGTTTTTCGCGTGAAGTACACACACATGATGCACCAAGCTTCAGTAGGAAAAGTATTGATAATGGTTTTATATACAAGGAAATTCTTACTTTATAGCACCAGGGAAAGTGGTGAGTGGATCAAGTACTTTACTCTTTGGCATACGAAGCGGTTTATATGTTGACTTTAGCTCAAGAGAAACTTCTGGGGCTTAAATGGCTTGTTTGTGCACCGAGGCGTTGATATTGAAGAACAAAAACCAGCATTACTTTTTTAAAGGAAGATCGTTTGTAAAATATGCCAGGATGAAAAAGACACTGTTGTTCTAAAACGGAGGAAAAAAAAAAGACAAAGCATGTTATGTGATGGTTCTGTCGAATAATGTTGAAAATCCCAGTACATCTTTCAAGCCGAGGAGTACTGAAACTTGGGCCCCGTTTTGATTATGACTTTTCCTTGGTGACTGCTTGTACCATTCTTATGCAGTGAAGAAGCAGGCTTATATGTTTGTATAGACCAGGCAGCTTATGCTAAAGATTACGGTAGGCCTTTATATGATTTACACTCCATCAACTCTTAGTATCACTTATACAGTTTCTTTTAATGCTAAAAATGAGTAAAACAGACTTTCACAGATTGTGGGCAAACCTGTTTGTCTTCCTCCGTCATTTGTTCCTCCATCTCCTTCTTGCCCTCGTCATCTGAGACAATACCCCCATTGTCCTCCTCATCTTCCTTGGGTGGCTCCGTTTCTTCTGCTCCTAACCCATCCCGACTCTCTGCATCATCGGATTCTCGTGTCATTTCACAAGTTCTGTTTGGATCTGTCTCAACCTCCTTCTCAGAGAGTTCAGACCTGTCTTCCTCTTGTATAAGAAAGCTCAACGAATCATCAGTTTTGATTTCATCCTCTTTAAAATTATCTTCCTTTTGAATGTCAACTGATTCCTGCAAGAGTTGTGACTGGATAAGATCTTCCACAATCTTGCCGGCATTCTCCTCCCCGGCGACACCATCAGCTGCATTGTTATCCGCAGCTAACGCATCATAGAATTCATCGTCCGAATCACTTTCATCCACAGGGGGCGCCGTTTTCCCCGAGGGGGAAGTTTCTCTGGCAAAACCGCTCTCAAATTCAGAGGCCATCACGGATGATTTACTATAAGTAGACGCTAGGAGTTTGACCGGTGTAGAAAGCTATCTGCTAATTAAAACTACATCTTGATTTGACCGGACTTCATCATAGCTCAACAAACACCATATCTTGGGAAAAACACTAAAAAATACAAAAGAAAATAAACAAATGTTTTTTTTAATGAGAATTCTTGAGAATAAAATAAGAGTGATAGATGAGACTGCTTGATTAATGAGAATAAAAAATAATCACACACCTTTCAACTTTACAATCTGTACAATACATAGTGCCAATATGCTGTATTTGGCACTTTATTATGATTTGGCTAATGTCCAAGTCTAATTCTAAACAATCTCAAATGAAATTTAGGTTTTTCTAGTAGTTTACAGAGCCCCTCAAAAACTCAATGCCTCATATACTATACTATACCTATACCTAATATACTACCCTATACTACTTCTTAACAAAGATACAAATTAAACCAACTAAATAGTTGGGAAAAGTTTCCGTATTGGGCCACCACTTTTTCATACGATATGAAATAATATAGACCCTAGTATCTAATGAAATATCCCTTTTTGTAAAAAATAGTGAAAAAGTGGTGGCGCCATACGGAAAGTTACTTCTATAAACTATTAGAAAAGGTTCCCCCGTCAGCTCCCGGGGGAGGGCTCCTTATAGTTTCTAGAAGTAAAGGAAAGTTATCCAATAATTGTACACAACAATGTGACATGACTGGTGCTCGCTGAGATGGCAAATCTTGAACACTAGTTTTGCCCCCCCCCAATCCCCACAAATATAGGCCTAACCTAAAGGAAAACTAACTTATCATCGAACTTTAGTCACTAGTCATGCTAGTCTAGTAGTAGTGACTAGTGTGTAGGTACTTCTATAACTAGAAACTATATATAATAAAGACACCCCCGGAGCCTTAGTTTCTTCTAGTCTAGTAGTAGTGACTAGTGTGTAGGTACTTCTATAACTAGAAACTATAAAGACACCCCCGGAGCCTTAGTTTCTTCTAGTCTAGTAGTAGTGACTAGTGTGTAGGTACTTCTATAACTAGAAACTATAAAGACACCCCCAGAGCCTTAGTTTCTTCTAGTCTAGTAGTAGTGACTAGTGTGTAGGTACTTCTATAACTAGAAACTATAAAGACACCCCCAGAGCCTTAGTTTCTTCTAGTCTAGTAGTAGTGACTAGTGTGTAGGTACTTCTATAACTAGAAACTATAAAGACACCCCCAGAGCCTTAGTTTCTTCTAGTCTAGTAGTAGTGACTAGTGTGTAGGTACTTCTATAACTAGAAACTATAAAGACACCCCCAGAGCCTTAGTTTCTTCTAGTCTAGTAGTAGTGACTAGTGTGTAGGTACTTCTATAACTAGAAACTATAAAGACACCCCCGGAGCCTTAGTTTCTTCTAGTATAGTAGTAGTGACTAGTGTGTAGGTACTTCTATAACTAGAAACTATAAAGACACCCCCAGAGCCTTAGTTTCTTCTAGTCTAGTAGTAGTGACTAGTGTGTAGGTACTTCTATAACTAGAAACTATAAAGACACCCCCAGAGCCTTAGTTTCTTCTAGTCTAGTAGTAGTGACTAGTGTGTAGGTACTTCTATAACTAGAAACTATAAAGACACCCCCAGAGCCTTAGTTTCTTCTAGTCTAGTAGTAGTGACTAGTGTGTAGGTACTTCTATAACTAGAAACTATAAAGACACCCCCAGAGCCTTAGTTTCTTCTAGTCTAGTAGTAGTGACTAGTGTGTAGGTACTTCTATAACTAGAAACTATAAAGACACCCCCAGAGCCTTAGTTTCTTCTAGTCTAGTAGTAGTGACTAGTGTGTAGGTACTTCTATAACTAGAAACTATAAAGACACCCCCGGAGCCTTAGTTTCTTCTAGTCTAGTAGTAGTGACTAGTGTGTAGGTACTTCTATAACTAGAAACTATAAAGACACCCCCAGAGCCTTAGTTTCTTCTAGTCTAGTAGTAGTGACTAGTGTGTAGGTACTTCTATAACTAGAAACTATAAAGACACCCCCAGAGCCTTAGTTTCTTCTAGTCTAGTAGTAGTGACTAGTGTGTAGGTACTTCTATAACTAGAAACTATAAAGACACCCCCAGAGCCTTAGTTTCTTCTAGTCTAGTAGTAGTGACTAGTGTGTAGGTACTTCTATAACTAGAAACTATAAAGACACCCCCAGAGCCTTAGTTTCTTCTAGTCTAGTAGTAGTGACTAGTGTGTAGGTACTTCTATAACTAGAAACTATAAAGACACCCCCGGAGCCTTAGTTTCTTCTAGTATAGTAGTAGTGACTAGTGTGTAGGTACTTCTATAACTAGAAACTATAAAGACACCCCCGGAGCCTTAGTTTCTTCTAGTCTAGTAGTAGTGACTAGTGTGTAGGTACTTCTATAACTAGAAACTATAAAGACACCCCCAGAGCCTTAGTTTCTTCTAGTCTAGTAGTAGTGACTAGTGTGTAGGTACTTCTATAACTAGAAACTATAAAGACACCCCCAGAGCCTTAGTTTCTTCTAGTCTAGTAGTAGTGACTAGTGTGTAGGTACTTCTATAACTAGAAACTATAAAGACACCCCCAGAGCCTTAGTTTCTTCTAGTCTAGTAGTAGTGACTAGTGTGTAGGTACTTCTATAACTAGAAACTATAAAGACACCCCCGGAGCCTTAGTTTCTTCTAGTATAGTAGTAGTGACTAGTGTGTAGGTACTTCTATAACTAGAAACTATAAAGACACCCCCAGAGCCTTAGTTTCTTCTAGTCTAGTAGTAGTGACTAGTGTGTAGGTACTTCTATAACTAGAAACTATAAAGACACCCCCGGAGCCTTAGTTTCTTCTAGTATAGTAGTAGTGACTAGTGTGTAGGTACTTCTATAACTAGAAACTATAAAGACACCCCCAGAGCCTTAGTTTCTTCTAGTCTAGTAGTAGTGACTAGTGTGTAGGTACTTCTATAACTAGAAACTATAAAGACACCCCCAGAGCCTTAGTTTCTTCTAGTATAGTAGTAGTGACTAGTGTGTAGGTACTTCTATAACTAGAAACTATAAAGACACCCCCAGAGCCTTAGTTTCTTCTAGTCTAGTAGTAGTGACTAGTGTGTAGGTACTTCTATAACTAGAAACTATAAAGACACCCCCAGAGCCTTAGTTTCTTCTAGTCTAGTAGTAGTGACTAGTGTGTAGGTACTTCTATAACTAGAAACTATAAAGACACCCCCGGAGCCTTAGTTTCTTCTAGTGTAGTGGTAGCATGGTAGTAGTAAGTAGATAGCAAGTGCCAGTGGGCTACTCTTAAAATCTACGTACTGGTGTTGTACTACTACTACTATTACTAGTATAGTACTAGTAGTAGTAGTCATGGTAGTATCGTAGCGTCATACGTTATCGACCCTGCAATGTTTTCGGTTCCCAACTTTGATTCCTGTTTACCACGAGATTGTGCAAGCTGCACCGGTGACATAAGCTATGCAGTTTACTCACAGTCTGTATTTTCATCAGGCTTAATCATGCTGAGAATAAAGTTTCCTGTCGTTGGTTATGCTCAAACATTTATAAAATGATTGATTTTTGGTACTAATCACTAGTGCATTATTATGCCAACATTCAAATGAGTCAAAGAAACATCATCCAACCTTATGATATTTCTGGATTCTAAAATCTATTAGATAGTAGCCATAATACCTTAGGACAAAAATGTAATTAAATTTGTTAAGTAGTAATTAAATAATATTTATTTATTTTGCACGCCTTACTAGCTTCTGAATATTCAATAAAATACCAACCAATGTCATGAAAGGTGTGAAGAAAACATATGACGTGTGGAATAGGGGAAACCAGTTATCTCGCCCCCCAGCAAAGTCGGCCACAACAAAGCCGCCCCCCAGCAAAGTCGCCCACTACAAAGTCGCCCCCCAGCAAAGTCGCCCACCACAAAGTCGCCCCCTGTCAAAGTCGCCCCCTCACTTACAAAGTCGCCCCCTGTCAAAGTTGCCCCTCACAAAGTCGCCCCCTGACAGAGTCGCCCCCCCAACAAAGTCGCCCCCCCGACACTGTCGCCCCCTAACAAAGTCGCCCAGTGCATGGTGCATCAAATAAATTATCAAGCAGAAGTGAACCTGAGGGTGATGGAAAATTATTTCACGAGTGTTTATTTTAAGAAGTTTGGACTGTCTTAAGTTGGTAAATCCAGTGTGATTCATCTATGCTTGGTCATCACCACAGCACTACGAGCCTCTGGTGATCTTCTAGTTATACTAGCGGGGAATATTCACTATCGGGATGCCGCGCGTCACCCCCACTAGACACTGGGACAGTTACACCAACGGCGAAATCGGTGCCAAGAAACTGTTACGTGGCTGTGCCGCCCTTTTTGGCAATGCACCATAATTATTAAATTCAGAAAACTAGCTAATTGGTTATCGAAAAGACAAAGCATTCGCGGATTTATTAAAAGTAATTGTGGTTATGTTTTTTTTTTTAAATACAGTTCTAATTTTTTGTTCGCGGATTTATTAAAAGTTCGCGGATTCGCGGATTGATTTAAAGTTATTGTGGTTATTTATTTGTTTTTAAATAAAGTTCTAATTTTTTGTTCGCGGATTTATTAAAAGTTATTGTGGTTATTTATTTGTTTTTGAATATAGTTCTAATTTTTTGTTCTACTCTAAAACTTTTTTTTGTTTTTTTAAATACATGTACTACTTTTTCCAACTTCAAACTTTTTAAAATATTTGTTATTTCCGTGTAACTGATGGGTTGTTTTTATTTGCATTTATTTATTTGTTTTTTGTTGATGTAAACTTCAAACTCAATTTGTTTAATTTTTTTCCCCTCCATATTGAAGCAAATGTTTGTGCAATGGTAATTATTCGCGAATTTATTAAAAGTTATGGTGGTTACATATTTGCTTTTAAATAAAGTTCTAATTGTTTTTTTTATTATATATAAAACCTTTTTTTATAGTCTATATGTTGTTTAATTGAATAAAATTATGTTAACTCTAAAACTGATGTGTTTTGATACATTATTTGAAGTTCTTTAAGTTTTATTGTTGTGATAAGTTGACAGGTTGCCTACTTTAATTAAAACCCTAAGTCGATCACTAGGCCTACAGACAAAATCACATTTTAGTCATAACAATTGTTTATTGTTAAAAGAAATTGATTAAAAATATTAACTAAAAATATTGGGTATAAAAATTTGTTTCCGGTATGGATTAAAAATTATGCACAGCAATAATTATGTATACAATCTTAAATGGTTGGCATGCTTAATTTAATTCAGAAAAATGTCTATGTTCGATACAGATTTACATAATATTAGAATAGAAGGCCAATTCAAAGTATAAAAAAAAAGAAAATAGCTAATTAGTTATCTAGCGAAAAGACAGAGCATTCGCCAAGCCTGGAATCTCCAATGGTTGAATCTAAACCGTTAACAAAGGGCGCCCTCACTTAGTGAAATCTTCTTGGGCGACTTTGTTAGAGGGCGACTGTGTCGGGGGTGACTTTGTTGGGGGGGCGACTATGTCAGGGGGCGACTTTGTGAGGGGCGACTTTGACAGGGGCGACTTTGTAAGTGAGGGGGCGACTTTGTGGTGGGCGACTTTGCTGGGGGGCGACTTTGTAGTGGGCGACTTTGCTGGGGGCGACTTTGTGGTGGGCGACTTTGCTGGGGGGCGAGATGACTGGTATTCGGAATAGGATACTAATTTTTTTTGCTTAACATCACAATGTTTGAGTAAATTAAACTCTATGTTATTTTATAACGAATGAAACCGTAGTGGCAGAATACGGAAACTTTTCCGCCACAAATTGACTTACCATTATGCTGATTAAAAATTAAACATGACACTGACTTATCCAGTTTTTGAATGAGACTTGGACGACCCGATGTGTAATTATTTTTTGTCGAGAACAAGGAAAAAATAGCGCCACCAACTGTTGGCCAGCAGTCTATTCCTGTGAATACAAACAGCGCCCTCTGCTGCCGTTTATACAGATAAAAATTAACTGGCCTACCCTCTACCCTGCGCCCAATTTCATGGCTCTGTTTACCGCCGAATTCTGGATCTGGATCAGAACTGCAAGCAGTCTCCCAGTTTGGGGTGCATAGGTTGCATTAGATGGTCAGAGTTTATTGCAGCTCTGTAGGGATTTGTATATAGTAAGAGGCGTGCTGCAGCCATTCTGCGCTCCTCGAAATGTCTCCAGCCCAGAGTTAAGGAGCACGGAGGAAGGACCGGTCTTAGTGTATCTGTTCGAAACAAATCTTAGGCTCAAGTTTGGCTATGTTTTTTCAATGTGAAATGGGTCCCAGATGCACAACTCCATGCGTTGGAGGACTAAAGTTTTGAATTTGCTTCAACTCGTGGGGAAAAGCTGTGGACATTTATACGGATGAGGCCCCTAAAATTTGGTTACCTTTTGTAGCTAGCTACCATGTCGATTAGCCTTGGCGGCCTTACACTTTTGTATACTACAGTGGCTCTGTATCTGTGTGCAGAGGAAGAGTCCCAAAAAAAATGATACCTTGTCCGATACCTTGTCGATGTGCTGTGCCCAAGTCAGTTTACCGTTAATGTGTAGGCCTACATGATATACACGGTCCAAGTCATGACCGTTAAGTGGATAGCTTATCAATTGCTTTGTGCATACAGTAAATACAAAAACATGTCAGACACATAAAAGACAGGACATAAACACATAATACACGTGTAATATATATACTGCGAATCTTATGAAGGCCATGAGAATATTAGAGGTTATTCGTAAATACCCCAGACAGTTTCTCTACTCCTATTGGTGGAGAGCGCGTCACGAGGGGTGTTTAAACCTTTGATAAATACCCCAGACAGTTTCTCTACTCCTATTGGTGGAGAGCGCGTCACGTGGGGGTGTTTAAACGGTTAATAATGACCAGTGTTTATAACTGGCCGGCTTCCGCGTGTCAGGCGCGCAAGATTATTACGCGGAACGCAATTCATAGTTATAGATAACAGCGCGTAATCTAAGCGCGCGCGCGTACACACAACCCACGCGCATCGAACAGATTCTTCACAAAGTTTTCGAAAAACAATATTATTTCAAACCTCGAATTGTCAATTAATAAAGTGTCTATATTATTGTATTTTCGTTTTGTAACAAAAGCACATAATGAATGGGAATAAAAGAGTAGTGACGAGTAGTGACGTGTGTAAAACCTTGCAAGGATGTTGCCGTGCGATAAAGGCCATCGCCTTCGGCTCGGTCCTTTATCACACGGCCGCCGACCCTGCCGGCTTAAAGGAACACGTTGCCTTGGATCGGACGAGTTGGTCTATGAAAAGCGTTTGTAACAGTGTTTTAATAAATTTCATATGGTTGGAAAGCTGTTTAAAACTAGAATACAATGACCTCGAAATTGCGTGGTTTTCCTGCTACTGTGCGAACTAACACGGTCGGCCATTTATGGGAGTCAAAATTTGGACTCCCATTTAATGGCCGACCGTGTTAGTCGACGAGGTAAAAGGAAAACCGTGCAATTTCGAGGTAGTTTGTGTGGATCATTGTATTCTACTTTCATTTCATTCTACAACATCTTTCTACCAATATGCATTTTATACAAAACGGAAACGCTTTTCAAAGACCAACTCGACCGATCCAAGGCAACGTGTTCCTTTAACGACCGTTGAAGAACTCGTCGCTTTCCTTTGATTCCCTTAGTCAAGAACTTTAGAAAGATGTTTCATAACTGGGTAATTCAGTGACTCAATTAATCTTAGACAATAGCTGGGCACGTCAAGAAGTCACTCAGGTGTGAGTTTGGGATACTGAATGGACAACACCATGCACTAAAAAACAATTGTACCAAACACAATTATTATACTTTAATATTGTTTATTAATTTGAATAAAAAAAAAAACGAATGACCTCTCCGCAGTTATAGGTTAAAAATGCAAAAATAATGTGGTTTAGAGAGTAACATGATAGCAAACAGTAATAACAATGTTAATATTTTAAAAAGTAAAAGTAGGCCCATAAATTTGTTGGTTAACTTTCAGAGCTAAGATACTAAAAAGCACTAAAAATACATACGCATGTTGGTATAACAAGCTTCACTAAACAGGAATAATTTTGACCTCAGCTACTATCACGTATCATCACCTTACACACATTTTTGTCTGATAATGTAAAGAGAAAAGAGCAAGGTTAGAAGAAGAACCCTTTCGTACACGGTCGAAATTTAAACTACCGTTTAAATTTATGAAGAGATTTTTTGAGATAATGTATACAATTTGTCAAGCCCCTATCGACAAAAGAGCATAATGCATATTATTTTTCTGAATAAAATTATTTGAAAATCAATGTTTAACCATACTTTTGAAAATGATACAATCGGAGATAACACATTATTAGTTGTTTGTGTGGTTTTAAAGAATATGATAAAGAATAATTGTTTAGAGTTAGGAGTGTTTTCTTTTGTCTAACTTGTAGTTTGATATTAATTATAATAATATAGGATTTGAGGCATGGCATGGTGAGGTATCAATGTATGTTTGGTTTGCGGTAACACCATGGTGTATAGAGTTGTCTACCTGGCAAGTTACACCATTGTGTATCTACTTGCCAGGTAAAGTTGTCTACCTGGCAAGTATATACATGTACACACATGGTGTTACCGCAAACCAAATATATACATAGATATAACAATGTTAACAACTATGTGACAAATTTGTTGAAGTGATTGAACTACGCTTCGAGAGGGCGCTTTTTGATGAAGATTTTCATTGTGCAGTATTATTTTCTTTGCAAAACATTTCAAAAAGGTTTAGTACAATAATATAATGTTCTGCGTTTACATGAAGCAAACATATAGTGAATTAATCAATAATATGCCGTATTTTTTAAATGAGTGTGAAACTCAAAAGAACCATACGAGCAAAATTGACGATATATACATTGTCAACTTTTAAAAAGACTTGTTTTACAATTATTACAACAAGTTGGGATACATTTTTGTACAAGAAAAATTAAGAAGCCGGGGATCATAGACCCATAGCAAAAACAAATAAGTAAAACAGTGTTGTGTAGTTTAAAGGTACTAGACAATATCGGTAATTACTCAAAAGAATGTTTAGCATAAAATCTTACTCGATATTAAACATTGTATGAGACGGCTCCCTCCGATGAAACGTTTTTTTTTTGTTTTTTTTTTAATAATTATGTACTTTCTCACTCAAATAACACAATATTTCAACTGAAGTCTTTTATTACGCCTCTGAAAGCACACAAAGTAATGCAACAAGTGTGTTTTTCTTTAATTATTCTCTTGCAGATTTGCTATTTAAGCTCAATTGTTTGCATTTTTGTGAGTTTATGCATGTTGTTGATACACCAAGTATACTGGTCTTTGACGATTACCAAATGTGTCAAGTTAAATAATCCAAGTCATTTCGCCTACCCCCTCACAGGCAGTTGTCTCGCCATAATCCCGAGTAACTCGGAGCAACGTTTTTGTCGTTTTCAGTATCGCCTTGTCGCCAGGCCCAATTCCAAGATACATTTCTATAAAAACAATTCCAATTTCATTAAATTCAATAAGTGCATTTTGAGAAAACTTTAAACTATTTTATCATTTAATATTTTTTTAAATAAAAGTAAACCTTCCTAGCATCCCAGAACACCAGTCCTACCATAACCTATCGAATCACACAATTCTACTTCTATTCTAGAAACGCAAAAAAAAAAATAATAGTAAGTATTTTACACACACTTTCTATAATGCTTGATATTATTCAGTTTTTCTTAATCATGTAATTCTGTTGTAGGGTCACAGTCAAAGAAAAACGTTATGGGTGCCATTTTTTTGCGTGTAAAAGTCCCAACGATGTGTATAAATTATGTTTATTACATAATACTGTTTCCTTTGACGTCGAAGACATAACATCATTATTTTCCCACACACACAATCAATTAGGGACTGGAAACCCAATTAACCCACATAGTGCCCCCGGTCGATTGGAACATGGCCCCCATTATAACAGCGCGCATATCCGTCGCTCAGTGTGACGCTCCTGTCGCTGTAACATATAACATACAGTACGTCTATCCTGTAGGACTAAATTATGTCTGAATTATGAGACCTAACTTTTACAGCAACATGTAATGTTTTACAAGGTGCTGTGGCGCAATTTGCTGCCGATCGGACCGGACCAGGAACACATGGCCAACCCCTTCTCTTTGTGCGATAAGTGCACTGGGTTATTTTACGTGCGTTAAATAACACACGAGACAGACAACTTTACGTCCAATCCGAAGGTTGCAGCGTCGTAGTTAAGTGTCTTGCTTAAGGACACAATTGTGTCACGGCTGTGCGGCACCTAAATTTAGCCCGAGCCCTAAATGTAGCCTGACCTAACACTGCTGAACACTAGAGCTCGAGTCCACTGCTAGGCCATGACTCGCCACAACAACCTCAAACCAAAACACAAAGAGATGCCTACCTGGTGCCATCATGCTTTGCAGTGAAACTCCTCCTTCATAAACCAAAGTATACCAAAAGCGATGATTTGGTGGGATGTTGTCTTTTGTCATATACTCTGGAAAATCCTGTAGGAACAGTGAACAAAATATTGTTTTTTTGTTTGAACTGTAGATACATTTCAATTCTTTGACTGTCGCCAATAAACTTGGAAAGTCTGTCCCACTGAGATTTTTTGTCCCGAGTGGGAAATAACATGAACTGAAAGAGGTTGCGATAAAGAATATTAGTTGTGGTTTTACCCTATAGCACCGATGTGTGTACTGTACGCAATACTTTCCCGAGTCCGGGGAATAGAATCACATGCATTTTACTCGGGTGGGATTCGAATCCACGACCTTTGCAAGAGTGAAGGGGCTGGTTAAGCAGAGGGCGCTTTTGACATTTTGAGTCCTTGCCTAACAGGTAAGACTTCAAAACATATATTTTGTGGAAATGTTTCATTTAAATTCAATTCAATTTAATTCACATTATTTTTATTCCCACTAAGACATTTCCACAAATAACAGAATACAGCATAATAATAAGAATAAACTGATGGCGGGGAGCGCGTGGAGGCAAGGTCAAATGTAAGCCAGGTAGCTTGTAGCGGCTTGCCTTTACATACCATATTTGAGTAGTACACAAACAAAGGTACAAAAAAAACAAGCTAACAAACAAACAGACAGACGGACAAACTACTGGAAATAATGACAATGACAAAGTATGCAAAAAAGGAGAAGAACGGTATAGAAACTGTTTTTCATACTGGGAAATAAGGAACTTTTTATAATATGATGTTTTGAACCTAGCTACAGAGGATGAGGTTTTGATTGGACGAGGCTCCGATAGGACGAGGACCACGTTATTAACAGAAAGTATTTGATGTTTGATGTGCGAATGGGACGAGCATATTGTTCCCATTGCTGTTTTTTTGTTAAATGACTTACCATTAAAAAACGGTATAGGCCTAAAAGGAACAAAGCCGTCTGTGTCACGATTCAGTGTAATGTAATTGATTGACACTGTCATGACAGGTAAAGTTTACTAAGTGTTGATCAAACGAACAACACAGAGTTATTTTCATGGCTTTCATTCTGAATGTCCATAATAGTACTAAACATTCTGGCTTTAATCCTACCCGCAAGGTATCGTAGACTCACCATTACTGTCGTATCAAATTTCGAGTTTTTAGCGGTGGCAGGAGAAGACTTCTGTAAATAAGAAGTAAAAAACAAAAATCGTCACCATGTTCCTTTTTATTTTTTTAATAATTTTTTTACTAACTATTATCGTCTGAAGTAACTTCAACCCATTATTTTTCTCGAACACTGTGGTTATGTCACGCTAAAATGTATAACAATCATAAATATTTATGGTTTTTTTTTTTAGTGTACGTTATCAATTTAGTTTCTTTGTATTACCTCCCGTAGCTCACTGTATCTGTTATAATTATGTCAGTATTTATTGGAGCTTGTTTTATTGATAAACATGTGTTGTTGAATAAACGGAGTAGTACAACTCCACGTGTAGAGGAAAAATCGTTATTTTTTTTTTATATAAGACATGCAAATCTTTGACTCTTTAAATAGAGCTTTCTCCGGGAAGGGGGGGGGGGTGGTAATAATGAGTTATGTATAGAACTTTATCATACAAAATAGGCCTAGGAGTTTTTAAAAGTGCTCATTAGTTGTCTTTCAACAGGAAACGCAGTTATGAATTGGACTATTAGACCACTTAATGGTTCACAAGGTGCTGTGGTGCAAGTTCAACAGCCACTGCCAGAAACACCAGGGGCAAGTAAGGTTTTGGCAGTGGCTATCTGCTGCCACCTAGCGTCTTCTATTACCTAGGCATTTTCTATTAACAGTAACACTTACCACACATTTGTTGGACGAATCATTTAAGGAATATGCTACAACAGCTCCATCTATCGGTTGCATCGACGGATCTGTATACTTGTATAGAAAGAACTTGCCTGGAAGACAATCAGAAAGTAACATATTGACCCATTTCACCTGACGTCATCATCAGAATAATCTTGGATGCGCCATTTTGGTGGTCAATGTCAACGTGTGTTATTCAGTGAAGTACGCATTTTTAGGTGACGCGGCATTACACATAAACCTATAGAGAGGTTTCGCGTGACGTCACAATAGTCAGTTTTTGACACCCGCCGCCATGTTGAGTACTATTATCAGCTGGTCTGTAATTAGCGTAACGCATAAACGGTGCAAAAATCAAACCAAAGCAGTTCATGTTAAATGTAAATCGTAAGCCAGGAGACCGCGAATATTTTGTCGCCAACCATCGATTATTCTGACCCAAGCGGGGCCTAGCAAAGGCTGGCAAACAATCTGAACCTGATGAAACAGCCGCGGAGGACAAGGCATGGCTTAAATTAAAATGGCGGGAAACATCGGAATGGGCTTTGGAGAGAGCATCTCGACGACAAGAAGAAGTTGCCTAAACACAGGACAAACAGATCGTCCACGTATCAACATAATTATAAAAACAATATGAATTTGAAGGAAACATTAATAAAACAATTTTATCTCTCTGGTTTCTGACATTTTTGAACTTCCATTCCAATCCCAATTATGTTTTTGTTCAAGACACTGGACACTATAATTGTCAAAGACTAATCTTCTCACTTGGTGTATCTCAACATGTTTATGCAAAAAATAACAAACCTGTGAAAAGTTGCGCTCAATTGATCGTCGAAGTTGCGAGGTAGCAATAAAATAAAAAAAGGCGTGTGCTTTCAGATGCTTGATTTCGAGACCTCAAATCTGAGTTCTCCAAATCAAATTCGTGAAAACTTACTTCTCGAAAATTACGTTACTTCAGAGGGAGCCGTCAACGTGAATCGCCCCCTTCAGATAGTTGAATCTAAAATATACCAGAGTGCCGATGAAGGCAAGCACAATACCGCACGCTTTGCCGAAAACAAGTCATACATTTTGCTGAAATCCCAGTTCCGATTTGAACAAAAATAATTTGTTTTCTTCAGTGGTGGTACCGTGATGTGGTAGGTAGTTGGTAGCCATGTCCACGTCCATACAAAATAAATAATGTTTCGCAATAAATGCGGCTTGAGAGTAAAACTGCAGAGTTTGTTTACTTTCACGAGCAAATTGTCCTCACCTCAGTCACCCATCCAATATGATTGTATAGTGCATCAATGGATCTAAATGCGTTCAGAGTAACGGTATTTAATAACATCTGGATACGACACTGCTGAGAAAAGTTCAATGTTTGGAGACCAGTCGGCAGGTTTGAATTCTGGATCTTTTTTGTTTTAACAATTGTTGTTTTAACGAATGAATTCGTTAGTAATTTTTCTCACAGTATCGACCGGCGTTGACTTGCATTATCCGGAATTAATAGTATGTGCTTGAAGTAATTCAATTGTTTTACCAAATAATATATACTGAAAGAAAACCTCCACCAAATATTTGTCTATCGGAGAAAAAACAAGTTTCTCGGTTACAAACGTGCGTCTGCTGTTGCGAGCAGACGACGCGTTACCAACAGAAATAGTACTCAACATGGCCGACGACGCGCACAACGAACTTTTTGCGGGGTCTCATGACGTCCTTTTAGTAGGGCGCCCTCACCTAGAGGTCAAAAAGAGGCTGTTCATTGGCCAAACCTGTGCGCCGCGCGTACAAATCTGTTCGTTTCGCCATTGTTTCGTCACTGTTTTTCCTCTAAGATGGCGTCTGGGTGACGTCAATGCATAAGGTCTATTGACCACCAACATGGTGAGCGTGGCATCAGTCGCCGCGTGTGACGCGCGTGCAAGTGGTCAATACTCGGAGCTCTTTATTGAATAATGTGACTGTCACGGTGAAACTATGCCCAAGTGAAAACCGTGCAATTTGTGTTTGAAATATTATACAAATTTTATTGGATGGTACAATCATGCAGGAAGGAAGAGAAGGAGCTCGAACGAAGGGACTTCAAAAGCCGTACCCGTGGTACCGCGGTCGTCCACATACCTTATACAAACAATGGGCGACCTGGCGTATGTGAGTTTGCGCGTGCGCACTTGGTTCTTCACTCACCTATGGTGTCGTATGTCGTATTGATATAATAAAGAAAAAACAACTTGTTTGAGACCTGATAAAATTTGTGGACACTTTCGCCCACCAAATCGAAAAACACAATTGAACACCCTCGTGTGCTAATACCCAAATTTTGAACCACCGCTAGTGACAGGAAAGTTGCAAAAAATAAAAAAATGTAAAAATATGCTTTTTGACCCCAGTGAGCATGATCGTCGTTTATGGCGGCCTAATTACGTCACATCAACGCATAACGGTATACACGTGCGCCCCTCTACTTACTGGATTCGCTGTACTCCTGGAAAACCAGTTGCTTGTTTCCAGTAATCGTCAGATACTTGGCGGGAGCTTTTTCTTCTTCAATATAAATATTGTACGGTTCGGTAGCAACACTTATAAAATCATATACAGGGGTAGAGGGGAATAGCATGGCAGGTTGCATTTCATTTCTATCATTTTCGAGGGTCTCGAGAACAGCAACCTCTAGAACACCGTCTGAGAAAAGAATAAAACATCATGCAAAATAGTAAAGATAAAGTAAAAAGTAGCTATCTACATATAAGGGGGCTCTCATCAAAGCCTGTTCAACATCGTTAGTAATATTAATAATAATTTGGGGGCTGATCATCCTTACTCGCAGCTAAGAGCGGAATTGCGAAGGACGCGGCTACGACGTGTTCGAGAAGCAGGCATGCAAGGGCGCCTTTGGCTGCCAGCCACATCAACCAATTATGACCACGGAGCACAGCCAAGATCGAAAGTGTTTGATTTTTCCCGAGGGAGGAAAACCGGATGTTCTGGAAAACTCTCGTGAGGGGCTTTTAATTCAGCAAGCCTTGCAGTGACTTGTGTACGACACAAAGGAAGAGTCTTATAAAGGGCTACAGTTCAGCACGATCAGTTGAAGAGCAACATACCAAAGGGTGGCATAGGCCCTTGGTGACTGGCTTACACGAAGTTGATTTTTTGAGACCTTTTGACATCGATTGACGGATTTTCTCTTTGCTGTTTTTGTTTGATTCTTTCTCTCTTTGTTTGTTCCTTCGACTCGGAATGCTGCAACAAGTCCAACGTGAATGTACTGAATGATGCAAGTTGCCGATTTATTTGAGCTTTTGTTTTCGAACGAGTTCAATGATCAAGTGTTTCAACAAATGCTGCAACTTGTCGGAAACCCAATTTCATCAATAATTTCATGCAACCGTTTTGTGACAATTTGCATTCAATTTCTATTCACATTTAGCTGTGGGGGTTTCGCCGGCTCTTTTAAAGCAAATCTCACCCTTTGTAGTGATTTTGAAAATAACCCAAATGAAGGTAGTTTTCCCGTCATCTAACTTCCTTTCAACTCCCTGCAAAAAAAAAAGGAAAAAGAAAGAAAGATAAGAAAATTCAAATTAAAGAAAATTCACATCATTAGTTTTAGAATTTTTCCAACCTCTCTTTAGCTGATAGTGATTTAGACGACGTATGCTGTACACTCTAGGGGAGTTCGCAGTTTTATACGAACTCCCGAATAAAAGTTGTCATGTGAAGAATCGTTGACTTACAATGATGTAGTTAAACTCTTTGTAGTCAAGAAGCTCTTTCAGTAATTGCATCAAGTCCACGTTGTCAATGTCGATGGAGTTTGCCGAGACTAACACATCACCGGATCTGATACAAAATATAAAAACAATTAAGAAGACATGTTACCAATTATACGTTTAATGCAATAACTACATCAGAAGTGGAGATAAATATGTTGGTTCAAGCCTAAAACAATTAAGATCAAAACTAGATAACATAAATAGGTCTCAGCAGGGTTTTTTTTTCGTTTAAAGGCACTGTAGGCCCCCTATACATTTTGTTTTCGAACCGTTTGGATATTTTAATCCTATCAGATGGTCGCGTTTTTGAGAATAAAAAGTGATACTCTTTTTCATAACCATACTTCGAAGTGAAATTTTTCTCAATGTGCTTTACACTATCAAGTTGTTATGCCAATCATTTTCTGCGTCATTATCAAACATAAAGACCCCTTAAAGGCACCAAACAAGCAATAAAATCCATCGTAAGACAGATCAGTGATTTGTATTGTGGCATCACACTTCACTAAGCAACTACGATTGATTTGCAGTTACGATTTATCGTAGTTCTTTGTGAAATCGACCCCTGGACACCTTTGGTAATATTGTCAAAGAACAGTATTTCCAGCGAGTACCCCATCACAAAATATTAAATCTGTGAAAATTTGGAATCAATTGGTCATCAAAGTTTCAAGAGAATATTGAATGAAAAAACGTCCTTATTACACAAATTTGTGTGCTTCCAGATGCCTAACATACGACTTCAGCTGCAGTCTTTTATTTATTATGTTGAGTGAGAAATTACCTCTTTCTCAAAAACATTACTTCAGAGGGAGCTATTTCTCACAATGTATCTCATTTGCTCGTTTTACCAGGTAAGTTTTTATGTTAACAATCCCGTATATTATTATTATCAAACTCACCGGAAGCCAGTTTTGTAAGCCATTCCGCCCTCTAGAAAGTCCTTAAAGACAAACCGGCCGTCTTCTTGATGTAGGTTCACCTCAAAATGCACACCATACGTCTCCGTATCTTCCGGATTGTGGAGGAACACTTTGCGTCCATCACCGTTGTTCTCCTGTTAGGATGAACACGGTAGAAGAAATACTAGAGTATACGCCTCTCTTTATTCATGCATATGACGTTACAAATTGATGCAATCGGCACACGTCACACAGCAGTGGCTGCGCCGAAGGCCTCGATTACAGCCATTATACACTTTCGGTACAGAAAAAGAAAAGTACACAGATTTACAAATAATTAACAGGGTTTATAGAAGGTAATAGTGAAAGACTTCTCTTGAAATATTGTTCCATGAAATGAGTTACTTTTTGAGAAAACATTAAAACAATATTAATTCTCGTTAGCGAGAATTACGGATTTATTTTAAACACATGTCATGACACGGCGAAACGCGTAGTCTAGGTTCCTAGACCATTGGTGTTGCGTGGTCACACACAATCAACGTTCCGATTATGCACGGCAAAAACTGTACACGCTTGTAATGAACGAACGCTAGCGGGCGCTCTGTTTCTCTGATTTCCGGATCTCCCCATAGACCTTTTCGCAAATACCAGGGCGCGCGCGTAAAGCTTGGAATTAGGTGCATTGTGGTCTAGCTGGTATCCAAATTTGATCCATATATATCCCACAATGCACCTCATTCAACAGTCTGCGCTTGCGCATTGGTATTTGCGAAAAGGTCTATGTCCTGTGCTCACAGGAAATCAGAGAAACAGAGCGCCCGCTAGCGTTCGTTCATTACAAGCGTGTACAGTTTTTGCCGTGCATAATCGGAACGTTGGTTGTGTGTGACCACGCAACACCAATGGTCTAGGAACCTAGACTACGAAACGCGCGGAAACAAGAGTTGGTTTTCCTGTTATTTTCTCCCGACTCCGATGACCGATTGAGCCTAAATTTTCACAGGTTTGTTATTCTATTATAAGTTGTGATACACGAATTGTGGGACTTGGACAATACTGTTTACCGAAAGTGTATAATGGCTTTAAAGGCAGTGGACACTATTGGTAATTACTCAAAATAATGATTAGCATAAAACCTTTCTTGGTGACGAGTAATGGGGAGAGGTTGATGGTATAAAACATTGTGAGAAACGGCTCCCTCTGAAATGCCATAGTTTTCGTGAAAGATGTAATTTTTCCACGAATTTGATTTCGAGACCTCAGATTCAGAACTTGAGGTCTCGAAATCAACCATCTAAACGCACACAACTTCGTGTGACAAGGGTTAGTCATTATTATCTCGCAACTTCGATGACCGAGTGAGCTCAAATTTTCACAGTGTTTGTCATTTTATGCATATTATGTTGAGGTACACCAACTGTGAAGGCTAGTCTTTTACAATTACCAATAGTGCCCACTGACTTTAAGGTAAAATGGTGCAAGGATATTAAAAACACTGGACACTATTGAAAATACCTAAAAATACTAAAGTGGAAGATTACTGGATTTACCTGCTGTGAAAACCAGTGTGCAAACCAGCTGAAATAGTTTCCCATGGTGGTTCGTTTTGCTACCTAAAACTTCCGCTGCTGTTCCAATCGATGGCACTGCAAAAGTGGTTTGGCTGCCAATTCTTTGAATAATTGACAAACTAAACTTGATTCAAGCATATCGCGCCAAATACACTACTAGCAAACAAGCCGTATAATATATACTAGCGGGATGCCGCGCTTCGCGCGGCACCCCGCTAGATGAGGAGGATTCTAGTATACAAATGTTGTAAAAGGTAATGTGGGGGCAAGGGAGGTGTTCTTACAGGTAATAATCATTTCGTAGGATTGGATTAGAAATTGTATTTATAATCGGTATGGAAATTTGTCATTAATGTTGTATTTTGATAAAAATTGATTGTTGAGCGTGCACAACTTAGTTGTGAAACGTCGCGACGCGTCGCCTCCCCTCCTCACCTTCTCTCTTGCGTTCTCCAACTCAAGGAATTGGTGTTCGTTTCTGGAATTTAGCTTAAATATTGGGGATGGGTATACTTGGCAATGATGGTACTTGGCATGATATGTAGGGTATTTCGTAATATTTTAGTGTTGATCGAGCGGGCCAACGCATTATCCGTAATGTGGATTATGTTTCGCCTCATTTACGCATAGTTTTAATTCAATCGGCTTTTGTCATTGTGTCAATTTTATCCACTGCACTGAGTATTTCCCAGCTAAGATGACTGTAAGGGTAATAATGCTTAGTCGACTAAAAATATAGCACGTACACTGCTCCAATGACACACTTTTTTTTTATTGTGTTGAGCACATTTGGTATAATTCAGTTACACGGATTTGAGTGGTCTCCCCCCTCAACAATAATCACCGCTGCTAATAGCACAGGAGAAATCCGACTAAAAAGGCTTGTATGAAAGTGGTACCCTCTTTTAAAACAAACCCATAATCACAGCCACTAATAGCCGTGGAGTTTATCTGACTGAAAAGGAAGCTTCGAGGAAGTTCTGGTATACAGCAGATAAAAAAAAACCGCGCCAGTTGGTATGGACTTTAACGACAAAGTCAATTTCTGCAAATTGTATTGAAAATAAATATATTTAATGATTGGTTGCTATAACTGTTGAATGTTTTTTGCTTTGTTTCCAATGACGTGTACACGATTTTAGTCTAAGGCCCCATTCATCGTGATTTATTGAGCGTACGTCCAACGACGCATACAAAGTTGTCTGAGCACCAAATAAAGCGAGTTTTCGGAACATGCTGTGCAACATCTAATCTACTGTTTTTACCACCGCTTTTGGGAGTAACAGAGCGTCGGCCTCATGAATTTTTAGTTTATCGTCATATCAATTAATTCTCATGTAAACTTTCTGGTCAACATCCGCCACTAATGGTGCAGAGTTAAATGGAACAAATAAAGTTTCACAACAACGGGTTGCTGTTTGATGCGTTTAAAAAATGCTGGAAAGTTGGGTAGACCTACATGAGTGACTTAATTGTAATAAACACAAATGTAACAGATGCATGTATTAAAGCCTAATGTTTTTTATTTAACACGCGAAATTAAACCCCCTGTACAAAATGGTATATTATACACAATGCCATTTACCCCTCTGCGAAACATCAATGAGTCACTCTGGAATGTTATTAATGGGAGTCCGAGGTTGCCACCCACTTCAAACCTAAAGAGGTGGCTCTGTGTGCAGCCTACAGCTTCCCCCCCCCTTAGACCAACAGGTGGCCCATATCAAAACCATCACCAGAACCAAACGAGTGGTAAAAAGAATTTTCTTTTTACCTGAGAGGGTCTTTTCACTTGGTGTGTCCCAAATACATATGCATACAATAACAAACCTGGGAAAATTTTGAGTCAATTTGTCATTAAAGTTTCAAGAGAACTAAGGAAAAAACAGCATTGTTGCATTACTGTGTGTGCTTTCAGATGCCTATATATAATAAAATTGGAAACAAAAATTGCCTTAAAAACCACGTTACTTCAGAGGGAGCCGATTCTTACAATGCTCTTTATTACTCGTTGCCAAGTAAGGTTTTATGCTAGTAATTATTTTGAGTAATTTTAAAAATGATTTTGTTCAGTGCCTTCAACAAAACGACAACAAGTAGCCCTTTTTAGCTTTTACGCTAACACTTATTTTAAGTAATAGTGTCCCGTGCCTTTAAAAACATGCACTACTTTCCATGTCTTGACCTTATAGGGGGAGGGGATTGCCTTTTATTCTATGACCTGCTTATTCTCGCCTCCCAGCCGGGAAATACCAGACAGTAGTGACGAACAAAGGCACGTCACAGTTGAATGACTCCATAACCATCTCTACCATTGTCATGTGCCATTCCTCATTGCGCTTGGTAGCTATTGACGTATGTGGCTGCTGACGTACTTTCCTTCAGTACTATGATACCAGTCGGTGGTTGGATTTCCATTCTTTGGTTGTTGCAAACCACTGTGGTTTCTGTACTTTCTCTTTTTATTATGACGTAGAATCCGGTCCGTTGCGGGCGAAATTTGGTGTAGGCCTATTGTAAAAACATTTTGGTACATATTATGACGTAGAATCCGGTCCGTTGCGGGCCAAATTTGGTGTAGGCCTATTGTAAAAACATTTTGGCACATACGCTCACTCGCCCAATCGGCACAGTGTTGATCAAAGTGAACATCATCTCTACACTGTAAACCAACTGACAACACCACATACAACTGCATCTCGTTATAGATTTTGGCTTCGTGGACAGCGTATACTATCCTCCCGAGTGTTAACGGCCTTCTTAATGAGGATGGCGGTTTGGGCTGCATGTCTCTTGCTGGCAATACTTCAAGGTACGTGTACGTCTAAAAAAAACAAGTGGTTAAAAAAGTAAATATAAACATAAATGAGTAATAAATATATTATAAGTTTTCATCACATTGTATGGCAAAAGATGGCCAATTCTCATTATAGTTGGTTTCCAAAAAGGATAACGGAAAAGTTTCCGTATGGCGCCACCACGTTTTCATTCGAAATAAAATAATATAGTATCTAATTTACCTGATTGATATATCCCTTTTTGTAAAAATTAGTAAAAAAGTGGTAACTTTCCGCACCTCGCCACCACCTTTTCACAATTTTTTTTCAAATTAGATACTATATAATTTCATGTCCAATGAAAAAGTGGTGGTCGACGCCCTCCCTTTCCATTGCCAATTCTCTTACCATTTGCTCGTGGCCGAAATTGTACAGTTATTATTATTATTATTTTTTGCCTGTGGATTTTACAGAGAACTCGGGGAAGTACTGTATAGAACAGACTGATGTAAAAAAAACATCGTAGTAGAAGTAACAAAAACCATGCCTGGGAACCACACACTGTTCTTCTTGACATGACTATATTTAGTTAAAGCAGTCTGCAAACAAGTATCTTGTTTGCCTAGTAAAAGTACCTTTTAATACCAAAGGGGGAGGGGGACCAGGCTAATCTTCAATCTAGTCTCGGTTTGGTTGTTTTGATTTCAGAAAGATATTGTAAGTTGGTGGCCTGAAACATTCCGTGATATTAACCTGATGATGGACTGGAGAATGAACCTAATGAGGAGCAAATGACGCAGAAAATTACCTCAAAGCGCTGAAGTATTAGAGTTGTAAAGACAATACAACAGAACCAAATTTGCCATAGTTAGGAAAACATTGTCATTTTATAATTTTAAGCGCGCGAATTCACGAAATAAATTGTACAAAATAGTTAATTAGAGGCCACAAGGAACGATTTTCAACATTAGTTGTGTTTTTCACGGAATGCATAAACATGCTGGTTAATTAAAGGGAATGTTAGACTTTTCGTCTAGCAAAAGCACTCTTAAAAATTAATGGCAATTCAAACGTTTGGCACTGAAAGCCTACAGCAGCTTTCACTTCGTGAAAAAAATTCGTTTCGACCCTCTAGCAGAGTCTTTCTCGAAGGTTGACAACGTAACAAACATGAACAGGTAAACTAAGTGAAACATAAGCAGTGAAGTGGAAACATGAAATGGAGTTAGAAAGTATGAAGAAAAAAAAGCAAGGGGAATGCCTAAAAATTGAATAGGGGGGACAAAAGGGGGGGGGGTAAAGGGACAATATCAAGGGTGGGAAGAGGGGGGAAAGCTCTGAATGAGGCTAGCGAAAAAAAGTGAAAGGCCATATACATCTGAAAACAAGTATGTAAAAAACTTATGCTTAGAAAAGTGTCGAAAATCAAAGACTGTTTTAGAGTGTATAGGTACCATGAACTTTAAAGGGAAGGTACACGTTTGGGAATTGTCAAAGACCAGTCTTCTTACTTGGTTATCCCAACATAAGCATAAAGTAACAAACCTTGAGCTAAATTGGTCATCGAAGTTGCGAGAAAATGATGAGAGAAAAAACACCCTTGTTGGACGAATTTGTGTGCGTTCAGATAGAAACAAAAGACTTCTGGTTAGAAGTCTTTTACTATTTTAGTGAGAATTTACCTCTTTCTCAAAATCTATGCTACTTCAGAGTAAGCCGTTTCTCGCAATGTTTTATACTATCAACAGCTCCCCAATGCTCGTTACCAAGTCAGTTTTTAAGTTAATATTTGTTTTGAGTAATTACCAAACGTGTACCTTCCCTTTAATTAGCAAACATAAATTTAGTAAGTTCTCGAAATCAAGCCGGACTTGACCTCCGGGCGGATGTCTGGCTAAAGCAAGGACAGATACAGGTGCTCATCCATGACTGGATTGTTGGTGGAAGCTACCAAGGATAAAAGGCTTGAATATATTTGACCCTTTCCAAGGGCGGGAATCTCCAGCGCCACCACTTCATATCAAAGTAATGAGAGTTTCCCACCAAGGAGAGATTACGAAACTACGGGCCTTGTCACACGAGGCAACTTTTACTGCAAACTTTGAGGCAACCAACTGCAGTGCATAATATATAGATGGCCAAGCGGATAAGAGCACCAAACTCAAGCTCTATTGATTCTGTTCAGCAGAGTGTGGGTTCGAATCCCAGTCGTGACACTTGTGTCCCTGAGCAAGACACTTAACTATACATGTGTCATTGCTTCTCTTCACCCAGGGGGTAAATTATCACATGTGATGGCAGAGATGGTTCTTGTGATTGATTTAGCCGAGTAGCAAGTTATTAATGTTGCACAGGCTGCATACTCCCCAGGGTGCTGAGATGGTTTACGAAATGATTTAAGGCACATTGACCAGAGGTAATAGTGTCGGAGCGCTTTGGGAGACCCTTCGGAAAGAAAAGTGCTACATAAAAACTATTTATTATTAGCAAAACTGTATTATCCGTCACTGGGAAAATTAAAATGGCCTTAACAAAAACCTGTATGCAAAATACAATCATAATTAAAATGTTTTACACGGTTTTCCTATCGTGTCAGTTAGAGTATCGATACGGTACTTTTCTCGTAACCGCCACTCAATACCGCCCTTTTTTATTAAACAAGCATCACGTCAACCATATTAAAACGTAACCATGACAACAGTTTCCATAGCTCTACTCCACTAATGTTGTTGTCATGGAAACCACGTAGCGGTGGTGGTACAAATGGCTGATAGTGTTAAAATCGCTGTCTTTGAACAAACCTTGAGGTTTTTTCGTTGCGACACTCTTTCTTGCCAACTTCAAAAGCCGAGTTCCGATCAAGAAGCCCCTTCCATCATAAATGCTAGGTAAACCTTTGGCTTTTAGAACCGTTCGATTGTTTAATCCAGTTTAAGTGTCTTTGTACACATTTAAAATTAAAACCAGTGAACATTTCATTTTAATTTGTTGGAATGGTTCTTTGTTCTACTCTCTAATGTAAAAGAGTGAAAAACACCCCTCTTTACATTTCGAGCTGTCCCTCATATGGCTCTTTAAAAAGTGTGGTGGTTATTTCACTCCTTAAGAGGGGTTTCACTCCAGGAGTGAGTGAAAAATTACTCAAAAAGATGCAAACTTCAATCTAAAATAGTGGAAGACCACTCGAAAAAGAGATGTCATTCATAATATGGCTCTTCAAAGAGTGCCTTTTCACTCTTTTACATTAAGAGAGTACATCTTAGCAAAGCAAGCTTGTGTGGGTGAGAAGGCAGTGTTTTTTTTCTTTCAGTTAATCTTTGATGAAACTTACAGTCCTATTGATGATTATTTGTTAAATTTCAGCCTTTACGATATGTGATGCAGACCCGTACTATGGTGCACTCGTTGGTAGTTTATCGACCATTAATCACGGGGTGACCGGGACCGTATACGCCGTCGACTCTGACCGTCTGCTCATCCGGGGGTTCACGTACGATGGCACGGCACCAGGTAGGATCCAAGTCAAACAAAAAGTTTATTCATGTTGGTTATTGGTGTGGCATGACAGAGTCGTCTAAAGTGATATAAATTATTATTACGTAGGGTCCCTTGCCTTATTTAGCATGGTTGTCAAAAGGTAGCAATGTTTGACAAGATTTTTCAAGAGAACTTGGTAGTATAGAGAAAATGATTGTCCTTTCACACGAGGTACATTTTGTAAAGTTTTACAACCATGCTACAATTTAGCACGGGACCCTTGCTGTAGTGTCAAAGGGGCTTAATGATATAAATTATTATTACCGGTGTCCTTTGTCTAATTTTAGCATGGTTGTAAAACTGTAGCAATAATTGACAAGATTTTCCAAGAGAACTTGGACAATAATGTAAATTATTGTCCTTTCACACGAGGTACATTTTGTAAGATTTTACAACCATGCTACAATTTAGCAAGGGACCCTTGCTAAATTGCTTTCGTGTGAAAGTGGCTTAATGGTATTAATACCTGGGGTCCCTTGTCTAATTTTAACATATTTTTTGTTGTAAAAATGTAGCAATGTTTGCAAGAGATCCAAAAGAACTTGGACAGAGGGAAAAAATGTTGTCCATTCACGTGAGGTACAGTTTATATATATTTGTATATATTACTTTACAACCATGCTACAATCATGGAGCAATAAATCTAGGTCATTGCTCCATGCTACAATTTAGCAAGGGACCATTGCTTCTCGTGTAAAAGGGCCTTAATTAAAATGCAACAGGCTAATCTAGTGCATCAGACTGAATTACTAATGGTTGAATGGTTAATGGTTGAGTGTGTGCATGATGGGTTGGATTTCCGGTCATGACAATAATGTCCTTAAAGCGGCACATTGCCTGTAAATAATATGTCACCATTTTGGCAGTGCTCCTTGGAATTTGCAATATTTTAAAAATGATGAACACAGAAAATTATGTAAAACTCCATGATACGAAAATGCAATTTTTAAAGTGGAATTCTTGTTGAAACCATTCCATAAACCATATTAACAACACAATACATCTGGGACATTTAGTGCCAGGATCTTGATTAATCATTGCATATTGGAAACCAATAGAATAATTGTAAATTGTTTTGATTTTTCTACCAGATGCATTTTTATGGATTGGTGATACAGATCGACCCGATGCTAGTGGTACTATATTGCCAGTCGATCCTAATAATCCGTAAGTACTTAAGGGTGCATGATAATCGATACTCAACTGGAAATAATTATATACAGCCTTTCCTGATTTAAAGTCGTCGTTTGTGAAAAATACCACTTTTGTCGTCTAGAAATTGGCAAAAACACAATAATTGTGAAATAACTAAACGTTACATCTAATTTTACAGTGAGATACGATTGTTTGATGTGTTCATTAAAAACTAGAGGATGTGGTGAACTTATAATTACAACAAACGACGTGTCATAGTCTTTTGGCCCTTTCCGGGAAGTTTAATTACAAAGTTGTCCGGGAATTTTTTTAGCAAGGATAGCAACTCTAAAAAATGTCTGGTAAGTTGTGTCGTGACCCGTTTCCCCTGTGTACCAATAACAATGTGAGACTTTGGGGAGTTTAGGTGCCAACAGAATCACCAGTTAAACCCATTGTGCTAAGTCTAATGTCACCTACAGTCAATTATGTTACTGATTTTGTTTTCTCCATTTTGTTTTATGTGATGCAGGGATGTCAAATTAGGCTTGTACGGAGATGCAGAGATATCGGTCCGTCTCCCAGCGGGTAAAACAGTCTCTGACTACAAGTGGTTATCGGTGTGGTGTCGTCAATTTCGTGTAAGTATAGCAAAACCTGGGCCGGGCACAATTTTATCTGCTTCTTAAAAGCAATACAAATGAGCAGGATACCAGTAAAAAATTGTACACATGACATGGTAGTTTGGCTGGTAACCTTTTAAAGTTATTTTACGTACGTTACTCGTAATTTTTTACATTTCCCCGCAAATATTTCGTTATCAATATTTTACGGTAATTGTTTGACCCCTTGGCTGCCATGATCACCACACATTAACTACAGTTATTTACAATAGTCCTATAATTACAGTATGTCGCAAGGGTTGGTTCTTATATCCTCGTTCTCCTATTAATTTAAAAAAAGGTATCGTATTAAAACGGTTTTGAACGTTATTTAAAATTTTGTACGAAGTTAAATTAGTTCACCGATAATGTGATACAAAATTGTAGATTTTTGTTTTTGGTTTTTTTTCAAACTAACCCTAAAGTCAAACTTGTTAATATTTTATCCCCTTCTGCATTTTAGGCGAACTTCGGTAACCTAGCCATAGCCGACAGTTTTGTCAATCCAGCCGTCCACGACCTCGGTGCTCTACCGACGTTCGCCCACGCGGTTCGTGCGACCAGCGTCAAGGTACTAGACGCAAAGACGTTCCGTTTTGAAGGGCTGTATTACGATGGATATGGACCAGGTTGGTTGGGTCATTCTCGACTTTTGCTAAGGCTGTTGTTCGGATAATAATAAAAATTAATAATACTATCGAAGTCTTATAAATCACACGTATCTACCAAACAAGGTACTCAAGGCGAACTGAGTATATAAAAACTTAAGAAAGATAGGTTATTGCAGTGATGAATTCTGAGAACCAATTATTCAGCACCTTATAAGGGTTTACAGGGTGCTACGGCGCATACAGCAGCCACAGCCAGGAACACCCGGGCGAACCCCTTCTCTTTTCGATAAGTGGACTGGGTTCTTTACATGCGTTACATAACACATGGGACAAACGGCTTTACGTCCAATCCTATACGAATACAGCTAAGCCATCCCTTTTACTGTTATGATTGGGTTTTTTTTATTTCTAGATGCATATTTCTGGGCGGGACCCGGAAGTACTCCCACAACGAGCGGTATCAAGCTTGTATGGAAACCAGAGTAAGTTCCTTTAGATAATTTCGTGGTTTGCATTATACCTGAAGCAGATGACTCATTTTGTAGCCTGAACGCAATTTTTTAGTAGTGGAGAAATAAAATAATTGGCTGCCCATATAGTAATTGTTGAAAAACCTACATAATAGTTTCAGATTCAGAAGCAGGAGCTTGTAGAAAACAGCCAAACAAACAAACAAACAGACAAACAACTACCAAAACAAACAGACAGCCACTTAAATATTATTCATAAATACCTGAGACAGTTTCGCTATTCCTATTGGTATAGAGCGCGTCACGTGGGTGTGTATAAACCTTTGTTTATGACCAGTAAACAAATGTTGAAACATGGGCGTGACACGCGAGCTTGCACCTGTTATTATAAGACAGTTTCTGCATTCCTATTGGTCGAGAGCACCGGCTGAAATGGTCTGGTTCCCAGACCCAAAAATCTCCGACTAGGCTCTGTCGAATTTAGGGTCCAGTATCACCCAAAATCACGTGAAATTTCGAAGTTATCCGAAATGTTCCGAACGTGTTGTCGTCAACATTCGGACAGTATCGTTGATGTTCGGTATGGAATCATAATGTCAGTCCCGTCGGCCGTAGATCCAGGAGTTTTTATGCCAGCTATTGTTATTAAAAGCCAATGCAGGCGTTGTGCCTAAATAAAGCGTTTGCAAAACGATGCGACAAGTTCAAAATATATAAACCTGGGAAATCGCTCCGGGATCTGGTAAGTTTTTGTCCTTTTTCTTCAAAAGTATTGTCTCAAAGGTGTTTTGACTTGAGTGTTCATTTAGACATTGATTGAGGATTAGTTGTCATGATTTTTGAAAGTGGTAAAAATGGGGGAAATCAGGTGACAAGCTGTCAAAATTATACGTATTGAACCAGATTGTCATTTGCCGATCAAAATAATCTCGTAACCGGCCTGGCGGCCGTCGGGAGGAGGGTTACGTTGTCGCAACTAGTGCAGACATGGTTTCCCTGGGGATGACCCCCGACCCTGACAAGTTGCGTCATGCTCTATTGTTAACCGTGGGTGATACCTGACCTAAGATTTGTAGCAAGAGACGTCAAGGAATCTTTGGTCAGGGGACCAGACTACGGCTGAAACAGTTGTGCCACATCACGCGATACGCGCGACGCGCACAGCATTACCCGAGGGCGGCGGAGGGCTTTACCATTTCATAGCTGGAGGGGTGTTGTGTTGAAAGAAATCATTGAACAATTATAATTTTTGCATTTATTTTACATTTTGACCAAAAAGTGTTGATGTTTTTGACCGAAAAGGTATTTATGAATGGGAATCAAAGTGTGTTTATTCGGTTTGCAACTAGTGGTTTTAACCCGCCGAGGCCTGGTTTCTTTTACCTCGACTTCGTCTCGGTAAAATTATCAAGAACCAGGCCTCGTTGGGATTAAACCACTAGTTGGAAACCTCTTCACCACACATTATATCATACAGACGATCTGGGGAACCTCTGATGGTCGCCCTTCCACTGCATCCCGGTCCAGCATCAGCCTCCTAAAGCTCAGTTGTTTCTTGTTGTGTTGCGTCCATCTCCAGCTGATCTACGATAGTAATTTAAGTCTCCTCCTGCCCTTGCTCTTGTTTCCATCGATGTTAATACTGCTCGCCATTTATGTCATAGTTTAGAAGAAACTAATATACATATAATGAATGTTTATGAGTGCAATGGTGCAAATATGTTCATGAGTTGAAAGATGGAATGTTCTATTCAACGAGGCGGAGCCGAGTTGAATGGAACATTCCAGCTTTCAACGAATTCGGATGGAACGAAAAAGCACGGTGAGTGACTCGGCGTGTATTGGTACTTTTATTTGCTATCACGTGACGGACAATCCTCCAGTCAAATGGCAATGATCTGCTTGGGTGTTATATAATACTAAATAGTAAACTTGCGAGTACAACCATGTGTACTATCTCGATCTTTTGAATGAGTGTTGGCTCTGAATAGAGCCGTTGTGGTCTTGACGTTTCGATTAGTATACTCTGCTCATCTACTCCACTACCTTCACACAATGCAAAGCTTCAAACGCCATTTGAATTCATAGTTAACGAATCGTTGATATGTTAAGTTTTATGCTTCGTTCACACAGCTTATATGCGGCAACCAGAGGACTGGACAGACAGACAGACAAACAGACAAACAGACAGACAGACAAAAACGCAAACAGTAGGAGAGACAAACATTGGGCGTGACAAGTAGCTACAATCTGCCTGACAAATAATATACATTTATCATTAATTTTGTCTCCATCTTGGTCATGTTCCTTGTACAAAATAACAATAATGAATGATAATAATAATTTTGAAAACAGGAACCAGACTATTATTTTCTTCCAGCGTCGCTTTGGTTACATTGATATCAATGGGGAAATTAAAAAGGATTTGAGTTGTATTATCGTTGAATTGTATTGCTGTTTCTGCCACACATCACAGCTTACCAGCTACCGGCAACAACCAGAGAATCGGACAGGCTTTTACTGGACAAGATATTGAGGTCACCATGCCGGAAGGCATGACCGTGTTTGACATCAATAACATCGGTATGTGGTGCGTCCTGGCCAGGCAGAACTTCGGCCACATCTCATTTACGTCGAGCGCCCTCAATGTGCCCGCTGTCGTCCCCGAAGTTATGGTAAATATCGATGCGGTTATTAGACTCGTCGTTGTTCTCATGTATAACTAGATTCATTCATTCATTGTTGGTTTGTTAACTAAAAATATCACATGAGAGCAAAGGGCTGAATTGTGGACACACATCAACAATTAAAACCTATACAGCTTTTTTTCAGAACCACCCCAACTCAATAAGAGATTATCATTACATGGTGTTACCGCAAACCTTACTTTTATGACAACCATCGAGTTAAAAAAAAAGAGAAAAAAAGAAGCTAATTATAAAATGGCCTATGAAATGCAGAAAATTCATAAAAACCGTACAGACAAATAAAATAGGTGAGCAAGACACCAGTCACACATTGTACTTGTGACACGGTAGTTTTGCTGGTAATCTTATTCTGGTAAGCATAATTTATCTTGCTTAGCTACTTTCTATGCTTAACATCTCCATGAGCGTACAAACGGTACGCGGGGGGGGGGGGATTAATGCACGCCGTACCTTTAACAAACAATTAATGTTGATATTAATTTTACGCAACTCTCCTGAAAAAATTGCTCTGTGATTTTCACTTGACGATTTGCATTGTATGAAGCTGAAACTTCTACGGTAAATATACAGCTTCATTCACACTAGATGTGGGTTAATGTCATGGCCAAAAATTTGATCTACAAAATTTACAAAAACCCTTTAAACCACATGCACTTGTGAAAATGTTGGTAATTGTGAACGGCCCCTAAGCAGCACTGTTTTTTCATAACCACCCCAACTCATTTAGAGAATGTCATTACATGGTGGTACCACAAAGCTATACTATATCGTATTTCCACCATGCAAATTTTCAAATTCATCCCACATAGGCTAATGATGTTATTTTGTTTTTTTTCTCTCTCCAAAAGCCTGCATCGTTCCAATGCGAAGTACTGTCCGATAACGAGTTTCAAGTTAAATGGAGAGTCGACGGCACCGACCTCGAAGTAGAACTCGCAGGTCGAGTTGACCCCGGGAACTACATGGCATTCGGCCTGAGCGGCTCTGACTCTCAGACCTTAATGGAGGGATCGGACGTAGTGGTCGGGTGGATGGACATCGCGTCGATGAGCCCCAGGGCCGTGGACTACAGGCTTCAATCCAAAGCACAGGTAGATATAGATATACAAACAATATTGTATTAAAAAAACTGTCCTCCCAGCATAAATGCTGAATTAAATAATTTTGAATTTTAAAAAGTTAGGTTAAACAAGAGGACAATATTAATTACATTTGCTCATACCATTTAAGCCACTCGCTTTATAACATGCTTATTTTTGTAATGTTTTAATGTAAATTGGGCTTTACTAACAAAGCAGTTGCTGGCAGCGTAATCACTTTATTATTTCAACCATATACTTAAACTGACAAACCTGTAGAAGTTTGAGATCGATTGGCCATCTGGGTCATGAGAGAATAGTGAAAAACCGACTACAAATTTTGCATTGCATCGATGCCAAAATAAAAATGAATACAACGCTCACTGAGCGATAAACTCCATACGCGAAGTTAGATTATTTATTTCCCATCAAATATGACATTTCAGACAGAAATATTTCAAGGGATGTTTTCTACTATCATCATCATTAGACCGTGTAAGTTTTATGTAAATCTGTGATCTTCACGATTTTTGTTTCTTACCAATTCTGTAACGTTCCTTTAAAGCCAGGTTCATACTTCATTTAATGATTATGAAAATTTGATATAGTTTTTATATTTGATAAAGTTTTTACAAGCAACGGGAGAACTGTATTTAGCGCTGATTTTTATGTGTTTTGTTCACAATTTTTACAGAGTCTCTGTTGTCAGGGGTTTCTGGAAATTTCGTTTAAAAATAGTCTGTTTTTCCCTTTATTTTTAGTGTTCCACCAACGATGGTAGAGGGGCATGCCCTGACGACATCGCAGCTGTTGGCGGGACAAACAACGCAGTGGTAGGCAACTTAGTCTCGGTGAATGGTATTGTGCGTCTATCTTACACAAGACCTCTCAATACAGGTACGCTTTAACATAGCACTAAGTCCACAGACTTACAAATTACACCGTTTGAAGTTAATGATAGTAGAGATTTTGTTCGCTTCACTTAAAATATTACTTGCGTAGGGGTTGTAGTTTTTGAGAAATGAGTAAAACAATGTCACGAAAAATACGTTTTACATGCTTAAATAATGTTCGTCTCCTGATAAGAACATGTTTTATAGTATCAACAGCTCTCCATTGCTCGCTACCGAGTATAAGTTTTTATGCTAACAATTATTTTGAGTAGGTACAAATAGTGCCCAGTGCCTTTAAAATAATAAGTTTTATTCTAAATTTCCCAGGTGACAGCGTTGATCAAGTGATTCCCACTGATCGTGAAGTGTACATATCCTGGGCGTTGGGACCAATCAACCCTGACGGACGAGTAGCCAAACACACAAGCGTACCAAGAGGTAGGCCCTTAGTGTAGTGAAAATTAGTATACGTTTTTCCTTCCATTTTTTTTTATTTATCTTTTTTTTATGCAATTCGCCAGATGCACAAGGCCCGAATGCCACTCTAGGTGTGCTACAATCAACTATCCAGGGGCCGTTATAACACCTACTCCTGGGGCCGTTATAACACCTACTCCAGGGGCCGTTATAACACCTATTCCGGGGGCCGTTATAACGCCTGCTCCTGGGGCTGAAGCAGGGCTACCCCCTTTTAAGTCCATATACGGATGTAGGCTTGGGTATCATCCATCAAAAGCATGGCTGGTAGAGCAGAAAGCACTACCTCCCAACTTTTACAAAACAATCATGCTTAAGGACACATGTGTCACGATCTGGACTCGAACCCACACTCTACTGATTATACCAGAGCTGAATTTCTTGTTACCCCTACCCCCACAGCGGATCTGAAACTAAACTTCGGTCGCCAGGGCGTCACCACTTGTCCAGAGTTCACCAGGCCAGCCGGCACTGACAGCTCCATGACGTCATGGACACCGTCTCGCATAGAGGGCGTTACATCATTCACCGTACAGATCGGGCAATCTGGTGGAGAACGTGGCTACACTGGCATTACAGGTGGGATTAGAAAGCTAACAGACCATCAAAGGCAGTTGTCTGAAAAGATTATTGTAGTTTCATTTTTAAATCTCTCTGATGATAAATTTCAAATCAGCATGTCATCTAGCCTAAACTTTCTGACGTCATACTTCGAGAATCGCGAATAACGCCAGAGAGTGGCCTCTAGCCTATGGTCAATCCCCGTCCACAATCACCTTTCACCTACAATCATATGCAGACTACCGAAAGTGCAGCGGACCAATCAACACGCAGATATAGAAAGCATACGTCACTGCACGTTTATCCAATGAAATCATTTTGTAAAATGAAACCACTAGTTCTTATACAATGTCCCTTACAGGTAGCGGCACACCCTCTTAAATACAAAAATTAAAAAATATTCAAACAGGAATAATTCAAACAGGAATAAGATACAAATGACTTGCGAAAAGCTTTATGTTTCATAAACAAAACATTTTCCCCTCAAACTTCAGGGATAGTTGGCTGGGGTATCGCTTGGTACGTCAACGAACTTCTGATTCCCGAGATCACAGTCCAACGTGGTACCACCTATACCTTTCAAATCTACGGTGGAAACGACCCTCAATTGTCGGCCCAATACCACCCATTCTACATCACTGACGACTCGGAAGGAGGCTACGCACAGAAAACGGCAAATGAGCAAAACGTAAGACGTGAAACATTGTTATATCATCAATGTAAGGCAATTTTGTCACACAAACCTTTTTTTAACTTGAGGCAAACAATTGGTCATAATTATTTTGGCAAACTGCGAAATTTCTTGTGTCATTGCACAATTTCAACTGAGCATGACTGTACTTGCAATCTGGATACATTTTGTAACTTTGAGGTTCGCTACAGATAAAATTTTGGAATGTAAAGGAACGTTTCACATGGCAATATTATTTATTTATACAATTTTTTCCTCAACACCTCCAAAAATGGAAAAGATAAAAATGATAAAAGTACATCAAATTTACAGTAAAAGGTACATAAACAAAATTAAAATTGTATAATTATTGTTGTTTATCTTTTTAGAACGTGGACATATATGCTGGGATGGAAGGTAAGTTGAACTGGGAGTCGATGAAGCAGGAATTAAAATATATCGTAATACATTTTACCCATTCAGCAATTAATTGGATATTATCTAGTTATAGTCCAAAATCTACAATATCAAGACTAAAAAACTTCTTTAGCAATTTCCATACACTGCGACCACATTACATGGGCCAACACTAGGTCTTTTTCATGAATAACTCGAGGATTTTTAAAAATGAATGTAATTTTCCAAGGAGAACGGTAACTCATTCCACCAAGGAAGTATAACATTACTTTGAAGCTTCGAAATAATTGTTTGTTCTTTGTCTAGACGGCACAATGTGCTCTCTGTCATTATTTGCGATCAAACTGTTTTTCCCGGAAACGTAGGTTTTCTTTTCCGAAAGCATGACCTCAAAATAGTTTTGAGACAATCCACCGATAGGAAATAAATCTTTACTCCAGTGTTGTAGGTCTCGAGTCTTGGACATGCTGGTCTTGGTCTTGGTCTCGGGCGTACCGATCCTGACTATGACACTGCTTTAAATAATGTACAATTTTATACTATCTTATAGTGTCTTGGTATGTTGGTGTTTGGTATGAGTATAATTGTATTGTTGTATTCACATTCTGCTTGTGTTCTACGGGCAAAAATACAATGTTAAATGTACACCAAAAAGAACTTCATGTATACTTTACAATTTGTTTTGTGTTATGTTTTGTAATATGTGTTGTTTTGTTATGTTTACGTTTTGTATTTTATGCTTTGTATTATTTTTATGTTTTAAAAGTACAAGATATACGTAAAAGAATAACATGTTCCCGCCACAACCAATAATAAGCTCAATATAAATATATAAAAATAAAAGCATAAAGGTTGTCACCCAAACGTTAAAACATTAATGCCGAATACAAACGGTTTATCCACCATTCAAATAATAATAATTACATCATTTTTAATCTCCGTTTTAATTTTCTTTGATTGTGGTTATTCTTATTGTAAATTTAATTGCTCATTTAAAAAATAATTGTATTGCTGTTTCTTGTATTCATTTGTATGAATAACGCGTTTATGTATGTGTTTGTATTCTTTCTTGTATCTATTAAATATTTTGTTGTTTAGCACATTTTAACAAAATTATGTTGGAATTTGCGCTATATAAATTAAAAAATTATTAATATTATGATTTAAACCTTAAAATGATTTTCTTCTGAAAAAAAATCCATTAGCACTTTTGAAACCTTAGTCTTCCTTCAGTTGTTTTGTAAAGGCTTACCTTTTGTTTTCTCATTATATAATCCCCATAAATCCAAGTCATAACAAATGCTTTTGTGTTCAATCACAGTTGGTCCGTACTGCGAGTGGCGCCCCAAGACCATCGGAACGTCCCCGGATAACTACGACAGCTTCGCAGCCTTCAAAGATACATTGGAACTCCATTGCGTCAACCCATCGGCCTCTGCTGGAGTGTTAACTTGGACACCAGACGGTACCACACCGGACTTGGTGTACTACCAGGTGAGGAACCGTGGTCAAGTGGTTTGACTGCAGGATTGCAATCGCAAGGTTGTGGGTTCGAATCCCCCAGTCAAAATGTTTGACTCCCATAAATGGCCGACCGTGTTAGTTCGCAACGTAAAAGGAAAACCACGCAATTTCGAGACACATTTGTGTGGATCATTGTATTCTACTTTTAAAACATCTTTCTAACCATATGCATTTTATAACAGACTTATAACAGACGCTTTTTAAAGACCAACTCGACCTATCCAAGGCAACGTGTTCCTTTAAAGCCACGTTGAATACATCTAGTCCAAACTTATCAAATGTTTATGTCGTGTTTTCTCTTGTACATATTGTGCCTTTGTATGTTGTTTTGTCTGGATTGCCTTTAGATAGCGATTGTTTTCGTTTTGTTGGTTATCTGCAGGCTTGATGTTCTCTGTAGTCTTACTTTTTATAGTGTTATTTCTCTGCATGTAATGTTTGTGTGTTGCCTGCTGGAAATAAATAAATACAATAAATTTTCTTTTCTCATTTTCTTTGAATTAGTGTTACACGCACAGATTTTTGGGATGGAAGATTCGCGTCGTGGATGACCCCAGTATCACGATGCCTGACGGAGAAGCCACAGGAGAAGCCACTGCGCCTTTGGTGTCCGTCGTCGCCATTTTGTTTACGACGATGTTCGCAGTAATTTTGTTTTAAAATGTTCCACACAAAATTTCTCTGCACACATTTATTCTTAAATACATTCTCAAAAAAGAGGTTTCTTTATCTGGTTTGTACTAAAACAGTTCTTTGAGTCATTGGTGTTTTTTAATCAGTTATTTATAACACAATCAAATTTGGCAGGTTGGTTACAGCTGTTATAATTCCCGAGAAAAAAATTTCCCAGATTTTGTATATATATTGTTTTAGCACATTTGTTATAATATCTTTGTTTTCCTAATGGGAGACTTTCGAACGCCAGGTGGCAGCAGACTTATTAGGTAAATTTCCAATGTTAACGTAGTTCTGAGCATGCGCACATTGTTGAGTTTGCGAGAAATGTGTAGGCTTAGCTGAAATATTAACAAAACGCACAAGTCAGAAATTGTTGATATCTATATTTTTTTAATTTGTTTTTGCAAACAACTAACTTCGCAATAATGCCAATAACAGATCGAAGGAAACTAAAATATTTTTGTTAAGATGTAATAGGAAAAACACCCCAGGGGGAAAACGCATGCAATCGGGTAGAGGCTGAGAACCAAATCCACACACTCTGTAGCTGAGGTTGGATTCGAAGCGGGGTCCACTGGTATGGTAAGAAAGAACCAGCCTGTATGTAAAATAAAGAAATGTAATTTGTATCTCTGTCTGGCGCACAAATTAATATGAGCGTATCATAGACCAGCTTTGAAATAATTTCGAATTAATGATAAATGTTTTGATGTCTGTGTATGACGTTTAAACTCCAGTGTAGACTATATTTATCTAAACTCTAAAGTTTCAAAAGAATTTTATTAGTGTTAACCTATTTGTGACACCTCAACTGTATACATATCGATTTTTTTGCTATTTACTAAGTAAAGTTAATGTTTATTTTGAATATGAATATTTTAGTTTTAATTGTTTGAAAAATCTTACTAGCTCTTTGCGATTGTACATATAAAGTGGTTTGGTTATTTGTTTTGTATTGCACGCTTACTCCGATCCTCAAGGCTATTCTATTGTAAACTTTTTAAAATGTGCGACTTCGAATTTCAATACATGATAAAATAATAAACAAATACAGTACTCCATCAGTACTCCTTGTCCTGCACTTCAACGCAACGCGATGCTGAAATCTAGCTGTAATCATAGCTGTGGCAGGTAGTCAATATAAACGGTCTAAATTTATTCCAATGATTGGTCGATACGGTAATAGTTTCGAAGTCAAGGTCGGATCCCTTAAAACATGCAGATTCTTGAAAATTATCGATGTTGACATTATCCACAGCTAAACTCGCACGGTTCGATCATGACCTACCTAATGTGCCAGAGATCAATGGTTGCATAAATGTTATTATGGCACGGTCTCTTGAGGTCGCCCTATTTTTTGTTTAATCGAGTTTGTTTGAATGTTGTCAGGTTAAACGTGTTTCACGGTATAGGATGAAATGGTCGAATATTATAGGCTAAATAGGCTTTAGCGAGAACATCGAAGAGCTTTCAATTATTTGAACCTTATAGCTACCACCTATTTTTAGTGCGTATAATGAACTTTGCCTTTCGAACATTACTGCAGTCTCAGTTCAAATCGTGTGTATACTGGAATATTTCTTTGAGATGCGGGACGGTGTCCCAGTGAATTCTGCCCCCGCCCCATCTCCTGTGATTTTAACCCCCCCCCCGCCCTCCTTTGAATCCTCATTCAACCCTTGTTAATTTCCCATAATGGGGGAAAGAATCTCCATTCTCCGGCGGACAGAATTCCCTGGGACACCGGCAAAAAATGTTCAAACACTTTCCCCTGACCCCTAAAGCTGTCTGGATGACCCAAGGTCAAAATGTCCCACTACAAGCGACAACCATTTGAGTCCCTGTAAATCAGTGTATTGTGTGTGTACGTGCAAAATATATAGTGTCAGAATTCAAAAGCATAAGGTGAGAGAAATTAGGGCGAGAGGAGATAAGTTTATCCGACGATATCAAATCGCCAGTCGTAATCTAAGCAATCAGGATCAGCTGAAGCTGTTCCCCCACGAAGGGCCTTCTGGTCGATTGCGTACACTATCTGGTTACTAACAAATGTATTAGTCACGGAAATTATTAGGTCATGTTTTTTTTATTCACTTGTTTTAGAATACAACTTTATCCAAATTATTGATATTGAAGAAGTCGTGTTCCAACAACAATTTCTCTCTGGGCAAATTGTATTGTTTTTATGCTTTCCATGTGGTGTGCAATGGCCGAGCGGATGAGAGCGTCCGGGCTGAACTTGGTGTTTCTGATCAGCAGAGTGTGGGTTCGAGTCCCGGTCGTGACACTATCCTCTGTCATTAAATTAGTAGGCAAGGCACTTAACCATTATTGCTGCGTCTTCGGATGGGACGTAGACGCAGCAATGTAATTGTTGGTCCCGTGTGTTGTACAAAGCACGCAAAAGAACCCATGTGCATGCTTATCGTACAGAGAATAGAAGGGTTTTCACCCCTGTTCCTGGTTTGATCGGCAGCAAATTGATCCACAGTACCTTGTAGGCCTATTGCATTGTGCTATATGATAGGTATCATACTTCAGAACGTAGCTCCACATTATATGCAGGAAGAAAATACAGAAGACTTTGAGACGCCCATCGGGTGCGATAAAGCACTAAATCGGGGTTAAATGATTGACTTATTAACTAAGGATTTATCAGTCAGAAAGACATACCTTTTATAACCAAAATATACTGTAAAACTTTATCTAAACTTTTTATTTTCTGTTGATTTTTTAACAAATTGATCTATACAGAGTCAACTAAAAATCCATTTCAAAAACTTGTAGCAACATTTTGTACTGTGTATTAGTAGTCCAGACAGTTTGACTTGCTAGGTGGTCGTTCGTATCCTAACAATATTATAAAGACTTCTATAACACAGACAGGAAAGTGAATATAACACCACAAACAGAAGAAATCTGTTAGAATTACCGGGCCCCTGTGACTTGAACTCTAGATAATGAGTAAAATGGCTAAACCGCGGCACCTCGTAACCAACACAAGGCGAGCCAGATTAACCGGTAAACTGAAACAGTTTGCCGTTACTTGTGACCAAATTAAGGGGGAAATTACTGCTGTTACGAGTTTTCTTCCATGGGTGGCGTGAAGTCACCACCGTGATTTGGCCATTTCATAGTACCGTTCACACCGGCCGCCGCCAGGGGCATGATTCGTTACTCTGAGGTCCTCGGCGATCGGAGTGGTCATTTGCAGGTGAATTGATTTTGAACGCAAATGGGAGCCAGCGGGTAGTTGACCTATATAGAAAGAGGTTTTGGATACGGGACTAACTTTAAAGGGAAACGTTTGTTGTGAGTAACTTTTTGTGTGTGTGAGGAAACACTTTTTGTTTTAATCCACGTTATGCCCTTATACTATTACCATTTGAGTGTCATTCTCCTGCGTTAGATATTTTCCACAGTGAACGTTGTTTATGGCAAAGCCTGCGAACAAAAGAATCCAAATTTATGGATTGTTTTTAATTCACATGTCTTTCTTTGGTGACTGCTCTTATATTCTGACAACCCTGTGTGCCAAACCTAATGAAAGTGTTAGAGCTATAGAATTAGGACATTACATCACTGACGTTATCCCGGAACAAGGGTATCGGAACATGGGTGTCGGAACATAGGGGTGTGACCCTTTCCTTTTCTAACAGTCTCGAAAGACATTTGTCAAACTTTGTTTGTGAAGTCGCTCCTTTTGATGCCATAATGTCTTGATTTGATTTCCGTTGTGTGTATAATTGTGTTGCCACGGCACCTCCAGGATGTTATTCTTACGGTATCGCAACACAACGTTTTGAATGACCAAAGATTGCCAGCTATAGTTTCATGCCCTTCTCTGAAATTGAAAGTTCAACATCGTTTAGAAAGAGGGAGGGAAAAACACTCCTAAAGTTGCTTTTGGGGAAATATAATGATTTGTTTGTCTTTCTATCGGCAATAACACCAGAATGTCTTGACTCACTCTGAGGTATCGCCTTAAGCTCCGTCGGCTTGGTAATCCGGCTGTCCTGCTGCTCCTACAGTGACGCATGGCATCCAAGTCAACCCCTCTTACCGCAATTTGTACACCAGTGTTGTTGGACGTGATCCAAGTTCCTATTAAATCGAAACTTTTGCGGTGAACCGGTAACTGAACCTCAATGTTTTAGAGCCTCTTTTTGTTTGTCTGTTTGTTTTGTTTTGTTTTCTCGGATGTTATGAGTTGACACTGATCGAATCACTGACGTTAAAACCATATCAAGAAATTGTCGCTAGGCTGAAACATATAACAAAATGTGCAGTTACCGTGACTCACTTTTCAAATACTTGTTAATAATTCTGTTTGACTATGCAGTCTATGCCATAACTTGTTTAAAAAGATAATCTGACAAGAGTATACGTTAAATAATTGTCCGTATCGCATAATTATTATAACTAAAAATAAGTTTTGAAAACATGTGAAAATATCACAACAAAGCTCGTAAAATTTAACTCGGACTGTAAAGTCAAGATTTAAGGGGGGTGGCGGGGGTTGTCACGAAAATCAGTAAAGGCGCGTGCCCCGTGCCCCTTCTTCTACAGTTGCTTGTGCCACTGTGATTTGGTGCCCTGTTTCTGAGTGCTTTTGTAAACAATTAAATATGTTGTACCATTTTCAGTAAACTGTTAGAAGATAGTGAGAAAATTTCAAAGCTTTCGAAGTGAGCCATCATGTCTTTATTATCCCTTTAAGGTGAAATGAACCATTTCCTGGTCGCGGGTCTCACCTGTGGGAGAGGAACCCAGGTGGTCCTCTGAGGGTGGCGCGTCAATTGTACCTGCCAGTCTTTCTGGGCACGATGGGGGTGGGACTGGGTACACAAGGCCTTACAAGGGTGTCAATTGGGTGCAGTAATTGGGGTATAGTTACTACGGTCGGCCTTCCTTCACCCCTGTACGTGGGATATATTTTGGGGCTGTAAAATATCTTGGATGTAGCATGTTAGTATTGGTGTCAGTCTCCTTCTAAACAACAATGAAGCTTTGATAAGTTTTCGGGAAAACCGTACTGACAATCTCTACTTGTGTTAGTTTTTTGGAGTGGTTCTGAAAAGAAAGGAGGTTGAAAAGAGGCGTTGAAACCTTCGGTTCTTTTCAGAACCACCCCAACTCAATGAGAGATTATCATCAACCCAGGGGTCGATTTCACAAAGTAAAGAGTTAGGACTAGTCCTAACTTAGGACTAGTCCTAGGAGATACTACAAAACTTAAGGGTAGTCCTAAGTTAGGACGAGTAACTCGTCCGTCCTAACTCAAGATAAGACTTATCTTAACTCTTTGTGAAATCCTCCCCAGGTGTTACCGCAAACCGTACTATATCGTATTTCCACGATGCAAAGTTTCAAATCAAGAAGCCTTGGATAGACCCTGTTTCCTTGTGCCAATGTGTGACTGAATTTCAGTGGAAAATAACCAGGTCCTCTTTTCCCGAGTAATTATGATCGCATTGGTATACACAGGGATCAAAACAGAGATGGATTTCTAAATTACATAAGCACACGTGTCATACTGCACTGGACAGCAGGAAGGCCTCCTTTTTATTTTATCTCCGCACTGCATTTTTTATTTATAGAGAAACCGTGTACAAGTTTAAAGGCACTGATGGACACTATTGGTAATTACTCACAATAATTGTTGCCATAAAAACTGAATTAGTAACGAGCAATGGAGAGCTGTTGATAGTATATAACATTGTGAGAAACGGCTCCCTCTGAAGTAATACAGAGTTAATTTCACAGTCAAATATTAAATGAAAGGCTTCAGGCCTGTAGCACACAAAGTTGTGCAACAACGGTGTCTTTTCTTTCATTATTCTCTCGCAACAATTCTCTCGATGACCATTCGATGACCATGCTCAAATTTTCACAGATTTGTTATTTTATGCATAAATATGTTGGTATACACCAAGTGAAGTTAGAATACTGGTCTTTGACAATAACCAAATGTGTCCAGTGTATTTTGTGTTCTTACGCCCCTAGTTCCGTTGTCGCATGCAATGATGTCCTCTTTGCAATACTATATATCCGGAGGACATTATTGCAAATGCAATAATGTCCGCCGGATGTATTTGCATATGCAATCGTGTCCGCCCGGACGCTGCTGCATAATGCAATTGTGTCCGGTCGGACACATTTTCATATGCAGTTGTGTCCGCCCCCGTGCAAAACCGTCATTGTAGTAAATTAAACGCCCTTGGTCGACGGAACACGTTCGCCATGTTATTTTACAAGCTAATTGCATGTCATGAATGACATGGGAAATGTTCGGCCGTTGGGTATTCGCTGCAATCATAAAATACGTGAATATTCATGCTGCAGATTCAGTGCATGCACGCTCGCTTACGCGCGCACACATAATATACATGTGCATGTACAGTCAAGTACATGTCCACCGGACGGTTTTTGCAAGGCCCCGGACACGATTGCATATGCAAAAGTGTCCGGAGCGGACAGTATTGCATGGCGGACACAATTGCATCGGACACCGGCAGCATCTGATGACGTCATTCCGAGTATGTCACTTGCTCTTTGGGATGCTGTGGGTACACTCAGCAGTGCTGTACTGCAGGCCGAATCTCCATACCACGAAGCACGCGTATCTGGTGCACATCGAATGGTAAAATCCATGTAGAAATAACTGAAGTTTGCCCCACACAAGGCTAAACGCCAATCTTGATAATAAGGGGGCTACACGAAGACAACATTCAAGATTAATACCCACTGCCAAAACATAGGATTCGAAATGCCTCTAGCTGCCGGGCAACCTCGGTAGTCTAGTTGGTAAGACACTGCTCTAGAATTGCAAGGGTCGTGGGCTCGAATCCCACCCGAGTAACATGCCTGTGATATTTTTTTCACAGGACTTGGGAAAGTACTGAGTATACAGTGCTAACACACATCGGTGTATGGGTAAAAACCAAAATTAATATTAATATGCCACTTAAAACGCTCCAGATTTAGTGATGGGGGACACGCGACTAGGCAAATTAATATTCAAAAGATCTGCAGTAGGCGTACGAGTACTGCTGTTGGGAGTGATTTTTTTATATATATTTTTTAGATTTTAGCAAAGCAAGAGATAATATAGCTTGAGTGAGAACAAGCAGAAAGCCCGGTTCTACCCTTAAACAACCTGTCCTTATTGTTATCTCATTCTTTGTAACCAGTATACGGTATAGGGCTATACCTTTACAATGCAAATGTTATTTCTGAAAAGACAGGAATGTTTAAGTTGAACTATCACTTTAATTTGTACGCTCAACTGTATATACGCCTCTCTTAATATTTTATGCATGACGTCATAATTCTTACCTAAAATGAGGTTATGGGCGCACGTCCCCCATCACTTGCAGTGGCTGCGCCCATCGCCTCGTTTTGGGTTAGCATTGTGACGTACCTCATGCATAAATATTAAGAAAGGCGTATAGATTCTGCAGTTGAGTGTAGATTCTAAGTGTAGATTCGTAAACAAATAATCTACACTTTCATCAATAGGGTGACGTCAACCGAATAGTTTAACAATCAGTTTAATTTACAGACCTTGCGTCTTTCTTAACATGATTGTGTCTTTCAGAACTACTGCCACCGTTGTTTGCCTCTGTATTACTCCTATGTTGATAAAAAACAAACACAACTTTTTCATTTTTTCCCCTGACCCCATTCCGTACGGCTCGTGTTACTATTTAGCCTAATACAAGACAACATCAAATAGATCGTATAACATTTAATTTGGATAATAAGTTGACATTTTAGCCCACACAGTGCGACTGTAGCAATGCGGTAAATTATCACTTGACATTTCCATGCGGTCGTACAAGAAAAAAAGTACATCATTTAAAATACAAAGTGGATTACTGTCCCATGGCTTCAAAACCCACTTTTTGTAAAAGGGTATACCCAGTTTGGGTATACACCGCTAATTGTGGGTATAATTGAGTTAACCAGACAACCCGAGGTGAATTCTTTATGGTGGATAGGTACCCAGTGTACCCATGGCAATTAAGGGTCAGCGAGGGGTCCGGGATCGAGCTGGGTTACCCCTAGCCTGGGTGACATTTCGGGGCCGGTGTCGTGCCGTTTTGAACCCAGGAAAACAGGTGAGGCAGCCGTGGGACCATGGGACTCATCTTTCACACCGTGCAAAAAGATCACATCTTTCCCTCGACGATTTGGGCCTTGTGATGAAGCGGCGGGCGACAAAACCGCAAAGTTCACCCTCCAATCAAATGTTGTAGAAATGAATACATAGCTTGGAAAAGGCATCCATATTCGCCCCATTACTTCAAGATGCGTGTACCCGAGATGTCCCACCACCCTGGATTTAATCGAATAAATGTGGGTATTATAAGTCGAGCTGGATAAAGTTTGAGTGGCTTCATCGCAACTCGGCCTCTTGATCTCTACATAATTCAATCATTTTTTTTTCTTTCATCATGACAATGTTACTGAGTACATTATTTTATTGAATGTTCCTCGAGTTAAAAAAAAAACTTCTTCGAGACTGGTCGATAACTCTTTGTCTAACCCATTTTCCCACGAACCCACAGCCAGAAATAAATCAAAATAAATTGAAAACTTCGGAGGTTCTATTATCAAGACAATCGACATCAACCTACGCAGTCCAGTAGCATTTGTAATGCATCTATTGCTGTTTTTTCAATGCTAGTAAAGGTGTTTTTTCTTGTCTGGAAACTAACTATTTGGAAAACAAAAATCTCTGTTTGTAAATGTTTGTTGTTATTTATGCTTTAAAAACATGAATGCCGAAACGAGGCTTCAAGGGGGAAACAGACTGTGCCTTTTCTGACTCTTGATGGTTTCAGCCCCATTGGATACAATAAACCAGACCAATGGTGGCCTTGGAGTTGCATTAAAGTTTTACATTATGCTCGCTGTGGATTCATCTTAACTCAAAGTACAGTGCATTTGTTCTCCCTCCAAAAATTCGTTAGAGCTTTTGAAACCGCGTCTTCGGCTTGCGGGCTGCAGTCGTGGCTTCCGTCAGTGGGTGTAAGGCCCCTTGCTTTCGTCAAGGAGCCCAGACGGGAAGTGTGGACAAAAGCTGTGATTTCGAAAACGCCCATGTAATGTACTTTTAAACTGGCCCATTTGTATATTTGTTTGAGGTAATAACATGTGTGTGTCTACTTGAATGGCAGATGTTTTGTTCTTTAGAGAACTCTATTGCTTTATATTATACTGACGGGGTTGCAGATGTTTTCGGATTTCGGGAGACTTCTTAGTTCTGAAAAGAACTGGAGAGTCCTGCTTTTTTAACTACTACCTGGCGGAAGGTAGATTTCGGCGTGGACTACTACTTTAGCTTTGTACGGGATCGGTATTAATTTACCGACTAGATTGCTGTTGTCATCGCCCAACTTGTGTATGGGAACTGTGATGGTACATCCTCGCTGCCATAAGCCATTTTGAGATATGGTGGACACAACACTCTGACGTGTATCTTTCTGTAGACAGCCAAACCAAACCAGTGCACTTAAAGTGTCCCCCCATATCTCAAAGAGGCTAATGGGCAGCATGCCATATCGATACCTCTCGTATAATTATCGAGCAAGGCATTCGGAAGCGGGGGGGGGGGGGCGGCACGGCGAGATTGCCCACCACTGGGGGCGAGGTTGTGTGTGGCGAGACTGTACACAATTTGCGACGAGGCTGTGTGAGGCGAGATCGTACGCAATTGCGGACGAGGTTGTGTGAGGCGAGATCGTACACCACTGGGAACGAGGTTTTGCGATGGAGAAGATGAGCATCTCCGATGACGTCATGTTCCCCCATGTCGACCAGAGTGAAAATCAAACCATCAGCTCTTCTTCTCTTTCCTGCCAGTCCCTAAACAGGTGTCTCTCACTACTTCCCAAACAGGCCCCGGCGGTGCCTTTGATGTCTCACACCGGCCCCTTGCTGTTACTGTCCTTCACACTCAACGCAACCTGTCTACCCTCCCGACATGACAGTTTGGCTCACAGTCATTTAACGTGGTCATTACTGGGCCTTAAAGGGATTGTATACGTTTGGGTATCTCACTCGTGAACCTTAAAATTGACGATGACTAGAGAAAGCTAGTCGAACGCTGAGACCAATTAAGAACTCATTCCATGGTAGTGCAGTTAATAAAGATTCTATCAGCTTAACTAGTAGTTTCAGCCCCTTTTCTACCTTTAGGCCCAGGTAGTAGTTAAACAAACAAGACAGTTTTTTTCAGAACTGAGAAGTCTCCCGAAACAAATCCGAAAAACTTACTCCGCGGTTTTATAGATAATAGCAAGACGGTTTTAACAAACTCTACCTGTCTATAGACACACACATGGTGTTACCGCAAACCAAATAATATATTGATACCTCACCATGCAATGCCTCAAATCCCATATTAAAATTAATGGCAATACAAACTTCTTCGGTTTTGAAATCATGAAGTGTTTTGAGAATGGGATGAAGTTATGAGGTAGAGGAAAATTACTTTAGTTTGTATCCACAAAATTTGAATTTGAGAAACGTTACTGTATAAGACAGATAGTGTGTTCCGATATAAACTGCACAGCTATTATCACAAATGGACTAAACCGCTCCGACCTGGTTAGTATTATCATAACTTCTACATTTATTTAGGATGGAAACAATCGAACGGTTAAAAGAACAAAGGCACGAGTTCCCTTTAAAGGTACGGAGTCTTAATGGTATAATGCTCAAAAAAGTAATTACCATAAAAAACAACTTTGGAAGTGTCGTGGCCGAGCGGTTATTGAGCACCGAATTTAAACTCTGGTGTTTCTGATCAGCGGAGTGTGGGTTCGAATCCCCCAGCCGTGACACTTGTGTCTTTAAGCAAGACACTAAACCATTGCTTCGTCCTTCGGATGGAGCGTAAAGCCGTTGGTCACATGTGTTGTGTAACGCATGTAAAAGAACCCAGTGCACTTATCGAAAAGAGAAGGGGTTCGCCCCGGTGTTCCTGGCTGTGGCTGCTGTATGCTCCATTAGCACCTTCTAAATCCTTTAAAGGTGCTACATAATTGGGTCTCATAATTAATAACTTTTAAGTTAAAATAACCAATCTTTCTGTATAACACTAAGCGCCTTGAGTATATACCATGTTTGGTAGAAACGTGCGCTATATAAGACTTCAATATTAAAAGGCCCTGCAGCTGTTGATAGTATACAAAAGTGTAGTATACAAAAGTGGTAAAATGGTTTGGATGATTTTTCACCGCAACACAATTGAGCTTTGATGAATCGTTTCTCAGATTTCGGAGGGTTGGTGTCCGTTCGCTTATGCTGCGGCCAGATATGTGGTTGGTACCTGCGGTCGCCTCGCTCTCGCTTGAATTTGAAATTGAAACCATTCTTGTCAAAATACAGTACGGTTTGTTGCTGTTTCTTCAGCAATTTGTTTGTTAAAGATAACTATTAGTTTGTCAGTTAATATTGTCGTTTGCCTGTCTTTGTCTAACCTGTCTGTCCGTTTTTTAGTTCCTGTTGTGTCTGTCCTTGACAAGCTTCGGATTCGCTCGTAATACATAAAGTTTTTTATGCCAACAATTATTTTGAGTAATAACCAAGAGTGTCCAGTGCCTTTAAACTTGTACACGATGTCTCTATAAAACACAACACTTTAACTGAGTCCTTACAACACCTTTAACTTTGAATCTAAGAGACTGATGTCCAATTACTTAACACTGCTATGACGTCAATTTAGGTTGCACTACGAGGGGGCGTTTATATACTGCTAATAACCTTAAAGGCGGTATCATGGTTTTCTCAAATTAACCAATTAGAGTCACGAGGCTCACACGGTGTGGAGTTTATCACATGGAACAAAGCTTGTGTGAAGTTTTGCATGGTTTCGATAAATAGGAAATAAATAGTAAACTTGCGGGTACAACCATGTGTACATCTTTGTTTTCTTCTTGTTTTCCCTCTTTTTTTTGGAGGGGTTGGGGGTTGGGGAGGGGTGGTGGCTCTGCAAAGAGCCAGAGTGTGCTCTTGACGCTTCGAACAGTATTCTCTGCTCGTCTTCAGGAAGAATGCTGGACTGGCGGTGGTGGAACAGCTTCTCAAGAAAAGTAAAGAAGATTCAGTCCAATAAAATCTGACTTTGGGTTTTCGCGCCAGGGCTTTGTATAGTCAGTTTCGTCTAAAGGCAGACTTCTGTCAAACAGAAAATTGCACCAATTGAACGTGACTGTCATGTTATTTCTGTTTTCTCTCTACTTAAATGGAGTGTCGCCCATTCATCATCTTTTTCGTTAAGGCTGTGTTCATCAAGTGTAAGATATAATAACAATAATAATAATTTTGGGGCTATTCATCCTTACTCGCAGCTAGAGCTGAATTGCGAAGGACGCGGCTACAACGTGTTCGAAAAGCAGGCATGCAAGGGGGCCTTCATCAGCTGCCAGCCACATCAACCCATTATGACCACGGAGCACAGCCAATATTGAAAGTGTTTGATTTTTCCCGAGGGAGGAAACCCGGATGGTCTGGAAAACCCTCGTGGCACAGCAGAGAACCAACGCTTAACTCAACTCACATATGGCCTGGCCGGGAATCGAACCGGGGTCACATTGGTGAGAGGCGAGAGCTTTACGAGCGCTTTACGCACAAGCCAACCATGCCACCGCCAAGATGTAGCCATCCTCACGTATTCATTTCTATTTCTTGCAGTTCTGGTCCATGTTGTTCCTGCATATAGTATTATACCCTAATGTAATTTCTCCATCTTCTTCTCTTTCAACCTCTTTTCATTTCCCCTGTCCTTGGTCGTCTATTGGTCGTTGTGACTGACCATTGTGTTTTGTCTCGATCAACTCGATGTAACGAATCAGAGATTAAGGGGGGCAATGGTTCCCTTTTCATCTATCTATCCAAACGCTGATGGACGTTGGGGCACACAGAAGGCTTTGTACCCAGTTTCACTTATAACCCTATTCTCCACAGACCACTTATGAGTTGGAAAAAGTCCAAACATGTCCATTCTTTGTCACGGCTTCCCGCCTTTTCTTGGCATGGTCCTCTTCTTCTGCCTCATCTAACTGATCCTATATCGGTCAATCCAGCTAACCTTGTTTTTTATGAATTAAATATATCAGGAACAATTTGGGTGCAGGTTGTTTTTCAGTAGAGTATCACCATGGACTGGAGAGAGAGAATTTTGCCAGCTGAGTAAAAATACCTTCAAAACGGTACTTCAGAAGTGCTCGGGTATGTACGAGCACCAAGTATCGAGAAAGGTACTCGAAAGGCACTGGACACCTTTGGGAGATGTCACAGACCAATATTTTCACTTGGTGTATCCGAACACGCATAAAATAACAAATCTGTGAACATTTTGATGCAATTGGTAATCGAAGTTGCAGGAAAATATTTTGGTTTTCACCCATGATACGCCGATGTCTATTAGCACATGTATGAAAGAAAATAATGAAAGAAAAAAACACCCTTGTTGCACAAGTGTTCACTTTCGGATGCCTAATAAAAGGCCACACGTTGCCTTCGATTGGACGAGTTGGTCTATAAAAAGCATTTGTAACGTTTGTTATAAAATGCATAATATGGTTGGAAAGATGTTTTAAAAGTAGAATACAATGATCCACACACATTTGCCTCGAAATTGCGTGGTTTTCCTTTTGCTTTGCGAACTAACACGGTCGGCCATTTATGGGAGACTTGACTCTCATAAATGGCCGACCGTGTTAGTCGAGGTAAAAGGAAAACCACGCATATTCGAGGCATATTTTTGTGTGGATCATTGTATTCTACTTTTAAAACATCTTTCCAACCATATGCATTTTATAACAAACGGTTACAAACGCTTTTTAAAGACCAACTCGACCGAATCAAGCCGGCAACTGCTTGTATAGTTCTATATTTTTATACTGTATACCATGTTTTAATAATGTCCATCTGTAATGTCCCTTTTTGTCTCTTCGTAAATTGTGGCATCAGGAGATTAACTCGATAGTAATTTAGTTTACTTTTTTAAAATCCTTCAGGGGTGCTGCTTTTTTTGTTATTGTATTGTATGTTCTTGTTTTTGTTTTCTTACTGTTCTTATTGTCTGTGCTTGAATTTTTGCCTGTGAAATTAATAAATGAAATGAATGAAAATGGCAACGTGTTCCTTTAAACTTTCTTTGTTGTGTCGACTAACCAAGAACACAGTTACCAACTTTTTGGAAAAAGGCCTTACCAGAAGTGCGTACACGTAAACCATACACACACAGGGCCCAATTTCATGAAGGGCTGCTTAAATATTTCTTACACATTTTCTGCTAAACAAGTATAAGCAGGATACCAGTGACAGTGTGACATTGTAATTTAGCTTGTAACCATATTCTGGTATCCTTATTTTGGTTAGTTAACCTTATTCTGGTAGGCATAATTCGATTGTGCTTAGCTACTTGTTGTACTCAAGCAGATATATGAAGAAGATGAACTGCAGATCGAGTGCACCAAATTGTCCCTTCGTCATTTTGTGCTTTTCATAGTTTGTGTAAACTTTGCCCGTCACTTTTTTGCGTATGCTGACGTCATTCGTGTAAAATCCCCGGCATTTTGAGGTCAATTCTCCTGAATAGAGGAAAGCACACAAGGAAATGGCTGCCGTAAAGTTTGAATCTTCATCGTCGTCCATAAATAAAAGTCATGCTTTTTATTCCCAGGCAAGTTGACCTCTACATCTGACCCCAAAAGCCATCACACTGATATGTCTACAAAGGATAAGAGTACGAGCTAAATTGCACGTAATTTAATAAGAGTCCAACTACAAGGAAAGACCTATGTGCCCGTGTTTGATGCAAGATACAACTTGTGCCCCCGGCTTGTAGTTTTAAGCCCGGCCCCTTGAACAAAAAAAGAAGAGGGGATAGCTGACTGTATAGGGTTATGGGGAGTTTGCGGCTATGTTTAGCTCTTGCGTGGATCTCTTCTTTTTTTCCCAAGATTTTATTTGTGTGCATCTTGTCAGAACGGAGTGTAAACGTCTGTACAACGGTTCAGATTGGAAATGTCAAATGGTGCAATAAAGTACCTCGCCGTAAGGGGCCCTTCATGCTAATATTATTACTAACCATGAATCTACAAAACAGCGGGCTGATCAAAGATTTAGCAAAGTGGGGGAGTGATTAGACAAGAACGCCCCCATACTGACTTTCTAGACAAGTTTGGCAAATTTGTTTATAATCTGCGATATCTGTCAAACATCCTTAACTGGAATTGTTTTACTACAGTTTTCTCCATGCGCTTGCATATATCTTTTTAGCACGAGGAAAAACAAACATTTTGTTGTATAACATCTCTTTGTCTCTATAGACGGCTTTGGTATCAAAAGATCCCTTGCATTGGTAACCGTCGTTGATGTAATGTGCATTAGCGTGATTGGAGAGTTGTGCACAGCGCGTACAAGCGTGCACTCAGTTTCCACTGTTTTTTAGGATTTATGCATGGGTATCAACACAAGTAGCCTGGCTGGCAGCGGTAGAGTAAAGCACTTCTTCTAAACTGTATCTGTAAACGAAGCAATTATGGTTAGTGCCTTGTTAGCTCTAGGGCATAATTATCATGACCGGGATTCGAACCCACACTCTGCTGCTGACAACACCGGAGCTATGGTCCGGTGACCGCTCGGCCACGATAAGTAAACATGTCCTCCCAATCATTGTACTACTCGCTTTAAAATTCTAAACTCATGGTTTTTTCGAAACGTCTGCTTCGGGAGACCGACTTCGGCTTAGGCCTGTCTGTCAATTGGAAGTCATAATATCACAGTTTGAAAACGACTGACCAAGTCTACACCCTGAGCCAGAGCCCCAAACTCATCAAAGTCCAAGGCTTGGAAAACACCGGAGGTCGGTTGTGAAGATAATAATAGAATTGTGCGTATACGTCAAAACATTCATGATAAGTAATTTAGATTAAAGAAATGAATAAATAAACCTCAATGCATTTAATTTCCTTTAAACTTCCTAAATGGCTTGGCTCAACGGTTGTCCAAAGACAACAATCTTGTTGTTGTTGCAGATGGTCTGAAACACGTCACTGTGTAATCAATTTTAATGCTATTAATTTCACTTTTTTGTTTGACACCAGAGTTTAAAAATGACTAAACCAACGTCATTGAGAACACACCCGGATCTGACTTTCCTGGTATACGGTGAAGAGTCATCGAGTCTCTAGTTACCGAACAGTGATAACTAGAGCAACTTGTCCGCTCATTGACGCGCTCGCTGTACACCTACAACTACGGGGATCTGGAAGTACCATCCAACTTATCCTGTAATGGTTTACTGCATGGTGATGACACTGTAGCGGTTTGTCATTTCGCCTTAAACCTTTTAACTCCGATTGTTTGCAACGTTTTATGCTACGCCATCTTTTCACAATCAATTGTGTGTGAGTGAATCCGAGATCGTCGTCCGAAAATCCGAAAACGTCGTCATTCCAGATTACGGCAGAGTGAACATTCAGCCGTATAGGTGAGTTCAAATAACATACAAAATCATAAACGTAAGATGGGTTTCCCGTGATCATCTTGGGATGATAGCATCCTGAAATGGTCGAGAACCCATTATCTTTGGAAGACAACATCCTACTTTCAAAATGATGCTAGTGGAATTGTATATAGCGCGCTTATCCGTCACTCAGTGACGCTCAAGGTGCTCTAACATTTTCCTACAAGGTATGTGTGACTACGTTTTGAATTATGATACCTACTCCTTGTAGTAAGACCATGTAATGATTTACAAGGTGCTGTGGCACAATTTGCTGCCAATCAAACCAGGAACACCGGGGCGAACCCCTTCTCTTTTCGATAAGTGCACTGGGTTCTATCCGTGCTTTACACAACACACGGGACCAACGGCTTTACGTCCCATCCGAAGTAAGAAACGTCTTGGTCAAAGCGTCTTGCTTGAGGAAGAAAGTGTCACGATTTGGACTTGAACCCACACACGATCAGAAATACCAGAGTATGAATCCGTTGTTCTTTTCTGCTTGGCTAAGACACTTTCATCCCGAAATAAATCGACTCAAAATAGCGTCATCTTAAGTTGTCATGTAGTTGTCATGGAGTAAGCTCTCTCAGGATTCCTACATATTGGATGGCACTTCCAGATCTCCGTACAATTTTCCGAAGATGGTTTAATTTTTCAGGGGGTGGGTCCGAGGCAGTGTACAAACACCGCAAATGAATTATAATAGCTCAACCTACGCTATAGCATCGTCGGAGGCTCCTCAACCCGAGCCTGAAGTGACGTCATACGGGGTTTGCTATGACGGCTGTTTGGCCTGGCATCACTCAGTGAACACGCCGGGACTGCGTCGCTGCCGTCCCCCGGAGATACACCGTGGAGAATACGGTGAACACCATCCCTATAGGCGGGGGCTGGTGACGATCCGGGCCCAATTTCATAGAGCTGCTTAAGCACAAAAAGTAGCTAAGCACAACAAAATTATTCTAGCCAGAACAGGGTTACCAGCCAAAATACCATGTCACATGTACAGTTTATGGCTGGTATCCTTAGCTCTTTGAAATTGGTCCTTGGGCCCAATTTTAGAGCTACTTGTGCACAAAATACTGCTAAGCAGATATGAGTTATATGAGATAACAGTTATAGATTGTACATGCGACATCATAGTTTGGCTTGTAATCATATTCTGGTGAGCATAATTTTGTAATGCTTAGCTTCTTGTTGTGCTTAAGCTGCTCTATGAAATTAAGCCTTGTATACATGATCCACCACAGCTCGAAAATATTAAGTCGTTTTTTAAGACTGTTTGAGATCGAAAAATCATGTAATACAAGAGCCCATTGTTATACCACTTCAGTGATCTTATTGCAACTTCTGTCGTCACATAAACTTGTTTTCTCATTCCCAAATGGAAACTCATACGGTACTCGCTGTTCATTTTCGTGTTCGGCATTAACTTTTACACCACATTGTGTTAACAAAACACTGATTACAAAACAATTACATTTTTGCTATTTTAACACCATGATGTCAATTTTGATTCTCTTTGCGGTATCTCTATGTGACAACGGCCATAATGGTAATAAAGACATCAACACTTTTCCAAATGTATATATTTTCTCAAGAAGACACTGAAAACTTTATTAATGTTTTTTATTCTTCACTTTTGTTTAGATTTTATTTTGGTGAATATATTTACTTTTTTTTTTTTTTATCACATTTTGTTTTATAACTCCTTCATCATCAACGACCCAAATTTTGGACACACCTGCGAGATAACACAAACCAATAGTTGTAGATGCTATAGACATATATTATTTGTTCGCAACTATAGCAGTTCATCATTTTTCCTGTTTAAATATATGTGCAAAACGAGATAGTGATTTTCATGCTGGCATGATGAACAATAATTATTGAATTGACTTGAATTATATGAGCATTTTCCGAAACAACATAGTGAAATCCAAACTATTCAAAATGAAATTGCCCACCTTGACCATCTTGAATGCCTCATTTTGTGCAAAGCGGAACTTTATAAGATAATATTTTCAATGTCACAAAAATGTTGTGACCCACAATAAGAATACAACCAACCACTTCGCTATCAAGGACACTTAGGTGAAGAACATTTATATTTTGAATATAATTGAGGATCGAAGAAAAAAAGTAGGCCTAGTTAATTCATTGTTTTTTAAATAAAGATGACTGTCCTATACAAACCCTCACCAATAATTGCATTAGACAGTGCGTGGGTGAGTTGTTTTCGTGACCTGATTTCACGCATGACCTATTAAAATAATATCCAATCCAAATTAGACATTATTAGTTATCCCTGGTTATATACTATAGGCAAGTTACTATCATTAATATTTTGTACGCTCAATACTGTCCTCAAGTCAACTCGATCGGGTCACAGCACTAACGGCCAATGCACGACTTAAAGACACTGGACACTTTTGTTTATTGTCAAAGACCAGGCTTCTCAATTGCTGTATCTCAACATATGCATAAAATAACCATACCTGTGAAAATTTTATCTCAATCGGTCATCGAAGTTGTGAGATAATAATGAATTAAAAAAAACACCCTTGTCACGCGGAGTTATGTGCTTTCAGATACTTGATTTCGAGACTTCAAAATTCAAAATCTGAGGTCTCGAAATCAAATTCGTAGAAAAATACTTCTTTCTCGAAAACTACTAGAGGGAGCCGTTTCTCACAATGTTTTATACTATCAACCTCTCCCCATTATTCGTTACCAAGTAAGGTTTTATGCTAATAAGTATATTGAGTAATTACCAATAGTATCCACCCGTTATCACTCTCTCGTGTAAAAAGGGACCTTTCTATTGTAACGCAGCTCGAGTTTTTGCCAGGAGTTTCACTGTCGTTTCATCAATTACTGACACATTTTAAACTGTTGACCTTTTTGTACCATGTGTGGGTGCTTTCAACGGTTAATGGCCTTATCTCATCAGGTTGTTCACTTTTTATATTATTTTGACAGCCTGTAATTGTCTTGTATCTATTGACAAGCAAACAATACTCATAATTACAATGAAATGTGTTGTTGTTTTTCGACCCGGGTTTCACAACACGGAAATTTGGTTCACACCATGGCCTCAAAAATACTGCGAAATGGCTCAACCTTTCTGACGTCACCATCGCATGCTAAATCTTGCTGGCGCCCTTTTGGGAGTAATTTTTGTCCACAGGTGTATCTTTGTTGTGCGGTTTAAGGTGCGTTTTGTCGGTCGTTACCAATAATTGTTTCGGTTGAATTGGTCAAATGCTGAATCACTGACCACTAACCGAAACAGGTTTACGACCGCCAAAACTCACACCAATTGACTCGCGCGCAATGAGCTGCGAAGACAAGTCTGTACGTATTTGAAAGTTTCATGGATTTATTCATTTATTCATTTAAAAAAACATTAAACAAAAACTGGCAGCACACAGCTGAATTATGTGGCATTAAAGGGTAAAATGTTTGTTAAAAATGTCACAGATAAAGGACATAAATTAGCACCACCGCAGTACGGGGGTACAATTAAACAAATATAAATTAAATTTAAATACATGGTCGTTGAGTTTTTGATAGCAGAGTGTGGATTCGAGTCCCAGTCATCACACATGTATCTTTATAAAGTAAGACACTTAACCATTATTGGTGCGCCCTTCGGGTGGGACGTAGTGCTGTTGGTCCCTTGTGTGGTGTAACGCACGTACACTAACCCAGTGCACTTATAAAAAATAAAAGAGGTTGTCCATGTTGTTCCTGGTATTATTGGCATAATATTGCGCCAAAGCACATGGTGCTATAAAGGAATAGGTAACATACTTTAAAAACGTATTAGTTCACAAACATTGTAGGAACAAATACTGATGGTTTTGACATGCTTCTATGGGGTAGTGATAAAGCGCTATATGGCAGTAGAGTATTATTAATTTCCAATTACTAGATAGCGTATACCGACACACGTATAAATACCATAAAGGATGTGATATGATCCAATAATAGTGCAATGCACTATAGTGGAGGCGATACATGTACTATTTCAACACCCCAGTTTTTATCGCAGGTCAAAATTGTACACTCTGAATACGACAACATTTGATGAAAACGATCTGTGATATAAAACAGCATATCCATAGTATTAAATTCGTACGGGTGTTCCGTACAAGAATGTGGTACTTTTCTTGTTAAAGGCACTGGATACCAATTGCAATTACTCAAAATAATTATCAGAATAAAAACTTACTTTCGGGTAACGAGCAATGGAGAGTCTTTGATAATGTGAGCAATTGCTCTCTCGGAAGTAACGTAGTATTTAAGAAAGAGGTAATTTCTCATTAAAAAAAAAAAAGGCGTCAGAAAGCGCACTAAGTTGTACAACAATGGATTTTTTCTTTCTTCTTTCATTACTCTATTGCAACTTCGATGACCAATTGAGCTCAAATTTTCACAGGTTTGTTATTTTATGCACGTGTTGGGATACACCAAGTGAGAAGACTCGTCTTTGACTATAATTACCAGTGCCTTTAAAATAAGGTTAGGGAGAAGACTGGGAACTGCTGGGCCCGGGGACTGGGTGCACCCGTCTTGACCCTCTGCGTGCTCCGTTTGTGGTTACAGGCTCATGATGGGAAACAAGTTACACGTGTCACGCTCGTTTTGTTGGATTAAAAACTGAGTTTACCATATTTTACAAAACTGGGACTCTGGTTTTAGTTCAATTTCCAGCTGCAGCAAAAATAGGATATGTTGAGTTCGCCAATCAGCTCTGACTCAACCAGGAGTTGCAAGTAAAACGATATTTTTATTTTGTTTTATAAAACAGGGCTTCTGGTTCGTTCAATTCCAGCTGAGCCAAAATAAGATATGTTGAGTTCACTAATCAGCTCTGACTCAGAGAGTTGGAAGTTAACCAAGAACATTTCCGGGATGCTACTTTATACAGCAAATCCCATTTGATTGTGTTTACACAGTCATGATTTCCCGTTTTAGAAATTAGTTCCGCATTCAGAGTTACTGAGCCTAATCAATTTGCTAAGATAGAGGAAGTGGAAGTTTCCCCTTCACCAATCCATCTTAAAATTGTGACACTTTTAGGCGTGTCTTCGTCTACAGCGTTTCCATAAGACCGAGATTATTTCAACAGATAAGAAAGACAAAGAAGCCAGCCACCAACTGGCTCTTCTTCAACATCGAACCGGTCTTTGAGAATAAAGGACCGCGGTCCCAAGGCTTTGCCACTGATTGTTTCAACTAATAAGAAAGACAAAGAACCCAGCCACTGGCTCTTCTTCAATATCCACTGGGTGCAGAGCCTGGTCTTTGAGAATAAAGACCGCGTACAGTCCCCAGGCTTCGCTAAAGACAAAGGGTAACATTGATGTAGCCCGATAATGTTACCTCGTCACGGCAGACCGCCCAGCCTATAGAGCTCACCCACCCCGTGAGTTCTTTGGCGGCAAACGGCACCGCAGCGAGGTAATGATCTCGTCGATTACGACAAATTTGTTATTATAGCAATTCTATCGGGTACTACAGGACCGGGTATTAGAGGCAGGGAGAGAGGAGGGACACACACACACATACGGATACAAGAAAAGTCACCCACCAAACAGACGTGCTCGTCCCTGGATGAAAGCCTGGTGTACGATGTGAGTGGAGCACCGCAGGAGGGCGGGCACGGGTTAGCATAAAGGGTAGAGGCATCACTGCGGTATCTCCAGACGACTAACTCGACCCTTTTGGCAAAGGAACCCCGCTTTCAGCCAGCTCTCTCACCCACTCTCTATCTATCTCTCAGCTTCAATGATAGGGAAACACCGGGATTCCTTTGTATCCTCGTTGAACCAATTCCAAGTGGTGGTATTATTCTTTTAGTTGGCAAGGATTTGCAGTTCGTGACAAACTTTCTACGAAGGCAAACTCCAAACTCTGATCAGGTAAGGAGATATCAATATTTTAACTTTTTCAAATTTCAGGAAGTATAGATGGATTTTACTTTCACTTCTAATTTTAAAGGCACTGGGCACTATTGGAACCTACTCAAATGATTGTTTTTTTCATAACTCTCTTGCAACTTCGATGACCAATTGAGCCCAAATTTTCACAGGTTTGTTATTTTATGCATGTCGGGATACACCAAGTGAGAATCCTGGTATTTGACAATATTACCAAATGTGTTCAGTGTCTTAACATAAATGTTTTACCAAATTCGCCCCTTCGCCAATATATTTGCTTTGAACCTGTAGGTCTACTTTATTTTGCCTAACAGTTTTTTAATTCTTATTTTGCTTGCAACAAGTTTGATGGTTTCGTTGTAATATTATGTGATATGTTGTTATTATAATTTTTTTTTGTGTCGACGAGCATTTTGCTCTACCTTTGAAAAAGTCGTGACCTCGTGAGCGTTGAGAAAATCTAGACGCTACATCAGTCGTTTTTCTGTGATATAATTTGTTTCTCCACTAGCCACACACGAGCTCTATATAGCTTCGTTATGGACGAACCTTGTAACCTCGTATGTAACCTTGAAACCCTTGAAAACCGAAGAGACAAACTGTGTAGCGATTTTGCTTATTCAATCGAATCCCATCACATGAGTAGAAATTGGCTACCTCCCCATAGAAACTGTCAGATCAATTTAAGACACACCAAATATGACCCACCCAGATGTAAAACAGTTCGCTACAAACAAAGTGCAATTCCTCAAATCGTCAGTCTGTTAAATGCCTTTTAATATAGTTATGTGTGTATATATAATAATTGTGCCTACTGGTTTTTTTTACCAATGTATTTTTGCCAATGTATATAATAATAATTTTTATTTGATGTCCTTTTCTTTGTTAACTTCTACTTGATGTAATTTATTTTAACATATTATGATGTAACATGTGCAATTCAGTTTTTTTAACTGCGAGTCATGTTTTAATAAACCATTTTTGAATTGAATTGAATTGAATTGTACACCATGCAAAGTCCCTACTATTTTCTGAGGCTTTTTATACAGGGATTACCATGTTAAATATACGAGGTTTCTACTCTTAACTGATCTCGGATGTCAGGAAAAGAAACATACCCAACTGTCTCCTTTTTCCATTACGTAGCATTGATTCAAGGTTTGCTTTAGTTAATAATTTAAGAAGATTCAATAATTGAAATTAGTGAAAACCAGCTGAAAACCAGCTGCAGTGTAAAAGCCTGTTTAAATTGGAATGTAGAAGAAGTGTGTAGACTTTGGCCCTTCTGGTTCTGGTATATACCACCAGTCTGTAAACCACGCCCCTCAATGTTTTTTTTATTTATTTTTATTTTTATTTTATTTTTTGACACATATTGAAGTTAATTCAATTAAGCATTTAACAAAGTTTGTTCACGGCTGTAACTGCATCAATGTGCCTCTGACTACGCAACACGTCATAGCTAGACATATGTGACGTCATCCTCATGAATATGCATTTAGTCTATCCAATCAAAATGAATAAGCTGGAAAAGGCTCTCATTTGCATATTTTGACAAGTCCCCGCGGCATGGAAACCCAAATGCCAAAGTGTGATTTTCAATTTGTCTCAATTAGAGCAGGCTCGCCCTGGCCCAGACAGCAGACGTGTTTTAATCCAGCGTATGACGTCACGAAAAATGAGCCACAGTGCCAGAGCCGGCTTGGCCATAGAATTAAAAAATTATGTTTTTGAATTTAGTAGCTTCAATTAATCTGGTTAAAAAGGTACGACCTTTCCACAACCCCCGCATTTTAGGAATATATGCCAGCACCAGATAGTGTGTATCATTCAGAGTGCTGCAACACCTCAACAATAAATTTAAAAGTATAATTGTTGCCATATTAAACTTAACAAAAAATACGAATAAAGTTTTTTTCAGCGCGGCCCCGTTTATAGCACTAACTAGAATGACGTAAGAAGTTTGCATTGCACGCCCACCGAGTCTAGCACCTACACGTCATAGCGTCTTTAATATGATTTAATAAGTTAGATAATGTAATCTGGCCCCGGCTGAAATGTCTTTTGCGGTTAACCGAAAACACGGCTGCTAATTTAACCCTAAATCCCCAGCGTATAACGTATGCCCTCCAGGCTACTATAAATTGAGTTATATTTTGTCATGTACCGTCCGATCTGCCCACATCGGTACAAAAAATTGTCTCCACACAACAGCGCAAGTTCTCTTATCTTTTTATTACTGGGTGTTGGGTAAGTTGACTTACTATGGTGTTTGTGGGGTTTTCAATAAACCGAAAATAATATATTTTATGCTAGCTGATTTGTTGGAAATTTTATTTATATTTTTCAATTGTCATCCAACATTGCTTTGCTGTGGGGATAATTAAAGCGATTTATTAAAATTCTTAAGAATTAATTGCAGAAGCTTACAATAGTAGGTAATTACCATGTCTTTAAACATTATGCATTGAGTTATATTTTTCGCTGGTAACCCGTTTTTATGAAGAATATCTGCAGTATTCCATCTTGTATTTAACTAGTTGATTTTTCCACACCATGTTTGTTGTTCAATGGGCCCAGCCATCGCCATTTCGTTTTGGTAATTTGTAACATTCACAGTTGCGAATACCTATTGGAGGGGGGGGGGGGGTTGGCACGTTCCCTCCAATTATGTCCTTAACACACCCCCACCCGTCCCCCACCTCCTGAAAACTTGATATTTAAGCGTTGGCATCGTGTGCTGAACAAGTTTGTGTAGGGACTATAGACAAAAGGTGTTTCAAATCCGACATTACGTAACACACCTTAAAATGGTTGTACCACTTTATTACGCTAGAATAGCTTTAAGTTACATTGTTGTTTTGTCTTGCTCTTGTCTTTCCATGATGGCCCCCAACAATCTGACATTACGTAAACTGTTGTACCACTAACGCTAGACAGCTTTTACTTTACAATTGTCTTGTCTTCTTGTCTTTCCAGGATGGCCCAGAAAAACAGAACGCAGCTCGGCATGTTCAGCTTGCTTCTCGTGGTAGGGAGCTTCCTCGTTGGGGATGTGAGCGCGGCGTGCGGTGGTGAGGAGACGGCCAGCTACCGGCTGGAGTTTCAGGGTCTGTGGAGCGAGAGCAGGTTTCCAAAGAGCTTCCCGAAGTATCGTAAGAACGCCCAGTGGTCTACGCTGACTGGTGAGTCATTGGTTTTCTTTGAGGGTAAAGTTAACTTTGACGTCCCTTGACGTGCCTCGTATGATTTTTGTTACCTCCATGTTCTACGGTTCTGTTTAATATTGGTGCGACATACTATATACAGTCCTGATACTTAATGGCCTCCTTGCCCCCTGAGTAGGCCCAATTTCATAGAGCTGCTTAAGCATAAAGAGTAGCCAAGCAAAACAAAATTATCCTTACCAGAATAAAGTTACCTTGTCACGTGTGTAATTTGTGACTGGTTTCCTGCTCACTTCTGCTAAGCAGAAACCTGTTAAGCAATATTTTCTGCTTGAGAAGCTCTATGAAATATGGCACAGGTGCCCTTAAAATGCTCCAGTAGATATTTACATTTTCCTCATGTGCCATTTGTTAGGATGTTGCCATTTGATTTTGTTATTTGTTATTATTTTTCGGGGGGGGGGGTAGCTGAGCTCAACTCCTTCTTTCAATTTGATCCTCATTCGGTCATCAGCACATGGGCCCAAATGTGGGTTCAAATATGTACTCATAATATAACATTAAAAGGTGTTTTAAACTTACTTGAGTTCCCTTGCTTTGGATGATCATTCAATTATTGCTTAGCAAAGATGCATTTATCTCTATAAAGTAAAAACAACATGCATGATACGAACATAATAATGGTTATTAGCAGATGGTTGGATGGTGGATGGGTATTTGTGAAGGAGTGAGGGCGTGGCAGGTGAGATGACTCACTTTTGAGCAGATGCGAATCTGGAGTTCCTCCAGCATGCTATACTTTCACTGTCCCCAACCTTTAGCCCATGCCACTGTTTCCACACATGTTTCGGGGATCAGATGGAGTCAATTGGCAACCATACCTACCCCAATCTAGACCAAATGTTCACCCTCGTCATATGGTACTTATGGGATGCCGGAAATGGTAATCTAGATTTTGGATGTCAACAGTTTTGTTTTCCCGGATGAGTGAAATTAATTCGCCTCTCAAAATAGATATCAGTATTCAAAATAAGCTTCTGGGTTCCGAGAACAGATGGCAATTGATAGAATTCTATATTGCGTAGAATTATCGTGTCAACACACTTTCCCTCGTATAACACAATAATAATAATAATAGTTTTAGTAATACAAGCATTTATATAGCGTTCTAACACAAAGAGGAACCACAACGCTTTACAACGATAATTACAGGCAATCAAAAATAAAACAAACAAATTAGTTTAATGTAATCATGCAACAATCTGAAAATATTATTGCAAGTTTTCCACCCTTTTCATTAATTAAGATTCAAAGTTTTCAAAAACACATGTATACTTTCTTACAATTGTAAAACGTTTGTGTTATATCTCTTTAAAAGAAACACTGCGTTCACCACGTGTTAATACCACTTTTTAAAAAACCCACCAAAATCAATTAGACTTACAACCAGTCCTACCATTGTTTGAATATGAATTATGTGGGAAATGAAATTCCATAAACACACATCAAACACAGCTTTGCACGTATATTAAATGTTAATCGCAAAGACGTAATGAATTGTGTATAATGTTCTGTTAACCATAGAAACTTCCAAGGCAACATCATGACACATCTGTCCCTGGTTTCTTCTTGTTTTCTTTTCTTTGTTTATAATATGGGGCTCAAAGACTACCTTGAATCATTTTCACAGGAGATAAAACGTGACCGTTAATCCTTGACTTTGCTCAAGCACTATCTACAAAATAATATAGGTGGTCCCCGCTGTCTGCTGGCTTCACTCCAGTCGAAAGACATTGCACGTGAACCTAGGTCACGTCTGGTGCACAGTCGACGCCACATGCAACCAGTGCTGGGGAGTCAAATTAAAGGAACTGCCGTCGATTTCAACAAACTATTCCTAACTTTTAGGATTAATCTTAGGACTTTTAGGACGAGTTAAGTTTCTTAACCATAGAAGTGATGACGCATTGAACCCATCCTAAATTAGGACGATGTTAATCGTCCTAACTCGAGATAGGACTATCCTGGCGTTTCGTGAAATCGACTGCTGTATACACTTGATAATAATTTGACAACAAATTTTTTTTTTTTTTGTCAAGTTCAAGCCTCTAAACCAAAGGTTGACACAGCCCAAAACAATAATACTTTTGTCATCGTGTTTTTCTGATAATATTTTTAACAACATTCATTTCTATCAATTGTAGATACAATATTTTGCAGGTCAATATTGTTCAACTATAAGATGGAAAAATATAATAAATTGTTGCAAACTGCTTACCAACCAAAAAGACCTATGGTATAAATGCAAACAATGTTGGCCTGGGGTTTATAACTTAGTCGTGTCTGTAAAACGTACATAGTTTTCAAATAAGTGCAAATAAAACGAATGAAAGTTCCTCTAACATTATTTGCGATTATATTTAGCTCAATATTTTTAAACGAGGTGTGCATTATTAAAACACTTCGTGAGCGTTAATTAAGATAATATTTACTTTTTGAATAAAATCGTCCAGAAATCAATGTTGTACCTTTTGGAAATAATATGATGGCGTTTAAGCTTTAGCGTGAGTCACACTGCTTCCATGTGGGTGACATACGAGCAATCCGGTCATCATGAAACTGGCTATGAGAGCGGGTTAGGCACTCCGGGCTCTGGCCCAGCAAGCCGTCGCTTACCGTTCGCTGGGAATCACTCAGGAACCCTGCCGATTCGAATTAATACCGGCTTGGCCTTGAGCCGACCAGGATTTCTTTCTCCTTGTAAAGGTTTTTTGAGTCTTTCTTTTTTTGAATGGAAATCTGTGAATCAGACCAATCATAACTTTTATATCACAACTGATTTCGTGTAATTTCCTGCAATCAATCTGCTTCGATACATGAAATACCATTCAACCACTCTAGATTGCAACTTTGGTAGTACTGTTGTTAGTTTGAATATGTTTGGTAACCATATAAAAGTATACAGTTACTTAGCACTATGTATAAATCTGTTCGGGGATATGTGTTGGTTCTGAAAATATGGTTGACAACTCGACGTTTCGGCATATACTTTGAATGGTAAACACTACTCAAACGAGATTGGTTAATAATTATATAGTACTACCGCAAACTTCACCTGATTGTACTCACACCATGCACAGTTTTAAATCCCACTCTGTTTTGTAGCTTTTGCAACCTCCTTTGTTGTAATGGGGTTTCATTGTTTTTATCCTTAAAACGTGACTTAAGTCTCCATGTGGAAGCGCACGTGTTCAAATTAACTGACACCAGAGCCTTAATCTGGGGACCAAACTGACCGCAGTTTCGAAAAGGGCCGACCAATAGCATTTCAAAGTGTTTTTTTTTCTTGAGATGGGGCACTTTATCTTCAACTCGGATACTTATAAGGGGTAGATTGAGGGTGTTTATACAAAAAAATAATTTTATTATTATTCTAGAATCGCATTCAAAATTCGGGTGAAGTACATGGGTGTCTATGTTTTATACTAAAATGTATTACATACAGTCTACTTAATTAACTTTGTTAATTAATTGGGTTTTATTTTATTTTATACAAAACTGTACAGTTTTAGCCAGTTACTTGGAAGACCGAATTCCAAACAATTTTCTTTTAGTAACATGAAGTTCATGGAATCTGAAACTCTGGATCTTATGAATTATTTGTTGAACGAACAATGACAGCGCGTTTGTAATGAGGCAGGAAGTTAGGTTTAATTAACATTTTTAACAACCAAAGTTGGGGCAATTGATAAACAGCGCAATATTAAGAACATGTAGAACCTAACTGCACGTCGGCCGTTATAACTTTCACTTTGTATTAAACCAATCTCTTAATTGGGTTTTCTGGGTCGTGGGGGCGGTGTTCAACCTCATCGCCCCTGTAGTCTCCAGTCTACACACACCCACCCTGTCACAAACTGTTTGCCTTAAGATCTTCATTTTCCCGTCTTGGCTGTATAATACGGGGTTCATTTTCGGCCACCACTTGCCTCCGGGAGCAATTAGCATTTCGCTTTGATGCCGGTAATAGAGTCAGAAGAGGGCATGTACTGCTTGAGAGGAGTCGAGAGGAGTTTGCCGACATTTGGAGAATGCCGTGGGGATGGTTGTACCGGGGAGTATAAAGGACGCAGACTCGCGGTCTCGGATGCAGCAACTATATGATACCATGCTACGTAAGAAATCAGCGGCCATTTAAAGTCCCTGTAGGTCGCCCATATTTGGCACGAAAAGCAAATCCCCCCATTAAAAGTTTTTAACAGCCAGTGATTTGGCGAATTTGGAAGGGAACACCGTCGTCCGATGAGCCCGTTGCGCTGTGCCCTTCGTAAAGTACAGCTGAGGAGCTGGCAGGGGCGGAGGTCACGGGCTGTGCGACACTCGGACCCGGCAGGCCAGCGGGTGCTGTTAATTGTCGGCGGAGTGCTCAGAGAATTGCCGTGTTGTTCTACCCTAATTTGATCACGTCGTGCCGTCCTGGAGCTCGCCGGGGGATTCGCAGTCGGTAAACGGGACCGATTGTCGGCGGTGACTCGCTCCTCTTCCACCGGACCCCTTTCGCAAGAGAGACATCGGATCCACGGAACAGACCCTATCTATTTCATCCTAAAACAACTCTTTGTTTAGTGAGGTCTCTATCAAAACTTTTCCCATCTCCCAAGATAGTGGCCTGCGGGCTCACTTAACTTGCTGCCAACCCCTTCTAGTGATCGGCGTCCCGGAAAATATATCAAAGTCTCTGGTGATAACCGACCTCCGTTCAGGGGGCCGTCCCGCGATGTCTGTTCTCCCTTCCCAACCTTAAAGACAATGAGAATCGGCTAACAGGTTTCCCACGTAGTCAAACACAATTAGTCAAACCCCAGGGAGAGGGGGCTGGAGTTTCGGTGTCCTCTACTACCCGTCCGGATACAGCTTTTTGTTTTGCCTCGCCACATTGTCTCGCTGAGAGAGTGGTGGACATGACACTAGGAGATACTGGGCAGACCTTGCATAAACACCTTTCGATACCAGACAAATTACAACAGACATTTTGTCCACTAAAACTTCATCCCCAACAAATATTAGCCGAAACTTGTGCTAACATCTGCCACGTCTGTAAAGAAAAATTGTAATCGACACTGGCTGCCTGAACTCAAGTTAGAGAGGGGGGAAAGAAAGAGAAAAAAAAAAACTAGAAAACTGGAGTGACTTCGTGTGAACAAACATGACAGCACGTATAAACATGTATACTATACTTTGCACAGATTATCTGTTACACGACCATGAAATTCTACCTCAATGACTATAAGCCAATTTTTAATTGGAGTCTTCCGAATTGTTTCCGAACCATATTTTTTTCCAATCGCTCAACAAGATAACTCTGTGTGGTCAAACTTTGGAGTCAGTTTCTACCTATGGTCAGACTTAAAAGAGAAACAGGTAAAAGGATTGATCTGTATCCTCTTGCTAGTGGTCGTGTTAGAGTAGATCTTGGTCAGGTTGTTATTGTTGACCCAGATACTGGGTCAGGTACTTGTTGACCCAGTTACTTGGTCAGGTACTTGTTGAACCAGTTACTGGGTGAGGCACTTGTTGGCCAACTAGATCAGGTATTTGTTAACCCAGATACTGGGTCAGGCACTTGTTGACCCAGTTAACGGGTCAGGCACTTAATGACCCAAATACTATAGTTCAGGTACTTCTTGTACAGGTTCAGGTTTTTGTTGACCCAGATTCTGGGCAATTTTTTGACCCAGATACTGGGCTCGGTAGGCTACCTGTTGACCCAAATATTGTTGTACAAAATATTTTCACTCTATGCACACAGTTATACTGAGCTACAAATCTGTGAAGCATGTGAGGCTGGCACTGTCTTGCTAACAGCCTATGGTGTGTCCTGAGGATCCCAACACTTACCCACGCCAATCAAACTTGTTGGCTTACTGGGGGCCAGTAACTAGTGGAACATAAACTGGTGTTTGAAGCTTTCAGGAGAAGAAGACGAGCAGGGTTTACTGTTCGAAACGTCGAGACCAAACCGGCTCTTCTCAGAGCCGACACTCCTCCCTAAAGTGTACTATTTATAGTTACTTCTTAATAGTGGAACCTTCCTGCATTAAATGTGTATTAGTCCTTAAAAATGCACGTTTTTAAAAATATGTACACTTTCACAATGCAGGTGTCTCTCACGATGACCGATTCAGGATGTGGGAGCCAAGGAGACTAGCTGGTCAAGCCTTTCGGAACTTTGTGGAGGGCGAGGACCCGTCTGGGACCAAGCTGCATGGCGAGATGACCCGGAACACGTCCGTGCACGCCATCTTCGCCGCTAAGTCTATCCCCACTGGCACGGGGGCATCTTTGGCAACAGCTTCGCTGAGCAGAGACTTCACGAAGGTAAGGGGCTTACTTTGTATTGGTAGAGAGTTTCTTGGCCACAACAACAAAATATGACAAATATTTTTACAGGTACTTGGGTCACAAAGGATTGATCTTCTATAGTGTGTGGGTGTGGGGGCAATTAGAAAGTAATGGTGTCTAAAAGGGTTTATCTTTGGAAAGAGAGGGCATTTAGAATAATGCTGACTTCGATGTGCTTAAAGAGTTAGGTCAACGTTGTCACCCTCCCTCGGTCAACCTTGGTGACCGAGGAGTGGTGACCACACCCCACCCCATCTAAGGGAACACCATCACCACCACATCCCATTGTGTCTTCTTTGCGCCCCGTGAATCTCATGGGTTTTTGTTTATAAAAAGATGGTGGTGGGGAGGGTGAGGTTGTTTACCCGCAGGATTTGTTTAACAACACAGACAAGTCCGTTGTCTGAAGGAGAACTCTCCACAGAATGACACAAGATGTAATTTAAAGGATGAATTTTAGTATAAAGACAATCAGTTTAATTTGTGTTTTCTTCAAATTGTCCGCAGATCTCTTTTGCCGTTCATCTCATCCCCAGTCCTGACTGGTTCGTCGGCGTGAGTAATCTAGACCTGTGCGAGGGGGGTACGTGGCGCAAACAACCCCTGGATCTGTACCTCCAACCCTGGGATGCAGGTACGGACGGTGGCTTCTCCTTCACCTCCCCGGACTACGTCAGCACTCCCCAGGAACCCATCAGCCAGATCACGGCGCACTACCCAGACCACCCGGCCAACTCTTTCTTCTACCCGCAGCAGGAGGCGCTCTCCCCCATTGCAAGGGTGACGTTGACGTGGAAGGAGGTGGACGACACCAACGTGTGGATAAGGGATCTCCAGGCTGATGGGAATGGTGGGAGGGTTGGGTCTACCGTGGAGACCAACGTTAAAGAACAGAAATATGTATTTCCTCCCATTCCAGACACAGGTATTTATCATAAAATAATTTATTTTAAAGATCAAATAACAGATCATGGTTTCAAAATATGTTTCTTGGTCTCGATGGAAAGACTGAAAAGAAAAGCAAAATCATGTGGGTATCATACACTTTCTGAATATTTAATTTTTTTTACTTTTTTATTATTTTTACATTGCCATGCAGAAAAACGAATTAAGCTCTAGCTATAATTTAAAAAAGGTTGCACAACACATAACTTGTGTCAAAGAAAGACATACTAAAAGTTGGCATGTTCATTTTTATTTTTACTGTATTTTTTGAGGGGTTCAATAATTCTATACTAAGTAGATTTTTGAAACAAAAAACTTCCTTGCTATTATCCCAACTCTGATTTCCCACTTTTATTGTTGTCTGTATCGCAGAGATAGTTGTGCCCTATGACTGCCAGGTGAAATCGTGGGGAGCCTGGAGCCCCTGTTCGACCGTCTGGTGCAAGGTCAGCGTCAAGCAACGCTACCGCATGGTCATCGAGAAGCCGAGAAACGGAGGGGCAGACTGCCCGAGTCTGATGGGGCTACAGGCGTGCGAGAACCCCGTAGGGAAAGCCCAGAAAAAGTGCCTCAAAACCCGTTTCAAAAAGGAGACGAAGAAGTATATGAACAAGATGAGGAGAAACTACATGGGAAAGAAAAAGCGCAACAAGTTTATTGTCTAAACTTGATGTTTCAGAAATATCTATTCGAACATTATAAAGTATTGATTAATTATTGAAATAGGTTCCTGCAGCTTTTTATAGAGAGGGTGGAAGTATAGTCTTGATTGACGACCCTGTTTGGGTGTATTGGTCACCAGCAGAGAGCGCTACATGGATTGATTTGGAGGCTGACTCGGAAGGACTGGGCGAGTCTAAACATTCAAATCGAAATGTTTGTGTGATACAGATAATATCTCTTCTCCAGTAGTTGTAGACAGTAGTTCATGTTGCGATATGGGCAACTTCTTAAACAAAATGAACGTAGCCAATCAAGACTAGAATGGACGGTCGTTTGAAGGTGATGTTGTATTTATCTTCATTCGAATGAAACAACTTAACAACCGTCAGTAAGAAAAACAAGACAGTTATTGTCGGCGATTTTTGACTGAGCGATCCTGGACTCCTCTTCGAATTCCCCGTATGCAAACAGTACGATCCCAGCACTGATTCTCCAGAAATTAAATAGAGGGGCCAATCTATACCTCTCGTCTGGGCCTCACTGTGTTCGGTTGAGTTTCTATGGCCCTTTTCGAATCCACGGCTTCGGCTTTCGGCTTCAGGCCCCGTCCTCTCGTCTGAAGCCCTTAGCAAGTACGAAAAGCACGCGCAGGTGGCAAAAAAAAAACCGCAGGGCCAAGCTAGCCTCAGCCGAATCTGGAGTAGAAGCCGTGGTTTCGAAAAGGGCATAATTGAATGTGGACAAGGTGATAGTGTCAACATGTATACACCTTTTCATATCAAGAGGGAGCTAGTATGTATACTTTAACAAAATGTTGAAAATCTATCCAATGACCTTTGCTCGAAATATGTTTTTCTCGATTTGGGATTTCTGATATTTTTATGTTCAAATTGCTAAGGGGAAAACGTTGTACATTGAAAAGAAACAATTTTAAGCCATTTTTAGTTTGTATTTGTACGTTGTGTAATTTAATTGTAAGAATAATATTTAAAAATAAGATATATATAATTAATTAAATGTCCAAAGATATTAAGACGATTGGTATGCCAGTCAGAAAGTTGACAAAGAGGAACGTAAACTCACCACTCCTTGCCTGTTTTTGGCTGTCTTAAAATGTGGCACTCCCGTAAACGATTGTCTTAAGAACTTAAAGGCACTGGACACCTTTGGTAATTGTCAAAGACCAGTCTTCTCACGTGGTGTATCCCAATGCATACCATAACAAACCTGTGGAAATTTGGGCTCAATTGGTCATCGAAGTTGCAAGAGAATAGTGAATAGCATCTATCTGTCTGTCATTTTGAGTGAGAAATTACCTCTTTCTCAAAAACTACGTTGCCACTTCAGAGGGAGCCGTTTCTCACAATGTGTTTTGTAATACTATCAACGGCTCTCAATTGCTCGTTATTTTTTATGATGGCAATTATTTAGAGTAATTACCAATAGTGTACAGTGCCTTTAAAGCTATTAAAGTTATCAAGTTGAAATAGTATTGAAAGTTTAGTTATGCAATGTCTCGAGGAAGGGCAAGAGTGGAAAACTCACAGGCCTACTAGAGTATATTCCGATGATAGATTTAATGTATTTTTGAGTGTAAACGTCTTTCTAACAAAATATTTTAAATTGCAGATTTGTATAGTGCGATAGCCCTTACATGTAACGTAACGCACCACCAGGTTGAAGCCAGTGTCTAAATGTATGGGGCAAGCATGTGGTAATCATTGAGCTCCATATTTTAAGACGTAGACTTTACAGTAATGTAAAGAATTCCTGAGTAAAATTTTCCTCCAAAACTCTGGGGGGGATTATAGTTTCCCGTCTTTTAAACACTGCAAAAACTGGGGTGTTAAAATTGGACACCCTGTTGGTGTTGCCATGTTTAACACCAAAAATAAGAATGATTTACACCTTTGGGTGATAAAAAAAAACCACATTTGTGTTGTTTTTACAAACTAAGATTTCAATTTGAATTTCTCTTTTGTATCTATAATGTGTTTATTTTAACACCCAAGTTTGTGTAGTGTACTGCATCGTTTTAATGTAAGCGAAACTCCTGTACAGTAACTCTAAATTTGTAAATAATAATTTTATTTCTGAACGAAATGTTTTGTTTAATTTAGCCTACTAATTTTGATGATTCCCCAAAAAAATAAAACATTAAAAACATTCCTTAAAGATTCACTACAAAACGACAAGGCACGGTTGCAAAACCCTACTGTTGTGTATAGTTTGTCGTTAACAGAGGTCATCACCGACAGAGGGCGCTACCAACCTCAGCCAGGGTGCACAACACAACAGGCAAAACTGCATGCACAAAACAATTTATCATTTAAATTTAAAATTTTAATTTCCAAAAATAAATATGATGGATTTTTAAGAGACTTTAATTATTGCTGGACCCCTCTGTATTTATTTGTAAACATTATCTTAAAACTTTCCTCAAGAATTATAAACTCTTTAAAAGTCTAGTAGCATCTCTGCTATCTTTGTAATATTGATGTATCAAATTGTACCTATATAATAAGTAGAATCAATGGTGAAGTCAGATCTCTGGGTGTCTCAAATGTTACCTCTAGGTGAACAGAAGATGGTTAAGAGCGTTGAGCGTTAACACAACATAAATCCACACTGCCCAAGTGTATACTGCTAGTTGATGGAAGCACGGCTATTATTTTAGTCCTGCAAAAGGTTGCTGCCGGAATGACCACTGCCTATTAATCCCCCAACAAAAAATACAAATAAAGTAACTTTTGTAAAACCACAAGGGCCCATATTCATAGAGCTGCATAACCACAAGGTGCTTATCACAATAACAAAAAATTAACAAAATTAGACGTACTAATTAAGGTTACCAACCAGCAATGTTTTCATCTTAAAAGCAGCTGCATGAATTTGAGCCGGGGGGGGGGGGGGGTTGCCAAGCTTTTGAACAACCGTGTTGTTCTGGGTTGGCAATTCATCGGCCCCATTTCACTCTGTTTGAGCACATGGTGCTTCTACAAAACTCTAAACTATAGTGGGCAATTTTAACGACGTTCTTCATGCATGTTGTATGGACAAATAAACCCATCTTTTTTATAGGGGGCCGAAACTTGCTAGTGTAATGCATGTTTTTGAGTGTAAATTAAAAGTGTACATGCCGTCTGCCTTGTATATAGACAAATGCTTTCAGTTATTCAAAACACTTTGTACATAATGTGTAATAAAATAAAAACCCTGCTTTAAAGACTGTAAGTTGTGCGTTTATTTTTAAATGAGTTATGTTTTATATAGAAGAGTTTGCGGTAACACCATGTAATAACAATCTCTAAATGAGTCTTCAGAAGACGATCAGAGCATACTGATCGAAACGTCGAGTTAATCCAACGGTTCTTTTCAGAACCACCCCAACTCATTTAGAGATTGTTATTACATGGTGTTACCGCAAACTCTTCTATATCTTATTTCCACCATGCAGAGTTATGTTTTGTTTGTCATTGAGTAGTTTGCAGTATTCTAGTTAAAAACCCATCTTGGTTTTAGCAAAAACCTAACTTCTGATGAACACTGTCACTGGTGAGTCTCCAGTTTAGAGTCCAACTCCATTGTGGAATTTACTGCAACTTTGTGATTGCAAAATAACGACTTATTTAGTGACCAATATCTCGTTCCAAAACATAATAATTTTTTTCCTTAATTTTTCCGCTTTCTAGAGAAAAAAACAAATCAATAAAGTTAATGCCTCCTTTTGTTACAATAATTTTATTACATCAAGAATAAACTTCTCCCTGTACAGGATGTGCGAACACGGAAATAAACCCTACTCGCGAAACGCGTATTGAGCAAGAAAAACAAAACAAAAGACAACCATGAACAATGACTGTGTGTTTGGCGCCCTCTGTTGAAATATTTAAAATGCAGAGCGTATGATCCGGGCTCGTTTTCACAAAACGCTAAGCTTCATCTTAATACTAAGATGAGTTGCAATAGTGGTTTGTATTGTGACATTTTATGAGTTCAGTTATATCAGTGGATATTAATTAGTAAAACGCAAGCTTTCAATCTCTGCGTCTGATTGGTCTGCTCCGAAGTGGCGTAGTTCGTCTGCTGCATGCATGTACAACTCTAATGCATGTAGTCCCCCTACATGTGCGAATAAGATGTGATGTCAATAGTACTTGTGGCATGATCTCGTCATGTGGCTGGTATCTGACTTAATTTACAAGGCATCGAAGTGTGACATCAGCTGTTGCTGTTCCTTTTCGTTCTTGGAATGTTATTCAATGACTACGCATTGGTAATGCATGAATACCTTTGGTGTGCCCCATAGCCAGTGCCATACACGTTGTAAAACCCATAATGGTGCAGCGTTAGGCCATCCAACATTAGTCTGGTTCCCAGACCCAAATATCTCCGACTAGGCTCTGTCGACCCAGACCCAAAAATCTCCGACTAGGCTCTGTCGAATTTAGGGTCTGGTATCACCCAAAATCACGTGACCAAAAAGGAGGAATTCCTCCTCTTTCGAAGTTATCCGAAATGTTCCGAACGTGTTTTCGTCAACATTCGGACAGTATCGTTGATGTTCGGTACGGACTCGTAATGTCAGTCCTGTCGGCCGTAGATCCAGGAGTTTTTATGCCAGTTATTGTCAATACAGGCGTTGTGGCTAAATAAAGCGTTTGCAAAGCGATGCGACAAGTTCAAAATATATAAACCTGGGAAATCGCTCCGGGATCTGGTAAGTTTGTGTCCTTTTTCTTCAAAAATATTTTTTTTCAAAGGTGTTTTGACTTGACTTTGAGTGTTCATTAGACATTGATTGAGGATAAGGTTTCATGATTTTTAAAAGTGGTGAAAATGGGGTAAAAATCTGGTGACTAGCTGTCGAAATTATACGTGTTGAACCAGATTGTCATTAATTGACGATCAAAATAATCTCGTAACCCTCCGGCCTGGCGGCCGTTGCGGAGGGTTTATGCGTTATCGTACGTGCAGACATGGTTTCCCTGGAGATGACCCCCGACCCTGACAAGTTGTGTCATGCTCTATTTTTAACCGTGGGTGATACCTAGCTGACCTAAGATTTTTAACAAGAGACGTCAAGGAATCTTTGGTCAGGGAACCAGACTAATCAAACATCCCCTCCGTCCACTGCGATGACTTCCCCTACCTCTCCACCGATGGTCCTCGACGGTGTTGCTGCTGGACCGGACGCTGGACTATCGTTGCTCCTGAACTGAACTCCCGGGTCAACTTCTACCCACCTTCATGTGACTTAGGCTGATCTGGTGGGCTGTCAATCTTCTTATAGGGAACTGACTTTCAGTTCTTAAAGGTAAATCTTAAACTCAACCGAACCTCAATACTTGCTTTGCCGGTGTGTGGCAGGAGTTTCTGCCCCCGGAAATTATGTATGCCTACCCCCCCCCCAATAATAAAACAAAACAAAAACAACAACAAAAAACGACGAACTGTGTATAAACTTCTGAATTACCAACCGGATAACTTTCCGTATGGCGCCACCAGCTTTACCAAAAATGTTTGGCCTGTGGCTTTACCGTTATAATGTGCTTTAACTCGTTGGTCTGTTCAGTGGCTGATACATTCAATATCATACTGAAGATTCATTTATCTATTTTGTGCTTTTACCAAAATAATTTTTATTTTACCAAAATTAAACAATATTTCTGGAATGACCCCTTGTAATTTTTATCGATTTATTTCAAAGAATTTATAAAAATGCTGGCCTTCCCCATTGCGGTTTTGTCAATATTCTGAAAACTTTTACCATAATGCTGGACTAACCCCTTGTGATTTTTTTCAAAGTTTTGCCAAAATTTGGTAAAAAAGCTGGAATTGCCCCTTGCGATTGTTTAATATTTTGTAAAAAATTTGTAAATTTGCTGGACTCACCCTTGTAATTATTTCATTATTGTACACAAAATTTGATAAAATTGCGGGAATTATCCCCGATGGTTTTTCACTAGTTGCCAAAATCTGATAAAAGTACTGGAAAATTTTACCATAATGCTGGACTAACCCCTTGTGATTTTTTAATAATTTTGCAAACATTTGGTTTAAAAAGCTGGACTTGTCAGTATTTCACTATTTTGGAAAAAAATGATAAAAATGCAAACAGTTTTTTAAACTTTGGGAGTGTCGTGGCCGAGCGGTTAAGAGCACCGAATTCAAACTTTGGTGTTTCTGATCAGCAGAGTGTGGGTTCGAATCCCAAGCAAGACACATAACCTTTGCTTCGTCATAATAGATGTTAAATTTGCATCGGGGATAAAGAATATTAATTTTGGTTTTTACCCATACACCGATGTGTGTCAGCACTGTATACTCAGTACTTTCCCGAGTCCTGTGAAAAAATATCACAGGCATGTTACTCGGGTGGGATTCGAACCCACGACCCTTGCAATTCTAGAGCAGTGACTTACCAACCAGACCACCGAGGCCGCCCGGCAGCTAAAGGCAGTTCGAATCCATGTTTTGGCAGCGGGTACCGCAACGATGTAATAGATGTTAAATTTGCTTCGTCCTTCAGATGGGACGTAAAGCCGTTGGTCCCATGTGTTGTGTAAACGCATGTAAAAGAACCCAGTGCACTTATCGAAAAGAGAAGGGGTTCGCCCCGGTGTTCCTGGCTGGATTGGCAGCATATTGCACCACAACACCTTGTAAAGCATTACATGGTGCTTAAGGATTAGGTCTTATATCTCAAAATTCGCCCCACTCCTTGCAGTAATAATACCTGGCACTTTGTATCCTTTGGCAAAAGGCGCGTTATAAATACGGTTATTATTGTTATTATGGACTTACCCCTCGTGGTTTTTCTAAATACTCTGTCCCTGTGGTGTTTTTTTTCTTCAATATTTGCAAAAAAATTATGAAATTGCTGGACTTACCCATTATGGTTGTGTTTTTTCAATACTCCACCAAAGTTTGATAATTTTCCAAAATTTGCCAAAAACTGAAAAAAAAAATGCTGGACTTACCCCTTAATTTTTTCCGATTTTTTTTGGGCCAAAATTGTATAAAAATAATGCTGAATATACCCCTTGTGGGTTTCTCAATATTTGCAAAACAATTGATAAAAATGATGGACTTACCTATTGTGCAATTTTCAATACTTTTGCCATACATTGATAAAAATGCTGTATTACCCCTTGTGGTTTTTTCAATATTTGAAAAACATTGATAGAAATGCTGGACTTACCCCTTGTGATTCTTTCAATATTTGAATTTTTTTTATATAAAATTAATGTGATTTATACAATATTTTTGCTGAAAATTTGATAAAAATGCTAGAATTGCCCCCTTGTGATTTTTTTTCATATTTGCAAAGCTTTGATGAAAATGCTGGACTGATCCCTGTGTTTTTTTGTTTTTTTTTCTTATGCTGGACTTACCTATTGTTTTTTTTTTCAATAATTATTACCAAAATGAAATAAAAATGCTTGTGTTTTTTGCAATATTTGCGCCAAATTTGACAAAAATGCTGCACGGTGTTTTTTTTTATATTAATACTTTGTCACGAATTGATAAAAATTGTGGACTTACCCCTTGTGATTTTTTTAATGTTTTCCAAAATAGAATAAGCACATGGAATTACCCCTTGTATGTAATTTTGTCAACATTTTGCAAAAGTTATATAAATGCTGGACTTACCCCATGTGATTTTGTAAAAATATTTTTGCAAAAAATGTATAAAAATGCTGCCAAAAATTTGATAACAATGCTGGACCTACTACCCCCATGTGATTTTTTCACTATTTTGCGAAAAATTGATAAAAATGCTTGACTTACCCCCTTGTGATTTTTAAAAAATATTTTTACAAAAAAATTTAAAAAAAGACGGACCCCTTGTGGTTTTCTCAATAATCTGCCCTTATGGTTTTTTCAATTGTTAAAAAAAAAAATTGCTAGACGTATGTTTTTTCCCGATATTTTGCCCAAAAATGATAAAACTGCTGGACTTCAATATTCTGCAAAAATTTGATAAAATGTAGAGACTTACCTCTTGTGGTTTTTTTTCAATATTTGCAAAGCTTTGATGAAAAAGCTGGACTGATCCCTGTGTTTTTTTTTGTTCTTTTTATGCTATTGTGGTTTTTTTTTTCAATAATTGCCAAAATGAAAAAAAAATGCTTGTGATTTTTGCAATACTTGCCCAAATTTGACAAAAATGCTGCACTTACCCCGCTGTTTTTTTATTTTGTTATATTAATATTTTGTCACGAATTGATAAAAATGCTGGACTTACCCCCTTGTGATTTTTTTTAAATTTTCCAAAATAGAATAAGCACATGGACTTACCTCTTGTATGTAATTTTTTCAACATTTTGCAAAAGTTATATAAATACTTGACTTACCCCATGTGTTTTTTATAAAAATATTTTTGCCAAAAATGTATAAAAATGCTGCCAAAAATTTGATAACAATGCTGGACCTACTACCCCCATGTGATTTTTTCACCATTTTGTTAAAAATGTATAAAAATGCTGGACTTACCCCCTTGTGATTTTTTTAAAATATTTGTACAAAAAATTTATGAAAAAAGATGGACGTATGTGGTTTTCTCAATAATCTCCCCTTATGGTTTTTTCAATTGTTTAAAAAAAAATTATAAATTTTTGCTGGACGTATGCTTTTCCCGATATTTTACCCAAAATTTATAAAATTGCTGGACTTCAATATTCTGCCAAAATTTGATAAAATGTAGGGACTTACCTCTTGTGGTTTTTTGAATATTTGCCAAAAAATTGATACAAATGCTGGACTAACGGTCCTTGTGATTTATCAATATTTGCCAAAAATTTGATAATTATGCTGGAATTACCTTGTGTTTTTTCAATATTCTGGATAAAAAATGGTGGACTTACCCCTATGTGATTTTTTCAATATTTTCGCTAAAATTGAAAAAAAATTGTGGACTTACCGTTTGTGGTTTTTTTTTTCAATCATTTTGCCAAAAACTTATAAAAATGCTGGACTTACCCCAATTAAATTAAATCTCAATTAAATTTGATGATAAAAAAGCTGGACTTACTTTGATATTTTTTTAATATGTTGACAAAAGTTGAAAAAAATGCTGTACTTACCCCTTATGTTTTTTGTTTTCAATATTTTGCAAAAAATTGATAAAATGCTGGACTTTACTATTGTGGTTTTCTCCATATTTTCTAAATACTCTGCCAGAATTTGATAAAAATGCTGGACTTACCCCCTTTTTTTCTTTTTTGTTTATTTATGCCAAAAATTGATAAAAATGCTGGATTACCCCTTGTGATTTTAAAAATATTTTTGCAAAAAATTTACAAAAATGCTGGACTTAACTTTATATGTGGTTTTCTCAATATTCTGCCCCCAAAAAATGATAAAAATGCTGGACTTAACATTTGTGGTTTTCTGAATATTCTGCCAAAATTTGATATAAATGCTGGACTTAACCCTTATTTTTTAAATTTTATATTTATGCAAAACATATTATGTAAATGCTGGACTTACCTTTTTGAATTTTTATATTTATGCAAAAAATTGATAAAAATGCTTGATTACCCCTTGTGATTTTCAAAATATTTTGCAAAAAAAATTATAAAAATGCTGGACTCTTGCGATTTTTTCAATATTTTCCCAATTTTTTTTTACATGCTGGACTTAACTCTTGCAGTTTTCTCAATATTCTGCCATTCTATATTAAGTTTGATAAAATTGCTTGACTTACCCCATGTGATTGTTTAAATATTTTTGCCAACAATTTATTAAAATGCTGGATTACCCCTTGGGATTTTTTAAATATTGTTGCCGATAATTTATAAAAATGCTGGACTTTAATCTTGTGGTTTTCTCAGTATTCTACCAAAATTTGTTATAATTGCTGGACTTAACGCCGGTGGGTTTTCTGAATATTCTGCCAACATTGTTAAAATGCTGGACTGAACCCTTATTTTTAATTTTTATTATTTTTATATTTATGCCCAAAAAAATTTATGTTAATGCTAGACTTACCTTTTTTATTTATTTATATTTATGCCAAAATTTGATAAAAATGCTCGATTACCCCTTTGTGATTTTCAAAATATTTTTACCAAAAATTTATAAAAATGCTGGAGTGAACTTTTATGGTTTTCTCAATATTCTGCCAAAATGTGTTAAAATTGCTGGACTTACCTCTTGTATTTTTTTTTTCAATATTTTCCCAAAAACTTATAAAAATGCTGGACTTACCCCAATTAAATTAAATCTCAATTAAATTTGATGATAAAAAGCTGGACTTACTTTGATATTTTTTTAATATGTTGACAAAAGTTGAAAAAAAATGCTGTACTTACCCCTTATGTTTTTTGTTTTCAATATTTTGCAAAAAATTGATAAAATGCTGGACTTTACTATTGTGGTTTTCTCCATATTTTCTAAATACTCTGCCAGAATTTGATAAAAATGCTGGACTTACCCCCTTTTTTTCTTTTTTGTTTATTTATGCCAAAAATTGATAAAAATGCTGGATTACCCCTTGTGATTTTAAAAATATTTTTGCAAAAAATTTACAAAAATGCTGGACTTAACTTTATATGTGGTTTTCTCAATATTCTGCCCCCAAAAAATGATAAAAATGCTGGACTTAACATTTGTGGTTTTCTGAATATTCTGCCAAAATTTGATATAAATGCTGGACTTAACCCTTATTTTTTTAAATTTTATATTTATGCAAAACATATTATGTAAATGCTGGACTTACCTTTTTGAATTTTTTATATTTATGCAAAAAATTGATAAAAATGCTTGATTACCCCTTGTGATTTTCAAAATATTTTTGCAAAAAAATTATAAAAATGCTGGACTCTTGCGATTTTTTCAATATTTTCCCAATTTTTTTTTTACATGCTGGACTTAACTCTTGCAGTTTTCTCAATATTCTGCCATTCTATATTAAGTTTGATAAAATTGCTTGACTTACCCCATGTGATTGTTTAAATATTTTTGCCAACAATTTATTAAAATGCTGGATTACCCCTTGGGATTTTTTAAATATTGTTGCCGATAATTTATAAAAATGCTGGACTTTAATCTTGTGGTTTTCTCAGTATTCTACCAAAATTTGTTATAATTGCTGGACTTAACGCCGGTGGTTTTCTGAATATTCTGCCAACATTTGTTAAAAATGCTGGACTGAACCCTTATTTTTAATTTTTATTATTTTTATATTTATGCCCAAAAAATTTATGTTAATGCTAGACTTACCTTTTTTATTTATTTATATTTATGCCAAAATTTGATAAAAATGCTCGATTACCCCTTTGTGATTTTCAAAATATTTTTACCAAAAATTTATAAAAATGCTGGAGTGAACTTTTATGGTTTTCTCAATATTCTGCCAAAATGTGTTAAAATTGCTGGACTTACCTCTTGTATTTTTTTTTTCAATATTTTCCCAAAAACTTATAAAAATGCTGGACTTACCCCAATTAAATTAAATCTCAATTAAATTTGATGATAAAAAAGCTGGACTTACTTTGATATTTTTTTAATATGTTGACAAAAGTTGAAAAAAATGCTGTACTTACCCCTTATGTTTTTTGTTTTCAATATTTTGCAAAAAATTGATAAAATGCTGGACTTTACTATTGTGGTTTTCTCCATATTTTCTAAATACTCTGCCAGAATTTGATAAAAATGCTGGACTTACCCCCTTTTTTTCTTTTTTGTTTATTTATGCCAAAAATTGATAAAAATGCTGGATTACCCCTTGTGATTTTAAAAATATTTTTGCAAAAAATTTACAAAAATGCTGGACTTAACTTTATATGTGGTTTTCTCAATATTCTGCCCCCAAAAAATGATAAAAATGCTGGACTTAACATTTGTGGTTTTCTGAATATTCTGCCAAAATTTGATATAAATGCTGGACTTAACCCTTATTTTTTTAAATTTTATATTTATGCAAAACAAACTATGTAAATGCTGGACTTACCTTTTTGAATTTTTTATATTTATGCAAAAAATTGATAAAAATGCTTGATTACCCCTTGTGATTTTCAAAATATTTTTGCAAAAAAATTATAAAAATGCTGGACTCTTGCGATTTTTTCAATATTTTCCCAATTTTTTTTTTACATGCTGGACTTAACTCTTGCAGTTTTCTCAATATTCTGCCATTCTATATTAAGTTTGATAAAATTGCTTGACTTACCCCATGTGATTGTTTAAATATTTTTGCCAACAATTTATTAAAATGCTGGATTACCCCTTGGGATTTTTTAAATATTGTTGCCGATAATTTATAAAAATGCTGGACTTTAATCTTGTGGTTTTCTCAGTATTCTACCAAAATTTGTTATAATTGCTGGACTTAACGCCGGTGGTTTTCTGAATAGTCTGCCAACATTTGTTAAAAATGCTGGACTGAACCCTTATTTTTAATTTTTATTATTTTTATATTTATGCCCAAAAAATTTATGTTAATGCTAGACTTACCTTTTTTATTTATTTATATTTATGCCAAAATTTGATAAAAATGCTCGATTACCCCTTTGTGATTTTCAAAATATTTTTACCAAAAATTTATAAAAATGCTGGAGTGAACTTTTATGGTTTTCTCAATATTCTGCCAAAATGTGTTAAAATTGCTGGACTTACCTCTTGTATTTTTTTTTTCAATATTTTCCCAAAAACTTATAAAAATGCTGGACTTACCCCTTGTGGTTTTCTCAATAATGTGCCCTTGTCGTTTTTTCAATTATTTTAAAAAAAATTGATAAAATTGCTTGACTTACTCTTATGGTTTTTCCGATATTTTGCCCAAAATTAATACAAATGCTGGACTTAACTCCTGTGGTTTCCTAAATATTCTGCAAAAATTTGATTTTTATGGAGTTTCCCCTTGTGATTTTTTCAATATATTTGCAAAAAAAATTCTGAAATGCTGGACTTCCCCCTCATGTTTTGTTTGTTTTAATTTGCAAAAACATTTATAAAAATGCTAGACTTGCCCCTTATGGTTTATTCAATATTTTTGCAAACAATGGTTAAAACTGCTGGACTTACCCCTTGTGGTTTATTTTAAATATTTGCAAATAATTGATGAAACTGCTGGACTTAGCCCTAATGTTTTTTTGCTGGACTTAACTCTTGTGGTTTTCTCAATACATTATTCTGCCAAAAATTTTGTAAAAATGCTGGACTTACGTGATTTTTTCAGTATCTTTGCCAAAAATTGATAAAAATGCTGGACTTACCCTGTTGTGATTTTTTCAATGTTTTTCCCAAATCCTGAACTTGCCCCTTATTGTTTATTTAATATTTTTGTAAAAAATTGATAAAAATGCTGGACTTACCCCCTTCTGTTGTTTTTTTTTTCAATATTTTTGCCCAAAATTGATAAAAATGCTGGACTTACCCCTTACGAGATATTCAATTTTTTTTCCCCATAAATTTATACAATGTTTGTGATTTTTCTACCATTTCAGAAATGCTTTCAAACGCTTGAAACTAATTGATACAAATCTCCAGTTAAATTATGATCCTGATATGGTAACGGTTACAGGAAAAATAGCGCCCTCTAGCTACAATAATTTTTCCTGATCAAACTAGATCGCCTTGGAACCAAGCCTAAGCTTGCATAATAGAAAGAGACATTGACACTTCTTTCTAAAATCCTTTAACGTTTTATTAAATAATCTAACCTCTTGAACTTCTGTTTTTATTTTATTGTCTCAACTTGAAACAGTTTTCTTGATAATCCTAACAGTATCCTTACAAATGACTCTCTTGATTTTTTTTTGTAAACTGTATAACATATACAGTAATATAGATATGGTAAGACATAATTAACTACTCTACTGAAACAAAACTTGACATTAATTAAAGTGATATAAATATTAAGAGAATTGAAAGAAATACATCCAAAAAAATTATAGCTAAAAATATGTACAAAGGCTTACCCTCCTGTTTTCTTCAAAAAAGTCTCAAAACTTTCCTAAAAAAACCCAGTGTCTTAAAAGTCAATTGGCCTCTCTTCTATCTTTGTAATTGACGTCTCAAAGTGACTTCTAGATAAAGAGAAGCAACTATGGTTAATAGTCAGGTAGCCTCTCTGCTTTCTTTGTAATTGATGTCTCACGTTGTACCTCTAGGTGAAGAGAAGCAATTATGGTTAAAAGCGTTGAAAGTGAGGTTAACATTATGCTTTTCCAATTAGTGAAGAGAAGCAATAATGAAGACGGGAAGCATTTATGACTAAATAAGTCTTGCAAATAGATAAAGACCCTGGACAATATTGGTAATTGTCAAAGACCAGTCTTTTCACTTGGTGTATCTCAACATATGCACAAAATTAAAAAACTGTGAAAATGTGAACTCAATTGGTCGTTGAAGTTGCGAGATAATAATGAAAGAAAAAACACCCTTGTCACACGAAGTTGTGTGCTATCAGATGCTTGATTTCGAGACTTCAAAATTCGAATTCTAGGGGCCTCAAAACCAAATTCGTGGAAAATTACTTCTTTCTCGAAAAATACACTACTTCAGAGGGAGCCGTTTCTCACAATGTTTTATACTATCAACAGCTCCCCAATACTCGTTACCAAGTGAGGTTTTATGCTGATAATTATTTTGAGTAATTGCCAATAGCGTCCACTGCCTTTAAGTGAGTACTCCTTAGGAGAAGCAAACAATTGTGATAAAGAGCCTTCTGTGTGTAGTAAGAGATGTGCTCCTAGGTGAAGAGAAGCCATTATGGTGATTGCCCTACAAAACCCTGAGTAAACTCGAGAATTCCACTTTGGTACTCTATAATGGAATCCAACCAAACAACCCATACAAGGAGACATTTTGATAAACAAACATTGTATACAAATATGAATCTGTTAAATATATCGTACGTGTACAACAGTAATGTTGGTCAAAACATGTTGCTTTTGGCATAACAACTGCCTGTCCAACATCCCCCCCCCGCAAAAAACAGTTACATTAATAAATAAATAATAAGCAAATACAAATAAACTTTTAAATAAATAAAATAAACTGTTCCAAAAATCCAGCATGAACATCACTAGTGTGCAGTCAAGACAAGCACCATAATCATACTAAACTTATAATATTGAAGCTGGTATGCAGAGTTGTGAAACCGTCAGAACCCAATTTCATAGAGCTGCTAAAATGAAGGGGAAAAAAAGCTGAGCACAATTGATTTTGGTGACCAGAAATAGGTTACCAGCCAAACGTTCTTGTACTATGTCATATGTAGTATGTGTGTCTAGTTTTCTGTTAACTTGCACTCAACAGAAATTTGTTAGGCAATTTTCTCTGCCTTAAAGGGAAGGTAGACGTTTGGCGATTACTCAAAAAAAGCATTGGAGAGCTGTTGGTAGTATAAAACATTGTGAGAAACGGCTCCCTCTGAAGTAGCATAGATTTTGAGAAAGATGTATTTTCTCATTAAAATAATAAAATCTGAAAGCACACAAATTCGTCCAACAAGGGTGTTTTTTTCTTTCATCATTTTCTCGCAGCTTCGATGACCGATTGAGCCCAAATTTTCACAGGCTTGTTATTTTATGCTTACGTTGGGATACACCAAGTGAGAACACTGGTCTTTGACAATTACCAAACTTGTACTTTCCCTTTAAACAGCTCTAGATATGCGGCCCAATGTCTTTACAAAGTCCCGATCAACCGCCATAACTCTTAATATGTCTTAACATGGTGCTGCCTCAAAACATCTCACAATACATGTAAGCAAGTTTCAATTTCTACTCCCGATGTTCGCCTTGTTGGACGTTACAAATAAACACTTCTCTTCCATGGGCTGAAACTTGCAAGTGTAATGCATGATTATTAAGTTAAAATTAAAAGTGTATAATATGCCTTGTATATAGACAAATGCTTTCAGTTAATCAAAACACTTTGTATTTTTATGGAATAAAATAAAAACCCTGCTTAAAGACAGTTCTGCACCCAATTTCAAAGCTATTGTTTTATTTGTCACCGAGTAGTAATGCGATAGGAGACTTTTGGGACGCTTGGTGACAGCAGACTTACCACGTAAAATCCATTGTTCTTGGTAATGCGCGCATGCTCAGAACTACGTAAACAATGACAGTTTACCTGGTAAGTCTGCTGCCACCTAGCATTCTAAAGTCTCCCATTGAATAACCATCATTTTTGTGGTAAGAGCAAAAACTTCCAATTAACACTTTCCACCGAGCCTCCAGTAAATATTTCTCAGAGTCCAAGTTCAAGCTAAGAGCTTATCAAGCTAAATCTGTAACTGCCAAAAAAATCACTAAGTGACCAATTTCCTCTTGAAAATAATTGAAAGGAACATTACACAACTGGTTTTTGCTCACAAAACAGTTGCAGTGTTATTTATCTCTCATCAAATATAATTTTCTTTCAAGGGATGTTTTCTACAGTCATCATCATTAGACCGTGTAGATTTTATGTAAATCTGCAATCTTAGACAAATATTGTTCTTACCAATTCTATAATGTTCCTTTAACATATGAAATTCTTGCTTCACTTCCATTATAAGCTATTAATTTTTTTCCTTGAGCAAACAGCCATCTGAATGAAAAACAAAAATTCAAAAAACAAAATCATGCATCCTTCACAAATATAAAGTATAAATTACTCTCCATGAAAGATGCGAGAACACACACACGGAGAAAACCATACAGGCTTATAAACCTGTATCTTCTGGAGCAAGGAAAAACACATTACGACACCAATGAACTATTAACAATAAATATGACTGTGTATGTAACAAACAAGATTGGCGCCCTCTGTTGATATAAGTAAACAGAGAGTTATGATTTGGTGCCTCTAGTGGCCATCATCTCATTTGGTTTAATGGAGGATACACTGGTCCCCAGCCTGTCCTCATCCAAAAGGTTAAGGACAGACATGTACATACAACAACCATACCGCGCAACCGTCCGGATCTTGATGTAGGACAATCTCTGGCGTGATCATGGAGTTATATATAAGAACTAGAGGGCACACTGGCCTATAAACGAGACCCGGCATGCGCGCAGGCGGCCATTTTGTAAGTTGACAAAACACGCATCGCACAGCGTGTGTTTGTGCGCCCATTTTGTAAGTTGACAAAACAGCATCGCGTCAGCGTTCAATAAACACAAATTCCAACGTGAACATCATATTCAACGCACGTGCAGAATGGCGCGCGTGTCTCCTTGCGGTCTCGTCGCGTTTGTGCAAGAAGCATCACCAGTACGCCCTCTAGTTCTTATATATAACTCTATGGGCGTGATTCACAAGCGTGAGATCAGATGTTCAGGCTACATAGAGGATAGCCTGAACATTATACACCACACGTCGAGGTTCATGAATTACGCCACAAATTTATCCATTGAGCCCATGTCCTTATTCACCTTTGACCTCACATCATTTGACATGGCCTTCATTGTTCTAGAGGTTCGTAATTGAATCCGACCTACATGTGTATACATGAACACCAATACCTGTCCTTATCCCAAGGACAGGGGACCAGTCTACATGGAGGAAGGAAACCTGACTTATCTCCCGCCATACGAAAGCAAGCTAATCAACAGGGGAGGCATTCCATGCTTCAATGCTGCATTGGCTTTGGTTCCGCATGTACAGTACCTTCTCCCCCTTGGAAAACAAAAAATCCTGCCATTTTATTTCTTTTGATACAAAACTCATGAGTGGACTAAAGTTAAACATAGTCCGGTGGCTTTTATACAAAAATCTAAGTATACTATACAAAATGCATGCAGGAACTGGATACCAACACTCTGTGGACAAATCCGATGAACAAGTGCGCACAAAATGCATCGCAGATTGATACAAAAGAGCCACTGTCCATTAGGGTTATTGATACTGAACTGACTCAAAGGGAAAGGTCCTGAGAGATGAGTGACTGCAACTTGTCTGAGGTTCTGAACAAAGCTCATTCTAGTCCCTTCCCTAACTAGGAAGCTCTTCACTGAGACAACTATTTCTTTCTCCTAACTCAGAGATACTCATCCAGGGCTGCTGTATAAAATACTCACTGCAGGATAGTATTATATAATTTAAAAAAACATATGCGTTGATTCGTATATGGGTATCTATCACACCCATACTATCCAGATTGGAATACCCCAATTGGTACCCTCTGATCCCAATGAGGGTGTAACTGGTACCCAGATTTGGGGGGAAACCACTGGGTGACAAAACCTTTCTTCTCAAACAACTGAGATGCGTCATCAAGGATACAAAATGAGTTTGTTTTATTTTTTTCAGACATATTTTTCAGGAGGGTGTTGATCAGTTTGAATTGGACGACGAGGCTTTGTCATCTTGCCCCTGTGAAACAGGTGGTTTGACGTCCCCTGGTGTCCATGGACCAGGCCCGCCGGATGACGGGGGCCGCTTGCTGGACCCGGATTCAAACTCCTCCTCCATCTCCATGCCGTTGTTGGAGTCAAACTGCTGGTTCTCCAGCCGGGTGATCAACCTCTCATCCTCGTCGCCAAACTCTCCGCCCATCAGGGACGGCTCGCCAACGACCATCACGTCCTGTGCCAGGAGGGAGGGAAAAGAACAAAAACAAAAAGGAACAAATAAAAATCTAAGTATTTAATTATTTGACTCAAGATTGTAGCAATGAGCTTTGAGTGTCATACCATGAAGGGGAAAAAAACGGGGGGAAAAGTAATGGGTAAAAAAAGTTGGGTGCAGGGAGAACAGGTTAGAACAACTCGAACTCATCTCCGTTTTAAAATGAAAGGGTAAAATTTGGTTTTGTGTACTACGAATTCAGGGTTTGTTTTGGAAAACGTTTGTTTGATGAGTACACAATTTTGGGGAAAAGAGTAGTTTTTTCTTCTTCAATTTGTTTGTTTTACACTGTAATTTGACGGTCCTCCGGTTTGTAGGAATTAATTAAAATCTTTTCTAGGGAAATAGTGTGTTTCTAAATGATAAAATTAGGAGCTAAAATGTGAACATCCTGGTGCCAAAACTCTGATCACTTTGGACTTGGATCTGCAAGACTGGAAAGCCATTATTAAGTCACAGCCAGAAAATCGTTCTTTCAACTTTGACAAATAAATGTGGCTTGCACATTAATTTGTGGCCAAAAATAGCTCTTGTGGTTTCCATCCTTGCTTAATCCAACACATGCAAAGGGTTTCCATAAGCAAGAATAGAAAAGTGAGAACATTTCAGTAAAGCCATTGACAGATAAATTGCCTGACTTGTAAAATTTTAAATGAAAAGCAGTTTCATTAAAACAAAAATGATCAAACAATAGGTGCACCTTACATGACTAATTATGAAAAGCTTTCTCAATTAATCTGAATGATCCCATTTTAAAGAACTACACACTCATCCATAAAAGCTATTTTTAAAATGGTCTTGGAAAAAAACGGGGAAAAAACAAAACAATAGACAGACGTCATAGGCGGAGAGATAATTGGAAAGTCACATTAACTTTTAATAATCCACAACCTATTAAAACCGGTTATTAATAATTAATCACACATTAGCTTATTGGACATGAAGACTAATTGACTGACAGAAAAACACATCAACAACAGTATGCAAGATCATCTTTCATGGATGACATTTTTGCTTTTGTGTGCAACAATTAGACTAATTAAGCCATCACAAAACTCCATATCAGCCACTACCCACCATCCAACAAATGCAGCAGTTACCAAACAAAAGAGCTTCACTTGCGTGGTGCAGACTCAAAATTAAAACATTCAGAGCGTAATAGATAGTACCCAATAAACTTGGGAATTGGCTTTGAACTGCGCCAAACGTTCTCGTTTTGTTTTATGCAACCAAGTGGTTTACTGACAAATCATTCAGGAATATTTTTTTCAATGGCATTTCACAAAAACCGAAAAGCAGATATTGCATTAACAGAATGTGCATTAACAAAATGTTGCTGTAAAGAGTACCGACTTTGCATTGTTTGACGTCAAGTGGGAACCATCTTAGGTACAAGAGCAAATAATAAAGGATGCAGATTGTGGCCAGAAGAAAACACCAGGTTGACACTTATTCAGAAATTGATTCAATTGCCCCAAGCATTTTCTCATCTCCCACTACAACTCAAAGACAGTTTCGTACTTGAAATAAATAACCTGAGAGGTTCCTTTTTTCATTTTCAGAAAAGGGTGAGATTTATTGCTTGCATGGGAGAGTTTGTTTGGTTTTCATTTGCCGACAAATAAATAAAAAAAATTGGAAACTTGGAGAGAGCATTTTGGTTTTGAAGATTCTTTTTTACGTTCGAAATATTCTTCATGCTCTCAGACAGTGCATTTTTAATGAAATTTCAGAATGTATCAAAGTGGATTTTGGGGTCCATGAAAAGAGGTTGTGTTCATTTGGAAAAGTGGGTGTGGTCAATTGGAAAAGTGGGTGTGTACCATAGAAAAAAGGGGGTGTGAACAATAGGAAAAGAGGAACTTGTGGTCACCAAGGAGTGGAGGTTGTGGAAAATAAAAAAGTGTGTACACTGAAGAAAGAAAGATCTCATTATAGAGTGCTGTGGAAAAAGGAAATCAAAGACAAACAAAAGCTGAAGCATAAAGTTGACAAGTAAATGCGCTGACAAAAAGGAGGACACATTTATGGAAACTCAGAATCTGCGACAAAGGAATAAGAGGTTATCAAGAGAGAGACAAGACAGCCTGACACCAAGACTCAAGCTAAATCTAAACACAGACAAGCATGACCATACAAAGACATTAACAAAGCCGAGTTCCTTTCATTTGACACTTCGCCTAACCCAAGGAGTTCATCTCAAACCCAGTACAGGAGCAGTTTGGGTTAGATGGTAGTTTTGCCTAACCCCACCCCTTTAAATCCAATATTTTTCTTGGGAAACCAAAAAAAATTGTTGTTATTCTAAAATTTAAAAAAAGAATAAGTACTTTTATTAGCTCAAGTGTAAAAACATTGTATGGTAAACATGTTGATGACTGTTTTACAAACAATCTACATCTTTAATGGAGTTTGAAGTACCCAGCTCATACCCAGTTTGTGTCCAGTATTCTACCAAGGTAATCCCAATTAGCACCCAGTTAATACCTCATTTTTAAATACAGATATCCACTATGTACCAATTTTTGTACCCAGAAGTGAAATATTTGAAGGATGGGCAACGGAACAGTTTAAATTGACAAACATGTACATGTGGTCGACAGGAGAATGGGAAAGGCAGACCAGAATAGCAGAGACTGAGACACAGCAACACTTATCTCATGTGGTATTGGGGTATCGTTTTTACCAGTGATCACAAAATGAATATTAAAGTGCAGTTCATCTCATAAATCCCGTATAAGTGCAAAAGAGACTGAAACGTTTCTTCAATCAACGGTTTCATGCCTTACACAAGGTAAAACAAATACAAAAACCAGTGACGCTCCTTTCCAACCCTGTTTTCTCAGATGGTCCTAGATGGTACATACCACCCAATGAGTAAGACATTGACCGACCAACAGAGAAAGGCCTCCAATTCCTACTCGCCCACTGTACTGTCATTCTTTTTTTTTCTTTTTACAACAAACTATCCTATATTTCCCAAAGAATTTGACCATTATTAACAGTTTATTTTTCTTTCCAACATGTCCAAGGAAAGAAATCTTCAACCTGTCCTTTTCACATCAAAAAGTAGTAATACCAGGTAGATGAAGGGGAGAAGAAATGTCAAACTCGGTGCCGAGTGGCAGTTCAGTAAAAGTGTTTAGTAAGTGTTTGTGTTAGAGTACTAGTACCACCCACATACTCAGATTCAGAAAGCGTGGTTACAAGACCATTTAGTCTGCAAGTGCCGCTTTTAAGGGGTTTTGATACCTTTTGTACCTGAAGGTAAAGTTTTTGGCCATGCCATGAATCCCTACTCACTGTGAATGAAGATAGGTGTAATAAATTTTACCTGTAGAAGTTTCAACCTCATTAGATGTTAAAAAAAATTTTTACAGAGAAAAAGTGAAAATCACAGAGCAATGTTTTCAGGAGAATCCAATCAATCCATTGTACATGCTAAAATAATTTTGTTTTGTTTTCAGAAGAAAAACAAATTCGGGAGAATTATTTTCTTGAAATTGTTTTACCCATTTCTCAAAAGCAAGTAATACATATGTACACAAGGGAAGCTTTCTACATACCATCATTATCTTCAATGTAAGTTTATTATAAATCTGTTGGCGTTTGTCTTTTGTGTCCTACATAAAGTACCCTTAAACCCATCACAGGGTGAGCGCAATAAATGAGGCTCCCTGTGAGCCTGAACGAGTCTGACTATCATCTCATTTTATTTAATTTGTTTTCTTCTTTTGTTTTGTTTTTGGTTTTTACTGGGCCTTGATCACCCATCAGGGTGGATATGCGAATTACAAGTCTTTATTATTATCATTATTATTATTTTTATATTAGTAAGAGGATTGGTACTGTAGCAGAGTTAAACACAAGCAAGAGGATTGGTAGCAGAGTTAAACACAAGCAAAGTTTAGACCAGCAAACAGAAAAGCATCAAGGCGTCAGTGCAAATAAAAAATCATTCCAACACAAATATTCCTGGGCTTTAAGTTTGTTTTATCGCAGAACTATCACAGCAAATCAAACGAGTGGAACTCTCTACCACAAAACCTTGAGGTGAACCTGGAATGAAGTTATTGCAACAAAAATTATTGTCACAAAAGTTTTGGACGGAGGGCAAACAACAACAAAACAATTATTGTGAGCAGAAGACTTGCAATGCAATTGAATATTTTGCCCAGGAGGATCACGGTTCTAGAATTATACAAATTATCAACATTTTTGCTAACTAAATACTCTTCAAGACTGATAAAGGCGATTTAAAAAATAACATATACTTCACAGAAAATAATAATAATAATAATAATATTAAAGAAATGTACTGCGCATATATCCACCCTGCTGGGTGTCAACGGCAGTTTATTACTTTGTTTTTGTTTCTTCTTTTTTTTTTTTTTGGGGGGGGGGGGGGTGCAATTGATATCAAATGATTGCGCCAGTTCCTTCAGTAAAATGTTCTCTGGCAGCAGTTTGTTGCAGAGTTTAGTAGTAGTTTCATACATTCCGTTTCCTATGCTCTTCATGTTAACTGTTCAAGCTTTTAGTTGTGACAGACTTTAGCAAAACCAGGCATTTTGGAGACAATCATGTTTAGTTGTTGTTTTCTTAACTATACGAAAAGTCACCCTAGAAAATAGGTAACCTCTATCTTTGATAAAACTCCACTTTTTCCCTCTCAACACTGTACTAAAAAAATAAAAATCACAATTAAGGTTAACCATGTTGGATTCATACTCGTTTTTGCTGAAGTCTGTTTACATATACATACATTATCACCATGCAGTCATGCATGCTTTAAGCACATTCAATTAAAATGGGTTATTCTGGGTTACAATGCTCTACCAACAAACACACACAAACACTAACAAAAAAAGTTGAGAGGGGCAAATCTTCCGTTTTCCCTTCGGATGAGAAATATTTTTTGGTGAGAAGAAAGTTGTTCTCTTAAGAAAACAAGAACTTTTTTTCCTTTGGAAATAGGAAGAGGAAGGAGGTGGATACCTCGGCAACGGACTCGTGGATCCACGGAGGCATGGGGACGGGCTGTGGTGAGCTTGGACGGTTTCTTTTGCTCTTGTGTCGGCCCGCCGGCCCGTTTCGCTAGAGGGAGGAAAAGAAAGCATTCAAGAAAGAAATAGAGACAGATATCCCCGGGATGTTTTGTGCTTCTCTGGTTTTATCATGTTCCCCCTTCCCGCATCTCTTAAAGGGAAGGTACACGTTTGGTAATTACTAAAAACAAATATTAACTTAAAAACTGACTTGGTAATGAGCATTGGAGAGCTGTTGATGGTATAAAACATTGTGGGAAACGACTCCCTCTGAAGTATCGTAGTTTTTGAGAAAGAGGCAATTTCTCACTAAAATATTAAAAGAACTCTAGCTAGAAGTCTTTTATTCCTATCTGAAAGCACTCAAATTCGTCCAAAAAGTTGTTTTTTTCTTTCATCATTTTCTCGCAACTTCGATGACCGATTGAGCCCAAATTTTCACAGGCTTGTTATTTGATGCTTATAATGGGATACACCAGGTGAGAACGCTGGTCTTTGACAATCACCAAACGTGTACAGTGCCTTTAACGACCTGAGACCAGGATGAGCTAGTTTTATTTTTTTCAACTGAAGACTTTTGCGGTTGTACCCGCAAGTTTACTATTTATTTATAGTTCCTTGTTATTTCTTCACACCATGCAAAGCTTCAAACAATACTGACTGATGACTTGTTGAGAAGGGGGGAAATTAAACAGTTTCAAGCCTACATCCGTTTCAGCTCCAGGATGAGGTTGCAATGGCCCCCGGAAAAATAGTTTATTGTAGCCGACTTGTGTACCTATGTGTGTGTTTTTAATGGGTATTTAAAGTCTTTGATAATCAACAATCAACTGATACTCATCACCTTTGGTTCACACAAAAAGTAGACACACTCTAAAGTGAATGACTGTATGAATGTTGGTGACGGAACTGATTGATGGGTTTGAAATTGTATCTGAACAAGATAAAATTGGTGCTTGCATTTTTGTATCATAAAAAATTCACAATGGGAAGGGATGGATATTGGAGTAGATCTTTGTGTATAGATAATTTGTTTATTCCTTGATAAGGAAAAAGAGGAAAATCTCTCCGTGCTTTGTGGTTTAATTTACAGATATGATTTATTGATTGCGGACATTTCAAAAATGAAAATGATACGCTATCATTTCAGTTTGAATAGAGACTTTTAGAACCCACCGAGGGAGTGGACATACATTTTCATGTGACTTCTGCAGTCTGTGGCTTACCGAGGAATTCGGTATCGATTCTAAGCAATCATTGGGATGTCATTGGTTTTAAGGAGCGACCATAATGGAAAAAAAATCTAAAACATAGTGATTTGGGGTTTAAAAGTAAGTATGTTTTGGGGGATTTTGATATATATATTTTAAAAAATCTCAGAGCAAATGGTTAGATCAGGCTGATTTGAACATGCATGTGTTAGTCCGTGCAGGCAGTTGTTATTATAAAAATGTTTTCCATTCCACATTGCATGCTCATCGCCAACACGATAAAAAACACTGTGAAAGAAAACATGGCGTTTTGAAATACACGTCATCATCATTATACATAGAGCCACATGTGTCATCCGCCTTTGTTCTTTCAATGGGGACGTTTAGGGTCGGAAAGGGCGGTGACATAGTCCCTACTAACCCACCATTAAAGGGTCTGTTTACGTTTGGTAATGACACTGAAATCAATAAAAACTTACTTGGTAAGCAGTACAACAGCTTTGAAAAGTTTATTGCATTTTGAGAAACTGCAGTTATGAAAAAAAGATGTCGCTCTTTATATCAACAAATTTGAATCCGAGTAGTAATACTGACATTAATATTTCTCAGTTAATTCAAATTGCAGAATATTCTTCCTGCAAGGCCACAAACACTCCAGATTTGAGGAAGGGGGAGGGGGGGGGGGTGGGTGAGAAATCTGGAAACTCAAAACTTACTGTGGGTACACCCTCAGGTGTGGTGGATATTGTGTAGCTACCGGGAGAGGATTTCTTCTTGGAGCCACCGGACGGTAGACCATTCCCGCCTCCAGGGGGCATGCTGTTGGAGGATTTACGCTTCCGACGCTTGGTCTGTGTTCTATTGGGTTCTGCTGATTTAGAGATCAAGTTCTGCTGTTAAATGCGGAGTTCTCTCTCGGTCAAAGAAAGTTCCCTAAATGCCTCGCTGTGTACCTGTGTCCAGGCCTCGAGATGACCCACGGCACACACAGCAATTGCTGTATTATGGTGCACTGTGCTTTTGCTTTGGTGCCCTCTACAAGGTTCCAGTACAAACTTACATTTTCCCCAAAGACGTGCCCCCTTATTACCAGAGGAATTTCGCTGTGACCCTTCAAAAACTAAGTTCAAGGTCCGAGTGTTCCTCCCCGTGCCCTTCCAAAGACTTGAAGCAGCCCACAATGCTAGAACTCAGAGACTACTTTGCTAATTATGTTTACCATTATCACCACCTCGCTGTGAAGATGTACCATAACGGAAATAATAATCCCTAAAAAGAAGTGCCCCTTGATTTACCTCTGTGTTCCAATTTGGATTTGTGGATGGAATCATGGCACATTTGTGAGAGTGCTGCTTTCTTGTCAGTTTGCTGATTGAGTATTTGTCACTTCCATCGTTTATTTAAATTTTTACCACCTCACTTTGTTCAGCAAGAGAAACACTGCTGTAAATATCATGATCTTTACATCCCCCCCCCCCTTTTTGAAATGAAATTTTCACAGGTTAGTTTTACTCTATATATTTTAATTCAAATTGGATTAAAACAATCGAACAGTTAAACCAAAAAAATGATATACTATAAGAAATGTTTAATGGCAAAGCAACAACCAAACTTGTTGTGTAATGTAAATTGTCATGATATTCTTTTGTCCAACAGCTGGGCAAAAATATCTCCCATTTCATGATGGACCACACAGGAAGAAACTAATGCCCTCTGCCATAGTCTCATTTGGACTTTATTTCGCAGTAAAGACCTCTCAAAGAGTCCAATATCATCATGAAATTTTATAGACCCCTTGCTGAGATCAAATGGTGTGTCATGCCACGCACACCTCTTAGCCAATAAAAGGTCTTTCCTTTAACCTCAACGAGGGCGCTGTTTGACGCAATGGGTCTATAACATGTTCCAGACCTGTCCTCTCTTCAAAACCATACCTGGGGGTGTCACCATTCGTCGCCATTTCTGGAAGAGAGTTGCTGTCAAACAATCCCTGGGGCTGAGGGTGTAGGCCTTGTGACGCGACATCAGCTCCTGCATGGGCTCCAAAATCACACACAGCTGTGCAAAAGGGAGAGAAATAATAACGGAGAAAATTACAACTTAACCGCTCGGACGACCGTTGAAACACGACTTGATCTGCCAACGTCAAAGTCTCCACATCTGTCAAAATTAGATTTTCTTTTTGAGAGGGGAGGGGGGCTCGTAATTTTGGGGAAGAGGCCAATTTGCATGTTAAGGGCTTCAATTAAGTTGCAGACACTACGCCCGTCAAAGTGAATTACGGACAGAGAGTGGCTACCGGTTAGGGATACTGGCCTACTTTCTGGGCCTGGGTACTTTGCTAGTAGCGTTGGACTGTCACATTGAAAACCCCCTTTTTTCAGGCTTTTCCTTTTTTTTTCTCTTTTTTCTTTTAGGGGGAAGGTTTACTGCAATACATCATCTGTAATCTTGCTTCACAAACTGATTTAAAGTTTTAGGAATAGTTCCTACAAATCCTTTCAAACAGCTAATGTACTTGGCACAAAATACTGGTTGGGGCATGTAGGGATGCTGGTAAAATGCCAGAGACATAAGAGATTTTCAACCACTTACCCTGAGATAGTTGAGTGTAACGTTGGTGAGTCCTTGTCTGGTGATGTTCTTTGAGAGTTGCTCCATCATTGCAGGGTCCTGGGAGTGATACTGTCAGGGAACAGAGATAACAGGTAGATGGAAAAGGGGAAGGATAGAAGGGAATAGGAATGGTTGGAATGGGTGAGAGGGAGGGTAGGGGTAGGTGAAGGGTACAGAGATGGGTGAGGTGGGTGAGGTGGGTGAGATGGGTACGAGGTAGGGTAGATGAAGGGAACAGAGATGGGTGAGATGGGTACGAGGTAGGGTAGGAGAAGGGAACAGAGATGGGTGGAATGGGTATATGAGGTAGGGTCGAAGAAGGGAAGAGCGATGGGTGGAATGGGTATGAGGTAGCATAGGAGAAGGGAAGAGCGATGGGTAAGATGGGCGAGGGTAGGGTATGAGAAGGGTACAGAGATGGGTGGAACAAGTACGAGGTAGGGTAGGAGAAGGGAACAGAGATGGGTAAGATGGGTACGATGTAGGGTAGGAGAAGGGAACAGATTTGGGTGGAATGGGTGTGAGGTAGGGTAGGAGAAGGGAACAGAGATGGGTAAGACGGGTGAGGGTAGGAAAAGAAAAGAGGGCAGAGGGGTGTCAGGTAGATAGATAAGAGGTAGGATAAGAGAGAAGGGAAAAACAGCAACAAATTGAGACGTCATTGGTTTATTCTTCCAGACACAGGTATGACTTTGGGAAGTCTACAAGTGGTGGACGGATTTTAACAAGGTAAAAAAAAGCAAGTAAATTTTCAAAGTGTCTTGGAAATGTTTTTATTTTTTTATTTGGGGATTACTTGTTCACTGTGCATGTTAGTCTTTATTTTGATGCTTAATGTTCTCTTGTTTCATTTTGCCTTCGTTCCAAGTTCATTTTTATGCTTTATTTTATCAACTTAAAGTACAAGTAGCTTGCACAAAAATATATTGTTCAATTGTACAGTCCCCTGCCCCACCACACGAGGCTTTCATGTTTGACAGCTCCAATCAACAATCAATTTTTAATCACGTTGAATGATTCACCAAGGTTGGACAGGTTACCCCAGTGGTGTACCACTTAGACAGATTGGCCACATGAATAATTCTCCCCAGTTGTTTGTGTTCCACAGGTTTTCTCGATACTATAATTATCTCACGCAAGGGCAAGGTGGGGTGGGGGGGGGGATATGGCTAATCCTAGATGTACACCAAGGTAATCCAATTGTTCAGTGTTGAAATGCAATCAGGAAGATTAGTTTCCCCTACATTTTGTACTACTAGACATTTACACGCACACTTAAGTGGTGGGTGTACTGGTATGCGGTTTAAAGTCAGATGACGCAAAAGATGCACTGTCAAGTGTGATGTCTAATTTGAATTGAGGCAGGAGGACCCGTTTTTGTGGCGCTGCATGCTGTGGCATTCTGCGCTTATGGTATACAGAATCACACGCTTTACAATAAAGCAAATTCTTGACACAGCCCTAAAAGCTGTGCCCCTTCAAACGCCAAGTTCAATGCCTGCACAATCCAACAGTGTTGTTTGATTCTGTTGGACTTACAGGACTGCACTAGTAAACTGATCATGCTTAACATGGGATCAGGCATGCCACCATAATCAGAGTCTAACAGTATGGGTGTTGAGTTACGGTGTGGTGTTGGATTTTGTAAAAAGTGAGGGAAGATCCTCAATAAATCACTCATGGGAGATAGGGTTAATCGTTTTGGTTTTGCGTTTTTTGTTCTTCTGCTGAAAGGCTTTGTGAAACAGGAGCTGAACTGATACCTCTTTGCATGATGTGTGTGGGGAAAAATATTAAAAAACTAAACTGAACTCTTGCTGCAAGTCCTACATCAGGCATGATGGTTGGAAAAAAAAGTGAACAAATCTTCCCAACTACTATACCAAGAACAAATGCTTACATGTAACTACTGTACACCAGGGGTCGATTTCTCAAAGATTTAGGAATAGTCCTAATGTAGGACTAGTCCTAGGAGACTTAAAAGCTTAAGGCCAGGCCGAAGTTAGGACAAATAACTTGTCCTAACTCGAGATGAGATAAGACTTGTCTTGTTACTCTTTGTGAAATCCACCCCCGAGTTGCCAACATTTTCATCTTGCAATCGGGGAGATTTTGTCAGACAGTCAGAATCAGCTTGGGCGATGTAGATTTATTTTATTCACGATATATCGTTTACAATATATCGCGATATTCGATATAATCGTGATTAATTAAATTTGACATCATCAGTCTTCAAACTCCCAGTGAAAGTTGTAGAAGCGACAGTCCTAGCATAAGAGAGGTGTTCTAATGACCTATTCTTCTGGTTTTACTCCAAACCAATGGGGTGCAAGATGTCTCGGCTAGGAAATACATCGCAATACTTAACCGACTGCGATACTTAAGCGATATCACGATACTTAATCGATATCGCGATATATCGATATTTCGATTAAAACCAAATCGATCCGATATCGAAATCGATTCCAAATTAGTATCGCGATATTTGATAATATCGCGGTATCGCCAAAGCTTAAGTTAGAAAGATATTTTTAAAAATAACATTCAATGTTATTTAACAGGGAAAAGGTTTCCATAATCAGGGAGATTTTCAAATTTGTTCATCAGAACATGGAAAGATTTATTCATATCAGGGAACTTTCCGCAGAATCAGGGAGAGTTGACAGCTCTGCTAGTTACAGTATGATGGTATAGGCTTTGAGAGATTATATTCAGGCAATTAAAAAACTCTCAATGGGAAATTAATTAAAGGCAAGGTGGGGGTGGACACTATTGGTAATTACTCAAAATATTTATAAGAATAAAACATTAGTTGGTAATGAGTAATGGGGAGGGGTTGGTAGTATAAAACATTGTGAGAAACGGCTCCCTCTGAAGTGGAGTACTTTTCAAGAAAAAAGTAATTTTCAACGAATTTGATTTCGAAACCTCAGATTTGGAACTTGAGGTCTCGAAATCAAGCATCTGAAAGTGCACAACTTCGTGTAACAAGGGTGTTTCTTTCTTTCATTATTATCTCGAAACTTCGGCGACCGATTGAGCTCAAATTTTCACAGGTTTGTTATTTTATGCATATGTTGAGATACACCAAGTAAGAAGACGGGTTTTTGACAATTACCAGTAGTGTCCATTGTCTTTAAAAATAGGAAGATACAAAACAAAATAATGAGATCCCTGACAATAATTGTTTCCCATAAAACATTTTGTTTCCCTTTCAAATACAACAAGGAACATATTTTTCAGGAAGGCCAGTTGCGATGTGCAATGTGCCTGCAATTCAGTCGGTTTTAACAAATCCTACTTCCTTAAAAGGTAAAAGAACTTTTCCACTTAGTCATTTCAGCACCACAGGATGACTTCTTCGAGACGGCATCATCCCTAAAATATTCTCAGCCAGAACTTTTGTTGGGATCAATCAAACTTAAAGGGCTACATTCAGAGAAATTTCATCACCACAGATTTTTTTTCCCATATGATTTTCTTCTTTTTTCTCAACGATGCAGGAGTTAATCTACAAATAGAATTCGCTGTGATTCGATTTTCCATGCGGAAGTGAAGTACATCAAATACCACTCAATCTGATTACGGAGGACGGGACAGGTATCCCTGCATTTCTAGCCACTGGATCGAAGATGGTCAGAGGGAGGGAGGGAGGGGGGGGGGGGTGGCTAGGTGAGCTGCATTGATTAGTCAACACTCATTTTGCTAAAAGCAATTGGCAAAGTGGGCGAAAGAAAAAAGTTGTTTTCGATCGCCGGACAGGGGGACTACATAATATATGACAGGGGGATGGTAATTTACTGGATTAGTTTTTTATCAAGGACTGAACAAAAAAAGAAGATGTAGGGAAACTAAAAATGGATTGGCAATAAAGGGGATGGTGGTTTTTATTTTATCTCATGATGACAGTCGTGGGGGAGCTGGCGGTACTTGTTAAATCGTTAACTGGTTAATGCACTTGTTCTAATTGAGCCGAACGAATGAAAAAATGGATTTATCATCATCCGGACTAAAGTGTGCTTTCATTTAAAGACTTCCAAACTGATCGCGAGGTCGTCTAAAAGCAAACAACCCTTTCATGCAGGTGCACAATATTATATTATTTTTCAATTGAAAAGGTTAACTAGCAACAGAGTACTACATTTGCTTTCCATAAACACCACAAGATTTGATACCATTAAAGATGGGGATTCATCTAGGTACGTGTCTAAATAGGACTGTGGTTTGAGTGAGGGTGGGGGGAAGCAATAGATTCTCAAAGTTAAATGACAGATTATCCATAACTTCCAAGATTATTTTCAAGATTATCAACTCCGCGGTAGTAGAATATATTAATTAAAAACAGTTCTCTAAAGAACAAACTCTACACCTTACAAGTAGATACACACATGGTGTTACTGGAAACCAAGTATACGTATAGAGACCAGTTCCTTTATAAAGCACCTTTTAAAGGCAGTGAACACTATTGGTAATTACTCAAAATAATTTTTAGCATAAAAACTTACTTGGTCACAAGTAATTGGGAGAGGGTGATAGTATAAAACATTGTGAGAAACGGCTCCCTCTGAAATAACGTAGTTTTTGAGAAAGAGGTAATTTTCCACGAATTTGATTTTGCGACCTCAGATTTAGAACTTGAGGTCTCGAAATCAAGCACCAGAAAGCACACAACTTTGTGTGACAAGGGTGTTTTTCCTTTCATTAGTATCTCGCAACTTCGATGACAGATTGAGCTGTTATTTTCTGCAAATGTTGACATACAGCAAGTGAGAAAACTGGTCTTTGACAATTACCAACTGACCAATAGTGTCTACTGTCTTTAATGGTTTACAAGGTGCTGTAGCACTATAATTACATACAACCAATCAAGAGATGGTTGAGCACTAACCTGCATGGCCACTACACTCCTGGGGATTAGTTCTCTATGTTGACGAATAGCGAAATGCCACGACCTGATGCGCATCAGGTCGTCAAAAGTGAACTCCACGACAAGCCGGCCTTCTGTGCAGACCTGGAAAGTTGGAAGAGAAAGAAAAAGAAAAGAAAAACATTATTGAAAACGTGAAGTCAATAAAATGGATTTGGTGTGCTTTTTTAAAGATTTTCTTTGTAATATTGCCTTTACAACATGTATGTAACTGTTTCTGTATGCTAATTTTTTAGTACATGTTTTATCTACTTTTTCATTTTTATCTTTAGTTTTTAGAAATTTTTCATCTAAAGTGCGGTTTATCATTTTTGTAGAAATCGCACAATACAAATCTCTAACTATCAATAGACCATGGAAACTCTGTTTACAATAAGTGTGATCTTTACATTATTTGGGTATTCTGGCAGGTAAGATACTGCACTGGTCATAAATTATGGGAAAGCTGACATTTTGTGTCATAACTTCCACATAAATCCAAGAGTTATGAAAGTAAAAGCTTGTCAAGTTTTGAGATGTGCCCCCTTTCATCATATCAAAAGTGGATAAGAATTAGACAGTGCAATCTCCATAAAATATAAGATTTTATGTGTTCTTCCATTGAGCTGTGTACAAATCATGCCTGCAGGAAGTCCAGGCTCTGTGGCTCTTTTGTAAACATACTGTGACATCACAGGTCACCTCATCTATATCAGTACAACAGTACCTGTGTATTAACAAATCACAGGTCACATCGTCTATATTAGGTAGTACAACAGCACCTGTGTAGTAACAACAGGGCCCTACGTCATAGAGCTGCTTCGGCTTTAACAATTTTCAACAGGATGGGTCTATTCATGCCCCCCCCCCTCTCTTCCCCCGGTGAAAAACATTCTGAGGTCCAGAAACGACGCATCTTATCTCAGCACACCTCCTGCGTTGTACAACCCGTCCACTGGGTAACTCAGGATGCACTGTGTGGAAGTTGATAAACTGAACGGGCTGCGTGATTCAATAGTTAACTACCAATTAAGAATCGATATCATGCTTTGAGTTATGGGTGATGCACTCTCTGGACCAATTCAGAGTTAATATAAATGTAGATTGAAGTGTTGGATGGGGCACTTCGTTTCAATCACTGGCGTGGGAAGTACATGCAGGGTTCTACCAAGGATTTTTTCAAAACATCCTGGACCCAAATTTTGGAATTGAATTGAGAATTTTGGAACGTTTTCTACTTGGTGTTTATCTTGGTTTGAAAATGCCTTAAAGGAACGTTACTGAATTGGTAAGAAAACAAAATCGTGAAGATCACAGATTTACATCAAACTTATACGGTCTAATGATGATGATAGTAGAAAACATCCCTTGAAATATTTCTGCCTGAAATGCCATATTTGATGAGAAATAAATAATTTAACTTTGCATTTGGAGTTTATCGCTCAGTGAGCGTTTTATTCCTTTTTTTTAGCGTCAATGTCATGCAAAATGTGTAATCGGTTTTTCACTATTTCCTCGTGACCCAGATGGCCAATCGATCTCAAACTTCTACAGGTTTGTCAGTTTATGTATATGGTGGATTACATAAAGTGCTTACACTGCCAGCAACTGTTTCGTTAGCAAAACAAATTCTGTAATGTTCCTTTAATGTGCATTCTGGAGCATTTTAAAAACTGTGGGGCGTTCTGGACCATAAATGTTTAATTGGAGGAGGTCTTCGGAACATTTTCTAGTTGGTGTTAACCTTAGTTTTAAATTCCCTAATGTGCACTCTTGAGCATTACAAATGGCTTCATCTTTAGACTTTTGTGAAATCCGTCTTTAATTTATTTTAGTTTCTATTGGCTGAAATTTGCGTGTATCAGCTAATAATTCGTGCAGACCAACCCCACACTTTAGCATCTGACAATCTGCAGTAACAACGTTCCTGTTCTAATATACACATGTTTACATGTTTACATTAAAGTGTTTTAATTTGAATGTCGTCTGAGGTTTTTTTTTCCCTCAAAACTACAAGGTGGACATTGGCACTGAGAATCAACATTTTGGGTGAATCATGACTAACGAATGCTCAAAAAAAGACCAAGATGTCAACACATTCCCTTGCCTTGAAACGCTCTAGTGGAAATTTACAATTTCCTCATATATAGAGGTGCCCTTTATCGAGGAGAAAATGCCTTGTTGCCCTTTGCTTTCCCTATCAAGAACATACTGTACAGTAGCAAGTAATCTTGAAACTGTGTGAGTTTGATGTTAATCTGTGGACATTGTGTTTTGTGTCCTACAAAAAGGACCCAGACCCTTTAAGACATTGTAAGCAGTTTACGTACTTTGCTAATTTTTTTTCACTAGCCTGCCTAACTACACCGTCTACTGCTACATGTACATGTACACGTAAGTTCAACCAGCACCCTGCAATCTATGACAAGAATGACAAGAACATGTACAGTATGTGTACAGTCGATGTACATGTAGCCTGCTTGGGAAAACCATGTTCAGCAATAAACTTTTGTCTTAAGTGATTTTTGTGTGATATTTTCATGTCAGAAAACATTTAAGCAGTTTCCTAGCCTGCCAAACTACAGCATACTGTTCAAACAGTGTGTACAATCAGGGGCAAGATCGATCAGCTCCCGGTTCCATGACACAAACACTGCCTTAGGAAAACTGTGTATATCGATTATCATTATGTGTGTCTCACCTCCACTCAGCATTTTCATAGGGGGGCGCGCTCCCTACTTAATTGAAATGTAATATCACCTCACAACACTGAGCCCTGTTGATTCTTGTCAGGGGATCGGGACTGAAGCCAGGGAGAGCAGGTTGTGCCTGCCCTCTTGCCTCGTGACCCCCCATTAATTTGTCTGGACTGAAAGGGATCTAACGCGATTAACGAAGGCTCTTCGTTGCTTGTTCAAATTTGCGTGCCCTGGATGACACGGTGGAAGGGTGGCTTCTGCTGATAGCAAACAATGTAGTAAGACACTTCTTGAGATGACTTGTCTTTTCTTAAAGGGAAGGTACACTATTGGTAATTGTCAAAGACCAGTGTTCTCACTTGGTGTATCTCAACATATGCATAAAAGAACAAACCTGTGAAAATTTGAGCTCAATTGTTCATCGGAGTTGGGAGAAAATGATGAAAGAAAAAACATCCTTGTTGGCCGAATTTGTGTACTTTCGGATAGGAATATAAGACTAGCTAGAAGTCTTTTATTATTTTAGTGGGAAATTACCTCTATTTCAGAATCTATGCTACTTCAGTGGGAGCCATTTCTCACAATGTTGTATACTATCAACAGCTCTCCAATGCTCGTTACCGAGTCATTTTTTAAATTAATTTTTGTTTTGAGTAATTACCAAACATGTACCTTCCCTTTAATGTACTTTGTATTCAATTTTTGTTTTTCAGTGTGGGATTTGATTTGGGTGGGGGGGGGGGTTCCTACTTTTTGTAGGTGTGCTGGTAATTTCATCAAGTAATAGCACTTTAATTTAAAGCTCTGAAGATTTTTCAAGGTTAGAAATTGTATTTATTAATTATCTGAATGCAAGTGCAGGTACGAAGTTCTCTCAATGTTTTTTTTTTTTTTTTTTTTACTGTGAGATATTCTGGACAAATTTTGGCCGAAGCTCGCTGAATTTATACAAAACAAGGTCTTCGGAATGTTTTCTACTTGGAGTTTATTGTGGTTTTAAAGGCAGTGGACACTATTGGTAGTTACTCAACATAATTACATGTATTAGCCTCAAACCTTACTTGGTAATGAGTAATGGGGAGCTATTGATAGTATCCAAATATTGAGTAGCTCAGAGTGGAATGGGAGGAATATTATCGCTCGGTAAAATTTTGACTGTTCCATTTCACGAGGCGAAGACGAGTGAAATGGAACAGTCCAAATTTTACCGAGCGATAATTTGCCTTCCATTCCACGAATTAAAGCCACTCAATATTTGTTTTATATAACTGACATACAGATTCTTGTCATTTGAAGTATGTTAAAAGTATAACATGAAAAATCACTGGTACCGCGTTTGCGGCAACAATGCACAAATTTAATAGCAGTCGGATCACAACCTTTTGCACAGGTGCTCCTTTGTTTTAGCAGCGGCGCGGCGGCGCTGTACTGCTCAAAAACATTGGGAACAAGAATGATCCTAACTGTTGAATGGGAAATGCTATTCCCCATGGGCGAAAATGTCTTTTTGATCGCCCGTGCGGATGGGAGTAATAGTGAATGTCACGTGAAGTAAGTTCCACCAATCAAATGAGAAATGACAAGGATCTGTATGTCAGTTATAATATAAAACATTGTGAGAAACGGCTCCCTCTGAATAATGTGGTTTTCGAGAAAGAAGTACTTTTCCACGAATTTGATTTTGAGACCTCAGAATTAGATTATGAGGTCTTGAAATCAAGCATCTGAAAGCACAAAACTTGTGCATCAAGGGTGTTTTTCTTCCATTATTCTCTCAAAACTTCTACGACCAACTGAGCTTAAATTTTCACAGGTTTGTTATTTTATGCATACATCTGTACATGTTCTGATACAGCAAGTGAGAAGACTGGTCTTTGGCAATTACCAATAGTGTCCAGTGTCTTTAAGAGCCCTAACTGTGCAATCTGGAGCATTCTACAATCTATACTACATGTACATTTTACATGTACGTTCTTCCCTCAGTTTTTATTTGTAAAGGGGGGTGTAAGAATCCGCAATCCAGCGCAGTTCTTCTATACTTCACGTCCCATGATGATGTGTGCAATTCAGACTGTACTGTCAACAAACGTGAAGGAAGGTTCCTGGGAAAACTAGAGTTTCAGTCATCCCCCCAAAAATATCATAAATAATGTCCATAATCTCAGGTGATTTTTCAAAAAGGTCATGTGGTACATTGACAAGAATTTCTTTGCAAAAGATTTCACAGGGTTGATCACACGACCTTTGCGAGCTGATTGCGAACTGAAACGCCATCGAGCGATACCACATGTGCCACCCCCTACAACTATCAGTCGCATGACCTGTCTGCTGTGCGATGGGTTGAAATTGACAATTCCATTCATTGCAAGAGGGGATTTTAAAGTAAACAATTTATTATCAGAGCATGTTAAGGCTGTGGTTATCTGAACTTTCTTCTCTTGGCAGTTGACATGTTTTATTTTAACGATGAAAATCATCAATGGAAAACAAAATTAACGAATATGAAAATAGAGCACTTAAAACGTTGTTGCTAGTGTTGTTTTATTTCCGGTCAGTGAGTTTATAACTTTTTTTTTTTTTTCGAAGGGGGTATCCTTCAATCACCCTTTAATTTTTTAAATGTGTAAGTGGTACTTTATTGCTTAAATTTTACTTTGACCTGGGTGGGGGATGGCAACAGTGCTGTCTTCTTCTTGAAACATAAATTCTATGATTACTCTTAACAGCAGAACTATAGGTAAAGTTTTGTCATTGTGCTTTTCTGCAAGACTGCATCATTTCCAATCTTCTACTTTCCCAAGAAAAAAATATTTTGAACCAACGCCTCGCCAAAAAGAAGAAGAAAACCAAAAATTAAGACGGTTGGTCACGACGAGTGCACTTCTTGAAGATTTCCCACAGGATATAAAATGACACTGAAGAAAATATTAAGTTAAAGAGTGCATTACGCTGATTACGTCGTGCGATTTTCGTCCGATGTGGAGTTGTACACTGAGCCATTGTGATACTGAACAATGAGTAGTAAAGTAGGATAATAATGAGGAATGTACGACCACATGATCCACGGTGTACAATCAGTGTGAACTCTCATCTGGTCCTCCGAGAATTTGCTGAAGGATGCCACGGACGAGACCTTTCTCGTTTATTTTTGTGTACCCGCAGTAGTGAGAAATGTTTTGGGTTGAATTATTTCACGTTTTGTGTTGAAAGCGAGCACGTTAGTGGATTGTTTGGCAACGCTTGAAAATTCAAGGTTGTCTTTTTTTTTTGGGGGGGGGGTTTCTTTTTTCCCTGTATGATGTCTTAAGAAAACGATTACGAGGATGTGTAAAACATTGGCAAGTTTGAAAAAATAAATGTTCACAGATTTGCACAGAACTTATGTACATACATCAATCAATCAATCAATCAATCAATCAATCAGAAGACATTTATAGTGTCAAATCCAAACAGAAATCGGTGCTAATGGATTACTTGAAATTGATTACATGTACAACACATATTGTTAAAAAGAAATTGTAACATTGAGCAGTTTCTTGAAGATATGAAATGTCTTTTTAAAAGCATCCTTGTGATTTAGAAGATAGTTCTATTCTTTTGAACAATGGCAGGTACATGTATACAGATGGTCATGGTGGAAAACTTTCCTTAAAATATTTGTTCCTGACATGCTATCAGTATGCTCTGATCGCCTTCAGTATTTTGTTTTTTAATGTAAAAATATAGCCTTGTTCAAGGCGGTCACAGTTTTCACTCTGAAAAAGACGGCATAAACCCACCCACCCGTATGTGTGTACCTTTCGTTGTGCATAATGTGTTCATCACACTGAGGAAAACACCCGTACTACAATGTACTACACGAACTACTGTGCATAGTTTGCTTGGACAGTGCCATGTGTACACAAAGTTCACACGATGTGGTACGATGTGGTTACATCAGCATGTGCTGAAAGCAGCCCGCGCTGCAGGGTTATGACTAACCAGTGAACAAGTTTGTGGACAAGTGAAACAACAAGCAGTCCTGATGCAAAGGCAATTGCCTCCATGCTCCCTGGTCATTGCATTGGTGCCCTTGAAATGCTCCAGTAATAATTTACAATTTCCTCATAGTGTGCACTTTACCAAGGAGAAAATGCCTTGGTGCCCTTGTACGTTCAAAACAAAGCATACAGGCCTGAACAAGCTCACTGATACATCACTGAATAAGACTGAATAAGACCTTACCTTTGTGAACATTGGTTTTCCGTGATGTGTGACCATCGTAGTCTGATCGCAGTCTAGCGTGATGGTGGTGTTGTGGAACGACTCCTTGGGATGTTTGAGGAGATAATACAGATCTGTTACTCCTCCCTCGAAGACCGTGCGGAAGTATCTCGGAATGAGCGTCCGGCCAATAGCTGAGGAGAGAAATCACAAAGATTTTAAATGAGATGGGCATGTAAGAGGTTTACAGACTCTCCTGTACACTAGTAGGCATCTGAAGGTCGCTGGTCATAACAATGGCACGCCTTTCATGTCTGTGATGGACTTTCACCTCTTAAGGCACAGGGAGGTCAGTGAAATCCTGACAAATCAGTTGCCTTAAGAATGGATGTATAGAGCAGCTTTTGCAAGCCTCAAAGCGCTTTAAAGTACACATACTTTTTTTTGTAGACCTATAAAATGAATGCGATTCGTTTGAAACAATGCAGGCCTATAATTCTGGCAAAAGTACAGTACTTGCGATGTAACCTTTAAAGCCTAAACTTACAAACCCACATCTCTTCCATACCAATCAATCTACATTACATGTATCCGATAATACGCAATTCTCATCAGTCATGCAACTTTATTATTACTGCAAACATTTTTGTTAAATGGCCGAACCCACTTAACAATGTTTTCAGTTTTCTACGGCACTGTTTTGAAAAGAAAAAGAGGAAATCAGCTGTTTAGCATACATGCACATCAGTACAGTAAACTCTATCATTTTATCCACAGTGACCTTCCAACATCAACTAGCCAACATCTCTGAACATAATTCAATAAAGTGTGCACATAAGAATAACATTATCGCCCCCCCCCCCCATGCCATTTAATGGACATTGGCACTGGGAAGCTTTTTTTTTAGCAAATTCTATAATTTTATTGTTAATTATATGCTGGCTTTTTATTCTTTTTGAAGGGCATTTCAAATAATTAATTAATTAATTTGCAAAATTGCTTTTCTTATTTTCCATTATAAATATAAAAAAATATTACTTTTTGGCTTTTTATTGTGATTGTTTCATAATATATTTGTTTTAGTGCGATAAAGGATCCACATATATATAACTGGCACCCATGCCTCGTAATCTAAAACTAAACGAGATATTTTTGTACACGATTCACATGGACAAAACCAGACAAAATTGCCGGCCTGGAATTTCAAGAAGGGCACAGAGGCTACGTGCTTCCATTGCCATCCTCTTGGCCTTGGCCCCCCTTCAAAAGTTGGCCATAGACTTTGAGATTTACCAATGGAAAAGCCGTTTTCAAAATGACAAAGGCCTTGCCCTTTCAAAGATGAAATTCCAGGCCTCAATGTTAATTATAAGTTGAATTTTTGAAGGGCGTTACAAATAGTTAATTAACTTGCAAAATTGCCTTTCTTATTTTCCATTATAAAATACTGTTACATTTTGGCTTTTAATAGTGATTGTTTTTTAATATATTTTTTGTTTAGTGCCATATTAAAAGGGGTCCACGTGACATATATAATGGGCATGCGTGCCTTGAATTTCAGCGTTTCGTGTAAGAATTATTTCACTATTAAACAAGCCAATTTTGTTATGGACTTAGTACCAGTAGCTGGCTTGTACACAAAACCAAACAGAATTGCAGGCCTGGAATTTCATGGAAGCCCAAGCTGGAGTTGAGTTACGATGCAATATGACATCAATTGCCCATCGTTACAAGCATTTTCAACACAGTCAAACGTTTCACGTGAGAACTGCAGAGACAATGGGAACATTTCATAAAACTCATTGAACGATTGGTTAGTGAATGCCCATAAAGATGGCCTCAATGGGACACTTTTAGACGGTCCTTTTTCCCAGTAGTGCGCGTGCTCAGACCTACGTGCGCAATACTGAGCATGTGCGCGCACCCTCAGAGCCACATGTCTGCTACCGCCAGCGTCTCAAAAGTATCCTATAAGAAACACTTAAGTACTTACCATATCTTTTGGGTCCGTCTTCCAAACAGAATGATAACGTGAGGCTGGCATCGTCTTCGAAAAACTCTGTCGCGAATGCATCCCACCAAAGGTTGTCACTCTCCTGCGATTCATAACAAAAGCAAATAGACACTGTTTGTTAACAAACCAAAGTTAATTATGCTTAAAATGCTTTTTAAAAAACCTGCTAACACAAAACTAAATTTAGGCGTTCACTGTTACATGTACAGTATGTACAAAGAAGGTATACGTAAATTACTACATGTACATGTACATGTATAGTCTACATCAGTACGCACACAATTAAGCGGTACTTTGCTACTGGATTGGGTGCTTTGGGCTACAAAAAGCGTTGTTTGTGAATGGGAACATCTTTTAAAAGGAAACTTATTCAAATACATAACTTTTGAAAATGCATAGTTTTTGTGTAATTTCACGACAAACCACGATCCGCTAGCGGCTATTTAGCAATTACCAAATAAACAAAACGGTGGACTGGATGTTCCACTGGTTGTACTTCAAGGGTAAAATTTAATCAGCTTTTTAACTATAAATCACTAATTCCAGCATGCTGTACATGTTTTGGTGCGTAAAACATTCTTTAAAAAGGGATAAGGAGTAATTCCAACAGCAATGTGTTGAGGGATTTGGAGGCAATGTGCCCATTTAATTATGTGTGTATACGGGGTTACTTCTGTACAATGTATGTAGCAATGTTTATGTACACATGTACAGTATGCATAAATTGTGTGTTAACATGGTTAAAGGCAGTGGACACTATTGGTAATTGTCAAAGACCAGTCTTCTCACTTGTTGTATCTCAACATATGCATAAAATAAGAAACCTGTGAAAATTTGAGCTCAATCGGTCGCCGACCTTTCAAGATAATAATGAAAGAAAAAATACCCCTGTCACACGAAGTTGTGTGCGTTTAGATAGTTGATTTTGAGACCTCAAGTTCTAAACTTGAGGTCTCAAAATCAAATTCGTAGAAAATTACTTCTCTCTCGAAAACTATGGCACTTCAGAGGGAGCCCTTTCTCACATTGTTTTATACCATCAACCTCTCCCCATTACTGGTCAGCAAGAAAGGCTTGATGCTAATAATTATTTTGAGTGATTACCAATAGTGTCTACTGCCTTTAAGTAATTAGCAAACACTGCGCAGAGTTAATGGAGTATGTATGTACATCAAGTTCTTCCTGTTTACAACAGAATATAAAAGGGCTTGTACTTAAAGCATTGTGTTTACTATTTACCTTCTGATCAACAGTGTAAATAATAAACATTTGTATTTAAGAACAGATTTTGTTCTTGTTCAAACTAATGCATAATCAGCATTCACTTATTTCAATCTCTAACTTGACTTTCACTTAGAACTCAATACAGTCATTGCTTTAAAGTCGTTGCTTTAAAATTTCATTTTGTAAAGCTTTTGTTGAAATATCTTTTCCTGGTAATTTTTTTTCATTTTCATGATAACTTGTATAATTTAATGTAAACTGTTATCAAATTATCTTGTTCACATTGTGTTTTTGTCTTGTTTTTCTTCTGGGGAGAGGGGGGCTTAATTATAAGTCCGTTTTATCTTATGGTGGTAATATTTTCAAAGACGTAATTATACACTGAATTTTTAGACTGACGAGCAATTGTACATGAGTATCATGCTGTGTACTGCTTTCAGTAATTTAAAAGTTTTATCAATAATACACCCAAGCATTGCAGCATTGACATTTATTATTTATCTGTTAAAGATGTGTCTCTCGCCTCATTAAAATAAGTAAACAATACCTACGGTCAATTTCGGCTTAGTCCGTCAACCGATGATTGTCTGAATAATAACAATCTTGTTCATTGAAACTACAGAAAAGCTTTCAGTTATAAAATGCAGAACAATTTTTCTTTGTAAAGTTTGCATGCTTGAGGGTCTTACATATTTTCAATAGCCGTGTGGGTTAACGTGGATGACGATCAAATAAAGTGTAGGCTAATATTTGAGTATTAAAGATTTTACAAAAATTTGCCAATTACATGTTTCCGCTTTCGGATAAATAATTTACAATGGGACTGTAGTCACGAGAGCAGTCGTCTTGCTCAGGGCAGAGGTCTTGCGAAAAGAGAGTCATTTCGCTATCAACGCAATAGACATTTTACGACTTGTCCACAAGTGGCCGGAAGATCGGAGCTACTTCCAGTCACATAGAGGTCAAAGTAAAGTTCAAAGTAAAGTTCATGTCCAGATATGAAATGAATGTCAATGAAGAATGTAAACACACATGTAGTATCCTAATTTATAAATTAAAAAAACGAAATTTTCTGTTTTATACGTTATTGCCGACTGATATTTTTAGTTTTAACAAAATTTGATTAAAAGACTTGCAAACAATATTTGCACTGTGCTTGTGTTACACCACTACACAATGTAGGTTATGATGATACCGAAATTAAGTCTCTAAAAGGACCCTTTAAAATAGTAGACCTTTATCATAGTTCGGCCATTTTGATTTTCTCTCATTCAAACCAATGTAACCAAACCGAGGCCGGAAGCAGAAATAGTCTGATTAATTTTTGTTTGATGCATATTAGCATTCATTACTGTTATTAGATACAAGGAACATGACAAAGATGATGGCATCATAATAATGATGATCATGCCTGCATCCCTGCAATGGAGTGTTGTTCAGCTTACTGTACACACAGCCTCCGGAGACCGTAATGGCATAAAAATCAGGCTGGCAACGGTATTGAGTCAAGTGGCAATAGACTGGGAATAAGGAATGTAAAGGGAATACTGTGCTGCTGCATGGAACAAGGCATACGTTTAGGCTCCAACCAACGGACCCACTGCTAGCTAGGCCTACTGCATTAACTAAATAATTCAAACAGGTGGTTTACTGCCATGCACTGTGCAGTAAGACTAAGAGCCATTACACTATGCACTTAGTCAGTTTGTGTGTAGCGCAGTTACAAACAGTGTGCAGTTAATGCATATTTTTGTAGGCCTACATTTTAGCAGTGTACACATTTACATAGTAATGTACATTTAATATTAATTTTAAGTAATGTACATTGATCAGGCCACTTTAAAGGCAGTGGACACTATTGGTAATTGTCAAAGACTAGCCTTCACAGTTGGTGTATCTCAACATATCCATAAAATAACAAACCTGTGAAAATTTGAGCTCAATCGGTCATCGAACTTGCGAGATAGTAATGAAAGAAAAAACATCCTTGTCACACGAAGTTGTGTGCGTTTAGATGGTTGATTTCGAGACCTCAAGTTCTAAACTTAAGGTCTCAAAATCAAATTCGTGGAAAATTACTTATCTCTTGAAAACTAAGGCACTTCAGAGGGAGCCGTTTCTCACAATGTTTTATACCATCAACCTTTCCCATTACTCGGCACCAAGAAAGTTTTTATGCTAATAATTATTGAGTAACCAATAGTGTCTACTGCCTTTAAGGGAGAACGAGTACAATCTCTGTCCTATCCACTGCTTAACATTTTTTCAATCAGCCAATGCTTGTTCTCGAAAGAAAGTCTTAAAGGCAGTGGACACTGTTGGTAATTGTCAAAGACAATTCTTCTCACTTGGTGTATCTCAACATAATATACACAAAACAACAAACCTGTGAAAATTTGAGCTCAATTGGTTTATCGAAGTTGCAAGATAATAATGAAAGAAATAACACCCTTGTCACACGAAGTTGTGTGCTTTCAGATGCTTAATGATTTTGAGACCTCGAATTCTAAACTTGAGGTCTCAAAATCAAATTCGTGGAAAATTACTTACATGTATCTCTCGAAAACTATGGCACTTCAGAGGGAGCCGTTTCTCACAATGTTTTATACCATCAACCTTTCCCATAACTCGTCTCCAAGAAAGGTTTTATGCTAATAATTATTTTGAGTAACCAATAGTGTCCACTGCCTTTAAGGGAGAACGAGTACAATCTCTGTCCTATCCACTGCTTAACATTTTTCCATGAGTGCAAGAATTAGTACTCCTTCCAATTCAAAGTTTTTTTTTTTTTATAAACCGGGGAACGAAATGTGTAGTATCAAGAAATAAACTCTCGATGTGGCATTTACTGGTAGTGAACATGTACGTAACAAAGACAATTAACTGCAAAAACTAATCCTACACTGCAGCGCGTTACATGCATACGAATCATCATAGGAAATGTGCTTTATAAACATAACATGTCAAATTTAAATTTTTATAAAATCATGCTTTATTTTCAAAGGCAGTGGACACTATTGGTAAAATTACTCAAAGTAATTATTAGCATAAAACCTTACTTATACATGTAAATTATTCAAGAATCAGCTCAACCCAAAAGAGTAAAGACTCAAACTTGACAGTGAGAAATCAGACTAGGACTCAAACTCAAGGAATGTTGAATTGCATGATACAAAGTTCTCCAATACTTTCCCAATTTCAACACTGGTTGCTCTGAATAGCCCTCAATATGTTTTAACTGTCTATGGTCGTATAATTTTTAAGCATACTGAGGTTCAAAGGGAAGGTACACGTTCGGTAATTACTCAAAACAAATATTAACTTAAAAACTAACTTGGTTACGAGCATTGGAGAGCTTTTGATAGTATAAAACATTGTGAGAAAAGGCTCCTTCTGAAGAAGCATAGATTTTGAGAAAGAGGTAATTTCTCACTAAAAATAATAAAAGACTTGTAGCCAGAAGTCTCTTATTCCTATCTGAAAGCACACAAATTTGACCAACAAGAATTACCAATTGAGCTCAAATTTTCACAGGCTTGTTATTTTATGCTTGTTTGGATACACCAAGTGAGAAGACTGGTCTTTGGCAATTACCAATAGTGTCAAGTGCCTTTAACTAACTGCGATTCCAATAAGCTACATGTACAATGGCAGATTATGATTGACAAAAGTGCACAAAATGCCGTAGTGAAGACAAAATTTTCAAATCCACACACAAAAGTCAAAATTGTGTCCGCTCAACCACACTTGTTGTAGCGTTTCTGCTTGAGTGATCACATCTGTAAACCTTCTGCAAAATTTGTCCCAATTTCCAAGAGCTGCTTTTATAAGATAAAGAAATTGTTCGTACAATTTCTGCTGTCAACCAATATAAATAAGCGGCGAACCAGCCACAAATTCTACACAGGACACAGTGGTATTTTGGCTGGCAACCGGTCTTGTGCGTTCACAGCTCTATGGATATAGGCAACGGTTTTCACTAATAGTTTTCACTCAAAGCAAAGGTCAATTTTGAGCATGATTCTAAATTTGGAGGGAAATAAATAAGACTTACACTAAGGCATGTACAAATGCAATTTATGCAGGCATAATATTTGGTTCATGGAAAAAAGTAGGACCTGTTTATTAACAACTGTTTGTTATTGATTACATGGGCTGACCTATGTACACATGGTGTATGCTTTAATAGAATGTTCAGTCTATTTACATAATCACATTTTGTCCCTGATTATTCCCAAAGGCAACAAAAATGGAAATCAGAAATTAGCACAAAGAATTGCCTTTTTATAGGCTAAATTAAACAAAAATTAATACACAAACATGTATACCGTGTAGGATTGTCACAGTGCAATTTTAATTCTATGATAATTATTTTGATTTACTAAAGAACACTTTTTAATTTAATTGACTTTTTTTTAATATAATTTTGTTTATTCTGTTCACGTACAAATGTTTTAACTCGGCCTCTTAACGCGAATACATGTTTAACTGTTAATTAACCATTTCAAACCAATAAAAAAAAATAACTATCCAAAAAATTTATCAAAGACTCACAATAGTAAGAATTACAACTAATGTAAACCCCATCAAGTGTTGATATATTTAGTGCTAAAAAATTCCCCCAATAAATTGTTATTTATTTGTGTTTGCGACAGTGGTTTGTATTCTGGTGACTGTAACACATACTGTCAACGCAACGCAACATGTTATCAATTTTATTTTATTTTAATTTTTTTTTGAGGCATGGAAATAAATATTGACGATTGAAAATGTTGCTGATGACATCTCAACAATGTCAATAAAAATAATAACAGGATTTCTACAGGACCATTCCAGTGTATCCAGGCATGCAACTGTAACTTTACATAACAAATTTAAATGACTTCGTATTTTTAATTTTTGATTGGTAAAACTGAGAAAAAAAAAAAAAAATGGAAATCAGCTGATCCGAGAAAAAAGTTACATGCCTGTAGATCATGGCGCTCAGCAAAAAGAGGCAATGGAAAAACAAATACATTGAAAGAGCAACTGCAAACAGGTGAGTTTTAAAGCTGTTTTTGAATAACGAAACAGTACTAAAAAACCTTAAAAATGAAAAGCCATCTTTCCTTCCCCCATCCCCTATTCCATACATACCTCTGACCGTTGCTGTAGTCTCTTATTCAGCTCATAGATTCGGTAGTCCGGCTGGCTGACAAACGGTGTATGCCTCCTATAGAACGGCAAAGAGTTAAACATGGGTAAGTCGGGGCCGGCCATACTGCAGTTTGGTGGCATGCACTGCATGCCTGGGTTCGCCGTGGCTGCCATTCAAGTTGGGAATTTATATCACCCAAACGCACCTCAAAAATTATCCATAGACGTCAGTTTTTACTACAGTAAAGCACACAACCCATACATACACACATGGGTTACCTACAGAGAGTAAGAGATGGGGGTTCTATATGTGCAGTAGAGAGAGAAAATGCATTACAGTTTCTGCTAATTATTCATATTTTATGCCTCCACAGACGGTGACCTAATGTAATGTACATACCCAGCACTTGAGCACTGTGCATGTGTATGACTGTACGTATTGGACGGTTGCTCTCAGGGCATGATGAACATCCACTGGTGGTAGCACACACACACACCACAGTAATTATATTGTACATTATATTCTAGGAACAAGTGTATAACGTAAATCACTGGTTACATGTTTATCCCGATTGTTTTGCATGGGAGGTAATTATTTGGATTTGGGGAAAACCACACCATTTTTTTCCTTCTTCAATTTTTTTTCAAATTATTTATTTATTTATTTAGGTTTTACAATTTCTTTTCTTTTTTGAGGAGGGGGAAGGGGGGGGGGGTAGTGGATGTATTTTACACCTTATTTAGTGAGCACGCAGCTTCCAGTAATAACTATTTTGTGTCAAATTAAATTGCATCAAAACTTAATTGACCCAAAAACATTTTTTTACATGTTCTAATTAAAGGAGATTTATTAGTCCAAATTGATTGGGGCAGTAGGCCCTATTTTTTCTGCTTCAACAAAAATTTACATTACGGAACAATGAAATTAACATGCTGACAAGCGAGGTCCGTCGACGTCACCTTTTTTTTATAGTAAATCCTTAATGTAAAAATTTGTGTGCATACATCCGGCTTGATCGGTTGAGTTGTGTTGCATTACTCACATCGTGATCACAAGATAATTGGTCTTTGAAATTTATTTTACAAAAAAATGTAACAAATAACCAGCAAGGTACTTGGAATACACTGTACAGTTTACATAGGCAGATATTACTTTTCTAACATAAATTAAAAACATAAATTATTTATACCATTTATAAATATCAAAATATTGTTTCTACTTGAGGAAGCTGTATTACAAGATTTATCTCATTTGTCTTAAATGGCATGGTATGGACTTGTATACTTTGATAAAAAATAGGATTAGATTTAAAAGATATTTATCAGACTCGAGTCAACATTTTAAAAAAGCTTTTAAAATTGTATTTTCTTTCTCTATACGTAGGTTACTAGCCTGATGCTTGAATTACTCAATACCAACATTTTCACCATCTTTGTATTGTTTTCAAGGGGTATTATCCAAATGAAAAATACAAGACTGCCGAACTTGTCCAGTAAATTTATTTATTTTGTTTTATTTAACCTGGCTGGGTAGCCCCATCAGTTTTCAATGAACTGTTCTTCCCGGGGGCCTGAGATACAAAATACACAATAATAAAATACAAGTATAAAACACAAAAATATATAAAAATCCCCTAGATGAAAACATTATCTGGTCATTAATTAATAGCCCTGGTGCTAAAATCACCAGTCTCAGGACTGTGTTAATTTGTATTTGCAATAATGAACACAATTGGTTTGTGTTTGCAATACAATTGAAAAAACAAATTGTTTACATTTTTAAGAAGCAACATTACGTAATTCTCTCAACCAACTAATTTGTAAACAAACTAATTTGCCAACCCCCCCCCCCAAAAAAAAAACCACAAAAAAACAGTCAATTGGTTTCAGTGCCACCTGCGCACATTATCACACATTAATTTTTACTAACATTTTGTACACCAACGGTGAACATTGTCAATGATTACTAAATGCACAGTAGGTCTACTGTGAATGTACATGTAATGGTTCATGTGGTAATGTCTTCAAGTGTACAGTACATACACATGGCGAAAATTCATGCTTAAAAACCTGTGGACTGCACAGTCCGGTACCCACTGTACAAACAACCTCGGATCAATGGGGGATGGGGGAGGAGGGGAGGTATTGGTTACCATGGCAACCCCTCATTCACTTCAACTACATCAGTCGGGCAGGGGCAATTTTGGCCACAATCGTGACGTTACACATTTTCTTTATTTGCTCACTGGTTTGGAATATAAAATGACTTGAAATCATTGAAATGAACTTGCTGGGCCGAATAATATTACCATACCAGCCAATGTATTTTTTTTTTGTATCAGTTTTCAGTTTGTTGTGTTCTGTTTAGAAAACAGATGTGTTTCTGAAATTAATTGTGTACAGCTGGCAGAGTACTTGTAATGAAAATTATAGCAAGCATGCAAAAGGTTTCTGTGAGCAGGAACATTTTGCCTGGCTTTCGAGATAATAAGCATACATTGTACATTGACTGACGTAAACTATTTGTAGCTTGTAAAACAGCAAATATAGGCCCTAATTTCTTGAAGACTACAATAAACTTCACCGTATCAGATATCTGAAAAGTTGGTCGCAGTTTTGGAAAGCCTCAGTTTCGTGTTAACTATGGATACAGTTGAATTTCTACGTGGATACTAAGTAATACAATTATATTTTTTGTAATTGGTAAAACTTCAAATCAATTTCTTGAAGAATATTTCACATCAGGTCTCTAAAAAGTTGGTTGCAGTTTTGGAAAGCCTTAGTTGCTTGTTAGCTTTGGATACATTTGACTTTGCAACAATATCCGATGCAGCACGTGCATGCATTCGGTATCTTGGCTTAACACCTTGGTCAGCTTGTCCTTCCGAGTGTACTCTTCACGGGGAACGCACTGACAACACCGCAAGATTCAATTAAACAACGTTGAGCTAATCGCAGCGTCTCAGGTGCTCAGGCAAGGCAAACGGATAGCCACTGCTAATGAGCTCAAATCGGAGAGCACCCGTTTACAGTTAAATTGCGGTTCCCCCCTGTGATTGTCAGGTGGTTGCCATGTCCTTATCTCAAACCACCAGGCTTTATGGGGGTCTTCCTGAAAAAATAAAAACGTAATGCAGACACACCCATGCGAGGAGCACTGGGTTGGGAAGTGGGAACGAGAAGAAGTTGGGGGGGGGGGGGGGGGCTCCTAGTGATCAGTCAGGCTCCAAGAACACGTGTGGACACTCTGGTTAAAAATGTGCACCAAAGCTTCAAACAAGCTCAGTTCACTGCCAGCCATGCCCAGCGTTTACAGTTAGTGAAGAATGAATAAGTGGGATTGGGACATGTTTTTTTTTATAAAGCAAGCCTTCATGATAAAATATTTTAGTTGCGATATAAATTCTTGGGGTACATGTATAGGAAAATGTACATGTAGTGAGGTGTGCAGTCAGACAGGATGAAACAGTAAAGGAAAAAATGTTGATAAAATTTTGTATAACCAGGTTTTTCATCGGCCGGTCAGAATACAGGAAACAAAACTTTTTTTTTGTAAGGCTGATGAAGCAGGGACAAAAACACAACACATAATTTCCAAGCACAAGTAATTCCTGACATTAAGTGATCAGTGGTTCAATTTAGTTTGAACAAAGCGCTTTTGTTCCAGCTAATTGCTTTGTGCTTTGTCTGCACATTACTTTGTTCACATTGAACAATTTTATAAAGTGCACTTTCTTTGTTGTTCAGTTCCATTGTTTATTCTCAGAGTGAATAATTTCTTTCAACTGCACAGCAAGATGTTCCACAACCGTAGGCTGTCTTGATAAAAAAAAAAACTGGATTTGCCACAATCCAAATTTTTAAGAGCTCACCAAATACATAGTATCTTGGAATAACAAATTTGTGAATATTTGGGCTTAATTTGTTGGACAAGTCTGGAGAAAACAGTCAACAATTTAGCATGTTAACACAATGTCTATAGCTTTGGTTGTAACAACTGAAATCAGATGTTGCATTTTTTTTGCAAGTTTGCAGGATACAGTTTTGTCAAAAAATTACTTCATTTCAGATTGAAAATATTTCATCACAGAAAAAAGGGTTCTAGTACGGACTTATCTTCATAATCAAAAATATTTCATCACAGAAAAAAAGGGTTCTAGTACAGACTTGTCTTCATAATCAGTAAGCTTACAGACTAAACTTATGAACGGAACACTTATTTGGGGGCTTTTCTTTGTAACTCCCAAATCCAGGCCTTATGTTATACTTCACTGAGGTAACGAAGGCGATTGCCTCCACGCCCCCTGGTCATTGCCTTGGTGCCCTTAAAATGCCCCAGTAGAAATTAACAATTTCCACATCTAGGGTGTCCAAGGAGAAAACGTCTTGGACGTCTTGGACGAAGCATACAGGCCTGTAAGCTTGGGCGATATCGATTTATTTTATTCACGATATATCGCAGACAATATATCGCGATATTCGATATAATCGCGATTAATTAAATTTGACATCATCAGTCTTCAAACTCCAAGTGAAAGTTGTAGAAGAGAGGTGTTCTAATGACCTATTCTTCTGGTTTTACTCCAAACCTACGGGGTGTAAGATGTCTCAGCTAGCAAATACATCGCGATATTTAATCGATATCGTGATATATCGTGATTATCGCGATATATCGTGATATATCGCGATATATCAATATTTCGATTAAAACCAAATCCATCCGATATCAAATTAGTTTCCAAATTAATGTCGCGATATTCGATAATATCGTGATATCGCCCAAGCTTACAGGCCTGCAAATCATTTGAAAATTTACCCACTCAGTTCCCCTTGTGGCTTATTATTTGAAAACTAAACTTTGTGAAGCAAAAAGGAAAATGACAGAACAAAGTTGAGGATTTTATTAGAACAAAGGCAAAAATACTTACGGCATGTAGCCGTGCTCTCGTCCATCCATAGGGACCGGCATTCCCGGTGGTGGCGCGCCGAAGGGGAACCGCGGCCTTTCCCCTGGGCCGTCCAGGATTCCTTGAGGCACCGCCCACCGCTACGCAAAACACAGTGAAACACAAAAGGTTTGCGGGAGACAAGCGGGGCGGGGGGCAAGCGTTGGTCCTCCGACAGAAATCTTCGTAGAAGCCTCTCACAGCTCAGAAGTCTGGAAAAGTTTGAAGAAACTGCAGAGGGCTACAACGGGCTCTTTTAATCGGGAATCTACTAGCTAGTGAGGAGGAGAGTCAAGAGATGATGAAAGGGCTTTGAGCCTTCCCTCAAACAGCCTCGTCAGCTCCCTGAGTAAGCCACAAGTAGCGAGGACAGCAGCTCTGTTTCTTATCCACTCCAGGAACTCGCTACTAATAAAGTGATCTGTGATGTACCGATGTTCAAGACAGTTTTACAGTGATCACCCACTGGATCTCGATCTTGTTCAGTTCGGGGTCTCTCTCGAGCTGCAATCGGAATAAAACAGAACACAAGTTGACAATTAATGCCGGGCTGATGCAATTTGTGGGTCAATAGGGGTGAATGAATATTGGCGATAGGCTCGCGAGAGGTAATGCAATCTGTCACCGGATTTCATTCTTAATTACGGGCCTGCATGTTTTGGAAGGAAAAGCATGAACACACACACGATATCAATTTGCATTAATACCTCCCTGGATCAGTTCCTACAGGTGCTTTATCATCGCAGGGTGGTTGCTGTGTAAGTTTTTTCTTTCTACATGTGGTCAACGTCAAAACCTCAGAATTATGTGGACTGGATGAATTCAGGATGGTTTTTAGACTGACATCATTCGGTTTTGTACTGAGTTTAGGATTTCTAGCCCTTAAATGGAAGATTTGGGGCTTTACAAGGGAGATTGTCAAATGTCATCCATGTTATTGAACAGGGGTACTGGATATGATTTACATGTTACTACATCCTGAGAGCTCGAAATTGGGGCAAAAATCCACTAGATTGCAGGACTTTTTTTAGCTTGTAAGTTTTACTGGACCAAAACTTTTTCAAACAATCAACATTTTGATACATCAGATACTTAGACAATAAATGTTCATTGTTTATGCAGGCATTGAGTTTCGTTCTTGAAGAGGCACGGCAATTTTCCTCCGATAAGGGGAACTTCTACGACTATGAGGACAATTTTAATTTGTATTGGAACTGTGCAAAGGGCACCACAGCAATTGATGAGGGTGCCGTGGATTATTTCCAGGCCTGTTTACACGTGTATACTGTATTTAGTGTTCTAAAAACGAAGAATGAAAGGAACTTGAAGAACTTCCGAATAGTTACTTCCTTTATAGAACAAGGAAAAAAACAAAGCTATTTCCGCTCTGATAAAAAAATAATACAATGAAAGGAAATTGTGATTCATGAAGATAGTAGCTGAAAGGATCACGTTCAAAGACAGGACGGCAAAACAAACAGTTTTGGTGTAAGTTTCTCCCCATGCACAGCTACATGTACATTGTAGCATATCGGGCCCCAGTCCTTCAGAATCCTTCCCATTTTGTAATTAATGTATTAAAAATTGGACAGAAAACTTTTCAGATAAATTAACTGAAAATGCATAATTTGTGTTGCTGTTCATATTTTAATCTTAACAATGTGACGAGCTTACATTACATGTATGAGATGATTAGAGGGCTTAAAAAAAGTAGTAAACATAAACTTAATTATCTGCATAATGTATACTTTTTTTTGGGGGGGGAATGAAATTTCATACATGTAGAACTTCTTAGAACAGGTTCTAGAGAAATATAGTAATGGTAATTTATTTTATTTAATATATTTGTACTCAATCGTCAACACAGTCTGACACTTCACAGCAGCAATTGCAGGCCTTACTTTACATACATTGTAGTAATATTGAACAAAAGAGTGGTGACTCGATTGTGGCAGGGTCGTGGCTGTGCATGTGTCCCAGGGACCTTGGTTTTGGCTTGGTCCTCTATCGCACAGCTACGACTCTCTCGGTGTAAGAGGACCATTGAAGACCCCGTCCCATCTCTTTTATTTCTTATTCATAAATACCTCAGACAGTTGCGCTATTCCTATTGGTGGAAAGCGCATCACGTGGGGGTGTTTAAACGGTTCATATAATGACCAGCTGTAGCTCTGTTAATAACCTGTTGTAGTCGAATACTGGGCGCTAGTCTTGGTGCAAGATGTTTCTCGTCACGGGCGATGCGTGGCGATGTCGGTGAGTTGGCCGCGTTGTGTGTGAAAGGAAAACGAGAACATCTTGCACCAAGACTACAACGCGCACGAACGAATCCGGAAACTGACGAAAATAGGCATCTCAGTCATAACAATGCGACACACGGACGTACAGAGCTCAAGCATGTCGGAAACGGATAAGTTTAACACAGTTTCTAACTTTATCACGCCTTTTAACCAAAAAGGCATTTATGAATGGGAATAAAAGAGTAGTGACTCGTTCTTTAATGGCATTTTAAAACCTTGCAGGGTCGTTGCCAAGTGATAAAGGGTCACACGGCAAGACCCTGCCTGTTTTAAAGCGACTGATAAAGAACTTGTCGCTCCCCTTTTATTCCCTTATTCATAAATATTCCAGACAGGTCAAAAGTGTTCAAAGCTCAATGGAAGAAAAATATACAAACTTGTAGTTTTACAAATTTAGCAAAAATGTGTGTCATAAAAAAGCATGATACTTTACAATTGTATAAACATACATGTAAAGCTATTTTCTGATAATAAAATCAATTTTGTTTAAGTACAGCAGGCCCTGGGGAGCTTGCAAGCAGTATTGAAAAGAAAGAGACCAAACGTAAGTGGGAAATGCGGTACAGAATACAAAGACTTGCCACATGGACAATACATCACCTCCATCTAAAAAGAAATGTTCAAGGTTAATCTATAACAATGGTTACCAGGGGCCACACAGTTTCATAAAAGAGGCGCTGTAACAGAAAGTATTGCTTCACAAAATGACAAAATGTCTAGCAAAAATTAGCATGCAATCAGTCACACCTACCGGTACGTATTTAGTCCGTAAGGCTGTTTTCTAGTGTGAGTAGGCAGGCTACTGCATTATGTCAACAGTACGCAACACACATTGGTGTCACAGTGAGATCTAAAAATCCACTAAGAGTACATGTTCCTTTGTTGTCTTTCTTTTGTTTAAGGAACATTACAGAATTGGTAAGAAGAAAAAAAACATGTCCAAGATCACAGATTTCAATAAAACTTACACGGTCTAATGAAGATGATAATAGAAAACATCCCTTCAAATATTTCTGTCTGAAATGTAATATTTGATAATAGATAAATAAATTAATTTACCGTTTGGAGTTTATCGCTCAGTTAGCGTTTTATTTTTAAAAAAATCAATCTCTCAATGCAAAATCTGTTTTTTATTATTTTCTTGTGACCCAGATGGTTGATCGATCTCAAACTTTTACTGGTTTATCAGTTTGTATGGTGGATTACATTAAGTGCTTACACTGCCAGCAACTGTTTTGTTAGCAAAAAAAATAACAATTCTGCAATGTTCCTTAACCCTCCTACTGATACACCATTCAAAATTCACAAATGTTTACAAAACCATTGGTTTTGTACACACATGGCAGTACCATTTGAGCAGCATTGATGATAAGCTGTACTACCACACGCAAAACCATTTGGATGGTTTTGAGCTGCACATATCCTGTACCTGTTTGCATTACTGTAGCCGAATGGTTTCAGATGGTCAGGAAGCTACATGTATGCAACAAATCCTGTAGTGCCTATGACATAGTGTACAACCTCATATATCGAACTCTTCATGACATTTATTTTTATTATTATTAAATTTCTTCCCCTGAAAAATAAAAATATCCAGGGGTGGCCATATTTTTAAGGTAGGTCGGGTTACGCCAACAACATACCACATTTTTTGTTTGCCTACTAAGGGAAGATTTATCTCATTGTCTTATGAGTGAAACTTTACAGTAGGTCTGCAATAATTTTTCCTTTATAACAGATATTACACAGAGAGGCTTGTGTAATTAATATAAAATTGTGAATCTGATTTATTTACCAGACAGCCAGACTTGTTTGTTCCCAAGTTTAATGGCCCGATGCTGAAAACACTGGCTTACCTAGGGCCTGCAGTTCAGTGTAAATTTTGAGCCCTGATAAATCTGGTATCCATTCATAAAGGGACTACTTTGCCTGCTATGTCTTATAAATAAAAATATTTTAAAAAGGGTTCAAATATTTAGAGGAATTTCTTTTTGGATAACTTTCCGTATGGCGCCACCACTTTTTCACTCATTTTTACAAAAAGGGATATATCAATCAGGTAAATTAGATACTATATTATTTCATTTCGAATGAAAAAGTGGTGGCGCCATACGGAAACTTTTCCTTCTTTTTTAACAATAACTTTTGTTTGGGCCAAGAACAAGATGCGATTAATTACAGAACCAGAAAGTCTAGGGCAATGGAATCAATGTATAATGACCCTGACTTTGTAATAATACAAGTACATTTTGCTTCGCATGTGGCCAAATGAAAAGGCCACAGAAATATGACTTGGCCAAAAAAAAAGGGGGGATAGGTTATAATGTGAGCAGCTATCCCGCTATGCAAGGGGACAGGTACCAAAAGAAGTCATATTCCAGATTCCAACAAAACCATTTCTGTATCAAGAATTCAATAATAAACCATGTGCACAAACAAAAATAAACACAAACCAGAAAGTCCCCCAAAAAGCATAAATAGCTTAAATTTATAAATTATGCCAAAAGTTAAATCCTGAAAAATTAAGAAAACCCTCTGTCTAGCTATGGCTATGCATGCCAGCAGTACAGTAGTACAGGACAGTCTTCACCATGTTTTGACTTTTGTTTACTTGCTTTCAAGATCAAACCAAAATGACAAGTGACACTTTGACTTGAAATGTCATCAACAAGGTTCAATCAACCCTGGATCACAACCTCACTGCGAAGTTTAACCCGACGTAAAAAGCGGAGTTTTACCAAAGCCAGGAAGACCAAAAAGCTAAAGGATTTCCAGCGCTACCAACACTTAAAGAAGGCTACAAGGTCTGCCTGTAAACATGCGTACAGTGAGTACCTCAACAACATCATCAGCCCTGAGTCGACAACTAACCCAAAACGATTCTGGGGTTTCATCAAAAGCAAAAAATGTGACAATTCTGGTGTCTCTCCACTAAAGGCAAGAAATGGAGTTACGTACTCGGACAGTTTGACAAAAGCAAATATACTGAATGAACAGTTCTCCTCAGTTTTCAACAAGGACGAGGACAAGGCAACCATCAAAAACAAAGGCCCAAGTCCATTTCCCTCCATGGGTTCTTTTACTGTGTCATCCGAAGGAGTTAAAAAGTTACTTGATGGTCTTAACATCCACAAAGCAGCTGGTCCAGATGGTATACCATCCAGGGTATTGAGGGAGTTGTCAAAGGAATTTGCTCCAGTGCTTGCTTTATTCTTCCAAGCTTCTATCAATCAAGGTGTCTTACCGGAGGAATGGAAGGAAGCCAACGTCACCCCCATCTTCAAAAAGGGAGAGAGGAATAAGCCAGAGAACTACAGACCTGTGTCACTGACTTCCATAACCTGTAAGATGCTGGAGCATGTGCTATGCAGCCAGATCCTGAACCACTGCGACAGAAACCACATTCTCACCAATGCTCAGTTTGGATTTAGGAAACGGCGCTCATGTGAAACACAACTACTGTTGACCATCCAAGACCTTGCTAGTTCCATTGATGCCAAAGGCCAAATAGATGTCATCCTATTAGATTTTTCAAAAGCCTTTGACAAGGTGCCGCATCAAAGGTTGCTACACAAGCTCAATTACTATGGAATTGATGGCAACATAAGTCAGTGGGTCAGCAATTTCCTAGAAAACCGCACTCAACAAGTCATCTTAGATGGAGCTACTTCAATCCCTGCACCAGTCCTATCTGGAGTGCCACAAGGAAGTGTTCTTGGACCATTGCTGTTCCTGCTGTTTATAAATGACCTTCCTGACTGTGTCTCACAAGGCACAACAGCCAGATTATTTGCAGATGACTGTATCCTGTATCGTAACATCAAGACAGAGGAAGATGCATCTATATTGCAGCAGGACCTAGACCAACTTCAGCAATGGGAGAGTGACTGGAAAATGGAGTTCCACCCAAAGAAGTGCCAGGTTATCCATGTCACCAACAAAAGGAAGTTCATCAAGCAAACATACACAATTCACAACCACACTCTGGAAGAAGTCGACTCTGCAAAATATCTTGGGGTGAACATTCACAAAACCCTAAGCTGGAATAATCACATCAACAGCATCACCAACAAAGCAAATTCCATAAGGGCTTTTCTGCAGCGCAACATAAACCAGTGTCCCAGGAAAACAAAGGAGCTGTGCTACAAGACCTTAGTGCGCCCTATTGTAGAGTACTCCAGCATCATATGGGACCCCCAGACAGCTAGCTACACCCACAAGTTAGAAATGGTGCAGCGACGCTATGCACGCTTTGTGCTTGGAGACTACCGAACAACAAGTAGTGTAACTGCCATGATCAGCCAACTTCAGTGGACCACACTTCAAGAACGGCGTGCACAGGCTAAGGCAGTTATGATGTATAAGATTGTGAATAACCTGGTTGACGTCCCACACACATTTCTGGCACCATGCACCGTTTCTCTGAGGGGTCATTCTTACAAATACATGATACCATTCACCAGGACAGGGGTCTACACACAGTCATTTTTTCCCAATAGCATTAGGATATGGAACAATCTCCCGGTAGACCTGATCAACTGTACAACTCTTGCTAGCTTTAAGCAGGGTGTACAGTCAGTCCAGCTCCGCTAGGTCAGCCTGAGCTGTTTTTAGCCGCACGTTCACTGTTCACCCACCTGCACTGTATATGTCTACACCCTCGCATGCACACAACTACCACAGTACGCAATACACCAGATGGTGGACTGTACTTTCACGGAAGAAGACTTATTATTATTTAAAAAAAATTTTTTTTTAATAAGAAATTCCGACCCACCATACGTGGGTACGAGGATTGAGAATCGGATAATTTTAGCGACAAATTGAAGTGACAGTTGAGTTAGGCCTGTGTACAAATATAAATTATACAACACAGCTGCATATAATGATTGTAACACCATACATTCAAGCATAGAGTAAGGACAGAGATTCAACACAACACGCGAAACATTGATACAACAATAAACAGTAAACACGTACAGAGAAATTCGAGAAAAGGACCCACTACTCTAACACGTCCGGAAACTGGGCAGGGGCTTTAGTCGCTAACCTCTTGAACTTTAGCGGCTAGTTTTTGCCGACCAAGTGCCAAAAAGTAGAGCAGTGTTTCCACTTAACCGTCTACCTACCTAGAGTTGTGAGTCTTTCAACTTTCCGACAGAACCTTCGACCATTTCTCAGAGGTACAGTCTGTGCAGGCTGGTTACTTGAAGAACCCAGCTCGTCTTTTTGTCCGATCAACACGCAGCGGCCATATTGAATCCTAATTTCTTGTGCAGCGGTTTTATTTCACCGAGAGCCAGCTGGTAAGCGAACGTCGTTTTAACTGACTTAGCGTGTGCGCAAAGGACCAGTTAAGACGCTTTACCTGTTTTTCACTTTGGGACTGTGTATTGTTCCGCCGTGTTTTGTTTTTGCATACTAACTAGCTGCGGGTGATGTTCAATCCTGTCATGTTAGAATTAATTTTATTCAGCTAAATTTATTGGTCGACTGTTGTCTTTAATTTTTTTTTTAATTCGGCTCGAATTACTTGGGCTTTCTAAAGTTCGAAATATTTCCATAAAAAAAAATATACACACAAAAATCCAATAGGCTTTGCCAATTCGACCCGAATTTAGATTTTTACAGAATGCAGGCGCGGTCTCTATATTTTTGGTCTCCAAAGTATTAATGACAATACAAATTTTATTTTCTAGTAAAGAGCATTGGAGAGCTGTTGAAGTGACTATAATACATTGTTAGAAATGACCCCCTTTGACGTAATTTAGTGTTAGAAATGGTTAATTGTTCACCCTTTCGAAAAGTCATGAGATAAGGCTTTAGACATGAAGAATACTTTCGAACTTGAGCGTCTGGAAAGTACGATAGATTGTTGATTTATTTATTTATTTTTTACTTTTCCACTCAAGTAACAGCAAGTAATAAAGTAATGGCTTTAAAGTAAATAAAATGTATTGAGCAGAGAGTCACCTAGCAAACAAACAGCGCTCATTGGTGACAGTATATTTGTGCCAATGGGAAAGTGGATTCATGGGAAAGTATAAACTATAAGAATGAATGCAACAAGGATATTGTTTTTCTCTTTATTTTCTCACATAGTTTGTTTTGTTATGCATTAAAAATAATTATGTCGGCATACACCAAGTGAGTTTGTTACAATTACAAAAAGAACAATGTTTTGAAAGTCAATATTTTTAGATTTTAGTCACGGAAACCGGTTGAAGGCTTTCATTTAAGATAGCACGAAAATAAAACCTGCAAGCCAATTAACGGTAAGTGGTTGTTAATTAAAAATTAAAATGAATTATTTTCAGGATCTCGACGACGTGAGCTAATTATCTCACGTCCAATTGGCCTAGAAAGCTAAAGGCTCTGCATGTCACAAGTGTGTGCAATCCATAATATTATGGCATAAACATAATTTGTTTTTTTTTAACGATTGTAAATGTCGCAATTCAGCGGTATTAGTGCGATGAAATTTTCAAATAAGTAAACAAATTAAGCCAATAATAAACATGTACAATGGGAAATGTGTTAAGGCCTAGCCTAGGCGTCTTTAGTTTTGAAGCAGCGTCGTCAACCATTCTTTAGGCCTATACCGAATTTCAGCGAAATCGGACCTATCATACTATCATCCGAAACCATACTTCCTAACAATGTTCACAATGTCAATTGGTGAGACTAAAATTAATATCAATCGTTTAGCAAACGTAGACAAGTCTACCTTATCTTCAAATGCCCTGGTGTATTTTCACCACAACTTTGAGGGCTACCAATTTTAATAGGGGGCGCCCTACATAAAGTCAATTTTAATACTGACTGAACGGGGGCGCCCTACAAAAAATTTCACTGCACTTTTTCCATAACTATCAGATAACTTGGATTGAATCCGTATAGTTGGATATTTAATACTACTTTCTGTTTTACTTTCAATTTTTAAGTACCGAATCACATTCTCACTGTGGATTAGGAAGTGGGGAAGTAAACAGTCTGCAATGACGTCACACAGTGTAAAGTTGGCAGCTTGTTGTCGGGCAAAGTATCCTTCTTTTTGTGTTCGGGTGGACATCGCAAAGAGTTAGACTATTGTTGATCGTCCTTTTTTTGCGGATGGGGAGGGAAGTTTTGTGTGTTTTTTGTTTTGTTTTTAAGTTTTGTTGACATGCCAAATATGATTGAAATCAAGAATAAAGAAATCATCACAATCACTATAAAACAGAGGGTTTGTGTGTTTTTGATGTTTTCAATAGTTTTGCCAAACAAATTTAACTCATAGATGACATTTTCTGTAAGTTTACAGTGTAAACTTTTTCAAATAACTAAGCACAGTGTAGCCCAAGTAATTTAAAGAATTGGTCTTGCTTCGCCAACATGAATAAAAACCTTCTTTAAACATCTTTTCAAACCTGTACATTTTGAAAAAAAATATCAGCTGAAAAACCTGGGCAGTAAAAGTATAAAGAAATATCCATGCAGACACGGGAGAAAAGAAAAAGAAGAAACAAAATGGGGTCGGGAGGGTTTGAACGGTCGGGCGGGGACGATCAACATTTTTTTTTATGTGGCCTTATCTTGAATACTTTTTCTAACTTGGGACTAGCCTTAAGTTTTTAATATCTACTAGGACCAGTCCTAAATCTTAGTGAAATTGTGAACTTGCAACCGTGCAATGTCCATATTTAAAGGCAGTGGACACTATTGGTAATTGTCAAAGACTAGCCTTCACAGTTGGTGTATCTCAACATATCCATAAAATAACAAACCTGTGAACATTTGAGCTCAATCAGTCATCGAACTTGCGAGATAATAATGAAAGAAAAAACACCCTTGTCACACGAAGTTGTGTGCGTTTAGATGGTTGATTTCGAGACCTCAAGTTCTAAACCTGAGTCTCGAAATCAAATTCGTGGAAAATTACTTCTTTCTCGAAAACTATGGCACTTCAGAGGGAGCCTTTTCTCACAATGTTTTATACCATCAATCTCTCCCCATTACTCGTCACCAAGAAAGGTTTTATGCTAATAAATATTTTGAGTAATTACCAATAGTGTCCACTGCCTTTATTAGTTGGTTTGTGAGTGCTACACAATTTTCCTCAACAATCACTACCTCAGAATTGAGGAAGTTTCTATAATAACAAAATGCTTGATTGATGGGAATTTGAGTTTTTACAAACTTACACAAAAACAAGATGTGCTTTGGAGACAGGATATTAAACTTTAGTTGTGCATGAAATACGCACACATAAGTGTGCAATGACTTAAAACATGGCCAGCGGTATAGCCACGGGGGGCTTGGGCATCTGCCACCTCCCCGGTGTCTCCGAGAATCATAAAGTCCCCCCAACCTGAACAGCAGCCCCCCCCCCCCCCCCCCCATGTACCAAGTGTAGTGGCTAAAGCTGCTACACAGGATCTTGGCCCCTTAAAAATTGCTCTGCGCAAAAAAACGTGCTTTTACAGCAACTTGTTACCAGCTGATGCTCCACTCATTGAGCCCAGGGTAGACGAGAAGCGAAACGTCAATTCATTTTGAATAACGGTTCAAGTACGACGGGTGGAATGCCCTCTCGAAACGTGGTTCCCAGAAACATCTGATGCTGTGAAATGACTCCTTAAAAACTTCTCTAAATCGACGACTAACAAGTAAGAATATTAGTACAGTCACAGCCGAATTAATCAGGACTAGGTTAAGAGCAACACTTGGCCAAGTATCTTCGTCTTGCGAAAGACCAGCGCGGAAAAAATCGTGCTTTGTTTGGAGAAGCAGGACTGGTAACCACGTCGCGAAGAACAGTAACGATTTGGCAAATGCCATTCGGATGATGCCGGAGTTGAATTGGTTGGTAGTTGGCCGCGGCCGCCGAGGGTACTTAAGTAATTCAGACAGCCGGTACTCATCACGGCATCGTACCCTCGTTTGCAGATCGTCGAATTTCACCCGGGGTTTGTTGTTGTGGCGATTTTCCTGCTGCCGACCAGGGGCCTTTGATGTTAGATTTAGACGCGATGCGTCATTTGATGAGACTGATGATGGTAGGCTGTTCTCGGTTCGTTGGAATGACGTTGTGGCCACTTCATTCATTTCAATGCCGGGCGGTGCCGTGGCGGCCAGCGAGGGGTGTGCTCTTAGATCAGATGCGGGAAAATTATGCGGCAACATGAGAGAAACTTGAGTGGCAGCACTGATGAGACTCAGAGAAGGTCTGCTGTGACCATCCACGCTGACGCGGGTCCTGCGTCTAACGGCTCGAAACAAGGCTAGGTACAGCCAAAAGGTAACCAGAAAAGCTACAGCAGTCGCCGCGAGAAGCGAAAACAGTCTCACGTTTGTTAGCCATCGCGGCGATACGATGATGCAGTGGTGTTGGTCACCATCTTCTTCAAGGAGTTTGTACTCCGCCGGTAGAGTGAAGGCACACGCTAGTATCAATGCACTCGTAGTAGAAAGAACTATAACAAACTTCGTCTTCCATTGGTTGACACTCCGCCGTCTGAACCCCCTGGGTACACGGCAGGCAGTGTACCGGTCCGTGGCTATCAAGGTCAGAAGAAACAAGGACATGTAGATAGAGAAATGAAGAGACGCATCTGAGATCCGGCAGCGCATTATGGCGGCGTCGTTTTGGACGTGTGGGTCGACAACAATAAAGATATACATGATGACCATTCGGCATACACAGACCATGAGGTCGGCCAGCGCTAGCCCGATGATCAAGGCGTGCACGTGGAGATGGGGATGACGTTTGGAGAACACCTTGATGACGAGATAGTTTCCTGGAACGCCGATTGCGAATATCAGCCCGTCTAAGAATGGCGGGAACCATGTGGCTACAACCATACTTTTAATGGTTTTGTTTTTCAAAGATTTTATAAGCTCGAACTGTAGATGATCCGATGACGATGTTGATGATGTCTAAAACAAGAGTAAAAAAGAACAAGATTGATATCATTTTTAGCCTTATTTTAGTATAAATATTATTGGGCATACTTTACAAGACAGTTTACAAAACAGTGTAAGACTATGATCAAAATGACAAAGGAAAATCGAACCAGCAACACATTGCATGTAAACAACAATAAGTTAACATATAGAACTGTGGCCTGGCCGGAGCCTTCGTTTTAAATAGGGAAATGTTATTCAAAACAAAAAAATTGTTTTTTACAAAAATAAAAAGCTCAGCATAATACAGTAGTTGTCAAAGACATTGGATGTTTCCAAACTGATCTCCCCCAACTTAATGAGGGATTCACAAGAACGGTCAAATCACAACATGATTCCGACCCGTCGGTCCAACAGAGAAAGAGACATTAGTAAAATTATTGTGTGAACATCAGTTAAAAAAAATTTCACTTCAACGTCAGTGATCTGAATAATACAATGACGAGGGGAAATGCAATTCTAACTTACAGATGAAAATGTTATGTCACCTTCTAACTTTTCCCCCTTCGTCAACCATTCTGCTGAAAATGTCTTACCTGGTGTTTTTCAGACCCTCCAAAGATGGAAGAAAACGCATCACTGCAGGTGAAAATCACATGAATAGTTGAATATCAAATTCAGTGTGTGTAGAACACTGTGCGGCTGCCAGCCAGCCGCATCCCTTTGAGGCTTACATACATACATAGTGATACGTAACGGTGACGTTGCTGTTTTGTCTCACGGCCACACGGGACGTCTCAGCAGTTCGCCCCCATCTTATAACAACAGTTTTATCTTTAAAGAGATGGTGCTTTGAAACGCTTCGTAAAAAAAATACTTTTGTTTATTTGAAAGGAAACAATTTATTTACTCTGTTATTTTGCGCATACTTGTTTTCGTTGTTTCAGTGCATACATTTTTTTCTAGCTGAGGAAACTTCGGCATTGAGTCGAGTAAACCAAAAGGGTGACAACTTGGCCTTCTGTAAAACCTGTTCAAACGGCAAGATATCACGCTTTCGAAAATTTACAAGTTAAAAAAAATATATATAAAAAATGGGGGGGGGGGGCGGTAGTATTTGTTTTTGTTTATGTTGTTTAAATAATATTTTTTTTTTCGGTTTTTCTTTCTTATTCGCCATACCCCCCAAAAAAACACGGAAATTCTACTCCTTATCTTCATGCATGAAGCCTTTCTCAGATCAACATTTTTTTTGTGAAAAATTTCCTCTTTGTCTAAAACTACATTAGGCCTATCTCCAAGAGTGTTGTTTCTAAAAATGTTTTATGATAATCAACACCTAGTGATCCCTACAAAATAATAAGCTGTTAATGTCATACATTTTTTTTGAGTAATTACGAACGGTATGCCGACCCTGCCTTTAAGCAATGCATTTGCAAGGACGGTTCGGGAATCAATTATTTTCGTTGTCATGACATGTAATTGACGCAGTGGTTGAGCCACCCCCCCCCCCCCCAAAAAAAAAAAAAAGAAAGAAAAGGATTAAGCAATTTTACAATAAAATGAGAGAACAAAAGGGTTAGGTTTAGATAAATGCGGTTGGTATGTATAAGTCGCTTATTTTGATTTGATTTCATGGTGGGTTTTTTTTTTGGGGGGGGGGGTGCCATTATTATTTTTGATGTATTTACTTTAGTTAATTAATTTCTTGTGCTTTGTTTTCAGCATAAATCTTCTAATTTATTGTAATGTTGTTTTGATTTTGTTTTGTTTGGTTTTTAGGTTGTTTGTTTATTGATTGTGTGTTTTGGGTCGGGTTTTGGTTTTCTTTGGGTTGTGTGGAGGGGGCGGGGGAGTGCCGAAACACAAGGAGAAAACATATTGCACCCCTGACAAAATTGTTTGTTTCCCTAGTATCTTACTTATAAGCTTCTGGAAAATAAGCTCGAATGTCTAAGTTTTTATATATTTCAAGACAACCACGATTGAATACCGTATTTAATCATGGTTACCTCGAAATATGTAAAACAAATTAATTTTGTCAATTTTTTGCATAGAATTATCGAGAAGCAATGATATTCAAGGTTTCGCCGTAGCATTTTATGTATTATGGTTTCAGACATTTAACATATATTTTGCCGACAGCCATTGTGTAACGTGACAGGTTTCTTTCGTTTCATCGAATCGTTTTTTGATCTTTAAAAATAGGGCAAGTCGTTTTTTTTTTTTCAGAAAATATTAATTTGTTGTTTTGTACATTAAAGGCATTGGGCACTTTCGGTATACTCAAATCGATTGTGAGCATAAAAACTTACTCGCGGTAGTATAAAACGTTGTGGGAAACGGTTCCCTCTGAAGTGACGTAGTTTTGGAGAAAGAGGTCATTTTTCTCGCTCAAAAAATAAATGAATTCAGCTGAAGCCTTATACTATGTATCTGAAAGTACACAAGGGTGCAATGCAACAGAGGTGTTGTTCTTTCATTATTCTCTAGCAACTTCGATGACCAATGGGGCCCAAATTTTGAACACCTTTAGAAATTTTCAAAGTATCAAGAATCACTTATCAGGCAAATTCATAACAATTTACACGCGTTGTGCATTGTTCATGGCAAAGACAAAACGTACTTTGTATAAAAAAAAACCCATAATCTGTCAAAAATCGTCAAGAGAAAAAACTTCTACTTCTGGCGGTGAAAATTGGGTCATTGAAACGTTCTTGTGTATTTTTCGTTTGTATCGATATCCAACGGGCCATAAAACGGAACGTTATCTACAAAATCAACCCGAGTACAAACCGACCGACTATCCACCGATTGACGTAGGTTTACCATGTGGTATGTCCTACTAGTGACGTACCTTTACTCGACAAATGAAAGGCGACTAAAGTGTCAATCGGGCCATTTTGGACGATTTCGGGGGAAAAAATACACATGACCTTAAACACTACATGACAATTATTTGTTTACCTATTGTTTATTTCTGTTACTAAATTTCTATGACCAAATAAAATTCCGCACAAGTGCCAAATAATCAATTTCTACAAATATTTAAATCGCACAAAGTATACCTGTTCCAATTAGTTTTCGATATTTGAGACGAGGCTTACGTTACCACTTTATACAAATATTTCACCCTTTAAAAAAATATTATTCTTTCCACTGATACGTTTGGAAAGAGCAACAACATTATTATACAGAGAATGACATCTGATTTAAAAATGTATATGTTATATACTTCTACACAACAAAAATATACCACGCTAAAAATAGTCATAAAAGTACGGTATCATTATTTCGTTTAAAAAAATACAAAATTGAAAGCAATTAGGAATTCCCTGATGTATTCTGTATGAAGGTTATGCGGTCATTTTGTCAAATAAGCAGACAACTTACAAGCTGCTCATTCCGTTTCGCGCGAAATCAAAGGCTCCTCAAAATTGGACAATTCATTTCCTCTAAGCAATACATTTTTCTTTTGCATCATTTTGACTAAAAAATATATTCAATTTCACAATCTATACTCAAACAACACTCTAGTTCGCAGCAGCTCTTCTTTTGCAGAAATCTACATTTGCGTTTACTCTCCCGATGTAAAAAGAAGAGTGAAAAACCCTCATTTTACCCGCCATACAACTCCTGCGAAGAGCCAAATGGGGACAACTCTTTTTTGAGAGTGAAGAGCCAAGTGGGCGTCAAGTCCGACAACGCTTTTTAGAGTGAAAGACGGGTACTTTCAAATCGATTTAGAGTGAAGTTCATTCCAATTTCACTCAAAAAAAGTGAAGATTGACTTTCACTTTCAAAAGAGTGAAAGTGAAACACACTCGCCCAAGTGAAACGTTCAATCTTTTACATTAAATTGCTATAATGCTATATAAATGTGCATGCCTGCAAGTGAAATTAATTAACGGGTTCAAGTGCAGACGCAAAAATCGCTTTAATTAAAAATTGAATGAAAGTAAAGTATACGCTGCTTTGTTTACATAAAATTATCGTTAAAACCTACACAATGCTTACACACTGCAAAAACTTGGTGTTAAAATTGACACCATGTGTTGAATAAATACCGAAAAAAGAATAACAAATTTACACCATAATGGTGTCAAAATACCATGAATTTGTTTTTGAAAAAAAGCTAATGGTAATAGTTTCTCTTCGGTATCGATGAGACAACACAAATGGTGTCGATTTTCACACCCTGGTTTTGCAGTGTTATGCCAGCTTCTGCAACTAACATCAGGCAAATTCAATTATTCATACTCAATTATATGTACTTGAAAGACACAATGACATAATAGTATGGTTTCAGAAGGTACATACGCTTAAAGGCGACAGTTATATATTTAACTTTTATGCTTTCCTGGGGATCCCACTGTTGTTTAACTTAAGTTTTAAAAGTATGTTTAAGGTGTTTACATGTACTTGTGAATGTTTTGCTCGAATAAATAGTATTATATTATTATAGTTAGTTTAGAAAAGACAACAAATCCATTGAAATGATCTAGTTCTTTGAAGTTAAAAAGAAGAAAAAAACTATTCTGTATTTCTTTATTATTCAAAAATGTGCTTTTAACAACAAAAAAACATTAAACAACAAAAACAAATTCCAGGTCTGTTTCATACATATACACTTTCATGGAGTGATGAGAAGGGGGGAGGGGGAAGACAGCAAACTCACCTCAACCCAAGGTTATCTTGCTTACGCTACCCCTTGGCAGATGTAGCCATTTCTTGTGCAATAAATGCAATAAAATCATTCAAATAAAAAAGATATTCTTCCAGTGAAAAAACGAGCCTGTGTCAACACCGAGTTGCCACCGACATAACTCTGTTATAAACAAAAATATTTGTGAAAGTAAACTATAACAATATAGGGTTATTTGAAATTCCTAAAACACAACACTCAAACCTAGCCTCCACTAACCAAATTAATGAAACGAAAGAAACTCATCTGGAAACAACTGCTGAGATTTCATGCTAAAAAAATTCAAATGAAATGACATAACTTACATCAAATACAAGCTTTCAAATCACAACTCTGCACAATTATTCCAACCCCCACATTCTTTGTTAGCCAGTGAAATATACAGCAGAACTTGAAAATACAGTGAAAATAAAATCCTTGCTACACAATCAGACAAGACGCTGTGTCGTCATGATCATAACAGGCCTGTGGCTGTAATTAACTTATCCCTGATGCAAATTTAACATCTATTATAGAATTTCAGTGTTGATCAGAGGCACAATTTTGGTTTACTCTTTGATTGGTCCTCTTCCTTGGTTTTGGTTGTCCCCGTCCGCACAGACGTCTAGAGGAGTTTGATAACAGCAAACATGGCCAGGAGGAGGAGCAAAGATATCTTGAGTCCAGCTGCTGAGTTGACGTTAATTTTCCATCCCAAGAAACGATGAGTGTAGCACTGTATTATGGAGAAGGAGAGATTTTTATCAATAAGAATGAAAAAAAAAATATATATTGACAAAATAGGGGGACCGCCAACTTAGTGCTAGATAGCTCAATTGGTAGAGCACCGGAACCCCCAAGTCAATAAGAAAACATGCATGTACAATCCAGGGGTGGATTGCACCAAGTGGTCTTAAAGACCTTCTTGATTGTAACAACTGTATTTGCCTTAGCGCCTGAACATAAATAAACACGTTTATTCGTACATTGGGAAACATTTATTACAAAAGAAATTCAATTGTTGACAGAAACACTTTGTATTACACCGTTGGAAAGAAGACGTTACGATGTCAAATTTGTCTTTTTTGACAGCTGTCATAACGATTTACAGTTACAGGGGAAAAGTATGAAATTTAGATACTAGAACGACTGAAAAAACAAGGAATTGTTTCTTAGACAATAAAAAACACATACAACAGTCAACAACGTAGCATTTTCTTTTGACAATTTTCTCTGTCTAAACGGCAAAAATTCCCATAAAAACAGCTCAAACCTGTGTGCTGTTGACGCACCTCTTCCTCCCTCTGACAATCTTTAGACTGTCAAAAACAAGATTTTCCAGCCAAAACATTGATAAAAATTGTCATAAAACTCAGCGTAACGTGTCTGTGACTGTAGTGTGTATTGAAGCAAAGGATTGTGGGATACATTTCTGGTCTTTAGACGGCCAAAGGGGTTAAACTATCAAGAACAAGAAAGGCAAACAAATCTGCAACAGGAAAACCTGTATGTCCGCATTCGTGTTATTTTTTCTGATACAGATTTTGCTAAGCTCGACTGATAAGGGTTAAATAGCGTTCCCCCCCCCCCAAAAAAAAAAAACGCTCAAGTAACTATATAAGCCGGTCTATGCGCTATGGCCGGCCAACTTGAGAAGTTCTTAGACAATCTTTTATTGATTTTGGGTTGAACAAAGAAAAATTTACTAGAGCGGGATTTGAACCAACGACCTCCGGTTTAACGTGCCGGCGCTCTACCAACTACCTATCTTGCCCTATGTTGGTGGTCTCCCAATTTTGTCAATATCTTTGTTCGGGGGCTGCCTGTCAGAAGCCATTCAACCACAAACTGCCGTGTGTAGCCAGGGATCACACCCAGGTAACGATACAACCTGGGAAGCGGCAAACAGGGGATCACCTTAAGGGGATGCGACTTTTTATATCAGATATCAAATAATAAACCACAAGGGAAACTGACTGGCAATCTTTTATTATAAACAGATTACAATACCACGGTCTATATTTTAAAGCCTTAAATCTCAAGATGGTTTGTCGCACTTTATTGTCTTACCATGGCTCAACATTTTGACACTGAACAAAACATTTTGTTTGCAAACCAACTTTTTTTCTTCCGACTTTCGCTACCCCACCCCTCGACTATCCCCTCCCATCTCCTCCCTCAGTCCCATCCCATCTACCACAGACTTGCCTGATAGTACACAAGGTCCGGTGTATTCTCGTCTGGTGTCCATGTCATCTCCATTCCATCAGAGCCACTTCCTATGCAATTGCGCTCAAGCGTTGCTTTATAATCAGCAAAGTTAGTAAAGTCATCAGGGTTGGAGCCGGTCTGGGCAACTTCCCAACTGCATAAAGGTCCCGCTGAAACATTTGTTTAAACAATTTCAGGATAATAAATAATGATGAGAAAGATTTGACATTTCCGAATATCAATCCCTCGAAAAATTGCCACCATCATTTCTTGAGAGGAAATACATTTTCTTTTCAGTTTAACTCGTCATGTGCAAACTTGCAGGTCCACATTACATTTAATTTTTCTTTTCTTTTTTCTTCTAAAAATATGTAATTTTTTCTAATGTTTCCACGGGTATACAAATACTTGGATGCAAATGAGAGCATTGTCGCAAAATGGCCGAGCTATCTAGTTCACCGGACACATGCTCTGGGTGTTGTCAGCAGCAGAGTATGGGCTCGAATCCCGGTCATCACACTTAAAGGAACACGTTTCCTTGGATCGGTCAAGTTGGCCTTTGAAAAGCATTTGTAACCGTTTACTATAAAATGCATATGGTTAGAAAGATGATTTAAAAGTAGAATACAATGATCCACACAAATTTGTCTCGAAATTGAGTGGTTTTCCTTTTACTTTGCAAACTAACACGGTCGGCCATTTGACTCCCATAAATGGCCGACCGTGTCAGTCGATGTGGATCATTATATTCTACTTTTAAAATATCTTTCTAATCATAAGCATTTTATAACAAACGGTAACAAACGCTTTTCAAAGACCAACTCGACCGATCCAAGGCAACCTGTTCCTTTAACCATAAGTGCTTTGTAAAAAGTTAGGAAGCTAGTGCAGTCTCCTAGTGGAACTGGGTCACTCTGTTTCTGCATAAATCCTAGGCTAGGTGATCTCCCATTAACAAAAAAAGGGGAAGTAGAAGAACAAATAAAAAATTACCTGTTGGCCCGGCAAATATTGTCCGTTTCTAAAATGTTAAAGAAGAGAGGGGAAAAAGGTGTAAGTTCAGTCTTGTTTGGCAATGTAGGGACTGCAAAACAAATGCGTTGGGGACAAGAAAACAAAGGGGTTGACCTATAGCACTGTATACCCAGTGTTTTCTGTGTGCAATCAGGAAGATATTAAGGGTTTGGTTAACCGTTTAGCCACTGGACCACACAGCAGGCTTAAAGACACTGGACACTATTGGAAACTGTTTAAAATAACTAACCTGTGAAACTTTTAACTCAATCAATCGTCGACGTTAAATAATAACCATATTTACAACGCGCCTTTTGCCAAAGGATTCAAAGCACCAGGTATTATTACTGCAAGGAGTGGGACGAAGTTTGAGATATAAGACTTCATCCTTAGCAACCATGTTATGGTTTACAAGGTGCTGTGGCGCAAAATGCTGCCAATCCAGCCAGGAACACCGAGGCGAACCACTTCTCCACAATAAGAGCACTGGGTTCTTTTACATGCGTTTACACAACACATGGAACCAACGGCTTTACCTCCCATGCGAAGGACGAAGCAATGGTTAAGTGTCTTGCTTAAGGACACAAGTTTAATGGCTGGAGATTCGAGCCAACACTTTGCCGATCAGAAACACCAGAGTTTGAGTTCGGTGCTCTTTACCGCTAGGCCATGACGCTTCCAGTTGTGAGATAATAATAAATAAAAAAAACACCCTTGTCACACGAAGTTGTGTGCTTTCATGCTTGATTTTGAGGCCTCAAATTCAAAACTTGAGGTCTCAAAATCAAATTCATGGAAAATTACTTCTTTCTCAAACACTACTTTACTACAAAGGGAGCCGTTTCTCACAACGTTTTATACCATCAACCTCTCCCCATTATTTTTACCAAGTAAGGTTTTATAACAATAATATCATCGAAGTCTTATATAGCGCACGTATCTACCAAACAAGGTACTCAAGGTGCTGAGTGTATACAAACTTTAAGAAAGATATGTTATTGAAGTAATGAATTATGAGACCCAATTAAGTAGCACTTTATGAGGGTTTACAAGGTGCTACGACGCATTTAGCAGCCACAGCCAGGAACATCGGGGCGAACCTCTTCTCTTTTCGATAAGCGCACTGTTTTTTTTTACATGCATTACACAACACATTGGACCAACGGCTTTGCATCCAATATGCTAACAATTATTTTGAGTAATTACCAATAGTGTCCACTGCCTTTATAATATGTGGTAGCAGGAAACCTTTTAAGCTTGAGCTTGTAGGGAAAAAAAATAGCATCAAAATAAAACATGATAGTCATTATTAAGTGTACTACATTGGCAAATACATCTAGTTGTTTATAGATCATTGTTTTATTCCCCCTTCACAGTTGACTTGTAAAAACGTTGATGCTAATGAAGATGAAAATTATGCTTTCTGCAGAAACCAAGAGAGTTGGCAAATAACTCTCTGCATTTAAGATAAAATTTGTTCCATATGTACAATTGCTCTGGCTTTCAGCCTCAAACTTACCGCTTTCTCAGCATCCGACAGTTGAGCGTGACCTCCTTCCTCGTCGGTGGTGATGTAGAAGGGGTGATATTCTGCGCTTTTCTCTGGGTTGTCTCCGCCATAGACTGTGAAGGTGTAGGTGACACCCCTCTCCACAGTGATCTCAGGGATCAGAAGGCCGTTGACGTACCATGCGATACCCCATCCGACAACACCTTAGGAGGAATAATATTGCCGATAGATCAGTATGAGGTGGTCGGGTTGTCCTAGTGGTGTTTTCCTGCAGCCGATTTCACGAAACGCTAGGAATAATCCTAACTCGAGTTAGGACGAGTAACCCGTCCTAACTTAGGGTCCTAACTTAGGATGGGTTCAATGCGTCCTACGTATTTGTATACGGAACTGACCCAGTCTTAAGTCCTAAGATTAATCCTAAGTTAGGAAGAGTTTGGTGAAATCGACGGCTGGCTTTTTAAGAGGAATGCAAACTTTAACTACAGGTCACCGAAGTTGCAAGAGAATAATTGAAGAAAAAATTACTTAGTGTGATTTCTGATGCATAATACAAAGGCTTCATCTGATGCCTTTTGTTATGTGAGTGAGAAAACACCTCTTTCTCAAAACCTAACTTTGGTACTTCCGAGGGAGCCGTTTCTCACAATGTTGCTCGTTACCAAGTAAGTTTTAATGCTAAAGATTATTAATAATAATAACATAAAATTAATAAGGCGAACAGTATCTGAAAGGTACCATTCAAAGGCGCCGGAAGCTATAGCCAGCAGACAAATTGAACAGATGAGTTTTGAGGTTGTGTTTGAATATACACAGATCAGGTGTGCCCCTCAGCTCGTCTGGTAAGGAACATAGAGTATAAGTGGTGATGATGATGATGATCTAAGGCCTGGTCTAATGATACGTTGCTGTAGAAGATCAGTAATGTAGCAAGGTGCTAATCCATTATTCTGTGTAGTTACTAATAATGTCCAGTGTCTTTAAGTTTGTTATTTTGAAACTCACCTGTGATTCCTGTGTAGCCACGCTTTCCCCCAGACTGACCAATCTCAACGACAAAAGATGTCTCATCTTTGGTCTTCAAGGCCTTCCATGCCGGCAGTGGGGGCCCATCATCACCAACTGGCAACGGGGGACACGTTGAACGGGTTGAGACACCAAAGTTAATCCGAGGATCATCTACATGGAAGGCACAAATTGAGAAGTAAATAATCACTTTCTTTCTGTTCCGCGGAGTCACTTGTATTTCTCAAGAAACTTCTCAAAACTTTGCTATTCAATAATTGATTGCTTTGACTGTTTTCCCATTCAGCGGCACTATTTTTTTGCTTATTTGTATAGTTTCTTGTACAGCGTTGTGGTACCATGTGTAAGAGCCCTCTATAAATGCTTATTATTACTTTTCAAGGAGCTGTTAATATTTTGCTAAACTGTTGCAGTATTTTTCTTTGTTTTGTTTTGGAATAGTTTAGTTTTCTACTTAAAGCCATTGGACACTTTCGGAACAGAAAGAAAAAAAAATCACAGATTTACAAATAACTTACAGGGTTTACAGAAGGTAATGGTGAAAGACTTCTCTTGAAATATTATTCCATGAAATGCTTTACTTTTTGAGAAAACATTAAAACAATTATCAATTCTCGATACCGAGAATTACGGCTTTATTTTAAACACATGTCATGACACGTCAAAACGTGCGGAAACAAGAGTGGGTTTTCCTGTTATTTTCTCCCGACTCCGATGACCGATTGAGCCTAAATTTTCACAGGGTTGTTATTTTATATATAAAATCTGATACACGAAGTGTGGGTCTTTGGACAACACTGTTTATCGAAAGTGTCCAATGGCTTTAACCACTGGAATTGTATTTTGAATCTTTTTAAACTTTTTACTGTTTGAACAAGTATATACCAGATGGCTGTTTTGATTTATTTGTGTATGGTTTCATGAAATCATGATCCAGTCCTATAGAAATAAGTGCCTAGGCTTCCAACAGGAGTTGCCACCGTGGCTTAATTCCATTCCAAAGGACTATAAAGTAAGATGCTTTGGCTCCCACTCGTGGCCGAGCGGATAAGAGCACCAAACTCAAGCTCTGGTTTTTCTGTTCAGCAGAGTGTGTGGGTTCAAATACCGGTCATAATAATAATAATAATAATATCAAAGTCTTATATAGCGCACGTATCTACCAAACAAGGTACTCAAGGCGCTGAATATATACAAACTTTCAGAAAGATAGGTTATTGCAGTGATGGATTCTGAGACCCAATTATGTAGCACTTATAAGGGTTTACAAGGTCATGACATTTTACTTTGAGCAAGACATTTTACTATAATTGCTTCTCGCCACGCAGGGGTAAATGGGTACCTGTGAGGGCAGAGATGGTTCTTGTGGTTGGTTTAGCTTAGTGCGCTACATATTCAGCGACACAGGCTGTATACTCCCCAGGGAGCTGAGATGGTTTAAGGAACGAAATGGTCCAGTGATCAGGGTAATAATGTTGGAAGCGCTTTGAGACATGGTGTATAAAGCGCTTTATAAAAAACAAATATTATTATTATTATTATTAAGATTCTATCATGCAGAATTGCTTAGGGAAACCCTGATTCAGTCCAAGTAATAAGTGCCTAGGTTTTCAACAGGAGTTGCCATCGAGGCTTAACTAGAGTAACGTGATTTGGTTCCTGTAAGGGATTGCAACTAAGCTTTTTATTAAACCAAACCCGGTTTCAGTCCAAGGAATGAGTGCCTGGGCTGACAACAGGGATCATAGCCTATATTGTGAAGATTGTGAAGATCGACCTTGTTAAAGTGGCTTTGGGTGGATTTCACAAAAAGTTAAAGACACTGGACACTATTGGTAATTGTCAAAGACTAGTCTTCTCATCTTGGTGTATTTCAACATGCATAAAATAACTAAGAAAAAAACCCTAATGTTGCACAAGTTATGTGCTTTCAGATGCTTGATTTTGAGATCCTCAAAATCTTATTATGAGTTCTCAAATTGAAATATTTTAGTAAAAAAAAGACTTCTTTCTCAAAAACTACGTTACTTCAGAGGGAGCTGTTGCTCACAACGTGTTATACTATCAACAGCTCTCCATTACTCGTTACCAAGTAAGGTTTTATGCTAATAATTATTTTGAGTAATTACCGATAGTGTCCACTGAGGACAAGTTTTTTAGGATTACAGCCTTAAGCTTTTAATAACTCCTACTAAGACTAGTCCTAAAAGTTGGGACTATCTTTGTGAAATCGACCCAGACTCCCTACATGGTGCCAGTTCCTCAATCTAAAAGAAACTACTTGAGGCCAATAAGTAACTCGCCCACGTAAAGTTACAATGACCCTCTCTATTTGTACAGTATGAAATCTACCTCTTGGGACGGAGACATGTTTAGCGGTTCGTCCATCAGCGTTGATAGGTCCCAACGCCCAGGAGATGAAAACTTCACGATCAGTGGGTATCACCTGATCAATGCTATCACCTGAAAAAGGAGCACAAATATTATCAGACGTCGGAAACAATGAAAAAAAAAGAAAACTCACTCTGAAAGCCGACTGATTTAACCTCGTTCCCAGTACGGTACAATCTCCCTCTGCCATTTTTCCACGGAATGCTTTGCTTGCTAATCAACCAGGGAAGTTTGAAATATACTGGATATTTAAATTAGTCCTGCGGTTGATCCATTCTGTGTTCAGAAATGTACATAGAGTGTAATATCAAAAGAGGCATCAACTCAGCCTCAATAACATGGGCGGCGCGCCGTATCAATACCTCTCGTCACTAACCCCTGGAAAGGATGTACTGAGAAACAACGCTGATTGGCTCATGAAATTGGTTATGCATAAGAGTTCAAGTGCGTGTGCGTAGTTTTAAGATATTTACATGTTGATCACGCCCATGTTTTATGGCACAAACCTTTTTTTTTTAAACACAATCAAAACCATTCTTTAAGACAGAAGACATGCATGGGCGCGTAGAAAGGATTGACTACAGACACTCATCAAAATGCGCTAGATTCTAGTATATTTTAATGAACAAATTCCAGGGGTTATGAGCGAGCAAGGCATGCTGGAAAAAAAATGATGCTGCGAGATCGATCACCCCTGGGAACGAGGTTGGCATCATCCATAGAGCAACTAGTCCCCTCTCGATCTTCTTTAACCTTGTGTCGTTTCTATTTCTGTAGGCAGTTTAGGGTAACCACAAAGAATAAAATAAGTTCTCAAAATACTTGCATTTTGAAATGCGCGTACTTAGCAACTCACAAGCACTCAAAAGTTTTCAACAAGCATGTCCGAAGGGCAGACACCTTTGGTTGGCCAATAAGCGCTGCTGTTTAATGCTTCCCTTCCAGTTGTCAGTGACAAGAGGCATCTTTTTCCTGATTTGCCTGGTTTGGTTGAGGGTGTGTTTGGTCTTGTTGTTGTCTAGAACCAAAAGGTCAGCCACTTTGAAAGTGACTTTTTGTCACTATTGGCTTTCCCTGCCAGGGTTCTTGTCTTTTGTTTTGCTTCTAGTGTTTTTGTGTACCATCCCCACTGGAGGTTGTTTCATACAGTATATGTATCTGCCCGCGGCCAGGCCTGGTTCCTCAATACTTTGCTTAGTGTTCTTAAATGTTTGTATTCTTCTTTAAACTATTGATATGCTTGTTCTTGTAGATCTTTTGATTTGCAATTTTTTAATAAAACATTGTGAGTAACGGATCCCTCTGAAGTAACGCAGTTCTCATGAAAAAAAGAATTTTCCACTAAAATATTTGAATTTGATTTTGAGACCTCAGAATTAGATTTCCAAGCATCTGAGAGCACACAACTTCATGTGACAAGGGTGTTTTTTCTTCTATTATTATCTCGCAACTTCGGCGACCGATTGACTTCAAATTTTCACGGATTTGTTATTTTGTGCATATGTTAAGATAAACCAACTGAGAAGACAGGTCTTCGAAAATTACCAATAGTGTCCAGTGTCTTTCAGCAATATGCCGTAAAATTGGGCCTGTGTTTACCTGTGTCAAGAAGACGAGAGTATGAAATCCTTGTGATGCCCTTTCCGAATAGAAGAGCCAATAGGGTGGAGTCGCTTGTTCCGTTGACGGTGGGGACATTGTCTGGGCATGCACCACGCCCATCATTAAGGCCACACTGTATAAAAGAAAGTAATCAAAGTCAGTTAACTCTTACTTTTGTTACTTGCTGAGGCAGTCTCCTGATGATGACTAGAGCAAGCTAGTCGAAACGTTGAGACCCATTCAAGAACCGACTCCGCATAAGTGCAGTTTATTACGATCCTGTAAACTAAAGTAGTAGTCCCAGCCAATTTTTGTATACCTTCCGCTTAGGTAGTAGTTAAAAAGCAGGACAGTTCTTTTCAAAACTGAGAAGTCTCCCGAACATCCGATAAATCTACTCCACGGTAGTAGAATAAAGAAAGACAGTTCTATATACGAACAAACTCTACCTGGCAAGTAGATACACATATGGTATTACATTTGTGTCCTTTTAAAAGCAAGACACTTAACCATTGCTTCGTCCTTCGGATGGGACGTAAAGCCATTGGTCCCATGTGTTTTGTAAACGCATGTAAAAGAACCCAGTGCACTTATCGTAGAGAAAAGGGGTTTGCCCCGGTGTTCCTGGCTAGATTGGCAGCATATTGCGCCACAGCACCTTGTAAACCATTACATGGCGCTAAGGATTAGGTCTTATATCTCAAACTTCGCCCCACTCCCTGCAGTAATAATACCTGGCGCTTTGTATCCTTTGACAAAAGGCGTGTTATAAATATGGTTATTATTATTCTTATTATTCTTATTATTATTATTACTGCAAACCAAATATATACCTGAGCCTCGGACTCCAAGTTGTAATCGGCCACCATGGGGCTCATGCTTCCTTCGTCCATCCATGCGACCGTCACGTCAGACCCTACCATTTGGGTTCTAGTTTGGGATCCACTCAACCCGAACGCCATGTAGTTGCCCGGTTTGACTAGGCTGGCCAGCTCCACGTCAATCTTATTGTCAGTGATTCTCCACTGGACCTGGAATTCATCGTCTACCAACACCTTACAGTTTGGGTATGTCTAGAATATTTTAAAATAAAATAAAAGATAATAGATAAAGAACATTTTGGTTTTTACCCATAATACCCCGACGTGTGTCAGCGAATATTGTACAATTGATAAAAACAATTGATAAAAACATTTGATAAAAACAATTGATAAAAACATTTGATAAAACACTGTACACTCAGTACATAAATGCGTTCAACTGTGAAGGAATTTGTTTACAGGCATATTACCCAGATGGGGTTCCAACCAATGACCGTTGTCATTTTAGAGCAGTGTCATACCAACTAGACAACCCAGATTGCCCGGTAGCTAGAGATAGTGTGAATCCTATGTTTGAGCATGTGTACAGCAACGATTTGTAGAGATGTTGCAAAACAACGAACTAATGTTGAAGTAAAGAAGCAGAAACGGTTGTTGTGGAAAAATAAAAACTTTAAAGAAAAATCCGATATTGAGATCATTCATACTGGTGGGCGTCTGCCAGCATTAAAGGCAGTGGACACTATTGGTAATTGTCAAGGACTAGCCTTCGCATTTGGTGTATCTCAACATATGCATAAGATAACAAACCTGTGAAAATTTGAGATCAATCAGTCATCGAACTTGCGAGATAATAATGAAAGAAAAAACACCCTTGTCACACGAAGTTGTGTGCGTTTAGATGGTTGATTTCGAGACCTCAAGTTCTAAACCTGAGGGCTCGAAATCAAATTTGTGGGAAATTACTTCTTTCTCGAAAAACTATGGCACTTCAGAGGGAACCGTTTCTCACAATGTTTTATACCATCAACCTCTCCCAATTACTCAAGTAAGGTTTTATGCTAACAATTATTTTGAGTAATTACCGATAGTGTCCACTGCCTTTAAGGCTAGATGGCTGAATTTGTAGAGCTCCAGCACATTTGAAGGTCACAGATTAAAAACCTGCCCTAGTCAATTTGTCTTTGTTCAACAAAAAGTTACATATAGATTCATAACCATTCCACCTTATACTGTCACTTAATTTTTTGAAGTCAGCACATCCTAGTTTGAACCAAATCTTGTTGTGAGGGCAAGGCATGTTTCAAGTATCAAAGGGCACCCATCCTTGGAGAAAATTTAAACTTGTACTAGAAGGGCACCAAGGCAGGGGTGGGCAAGAGGCAGCAATGGAATCGACTTTTGATTGCCTCAAAACAAATATTAGGCATATAGATTTACAATGAAAATTGTGTGAAAATTTCACTCTTGTTGGTCTGTTTCGCTTGTTTCTCCATAATGACATTTCCGACAAGCGACTCATTTAGCTTGATCGCATCACAAATGTTGACAACCTATTGATTCTCGGAACTTGATTATGCACATAAAATTTACATACCGAAGATGGAGGGGGGTCCAGAACAGCTGGGACATTGAGAGTATCTTTATCGTAGGTTATACTGCCAAAATCTTGACGGGCCTGGACGCACCACAGCCCAATGTTGATGAAGTCATAGACGGTGGTATCACCCGGCATGGTGACTGTCACTGTTTGACCAGTGAAGGCCATTCCTATCCTCTGGTTTACCCCAGAATTTGACATACTAGATAGGTATAAAATAAATAACACATAATAAATTATCATTTCATGGGAAATAACTATAAACACTAAACAGTTAACTGGTAGGTACAACCACGTATAATATCTCTTTTGAGAGAAAGTTGGCTCTGTAACTATAATTGCTTCTCTCCACCCAGGGGTAAATGGGTACATGTACCTGTGATCGCAGAGATGGTTCTTGCGATTGATTTAGCCGAGTAGCGCACGTTTGTATAGTCCCCAGGGAGCTGAGATTGAATTAAAGGTGACGTTACCAGGGGTTATAATGCTTGAAGCACTTTGTGACGCTCTTTTGGTGTGTAAAGCGCTATATAAAATGTAAATTATTATCAGCGTGATCAGTATTATTCTTACACTAACCCAGGTTGCCAGATGAGTTTGGTGCCACTACTTGTTGGATTACTTCGTGTGTCTGCCCAGAAATAAGCATCTAAAGTAGAAAATCACAAAGGAAGGTGCTGTATAACCGACATAAATAAAAACATATATACAGGCATGATATTTGGTCCTTTGAAACAAACCAAAAATATTCAAGTACAAGGGTTGACCTCTACATGTACACATAAACATTTCAGGCTATTGTATCATAAACATCACATTTTTCCCCCAAGAGCTAAGAAAATTTGAGGTCAGACCATAGAGCTATATATATATATTGACTAGAGCACTAACACCCTGTTATACAAGCACTAAGGTTTTGAAGCCGTTTGGGCGCATCCATGTTGATGTACAAACCAGTAAAAAAGCTTGAAATTTTGTACAGCAATGTTTGGCTATTTGCATTGATAGTGCGTTTGTTATTTTCTATGTGTCATCGGACCAAAAAATGCAGCAAATGTAAACACACAATCTGCTGAAGAGTGTACAAACTGCGAGCGTCTTGAGGCACATATAGTTTTTTTCAGTACGTCATTTAGCACAAACAATAATTAGGCAGCACGGGTACGTCGTACGCAATGGGCAGTCGCGTAAAAAAATAAACGGCAATGTGTGTTTCCTTTTAAAATTAAAATTGTTCAATAGTCACACACCACATCAAACATGTCTGCACCCAGGGTGGAGCTAGTTAGCACTCTAGTTAATATGTATAGCTCTATGGATCAGATTTAAGTCGGAAGAATATTATGCCTGCATACAGAAAATCTATGCAATGTCTTAAAAGAGGGGCTTCTAGCTCAAATTCAGTTGTGTAATGAATTCACTTTTCCCAATAGATAAAGCCTTTATGAAAATGGGTAGAACATTTCAAGTCTCTAAAAGGCAATTGACACCTTTGGTAATTGTCAAAGATCAGTCTTCCCACTTGGTGTATCTCAACGCAAAACATATAACAAACCTGTGAAAATTTGAACTCAATTGGTCGTCGAAGTTGCGAGAGAAAAAATGAAAGAAAAAAACACCCTTGTCGCACAAGTTGTGTGCTTTCAGATGCTTTATTTCGAGACCTCAGCTGAGGTCTCGAAATCAATTCAAATATTTTAGTGAGAAATTCCTTTTTTTTGCTCAAAAACTACTGCACTTCAGAGGGAGCCGTTTTTCACAATGTTATATACTATCAACAGCTCTCCATTGCTCATTACCAAGCAAGTTTTTATGCTAACAATTGTTTTGAGTAATTTTAGTCTCCAGTACCTTTAAACATTCATTGGTGAGCTCAACCAGACATTGCTCCAATTTAATTCTCAAATGGCTAACACCATGTACTGCATTCAGCGACACAACACACACTTGAACATTAATTTCTCAGATTTATAAAAATGGGGAGTTTTCGTTTTCGACGACGGATGGTTCTGCGACGGTCATTTCATTTGGCGTCATCTACATGTACATGTATGCATGCGTCGGCTTTGAGATCGGTCTTCCCTCAATTTCTATGACAGCACTTGGGATGAATCTTCGTTGTGCTAAAAACGACAACAATTGGCTGATAAACCAACGCAGAACCATCCGTCATAATAAGTGTTTTAAGAATTTCTCCATTTTTTTTCTCTACCTGGGCCATTTCCATCGTAAAAGAGGTTTGTGAAAGTGAGAGTCTTGGCGTCGTTAATGACGACACTATCGGCTTTGACACGATGGGCATACGTGGGCAACGCTCCCAGATTGAACGGTGCCGGATTGGCAAATGAAGCAGGTATATAAATATCTCCAAAGTTGGCCTGTGGAAGAAAGAAACAAAAATAAATACTTGAAAACCTCTTCTAGAATACAAACCTGTGCAAGATTTGCATAATTGTACGTGAAAAATATAACATATCACTTAATTTAGGTTTAAGATTATTTGTTTAATGGAACTCAGCAAACTCCCAACCGCAAAAGGAGATATAAAATCCAAGCTGGCAACAGCCAATCTCTCTCACATACATCATGTACATTGGTTTAACGTCTATGATCATGAGTTTCACAAATCAAGAAATTGTGATTCAGTAACTAGACGGCAATACTTATTCTAGTCATTGTGAAATCAGCGGTTAGCCTGGGGGGATCCAAACCCACAACCTTGTGATTGCAAATCATGCAGTCTAACATTGCAATTTTGTTTGTTCTATAACGCTAAAAATACTCACACCTGCCATTCTACACCAGATTGATAAAAAAACTCACGCCTGCCATTCTATACCAGATTGATAAAAATACTCACGCCTGCCATTCTACACCAGATTGATAAAAATACTCACGCCTGCCATTCTATACCAGATTGATAAAAATACTCACGCCTGCCATTCTACACCAGATTGATAAAAATACTCACGCCTGCCATTCTACACCAGATTGATAAAAATACTCACACCTGCCATTCTATACCAGATTGATAAAAATACTCACGCCTGCCATTCTACACCAGATTGATAAAAATACTCACGCCTGCCATTCTATACCAGATTGATAAAAATACTCACGCCTGCCATTCTATACCAGATTGATAAAAATACTCACGCCTGCCATTCTATACCAGATTGATAAAAATACTCACGCCTGCCATTCTATACCAGATTGATAAAAATACTCACACCTGCCATTCTATACCAGATTGATAAAAATACTCACGCCTGCCATTCTATACCAGATTGATAAAAATACTCACGCCTGCCATTCTATACCAGATTGATAAAAATACTCACGCCTGCCATTCTATACCAGATTGATAAAAATACTCACGCCTGCCATTCTATACCAGATTGATAAAAATACTCACGCCTGCCATTCTATACCAGATTGATAAAAATACTCACGCCTGCCATTCTACACCAGATTGATAAAAATACTCACGCCTGCCATTCTACACCAGATTGATAAAAATACTCACACCTGCCATTCTATACCAGATTGATAAAAATACTCACGCCTGCCATTCTATACCAGATTGATAAAAATACTCACGCCTGCCATTCTATACCAGATTGATAAAAATACTCACGCCTGCCATTCTACACCAGATTGATAAAAATACTCACGCCTGCCATTCTATACCAGATTGATAAAAATACTCACGCCTGCCATTCTATACCAGATTGATAAAAATACTCACGCCTGCCATTCTACACCAGATTGATATCCACTTGTAGTCCTGTACCGTCGTTGAGCCTGGTAGTTTAGCTATGACACGCTCCCCGGTGTACGCTCTGAGCTTTTCGGTGCTACCATCAAAAGAGAGATCATTCAAATTAAATACTTTTTTTTTCTCCTTTGGTTTTGTCAGATATCTATACCTCATCAAGGTATGAGAGTGCATTGAATCAAAGACTTTCTGACAAAATGATAATCCTTAAAAAAGTTAACTCAAAAGAAGACGAATACAAATATACAGCTAGAATTTGGAAGTATTTGATGTTCCAGATTGGACACTTAACTACTCACAAAGAGCAGCTTAGGTACAAAAAGTAGCTTATCACTTAACAATATTGTGCTTACAAGAAGTTTACAAGGTTAGCAGCCACAGACTAATGGTTTTCTTCAAATTATTATTATATTCTTAATATAAATTATGTATTTCTGGTAACAAAACCAAATTTGCCTCATAAGTGAATCAAATCACTGTAGCTAGCAAGCCATAGGAAAACTGTAACAAGGGCGCTTGCTACGTGAACCAGAATCAAGCATTTATTGTACTAAAGTATCTTGCTCAAGGACACAAGTGCCACGACCGGGACTTAAACTCACACTCTGCAGATGGAAACACCAGAGCTCGAGTCCGGTGCTCTTAACTGCTTTAGCCACAACATGCCTCCGAGTGAGTTAATTATTGGTTGCAATGCACCAACAAATTATTGCAGCTAATTGATTCTCTCGTAAACTCTGAGAGAGCCAGCTGCAGATGTGTGAAATGTTGACACAGTGTTTTGTTTTCAGCATTTTTGTAATCCCTGAGTCAGGCACCTCAAAGTACTTTACTTCTTGGCCTTCACCTGATTTATCTTGAATTTAAAACTGATTCTTTATGATATAAACAATACTTACTCTCCTTCAAAGGCCGGCACAATAGTGCCGGTAGCACCAGGCTGATCGGTTGTTCCGACCCAGATGTAGGCATCTACAAAACATGAGGCACATGTGACATTTTGAAAAGTAAGGACTGGTATGAAGGTCATGTAACCATTATTAGCAAAAAAGTTACTTTTGGTTAAAAGCGAACAATTTCCATTGAACAGCAGAGCAAAATGCCACTCAAAAGTCACCATTTGCTGATCAATATTGGCATTCAGTATGCACAAAATATATTCAGTTTAAAATGTTCGCTATGCAAAACTGCTAGAGGAAATCGTTCCCTGGTTAACATGGTTAATTGACTTTCTCCAGGATGCATGCCCCACACTTGGGATTCAAACCCTTGGCCATGGCTTGGTTGGCATAGTGCGTAAAGCACTCGCCTCTCACCAAGGTGAACCTAGTTTCTGGTTTGATACCGGGCCAGTGCCATGTGTGAGTTGAGTTGCACGTTGGTTCTCGGCTTTGCCACGAGGGTTCACCAGACCACCCTGTTTTTCCTCTCTTGGGAAAAATCAAGCACTTGCGTTCTCTGGCTGTGCTCTGTGGTCATGTTGGGTTGATGTGGCTGGCTGCCGAAGGCACCCTTGCATGCCTGCTTCTCAAACACGTTTTAGCCGTGTCCTTCACAATTCAGCTCTAGCTGCGAATAAGGATGATTAGCCTCCCAAATTATTTGTATATATTAATTTACCTGGTCCAGCACCATCATAATTGAAATCCTCAATGACGATGGTTTTTGAGTCAGCGATTTTAACGGTACCAGTGACGCCATGAGCTTCTGTCCTTAGCTGACCCAACTCCTTGCCGAAGTATTGTGCGGCGGATGAAAGACCCACGACTGCAAGTAGAATAGGATTAATATTAATATTAAAGCCATTATACACTTTCGGTAAACAGTATTGTCCAAGTCCCACACTTCGTGTATCACAACTTATATATAAAATAACGAACCTGTGAAAATTTAGGTTCAATCGGTCATCTCGCTAACGAGAATTTATATTGTTTTAATGTTTTTTCAAAAAGTAAAGCATTTCATGGAACAATATTTCAAGAGAAGTCTTTCACCATTACCTTCTGTAAACCCTGTAAATTATTTGTAAATCTGTGAACTTTTTTTTTTTCTGCACCGAAAGTGTATAATTGCTTTAAAAGGAACATTACAGAATTGGAAAAAAAAAAAAAATCAGAAATTAAAAAAAAAACTTAGTAATTATGATGAATAGTAGCAAACATGCATTGAAATATTTCTGTCTGTTATGACAATTTTGATGAGAAACAAATAAAACCAACTTTGAGTTTGGAGTCTATCCCTGAATGAGCACTTTTTTTCTTCTTCATTTTTTAAATTTAATCTAAGGGTACTTTTTGTAGGAAACAAAACATGATGTCCACAGATTTACATTAAGTTTACACGGTTTGAAGATAATGATGGAAGAAAGCTTCCCATAAAACATTTCTTGCTGAGGTGTGGAGAAATGAGTAAAGCAATGTCACAAAGATAATCAGAAAGCGGAAATTATTTAAAGGCAGTGGACACTATTGTTTATTGTCAAAGACAAGCCTTCACAGTTGGTGTATCTCAACATATGCATAAAATAACTAACCTGTGAAAATTTGAACTCAATCGGTCAATGAACTTGCGAGATAATAATGAAAGAAGAAAACACCCCTGTCACACGAAGTTCTGTGCGATTAGATGGTTGATTTCGAGACCTCAAATTACTTCTTTCTCGAAAACTATGGCACTTCAGAGGGAGCCGTTTCTCACAGTGTTTTGTACCATCAACCTCTCCCCATTACTCGTCACCAAGAAAGGTTTTATGCTAATAATTATTTTGAGTAATTACCAATAGTGTACCACTGCCTTTAAGCACCTCATACAACCTACTACATGTACCAGTTCTGGCATTCAAAAACTACAGCACCTATAGCAAGTTATACTTTAAGGGGAGCTTTCGACCATCAGTATCTTCAAACTGTGTAAGTTTAATGCCAATCTGTGGACACTTAGTTGTGTCCTAAAGAAAGTACTAGAACCCTTAAAGAGCAAACTTCCAGGTCCTGAATAGGCCTATACCATACCCAGGCCCTTAAAGAGCAAACTTCCAGGTCCTGAATAGGCCTATACCATACCCAGGCCCTTTAAAAGCAAACTTCCAAGTCCTGAATAGGCCTATACCATACCCAGGCCCTTTAAAAGCAAACTTCCAGGTCCTGAATAGGCCTATACCATACCCAGGCCCTTAAAGAGCAAACTTCCAGGTCCTGAATAGGCCTATACCATACCCAGGCCCTTTAAAAGCAAACTTACAAGTCCTGAATAGGCCTATACCATACCCAGGCCCTTTAAAAGCAAACTTCCAGGTCCTGAATAGGCCTATACCATACCCAGGTCTCCTTGCCCCTTGGCCGAAAGTTCAAAAGGGTTCAATTGAAGTGTACAGTGAAACTTAAGTGTCTTTTCAATCAAATCATCTAGTTGGTTTACTTTTCGGTATCAGGGCCCCACCTCTGAGTTCATTTATTTCTTTTTGCTAGGCAACAAACAAAAGTTCTGTTATTCCAACCTGTTGACACTCGATCTTCTCAGGGTTTTGGCCGGAACATGCTGAATTGAAATGTGGAACGTTTTTCACTTTGGTGTTTGTTTAGTTTTAAATTCTCTACTGAGCAATCAGACTTAAACTGTTGTATTTTTATGAGTTCTGTGAATTTTATTTAGAAGGCATGCTCTTTTGTTACTCTAACTTGTCATACTTGAACTGTATCTTTGATCCCGGGTTGGGTGTGTCAGGGTAGTTGACTTGAATCTGTGAACCCATAAAAATATGCCGAGTCACTGGAGTGGTTTTGTAACATGGGCCCTATTTCATAAAGACTGTAAGCACAAAAATTTGCTTAGCATAAATTTTCTTCCTTGGTAAAAACAAGATAACCAACTAAATTTTAATATGTTGCATATATTATTGCTTGTTACTGGCATTCAGCTGTTGTTTGCTTATCCTAAAAATCACATGGAAATTTGGTTGGTAATCCTGTTTTTTAAGGAAGAAATTTCATGCGAAGCAAATTGCGAAGCAAATTGTTGTGCTTATGAAATTGGACCCTTGCTAATTAAACAAAGCAATACATTTTATCGCAAGACAAATTGTCAGTATCACCATAGTAATTTGTATAGTGACATCACACCTTCCTAAATAGCAACTACGATTGATTTACAGTAACTATCAATTTTAGCTCTTTGTGAAACCGACCCCATGGGCCGATTTCACAAAGACTTAAGATTGATATTAACTGCAAATCAATCATAGTTGCTAAGTTAAGTGTGATGTCACAATACAAATCTCTATGGTGATACTGAAAATTTGTCTTGCGATGAATTTTATTGCTTTGTGAAATCGGCCCCAGCTGGTCCTATTGTTTGTCTGTTGATTAAGTGCTTGTTGTTGTTTACGATGGATATAAAATGTAAATATTTTCACAGGTTTATAATTGCATAAACTGTATGATATTGGGTCACATAAAATGTTGAAACTTGTCTCCCACAAATTACATTGTACCAATGATGTACACTGCAATGTCTTTCTAAATACATTTTCTGTTCATTTTACATATTTTATGCCCAATGAGGAAACACGTGTCTCTAATTACAGCCAAGAAAATGGCTTTGAGGTGAATTTGAATACAGTTCTCATCCAAGAATGTCACATGGCAAGGGTCTAGCCAAGCCCCCCCCCCCCCCCCCAAAAAAAAACCCTATAAAATAAATGAATAAATAAATAAATAAATATCCGGGTGTATGACTAAGCAAAATCAGTTTCACGGTAAATTACTAAAGACTGTGAAAAAGTTGTAATGGTGCATGGTACAATGTACCCCCACATGCCCCACATGTCATGACTCGGCAACAATAAAATCTAATCTCACAAAACTATACCAGAAATACAATTTCTTTCCCTCAAGGTTTTTTCTTTTAAAGTAAATTAAATAAAGTGGTCTGTGAAAAAGAATTGTGCTCGGTGGGTGTGGGAATTTTACAGTTATATGACGTAGCACAAAGTTCTTAAGGCCATGAAAGGGTCATGTGAAAAAAAACCCACACACACTACACTAATGTTGTCGCAGACTGTGACTTTCGTTCTTGAACCGGGGTATAACAATTTTTCCTATGATACGGGGCACATCTATGAGAACATTGTAAACTTATATTTAAACTTTGCAAAGGGCACCATGGCAATGCTGCGGCTGCCTTGGTTTAATTTAAAGCCTGTTTTTGTTTAGCATGTTAAGCGTCTCTTCTGGGACAATACAAAGAACCTGTCCCTACATATTTTTTCCTCCCAAATCCAAGCAAGACTTTTTGGCCTAGAAACAAATTATTTGGACAATTTTATTGAGTCCAAGGGCCGCCACCCTACTTTTTCAAATGTTTCAGGCTATTTGATCACATTTTCTGAATTTGCCACGGGCAAAAAGTAACGTGTCAGAAGAATACCATGCTGCCAAATCTTCTTTTCTATTTTGGCTGGTTTTTATCTTTTAGTTCTCGTTTTTAAAAGTAACTTTATTTTTCTACAATTTTGCTGCTTTTCATGAGCAACTTCTTCACTGGGGTGAGGATGTGGGATGCTCTAATGTCTCTCAATTGATGTTTTTTATATTACTTTTAATTGTCAGTTCTGGCTGATGGCAACTGATTTTATATTGTGGTGCACTTTGCACATCCGTGTCCTTTTGAATAGTTTTTGAAGGCTGTGTTTATTTTCCTTGTTTGCAGGATTGATTAAACAGTGTGTATTGTTTATTTTTACATGACGTTCATATCATTCATTTCCTCATAAGGTTTACTCTCAATTAGACTTTGTATGTACTTAAATTGTACATGTAGGTCGCCTGTGAGCTTTTTTATGATGCAGATATAGGTATAATGTGGGAATCAATATAACGCGGGAATCAACAGCACGCTATTTTATGGGGTGTCGCGGTCTGGTGGGAAGAGCATAGAGCAAGGCACTGAACCACAAGCTTCTCTCCACCCAGGAGTAAAATGGGTACCTGTGAGGGCAGTGATTCGATTTATGTGAATGATTAGCTTTGAGCGTGGTAACTTGCATCACCAACTGTTTACTCCCCATGGAGCTGAGATGGTTAAAGCAATGAAACACATGGCCCAGTGAGGGGTAATAATGTCAGAAGCGCTTTGATATGCCCTTTGGGCTGTGAAAAAGAGCTGAATTAGATTATTAATATTATCACTACTATTGTTAAACCACTCGCCCTTGGTGGACTTGGTGGATTTAGATCTGAGAGCCCACCACAACAATTGGTCTCGCTACAACTTTAACAGCCAATGAAAATCATTGAGCATGGGTGTGATGGATTCCCCAGTGGGAGTTTTGTTGACAAGTCTAGCAGCGGAATATTGTAACCCTTATTTTGTATGTTCCCCATCTTCATTCATGCATTTTAAGTAACCACAGACCTGTGAATCATCTCTATTCTACAAATTGCTTGACAGCAACTGTCAACTTCCCTGCCACTGCGCATTTGTCAAAGTATTGTCCGAGTCTAACCACAAATCTTGTGTACAGGACCTTGACTGGTTTCTCGCCTGATCACCCATATCCATTCAAACATGTCAAATCTTTCAAATGATCAAACACTTTCATCTATGAAGGTCAGTCACTGCATGGTTGCTGTCAGTGTTATTGTTACAAATTTGTTTTGGAAATGTTGCAGACTTTGAAAAAAGTTAAGGTCTTGGTGGTTGTTGCCTCAAGTTTATCATTGATTATATCGTTTAAAAAAGATTTGCAGAGAAGTTTCCAGAGAAGTTTGCCTTCAGTCAGTATATTCAAGTCCTGCAAACAGAAGTACTCCAAGAAAATGTCTATGACAATTTAAATTTGAGTGATGAACTTGTTTACAAAATGTCTGTGATTTTTTTATCTCAAAAATGGGATCACCTGATCTTGCTAGTTAATAATTTTCTGATTATGTCATCGTCTAAAGACAAAATAAACAGGTCCGGAGTTACACAGAGACCACAGCCTCTGTTGCCCAGCAGCCGATTTCATGAAATGCTAGGATTAATCCTATCTCAAGTTAGGACGAATAACTAGTCCTAACTTAGGATTAATCTTAAGGTTTACATGTCAAAGTGCAAGGCTGAGATTCGTCCCAAGACCTTAGATTAATCCTAAGTTAGGAAGAGTTTGCTGGTCTTGGTGCTTCTACAAAAAAAATAAAAAAATTCCCGTAGACGTTCAAACACAGTACTAAAGTCGGTTGACCTCATGGTTCAACCCGATCGAGTTCGACTCTGTGTGTCTGAACGGTTCTAAAGTTAGTCCGAATCGAGTTCAACCCACAAAAGATAAACTGTCCAGGGAGGGGGTTTATCCTTAAACCGCTTCGGGTGTATCTTTTAATACTATGGGTACGTTCAGACGTGGGGTTAAACTAGTCCTTAATCCGAGCACCGCGGGTGTCCAAAAGATAAACATGACTTAGTCCAAAATTGGCTTGCGTTCACACAGTGAGTTTATTCTGGTCAAGCGGACTAAACTAGCCCACGATGTTGATTATTGGGTCATGCATCGGCGAACCTTACCATTGCTGGTTCCGGTTTGTTACATTGTCCATGCGTTTTCCACAGGGTTTCGATCCGCTATCGTTTCTACGAACCTCATGGTCATCATGTATTCCATCAAAAAAAGACGGCAAAATCACTTCATATCCTTGCTTGGCCCCAGCACAAACGCAATTCTATTGTGCCCGCTGAAGTTTCCGTTCCGCACTGCCCTCGATGAACGAAACATTTACACGTTGTTGTTGAAAGCTTCAAATTATTTTCGAGTGTGAACTTTTGTAAATATATCACAACTTGGTCATTAAGAAGTCGTAGCCTACACACATTCTCATGTTACGTTAAAAATTGTTTTTCAATTCAACATTAGTCTGCTACTCGTATAACTGTTACGTAAAGTTGTTGAGGGCAGGAACCAGATACAACCTAGTTTTCGAACCCAAACTTTGGTCTTAATTGTCGATCCCGTGTGTGTAGCTTAGCTGTGATTAGATGCCACTTTCTTCAAAGCAAAACCCGTTCGTTATCATAAAGTAGCGTTGCACACAGAAGAAGTGAATTTAAAAACTAAATAGTGCTACTAAAAATGAGAACTTGTTTTCGTGCGACGTCCATTTCAAACATTTTCGGCGAAGGGGAATACCGGGGCCCCAACACTTAATGGTAACATAAAGGGAAGGCAGCGGAGAGACGCAAGGAGATATTATATAGCTCCATGGATTCATGAAGACACCACCCAATACTCGCTGCCGATCCATCCATACACGTGGAATGACGTCACCTTTGTTGCCGCGGTCATTTGGGCTAAAATAGACCGGAAGTAGCAGGTCAGTTGCGTTCCAACGATGGTTTACTGGGCCTCGCAGCGGGGGGTTGGTCGTAAAACCTGGGCTAAGTTAGTCTAGTCCACCAATTTTTTTGGTTTAGTTCAGCCCAGCTCAGTGGGTCAAATTAACCCTCGCGGACCAGAATATTGCGTTCACACGCAGGGTTAGTTTAGCACTTTTGGATTAAGGACTAGTTTAACCATAGAGTAAGGGTTTAACCCCACGTCTGAACGTACCCTGTGTGTGGCAGAATCAAACAGACCACATCCGGTTTAACTCACAACAAACCCATTGACCTCCGCAATCATTACGTAAACACACGGTGACCAATAAACAGCCCAATAAACAGGATGTTAGAGTAAAGGGGTTGCGTTTGCTTTGACCTCTATAAAACCAAAGATAAACCATATCAGGTTTAACTCAGTGCTGTCTGAACCCATGGAAATTCCTCCATGCTGCACCCAAGGGGAATTTATTTTTACGACCACCCCCTGCTGCTCATAAAAGTAAAACCAGTTTGGGTCTAACTTAGTACGCTGTCTGTACATACTTCCTTAATTTTTGCAATTTCATCTTCTCCTTTATGTTTATAAACCATAGTGTCTGCTGAATCACAGAATGACTGTATAAACCACACAGTAGCCCCAACCTGGACAAAGGAGGGTAAACCTCTTGGTGTTGGGGAATAAACTCAATAGTCTGGTGTATTGACAATAAAAGCAAGTGGGAAACTGAACAAAAGAGTGGCCTACCAGGTTTACCACACTCAGTCAATGTCAAACTTGCCCTGGAAATCATTTAGCTAAATCATGGAGGTAAAAAGGTTACATGTGGTGTCTAAATAGGCCTGCTGTCGATTTCAAGAACTGCTGGGATTGATCCCATAGATCTCGAGTTCGGACGAGTAACCCGTCCTAACTTAGGATGGGTTCAATGGGTCCTAACGTCTTCCGATAGGGAACTTAACTCGTCCAAAGTCCTATGATTAAAACTATACATGTAGAACTATTTAGGATGTGTTTGGTGAAACCATGGAGGTAACGCGGCGGCTGGTTGAACCTCAACTAGTCACGACTACGACACCAGTGGTGACTAATTCTTTATTCTCAAGATGCCTTGTGCCAATGTGTGCCGCAAGCACAATTATAGTAAAATTCAAGCTGAAAGGGTTATGTCAATGATGTCTGATTGTGTTTTGTATGTAAATTATGTTGTCAAGAATAGTCGTGAGCGACACAACTGGTTCACCAAATAGGTAGTCGCGACTATTTTTGTAGGACTTGACTAATGATTGAATAGTCACAACTACAACATAAGTCGCACTAGTTGCCCAGGCATATGTAGTTTAGGCTGTCAGACAGATCCCAGACCATTACCTCTACAGGTGAAACACATTGAGATCAGGTTGGCTTTGTCACACTTCCTAAATCACATAACTAAATATGACCTTCACTTCATATGTCCATGGAGGATACCAGGAAATACCAGTCATTGTTACACACACAATAGTGTGCAAAGCTACTTCCACAATTCTATACTCCATGATTTCACCTTCACATGACTATAGAATTACAAACAGGGACAAACATGAGTGGGAACAAAGAAGTTGTTTTGTCTTTGACTTTGAATTACTATGACTTTTCAAAAAGTGCATTCCCAAATTGCGCGATTCTATTGTTCTTGCCTTTTCTTCTGTACTTAAAACCATCTTTTACAAAAAGAAAACAAATCCTCAACAAAATAACAAAAACATGTTGTGGGTTGTGGGGGCGATTAGTGTTCTCTTCAAGTCACACAGCCATAAAACTTGTGTAACAAATTGAAAACAAATAGAGCCAATCAAGACAGAATATTCAACAAGCCACAAAAAGTTGCCCCATGATCATGACCAAGTTGGTGAATTAAATGAGAAGGAAAGTAAATATATATAATTTTTAGTGCAAGTAAAAGGACAACAAGGAGGCTGGTTTCACATTTTATTTCGTCGTATAGCTGAGAACAATCAATCAATCAATCATAAACAATTTATCACCAAAATCAAAGGTTTGCTCATAGGCGCCGAGGCACAGATGAAATAAATAAGTCATTAATGGTAGGCCTCCTGAAACAAGGTGGCTTTCAGAAGTGCCTTGAACATGTTGAAGGATGTTGTGTCCCTGATGTGATTTGGAAGTTTATTCCAGAGTTTGGGTCCATACACATGAGAAGGCTCTGAAGTTTATTCCAGAGTTTGGGTCCATACAAATGAGAAGGCTCTGAAGTTTATTCCAGAGTTTGGGTCCATGTATACACATGAGAAGGCTTTAGCCCTGGCGGCCTTACACTTTCGTTTGTACTACAGTGACGTCCTGGACATCAGGGTACATTTCTGGGGCAGAAAATTTTCACAGCTTCATACCTCAAATCTTACCTGCAACAAGCCACAAATTTCAACAGATTCACATTCTATGGCGGCATACATTTTTCTGCGGTGGGTTTTGGTCCTCATATATTCCTCACAAATCCGTCATTTTCGTGAAATAATGCAGCTTCCAACGTTAAAAAATTCCTGTTTCGATCGTTTTCTCTCAGTGTTGTCTGTTGTGCGTACGCGTATACATTCGCGTGCAAGACGCATGATGCAAGCTTAGACGCATGAGTTCTCGGTCATCGTATCTTGACTGGACAGCGTTAACACGCAACACAATTCAAAATTTGCGCGTCCTGCGTGTGTCTTGCGTACACACGGCAGACTGTGAGAGGAGTACGAACAAAAATGGGAATTCCTTAATGTTGGGAGCTGCATTATTTCATGAAATTGACGGATTTGTGAAGAATAACTTACGATCAAAACCCACCGCAGAAAAACATGCTGCCATGGAATGTGAATCTGTTGAAATTGGTACTTTCTTGCAGGTAAGATTTAAGTTATGAAGCTGTGAAATTTTTCCGCCCCAGAAACGGGCCTCAATAGTTAGGACTCTGTTCCTGTGTACAGAGATAGAGTCCTATATATAGGGCTACAGAAGGCTCTGAAGTTTATTCCTGAGTTTGGGTCCATACACATGAGAAGGCTCTCTATGATCAGTGAAAGTGATGTGGCTTGTTCTTGGCACAACAAACTATGGTGAACACAATCATCAAAGAAAACCACTGACACAAAACGATATCGGAAACTAGAAACTAGGTTTAGTGTTGTATACTTATACATCACATCCTGGGAAACTAGACTAAATATACTTATTTGCTACAAAGGATCATTCCTGGAATTTGAACAAGCAGGGGACTGTAATAAGCAGTTAACTGCTTGGCTAATTAATTATCCACTTTAAAACACCTGGATGTGATAGACTGTTGAGACAAAATCCTGAACTTTGAGGTTAAGCATGCGAGTTCCCAAAAATTATCTTTGGTTTTGTAGGAATCCAAAGTGCGCCCTCATTGTTGGATTTGTTCGAAGTTTACTTTTGGTATTGTCACGGGACAATCACCCTCTTTTTCTATAGCTTCGACTTGGAAGAGCAACTAATTTATTTGGGGAGCATGGCTCTGGCCATGCTCCAAAAAACCTATTTATATAATACGTGTCACACACGTGCGTCGGTTTTAGCGTCTGTGTGTGCTGACCTTTTTGTGAAATTCGTGCACTGTATTATGTAGGCTACATGTAGTGTATACTGTAGTGTACTTTTTGTATGTTTTCTATGGGTTGGAAGTATTAAAACCTGTATAGAAGAGATTTTCATATAAACATAATTGGCTTATATTGACTGTATTATTATTGAAATGTATTTTGGCGAATGCTCGTCCTTTATTAAGTAGAGGACCGGCTCTCTCACCTTCCCGTCTCTCTTTACAGTTTTAAAGCCCTACTCTACAATCTGGGGCGTTACCACTGTGTTTTTTATCTTCTTCTTTTTTTTTTATCAATTTGATCTTTCAAAAAAAAAAGGACTTAAAACTTATGCATGTTTGCTAGTCATGTACAGAGAGATGGTACATGTAGCAACGATTGTCATGTTTAATTTTTATGTTGAACTTTAAAGTGGAACAACCAACTTGAAACAAAAACTTTTTGCAGAAAACACACTGTGTTGAGCTGAAACACCAGAGCTCAAGTCCAGTACTCTTTATATCTGTTCGGTCCAGCCACCACACACGATTTGTAAGGAAACAAGTCCTAATGTTTTAACAGTGTTCAGACAACAGTTGCCGACATTCTTAATGAGAAAATTTGCCGAGTTTTTGTGACTTGTTTTCTTTCTTTTTGAAGCAATTTTTTACGTACAAATATCTTTTTTTTTAAATATGAGTTGCACCGATTTGTTTCATACAAAACGACAGATATGCTCTTCATTTCAATGTACTGCTACATTATTTCTGTCAATACTCTTCAGATAAAGTCGAAAAAGACTGAATTTCAGAAGCCCTTTGGACTAATTAATATTCAAACCGAGGTGACGCTTGAAAAACAATGCTTATCAGTGCAGATAAATCACAAAGGAAACGAGTGTACTGCGGGTAGACTGACAACTTGTTCGTCTGACAACTCGACCCTTCGGACAACTTAACGGTTAAGACAGCTCGACCGTTCGGACAACTCGACAGACCTATTTTTCAACCGTCAGACAACTTGACTTACAACATGTAGGACCAGGACACTGTGGACAAGTCGCAGGCAGATTGCCCTGACGGGAGCTTCGGCACGAGGCACGCACAGGGCCGGGAGGGCTTGGGGGTGGGGGAGGGGGGTAGGGGTACAGTTAGAGTAAGAGTTAACATTTTGACAGGGAATTCATGTTCAGGGAATTCATGTTCAAACAACTGAGGTTAACCATTAAATCACCGCTTGGTCTTGGCTTTCTGTCGTGTTGTCAAGCTGTCTCAACCGTCAAGTTGTCCGAACGGTCTAATTGACCGACAGACGAGTTGTCTAACAACCGTTTTAACACGCCTCGGACCTGCACAGTCTATAGTAATTTTAGAAAAGTTTTGCAGCAAGGTACTGTACTCACCATGTATAATGAACGCCAACGCCACGACACCCATCATGGCTATACTTGTTATTTGATCCACTTACTGCTGCGGAGCAAGCTTGTCTGAAATTTTGAAATACCTTGGAAGTGAAACAAAAAGTAATTGTAATTATCTCACAGTGTACATCGCTCAACTTTGCGGGGAAAATACACAAAATGCTAAAAATCTTTTCTTGACCGCATATTTTATTTTATTTTCAGAATTTAATGAGAAAAAAATACCGTGCACTTGTAACATTTTGAAGAAGTCAGTTTATTTCAGAAGATTCATTGCATAATTGTATTGTGCAGAAAAAAATGCAAATTATACTTGAAGAAGACACACAAATCAGAGGGCAAAACATTATCCAGATTTGTATCTGTTTTTCGTACAAGGATATTTAGGAATTTTCTTACGAGGATTCTTAGGAATATAGAATTTGAACCATTTGAAGAGAGAGACAAAGCTAGGGAGCGACATTGCAGGGGGCGACTTTGCTAGGTTGCCAATTTTTAAGCAGGGAAAAATTTATGGGACGAGATTACTGGTTCAAGTTGCTCTCCATAAAATGCCACAAGTCTTAATATAATACTTGACCGCAGCATAATATTATTTATTTTTAAATGCACTGTCGCATGCAATGAATATTGAACCCATATAGTAGTCTTTGTACTCCACTACAGGAGAGTTTCACTCCTCTGGAGTTAACCGCCACTTGTACCTTATTTAATACATTTCTCTTTATTACACTATAATACAAGTATTAAAGGGAGCGGACACTATTGGTAATTACTCAAAATAATTATTAGCATAAAACCTTACTTGGTAACGAGTAACGGGGGGAGGTTGGTAGTATAAAACATTGTAAGACATGACATCCGCTGAAGTGGATTAGTTTTTGAGAAAGAAGTAATTTTCCACAAATTTGATTTTGAGACCTCTTAATTATCTCGCAATTTCGATGACCGATTGAGCTCAAATTTTCACAGGTTTGTTATTTTATGCAATAGGCCTAGATGTTGAGATACATTGTACAGTAAGTGAGAAAAACCCTGGTAGTTGACAATTACCAATTTAGTGTTCAGTGTCTTTAACATGTTGTTCGAATTGTGCAAATCAAAATAAACCAACCAAACAAACACACAAACTAGTGTGGACAAGTAAAATAATAATAATAAAATATAAACAAATTCATCGAGTTTTCACACTCCAAGGGTTTCTCAAAGCGCTAAAGTTCACATCATTACCCATGGTCACTGGGCAATGGCATTTAATGCTTTCTTTGTAAACCAAGACCTCAGCTCCCCCCCCTGGGGAGAACATTATACAGCCTGTGCAACAATAATATGCGCTAAGCCAAAACCATCTTTGCCCTCTCAGGTACCAATCACCCCTGGGTGGAGAGTTCAGCAATTATAGTCTGAAAGTGTCTTGCTCAAGGACAAAAGTGTCACGACTGGAACTCAAGCTGGGATTCGAACCAACACTCTGCTGAACAGAAACACCAGAGCTTGAGTTTGGTGATCTTATCAACGTCTTGGCTTGGCCACAACACCCCTCGAAGGTACCCATTTCCTACCGGGTTGAGAGAAGCAATTATTTTGAAGTGTCCTGTCACGACCGGAACTCAAGCGTGGACTCGAACCCACACTCTGCTGAACAGAAACACCAGAGCTTGAGTTCTGAGATCTTATCCACTCAGCCACGACACCTCTCAAAGGTACCCATGTACCATCGGGTGGAGAGAAGCAAATAGTCAAGTGTCTTGCCATGGGACACATCAGTGTCACAACCGGAACTCAACCTGGGATTTAAACCCACATCCTGCTGAACAGAAACACCAGAGCTCGAGTTCGGGGTGATCTTATCCACTCGGCCACGATACCCCTCAAAGGTACCCATTTACCACCAGGTGGAGAGAAGCAATTATAGTCAATTGTCTTGCCCACAGGGACACAAGTGTCAAGACCGTGACTCGAACCCACACGCTGCTGAACAGAAACACCAGAGCACAAGTTCAGTGATCTTATTCACTCGGCCACACAACCCCCAAGAACCTTTGGCAGTTGGCTGAAATAGAAAGGCCTAGTTAGTACCATTCCTAATCATTGAATCAATACCCAAGGTCAAATTTATTGTGACTCTGCTGTAGAAAAACAAATTTGTTTAATCCCGTCATTGCACTGTCACTGTCAGTCACTCGAGCACTGTCACCATGGTAACCAGTGACCCATTTTTTTTCTCTCCAAAACTCATACCACGATGTTTCATATTATGAAATGTAGGATGCTGTAGTTGCGATAACGTAACCCTCCTCCCGACGGCCGCCAGGGATGCTGTAAGTGTATTTGAAACCATGGAAGGTTGGAATAAATTTTCTCTTCTTCCGAAACCCATTCTGTGACTTTCTGTGACTAAGTAACCCAATTTAATATTTCTGCTAGGTAGTAGTAGAAGGTAGGCCTAGAAGTTAAACTATATTTAATTTTAAAATATCGTAATATTTATATGTACCCATCTATTCTCAGGAAGGCCAATTTTAAAGCCAATTAATTTTGAGGAAAAGTATGGCTGCGATAACGTAACCCTCCTGCCGACACGCCGTCGGCAGGAGGGTTGTGGCTCTCCCTGCGTTATCGCAACTATAAAAAGTAGTGAGTTCCACTCGTCTTCCGTATTACTGTAGCGGAAATAATAGGAGTAGGCAACATAGGACATTGCCTCCATGTATACTTCTAGGTCTTCAATTCAAGTACGGAACAGTTCCACTCTCTTTCGTCAGGCGTCTCCCGTAATGGAACGAACCTCTTAGAGGATGTCGGCCACTTCGTACCTTTGTCACTTCGTACCCTGGACACTTCGGACTTTCGGGACACTTCGTACCATAACCAAATTAGTCACTTCGTACCTTGGGCGGGGTACGAAGTGACCATCAGCTGAGTCTTTTCGTACCTTCATTAAAATGGGGATTCCTCAATAATTTAATGTTCGTTGAGATAAAACGTAATAATACTTACTGAATTGTTACTTTTGTTTGAATAATGTCAATGTCATTTTTAATGTGAAATTAATATTTTGTATTCAGTTAATTACCGCCAAGGACAACATCTTCCGCCAATATTTTTTACAAATATTTTAAAGTCAAACAATCACGCAATCGTCAAAATGGCTCCTTGAAAGCCTTGCCCTTGGTCCCAACAAAATAGTTAACAATTGGTTTGATTTGCTTTTATTTCATAATCATCCGATCACAAAGCACAAAATAATCATAAATGATGCAGAAATCCCGAATTCATGGAATTAGTACGAAGGTAGGACGCAAGTGTCTCGTGACTCGTGAGAAGGTACGAAGTGTCTTGTAAGAAGGTACGAACAACGAATTGTCTGAAATGTCCAAAGTCACTTCGTACTTTGAAAACGTACGAAGTGTCTACTTCAAAACTATAATAAGTATCCTCCGCTTACCAGTTTTCACGCTATTATGCCTTTTTCTTTGAATTGGGAAAAAAATATTGATGCCATATATATCAACCGATGCCCTAATTATCTTCATTTGTTAATATGAAGTATGCAAACATATATTAAAACTTGATGGACATTGAAATGTTCACACCACACACCGATCTTCGATGACTTCAACTGGCCCCATTTGTTTTGAGTTTTTCCTGTTTTCACGGCAAACGAGAAAGTATGGTTTCCCGGTGAAGCCATACATGGAAGAAACATCTGCAGTGACTACAAGTGTTCTGTGAGACTCTGTGTATGACTCTATAGCCAGCAGTTGCCTTCATTTTATTCAAAATATTTTTTATTAAATTTTAAAAACTACCATGGTAACTTGCAAAAATAAAAAAGATAAAACAAAATTATAAAATGTGTGAATAATTACTGGCTTCCAAATCTGATTTTTATTTTTATTTTTTTATTTTTTTTTTTCTTAATATTTACAATAAAGCGCACAAAAATAAACAGTGATAATTGAATCAACAAGCTGATGTTTAAATTTTAATATAAATAATAATATTGATATGAGGGTTAAAAAATAAAAATCTCCAAAAATATTAGAAAATGATATAAGGCACATGGCTTCTTTAAGTTTAAGCCTCGGTATTTTTTTTCCAGAATGCTCAGCAAAACATTCAGTCACATAATTTTGATCATGAATTGTAAATTGAAATAGTGTTTGATGAAACTTTTTCGGTGGGCAAATATTTTTTATGCCTCAACATTATGACATGTTTTTGAGTCTTGTAGAAATGCCTAAAATACCAAACTTTTTGCATTTACAAGTGCAAATGACCAGTGGAGCCTTACGTGTTTCTAAGTTCTGGTCAAGGGAGAGGCAAATAAAACCACACAATTTTTATCTAGGGACTGTTTACATCGCGCACAGAGAGGTAAAAGATTTGCCACGATTTTAGGGACACCTCGAAAACAGGATCTCCTACGATATAAGGCTCCCCAACTCCCCAAGAAGTACGAAGTGTCCAGGATACGAAGTGTAGACAACATAGCCTACGTACATGTAATGGTCTTAAAGTCTATTGTAATTAGTAATAAATACTCACCGCTGACGTTTGCTCTAGATGTTGATGTGCACTACGACTCCGACCGAGCACATGAATAACAGCTTAGTAATAAAGTACCGAACTGCACCCAAATAAAAACAACCTGCTTTTAAGGCTTCTGCTGGTGGTCGGTGTCCTACCATTTTCCATGCGGGTAAAAATGCCAGATATATCACAGACAACAAATCAAATTACTACAAAATTAAGCCCGCATAATAGCTTTAAAAAAAAATTAAATTCCTTGATTTGCATTTTTCAGAACACTTATAGGATGTAAATGGAGAATTATTTTTGGGGAAAATCTCATTGTATGAGATATGGTAGATTTTCCCCCTTTAAAAAAATGGAATGGTCTAAAGATGAAAACAAAAGCAATGCGTACGGGATGGACGGTCAGACGGCCGGTGGTGTTTATGTATGGAGCTTTAGCAGTGCCAAACCAAATAAGATACAGAGTTCGTTCGTTCTTGTTTTATAAAATAATTCAACCCGTTAGTATTTATCCTGCTAATACTACTAACTGAAATCACAAACTTGTTTAAAACAATTTCTTTTTTAAAGGCAGTGGACACTATTGTTAATTACTCAAAATAATTATTAGCATGAAACATAATTAATTGGTGACGAGGGGGAGAGGTCCATCCCTCTGAAGTGACGTAGTTTTCGAGAAAGAAGTAATTTTCCACGAATTTGATTTCGAGACCTCAAATCATAGAGTTCTATGCTCAAATCTAGAATTTGAGGTCTCGAAATCTAACATCTGAAAGCACACACAACTTCGTGTGACACGGGGTTTTTTTTCAGTCATTATTCTCCGCAACTTCGACGACCAAATGAGCTGAAATTTTTACAGGTTTGTTATTTTATGCATATATGTTGAGATACACCAAGTAAGAAGACCGGTCTTTGACAATTATTACCAATAGTGTCCAGTGTCTTTAAATCAGTTAGCTGACCGTTTAGTTATCTAGTAATCTAGATAATTTGTTTGGCGCTCCTAAAGCTCCGTACATTTTCTCAGGCAGCTCGTACCATGAGGTGCATGACAGATTGTTGTGAAGAGAAATGTACAAACAATTTTGAGAATAAATTGGGTGTGTCACTCGAGGAAGGCATGATTTTCTATAGTAGAAATATTTCTACACTTCTGTGGTTGTGGCAGCAACAAAAGTACATTGAGTGTCACACGAAGTTGTGTTTGATTTCGAGACCTCAAGTTCTAAATCTGAGGTCTCGAAATCAAATTCGTGGAAAATTACGTCTTTCTCTAAAACTATGGCACTTCAGAGAGAGCCGTTTCTCACAATGTTTTATACCGTCAACCTCTCCCCATTTACTCGTCACCAAGTAAGGTTTTATGTCAATAATTATTTTGAGTAATTCCCATTAGCGTCCACTGCCTTTAATTTTGTAGGGCGCTGTATGAATGGTGTAATATTACTCTGTGGTAAGCACTGCCAGTTATTCATAATCAAAAATACGGATGGTTGTACGTTGGCTACAATAACCATGGTGATACATACGTAGGACTACTCAATAACCAAGAACTTTATTATGTCATCAGACAAACGTCAGTTTTGAACAATAGAGGGCACTATTTACACTATCGTTACAAAAATTGTTACACATCGAACAAACTCACTAACCAATTTGCTGTAGCTTTAGTTTTCAAAAGTTCTCGACAAATTATTTAGAGTTCTCTCAGACCCTTGGAACCAAATCCATTTTATTTGCTGACAATTATTTGCATATTATTTTACTTAGCCCGGTTGAATGTTTCAGACCTAAATCTCATCAAAACAAAATTCTACCCATTGGTTGAAATTTTACGGATCGCAATAATTATTTGATCACAATTTTCACTTAAAATGCACCATGAGTTGAGTTGATCACACATAATATTCACTCTATAGTTAAGTCACTTTACTTCTATTTGTGAGAATACCAACTGCGCTCACTATTAATTTTGTGTTAAAGGAATTGAAAGGTACATGTTTGGTAATTACTCAAAACAAATAATATATAAACTTAAAAACTGACTTGGTAACGAGCATTGGAGAGCTGTTGATAATATAAAAAAAACTGTGGGAAACGACTCCTCTGAAGTAATGTCGTTTTTGAGAAAGAGGTAGTGTCTCACTGAATAATAAAAGACTTTAACTAGAAGTCTGTTATTTTTATCTGAAAGCACACAAATTCGTCCTACATGGGTGTTTTTTCTTTCATCATTTTCTCGTAACTTCAATGACCAATTGCGCCCAAAGCTTCACAGGCTTGTTATTTCATGGTTATAATGGGATACACCAAGTGAGAAGACTGGTATTTGACAATTACCAAACGTGTACCCTCCCTTTAATGTGTGACGCTCTAAAATCTTGTTGGACTTGTGATTTCTCTTTTAAACGACTCCAAAAAAGGTCTAAAGGAAACTCTAAACCGTACTGCTAGATTCTGAAGCCTTAAAACAATCTAAAACCAAAGTGAGGTTAAGTTACATTTTGGCAAAACAATGTACACAAAGAGCAAATAATAATAACTTATACAGAGGTGATTTATTAATAATCCAACATGGCGACGAATACAACGGCAACCATGTTAACAGACATGGTTAAATCAGTGGCAGATGAACTCAGCTCTATCTTGAACCCCAGTCCAAAATGTGTATAGGACTGCATGAGGGTAAAAAGCAAGAAACAGAAAACATTTATTTTATTTTCATTAATATCTATAATAAACAAAATACACCTATCAATGGGAGACTTTGGAACGCTAGGTGGCAGCAGACGTATCAGGTGGAAGACGGTGTCGTGCCATTTTGCCCGTGTCTGAAGCTATAAAAAAAATGCGCTTCAACAATCGATCCGGGTGGGTGCGTTTACAGATTTGGTTCCAAGTCTGCGATCGTGGCTTTTAGTCTACCCGATAGCCAATACATTACTACTGCCTGAAATATCACCCGTGTACTGTATAGTCTCCATCATTAGCCTATCCCAGTTGGGGCACAAGATATAGCTCATCAGTGCCGGCGTTTTTCGTGGTTGATGCATAAGGAATAATTAAACCGTGATCTCAGACTTGAAATCAAGGCTAACATAATCTGGGTTTGACGTCAGTAGCATGAAAGTGATGCCTCGATAAAAACTGGATTACCAACCAAATGTCCACGTGATTTTCAGGATGAGCAAACATCAGCTGAATACCAGTAAAAAGCAATGTCCAATCAATGGAAGTTTTGTTGGTAATCCTGTTTCCATCAAGGAAGAAATTTCATGCTAAGCAAATGTTTGTGCTTAGCAGCTCTTTGAAATTGGGCCCAGTGGAGTGGGGAGGGGGGGGGGGGGCTTCCTCACCTGATAGTAAACAGTGTCTGGTGTGGAACTGTCCGGAGTCCACACCAATCGCCCACCGATCACCGAGTCAGAACATGTATGCCTCAGGTGCGTCTTATACTCCTCGAAGCTATTGAAGTTATACGCAACACTGCCATCATAATCAATGTATTGACATAGTGGTCCAGCTAAAAATGAAGAACAAAAGTTGGCACCGTGGAAATAAAACAGGCCGTCATTAATTGGAAATACTTGCTGGTAAAGGCTACGGTTAACAGGTGATAGGGCATTTTCAATTGCTGCTCCCCGACTATGGAATTCTCTACCTACCCTTACCAGAAGCTCCAACAGTGTCCCAGCCTTCAAACGTGCTCTCAAAACCCACCTTTTTGCCTCTTCGTAGCTGGTCATCTTTATCTTTGTTCTGTTTTTTCCCTCTTCATTCCTTCTCAGCGCCTTGTATCCTTTGGCAATTTGGCGCTTTATAAATACTGTTATTATTATTATTATTATTATTAACACCCAAAATACTTACGAGGTGGACTTACAAAATAAGATGGCACTACCAGTCATTGAAATAGTGTAAAATAATTGATATTATGTTTTAGACGCAATGACCAACATTCATCTGTTCCAATACTCACCTTGTTTATCGGCGTAAATAACTTCATTCTGCAAGAAAACCCAACCCAACAAATATTAAAAGAAAATGATCATTAATTGTAAAGGAACAGTAACTGAACTAGTTTTTGGGGTGATGAGTAGGGTAGATGGCCTTAGCTTTCGATCGAAACCGGACCTTCTTCAGAGGCATAATAAAACTATAAAACACAAACGTCTCGATGTGCTTTATGATACAACAATACAGGCAAAAAATAAACACAGGTAAACGTAGGACTGAAATACCATATACAATTTTAGTAGCAGTTTTGATGTGATAATTATTTGGTGGCTGCATAAAGAACATCCGTACAAAGTCTTAGTGCGAGTCTGAACATTTAGTATAGTTCTTTGACGGAAACATCTTCCGGAACAGTTTTGGGACAAGACGGTATGACATCAAAAGTCCATTTCCCTTTCACAACATTTGCCATTATTCTCTCGCCTATTCTCTCGCCTACAGATGGATTGCTCATGACGTCATTGACCGCCATCTTTGATGAAAAACAATGCACAGGTGCATGTGTGTATACGCCCTCGCGGACAACTCTCAGGTAATTAATTGCAAGAATGCACGTTTCATTAACGATGGTGGCCAATGGCAGCCAATGGCGGCCAACTTGAACACTGGGACAACTTTAGTCTCCTATCATACACTGCTCGCGTGAACGAAACCAACAAGCTCATCATGCATGTTTTAATGGGTTCCAAAGTTCGTAAACGCGCGAGACTTACACGTTTCCATTGACCTTTTAAATAGGGTTGCTGGTGAGAATTAATACTTAGGTACCAAGTGAAATAATATGACGTCAATATTTACGTCAACAGTGTGGTCCCTCACAAGCCTCCGTTACAGAAGGTCAGTCATCCCCATTTGTATTGTTCTTCAATGGATGATACATTTTATATCGACCATTATTAATTATTTATCTGATGTATGATTGTATGAATGGAAATAAAACAAACAAACAAACAAACAAACAAACAAACAAACCTTTCTCTCATCGTGTGACAGTTGATCGAACCCGCCCGTTGGGCTGCTGGTTAGGTACAGGGGATTATAGTTGATTGGGTCGGTTGGGTCATTACCAGTGAACACATTAATGATGTACTTCGTGTTTCGCTTCATCTTGATGACGGGTACCAGGAGCCCATCGACGTAAAAAGAGTCTTTCCAAGCAGGTTGACCTTTAGATTGTTTGTTGCAAAATAAAAGGGACACAATATTATTGAACTATAACAGACTCGAGTAACAACTTTGTTAAAATTGCGATAATTATAACTGCAGTTTGTCTCAGATTTTCTGAGTGAAGTGGTTTTATTTCAAACACATTGTTATATAGATAAGTCCTTACTATGGTATTGCAATTCTTAGAATTTACATTAAGGGTTTGCATTAACTCTGGTAATGAGGTAAACAGCCTAGCCTACTTTTGATGTTGTGAGTCCAATGTTTGAAACAAGTAAAATCATTTCAGGGTGTTTTCACTTCTTTACTAGACCTAATTACGAATACTGGTCTTTGACCAAACTGTTGTCAGGGCTGCAATGGTTTTAAAGTCCACCTCACTCAATGATGTTATCATAAACGTACTTCAAAATAAGTTATCGTGTACGTACACGATAAGTCCAATTTTATTGTGTACGTACACGACAAGAGAGGTTATTTTTATTCGTGTGGCGGCAATACGCTTTCATTATGTTAGAAACAACAAAAGTTATCATTTTAAATTACATGCTTATAACCTCAATTGTTTTTTTCACAGAAGATAGAATGTTCTGTATAAGAATTTTAACAACTCTAAGTGAAGGTTTCTCACCGGTGATTCCTAGATACCCTCTGGAGCCTCCAGACGGCCCGATATCGACCCGTAGCTGCTGCGTCCCGCTGACCGTTAATGTTGACCAGGCTGGTTGCACGTTTGCACTGTTATCCGTTGGAAGGAGAAAAGCTGGACAAGCATCGCGGGCTGGACGTCCAAAATTGATTTGCATTGAGGCTATGACAGATTCATATAACAGAACTTTCATACAATGGGTTTTGAGCTTTGAACAGTCCCTATACAAAACCCCACCCACCACCGCACCCCGAAAACCCCCACAGTAAAAATCACGGTTTGTGCCTGAAGTCATGCAAAATAACAAAATTAAAGACATTATTAATATTATGTAGGACAAAGTTAAAAACTTGTGCATGCCTGGAATTTGCATCTTTGAGAGGGCAAGGTCATTCTAATTTCACAAAGGGCACTTTTATTGAACAATATAACAGTCTTCCCTTTGACAACTTTTGAAGGGGCACCAAGGCCAAGACAAGGAGCAACATTACAGGCCTGATTGTGTCCCGAGTATGGTGGCCCTATAAAGGGACGTCAATTATGCGAATATGGGACAACCACCAAAGTCATAATACTGACGAGAAAAAAAATTGCACAACTTGTAGCCAAAGTCATGAATATTTACCTCGATATTCATGATCAAAATTATACAAAGTCGCAAACCAAACGAGGCCGCGAGGCGTGAATGAGATAATTGTTTTGCAGCAACAGGTGCCTAAAATCCACGCAAGTACTGCATGCTGCAGGCATTGTCATGAATATTGGCATCGGTTGGATAATTATTCAAGACTTGTGGCACAAGTTGTTAATTTTGCCATGACTATTACATTTAATGTCCACCACAATAATATCACTTGGCATCACAACCAATATGGCCTAGATATAGAAATTTATGTAGAATAATTGTTATAACCAAACTTTAATATTGATTGAACATGATTAATTTGTGGATATTTACACGACATTTTGGCTTGATCTCTGTTGAACAGGACAGTCCCATCCCGCACCGGGCCTATAACCCAGACGATGAACACAGCCGTGTTGGTCGGAATCACAGCATCAATTGAATCACCTAGAACAAAATGTTATTAACAAGTGACAAAGATGACTAATTTTCAAACAATGTTTTGCGACTGATTTTGTACCATGTTATCAGGGCGTATGTGAACTCTTAAACATTCACCAAACTTCAAAAAAATTGAAGGCAATGGACACGTTTGGTAAATGTAAACGACCAGTATTCTCACTTGGTGTATCCCAACATAAAAAAAATAATAATAAAATAACAAACTTTGGAATCGATTGGTCATCGAAGTTGCAACAAAATAATGAATCAAAAAACACCCTTGTTGCATTACTTTATGTGCTTTCAGGTGCATACGTAAAAGGCTTCGGCTGAAGTCTTTTATTATTTTGAGTCTCTTTCTCAAAAGCTACGTTCCTTTAGAGGGAGCCGATTCTCACAATGATTTATACTATCGAACAGCTCTCCATTGCTCATAACCAAGTACGGTTTCACGTTAACAATTATTTTGAGTAATTACCAATAATGTCCAGTGCCTTAAAATAATTAGTTTAAAGAAAATATCAACCATGAAGAAACACTATTACAAACAATGAGGCTCATATTGTAAGGAAAACGGACAGCGTTTACCAGTGCTTAGATAGCGGGAGTACGAGATTCTGGTGACGCCACCCACAGTGGAGTGGGCGATCAAGATGCTATCGTCGGTACCCGAGGTCGGTTTGACCATGGTGTCCGGGCACACACCAAAACCCTCGGAACACTGCGAGAGAGAATAACACAGAATAACAAAAAATACTTTTTTTGTGAATAGACCAATAAATCAATTACCTACAAATTAATTTGGTGAAATCACCTTGTTAGTGCTGCACCTGTTTAAAAACACGCTGACAACATTGGTATTTGCATCCGCAGTTTTATAAAAATTATGTGATATGACTACACATTTCTTTTCGTATCCGTTTTACAAACAAGTTTGAAAACCAATGTGATTTATAGTGGCCTTAGACCAAGCAGCAACGATGATTAAAACGCATAACATGCCTATATCAGAAATGATTGAAAGAAAATTCATCTACCGAAATAAACTTTGAAATCTACTTGAATTTATTAATAAAAAAATGTTTTGTTTTGTTTAAAATACAGCTGCAATAGATTCGTATTTCTGCCCCAATATTGACAGTTTTTATTCGTTTGGGGCGATCTTTACCTGTAGCTGACTCTGTTGATAGTAACAGTCAACCACCATCGGCCGTGTCCGGCTCTCCATCCACGTCACGGTGACGTCAGAGTTAGTCAGTCGTGACGAAGAGGAGCTACCACTCAATCCGAACCCCATGAAGTTACCCGGGGCAATCTTGCCGCCGAGTTCCACGTCGATGACACCCCCCTTGACCGACCAGCGAACTTGCATCTCGTCCATTGAGAGAACTTCACAATTATCGTAAACCTTTGGGGGGAGATAGAACGAAGTATAAAGACCAACAATAATTCCTAATAATCTAACCCTGTTGACATCAAAGTGAACCAAACAAAATTAAAAATGGAGATGGGCAGTTAGTACAGGGCATAAGACAACATAATGGACTAAGGAGCCGCCTGAAACCACTCACTCTCAGATAGTCCAGCCCACACAAATCTGTTTACTTACAACTTGATTTCAGTTTGCAGCACATTGTGTTAATATTTTGTTTCCGTGATGACTAAGCACATTTGCACCTATACGTATATACTCCTCTGGAGTGATTAACTTATTTGAAGATAGATAGATAGATATAGAAACAGACTGGCAACAAAGAACAGGCATGAGAAGTAGAGGAAGCCAGAAAGAACATGGAGAGATTAAATCACCAAACATGACAACATGGAGTAGAATGACAAGCGACATAAGAGAATGACAAATTGTTGGAGGAGGGAGGGCTTTATCATCCAACAAAGGATGACACAAGCCTGATACGATGATAGTGAATGCAATGTTCTCCTACCCTAATCATTTCAGTAGCTGGTGGGACATTCTTGGAGGCGATGTCTTCGGGAATCAAGATGTGACCGAAGCTCATGACGGCTTTCTCGCACCACATACTGATGTGTGTAATGTTTGTGACTGTCATACCGACTGGGAGAGTGACGTCAATAAGCTCCAGCTGGAAGGAACGTTCAACCTGCTGGCTCGCTCTGGTGAAAAAACCCCAAAAGGTTAAAGGCAATGGACACCATTGGTAATTACTAACAAATAATTGCATACAAACCTACTTGGTAACGAGCAATGGAGAGCTATGAGAAACGGTTCCCTCTGAAGTAACGTAGTTTTTGAGAAAGAGTTTTTTATTATTTGAGGGGAGAAATTCCCACCTCACATAAAATACTTTTTTGTCTTCATTTTATACTCTTTTGCCACTTCGATGACCAACAAATGTTCACAGGTTTGTTATTTTATGCCAGTTTTGAGATACACCAAGTGAGAAAACGGGTCTTTGAAAATTTTTTACCGAAGGTATCCTTAGACGTTATGACGCATTGAACCTAACTCGAGATAGGATTAATCCTTGCGTTTCGTGAAATCGGCTGCAGTGCCTTTATAGCTGCAGCTTCGTATACAAAAACAAATTATGAACTTTTTTGGGGTAAAACAATGACCTTACGTGTCTTTCCAAATCAATCTCGTTCCGTTCTCATCAGGGACTGTGGTATTTCCCGCCCAGAAGAAAGTCGCTGTAGTTAGAAAAGGATGAAATATCAACGAAATTAATTATTTTTACCAACTTAACATCCTCACTTAAGGTTCCTATACTACTCCCAATCTTACTACCTTTATATAATTGCGTATATTATAACCCCAAATTGTTACTAATATTGAACAAACTGATTAGAGTTACCCCTCATAAACCAAGGATATAACCGTTTCCAAACTGTGGAGAAGAGAACCATTCACTTTTTTTCCAAAGTTAAATATTAATTATGCAGAGAGGCGATTTGTTCAACAAAAAGATTTCACGAGCTTCTTCCATTACAATTAAATTTAATGTACAGCGTCTTTTGATTGAATGCGATGCCCCAGGGAAATCTTTCCCCTATAGAGATTCTGTCCCCAAACTGGAAAGTTAACATGGGCTGGAGGAGGAGATGTGAAGAAGTTGTATACAGAGTCGCCGAACTTGGGGGGGGGGGGCAGAATCTCCAGGGGCGGGCGGGGGGGGGGGGGGGGGCTGCCACACCGGTGTTCCCGGGCTGTCCGCCTGAGATTTAGTCCCCCATAAAGGAAATAAACATGAACTGGACGGAGGGAGGAGGATTCAGGTAGCGCTATCAGAAGAAGTTTGTACATCGCCGAATGTGGGACAGAATCTCCGGGGGACAGAATTTCCTGCCACAGCAGTACTCACCCGGACCTTGGCCATCGTATGAAAGACCAACAAACCTGACCGTCTTGGCGTCTAAGATGATGACATTGGATGAGTAAAAGTCGTGCGCTGTGCCCGTTAAGACGCCCAAGGAATACGGCGCCGGAGGGACGAAACTTTCTGGAATGGACACAACTCCAAAGCTTTCCTTGAAGGGGACATGGACAGAGATCAATCATTAGACCTAATTAATTTAAACACAGTGTAAACTCCCTTTGGCCTGAACAGTTCCCGGTCCGACAGCAGGGGTCTGACCCATTTTGGTCAGTTTGACTCGACTCGCAACTTAGGCAACATGACCCGGAAGCTGGTCATACTGACGAGCTAAAATCTCACTTTTAACTACTTTGAATTGTTAGTTTTGTCGATCTTTCCGGGCAGATTCCAAGATCCGGGTCAATATTCTGGCCCGGAAGTTTAAAAAAAATTTAAGACTCGCTCAGGCGATTGAGGTCCTTGACTTTTGCACAAGAATCATCTTTGGGCTCCGACAATACTTGCGTCATTCATAATCATAGATGTTAACCAATGTTTGTTGGAGTGATTGGCTGTTGTCAGCTTGGTGTTTTATCCCTTATGAGGGAGTTTGCCGAGTTCCCTTGATGGGAAGATCGTTCAAACAAACAAACAAACATACCCCTTGATCTTGTCGATTCCACACGGCGATATACCTGTATGCTGAGATAGGTTCATAGCCGGGAACAGTCAACACAAGCAAGTCGTTATCGTAGTCTCCCAACCCAGGCATGGCACGCCTGTTGGTACGAAAAAGGGGCGTGTCCGAATTAAAGAGACACGCTGCATTGGATCGGGCGAGTTGGTCTATGCAAAGCTTTTGAAACCGTTTGTTATGAAATGCGTAATATGGTTAAACATATTGTTTTAAATAGAACATATTATTTTCTTGTTACTTTGCGAACTTAAAATACGTTCGGCCATTTTGTGGAGTAACGTTTGACCAATTGGCGTGCCGTGTTAGTTCACGACGTAAAAGGAAACCCTTACAATTTCGAGGCATATTATTGGATCGTTACTTCTTTCTAAACCATGTATGCATTTTATAGTTTTCAAACGCTTTTCATAGACAAACTCGCCGGATCCAAGGCGTCGTGTCCCAATACCTCTAATAAAGTCTACTAATCACGTTATATACAAATGAGATATCAATCAAAAGACTTACCCTAATCGAACAATAGGAACTTCGGTGCCATCCGATGCGGGTACCTGTGTCTTTCCAATCAGGATTACTACATCTGTATTAATTATTAAACCAGACTCATTTACAATATTTAGAGCAGCAATTAACCCATCACGCGTTGGCTTATTTCGCAAAGGGCTAAGATTGATTTTAACTACAAATAAATCGCACTCACTATAGGGTAGTATTTACAGTTATTTTGTATTGCCATGAATTTTATTGCTTTTTGAATGAAAGAGGCCCCAAAAAATAATTTGTACAAAACACTGATTGCAATAATGTTTCACAAACAAAATGTTATAATTATATTATTTATCTATGCCCATCTAAACTGGCCGAAACGGGTCGGGTGTGTCCTTCACCATCTCCCGGTCCCGTTAACAGGCCAATCAAATTATTTTGGTGAATAGATGTCATATACTCACCACTAGATGACCCGTCGAAGGTGAAATTGCTGATAACGATTGTCACGTTATTTGCCGCGTAAACTGTTCCCGATACACCGTGCGAAGTTAACTTAAACTGGCCGATCACTTTGCCGTAACTGGCACCGGCTGTGCAGAAAATCCCTGTCAAATCCAATTAAATACGATGTGGAATACAATACTTATTATAGAGAACATTTTTTTGTAGTTTTTTTAAGTTGGTGCAAAACCGGCAGGAATACTAAAAGAAAAGGCATGGACACTTTTGGTAATTGTGAGTACAATTGGTCATCGAATTAGTAAGAGAATAATGGAAGAAAAAACACCCTAATTGTTGCATTACTTTGTGTGATTTCAGATGCATAATAAAAAGGCTTTAGCTGAAGTCTTTTATTATTTGAGTGAAAAATTACCTCTCTCTCGAAAACTATACGTTACTTCAAAGGGAGCCGTTTCGTAGAATGTTTTATACTATCAACAGATCTCCATTGCTCGTTACCAAGTAAGTTTTTATGCTAACAATTATTGTGTGTATACCAACAGTGTCCAATAGCCGGTGCAATAATTTGGCAGGAACGTTAATCCGGAGGTCGTTGGTTCAGGTCCCGCTCCAATCAATATATCTTTGTTCAAATCATAAAACCATTTGTTAGCTTATTCAGTCAGTTTCCCTTACATGGCATTTAATTTTTTTTTTTAAGTAACCCTACCCATGCAGATGATGTGACCGCAAACGAAGGGTGGATGCATTAACGAAGTCAGATGTAAGTGAGTTATTTAAGTGTTGATGCGATATCCGAAAAGGTTTTTCAATTCAGTGGCAAACAGAAGACATCAAAATGAGTTGAACTATAAGATGCAAACCACTTAACGATTGAGAGGAATTTACGGTTCATGCTCTTCAATTTAATAAAAGTGCCAACAATGGGGTGACTTGCGACAAAGGGGGAAGGGCTTTCCAGTCGTAGGCCTACCTAGAAGGGAACAAAGATCTACAAAGGTACACCATTGAATTTTAGACAAGGTAAAATCATTTCCAAACTCTATAATAGTGAGAAATGAACTCACCATCAAAAATGTACCTATGAGAAAAAATTCTTCGAATTGTAGATGGTCCCATTTTAGTATATGTATAATTGTTGTTTAATCTTCCAGTTGATGTTTTTTTCAACGGATTTTGTTGCATAACGTACTGATGAAGATTCTTAATCTCGGTGTCTTGAAACACTATTTTTGTCGACTTGAGTATTTCACATGGAACTATTTTGTTGGTTAAAAAAATAATATGACATTGAAACGAAACATGTTGTCTTTTGAGTGATTTTCCAAAGTGTTGGTGCGTCATTGGCGTGGGGGAGAGTATATACATTCATCCCAATCTGCTGGCTTTCAAGCTACTATTGTCACAACATTTTTACTAGTTGAAGTTTCAAGGAGATCAATATTCCATCAATCAAACTTGAAGCAATTACAGTCATGGATAACAAGTAATTAAAAATCGTATAGGTCCAAATAAAGCAAATGATTGAAAAGTCAGTACAAGTTGGAAGATAAATGAAGAGTGCCTGTACCTGACAATAGTAGGATTTTGACGCTCCAAGATTGCGAGTCCATTTTCATAGTAAGCTACAAAACACCCTGCAGAATTAAACAACGATAAGTAGAGAGGTGTTGGTATCTTCAACCTGTAAGCATTTCCAATGAAAACTAGGGGTATTGCTCAAAATAACTGTTACCATAAAAACTTACTTGACAAAAAGCAGTAAAAAATAGTATAAAACATTGTGAGAAACGGCTCCCTCTGAAGTAACATAGTTTTTGAGGAAGAGATAATTCTCACTCAAATAACAATTCAGACCTGAAGCATTTTGTTAGGCATCTGAAAGCACACAAATTGGTGCAACAAGGGTGTTTTTCTTTCATTTTTCTCCTTGCCACTTCGCTGACCAATTGAGTCCAAATTTTCAAAGAGTTGGTATTTTATTTGGGATAATGGTTTCTGACAATTACCAAACGTGACCAGATGCCTTTTAAAGAAATATCTTGATGTTATGCTTTTATTTATATACGTTATTTATATACTTCATCTGTAATTGATGTCCAGCACTGCTTTCCACAGGAGGCCCTCAGGACAAACAAACTGTATTTTAATAAATAAATAAAACATTTTACATCATCAAAATTGTTAAAGAGGAAGACACCATAATCTCCATAACAAAAGATTCATTACAAATAATTCGAGATTAAAAATAGGCCACAATAATCCAAAGGTTCTGGACATACCACACATCTATCAATGACTATACAGGGACATTAAACAAAGCCACAAAGCAAGACGTCTGTCATTTTGGAATCGATGTTATTTGTATTAATCGTGATAAATTGTTTTTACAGTATTTAATAGACGTTAAATTTGCATCGGGATCAAGAATATTAATTTAGTTTTGTACCCTTTCACCAATGTATACTCAGTACTTTCCAAAGTTCTGTGAATAAATCACAGGCATATTACTCGGGAAAGTACCGAGTATACAGTGCTAACAGTAATACGCATCGGTGTAAGGGTCAAAACCAAAAGTAATAAAACTTGATTGTTTGGTCGTGTACCACTCTGTTCAAGCTCAAGTGCGCGATGCGTACGACTACAAAAGGGTTTTGTTTTATGAAAATAGAATCAGCTTTTGCATACTGCTTACGAACCAAAATGAACGTTATGAAACGGTGCAAAAAAGTTAATAGACCGACATTTTCGACCCTAGCAGAGTATTATAACGTTTCGACTTTCTCGTCCTTTCTCGATTGCGTTAGACTAAAACAAATAATATGTATTACATTCGTCTTTCGTGAAAAATAGCCTATTTTAACAAAATGACAGCCAACCTTACCAGTATCATCCAATGATATGCCGTAGGTGTTGAACTTTCCCCATACAGTACCGCTCCAGAACCGCAGTGTAGCATCGATCAAGTAACACTTGCACAAATTTATAGAAAAATATCATCCAATTTCATCTAAGGTTGTGCGCAGACGCAGCAAAAGGTTCAAGTAATCTGATTGGACTAGACTGACTGTACAATTTAAATATGTCATCCAAAAGGCACCTCCCATTATTCATTTAGACTCGTCTGATTGGCTACAAGCAGATTGTGGTAAAACATTATCAGCAATTTACACAGGCAAAACTTAATATTTATTGAAAGAACACGTGGTTCTGATTATAACGTTTTCTGGCATCTCGTATGCTGCTAGTATGACTTGCATGATAGATTTTCCCGGTAACTTTTAGCAAAAATGGGAGTCTATGTCACTTTCACGTATTGATATTTAAGCGAACTACAGTTGCTTTTACAGCAACATACCACTAAAATATACAACCGTCAGTGTCTGTGCCGACTGCCTTTGCTTGAACATCGTACTTCAGGAACTTGCGACAAAGTGAACAGTAATTCCTTCCCATTTCGCTGTGGGCCACACAATGCATGATGTTGTGTGAAAAAAAATATTATTTTGAAAGTGGGAACATTGATATGTTAATAAAATTAATTCATATTGTTTACAAGTGTTTCAAAGATGGCACGTATCTTCATCGTGTGTTGGGAGTGATTAACAAAATTTATATTTAAAAGCTGTTAAATATGCATTGGGATAGAGAATAATTTTTTTTTTAAGCACTGTATACTTGGTTGGTAAGAAACTGCTCTAGAATTGCGAGGGTCGTGGGTTTGAATCCCACTGAGTAATATGCCTATGATTTTTGGGAAAGTACAGAGTTTACAGTGCTTACACACATCAGTGTAAGGTTAGAAAACAAAATTATGACAAGGTTTTATTTGTTATTGACAAATTGCTGTTGGACCAACCGCCAAGCCAAGCCAATACTAGACTTGAAGTCAAGACGGTAATTGTTAAGCGCGGTGTGTAGTTACAGCGCGGCGTAGCTACGGGGACGATACACACACCCTCGATCCCAGTATATATGTGTGTGTGAGTCAGTCGCAATTACTGCCTCGCGCTACCTACGACTGTTGCATGTGTAACATCACACTGTGACTGTTGCATGAACGGCCGACAAATAGGCAGCGCCTAAAGCCTTGTTATCAAGTCTAAGCCAATACCTGTATCATGTCTTAATCACCCTGACAATAACAGATTTTACTTTCTCCTTTTTTTTTTTAACTCTGATCACATAACAACAATTAATGACACAAAAAGAAACAAAGTGACATTTCAAAAACATTCAAATATTTATTTTGAGTACAAGTTGGGACAGCGGATCGTACAAGTTTCGTTGGTCGAAAGCAAAGACTACAAACATCAACTATTGCATTTACTTTACAACTGAGGTGCCTCTGTTTGAAAAAGTGGTTAGCCGCAAAATTACATAAAATAGTGGTGATTTTGCTCAATATAAACCATTATTAGAATGATGGAAAGTTGTACAGCGAAATGAAACAGCAACAATGCCCAGATTCATAGAGCTGCTTTTACAAACAACAAATAATTGCTGAACAGTTTTCTGCTTTAGCGAAAAAAAAGCACGATATGAGTCACAAATGGGACAAGGAGAATGGTATTCTCGCTGGTTACCTTATTCTGGTAAGCATAATTTTGTTTTGCTTAGCATATTTTTGTGCTAAGGCAGCTCTATGAAATTGGGCCCAGGTCGTAATGTGTGCTGACTCCATCTGGACTTATAATCGTCACACGAGGCTTGATGTGTACGGGGGTGCATCTCTAAATATACAAACAGTTGCAGATAATTTTTTCTGCTTGGAAGAAATGTTGCTTTGACACGAAAGAACGTCCTAAAAGTGGTGTCCCAGCTAGTTGAAGAGAGGAATAGTATCCATAAACTCTGAATCACAATAGCAGACTGATGCTGATCGCACCAAATTTGTCTGAACACATTCTGCTCAAAATTGCTTGAAAATAATATCTGTAACGTTTGCTGAAGCAAGAGCGACCCCCTGCTCTAATCACTAAGCCTGAAAAAGAAATGTCTGGGTGGCTAGTACATTGAGGTTTGCACAATGGAGAGAAATCCTTGCCTCTTAATTTTGAGCTAGATATTTATATTTTTACTTTCTTTGTACTCTTCATTCCTCTGCAGACAAAACCCATAAGCAGTAGAAAATCAAAAGATCTTGGGTTGGTTTGCACTGAAAGCATGATGTTTATCCTACTTTTACACATCAAGAAAACAACATAATGTAAAGATCCAGAAAATGCCAGGCTTATTCTTTTTCAACGGACAATTTTTCGCCAAAAACTTGAGGGTTTTATTTATCTGGTCTCCAACATGTCAGGTCTTCAGTATAGCATGACTTTCATTTGCTTAATACGATTTCATTATTTTAGTGTTTTTAATTAATTTCTAAAGTGTTAAGCCCTAGAATTTCACAAGTATGGACAGGTGTAGTTTTTTTATAGATATAAATACAAGTGGAATCATTTCTTATCCTTGGACTTGGCATCCTCTTTTTTCTTCTCCTCTGACTGCTGTTGTTGTTGTTGGGTCAGCGTACCCATTGCGTCTCGTACAGCCTCGCTGGAGATGTCTACACCAGGGAGGTTCTCCATGACGCTCTGGAGGAAAGCTGGGTCGGACATCAGCTCGGAGAAATCCTCATTCTCACCCTCAGCCTGTTGACACAAGAAGAGTACAATTGAATACAAAACAACCTTAAAGGATTTTGGATGTTCATGATATTTTTATGTGAAAGGTAAAAAGTCGCAAGATTTGACCTACTTCAACTCAAACAAGATGGTCAAGTAAAAGGTATCAGACCAAATTGACATTTCCCAATGTTTCCCACGTTAGCAAAGCTGAAGCCAAACAGTCTTAGATTTGGAATCTGTCATTAGCTCAATGGCTTACAAAGCCTGCATTTATTTATTGAGAGAAAGGGACCCACCTTAGAAGTTTCTCCGTCCATGCTGACCGGCGTATCAGTCTCCATAGGGATTTCACTGGCTGCACTGTCGCTTATCAAACCGGAAAGCTCTGAAAGTAGTTTACAAACCTTGGAGGTCATCACATTATTTTATCAATTTCCATTATGGAAAATTCAAATTAGTGAATGTTAAAATAGGATGTGGAAAGATATACAGAAAACCCTCTGGTTACCATGATGGTCTGGAGGTTAGGTTTTTTCGATGAGCTGTAAGATTAATCAAAAGATCAATCAATCAATCAAAAGAAAGCTCTGAAAGTAGTTTACAAACCATGGAGGTCATTGTTTAATCATTTCCGCAATGGAATTGATAATGTGACCTGTGACATCACATGTTTACAAAAGAGCCACAGAGCTTGGACTTCCTGCAGGCACGATTTGTACACAGCATTATGGAACAAAACATAAAATCTTATATTTTATGAAGATTGCACTGTCTAATTCCTATCAACTTTTGATATGATGAAAGAGGGCACGTCTCAAAACTTGTCTAGCTTTTACTTTCATAACTCTTGGATTTATGTTGAAATTATGCCGCAAAATGTCAACTTCCCATAGGACCTGTGTAGTATATTGCCTGCCAGAATACCCGAAGAATGCACAAGGTCACACTTATTGTAAACAAAGTTCACATGGTCTATATGAGAAGCAACTATTATTATTACTATTGTAACAAAGAGAGACAGTGAGACCAACCTGAGCTCTGTGCGAGAGACATTTGCATAGCGTACGCAATCTGCTCCTCTTCTGACATGGTGTTGAGGTCTGGCATGGGTGTCTCCATTGCGCTGGGGGCATCAGGGTCCATCGACATTGCCAGAGCCTGCTCTAGTAATGCCTCTTCCGAATCAGCTGCAGACAGAATATTAAAAAAATTAGTAATATTTCTCAATTTATTTCCATACTTCGTGAAAATTTCCAAACAGTACATAGCCAAAACATCAATTGAAAAGGAACACTACAGAATTGGTAAAGAAAACTTGTCCAAGATCACAGATTTACATAAAACTTACCTGGTCTAATGATAATGATAGTAGAAAACATCACTTGAAATGTTTCTGTCTGAAATGTCATATTTGATGAAAAAACTGATTTGGAGTTTATCACTCAGTGAGCGTTTAATTTTCAATCGATGTCATGCAAAATGTGTAATCAGTTTTTCACTACTTTTTCATGAACCAGATGGCCGATCGATCTCAAACTTCTACAGGTTTGTCAGTTTGTGTATAGACCAATCCGACGAAACAAAATTGGTTGCGCCCTCTTTTAAAAAATTAACAACTGCGGTGTCTTTTTGTGCACAATCTAGGCACTGAAGACACCGCATCAAATGGCGCGCGGTGCTCAACACTTGCACGCCCTGTGTACATGGTGGATTACATGAAGTCCTTACACTGCCAGCGACTGTTTTGTTAGCAAAAACTAATTCTGTAATGCTCCTTAAAAGAAGTAACCAAAAACGTAATTTGTTTACCAGGCAGGTCAATTAAATTAAGCAAGGAGGCATCATCTAAAAACCGAGGCTTGTGGTGAGACGCTTGTGGTGAGACGCCTGATGGACAGACAAACAGAACATAAACAGGAACAAGAACGTACGGACAGACAGCTTGATCAAAAACAGAAATGGGCTCAAATTTTACTGAACCAGAATTTGTTTTACAAGATCAGGTTTAAAATTTAAAAAAAATTCTGTACAGTTCAACTTCTTGACTGCAATTATTGATATCACAAAATAACGATAAAATTTTTAAAGGTAAAGTAAGTGAAAGGGTATGTTTATCTAAATATTATATTATTATCTCACATACCCACTGGTCTATTTAGACACAATCAGAAAAACCATTTACAATCAACAACTCCAAACCCAACACAACCAGACATACTGAAGCTTGGAAAACAGCTCCCCAAGATGAAAACCTTGCTAAAGATCTCGAGTTTCTCTCTTACCTGGCGCTTCTGTAGTAGGCTTGGGTGTGGCATCCTCCATGGGCGTCGCATCCCCTGGCTGGGTGGTATCTTCCTGTCGTTGTCTTTGCTCCTCCATGGATATACGCAGAGCCTGCAATGTGTCAACAATTAAAACCTCTTTAATTTCTACTTAGCAAATGAATTTTCTATGAAACACAGCCAATACTTATATAAATTTATATGTTTACGCTTCGACTAGTATCACTAGTCATCCTCAGAATGAGGCACCACCAACTTCTGATTCAATAACTTGGCCCAATTTCATAGAGCTGCTGTAGCAGAAAATATTCCTTAACAACTGTCTGCTTAGCATAAATGCGCAGGTCACCAGTCACAAATTGTACATGTGAAATGACAGTTTGGTTGGTAATCTTATTCTGGTAAGCATAATTTTGTTGTGCTAAGCTATTTTTGTGCTTAAGCAGCTCTATGAAATTGGACCCAGGTCACAATTGAAATTGAGCAGACAATTGTTTTCATTCACTACCACGCTGGATCACCTTATGTTCTCAATTGTGATATGGGCCCAATTTCATAGGGCTGCTTAATATAGCTTAACCATTTTCTGCTTAGCAAAAATCAGCAGGATACCAGTCACAGATTGTACATGTGACATGGTCATTTGACTGGTAACCCTGTTCTGGTAAGCATAATTTTGTTGTGCTTAGCTACTTTTTGTGCTTAAGCAGCTCTATGAAATTGGACCCAGGTCACAATTGAAATTGAGCAGACAATTGTTTTCATTCACTACCATGCACGAGACCTGATGCACCCGACGTCATTTTAGTGTGGCGCTTTTATATGGCACCCTCGTCTAGAGGACAAATTGAGATTGTTCATTGGCCAACCTTGTGCGCCATGCGTTCAACCGCTAGACTGAGTCATCATCGATTTACCTCTAAGATGGCAGATGGATGATGTCAATGTATAAGGTCTATTCAAACCAATTTTCTTTGCAAATAATAAAATTACCATGGCCAGTTCTGGATCAGTAGATGGGTCGAAACCAAACTCAAAGTCACCACCGGTGCCTGGTAGTCCGGGGACTGCCCCCGTTCCATCTTCGCCAACGATGATGGGAGAGTTCATGAGGGCATCGGAGAGGAGGGTCCCAGGGGGAATTGTGACGAGATGGGACCTGTGATATAAGTCAAGAGGTTGGGTTAACACAACCTTATTTAGGTTTGAAAAAGCTCACTCAGATGTATAGATGGTTTATCTGACCATTTAAAGCCATTATACACTTTCGGTACAGAAAAAAAAAAAAGTTCACAGATTTACAAATAATTTACAGGGTTTACAGAAGGTAATGTTGAAAGACTTATCTTGAAATATTATTCCATGAAATGCTTTACTTTTTGAGAAAACATTAAAACAATATCAATTCTCGAGAGCGAGGATTTACTTTAAACACATGTCATGACACCGCGAAACGCGGGGAAACAAGGGTGGGTTTTCCCGTTATTTTCTCCAGACTCCGATGACCAATTGAGCCTAAATTTTCACACGTTTGTTATTTTATATATAAGTTGTGGTACACGAAGTGTGAGCCTTGGACAATATTGTTTACCGAAAGTATCCAATGGCTTTAATTCCCCTTAAAATTTTGCCTAAATAATATCCTTTTCGTTTTAGAAAATCAACAAACCAAATTTTTGCAGTTTCACAATATAATTTAAAAAAAAGGACATGGTTAAACAACTTCACTTCTTCAACTTTCTCAACCATCCCTTTATATAACAGGGATAAGATTATGATTCCAGGCATCCTGACGATGACCAGAGTAAGCTAGTCAAAACATTGAGACCAATTCAGAACTCGCTCATTGTCAAAAGATTTTAGCCATAAGAAAAAGTATCCACAGTTGAGTGCAACTACATCCACTTACCCTGTGCCATCACTGCCATTGATAGTGTCTATAAATGCAGTCAGCTTGTCTGTGTTAGCTTTCTGTAGATGAAAGAAAAGAAGAAGAAAAAAAAAAAACTATTGGTAATTACTCAAAATAATTATTAGCATAAAACATTACTTGGTAACGAGTAATAGGGAGCTGTTGATGGTATAAAACATTGTGAGAAACGGCTCCCTCTGTAGAAGCGTAGTTTTCGAGAAAGAAATAATTTTCCACGAATTTGATTTCGAGACCTCAGATTTAGAAATTGAGGTCTTGAAATCAAGCATCTGAAGGCACACAACTTCGTGAGACATGGGTGTTTTTTCTTTCATTATTATCTCGCAACCTAGACGACCAATTGAGATAAAATTTTTCACAGGTTTTTTATTTTATGCAATGTTGAGATGCATCAAGTGAGAAGATTGGTCTTTGACAATTACCAATTGTGTCCAGTGTCTTTAACCCTTGATCAATGTATAATTCTGAAACAAAGATTGGTGCAAACATACAACTAGAAAAAACAATTCTGATGAATCCATAAGATATTTGTAAAAGATAATATCTACTCACATCTTCACCAAAGTTTACAAGGTCCACGTTGACTTTTTCTTTCTTCAGCTTTTTCGCTAATTTGACTAACTATATAGGAGAAAAACAAATACATTAAGTTATTACGGTTAACAGAGTGTTGTCCTCATTTGATTTTGGTGATGTAACGACGCACATTGTTCTTGCTGTATTATGTTTTCCTTTACAAACCCCAGATTTGAATCCCATCCAAGGATAGTACCTGCTTTTTTTTTTTTTTTTTTTGCAGGACCTGGAACAGAACTTGAACCTGCGACCTCAGAGCTATCTAGCCCTACAATGGCAGTCTATATTTTGTCAACATCTCTGTTCGGGCTGCCAGTCACAAACATTCAACCTTAAAGACTCACACCAAATTTTGTTATACAAGCAGCAAAGGGATCACCCCAAGGGGATGCAACTGTTATTTTTATTTTTATTTTTTTGTCAGACTCACCTCCTTGTCATCATTTAATATTGGACTTCCTACAAATGCGATGATTCTCATGCGGTGGTTCTTGCCCATTCTATGCTTCAACGCCAACTGTGAAAACAATATTGGATTGGAAATATGTTACATTCACATTTCTCCTGTTATCAGTGTATTACTTGAGATAACCAACCCATACATCACTTTGCCACAACAGTGGCATTTTGAGGTACACAAATGCTGATGTAGAGAGCAGAGCCACTGCCCGAAGTGCTTCAATGAGAGTGGTAAACTGGAGAAGCCACAAGCTGTGCTCCATTAGGCGCCGCCCAAGACGCATGTGTGAGCAAGAACACGTGAGCCTCTCCAATGCCTTTCTACACAACTCTGCAGCGCGCGCCAAACATATGCGCATGCATGTCGGACTTTATTTGTCGGACCTTCGTTGCGTTGTGATTGGTCAATACACAATGGGGGCAGAGCTTATGGATCGGTCTATTGACTTTGTGCCACTGTTGGTACAGATAAGGTTATATATAAACCGTGGTCAATTTCTGCAGTGGCAGTCTGTGGCAATGGGTGATCATACATACAATACAATGACAGTGTCACATGAATTAATTCAACGTTGTTGTGTATAGCGCATGGGGGATTTTGTGGCATCTTCATCCTGACCATGGTCTTACTGTGTTATACAAAAAATACAAACTAATAATATAGTACTTTCTAGTACATGTTTGGAAAGGTTTTCATTAATTTGGGTAATCTTACATGAGCAACACGAATCCCTGTGATGAAACTTAAGTCCCCCTTGGGCTGAGCCTGGTGTAGACTTGCTAAAATACGTCCAACATCGGAAGATAGCGTTACCAATACCTTCACACTTAAAAAGGGGGGAAAATAATGAGAAGAAGACACAGAGTTTATAGAAATCCAAGCTGTCTGGAAAACAGAAAAAGGGCCGGAATTATGCCACAAGTAGACTCAGTTTATATTCCTTGTGAAGAACTTTCCATACCTATGGGAATTCCACTATAATAATTCAATGCAAACACATCTCTCGAAGACCAGCTTTCCTCCCCTCAGAAATTAAACTGCTTGCCAGACAGGCTGAACTACTGGAACAGTTTAAAATAAGTAAACACACACTCTCTAAAACAATTCCCTTGATTTGGGGTTTAATACAAAATGATTGGCATCCTAAAAATACAATGGTGTGCCACACAACATGTTCACAAACATTTCTTTCTTTCATGCCTATTTCATTCTACTGCGGGAGGAAAGATAAGACTCTTTACAAACTTAGCCACTTCCCAACCAAGACCATAAAGATCCAAATGAATATTGTTTAATTGGAGTGAGGACTAATTAAACTGATGATGCTTTACTTAGAATCAGGCATACCGTATGTATCTAGCAGTTTGGGTTTGAAGTAAAACCATATGGCATTCCTGAGTTATTGTAAAACTAGATAGCTAGTTGTTTTTATTAGAGATCGCCTTACATCACGGCTGGACAGCCGCTTCAAGGTGAGCCTGGCTACACTTCACTGTTTTAGGCCGCCGACCAAATCAATTCTCTCAAGGGGCACGTTGCTACCTACTCATGAGGCCTGAAGTAGGGTTACCCCCTTCACAGGATGTAGGCATGGGTATCATCCACTAGGAGTCTGGCTGGTAGAAGAGAATGCCCTACCTTCAAACGTTTGATTGAGATAAACTTACTTGGCAAGAGTTATAAGCCCAACAGTGTTTTCCACGTTCGAGCGTGTCTTAGAAAGACAGATGAGGTTAACAGCATCTTGCTGGGCCTGGATGCGGGTTGGAATAAAATCTCCATTTCTCATGTATTCACTTGTATCCACACTGTAGGAAGAATAAGACAAGCATGTTGTTTATTTTTCCCAAAGGAAAGTAAAGAACACTGAACAACAAATCATTCAGGCACATTTATCAAAGAACTAAGAACACAAAAAAAAAAGTTGATCAAAAGAATTCTGCACTTACATGCACATGCCAGTAACATCATTTTTATCCCTGAAGCATACTGTTCTTTCTTATTTATCTTTTATTTGAGTGTTTATATTTCTTTGAAAAGCATTTTAGAAATATTCAGTTGTCTAATATAGCGATACGTATGTTCCGCATACTGTTTCATAATTAATCTTAATGACCAGAGTTAAGTAACACTATAAACAGGACCATACAAATACCATTCCTCAAGAGAAATGATTGCTGTTATAAAATAATGCCTAAGCTAAAATGATAGAATAACATTCAAAGAACTCACAAATCCTGATGCAAATCATCAAAGAATAAATTTGAATTTTAAAAATAAAGCTGCAGTGAATTGAGGTTCCATCCCCCATCCTGCGTTCTGTGTATTGTTTTCCTAATAAAACAATAACAATGATTTATACGATAGAGGGTTTACGATAAAGGGCACCAGCAATAAATTTGTTCTTGAACTTGCGGCCAAGTAGTTCAAGGCAAAAACAAAATCCGCCATACATCCCCCCACTCCCCAAAATGGTTGCGATATCATAACTCTCCTCGCATCGCTTTGCAAACACTTTATTTGTTGGTTGGACTAAACCATTCTGTGAAAGGGGTGTTACAAAGCAGTGCGTGCGCGCTGTCCTTTTACATTGCCCGCCGTTCACTCATAACTTTATGGCGCGCGCGCACTGCAGCGCTGCCCTGTAACACCCCTTTCACAGAATGGTTTAGTCCAACCAAAAAATAAAGTGTTTGTAAACCTGGGAATTCGCTCCAGGATCTGGTAAGTTTTTTTGTCCTTTTTTTCTTCAAAAATATTTTCTCAATGGTGTTTTGAGTGTTCATTAGACATAGAGTATTAATTTGCGCACCTAGAATTTGGGTCATGACTTTTGAAAGTGGTATTTTTTTTGTGTCATGACTTTTGAAAGTGGTAAAAATGGGGCAAATCTGGTAACTAGCTGTCAAAATTATACGTGTTGGACCAGATTGTCGTTTGCCGCTCGAGAGAATCTCGTAACCCTCCGGCCTGGCGGCCATTGGGAGGAGCGTTACGTTATCGCACCTACCCCCCCCAAAAAGAAGCGGGCGGGCCGATAAACAATTTTTGTGTTTTTTTTTTTGCCTTTACCCAGCTTTAAAGACAGTGAACACTATTGGTAAATGTCAAAGACCAGTCTCCTCACTTGCTGTATCTCAACATATGCATAAAATAACAAACCTGTGAAAATTTGAGCTCAATCGGTTGTCAAAGTTGGGAGATAATAATGAAAGAAAAAACACCATTGTCACACGGAGTTGTGGGATTTCAGATGCTTGATTTTGAGACCTCAAATTCTAAATCTGAGGTCTCAAAATCAAATTCGATTAAAATTACTTCTTTCTCGAAAACTACGTCACTTGTTTTATACTAGTATAAACCTCTCCCTATTACTCGTTACCAAGAGGGTTTTGTGCTAAGTAATTACCAATAGTGTCCACTGCCTTTAAAGGGAAGTTTGGTTTCTAAATAAAATCAAAAAAAGGTTTTTGTTTTTTGTTTTTTCAATCACAAATTCTAAAACTTGTCCACCAACATTTTGAACATGTCCAACTTCAACAATCATAACATTTAAACAAACAACAACTTTGCCGAAATTTCCTGCATACATGCGATACAAGATGGGAATGGCTTATCCGACTTTCAAAAAGGTAAAAAAGAAAAAGAATGTGCAGTGCACAGTGTGGCTCCCTCAGTGCATAAGGCAATGGCATTGGAAAATGCTTGTTAATAATTTTATTTTGTTAAGTCATCAGTTTAACATGTAAAAACTTTCATATAATTCTTATGAAGAAAAGAAAATGTTCATTACTTTAGCATGAAAATGTAAGCACAAATATTGGTCTATTATCTGAGTTAACATGGAAGCAAATAGATGTGTCCTTCTCCTACAAATTCATGAAAAACTGTAAGAACTCACCACACGACTGTACTTTCGAGCACCATCTTGGACGATTTTCATGAATAGAGGATGCAAGAGACACGAGCGTTGATTGGTACATTTACCCGGTACGGAATCAGAAACTTACAATCAGCCAATCAAATTATACGACACGTAACGAAATGCAGAGCCATCCTCCCAGCATGCATTTCGAATGAAACGGAAGTAAACAAAGAGCAGACGACAGAGCGCTTTGGCACGTGTAGCGCAACATCGAAAACACAAAACTTTGTTTTATTTTATTTCAAAAGATCCCGATTTCTCAATGTTACAAATAAAATGGAGATTTTTGGTTGTGGATTCAATGGATTTGGGCAGTTACTGCCACAGATGTCGAAAAGGTGTGTTTTGTTCCCCATGAAGATAGAGGGTTGTCAAGAACTGAACGCCAGTTTGCAAACTTCAAGTTCTTACAAGACTTCGATAACCATTTCTAAAATTGTTTCATCATGGAGTATGACTTACATTTTGACAGGTATGTTGCAGACGTTTTATGAAATCTCAAATTTAAAAGAATTTGAGAAATTTCAATAATCACGACTCCGCCATCTGCAATTGGGACTTTCTTTGAACAGGCTTTGATTTGACGAGTAGCTGAATTCTTATTGATTCTATATAGGGCCTAGATTAGAATAGATGTCTGAGGAGGATGGAGCTACCTGGAGGGTTCGATATTGTCGCAAAAGCATGTTGCTTCTTTCATGTGAAACTAATTGAAACTCGGTAAAAGTAATTGCCATTCATATGTCAGTAAACTGGGTGTCGGTAAACTGGGTACCAGTAAACTGCCCTGCCCCTACTCTACTCCTCTATCTAATGCATGGGTAGTTTCATCACTGTGCCGCCGCTGAAATGTATTAACTACCTTTCGGCTAGCTCAAGCTCAATCAAATTGCCAACCCTACCGTCAAGTTTAACCCTATATATGTACCCATGACTATAGTTTAGCACAGTGTCTTGTTATTTACAATCACTTTTGTTCATTTCAGATTCCTCAATTTTCCTGCAAGGTTTTTGTAACGGACAGAAAGGCACTAAACAGAGATTGAAAAGAGCAGAGGGTGTCGGCAAGAGTATTCTAGACATGGTGATTGGTGCTGGAGGAAAACTGTACTATGTCTTGGCTAATGGAGAATGCATTGTGACTGACATTCACTCAGATAATAGTTCCAACGTATTAGTAGTAGGGGTTGACGATGCTGGTGAATCAGAAAGACCTCACTTCCTTAGGGTTTCTGCTGGTGAAATGAATACTGTTGCACTGACAGGTTAGTTGACAATAACACTAACAGCATGAAAAAATCATCACACATAAATAAGTCTTAATCACTCAACCAATTCATATCAAGTCAGACAATGATGATTATGAGTTATAACTACGGCTCGTATGCATTCATTTCAGTTTCACCCCAACCCCTGTTGTTGTCATGTTTTTGTCTGTTTTTTGTGTAACTGTGTTTTTAATCCTTGCTGACTTTCCTGATAAAATGAAACAAACTGTCAAATTCATATATATTGCCAACTCTTATTGTTTTATGTGAAAGCAGTCAGTACTTTTGTATTTTATTGTTTTCACATGGAAATCGCAAGAGCGCAAACCAGCTGTTAAGCAGCTATATGAAATCGTCCCCTGGTTTGACCTGGCTGTGTTGTGTCAAAGGAAATAGTATTACCATCAATAGACCCTTCCCATGAAATATGTAAATTGCACATAGCGCGTGCGCACTAATGTTTTGGTTGGCAAAATGAGGGAACATCGCGCTGTTTTGTACACGACTAATGGCTGCGTGACGCAGACGCGATTGCGCGTCTGCTCAGTGCACAACTCTATGGCGTTTGCCAACCACCAGGGTCTGTACGCATGCGTGAATGTAAATAGCATATTTCATGGGAAGGGTCCATTCAATTGTTGTATGTTCAATGTTCATTGATGTTGGAAGAATCTTAGGTCTTTATCGAACCTTGGTTTGGGCTCCGTCTCCAGCCACAGGCTCTGTTTGATGCTAGAAACACCTTGCAAAATGTACACTACTTTAAGTTGAAGACTGAGCCCAAGCCGATGATAAAAAAGGCTGTGAAATCATGTTATTTGTCTCTTTCAGACAAGTCATCCGGCTTGATTTCCACTGAGAAGCAAGATTACATCTTCAGACCCTTGGATTGTTCTTTGAAACTCTCGCAAGTCTCTTGTGGAAAGGAACATGTGATGTTACTCTCCAATAATCACCAAGTCTACACCTTTGGACTTGGAAGGTGAAGATTTTTATGGGACCCTTGGACGGTTTTCTTATTCAACCTTGTAATTCCAAAATTCCTTTTGAAATAAATCCGGCAATATTTTAATTATATGGGATAGTACAACTACATATTTCTCAAAAGCAGTGGTGTGGTGTATCAATTGGCCCCCCATCCAATGTCCCCTGCCCCTGATGTAGAAAAAAGAAAAGCACAAATGTATGGATAAATACGTGTACACCAAAATCTCCCCCCCCCCCCCAAACTATGTCCTCGCCCACAATGACCTGCCACAAATGAAAATGTCTAGTTTAGTCAATGCATTGGTGATAGCATGGGGTGGATTGTGGTTTATTAACAACAGGAATGTATTGAACTAAGAATACTGTTTAGCAGAAAATATTTACTAAGCTATAAAATTACCACAGAGTCACTCTCCAGAGCAATGTGCAGTAGTTAACAGTATTTGGCCCTGATGCTTTTCGGCTAAGCAGGACTTTTCTATGCTTAGAAAATGTTTGTAATACAACAACTTTGTCCATGTATCTCCTTTGACCTACAGTCGAGGTCAGCTGGGTCATGGGTCAACTGAGAAAGAGGGGCAACCAACACTTGTTGAGGCAACTGCAGGGGTACCCATGGTGGCAGTAAGTGCTGGAGGCTGGCACTCGGCGTCTGTCAGCAGTGAGTTTTCTTTTAGTCTTTAGGAATGGTTTCATTTCTCAATTACAACCAGTTCCATGTTGTACAGTCCTGTAACCAGCTACTATGTAATACATTTTCAATATGTTGCCATAATTACATCAAAATTGACAGTCTTTTGAGAGTGGCCAATGCTAGACTGTTAAAAATAATATGGCCTTCATCAGCTTAAGCCAAAGACCACTCACAGACTTCACTCTGACATGATAATCGCTAAATGAGTTGGGGTGGCTGCTGAAAAGAACCATTGGTTTCAACACGACCTTTCGATCAGTATGCTCCCATTGTCTTCTGGAGAAAGCACTATTTAAAATGTATTAACTTTTACTTCTTTAAAATGTTGTTACCATCTTCACAAAAGAAGATAACATTTTTATCCAATTGGAAGTCCACTAAAAACAAATCTGAAGACATAGTTTACAGTACCTTCTCCCTTTTCAAAATTCTTTTGTCAGCCATTGGTGACCTCTACATTTGGGGCTGGAACGAGTCTGGCCAGTTGGGATTTCCGACAAAAAATGACAAAACCTCTCCAGATGCACAATGTACTTCTCAAGGAGAGTCGCTTGAAGCTGCAGACAATCTAGACTCTAGTAGAATGAAGACGACACTTGAAGAAGGATGTTCAAGAAGAGCACACCCACAAGAAACTGATTCAAAACCAGAATCGGCAAAGAAAATGAGATTTTCAGATTCTGTTGAAAGTGCTGATATGAGCAAAGAACAACTACATGAATGCGGTGGTGTGGTTAGATCAACAACAGATACAGATGATAATAATGGAATGTATAAAGGACAACTTGAAAATGCTTCAACAGCAACGCAGATATCCTTGACAACTTTAGATGTTCTGCATGAAGATGTAAGCAAAACGAGTGATGAAATGAGGAGACAAAGTACACAGAGCCAAGACATTTCTCAACAGAAGGCTTTTTCAACAACATTGGGACGGTTTAACAAGGATCCTGTGAGAGATCAATCGAGGGAGCAGATTGCGAATCGAGAAGTCCACTTGGGGTCAGAGAGCAAAGAAGATACAGCAGGAGATAGATGGGATGGTGATGAAGGTGGAGGTAGCGATGTTGTACTCATCCAAGCTTTGCCTGCCATTCTTGACCTCCCAGATGGGAAGGATGTGTCAAAGGTCAGCTGCGGGTCACGACACACTGCTGCTATCTCAGGTGGGCATTTAGTGCGAGTTTTAATAGTTTTGTTACAGATTGAACTTATACTCTTTTTTAAAGTTAATAACCTTTACAAATTTGCACCCCATAAAGTATTAAGGCCCAACTGTTTGGAAGAATATGCATAAAGTTCTATAGCTTAAAAACCCTTTAATTAGCTCTTGTGAACTGCTTACCATTCAAAAGAACCTATTGTATAAATTTAAAAAATAGTTAATGGTCAGAGGTTTCGACCTTAGCAGAGTCTTTCTCGAAGGCTGAATGACATCGCAACATACATGAAAATGTACTCAAGTGTAATATTACATACAGAGAGAGAGAGAGTCAGAAAGCACACAGCAAGAAGCAAGGGGTAAACAAAGTTCAACCATATGCTATTACCTCACCTGTTCACAGACGATTTTGGTCGGCTTTTAAAATTAAAGACCTTTTGCCTCTGAATTTAAGCCAAAGACCGCTGTTTCAAACAGTAAAATCTTCTATTTACTTGGTTCCACTATCAAGTTCTGAGTCATGAAACGCTACATGTATGGTTCCTGTCACATTTTTTTCTCTTCTCTTTATCATCAGTGGATGGTGAGCTCTATACCTGGGGTTGGGGTGCATATGGCCAGTTGGGACATGGAGACAGTGAGACACTGGACGTCCCCACTTTGGTGAACTCTCTACCTGAACATCAGAAAGTGTTGGAAGTATTCTGTGGTGGATGGAACACTCTTATTACAGTCGCTGCACATTTGTGAGCACTGATTTAAGATGGTGATTGGAATCCCTTGATAAGGCCTTTTCACACGACGGATACGATGCGGATAATGTGCACTGACCATTTCACACTACAACTTTTGAACACGCTGTCGATCCGGATATGGCACTTTATCCGTGTCGAAACCAACCCTGCCCGGGAGGTGGGTTGATAAATCTCTATCCGTGTCGAAGATTCCAACACAGATCGAAAGCCGTAGTGTGAACACCTATGGGTTAATTTTTTATCCGTGTAGAAGACGCGACGTGGACGTGAAGCGCGGTAAAGCGTTTATGTGCGTCAGTTTGCATTGCTGCGCGCCATCACGCAACCACTCGCGGTCGCACAATATCCGGATTGAAAGTTACATGTGTAACCAAAAAGCTGATTTCGCGCAGAGCTAGTGTGAAAGCGAAGCTGTTTGTATCCGTGTTGAAATTTTACCGAACCAACACGGACCCTATCCGGATAAGGTTCGACACAGATCGAGGGTCGATAGTGTGAAAAGGCCTATAGTGTCTATAATGAGGATGCTGCACATGGCACTTGACTTCACCTGATAAGACCACATACACAACAATGACCTGCATGGTGACCTTCCGCATACCTAAATTCTGATCAGGGAGAGGAGGATGGGTCTGGTAGGCCACTGCATTCAACACCCGTAGGTGGCAGTTCATCAAACCATCTTGTGGGAGCCAAATCAGTGGGGGTGGGGGGAGGGGCAGGGCTGGACCCCTTGTGATCAAAGACCTTCCCCAAATTGTTGTTATAGCCCCCTAAATTATGTCTTTGCCTCGGCTTTCCCCTTGGTGACGGTAATTTTTTTTTAAATCGCTGATATCACAACCAGAACGTTTGGAACAGAGATATCTATGACAAACAAACATCCGGCTCAAAACTAGAACCAATTCAAGTCTTAGATCGTGGTTATTCTTCTGCATCTCTCAGCCCCGAAAACGCCCCCTATTAGCTATCACGTGCTCTCATGACGAAGGTTGATCACAAGAGGGCACTGTTTGTAGCGGCTATCAGAACGACTATTAAAATGTCTTGTTATATGTCAAATGTTGTTTTTACCTTTCTACACATTACAGGAAACTGAAAAGCAGAGTATAATAAAAAACAGTTCTCTCTACAAGTTTATTGAGTATAATATCCTGATGGCATCGTAGTCCAAAAATCTTACATGAGTATTTATATCTTAAGTTCAAGGATTCGTTGAGGCCTAATTAGTTGAAACTGTAACAGAGAAATCTCGGCAAGCAAATAGGTAGACAAAATCCAACCATGTATTAAAGGGAAGGTACACGTTTGGTAATCACTCTTAAAATTAATGGCAATAAGAAGCTTTTGGTTAAAAGCCTGCAGCAACTTTTGATAGTTAACAGTATTTTGAGAAACATTCCACTTCAAAGTAATGAGGTTATGTAAAAAGATACAAAATGCCTCAAAATTTGAAACTGAGAAATGATACATTTGTGTATTCCTACAGGGATCATTCTTCCGTTGTGGAGAAATTCGCTCTGGTTTTTCGGCGTTATCTCAAAAATGGCGACCACCTTGAATTGAAAGTATTAAATAATAACGGTTCCAAAACCAAAGGATGCTTTGCCTTAAAAAGAATGTACAATCTTTTTTTCCTTAAAAGGCACTGGACACATTTGGTAATTGTCAAAGACCAGTCACTTGGTGTATCTCAACATATGCATAAAATAACAAACCTGTAAAAATTTGAGCTAAATTGGTTGTTGAAGTTGCGAGAAAAAATGGAAGAAACAAACACCCTCGTCGCGAGTTCGAGATCTCTGCTGAGGACTCAAATTCAACTCAAATATTATAGTGAAAAATTACCTCTTTCTCAAAAAACTATGTCACTTCTGAGGGAGCCATTTCATAAATGTGTTATACTATCAACAGCTCTCCATTGCTCGTTACCAAGTCAATTTTATGCTAACAATTATTTTGAGTAATTACCAAGAGTGTCCAGTGCCTTTAAGACTAAAATATAACCCACACGTGGATGTTGGGTGACTTGAGCAAAAGTGTTGCATATTCAACCGACAGCGTCAATAAAGTTGCATTTAGAACCAAACAATTTCAGAACCCAGTGGAAAAAGAGCTTTTCTATGACATCCCAACGTATTCATAGCATGATTCAAAAGACTAATAACTTCACTTTGTCATGCAAAGCCTGGCATTCAATTTAGCAGAGTATGTGTAACTACAGATTTCTCTAAAAACCTGCTCCAAACATAAATGCTGTATGAGTGAATTGTTAAATTGAATGGGTATCTCCATGATTTGGGTGACACAAAGAAACATTTTTTACACATTAAGTAAAATTTATTTATTGTTTTGAGGAGCTTTCAATGGGAGACTTTTTGGCGGTCCTTGTATCACAGTTCTCGCGTGTAGTGCATTCGCTCAGACCTACGTGCGCAATACTGAGCATGTGTGCGCACGCTCAGAGCTGCAAAAAAAGGACCTTTATGTCTGCTGCCACCTCTCAAAAGCCAACCATTCACTACAAAATAGAACACCATGTCGAAATTGGCCACTTATTCACCGAAAAATGGCAAGGAAACCTATAGTATATTTCCATTAACAATTTTGCTCAAGTTTAGCTTAGAAACCAGAAAATGTACACGTTAGTTCAGGTGTACAAAAAGATATAACCAGTTCACATTTTATACACTCTATCCTGAAAGGCATGTTTAATATACAGAGATAAAACCGCACTTCAGTTTCTCCAGTTACAATGCAGCTAGACAAGACTCATCCTAATTACCCGCTTAGCTTTTAGATGACCATTTTCCCTAAATCAAACAGTATCATGAATTCGACATACAATAACTCATCACACAGTTATGTAGACCCCTATTGAGCTCAATGGTGAGCAATGACCCAGTTCACCTGGGCCCAAATTCATAAAGCTGAAAAGCAAAAGACACTGCTTAGCAAATTTCTTTACTAAGCGAAAAATGAGTGGGGAACCAGTTCCGACAAAGTAAACTTTATGGAATTTTGACTGGTAACCAAGATTTTTCTGTGCTAAGCAAGTTTTTGTGCTTACAGGCTTTTTATGAAAGTGGGCCCAGTTCTATGGCTCTGCGACAGGCACTGGTTAACATCCTTATTGAATCTCAACTCTTTCAGTGCCTGCTCTTTTTTCGCATTTTGAACCTAAGATGCCCACCTTTGATTTGTGTTGCCTTGGTAACATCCCAAAGTCTATAGTATTTATAACATGTACATCACGAGTCATACATTCACGATTGATGAAACTTTTTGAGAACATAAAAAAGTTTGTACATTCACAATAATGGTGCTTTCAGGATGCATAAAAATAGATCGCAGCCACATGAATCTATCCAACGTTGAAGCCGCCCACCTACATCATTCTTAAAAAGTAGCTTATCTCCCGGCCATGTTTTCCCTAACAGTTAAAAACAGGTTCTTTCCAAACAACAAATGTAAACTTCAATGATCTTTTTGTTTTTACAAAAAGCAAAACAACTTAGTGCATGTTTGGTCCCTTGTCCCCGGTTTATTCAATCGATCACAGATAGCTATACAAAATATGAGACATATAAAAAACAATTGCGAGTTCTGATTTTGCTCACGTGTATATATATCTGTGGATCCAGCCCGTCTTGAAATGAATACAACATTTATGCCCCCCTCCCCCCCCCCAACCACCCAAACAAAAAATCCCCTTACATTGCTATCTTGACCGGCAACTTGAATTTCAAACACTGCAGTTTAAAGTATTTGACTCACAGTAAGACCATGGCCTAATTTCATAGAGCTACTTAAGCACAAAAAGTAGCTAAGCACAACAAAATTATGCTTACCAGAACAGGGTTACCAGTCAAATGACCATGTCACATGTACAATCTGTGACTGGTATCCTGCTGATTTTTGCTAAGCAGAAAATGGTTAAGCTATATTAAGCAGCCCTATGAAATTGGGCCCATATCACAATTGAGAACATAAGGTGATCCAGGCCTGTATGCTTCGTTTTGAAAGGGCAAGGGCACCAAGGCATTTTCTCCTTGTTAAAGGGCACCCTATGAGGAATTTGTTAATTTTTACTGGAGCATTTCAAGGGCACCAAGGCAACGACCAGGGGCAACGGAGGCAATCGCCTCCATTGCCTCCGTGAAGTATCAGGCCTGGTGATCCAGCGAATCCCCATTACGCATATTAAATCAGACTCAAATCTCACGTTCTCACACACATTGTTCGCAATCTATCTCCCTGAACCCAAGAGTCGTAACAAAGATACCCTAATAAGGCCTTCCTCTGTGACGACCCCACCCCCGTCTGACCATCTTGGGACTATTGAGCCTGCTGTTCCACTCGTTGCCGGATCCACCCCACCCTCCAGCTCCTGGGCCTCCACCCGCTGGACCTCCACGACCACGCCCTCTACCCCCTGTGAAGAACAAAAAAGAAGGAAAGCTTATTAACAAGTTGGCCACAGGAGGTCTGAGAGGTCGTAACGAGGTCAGATAACCCAATGACACCTGCATCTCTAAGGGCGGTCAAATGGACCAAATTTAAAATTTCCCCTCCAGTAATTTAAACTGTATACTCAGTACTTTCTCGAGTTCCATGAAAAAAAACCTCACAGGCATATTACTAGAGTGAGGTTCGAACCCACGACCTTTGTAACGAGTAATGGGGAGAGGTTGATAGTAAAAACATTGTGAGAAACGGCTCCCTCTCAAGTAATGTAGTTTTCGAGAAACAAGTAATTTTCCATGAATTTGATTTCGAGACCTCAGATTTAGAACTTGAGGTCTTGAAATCAAGCATCAGCAAGCACACAACTTCGTGTGACAAGGGTGTTTTTTCTTTCATTATTATCTCGCAACTTCGATGACCGATTGAGCTCAAATTTTCACATGTTTGTTATTTTATGCATATGTTGAGATAAAGCAAGTGAGAACACTGGTCGTTGACAATTACTAAAGGTGTCCACTGTCTTTAATGTCTTTGAACAAATGTTAGTAAAAATATCAACACAAACAAGATGAAGCAGAAAATTCAGTTCACTGTTAAGGGGTTAACATACTACATGTACATTGGGCAATTTCATATCTGGACATTTTGACCTCTTTACGTGAATGGAAGTCGGTCAGACCTTGCGGCCGTTTTGGGCATTGCGGTTGTCACTATGGTCTCTAAAGGGTTAAATCCTTTCAACTTTAGTCTCGCAATTAAAACCAGAATGCACATAATGAGAATGAACTTACGAGGACCGTCATATCCAGAACCACCCCAAC